>NC_139685.1:62390223-63735223 GCF_964106915.1 Podarcis gaigeae
AGTGGTACCTCGGGTTAAGTACTTAATTCGTTCCGGAGGTCCATTCTTAACCTGAAACTGTTCTTAATCTGAAGCACCACTTTAGCTAATGGAGCCTCCTGCTGCCACCGCGCTGCCAGAGCACGATTTCTGTTCTCATCCTGAAGCAAAGTTCTTACCCCAAGGTACTATTTCTGTGTTAGCAGAGTCTGTAACCTGAAGCGTATGTAACCTGAAGCGTACGTAACCCGAGGTACCACTGTATATGTTAACTAGGAGAGAAGGTATGCTATCTAAAGCAAGTCTCAGCCCAAGAGATCTTGCCTCTGGGGAAAAGACTTCATAATTATTGTTAGTATCTTCATAATTATTGTTAGTATCTTGCATGGAGTAAACACCTTAGAACAGGAGTCACCAATCCATGGGCACAGCTATATTTTGTTAGTGAGTGCTGTGGCCACCCTCATGGATAAACCACACTCGCAACCCCTTGCCCAGAACATAATTTGAAATTCCTCCAAAGACAAATGGATCTGGATAGGGTTCCTTGAAGATGGAAAGTTTGAAAATGATGCGTGGGGTTCACCTAACCAGCCCCCATCAGCAGAAGCCCTCACAAGGACTCCTGCTTGTGTATCAAGGTTTCACCTTCCCTTATGCCCCTGTACACCCCAACATTGGTTCAGTGAACCCACAGAACAGCATCCAGGGGGGTGAAAAGGGGGGTTGTTCCATGTGGCAAGTGGGAACAGTTCCACAGATGGAATGATAGGAAGAGCTTCATATTGAACTCCACTTGCTGGGTTTAGAAAATTATGGATTTTCTGCAACCTGCATATCTGAGTTAAAATAAAATATAAAGAACTAAAGCCTAAGAGAAAGAGTGGACTTCTCTTTAGGAATCAAGGGATGTAATTGCTGTATTTAGCCACAGATACTTCAGGAAGTTTGAAGTAGCGCAAAACATTGAAGAATGGTTTAATGCTGCTAAAGTGCATGCTCATTCTAAAAATATACTTCCAAAAGATAGTGATGCTTAATTGCAGCTCCTATTTAATGTCTAAATCAGGGAAATTAAATTCAGTCTAATCAGTGCTGTTAGAGGCCTTTTTGGCACTTCAAGGCCAATTTAAGAAGCAACACAATTATCTGAACTGCTACAAATGTGCCTGATTTTAAGTGCACCATAAAAAATATATGCTCCTGCTTTAACCCTTGAAATATATAGCTGTACATGGCTATTCTTGCACTCCTGAGGAGTTATCAGAAATATTGGAAGAACTTTTAAGGTAAAAAATACTGTGATTATCTAATACCTCCAGGTGGTATATGGTGATCTAGTTAGCTATATCCCAAATGGAGATTTTAAGTCCCTCCCCTCCCCCCCCAAAAAAGCAAGTTCAAGGGCTGCAACTCAGTGTAAAGTAAATGTGTTTAAGAGAATTGGTGCAGCATGGTAGCTGAGAGGCAGAGTTACAGACAGAGGTGAGTGCAATCTCACCTCTGCCATGAATTCACTTGGTAGCCTTAATCTTAGCTTCACATCTGTGATATAGGTATGATATTTTTCACCTCCTTTAACACAACAATTTTAAGAATTACAATAAGATAATTTATGTAAAGTGCCCCCAGGGCCCCCTATAACTGGTGCCTATGCTTCTCTCTGATGCTGCTAGGAGAAGGAGAGGATTAAGTCCTACCTGTCATGATCCTAGTCATGAAGAGTAATCAGGATACCAACACAAAAAGAAAGGAGGCAGAGTATTCAGCCCAGTCAATGTTGCAAGATGAAGAGCTGCCAGCTCTGAGTCCTTACCCCAAGCTAAAGCCTAGTCCAGTAACTCACTGAACTAGAGGTCTCCAAGGTGGGACCCCCAAGACAACACCTGCCTGAAGTCATATCCTCCCCCCAAATCCACACACCAAGGGAGAACGGACAAGAGTATGTGGGTGCTTAGCCCCACAGAAAAGTCCTTTTAACATTCTCTACTGCTCAGAAATGGGTTATGTCTAGGAAATATAGCTGGGCAGATTCCAAAATGTGGTTTCAGATAGATTTGGATAGTTGTTGGGACAAGTTCTCTTTTCCTTGGGACCTGTCCAAGGTGCTGAAGCACATCTCCCTAACCATTCTTGATGTCCAGTGTATGAAAAAGGGTGAACTGCTGCTTTCAACCTAATAGATCAGGTGACCAAAGGAGCCAAATAGGGTCTGATCTGGTCTTATAGAACTTTTGGCTCCAGTTTCACTCCTTTGTCTAAGTAATTTGTCATCCTGCCTATGCCAAACTGCTTAGAAACTGCTTTGATCTTTGATGAGCCACCAGCTGTTCCATTCGCTTGCTTCCAAAAATTTAGCCCTGACATAGAATCATAGAGCAGGAATGGACAATGAGAGTCACCTAGCCCAAACCCTTGCAGTGCAGAAATATTTTGCCCAATGTGGGGCTCAACTCATGACCCTGAGACTAACTCTGAGATTAAGAGTCTCACACATGTTTTAAAAAGCTTAACTTGACACGTCAATGAAGCTTACCTAACTGTGACATGAGTATAAACTAAAGGGGCTTGTAAATCTCGCTTTGTCTTTCAGATGAGCTTTACAAGACCCCTAATTATTCTGTGGCTCAGGGTAATTCCCCAGTGTCCACTCATTCTTGCATTCACCCACTTCCCCTGCCTATTAAATATTGGTGCAGCCCAGCTGAACAGCACTCAATCCAATGAAAGAGAGAGAGTTCCCAGTGGCCCGTGGGAGTTGTAATTTTTCCAAGGGCTGCTACAATGTCAATCTAGCTTCCAGAGTCAAATGGACTCATAAAAAGAAACTTGAGCTATTTCTGACTTTTGGGGAAAATCTCTGTGCTTAATTCTGAGGCAACTTATGAAGGTTGCGGGGAGAACTAATCAATCACTGGTCATGATACAAATAATAATTAATCTAGGACATACCTGCTGGAAAATGCTATGATGCAAGCTGCACTGAAATAAATGAGAGCTGTGCAAGAAGAGTTTATTTAAATGTGCAAGCACTGGATAATCTTGTGGTGGATTGTGGCCTTGTGTTTGCAGCAGTGTTGGCAGTCATCAATCACTGTTTTTCCATATGGCTCTTTTTTCTGTTTAAAGTCTAAGCCATCCAAAGGGGAAGCTGGGGCTTCTTCCAATCTATCACCAGTGACAGCAAATGAGCAACCATGAGCTTGCAATGTGTTCATCCAAACTTAAGAAAAATGAGTACATGATTCCCAAATGGATAAGTCTACATTCACAATGAACTTGACCAGCTTTGGAGGAAAGGCTGGGGAGGACTATGCTCCCTGATAAGGATGACAAACCACAGCCACAATCGCCTTAATGGGAAACTACAAAACAAAAAAACTGTAAGTAACAGAAAATCCATAGTTATGCACTGAGCATGTGGTAATTCAAGTATCCGTCATCAAAGTATACATTTTTAAAAATGTCCTTATATACAATAAGACATATTTTTCCTTCTCATACTACTCCTGAATATATCATGTAACTCAGTTAAAGGGAAACACACTTCAAAATTTTCCCTGGGTGATTTACGCAAAAGACTGCTTTGTTTCCACTGCTGATGAGGAAAGCTGTTGCATTAACAAATGATGCTGTCCAAATTCTTATCAACAGTGCTTTATGAGCCTACTGCAGTCATCCTTCTTTGCACAGCAATAGCTGCAGTAGCAGGGATCCTTCATTCTGGAACCGAACTGCACATTGAGGAGGTATAGTTCAAATAGATTCAGAGAAATTCCGTAGATAATATGGAGACCTTGCTGTGCATATTTCCATGAGAATGTTTACTTATAAATTTGATCACCAGCTGCAAGCCACAGAGGGCCCATTCCCAGCCGCAGCATGCACTGTAGCAATTATGTTTCATAATTTAATTTTATTGTGAATTGTATATTTATTTTATTTACTCATTATATTTATGAGGCACCCAATAAAATAATTTCTCTAGGCACTGAGTATGTTAAAAAAAAGAATGAAATGTAACAATAATTGCTTCCTTCAGCTGCAGTGATCCAAAGTGGATCTCACTTATATGAAGAACTACAAAATGCTAAAATAATGAGCAAAAATGGTCACCTCTTGCCATAAGGGGGGGGGGGTGTCACTTGAAAATGTGTGCACTGGAGGAAACTTCTATGGAGCTAAACCACAGAGTGAGTCTCAAAAAGAACAAGGGGAGAGCCTGCTATATCAGGCCAATGTCCCATCTTGACCAGCATCCTGTTCTCACAGTTGCCAACCAAATGTGACCTTGAGGCAACAGCAAGAGACAGCAAAGGAGATTCCCAGCACACATTACCAAAGGAACCTGCACTCTCCTCACCTGTGATTCCCAGAAACTGACATTCAAAGAGCATACTGCCTCTGACAGTGCAGGTAGAACACAGTGGAGGTGGAAGAATCTGCCTGAGTCCTGATTAAGTTGAACCTTAGTTCACCCACATGTGGGTGATCTAATGTTGTTGCTAGGAGCTGGTGTCAGCCAGACCCAATCACCACACCACTCCACCCCACCCCAGTTTGATTGGAAATTTGACTGGAAACAGAATCAGCCAGTGATAGATGGGGCTGATGGATGCTTCTACTTCTTCTGCCAGCATATTCTCAGAAGGGCTGGGATGGGAGGGGAAGCAAGAGTAGCAGCAACTTGATTACCAGACTGGAATTTATTTACCTTTGAGGCAACAGCAAGAGACAGTGAAGGAGATTCCCCGGACACATTACCAACAGAAATATAGCTAAGTAAACAGGGTCTGGATGAAAAAACCTAGATGGTCCATCTAAGAATAACAGCTGATTAAGAGGACAATGCACTTTGATACTGGGCCTCTATATACTGCCAGTATATCTTATGATGAGAGGAGTCCCAGACTTTCAGATTGAAGGAACAAGAGACTCACCAAGTCTCACATAAACTATTGTAGGTATAATTGGGGCTCTGGAGATATTCTAAAAGCAGCTATCTTTAGTCCCAACTGCACACACACTACTTCTTGCACATACCAAATTCATAGTCACATTCTATGTAAGGGCAGATTGAATTAACTTCCAGTCATGGGCATATCTTTATGCCAAATATGCCAAAATATGGTACATATTGGATGGATCACAAGTAAAGAGAACACTGTTGCACTCAGGCCTACTTCAGGGCTTCCCATAGAGATCTAATTACCACTGTGAGAACAGGATGCTACTTAGATGGGCCTTTGGTCTGATCGAGCAGGGCTTTTCTTAAGTTCTCAAGGAGCACACACAGCACTGAAAAAAATTCATGCTAATTATTTCCCTTGACTCTGCAATGGATACATACTATGTACTCTCTGACATCTTCTGCTTTATTCAAACAGCTAGTTTCCTTACTAGTAGAAGACAGATGGAAATTTATTTTATTTCTGTGAGTTGTTTCAAATGGTGCCAGGTGCTAAATCAGAGGAGAATACACAGACACATTCAATGGTCTTCCAAACACGCACATAGACATTCACATACTCGTAAGTATTTTAAATGTGGTCATCAAAAAGCAGCATTGGTAGAAGACCATATGTGTTTGAGCTCTTCTGAAATGGTGCTACCATCTTCTGCATTATATGCTGGGAAAGCTGGCTTATAATGGGGTTTATTTAGTATGGTGCTTAAATGTTAGTTTATCTTGGGAGATTTTATTGGTGGAGCTTTAACACTGTCAATTCAACCCATAAAACCTACTGCTCATGATTTTAACTCTTAGAGATTCAGAGAAATTCTCCCGACTCAAGTTCATTCATTTTAACAGCGCTGTGTCAACCAGCTGTCTTTGGGAATGGCTAAAAGTTTTCATGAAATTAAAAGATGCCTGCTTCTTGGGAGAAAAGCAATGACAAACCTAGACAGCATCCTAAAAAGCAGAGACATCACCTTGCCAACAAAGGTCTGTATAGGAAAAGCTATGGTTTTCCCAGTAGTGATGTATGGAAGTGAGAGCTGGACCATAAAGAAGGCTGATCGCCGAAGAATTGATGCTTTTGAATTATGGTGCTGGAGGAGACTCTAGAGAGTCCCATGGACTGCAAGAAGATCAAACCTATCCATTCTTAAGGAAATCAGGCCTGAGTGCTCACTGGAAGGACAGATCCTGAAGCTGAGGCTCCAATACTTTGGCCACCTCATGAGAAGAGAAGACTCCCTGGAAAAGACCCTGATGTTGGGAAAGATGGAGGGCACAAGGAGAAGGGGACAACAGAGGATGAGATGGTTGGACAGCGTTCTCGAAGCTACCAGTATGAGTCTGTCCAAACTGCGGGAAGCAGTGGAAGACAGGAGTGCCTGGCATGCTCTGGTCCATGGGGTCACGAAGAGTCGGACACGACTAAACAACAACAACAAAAGTTTTCATTATATATATGACATACTCTTTCTCACTCCTTGTTTTGCAGGGTCAGATTCATGTTACATACAAAGCAAACAGAGCAAAGGAAGGTGGCACCAGTGGAATGCCCTCCTTGCTGAAATACGAGAGGCCTCATCTGTATTGCCATTCCACTAGCTCTTGAAGACACACTTGAACTTCCTGATCACAGTGTAGTACAATATGAGAAACAAAACTCAAGTTTATTTTATTTGTATTCTGTGTTGTAAACAACAGACAATTATGGGGTGGTGTTGCCTACCTGACCTCCCATCACTGGTTTCATGTCAGCTAATTTATAGAAGTTTTTATATCAGGACAGTGTATGGCAATATAAGCACAACAACAAAAAAACCTCATTAAAATACTTTAGCTCGCCAGGCAGGAGAGGTGTGAGACAGTGGTAATGCCAACATGGCACAAATGCACAGGGAAGAACACCAGATTGGCTCCGCCAGTGTGCTTGCACCATGCTGATCTCATCACTGCTGCCTTGCCCCTCTAGCTTCTAGCAAGCCACAGTGATTCTGGTGACAGGCCAGGTGCCCCCACTGACTGGTACTGCTTGTAAGCTTCCTATGGGCTTATTTTATTGCTGAAGATGGAGTAAAATTGAATAAAACTGAATAAAAGCAAATAGGAATCTGCAACAATTTGAAAAGTGTGATGAGAACAAGCCCAGGCAATCTTCAAAGTCTCCCACCCATCCCCCTTTTGCCCTCTGGCACAACTGCAAGGGCAACATTAGAAGCTTTTGCTTCAGTTGTTGATATAGCCATAGTTTGTCTGAACCCTACAAGCTTTGGTTACTCTAAACTGTGGTTACTGAAAACAAACCGACCTCAAACCATAGCTTGTTTCAAGAAAGGATACTTGAGAGGAATCCAAGACTCAAATACTCATTTGAACTCATTGTCATCCTAACAAACCATAGTTTATCAATGGTATTCAAGCAGACCCAATGGCAATACCATGTTGAATCCAGACTAGAATGGCATTCTAGACATTAACAGCAGGCTTAGGACACATCATTCCATTCAGGGGTTTTCATAGCATTGCTAGTCAACCCATGTCAGAAAGAAGCCAACTTTGCAGGGGAGTTTGCCAAGGGCTTCCCCAAACCTGAGTCTGGCTGTGATCAGCCATCTCTTTGAAAAGAAACAAACACTTTCCAAAGACAATGCAAGACAGTGACAAAGGTCAAAGCAGCAACAAATAAAATGCAAAATGCATATGCATCTTGCTATTTTGTGTGTGTGTGTGGAATAATATGAATTAATGCAAGGAAATAGTTCAGTGATAAACTGTATTAATTATATGTTTATGGAGGCAGAGTGAAGTAAATGAGTATGTTGGAACTTGGCAAGAAGCCAAATGAGTAATAAACAGCTTTAAGATAGTCTGGAGACAGCCTAGAGAATATTACAGTCATCAAGCAGCCACAAACAGCCCCTGGAAAATTATAAGCATTTGCAAACGATTAAGGGCCATGGGATATCTTTATGGATTTTTATTAAAATTGTGTTTCACCTTTTAAAGATGTGTATGATACCAAATCTCCTTGTCAATTCCACTACTGGCCAACTCATCCTCCCATCTTTAGACTATTTTGTTTATTTGTTTTATATTGTTTTAACTTGGATCACTGGAGGGCAAGTGTGCAGGTGGAGAATAAGTTACATGGAGCCTTTGACAGACAACAGCAGAATCCATTCAAAGACATGATTGTGACATGCCATCTGAAATATGATGGCTATATGAACTTCCAGGTATAGAGGCAGTATGCTTTGACTCTGAGTTGCTACAGCACATCAACAGGGAAAGCTTTTTGCATCTTCATCAGACATCCCCAAACTCACCTCTCCAGATGTTTTGGGGCTACAGCTCCCATCATCCCCTAGCTAACAGGTCCAGTGGTCAGGGATGATTGGAATTGTAGTCCCAAAACAGCTGGAGGGCCGAGTTTGGGTATGCCTGATCTACATCCTGCTTTTGGGCTTCCTACTCACCACTGTGGGGAACCCTGGTTTGGATGGATCTTCATATCCTAACCAGCAGGGCTCTTCTTATGTTATGTTCATCATTGTTTGAAGTTGGCTTGCTTTAACCAACCAGTAGTAAAAGCTAACCACAGTTTGTCCAGGTTCAGACAAACTGTGGTTAGTCAAAAATGGAATTCGACACTTCTGATCCCATGCTAGGGGAGAATAGAGCACATGAGCTTGCGGCTCACCTAGTTTCATTCCTAAAATGATAAACCATGCAGCCAGTGATTTTTGAACAGTTATTTAGAAGCTGTACAAGTGTCACATGTTGACATTTGGAGCCCAGTGGGCTGGGGAAGGCTGCAGAAGCATCAAGCAACAAGGTGCTTTTATTAGTAGGGGGAATTTTCCTGAGCTTTTACCCTGCAAATTAGATTCCTAAACAAGGAAATTCAGCAATTATTGCTGGTCTCCAAATGCAGGCATTAGGAGAGGAACAAAGGATGCAGCTGGTCCATCTACTGTAGCTCAGTATTCTCTACACTGACTGATAGTGGTCTCTCCAAGCCAGAGATAAAACATGGGACCTTATGAATGCAAAGCGGGAAGCAAAGAGAGAAGGCAAGAGGATAAAGGAGCAAAACTGCAGACGAACACAGTTTTTCTACCCTTGATGTTGCATGGAAAATGGCAGGAGAATTTAAAATAATACATAGGCAACGTAACAGAAAATGAGAAATGACAAAATAGGTTGTGTTGGGAAATACTTTATCCCTTTCACCTTTTGACAAATGCATGGATCACTTTTGCCTGTCTTGGCACCAATAAAACATTAAAAATAAATGTTTTCAAACCGTGATAATGGCTGTCTTTGAATCTGAGGCCTGTAGAATGCATAGACAGTAAAATGGCACAAACCCCACAATTAAGGCTTTTTTTATATGATTGATTGGTTTCTTCATGATGAATTCACTCCCCTGGCAAAGGGCACAAATTCAACTGTGTTCTTGCCAAGCATAATCAGAACGCAAGCAGTCTGTTAGAGAAAAAATACCAAAAAGTCAGTCTTCCTTTAAAAAATGTGTTCAAGAAAAAACCTGCAGCACAGGAATAAGATGGATTCTACTCACTGTGGCCCAAGACAGATTACCAAGTAGTAAGTTATTCCCCCGCCCCAATGGATTTGCTTTGTGTTGATTGAAGTGTATTAATACATCTTTGCTGCCATGGATTCTAATGAGAGCTGCATTTTCAGATCTTACATTATTTTAGCTCCATTTTACAATTGTTCTTATATGTTTTGTAAGAGATTTAAATATTGGCAGATGTCTGAAGTATTTTGTTGGGGAGTCTGAAATCTCTGAATTTAGGGCTCTGTGTGTAAGTGCTGCATGGAGAAGGGGCTGGGCGGGTGGAAATCAACTGGTCTTGATTTCAAGGTTTAAACCAAACATTTTATGGCAGGGAAAACCAAACTTGGGTACACACTGCATCCCTGGAACTTCTCATCGTTCAGGGAACTGAGCTGAGATTATGTGATGCATAAATAGGGAACCTGTGGCATTCCAGATATTGCTGGATTGCAACTTATTGGACATACTGGCAGGCAGTGTTGGTTATTCAACAACATCTGCAAGGCGGCAGGTTCCCTATTTTGGAGAATTTTTTAAAACCCCTTTTTGCATATCTTGATGCTTGCATATGCACACCACCAATATTTTTCTATCATTTTATTTTTTTAATCACTGGTCACAGAAAATATTGTTGTTTCCTGGGTTGCTGTGCTATAATCATTCTTTTAAGGATTAGTTAAAATAATTAACATTCTTTATACTCCCCTGTGTGTGTGGAAAGTAATTGCAGTTTTAAAGGATCTCAGATTGCTTAGAGTAGCTGCTGCATTTAAAACGAGCCCTTAAGGGTATGTTAAAGAACATGTCTTTATATGGGTGAAAGCATTTTTTTTGACACTATTATCAGACTGTTAGAAGTGAAATCCTAGTAATAAAATTTGGAGGCTGCTGAATTACCAAACTGCCATTCGACTCAGAAACTAATGGAAATGTGTAAGTGTGTGTATGCATGCATGTGCACTCATCAAAATCATATTTGTGGATAATCTTCATTAAAAAAAAAGTTAGCTTTAGAGGCTGAATGGTAATTCAGCCGAGGGCTTTGCAGGCTTAAAAGTAAACACTCCAGAAAAAGAATGATTCTGAAGAAATAGAAAGGAATTTTCTTTTATTTAGGAGGTTGCCTTGTGCTGTGACAGATCATTAGTTTATCTGGCTCAGAACTGCATGCACTAATTGGCAGTGGTTCTCCTGCGTTTCAGAAAGTGAACCTTCCCAGCCCTATGTGCCCTATTTGAATTTATTTCACTCTATTTAACTTCTCACCACCCATCACAGTGCTTTGTATTTTGATAAGTCGATGTTTGTTGTAAGCCACTTTGAGCACAGCTCTCTGTGGAAAGGTGGCATACAAATAAACCAAGCAATTGGTGTCTGGAGTTAAGGGAAGGTTTTGACCCATCTGAATCATATCACAAACAAGATGTGCTGAGAACAAAGCTAGCTTCTGTCTGCAAAGCCTTATATTTTAATGTGATGTTCCCTGCTAGCACATCAATTCTCAAACCGGTGCCCTCCAGAAGTTGTTGCGCTAAAACTCCCATCATCCTTTTCCATTGGCCATGCTGACTGGGACTGATGGGAGTTGGAATCCATCACTATCTGGTGGGGGAGTTGTTCTAATGTGTGACACAGAAACTGACTATATTGGAAACATTTGTTGAAAAGTTAGATGCACCAATATGATGATGACCACTATCCTATTATGCTAACTTATTTAGAATGGATGCTCCAATTTCTATTAGGCAAATGTTTTTATTTGTTTCCCATACTCATCACAATTTAACGTTTCATTTAAAATGCACTGTCAATGGAAGGTATTGCTTATATGTGGATCTGAAGTGAGCTTTCAGAATCATTTCCCTTTCAGCCAGCTAATTAGGACTTATATGGAAATAATAACATCTTTCGAAGGCTTCTATTTTCTTTGCTGGCAAGATAATTTTAAGTAGACTGGAGTCTTCTATCAACCAGAAATAATAAGAACTGTTCTCTTTTGCCCCCTTAATAAATCAAATGAATAGGTCCAGTTGCATTCAGACAGACTTTTTGCTATTTTACAAAGCAGAACAGAATGCAAATAACACTTTGCACTGCAGAAATACATAATTCCAAATATAAATTAGGCCCCATCACTTCTCTAATGAAAGGCAATCACTGATAGACAAGATAAAAGTCAAATGCAATTCCAGTGTATTGAACTTAAAACCTATGACATTGATAAATGGATATGCAAATGAATGCAGTACCTTTGTATAATGTGAGGTATTTGGATGAGCATAATATTTATTCTGGATGCAAGCCCAGTTTTATTGTAGTGAGATTCACCGTAAACACCAAAAAGCTTATTTTCCTCATACAGCAAGAATATTGCTGGGAATAATTTCAGTAATGCCAGCTAAGTATTTTCTTTAAAACTGAGAAATTAAATAACGTGAGCAAAGAAGGTGCATTATTTCTAATAAAGGAAATGTAAACACAAGTCTTCTTATTACCAATATGTAATTCACTCTAACAATGTTCACTTTAAACACAAAACACTGCCATCTTTTTGGTGCCAGGAAAAGAATTTCCTCCCCCAAGCGTTTGATGGAATATGATCCAACTGTGTTAAGGCTTTATAGCAGTGTCTCTGTGGGCTGCTGATAAGTTTTTTGTTTGCTTGCTTTCTGTTACAGCTGCTGTTGTTTTAGGTATCGATTTGCTGTTAAATTTTGATAGCCATTGGTGTGCGTATTTTTTTAAAAAAGAGTAGTGCATGTTTGTATACATGATTGTAAGTCACATAGAAACTGCCCTGTATTAGAAGAAGAAGAGTTTGGATTTGATATCCCGCCTTATCACTACCCGAAGGAGTCTCAAAGCAGCTAACATTCTCCTTTCCTTTCCTCCCCCACAACAAACACTCTGTGAGGTGAGTGGGGCTGAGAGACTTCAGAGAAGTGTGACTAGCCCAAGGTCACCCAGCAGCTGCATGTGGAGGAGCGGAGACGTGAACCCAGTTCCCCAGATTACAAGTCTATCGCTCTTAACCACTACACCACACTGGCTCTTAACTAACAAATTGTGGTAGGCAACCACCTGCCTCAAAAGACAATGGTGTGCACCACTGGGGTTGAAGTCAAACCGCCAGAGAATCACAGTTCCTGGTGTTGCTGCAGAGACTGGTAGCTCATAACTGCTGCCTCCAGCATTGTTTTTGCTGTATTAGTAGCACCAAAGTGATCTCTCCAAGGGGCAAGCCTGGGCAGTGTGTATGAAGGTCCTGCCCTGCCCAGATGACAAGACCCCCCTCTCGGCCTCACTGATGTGGTCTAAAAGGAAAGCAGAGCAATTCATTTGGCACCAGCTTGGCTGCAGGTACTGCCAGATGGAGGCATACAAGACAGCATCCAACTGTTTGGGGGACTCCACTCCAGATTTGTGCAGGCTTCACTCCTTAGCCTTTTCTTTTCCCAATGATGTCCCGGGAAGTCTAAGGTTCAACTCACCACTCAGGCATGAAGCACACTGGGTGATTTTGGGCCAGTCGCTGTATTTCAGTCTAACCTATCTTACAATAATAATAATAAATTAAAATAAATTTTTATTTATATCCCGCCCTTCCCAGCCGAAGCCGGGCTCAGGGCGGCTAACAACTATAAAATAATACAACAAGGTTGTCTGGAGAGGGAAAAACTGGACAGGAGAACCAAGTATACCACCTTGGGCTTCTGGGAGGAAAGGTGGGATGTAAATAAAATAAAAATAAGTCCCATTATGATAAATTTTTTACAAACAGTCCCTTCCTAATGTTACTTTAACCTGGAATTGAGGTCAATAGGGGTCAATGTGCACATATTGTAGCTATGCATTTGATGACTTGTTCAGTAAAACACTAAGGGTCCATTCTCAATAATACCATCATTATTTCCATTATCTGAATGAGCTTCAGTACCACAAGCTTTAATCTTCAGATGGGAAGCATTTCACAATGAATTCACTGTGGCTCTCTTCCTAGCAACCTGAGTAGAGGCACTGACAGGCTCCTGGGAGACCAGTATCCAGCCAGGCTTGGCTGGAATGACATTGATGGGTTGTATAGCTGGCTTGGGGACTCCACGTGACTATTTTATCTTATGTCAGAAGTTGAACAATAATGTGTTTTTTTCTACTTTAAGTATTTCTTTCGAATGTTACCATCACTCCATCTTGGTATTTAATCTTGTTAAACAAAGCATTCCTACCACTCAGGCCTTTCAAATGACAGAGTCGGTGTAGATTGATTGAGCAATATTGGATTCTTGTGATGAAAATATGTGAGCTCTGTTGCTTAGCTATATGACACCAATGATTTGCTTATCTAAACTGACATCCTACATATATTAATTTAAGTATGAAGTAATCAGTGAACCACATGTACAGATTTCTTAACCACCCTTCACCATAAGGTCCCAGGTCAGGCTAGAAGGTGCCCCATGATATTCTTGTAAAGAAGCTGGTAAAATGCGGTCTTGACTATGCTACCACTCAGTGGATTTGTAACTGGCTGACTGACCGAACCCAAAGGGTGCTCATCAATGGTTCCTCTTCATCCTGGAGAAGAGTGACTAGTGGGGTGCAACAGGGTTCTGTCTTGGGCCCGGTCTTATTCAACATCTTTATCAAAGGCTTGGATGATGGACTCAAGGGCATCCTGATCAAATTTGCAGATGACACCAAACTGGGAGGGGTGGCTAACACCCCAGAGGACAGGATCACACTTCAAAACGACCTTGACAGATTAGAGAACTGGGCCAAAACAAACAAGATGAATTTTAACAGGGAGAAATGTAAAGTATTGCACTTGGGCAAAAAAAAATGAGAGGCACAAATACAAGATGGGTGACACCTGGCTTGAGAGCAGTACATGTGAAAAGGATCTAGGAGTCTTGGTTGACCACAAACTTGACATGAGCCAACAGTGTGACGCGGCAGCTAAAAAAGCCAATGCAATTCTGGGCTGCATCAATAGGAGTATAGCATCTAGATCAAGGGAAGTAATAGTGCCACTGTATTCTGCTCTGGTCAGACCTCACCTGAAGTACTGTGTCCAGTTCTGGGCACCACAGTTCAAGAAGGACACTGACAAACTGGAACGTGTCCAGAGGAGGGCAACCAAAATGGTCAAAGGCCTAGAAACGATGCCTTATGAGGAACGGCTAAGGGAGCTGGGCATGTTTAGCCTGGAGAAGAGGAGGTTAAGGGGTGATATGATAGCCATGTTCAAATATATAAAAGGATGTCACATAGAGGAGGGAGAAAGGTTGTTGATGTTGGTTTCTGCTTCCTTCACTGAGCAGCGAAGTGCTTGTCACAAGACAATGTTTACATTCCACAGTCAAATGCTGTTGGGTTTTCTCACGGGAAAGGAGACTGGATGTGACGTACACTGGTTTCCTGTTTTTCACTGTTCTTTGCAGTTCAGTGTTATTCTCTCCGTGCTTTAGAGGAGAGAGGATGCCTTTCTCTGCTCCGGCAGAGGGAAGATGTTTTTCTGTAAATTACCAGCTTTGAAGTGTAAATAAAGTAATATAGAGCATGTTGGCACGTACTTTTCATCATTCCGCTGTGCACTGGACACTGCTTATCTCCAACATTTAGGTTCCGGGCCCAGAAAAACGCAGTGTTTTGAGAATGGACTCCAGAAGTCGGGCTCCTGGCAAAGGAACAAAGGAGCAAAGAATTGGAGTGCCGGCAAAGGATCGGAATGCAGAGGGCCGGATCGGACGATATCTCTGCGCGTCAAGATGATTTGATGAGGTATGTGCTACAGCTCCGGGCAGCCTGCCAGCTTCTAATTAATGGCTTTATGGCTGGACTTTGAACTTTTATAGCCGGTTTTGCCGTGGCACAGGCAAAAGGCTAGAAGGATAAATTTTTCCTATGCTGGGGGAAATCGAAAGTAAAGCAGCTGCAGCAGTGTCGCAGCATGAATTTAAGACAGCAGAGAGAACTTTCACTTTTGAACTTGCCTTTGGAATGCGGTTTGAAGCAGCTGCAGATAAGCAAAGCAGTTAAGCAGAAAGGCACAGGTTCACAGGCAGAGGCTGTTTTGAATTTGCTTTTGGATTGAAGCAGCTGTACACAGACGCAGCATGTATAAAGCAGCCTGATTTAAAGCAGCAAAGATGACGCTAAAGGCTAATGCCAAAGTCATGATGGCCCTTCAGGATGCTTGTGGGATTCCTAAGCTCAATAGGAAGAACTATGCGGACTGGGTTCTCTATGCAGAGGCTATTCTGCGGAAAGAGGGTCTGTTTAAAGTTATTACAGAGACCCCCCCAGCTCCAGTTACAGATGAATGGAAAGCTATGGATTCCAAGGCAAGGGGAACTCTTACGTTGATAGTATCCCCAGAAGAGCTCTGTCTGTTGCGTGATAAGACCTCAGCCAGAGAAATTTGGGACGCTTTGAGAGAGGCTCACTTGAGGACAGAAGCTGGGTCCACAATGTTTTACTTTAACAAGCTGCATAATATGGCTCTTGCTGAAGGTGGAGATGTGCGTATACATCTGATGGAGATGCAGAATCTGAGACATGAGCTGCAACAGAGAGGACTCAACTTTCCAGAGGAAGTGTATTCCTTTATGATACTACAATCTTTGGGTTCAGGTTGGGAGTCTGTTGCGACTCAGATTGCTGTACAGCCAACTGCTCAGTTAACAGTGGACTATGTTACTGCCGTGATATTGAATGAAGCGGATCGCCGGGGTGCTAGCTGCATCAACAAGGGGGAGACTTCACAGACGTCATCCCATAGTGCAGTGGAACCACCAGATGGCGCCAAAGCTTTGAAGGCAGTGAAATGCTACTCGTGTGGACGTCTAGGCCATATGAAGAGGGAATGCAGAAATCCCAGGGCCAAGACAGAGCAGCGCAGCGAAAGCTCATCGCGTGGAAAAGGCCGAGGCAAAGGCAAAGGTCCGGTGTCCAGGACAACGCAGCACAAGGCAATGATCTCACGCTTCACTCCAAAGGTTGCAGAGGTCCAGAAGACGTCTAGATCTTTCTTCGTTATTGATTCGGCTGCAACGCACAACATGTGCAACGATAAGCGACTGTTCGTGTCTTTTACACCGCAGGAAGGTGCGATTCACCAGGCGGATGACCACACAATTCCCAGTAAAGGCTACGGAACTGTTGTTCTTCACAGTTTGGACTTATCGATACAGGATGTGCTTTATGTGCCAGATGCCAAGCATAATCTGCTCAGCGTTGGACAGCTGAATGAGCGGAAAATTGACGTTTCCTTTAAGAACAAAAGGTGCATCATCACAAAGAAAAATGATTATGTATTGCATGCTGAATATGTTGATCGTTTGTATGTTTTGTATTTTGATGATGTTGTGCAGGATGACACTTGTTGCATTGCAGGTTCTAACAAAAGTTTGCATGCAGAATGTATTCACGATTTTCATCGAAAATTTGGTCATTTGCATTTTGAGGCAGTATCTAAAATGCCTGCCTTGGTTGAAGGTATGACTATTAAACCCTGCAGGTACCACATGAAGTGCAAGGCATGCGCAGCAAACAAGGTAAAAATGGCTGCGAAAGGTAAGGTGTCTAGTAGGCAAGCTACAGAACCATACCAGGTTATTCATGCTGATTTGGTTGGACCACTAGCGCCCTCTTTGGGTGGAAACAGGTACTTCATGGTTCTCATTGATGCATTTTCCAGGTATATTTATGTGTACAATCTCAAGCAGAAATCAGAGGCTTTTCCAAGGTTCAAGGAATTCTGTGCTTGGTTGGAAAATGTGCATGGTAAGAAGGTAAAGACTCTTTTCAGTGATCGCGGGGGAGAATTCACTTCTCAGCAGTTTGAAACTTTTCTGACTGAGAAAGGAATTCAACACGATTTGTCTAGTCCTCGTTCGCCATGGCAGAATGGACTTGCGGAACGAGCAAATCAGACATTGCTTCAAGGGTTAAAAACCTTGTTGCATGATGCCAATCTTCCAGAGAGTTATTGGGCCGAAGCTCTCTCATGTTTCACTTACAGTTATAATCGCAGGTTATCTTCAGCGATTGGTTGTACCCCCTATGAGAAGATGTTTGGCAAGAAGCCATACATCAAACACATGAAAATTTTTGGTTCTGACATGTGGGTTCACTCACCACAAAGCTCCAAGTTAGACAAGCGTGGATTGCATGGTATCTTTCTAGGTTATCAGAAAGGGTCTTACAGAATAATGATGACTGACTCTAAGACAATTAAGCTCACAAGAAGTGTTGAGTACAATGCCAAGTGGGGGGAGAATGTGGGAATTTTCCAATGTTATCCTGATGACAGTGATGAGACTGAGGATAGTCAAAAGCAACCGCAACAACCCACACCCACTGATGAAGGTTCTGATTCTGAGTCTGAAACTGAATCGGGTGATTCAGAGGATTTCAAGAGTGCGAAAGCCTCTATGCGACCCTCTGAAAGCTCTGATCAAGAATTAGAGGAACCATTGTTCACAATAGGTCACTTTTCTCCTAAGAAGGAAGAGGAGAGTGTTGAAGACTTAAGACTAATTCGTAGGTCACAGAGAGCAACAAAAGGCAGACCTCCAAAGAGATTTGCTGATGAGTTTGCTAAGATAGCAGTAACAGCTGTTAAAAGCTCCAAGAAGGTGTTTGAACCTTCAAGTTTCCAAGAAATCCAGGATTTGGATTCAAAGGAAGCTGAGCCATGGTTAAATGCCATGAAGGCTGAGCTTGATTCCTTGGAAAGGAACAAAACATGGGACCTTGTTCCAGTAGTTCCAGGAATGAAACTGCTTGGAAGCAAATGGGTCTTCAAAGCGAAGACTGATCAAAATGGCAAGATAGTCAGACACAAAGCCAGATTGGTAGCCAGAGGTTTTGCACAGGTACCAGGTGAAGACTATCACGAGACCTACTCACCCACCGTGAGGTATGAGAGCATTAGGCTTATGCTCAAGCTAGCTGCAGAAGAGAATCTACACATTAGTCACCATGATGTGAATACAGCTTTTCTGTACGGATCTCTAGATGAATCACTTTATATGCTTCCACCTGATGGCGTACAGGTAAAACAGGGATTTGTTTGTGCTCTGAAGAAGTCCCTTTATGGTCTCAAACAAAGTGCACGGTGTTGGCACACAAAACTCACTGAAGTATTGTTTTCTCTAGGTTTTAAGCAAGGGAAAGCTGATCCATGCGTATTTGTCAAAGAGGAGGGGCAAAAGAAACTGTATTGTTTGTTTTATGTTGATGATCTTTTATTCTTTTGGAAGGATGTCACAATGTACAATAATGCCCTAGCTCAATTGAAAGAGCACTTTGACATGAAAGATCTTGGTGAGGTAAACAACTACCTATCTCTGGAAATAGAGAGAGATCAAGATGGTAACATTCTAGTACACCAGTCACGTAAAATTGCTGATGTGTTAAGCAAACTAAACCTGATGGATGCTAACCCTGTAGACACACCGATGACAACAGGTTATCAGGTAGATGACACTGGAGAAGCATTTTCTGATACTACACTGTACAGAAGTGTGCTAGGCAAGCTAAACTTCATTGCCAGATGTTCAAGACCTGACATTGCTGTTAGCTGTAATTTGCTAAGCAGACAAGTCAACAATCCTACTGTTAAGGATTGGAAAGCTCTGAAACGCATAGCGCGGTATTTGAAAGGCACTATGCATTACAGACTGAGATTTAACAATCAGAAGTCTGGTGGTCTTGAGATATTTGCAGATGCAAGTTTTGGAAGTGACACTACAGACAGGAAAAGTACGTCTGGAGTTTGCTATAAGTACAATCAGGGTCTATTTGATTGGTCATGCAAGAAGCAAACAACAGTTAGCTTAAGTACTTGTGAAGCTGAACTGAATGCACTGTCTTATTCACTTAAGGATTGTGAATGGTTGTTACAATTGTGCAAAGACATGAAAATTCCTGTCAAATGTCCAATCCAGGTTTACCAGGACAACAAAGCATGTTTGGCTTTGCTGAATTCTGAAGGTTGTAAGCAAAGCACGAAGCACTTGCAATTGAAGTTGCAACATGCTAGGGAACGTATTCAGAATGGACTCGTAACGGTATCCTATATGCCAGGTAATGAAATTCCTGCTGATGTATTGTCCAAGATTGTATCAAGGGATCAACACTGTACCTATGTGCAGAAGTTGGGTTTGTACTGATATTGTACGAACACGCTGCCCAGTGATGTTCACAGAAAGGGGGAGGATGTTGGTTTCTGCTTCCTTCACTGAGCAGCGAAGTGCTTGTCACAAGACAATGTTTACATTCCACAGTCAAATGCTGTTGGGTTTTCTCACGGGAAAGGAGACTGGATGTGACGTACACTGGTTTCCTGTTTTTCACTGTTCTTTGCAGTTCAGTGTTATTCTCTCCGTGCTTTAGAGGAGAGAGGATGCCTTTCTCTGCTCCGGCAGAGGGAAGATGTTTTTCTGTAAATTACCAGCTTTGAAGTGTAAATAAAGTAATATAGAGCATGTTGGCACGTACTTTTCATCATTCCGCTGTGCACTGGACACTGCTTATCTCCAACAGTTTTCTGCTGCTCCAGAGAAGCGGACACGGAGCAATGGATCCAAACTACAAGAAAGAAGATTCCACCTAAACATTAGGAAGAACTTCCTGACAGCAAGAGCTGTTCGACAGTGGAATTTGCTGCCAAGGAGTGTGGTGGAGTCTCCTTCTTTGGAGGTCTTTAAGCAGAGGCTTGACAACCATATGTCAGGAGTGCTCTGATGGTGTTTCCTGCTTGGCAGGGGGTTGGACTCGATGGCCCTTGTGGTCTCTTCCAACTCTACGATTCTATGATTCTATGATTCTAGAACAATACACTGTCCAAATATAAAAAATGATGAAATAGTTACAATTATTAAAACAAAATAAAAAACCAATTGCAGCCAGGACAGAACAGCATGCTTGACTGATGTATCCTGACATAATATCATGACCAAGAATTTCAATGGTTCTCAAAGTTTACACCAGCTTAAAGTTACAATACAAAGTAGCAAAGCAGCAGGATCCTGCTCCTTTCTATATTTTATCTTCTTCTTCCATCTTTTTAATGGAATGGAGTACATCAGATAATGCTAGAAGAGCCAGCAAATTGATAACAATGCCTAGGATAAGAAACAGATTTGCTGCCCAGCTTCATGCAATGCAAAGTTTGAAGATAACCAACTACAGCAAACCTGCTGCTCTCCAGATGTTGCTTATCTACAACTCCCATCATCTATGACCATTTGCCAGCCTGGCTGGGGATGATGAGTGTTGTAGTCCAATAACATCTGGAAGGTCAGAGGTCCCCACCTCCGACTACGTCATATATACTGCCATCTAAATTGACATTTTAAAGTCAATTTCCTCATACTGACACAAAGACACTTCATAAATACTGCAAAGATGGGAGCTAGATCAAATTTGGGTCATTTTGTACTTTTGTCGACTTTATTTTAAATTGGCTCTAAAGAGGAAAGTTAAAAAATAATCTGGTTTGGCTGGGGTGTAGATTCATTTCTTCTTGCAGACATGTTCCTGTCTGAACAACATTCATACATGACATGATATAAGAGTAGGGAAATGCTCTTCTTATTTTTTCCAATGTAATTATTATATTTTGAAATACAGGTGTTAAAACTAAAAAAGTGAATATTTATTTCTGTTACAGCTGGTTGCAAGCTTACCTCAAGACAAAACACAGGCTGAACTGTGGAGACAGTGAAGATGAAGTACAATAAACCCATATGGGAATAATATGTAGATATTCCAAAACAAAGGCAGAATCATTCGCACAGGATGGCTATTTTTCTAGTTTAGAAAATCAAATAAAAGGCACCCAAAATGCTTTCTTAGTGTCGCATATGAAAAAAAATACTCCTAGCTACTCCATTTGGCATGTATCAAAGGCATTATCAAGGAAAGCCATAAAAGTTGATGGCTTTCAGAAATCGCAAAGGTCTGTGGGTTTTTGTTTTTTTACGTTTTTAATTCTAAGGATTATGTGAAATGCTAATGCTGTCATAAAATGCTTAGAGAGGGATGTAATCTAGTGGAAGATTTTAAGGATCTTAATGCAATTGCATTTAATAGTATTACACAGATTTGATGATAACAATTACCCCTTACATACACAAAGACAGACACAGAGTAAACACTTACCGTACTCGCTATCATAGAAAATGATGAACTTCTGCCAGGCATATTCTGTGACCACCCTCAAGATAACATCATTGATGTAGACAGGTGGGCGTACAAAGAGTGTGTAGTCATCATTCCTGTTGCTCCTGGTGGTCCCACAGCCACTCCTTGGAGTCCCAGCTGTTGACCGCTGTATGAAGAGGTGAGGGATGTGCATAGCATCTGCCAAGGACTGAAGGGATCCTGCTGATGTACAGCCAATGGAGCTGACAAGAGCCAAGATGCCATGGTTCATGAGGTCACAGCCTGCAAGAAAGCACAATGATATTCAAGTTGAGAAGGAGAGCTCCAGTACACGCAGAGAAAACATATTTTTTTAAAAAAAAATATTATCCTGCTGAAAATATATATAAGAAAGGCCTTCGTGCAACAACTTCAGTCAAGTGAGAAGAGGCTAGAGAGTTGCCATAAATTCAATAATCTTGTCTCCTCTAAAAACAGCCCATTCCAAGAGTCTGCATGGTGCCATAAAAGCCATGAGCCTTGTCCATTCATTCCAAACTGCCAAACATATTACTGTTAATGAGAGCTATATGACTGCCCATCCCTCACGGCCTGGAAGCAGGACACAGCCAGTGAAGGAGCTATATCTATAAATATTGCCTTCTGAGGACTCTTACAGACATTAGCAACAGAATCCAATATTAAATTAAACAGAATTCCTGGGGAGATAAATACCTCTCAAAGTCCAACATGCAAGCTCTGGGAGTAGGATATCTACATTACATGCAGAGAGATTTTGAAGGCATAATGGCTCAGAGTAGCTGTCAGCTTTCAAAGGAAGATTATGTATGCATATTTGTCCAGAAAGAGCCAAACGCTAAATTCCTTTGGTGCAGTAAAGGAAATGAGAGACAGGGCGCTTGATCTAGACCTTCATCTTCTGTAGAGGGCAGTTCACAGGCCAGAGGTGTACAATTTAAGTGGGACGCCATGAAGTAGCCAGTTAAGTTGCTCTATAATTCAGATATCCTGAGAATTGCAGAGGTGGTATTACGGTAAAGGTGGAAGACTGTATTATACAATTCAGTGTTGCCATTACAGGAAATTGCGGGGGGGGGGGGGAGAGTCTTGTGATACCTTAAGGCAGGCATGGCCAAACTTGGCGCTCCATATGTTTTGGGACTACAATTCCCATCATCCCTGACCATTGGTCCTGTTAGCTAGGCATGGTGGGAGTTGTAGTCCCAAAACATCTGGAGGGCCAAGTTTGGCCATGCCTGACTTAAGGCATGGGTGGTGAATGTCAGGATTTGGGAGCAAAATGCAGCACTCCAAGCCTCTCTACAGGGTGCTCAAGACTGTACCCAAGCCATATCTAATTACTAAGCTGCAACCCTTCCCAGTCCAACTTTGCTCTCTCAAATGCTTTTGCCTGGCTGCTGTCATATCTGTTCTTCTGTCCACTTTTGGCTCTGGTCCTGAATTCCATTGATAGGTGGCTGCCAGGAAGTGACCCATGAAGAAATGTGGCCTTCAAACTGGAGGAGGTTTCCCATCCTTGCCCTAAAGCCTAACCAACTTATTGAGGTAAAAACCTTTAGATACTAAAGCCATTTTATCAGATACATAAAGAACAAGGAGAACAGTTCAATCTCCCATGACATTTTCATGTTGATTTGAAGGGTACCATTCCATTAGCTTCAGCCTCAATCAGGACCAGAGTTTCCTCTCCCACTACTGCCATTGCTGTTGTGAATGGACTTGCATACATTTCAGTTGTATATGGAAATGCCACAGACTATACTTTTTGCATTTTGTGGAGTATTGGCCGCTCCATTATCACACGCCCCCTCATATCCTTATGCTTCAATCAAGGAAAACACAACATTGATCGAATTAACTGGACTCTAGTCCCATGAGGGGGAAAAAAATCAAAGTAAACCTCTTATCCCAAGAGGTCGCAAGATTCTGCTTCATGTATGACAATGTATTCCACTTGCATGGATGAGAATTCATGTGTTACACAGTTCAGTGACAGCTCCAGGTTCAGTTGTGGGCATTTCCAGTTAAGCTCTGCTTGAGGGTCTAGAGAGCCACTGCCATTCAAAGCAGGCAAATGAACAGTATACTCCATGGACCAATGACTACACTCACTATAAAACAACTTCAGCAATGTTAAAGGAGTAGTATGATTCCTCATACCACTCCTTTATCATTCCAAACAAATCACCAGCTTAAGCCTTCATTGCTTCTTTAATGTTCCACTAAGAACATTTCCATGTGGCTGGAATGAGTCTTGTAATCTCTCTCCCTGAGGCCACTCTGAAATTGATTTGGTCCTATATATTTTCACTAACCACATGGCAAACATATTAAAATGGTGATCAGGTGGTGGATTGACATGAGAAGCTGCTCCAGATTCAGCATAGCAATTTCATTCATTGCTCTCACATGGATACCATGAGAACTCACAGTATATGTGTGATATATTCAATCCACCCTACTGCATCATATAAAGGTCATGAAAAACTGCAAGGCTTAAAATACACACACACACACACACACACCACAGGAAACATGGAGTTGTTTACGCAAAAGGTAACACCTTGTAACTAATGGTCCAGTTAATGAAGGCTGAGCAGCAGTAGAAAAACTTGAAGTGCTATACTAATGACATCCACATTAATACCAGAGGTGTTTATCATGATTAATGCTAGTGCAATTGATAAATATCAAAGGAATTAATAATGATTAAGCCCATAATTTTGACGCATTACCCCTGTGAGAAATAAGCAGAGGGTGAAGTGTTTATGTTGGCTTTCTAATGGAGTTAGAAGTCCGAGTGAGGAAGCACTGCAACTTTCTCAAAGTAATTACACAGTAGCCAAGGTTTTCCATGCCCAATTTATGCTTGGCCATCAACATGGGCAGCTGACCTATGCTTCAAGATTCAGTATGGCCAACTAAACATCTAATGAACTGCCACTTTAAGCTGTTGCTTTCATGTATATATCTGCTTTGGCCAAGCATATATTTTGATGTCATTACTCATTTTTGAGAAACTTTAGCAGGCGCTGTTGGTATGCAAATACTGTACCTGGAAGGACTTGTTCTGAGATGGAGCGTAAGCCTGCAACTAGTTTTCTATGCCAGGGGTTCAATGAGTCCTAGCACATTAGGTGCATTAAAAGTGGAATGTCCTGGAGCAGGCATAGGCAAACTTGGCCCTTCGGATGTTTAGGGACTACAACTCCCATCATCCCTGACCACTGGTCCTGTTAGTTAGGGATGATGGGAGCTGTAGTCCCAAAAATATGGAAGGCCGAGTTTGCCTATGCCTGTCTGGGAGTATAGGCTGTTTGTTCACCATGGGTAAATATATCTGAACAAATGATGCTTTCTTATAGTTTGTCAAATCATTGGTCCATTTAGTTGAGTTCTGTCTCTGTGATGACAACATGTGGGCTCAACATATGGGCTGGATTTGTGGCAGGTGTTGAGAGGAGGACAGGGGGAAATGCCTCATTGTCTTTACACTGGCTTCTACAAGCACAATATAATAGACATTTTAAAACTTAGTGAACATAACTACTTAGGGCTTTTAATTTAATTGGGTCTACTGTGAGTAAAATGCAGCTGAACACCACTCAAAATATCCCTGTTATTTCTCCCAGTGTGAGTGTAGCCAAAGTGAAACCCTCCATTTGATGTTGGACTACAACTTCCATCATCTCTCCCAGCATTAACCATGCTGGCTGAGGCTGATTGGAGTCAGAGTTGAACAACAGTGGGAGGGCACCATGTTGGCTATCTCTGTGCTAATGACCCATAAACTGGTTGGGTGGCTCAAGGAACTCAAGCTACATGCACAGGAGATCTTAGCAGATATGGACAAGGCCTTATATGAAATCATGGAGTCTGACTGAAAACAAGTATGGAAAACAATACAGCATTGAAACTATGTATGTAACGATTTCCTTGAATGCCAAAATCTTCCTATTCAGAAAAACATGCCTAACACTCCGTGTTTTGCTTTGGTATCAGTTTGCTACAATCTTTGTTGGTCTGTGTGTGGTGGTGGGGAAGAGTGTCATCTTCACTTCTAATAATATACACATAACTGCATGTGCACACATTCACAGGCATTGCACCAAACTCTAAACATTGCACTTTCCCAAATAAGCCAGAACAGGGCATTTACCACAGAGTCTCATTTTCTTCCCTCTTACATTTTGCATTTTTATTACAGCAACTGATTAACACTAACTTGCTCTTGTTAATTATTCAACATCTAGGCTACATTTCTTCTTCGCGACAATGAAAACAAAACAAAAAAGATGAAGCAGGCTATATTTTTTAGTCTCTTTATATTTATCCCCTCCATCTCATTCTCATGGGGAGAATCTTGCATTATCTAGGTTGCCAATCCATCTGGGAACAGCCATATCCCATATTTTACACACACACACACACACACCCTGGTTCTAGAAATAGATCAGAGAAGACTGAGTATTTGATATTATAAAGCCCTGGTTTGGGTGGTTTTTTTAATATAATAAGACTATCTACTTTATAACCTAACCTTGTGGTCTCTTTATTATATATTTTGTTTTTGATTTTTATTTAAATTATTTACAACCCACGCTGCTTTGTTCACATAACCCCAGCAAAAGAAACAACATTAAAATACAATGACATAATATTTCATTTAAATGCAATTCAATGCAAAAAAACAACAACCAGGCAATATACTAACATAACTGCCTCAGACAAACGAGGTGCATCAGTTTAGCCAAATGCTTGGCAGAATAGACATGTTTTTAGCTAGCATCAAAACTGCAACAATATTGGCATTTCTCACAACTTAGAGGTGGGATGCCAATACTGAGAAGGTCCTCTCACAAATCACCACGTCATGGGGAACTGTGGCACTGTTCTGAAACTCTGAAAAGGGCATCTATTATGCCTGTCCAATCAGGTGAATAGAGCAGGTGGTTTTTCAGGTACTGTATATGAGTCACCTAGGGAAGTAAGTATCATATCAGTACAGTGATACCTCGGGTTACATATGCTTCCGGTTACAGACTCCGCTAACCCAGAAATAGTACCTCAGGTTAAGAACTTTGTTCAGGATGAGAACAGAAATCGTGCTCTGGCGGCGCAGCGGCAGCAGGAGGCTCCATTAGCTAAAGTGATGTCTCAGGTTAAGAACAGTTTCAGGTTAAGAACAGGCCTCTGGAACGAATTAAGTCCTTAACCCAAGGCACCACTGTATTTAACAGGACTCCTGTATTTAATGGGAAGTACTTCTAGGTAAGTGTGTACAGGATTACAGCCTTATCATTGAGGCATACAAAATAACTGCCATGATATGTTCCATGTTGGGCAAAGATTCTTGCATTGCAGGGGGTTGGACTAGATGACTCTTGTGGTTTCTTCCAACTCCCCCCAAAATAACTATGATTCTAACATGACTGTCTTTGATAGGTTTGCATCCAACCACACTCCATCAATCAGTTTTCTCAAAACCACCTAAAAAATTAAAATAAAATAAAAAGGCAGTGAACACAACTTATATATTCACAGCATCAGCAGATGAGAATTTTGCATGAACATCCACCAGGACATTTATAATTCATTTTCAAGCCAGTCTGAACTAAATTCCTATTCTAGCCATTCAAAAAAAGAAATCAATGCCAATTACCTTGATTTCCCTCCATCTGCTCCCATTTAAGATAGCCATCTATATGGCTTTGAACTGTGTCATTTGAGTAACAAAAAAATTGGACTTCAGAACCATCTTCCCCCTTTGCAACTAAATTTAAAGTATCCTGTCTTAAAGTTGCACATCAAAGTCTATATTGAATGCACTGCCAATATGATCAACCCACATTAGTTTGACATCAGCAAAACAAAATAATTCATTTTGAAATGGTGCTGTATGAAATGATACGTTCGAAAGCAATTTTACTGCAGTTGTGGTTACGAGAAGAAACCTGAATGTCCTATTTGCAGAGAAGAGTTTATGGGCAGTGAATTTAAGAGCCTGATCTACAAGCCACCAAAGGCAAAAGAAACTGTCTAGAGACAAACAAAATGATCTGTGGACTGCAGCATCTTCTCTATGAAGAAAACATACAATATTGGAGGTTTTTAGTTGGGGAGGAATTACAACTAAGACATTTTTTGAATTTTGCTCAGTGTGGAGAAAGCGGATACAGAGGCATTTTTCTTTACCCAAGAACTTGGGGTCATCCAATGAAACTGAAAGAAAGAGATTTAGGACAAACAAAAGGAAGTGCTTCTTCATGCAGTGCATAATTAATATTTGGCATTTGCTGCCACAGGTTATACCTCTCCCCATATGAACCAACCCAGAACCTGTGATCATATCTGAGACGCTTGTCCATGTGCCTCCTCCACAAGAGATACAAAGACTGGCAACACAACAAGGGGCCTTTTCTGCAGTGACTCTTTGCTTGTGGAAAGTTCTTCCCAGGGATACTTGTGTGGTGCCTTCGTTACATATATTTAGGCACCAGGCAAAAACATTCCTCTTCCCCCAGACCTTTGGCTAATTAGTCAATCTGTGGCCTTTTAAACTGGTGTGTGTGATTGTTTCTGTTTGTTATTGTGGTTCACATTTTTGGGTTTTTATAATGAAAACCGGCCTGTGATCTTCAGATGAAGGGCGGTACAGAATTTTAATAATAATAATAATAATAATAATAATAATAATAATAATAATAATAATAGATTATAACAATTAGCTTAGTTGACTTTCAAAAGAGAATTATGCAAGATCATGGTGGATAAATCTATTAATGTCTACAAGCTATGTTGGCAATATCAAAACCCCATGTTGAAATTACAGCGGAGCAACAAGAGGACTTGTGGGCTTCTCTAGGCATATGTTTGGTTGCTATAGGAAGTAGGGTGCTGGAGTAAATTGACATTTGTTTTAGAGTAAGCATATGTCCTGTTTTACAAAAGGCAGTCTCTCAACAAGCTCTCTTATAAGCCATTGTTAGTCTTACTATCATTTTTAATGTGTAGTGGTATTGATAGCCTTATGAGAAACCCCACGGTTTATTGAAACACTATCTAAAAACCACTGCAGATTAATTTGCAGGGTGCATATGCAAAAATGAATTCTAAAATGATAATTGGTGCTAGTATTATCTAAATATCATGTTCATCTCATTTTTGTGTGTGTGACTATGCCAAGAGTTAAATAATGGTGCCTAGCATCCTTTAGTAACTTCACATGCCATTGGCTAAACTTCTGCATGAATTTATTTCACCTCTGTCTTGATCTATTCATGAACAGAAGGAAAGCACACTGGTAGTCACATTATTGTCTCAGGTGCACTTATATCAATCCTATTTATCCTGGACAGGGAGAATAATTTATGCCCATCATAAAACAAATCCTTCAGTGCTATGAGCCCCCATGAAGCAAGGCACATGTATGCTAAATTCCTTGGTACATTAGGTTACACTAATGATGGTCTTTAATAACCTCTGGCTGAAAAAGATAAGGGGGAATCAAACAACTCAGAGCATTTTTACTTTACTTTTCTATCCAGAAACAAATCCGTCTGAATGTAAAACAGTCCAAGATTTCTATATATTATTTGGATACACTTTTTTTTGGCATTGTGAAAGACAGAGGTCCATTCTGGAGCTTTTGGGAAAAACATTTCTAGACAGATTTTTTGGATGCCAGCGTACTGGTTCGGGGCACCATTGTGTCCAATGGAACACTGCAGGATTAGCAAGACGATCTTACCTGGCACAGTCCATATTTGCTGATACCCATATGACTCTGTACAACTAGTATTTAGCATTGAAAATGGGTGGGAGCGAAGCATAGATTATTATGAACAACAATAACACCTTAGATAACCAATCACATTCGAAGTTCAGAGATGGATGAGGTCTAATTGTGGAACATGAAAACAGGATGGATTCAGACTCAGTTGGGTCCCACTGATATCAATCTGAACTTATGATGTAAACCTCACTGACTTCAGTGGGAAGGAAACACCGAAGTCTGGATCCAACCCAAAGAGAATTGGCCTGTTTGACATTTTCACTCTTTGGCTCAGTCTATGATTGAATCACTTGTAAAGTGATTCAGTGGGGAGTATAAAAGATGGGGTGGTCTATAGCCGGTGTTCTGTAGCCTGTTCAGGGGTCAATGAACACACCACACTGATAGTTTATAGCACCTGTATGGCAAAAGGGAGAGGGTGGCGTTGTGGTCTAAGCCACTGAGCCTTGGGCTTGCCGATGAGAAGGTCGGCGGTTCAAATCCCTGCGATGGGGTGAGCTCTGATTGCTCGGTCCCAGCTCCTGACAACCTAGCAGTTTGAAAGCACTTCAAAGTGCAAGTAGATAAATAGGTACCACTCCAGCGAGAAGGTAAACAGCGTTTCCGTGCACTGCTCTGGTTCGCCAGAAGCGGCTTAGTCATGCTGGCCACATGACCCGGAAGCTGTACGCCGGCTCCCTCGGCCAATAAAGTGAGATGAGCGTTGCAACCCCAGAGTTGTTCGCGACTGGACCTAATGGTCAGGGGTCCCTTTACCTTTACCTTTACAGCATCATTTGGGAACACACTGGTCAGCATTCTGCTTCCCTATTGCAATCATCTGTTCCCTCAAACACAAACATAAAACAAGCTTGGAGTAATCAGTGGGAAGCTGTTTCTATAATAAGCAATTATAAGCTTTTCTGTAAAGTAATTTACCTTTCTCATTACCTTACCTCCTGCACCACCAACACAGTGGGTTCTCTGGAGGTCAGGCAAACTAAACCATGGATAGACAGCATTGTGCCTTGCAGACTGCTTGGCCTACAGCTTTCATCATTCCTGGCAATTGACCTTGCTAGCTGGGCCTGATGGGAGTAGCAGTCTACAATATCTGGCTGGTACCACATTGGCTAACCCAGGGCTAAGCAACTAGGGAAAGAGCAATCTCTAGGCTGCAGTTCCATCTTAAAAAAGATCAGGAGACTATCCAGTTTGAATACTGCCAGCTGACTCTCCAAGCTAACCAGGATCTATAAAAAAATTTGCATTCAGGGTCCTAGCAACTTGTTTTCAGTGTAAGGACACTGCCTACTCGACTGCAGCTATTTCTGGACTTTAGCTTCAGATTATGAGCCGTTAAGGCATTTGACCTCACATCTGGACCTTTGAGTCTTTATTCCTGCCTTGAAGCTACATCTTCTACCTGGCCCTGAGTGTGCATTCAGTGCCTCTGGCCCTTCACCTGCATTTCCCCGATTCATTGCTTGAACTTCAGACTACCTGTGGTGACATCTATTTTGATCCTCACCCACCTACACCTGAACTGGCCTCAGTGCTGTGACATGCTTTTAGCATGGTGTATTTGTGGGAAATTGATTATGCCATCTCTGTGCAGTTGGCCCTAGAATAAATCAAAAAGTGACTGAGTACAAGGGACGGAGATGCTTGAAGTGAGAAAAGGTAACAATTCAAAAGTGGCTGATCATGTTCATCAATGCTGTCTGGGATATTTTGGCTAAGAAAAAAGGAAGGTTCTTGTGAACAATATAGCTGTGCACATTACTTTGGGGGATTTGAATCTGAAGATCTGAAAGCAGCTTGAAAATTTGTTTCGTGACTTTAGAAATCCTGCCAACTTACAACTTTCCATCCAACACTGACATCCCTTAGGATTCAGCTAGTTTTAAAAACAATGTGCCTGTGTTGTTTATGTAAGACCAATATAACGTACAGTGACTGAAGTTATTTAAATCACATTGTGCTTAGAACATGACTCCAGTGGCAGGCCTTTAAAAGTCACTGCTAGATGCCATCATTCAGCAGGAAGAATCTGCATCCAAATTCATAAAGGCAATGCCCTTTTACCAGGTGCATAACAGTAGATTAATTTTGCTTGATGAGGCACAATTTAAGAAAAGGTGATGCACTTACACAATGGAAACTTCAAAATGCAGCTAGTTAAATTTAGAGTGACATGGCAAAACTCAGCATTATGTGAAGTCTGCTAACGTTAAAATTAGGCTAGTGGTCCTGATCAACTTTAAAACTGACGTTCGAATATTAGAATCTTGTCTCGTTTTGGAAGAGGCGTACTGTTATCACAATTTGACATACAATGGGATCAAGATTGCTGATAAAATAATATTCCAATACCATATTTTAAAAATTGCCCGCCCCATCTGCTCCCATCTAAATGTGATAAAATTGCTTTCTACATACCATGCTTTCACTTTCAAATGCCCCCAACCAAGGGTCTTTACATACAGCTATCACCACAAACTTCCCTCTCTCATGTAATGGGAACAAACATCTATTTTGCAGCCTAAACACACTGCCAATCTATTTCCACCCATTGACATAGATGGCAGCAAACAAAGACACATTCTTCTCACATTACAATGTGCACACACAAAAGCTGTATGCTTCCCATATAAGAAATGCATCCTCCACAAAGCAGTGCTAACTTGTGGAGAGCCATCTCACAACAGCATTCAGACACCTCTTGCCAGGTTCCTTCATGGTGCTCCCCATAAATGTTGTCTGCCCATTGCATCAGCGTAGTGAGTTGGGCCATGATATCCTTATTCTGGAAATGATAGAATGACTTTGCTGGGTGTATTGGGCTGATTGTAGTCTGCCTCAGCAAGGTATTGTTTGAGTTACTATGAAACTGTTTAAAGGTGGGAGGAAAGAATATGAAGCAATAGCAATGCCTTACACCAATGCCCTATTCATCTATACTAGTTCTACCAAGTCTTAACTGGTAGCAGAATTACAAGGTTTCATTTTCTAGCCCTACTGCCTGAGATCATCTAACATGTTTACCTCTGAGATGGTGAACCTGTGGCCCTCCAGATGGACTCCAACTCTCATTTTCCATAACCATTGGCCATGCTGGCTGGGGCTCATGGGAGTTGGAGTCCAAGAACACCTGGAGAACCACGGGTTCACTATTCTAATCAGACTTAAATTTCACTTCTAGAGCAGGCTCTAGAAGTGAAATTTAAGGCTGATCAGAATTCATTTCCCCCCTTTTAAATGCAAGGAATGCTTGATCCTCTTAGCTACAGCTCTGGGGTGCTCAGAAGGCCTTATGTAGATAAAGCTGTGAGAGAGGTTTTGCTTTCACCCCTTGCTCTGTCAGATAAGGTCATTGTTGAATCCATGCATAATTTCCAAGTAGATTATATTTGTGCCTTGGACAAATTCATGTGTGTTTAGGGGAAAGGAATTTACTTTGCATTAGGCTTTTCATGGACAAAATGCACAATGGTTTTGAAAGAAAGTCACCTCAGATATCCCAAACTATGAAAAAGTATTCACCTGATGAATAAAAATGTTTAAAAATGACTTTAACAATATTCAAATTTTACAGCAATATAACAATACCTTGCCAGTTATTTTAAGCTTTATCAGCATGTACCTACATTCTGGCAAATGGTGTGAGTGGGGGGAGGCTTTGCAAGCCTAAATGTGAAGCAGATTAGCTACTTTCTGGTCTAGCAGTGTTTTGTAAGGCAAAAGCCCACTACACATAAAAAAATGATAATTCCCAATAGTAGCATTAAACTTTTTGGGGGTTATTCTTTCCTTCTCATTTCCCCTCTTTTAGACACATGGGCAGTATAGATGTTGTCTGAAAGCTGAGCGGGTGGTAAAGAAATAGACTGTGTTGGGTGAAAGTGCAATGGTTCACCTACTGAGAGCCATTTCAAATGCTCCTTTCTCTAAATCTCGTCTCAGAACAATGTAAGCAAGTATCCTTGATTTGAGGGTGGGGAGACTACATTTCTCACATCAGCAGCTTATACCCCAGTCACCAGCCTCATCTCGGCTGCCTTATATGTCTGGCTCTCCAAGCTGGAATTGGAAGCCATTATAGGTTTGCAACAGTAATTTAGAAGACGAGCACAATCATTGTTCACTGGATCAGTTGTATGAGTAACATGTGTAACTGGAGGACAGAGAAGTAAAGGAAGCTTTGCTATATAAGGCCAAATATGGCTGCAGGGCCATTAGTTTAGTCCATATGTTAAAGTGACCTGAATGTCATCTTCCTAGATGATTACATCGATTGAAGTGCAATTATCTTTCAGGCTGTGTCCTCCTTGTAATTTTGTGGCACACTTTTTGGTCAACATTAATAATAAAAATGGTGGTGGTACTGATTTCTTACCTGCCATAATGCATTTCTTACCTGCCTAATGCATACAAAACTGTGCATAATAGGGAGGAAATGTGTATCGTGTAAATGTATTTTGTGCTTTACAAAATGAATTACTCAGCATGGGATGGGACACACCTATGACTGAACAGATACACAGAACATGTGGCTTAGATTAGACTGATCTCTTCCTCCCAAAGGCCAAACCATTCCTAATGACACACCAAACCATTAAATGCATTTTAGCTACACAACTCTCATCTGCGTTTATTGAAAAGCCCACCATATCAGAAATACAGATGAGAACTTTAAAATGATAAATATTTAAGAGAAACTAGTGAGATGTGATTTAAAGGGAGCTAAGCATTGCTAATTTATATTTTAGCAATAAATGTTACACAGGTACTCAGCTGCAGCACACCTGCTAGAATTTACCAGTTGCACTCTCTAGACTGCCTGTCCATATTTCAACAGGTAGTCTCTAGTGCTACCCCATTAAGGCAGAGGTGCTGGAGAGATGTGCCAGAAAGAGAAAGGAGCTGTATTATCAAAACACGATCCAGAAAGAAGATTGGGGGGGGGGATGTAGCAGGCAGCTGTTTAGAGGCCCCTCACGGGGGAGATCTCCCTTAGAGTTCTCTTTGAGCAGGCAGCACTATTCAGAAATAAACATCTAAAGAGACGATGTGGGAAAGGTCATCCCTGCCTTTTCGATGGTACATGAGGAAAGAAGGAGAGAAGGAACAATAAAGCAACACTAAATCCATAGACTGCCTTTAAACTAATGTACGTGGACAGAGGGAGACACTGCACATTAAAAGAGTTTTGTGTAAAGATAAAAAGACGGCAGGGAGAAAGCACATTAACTGCAGAGGATAGAAGGGTGTGAATAGTCTTGTAATTCAGCGGGAGTGCTAGAATGCAAGATCCATTAAGAGCCCAGCTACTTCAAGGAACTCCCAGGAGCCAAATAACTGTTGCTATTAATTATTTGTCAAGCACAGATGTTGCAATTGGTGCTAGCTAGAAATATAACAGGTTGCTACCCTGACTTTGCACACGAAGCAAATAAAAGACTGAACCTGAAACTTTTTGCATCAATGCACCTGCTCTGCAACCAAGTTGTGGCCCAGTCTCAGCAATGCTCCATCAGTATCCTCACCAGATACACATAATCTGGAATACCTCCCAAACCCCATCACATTTCCTCAGTTATTAGCATAGATCACACACTATGTTTTACCCATTTAAATAAGTTCTGCTTATACTAAAGGTGGGGAATCTGTCCTCGGCATTCTCAAAAATCCTGTCGGTGTATATTCAGAAGTATAGCTCATTGAGTTCAGTGAGACTTACAGCTAGATAAATGTTTGCAGGATTGCTACCTAAAATATATGCATAGTCTTTCAATCCACGGTAAATAAACTGGAGTATATTTCCCTAATCTGAACTAAGGATAGGCAAGATGAAGATCAGAGAAATAGATAAAGCAGTACAGTATGTAAGACATGGCCAATTCTGTAAATAAATCAGATCAAAGGTGAGGAACATATGACTCCAGTTACTGGGGGCTATATCTCCCATCATCTATTAGCCATGCTAGCTGGAGATGTTGTAAAATGGATTCTGTCAAGAAGATCTGCTCTGCTGGAGCCTGTTTCTTTGATACATACCATGTCCTCAGTCCCCCCCCCCCATTCTATGAGAGCAATTCTGCTTACCCTACAGAGTACACAACCAGAGCACCACATTGCAGCTTTGTAAATCACAGTCCACTTGGCCACAGACACCATCAGCATCTGATATGGTGACTGCCATCTTTTGTCCCCCACCAGTGACCATCCAACACTACTACATGTTGGGATCTACTTTCCAGGTGATAACTGCCTATGTGAGTAATTAGTTTATGATCAAACAGTTTCCCATGGTCTAGCTAATCATCAATGGAGTTTTTTAAGTACCATTCTGCCATTATGTATCATAAAACTGATAGCCTACCTGCTATAATTGAGGAACGTAAGCAGATCACTATCTTGTGGAGATGGTGTGGGATGGGGCGTTACCTTGCCCAATTAATGGGTCCCACAGCCCTAGGGTTCTCTGCTGACCAGAGTGAAGGTTAACAAGGATAGAAGTGGTGGTAGCTACTTGAACAACACTCCATGTACATCTGGTTGATCTCAGCACGCAGGGATAGGGGAGAAATAATTCCTCCTCCTCTTCTTCTTCTTCTTCTTCTTCTTCTTCTTCTTCTTCGAAACTATCCAATTTACACTTTTTGAGCCAATAGATGAATGAAAGCACAATTATCCTCCAAAATTCATCCTGATCCAAATTTTGCAATTTTGTTCTCCAGTCAAACAATGTGTACAAAAATGCAAATATTAGGAGAATGTGTATTAAAATACAAACATAAGTGAAACTAAGATACAAAAATGCATTATAATAAGGGCAACTGCTTGCAAAAATGTGTATGCTAGTCAGAAATGTGTTTATTGAGGAATTCACACAAAAATGTATGACGAATTTTCATGAGAATCTTGGTTGTCTTTAATCCACCATGAAGCACTGTTGGCAGAACTGGCAGCAACAGGAACATGTGTTTTCTATGCTTATGATAGCAAGAACATAAAATATTAATTACACTGTGTTAAATGTGCATTTTATTTTACTTCATTTACTAATGTTTTCTTTTTAAATGTTTAAGATACATTTTTGTTAATGTTGCTGCATTCTGTGGTTGGCCTGCTTTGTAATATTTTATTTTGAATCTTTAAGGTAATATTTTAGTTTCCTGTTAATTACGTTGCTTTGAATGTATAGTTTATAGCTGACTTTCTTCTGTAATGTTTTGTTCTGGATTGTTTGATGTTTTAATGTAGGTGTAAACTGCTTTGAGGGTATTTTTCTTAAAAGATAAACCAGGAAATAATAATAATAATAATAATAATAATAATAATAATAATAATAATGGCAGCAAATCACTTGCAGAACTGAATTTAAGATTTTAAAAATTAGAAATTGAAACCGATAGATTAAGCCAGACCTATCACCAGGCAGTTGTGGCATGAAAGTTTATTTCAAAGCTCAACAACTTTTGGAGGGCCTCTGGTTAACCCTCCCACTTTGAACTACAAAACACCACCCAGCAGTTATATAGAGATGGAACAGGCAGCATTAGAATTTGAAAATAACCTACTTGAGTTTGTGGCTAAATTGTGTTGTTTTTCTGAATGAAGAATGGCGTAGAGCTGGTTTGGTGCCAACTGGAACCTTTTAATGAGATTACTTTATGTTTTAATACAAGCAACTTAGGTCAGGAAAAGCACAGGCAGTGCAGTCTCCCCCACCCCCTTCCTTGACTTTCCCCAAAATGTCATGAAGCTGCCTAGCTCTGCAATATAAAACAGTCAGCAGAAGGAGTCTGGGTATCATTGAACAGTTTGTCACAAAGGGCCAAGTGCTTACACAGAAATCCACCAAGTTAATGCACTGTGTAAATGAGACTTCAGAATATCTGCACCGTCTGGGTTTTTGTTGTTTTTGTTTTTAAAGCAGAATAAGAAACATGCTAGCATGCTTATTAATCTTCAAGCTCCCAACCACAGAAAAACAACAATGGAACTAAAATCTTCCCACAGAGCTCTGTTTTCGGTACTCACCCAGAAGTACCAATCCTGGTGGTAACTTTTGCTGTCTAACCTAGGCTTCCCAAGGGTACCTCCACCTTTGCTAATTTTTAGGATGCATGGCCAACTCAGCTGTAGAAATAGTAGGGTGGAAGTAGGAACCATTCCAAGGGATTATGGGAATGAGCAAATCAAATGGACACCAACCTGTACGCTTCAAGGATGAGGATATATTCAGAAGAGTTATGTGTCATCTGATTTCTAGTTATGAACCCCTTTTGATAACAGGCAACAAGGACCCTTTAGTCTTGTGTAATCTTTCTTGACATGTAGGGTCACTGACTAGAGTCCAGCTGAATGTTATGCCTCTTGGCAGGATCTGCTTAGAGGGGGAGAACTTATAATAAAACCCTACTCTGGGTGCACCTGCAACCTGTGAATAACAACTGTCTTCATTCTATATATGGATCCTTCCCATAACACAAACTTCAGTGCTATTGCTTAGTCGTCATGAAAACAACAAATGTTTTCTCAAGCCTTTAGACTTTTCTGCAACGATTCTGTGTAGTGTTCATCAGAGGGCTTGACAAAACATCCAAACCTTATGTTCATTGAAGAAGTAGAGTAAGGCATATAATGACCAGTGCTGCTTTGAGAGCAGGTGATATAGGCTATTTCAGTTTTAGCCTTTTCACACTTGAAGCAAGAAGTCAAAATAACTCTTTTCCTCTGCTTGTTATTTTTAATGATGCACAGAAAAAGAGGTCAGAGGCAAGGAAATGAGGTTCTTTGAGAATCTGCTACCTGAAAGAAATGGCTCATGATGTTTTGTGGCAAGACCACCTAGTGAATGGCAATGGAAAAAACTGAGAATAAAAAATAAAATACTGATAGACACCAAAGAGAGAGGAGGTTTCTCCCTGCCAGATATAAGATTATATTATGAAGCATCTTGTCTGTGCTGGTTGAAGGAATGGTTGCTATTGAAGAATCCACATATTTTAGATTTGGGTCATGATAGTATTTTTGGTTGGCACGCTTATTTATGGTATGAAAGTACATACAGGTTTTACAAACCATATAATTAGTAAAAATTTGTATAGAATAAGGGACAAATATAAAAAAATTATTGGAAACTAAAAACCACTTTGGCTTTCACCTTTGGAAGCCATAGCAGTGGGAGAGAAAAATATGACAGAAAGTTGAGCAACTTATAGAAATTTGCTAAGAAAGGAGGATGGAGAATTTAAATTAAAAGAGTTTAAGGATTCACTAGGAATGTTGACACCATGGTTACAATATCATAATTTGAATGAAATATTTAAAAAGTGGGGGGTTGGGGAACAACTATCACAATTAGAGAGAGACCTGTTAAAATGTAATGTAAAAGTGATGTCTAAAATGTACAAGATGTTGTTGGAATGGGAGACAAAGGATGAACAAGTGAAATCTTCAGTGATACACTGGGCAATAGATATTGGCCATAATATAGAAATGGAAGCATGGGAATGATTATGGAATAAGGATATAAAATTTACAACATGTTATGGTTTAAGACTGGGACGCAGGTGGCACTGTGGGTTAAAGCCTCAGCGCCTAGGACTTGCCGATCGAAAGGTCGGCGGTTCGAATCCCCGCAGCGGGGTGCGCTCCCACTGCTCGGTCCCAGCGCCTGCCAACCTAGCAGTTCGAAAGCACCTCCGGGTGCAAGTAGATAAATAGGGACCGCTTACCAGCGGGAAGGTAAACGGCGTTTCTGTGTGCGGCTCTGGCTCGCCAGATGAAGCTTTGTCACGCTGGCCACGTGACCCGGAAGTGTCTCCGGACAGCGCTGGCCCCTGGCCTCTTAAGTGAGATGGGCGCACAACCCCAGAGTCTGTCAAGACTGGCCCGTACGGGCAGGGGTACCTTTACCTTTACCTTATGGTTTAAGAGAAAATTATATGAAAATGTTATATAGATGGTACCTAACATCAAGTAGATTGGCAAAAATGTATAAATATAAGTCAAATAAGTGTTGGAAATGTAAAGAGAAAGAAGACACCTTTATCACATGTGGTGGTCTTGTCATAAGGTTAAAACTTACTGAGAAATGATATATAATGAATTGAAAAAGATGTTTAATATAACATTCATAAAAAAACCAGAAGCTTTTCTTGTGGGAATTATAGGATTGTTGTTGTTTAATCATTTAGTTGTGCCTGACTCTTCGTGACCCCATGGACCAGAGCATGCCAGGCACTCCTGTCTTCAATTATAGGATTATAACTATCCAAACGGTATAGAAATTTATTTATGTATGTGACTACAGCTACAATAATGTTATTTGCCCAAAGTGGAAGGATGAAGAGGTCCCAACGAAAGAAGGTTGGATACAGAAACTAATGGAGTATGCAGAAAAGGTGAAACTTACCAGAAGAATAAAAAATCAAGACAACAAACTTTTTAGAAAGGAATGGACGTGGTTTATTGAGTATCTACAAACAAACTGTAAACAGATTAAGACATTGGCAAGATTATTGTAAAAACCTACATATATATATATATATATATATATATATATATATATGCAGGTTTTGGTGTCCTCGGGTGTCTTCCCGTGTAAAAGTTGGGGTGTCTAGGCGACGTTTCGACGAGGTCTCACTCGTCATCTTCAGGCTGGTGCTTTCGGCTTCTTGTTACTGGAACAGAGCGGGATCTCAATGTTTGAGTTCCTATAAATACTGTAGAGGGGGTGTGGTGTCTAGCCTCCAATGTTCTGGGCAGAGAGGAAGTTCCCAGGCTAGTGTGCCTTTTCTTCTTTTGTTCCTTAATTACTTGAGAGATACCTTGAGTGATTTCTTGAGTGATATCCTGAGTACCACTTAGGTGGGTCATTAGGTGTGGATTAGTTGCTAAAGTCTTTGTGTCTTGACCTCTTGAACTTTGTGAAGAGTTTTCCTGAGAAGATGGCTGTATTGCACTTAGTTGTGCTTTGGCTTGGCTTCGTGTATAGGGGCGAGCTGTGGTTTTGTGGCTTGTGTCAGCCAGATCTGTGTAGGGATTGCAGGGGGGTGCAGCATCCGGAGGTGCCACCATGGATTGGCTACTGGATGGTGTCAGTAATTCATCTGTGGAGAGGGTCTGGGTTTGGGTCTGGTGTGGTTGATTGGTGTTGGCGTTCTGTGTGCCTCTGGATCTGGTGTCAGTTTTTGTGGGGAGGGCTAATTTCCAGATGTCTGGCAAGCGGGATGTGTCGTCACGCTTGTTCATGTTGTGAGGGTGTTTCTCTATCTCGATGGCTTCCATGATTATTCTCTTGTGGTGATGTTCCGTGTTAAAGAGCAATTTGGAATCTGCAAAATTAATTTCGTGTCCTGTTTCTTTCATGTGTTGGAAAAGAGAGGAAGTTTTTTCTTCTTTTTTGACGGCATTCTTGTGTTCTGCGATACGTGCATTTATTCGTCTGTTTGTTTGTCCAATGTACGTGGCTGGGCAGACTTTGCAGGGTATTTCATAGATCCCTTGGTTTTCCAACTGGATTTTATCCTTGGGGTTTCTGAGGATATTGGCTATTTTTTGGTTGGTGCAAAAGGCTGTTTTGATATTGTGTTTATGGAGGATTTTGCTAATTTTATCTGTAGTGCCCTTGATATAAGGAAGGAGGGCCATGCCATTGTTTTCTTCTGTGTCTTGGTTTTTGGGGGGTGTTTCCTTTTGGATTAGCTTCGTAATCCTGTTTTGCTGGTATCCATTGGCAATTAACACATTTGAGAGATTCTGTAACTCAGTTGTCAAGTGGTCTTTGTCAGCCAGGCGTTTGGTTCTGGAGATGAGAGTCTTGGCTACGGAGTTTATTTGTGCAGGGTGGTGGTGTGATTGTGCATGTAAGTAGCGGTTGGTGTGTGTTTTTTTCTGGTAGATAGTGTGTCCTAGGGAGCCATCAGGTTTTTTGTAGATTAGGACGTCAAGGAAGGGAAGTTGGTTGTTGGCTTCTATTTCCATAGTGAATTGTATTTTGGGGTGTAAGTTGTTGAGATGTGTGAGGAAGCTATCCAGTTTTTCCTTCCCGTGTGGCCAAATTACAAACGACACATCCCGCTTGCCAGACATCTGGAAATTAGCCCTCCCCACAAAAACTGACACCAGATCCAGAGGCACACAGAACGCCAACACCAATCAACCACACCAGACCCAAACCCAGACCCTCTCCACAGATGAATTACTGACACCATCCAGTAGCCAATCCATGGTGGCACCTCCGGATGCTGCACCCCCCTGCAATCCCTACACAGATCTGGCTGACACAAGCCACAAAACCACAGCTCGCCCCTATACACGAAGCCAAGCCAAAGCACAACTAAGTGCAATACAGCCATCTTCTCAGGAAAACTCTTCACAAAGTTCAAGAGGTCAAGACACAAAGACTTTAGCAACTAATCCACACCTAATGACCCACCTAAGTGGTACTCAGGATATCACTCAAGAAATCACTCAAGGTATCTCTCAAGTAATTAAGGAACAAAAGAAGAAAAGGCACACTAGCCTGGGAACTTCCTCTCTGCCCAGAACATTGGAGGCTAGACACCACACCCCCTCTACAGTATTTATAGGAACTCAAACATTGAGATCCCGCTCTGTTCCAGTAACAAGAAGCCGAAAGACCAGCCTGAAGATGACGAGTGAGACCTCGTCGAAACGTCGCCTAGACACCCCAACTTTTACACGGGAAGACACCCGAGGACACCAAAACCTGCATTCCTGTACCCGTGAAAATCTACGAAAGCATATATATATATATATATATATATATGAATAGATGATTAAAAGAATAAGTTAAGACAATTGGGAGTATGCAGGAAAGGACGAAAATAAATGTAAGGAACAACAGAAAGAGGGGGAAGGGAGTCAAAATTGAAAATGTTAAACCTATGGTTAAATAATTGTTGTAATGAATATAAATAAATATCAATCTATCTATCATCTATCGATCTACCTACCTACCTATCTCAGGTGACATTTATCATGGTGGTATGAAGGCGCAAGGGAAGTTTCTTAGATTAGTGGGCCTGCTGATTGCCTTCTTCAAGGTAGATTTGGCTTTGGATCAGGCTTGAGATTATGATTTATGATGTGTTCACAAAAACTAAAGGCCCACATTCTTCCACATACCTATGTTAATCATGTTCATCATATTACTGGCAAAAGGAAATGGATTCAAACAATTGCAAGTCCGCATAAGCTTAGCTCTACCATTAAAGAATGCTAGAGAGCAGCAAGTGTTTTCAAGGATTTGGAGAACAGAGCTGTTTCACTACAATACCTCCCTTAACTAGCCAGTGGACCTTAGGTGTGGTGGAGGGAGCCAGTGTTTATGTAAGAATCAACAGCCAATCTGCCTCCTGTACATGAAATTTGAAAGGGGATACATTTGTTCTTCATTTCAGGAAGTAGAATGCCCTGCTTTCTGTTCTGGTTGTCTGGAGGCATTTCTTAATTCAATAGGCAAGTAATTATTTGCAAACCTGTGTAAATCACTTGACACTATTTTTGCTGCTGCCTGCTATAAAAAATGAAGGTAATGTACTGCACGCTGTTTGTATTGATATGGGTGGCCACTCAGTCTTAACACCCCTTTGAGTGCAGTGTTTGAAAGGAGAGATTTAGGCCTTAAGAGCTGCAGATATTCATTATCAATAGGAATACACCCGTCACACTTGCATTCTAACCACTCGCTGTTGCTGAGCCAACAGATTACACAGTGGCAAACTTTTCTTACATGCTATAATACATACACAGAAATTCTTCAATTTCCACAAGTCTCGTTATCTCGATTCATTATAAAAGCAGTGCAGAACACTGCTGGCATGCAAAAAAGCTGCTTTTCATTTGATTTCCCTTCTCTTTCTCTCCCTCTCTGAGCTGCTCATGTCACCTGCTTGTGAATATGAATGTCATCCTAAAATATTGGACACTTTCTGCACTTATATCCAATAGCCCTGTTGGGAGTGTATTTCCCAAATGCTCTCTCCCTCTCACAGTTCCCCCCTCCCAACCCCATTTGTAATTTTCATAGGCCAAGTTACTATGGAAGCAAAATAGAAACCAATCAACAGGTCCAAGGATACTCTCTGTCGTCTGACAATACATGCCATCCCTCTTTCTCTACTAGACCAGAGAAGTGAAGGAGAGATTTCAATAGAGCAAGAGGTGGTCCATAATAGCCGACTCCCTGGCTGTTTTGCTCCTTGAATAAGAGCCCATAAGAATGAATTGAAGACCTATATTCTATGGGCTGGGGTGGCTAATAGATCGACATTGGGAAAACTCAATTTAAATTCTCATTCTGCAAGGGAACTCACTGGCTAATCTTGGGTACTCACACACTTTCAACCTATCCTACTTTCAAGAATGTCTGCAAGACTACCATGTCATTCTGGGATCCCAGTATGGCAGCAAACATACAAATGTTGGCAGCTGTGTATACAGTGGCTAAGTGCATGAACTCAAGCCCTTGATTTGGATCTCACCTCAGCTATGAATTCATTATGTAGCATTAGGTAAGCTATTATTTCTTTCAGCCATCTATCATACAGGGATAATTTTACCACAGAAACATAGGAAGTTCCCTTATACTGAGTCAGACCCATCTAACTCTCTTGCATCAGCTTTCATTACTATGAAATTATCGTGTTGAACACTACACGTATTAGGAAACAAGCACCTAAAAGCACATGTGATTCCCAGCAACTGGTATTCAGAGACATACTGACAGTGGACACAGAATGTAGTTATCGTGGTTTGTAGCTAGGGACAGCTTCATCCTCCATGATGACACTTCTTTCTGACTTAAGTCGGATGGAGGATGGAGATGTGTGCTGAAAGCTCTGGTGTTCGTATAGCTGGAATGTAGCCTATGGTACAAAGGTCAGAATCATGCATGTTGCTCCAACCCACTTTTGCCCCTGGCCCGGGTGTTCAGTCCCCAGGTGTGCAATCACCAGCAGCTTACTCACGAGGAAGTGTGTCCCTTGGTCTGAAAAAAGTTCCCTGCCTCCGCTGAAAGGGAATGGGGGATGGAATGGAGTATCCTGCAGTGTTTTGCTGCATGTCCCACTAATGCCTTTTCGAATCTTCAAAGTCACATAGATTATTGAGTGAAAGAGCTTTATACTGTACAGCCTCCTTTTGAGAAGGGGGGGAGCACACAGTATTGTAATCATTTCACGAACAAATTAGGTTTTCCTCTGAATCCCATAAGGCTTTGTTTATTACTTTCATCCCATAAAAAAGATGAAAAAGAAAACCTGCCCTTTTCAGCAATATGAAAACATCCTCCGCACACCCAACCCTATGGTGACACTTTGGATGTAGTCTGAATCACAAATTTGTTGTGGTTTTTACTTGATTAATTTTCTAAAAAGATGGCTTTGGAAAATTAAAGAAATACTCATGAGAAATTATTTATTAACCCCTCTTACGCTGTCATTATCCAGCCACACGTCTGGGGTTTATTAGCTAGGCTTAGCAGACTTATACTTTTCTTCTTTAAATAATATCCCTATAAATTAAGCCATGCCACACTGCAAATTTAGGTCCCCGAGGTCAAATTATACATTATACATAGTGATAGGTAACCCCTATCCCCAAGACAATCCTCTTCAGTTTGGCTGAGAATAAGCCAGTGTGTTTGTCTCAATGGAACATATTCAGAGTCAATGAACGTGAAACCAGGTTGCACACCCTTTCCTAACCTCCAATCACCTTCCTATCAGGCAGGCTTCATTTGCATTTTCCCATTTACTCCATGACTGCCGCTACAGCTCTAGCAACAGCGAGAGAGACTATCCCTTCCCTTGGCTGTGGTGGAGCTTTAGCAGTGATTCAGAATTACTTGAAAACACAGTTTTACCACCACAGTACATGAGCAGGCAAGAATGTTCCCAAAGCGGAGAAAGATGCAGCACTTGCTAGAACACTTTCGAAATGCTAAAGTGTAGTATCATGAGACTGGGGAGACCTGGGTCCAGATCCATGAAGCTTAGTGGGTGCCTTTGAACCAGTCACTGTCTTTCAGCGTATCCTACCTCACAAGGTTGTTTTGGTGATGGTGGGGCATGTATTCTGCCTTGAGCTCCTTGAAGGAAAGAAGGCTCTTTTTTAAGGTAAAAAATGAATACATTATAAAGCTAAGTTTCATTTAAACAGGTCCCATTGAGTCAACTTAAGGGTACATTTGCACCACCAGAATTTCTACCTCTGACACATGAAGACAAGTGCTCAAGATTCACATAGTACCTTGTAAAATGAGGAATGACCCATTGCACAGGGTAAAGTTCCCCCAACTTAGTGCCCTCCAGATGGTTTGGACTACAACTGCCACCATCAATGAACTTTGGTCATGTTGCCCGGGACTGTAGTCCAAAATATCTGGAAAGGTTGGGCAGTAGAATTATACTAGCAGAATTTCTATTCTACTAATAAGGCAAGGGAAAGTGTTTATGGCCTTTCTTCATTCCACTGTACCTGTTTCCAAGTCTTAAATATGCTTTATTGAAAGCACATACAAAAGAAAAGCAAATGAACTTTGAAGCTCTGCTATACATCATTCCATTGTGATTATCCACAGGTTGAACACAAACTCTGTTGCATCTTACTGCTTAATTAAATGTTTTCTCAGGGGATTGCCAGTGAATGGCACAGAGAAGCTGGTAAGCCAATGCACAAAAGAAGCATTTCAAGATGGGTTGGAAGATACAGACATAAGGAAACAATAAAGAGCAGGCTATTTGTCTTCATTCCATACCAGGCATGCTTGTGGCACAGTACAATAGACATGCAATGGTCTCGTGTTCTCAGCGTGTTGGCAAAGATCTGGCAATCAGGTTTCAGCAACCACAATCGGGTTTCTTGTTTGCCCATAGAGAACACAAAAAGATAAAGAATATCATTTGCATTGATGGTTCAGAATGCATCTCATTCACAAACAACACAAGCAGCCAGCTGATATCATAAACCATAGATTACACAGGAGTTTCCCTATCAGATATCTTTCAGCAGACAACAAATAAAGGGTCTCCACTACTGTCTGTCTAATGTCATATAGGAACAAAGCTCCTATCCCTTTAATATTTTGTAAAAGATAAATACTTCACAAGGCTTCTCCCTGCGCAAAGAGTCTGGATTGTGCTGCCTAGGCTGCAACTCTGCAGAAACAGCAGATAATGTGGTAGAGAAGTCAGAATTTCAAGAACTTCTGCTTACATTTAAACCCAATAGCAAGTTTCTAGCTCTAAGGGTTGTGTGCAGGCAACATTCTGCTACAGGACAGAGTGATGGATAAGTCAGCATTTCAGAGGTTGGGAGCAGAGCCCTTTGCAAATTATTTGGCCAAGCAAACTGAGGCCTTTAGTATATTACCTCTGTTAAACTTGTGCTGATCCAAAATTGTAACATTATAAATACAGTGGTACCTCGGATTAAGAACTTAATTCGTTCTGGAGGTCCATTCTTAACCTGAAACTGTTCTTAACTTGAGGTAACTTTAGCTAATGGGGTCTCCCGCTGCTGCCAAGCTGCTGCCAGGTACTATTTCTGGGTTAGTGGACTCTGTAACCTGAAGCATCTGTAACCTGAAGCGTCTGTAACCGAGGTACCACTGTAGTGCAAACAAATTTAGTTGTCAATTTTGTAATCAACGCAGCTGATTACAAAACTGACTCTTTTCTGCCTCACCGTCCAGCACAGTACTTATTTATCTTACTAATTATTACATTTATGTTCAACATTTCCTCCAAGTGGCTCAAGATGGTATATGTATGTGGTTCTCCCCTTCTCCATTTTATCCTCACAATAATCCTGTGACATCAGTTAGCCTGAGAGCCAATGTGGTGTAATGGTTAGCGTTTTGGACTAGGACCTGGGAGACTAGGGTTCAAATCCCCACTCAGTCAATGAAGCTCACTGAGTAACCTTTGGCAGTCACTACCTCTTAACCTAACCTACCTCACAGGGTTGTTGTGGGGATTAAATGAGGACGGGGATAACCTCCTTGAGCTTCATGAAGAAAAGGGTGAACTATAAATGCAAGTAATGAATAATAATAAACAAACAGTGACTGGCACAAGGTCACATAATGAGCTTCATGGCTGAGTGGGGATTTGAAACCTGCATCCCAGTCGGATGCTAACCACTATACAGTGGTACCTCAGGTTATATACGCTTCAGGTTACAGACTCTGCTAACCCAGAAATACTGCTTCAGGTTAAGAACTTTGCTTCAAGATGAGAACAGAAATCGTGCTCCGGCGGCACAACAGCAGCGGGAGACCCCATTAGCTAAAGTGGTGCTTCAGGTTAAGAACAGTTTCAGGTTAAGTATGGCCCTCCAGAACAAATTAAGTACTTAACCTGAGGTACCACTGCACTAGGCTGGTTCCCTGTTTTATTCAGCATTAACTCTGTGCAGTAAAGCAAAGAAATGTACCAATATGCAGTTCTTTACCAACTGCAAGGAATCAAGTTGTAACCACCTGTAAATCTTGGACATCTGCCTTACAAACTTTTTTGCAGCTAGTTCAGTTTTAAAATACATAGGGCAGTATTTAGAAGGAGGGGAACTAGGAAAGAGCACAGGCACAAAAATGCTTTAATTGGTTCAGGTTGGTGATAATTGTGCTGTCCTATCCTTGTTAAAAATAGCAAAAATAAGAGTTGTTGTTGATTTGCACAAATGCCAATCAATCTAAGATGATTTAAAGTCAAGCTGTTCCAATACTAGTATTTACTAGCATGTGCCAACTGTAGAGTGGAGAGAAGTATCCTGTATGGGAATCATCCAGCTTGGTGTTCGCCAGTGGCTCACAGATGTCAATGGAGAGCTTGTTAATAAGAACAGTAATTAGTCAAAGCTTTCAAATTTAGGATCTGTTAAAGCTATTCATTTCCCCAGAAACCCAGAAATTTAGAGTGAATATACCTATTTAGAACCAAACGATGTGAAAGATATGGGGGGATTAAAACTTTGAAAATAAGCATTCCACATCTGCTATTTCCCTCATTTTTGAAATAGGATAATTGCCTCAATATAGTGTTAAGAAGAAAATCTCCTTAAGCTTACATTTGAGGCCCCCCTCCTTTGCATAGCAGACATGCCAACTCCGTCAAAATGCAAAAATAAGTGTCATAAGAAACAGCAAAATGGCTGCCATCGTTTTTTTGTGGTTGGAGTGGGTTAGGGAAAAGGTGTTGAATCTATCCACTGACCTTCACCAGCCTTTGCCTCTCTGAGAAGGGTGGCAGCGTTGTTCATGCAGAGAGCTTGACAGGTGGAAAGCTATCTCCACCTGTGTTCCTTCTGGTGGTAGCAAACGTAGGACCTCCAAATGGCCATTACTGGGGCAGGGCAGAACAAAGTCGGCTACTTCATTTCCACCCAAGATGCCAAATCATTTACATCATTGTCCTGTTGCTTTCAACGGTTGCACGATTAAAACACTGAGATTTACCATACTCTTATACTCAGGTCTTGCTTGCAGATTTCCCACAGGTTGGCTGCTGTGAGAACAGGATGCTGGAAGAGATGGCCTGATGCAGAAGGCTCTTCTTATGTTTTTATGTTTCATTATGTTAGGTCTTCAGGCCCCATTTATCTATTAAATAAATTTATTAGGAATCTTTCCAGTGAAAGCCAATCAAAGAAGCTTCAGTAAAGCATAAACAACACTAGCCAGTTGAACCAAGGGCCAAATGCTTCACACAAATCGAAATGTTTTGGACACAACTACTGGTAAAGTGCCAGTAAAGAAGTGGAAATTGATATCTCTTTCCACAAGCTTCAGTACAATTGATGTAAAGGTCCTCCTCCTTGCCGCAGCAGCCCTCACTTTCTGTGAAGTTGGGAGTTGGAGCATAGTTTTAATTTAGTAACCAGAAACATAAATTGCAGGAGTGCATGCTCCTATCAAAAACTAATAGACTCTGCAGATTTTAATTTCAGTTATGAGAAGTGTTTGTCTAACTTCCTGATTTTTGCATATTTCTGCTCTCACTTTGTTATCATTTTAAATTAAATTACGTTTCTAGGATTTCCAGTATATTAAAGTTCATTATCATTATAATCAGAAGCTGCCAATCAATTTACATTTCCTTCTGCCATCTTCTGTTGATCAATGAATCAACACAACAGATTAAAGAAAGAATCTGAAGTCAGTCATAATAATAGCAAGGCCCTGAGGGCCATGTGTGGATGGGTGGATGGTCAGGGCTGTGTGTCAGTATGCATGGCTTGAGCTGGTGGCGGCTTGGTGGAGGCTATGCAGGCTTTACTGATAGAGAAAAGTAAATGTAGGAGAGTGGGTATAAGATGCTAGCTCCATCTACATCACTGCATTTGTCAACTTTCAACTAGTGGAAGGTGATTGTATGGACCAGGGAGCATTTTTCCATCCATGGAGGCTCCCTTTGCATGGAAAATTAGGGTTCTAAAATGAGATAGGAGGCCTTCACAGATACAAAAGGTTCCCTACTACAGAAAAGGTGAGTCACGAGGCAGAGCTGGTTTGGTCAACCCCATTGCCCCCTTATATGTTTACATTTCCCTGTTGACAACACTTCCACAGGACTGCACAATCTGAGAGGCATTTGGGGGACAATGCACATGGGGAGGCTGAACCTCACATCCCAACACATCAGCCACCCCATCACAGTCATGCTCCCCATTATCTGTCCAGGGAAACAAAATTCATTGACAGGAGGATTGGGCAATGGGAAGCAGTTGACCTTTGAGGGTTGGATGAACAGTTTAGCAAAGAAGGGCATAAGCCCAACATTGAGAGAATACTGGGCATGGATACTTTTCTTGAGAATGGACAGGTTGAAACTAAATCATACCCTGTAGGGGAAACTTTTGCTTTATTAAGAAAAACCTACTTGAAATGAAAACTGAATGCTATGGTTATGTGAGTTCAAATTATTCTAAAAATACACTAAACCACATAAAAACTATCACACCCACTGTATGGAGAGATGGAAGATTCAGGTTGGCGCCCTGGCGCGATATCTTCTCACAAAATATGTATTTTTCAATGCATTTTGGTCTGCTTAAACTGCTAAGAACTGCATCACAATAGTCAGCTAAAGGCAAAATCTGATAGGTAGCTATATTCCAACCACAGATTAGTCCAAGAGTTGAGTTTTTATTTGAATATTCAAAAAACAACATGTCCCACTACATGTGAATCTAGCAAGGTTTCGGTGTTTAGATGTTTCCCAACGCCGCAGCAATGAATCTTCTCAGTTTCTATACTGCTTTTATATTTTTACCATACTTTTATGCCAAATCATATTTTATCTCCCTATCCTATATCCCATCAGAAAGAAAACCAGTTCACAGTTAGGAAATATTATTCCAGAATCCACCTCTGAATCAGAAAAATAAAAGCTGCAGTACACTAGAACCCATTATGCAGTGCGACATCAAGTAAAGCTCTATGTCCAAGTGAGTTTTTTTCTGTCTCAGCTCTTCCCCCAGGAATCCCTGTGTTTTGCTAATGAATTGGGGCAAATGTTGATCCACAGAAAACCCGACTGTTGTTTGCTCCAATTCAGCAGTAAAATACAGGTTTTTCTGAGGAATGTGCCGGGACAAAAACACCTCTACTCAGACATGGAGCTTTAAAGCCCAGACCTGTGCCTAGAAACACAGCACACAATGAAGTCCGGTTGAGCCCTAAGTCTGAGAATGCAATAAATAATGAGAGTGCATCATTTGACATTGTAGATCTATCCATATTTGGGATGGGATACAGAATAGGTAGCCTTATAGTTTTCCTCAAGAGTTTTGCACATCCATCTGTTTAAAATACAGTGGATAGAGTGAGGAGAGTGGCAAAACTCCCCTTCTTCAGAAGTAAGTGGAAGATTAGCTCACCTGCAGTGTTTGATAAAGACTGAGCTTGTACACAAACAACACTCTAATTGGCACAGATATGGGGGGATTATTTTGTGCTACTTAATATACATCCATGGGGACAAATATTGGTTTTGAAATTGATGAGGAGGATAAAAGAGGGGATAGGTGTTATTCCTTTTCTGGTCAAGGGCTGACTTGAGTGTTCCCATGGAAACAAAGCTAAGAGCTCCCCTAGACAGCTGTTGATTACTGTTTGAATGCCATTTGCATTCATGATTAAGGAAGAGTATAAAAGGACTGAGGTAAAGAATATTTTTTTTTAAGCAATAAGAGGATAAAAGACCTTTCAATCAATGCTCCGCCACACTTTTAATTAAATAAAAAGGAGAGAAGCTAGAATTTCGTGAAGTTTTATTTAATGGTTGGGTGATTGTTGCAATAGTATTAAAAATTCTTCATCATGAGCCTGAACTAAGATGAAGTGAACAGTCACATTCTGATTAGATGAACAGAACAAGTGTATTGGCCAACATATATTAATTACAGTATACAACTCTCAGGTTTGTAATTCTTGTTTAGTCAAGTTCCTTTATGGTTCCAACTGATGCACGCTATTGCCTGAATATTAAATTGCAAATAGGTTTGGTCTGTATGTAAGGCCTCTACTCAATTTGTACTTCTTGGTCTCTCTGCTGTCTTGGATACAGTTCTCGGATAGGGCTGTTCCTACCTGTTCAAACATTCATTCAGTATTTTTACAAGATAATACTCTTCATCTGCTTTCCCTCTCTGTGCTGGGGTCTCCCACTGTCCATGGGTGAGCTCATAAAAACCCATGACTTTCAATACCAACTAGATACAGATGATACCCAGCTCTAACTCTGAATGGTCCCCTCTCCCTTCAGTCCTTCACATCCACCTGACTCCCTAGTATTTCTGCTTAGGTAATTCGTTTTCATCTCAAACTCACTATGTCCGAGACTGAATTTCTCATTTTTCTTCCCAAGCACTCCTCTCCTCGTACACATTAGCAGTATAATTCTGCTGCTGCCAAAACCATTCACTGCTGTCATTGCTCTGATCACGTGATGTCCTTCCTTAAATCCCTAGTTGTCCAGATCTCCAGAGCTCTCCATGGCCCTGCTGTCTTTATCTCGCAGATCTTATATGTAATTACATCCCTGTCTTTGACCTTCATTCACTATTCTACTAGTCACAATTCCAGCTCTGCCACCCTCAGAAAGCCTTCGGCTCTTTTTCCTCTTCTAAATTTTAATTTTTAAAATTATATGATTATTATTCACTACTAAGGCAATATCAAAATAAAAAAGCTGATCAATGCAAAAAGTAATCAGTTTGTTCAAAAATCAAGGTATAAACAATTATCCCAAACCTATTGCTCATTAATTCATGGATGTCATTCCATTCTATGTATTGATTGTTCTTGCTATTAAAGCACTATAATTATTAGAGATGCACAGCAGTCGCAAGATTTGCTTCAGACTCCAATTTGCACCTTATAAAACAATCTATTATTGTTATATTTATTTATACCCTGCCTTTTTCTCTGGCAGCATCAATGTGGTTTACTGATAAAAAAGAGATGCTAAAAACATAGAAAAAACAATAAATAGAAAACCATTAAATACTGATAGAATTAAAACTACATACATATATAAAATCTGTTAAAACCATACCAATAATTACAATATAAAGAGCATGGCACCAGCCCTTTCACTCAAACCAGCCAGTTCCCAAATTTCCGTAGAACGTTAGAACACAAAAGTCTTCACCTGCCAGCACAAGGAGGGAGTTCCAAAGTCTGAAATGGCTTAGGCCTAAAAGTCAGAGGCTATCCGATTTGGCTCAGGGGCCTCAATCCATGTCATCCTACCCTGAATCCCTATTCACTGCCATGAAAATTCTTCAGAAATTTTTCCAACCCACATCACTAGGTTTGGAAACACCAGAGCACAATCTGCAGAAAGTCAGAAGTAAAACACCTCTCTTGAAGGTATTTCTCATCTAAAAAAGGAAAGCATGTTGAAAGGACTGCAGGATCTCACAAGCTTAAAAGGCTTGCCACTGCAGAAGGTCATAGGAAGTGGTCATGAGTTCTGTGATGATGGTGTGTGTGGCTGAAGGCACAGCTAAGCAGCTGATTTGTGCTTGTGTTGCCTCTTCACTCAGGCGATGTCTGAATAAAGCTTCTGCTAAAGTACTTCTCTGCATTTCCATTATTATACTGCACCAGCATTTGCATAATGACATTTTATGAACTTTCTAATAGGAATGCAACTCAGTAAAATAGATTCAAAGCATAATTGCTTCAAAAAATGGACATTAGCAGCAACAATCTTCTGCTTGGAACAGCTTCTTAAAAGTAACGGCATACAGTAAAGCTTGCAATTTTGTGGTAGCCATTTCTGGACTATATGGAACTATAGGAAATTCTTCTAAGATGAGAAATAAGCAGTATAAATGTTTAAATTAAGCTGAATATCATTTGTTTAAATGATGGCATTCCAAGTTTAAATACTTTCAGCTGTAATTTCCATACTCGTCAAGCCATTGTTTGAATCATATATTCAATTTTGAATTTATAAGCACTTGAATCGTGCTTTTCTAGACCCAAGAGACTCTCAAAGTACCTTACAAGAGATTTGAATAATGCAACCACATCCAAAAATACTTGCACATAGATTCAGAAATAACATAATGCCAGGATTATGCAGGATCATTATTTGCCCTCATTTTTTGTTTCCCCTGGGGTCACAAAGTAGCTGGCCCATTGAGGATCTTTGAGGCGAAGGGGGCTGAGCTGCTGGACCTTGTTTAATCCATGGTGGAGGCAATTGACAGGCAATTGATATGCAGCAGCTCCCAATGGGTTGTTCTGCATAAAGGAAGTGGGGATAAACAGTTGTAACTTACTCAGTGTACAGTGAAGCCAAATCTTCCCTATATAGAAGCGCTCTTGCAGTAAGAGCACCTTTACCTTCACCTTCACCTTCACCGGCAGTAAGGTAAAATGTAGGAATTTGTCTGTTTCTTAAACTAAAAAGAATGATGTCATGTAACAAAGTGTATTTTATGCTATCTAAAGTGTTGCCCAATTTACCCACAGTTACAATAGGTATCTAGGGACATGGGTGGCACTGTGGGTTAAACCACAGAGCCTAGGACTTGCTGATCAGAAGGTTGGCAGTTCAAATCCCCACGATGGGGTGAGCTCCCATTGCTTGGTCCCTGCTCCTGCCAACCTAGCAGTTCGAAAGCAACGTAGTGCAAGTAGATAAATAGGTACCGCTCCAGCGGGAAGGTAAACGGTGTTTCTGTGCACTGCTCTGGTTCGCCAGAAGCAGCTTAGTCATACTGGCCACATGACCCAGAAGCTGTACGCTGCCTCCCTCATCCAATAAAGTGAGATGAGCGCCACAACCCCAGATTCGGCCATGACTGGACCTAATGGTCTGGGCTCCCTTTACCTTTACTATAGGTATCTATAATAAGTAAGGGATCCAAGTGCTCAAAACTTAATCATTGGTCTAAGACAGGCATGTTCAACAGGTTGATCAAGTTTAATGGTCGTCTTAGTGTTCCTTATAGATCCCCCCCCCAAAAGGCTGAAGAACTTTGGCCAACTTTCTCCAAATAAAGCTCAACAACTTCAGTAAATCCTCCCCTAAAAAAAAAAGCACAGCAACTCCTGGCAATGACAATGGGTAGATCACAGCTGGTCTTTTTATACTGTGAGTAGATTGCAGTCTCTTGGGAGTTGGTCTAAGACAATAGTTCCCAAATTTTCCTGCCACAGACCACTTGAAAATTGCTTGGGGTCTTGGTGGACCACTCAATGATTTTTCTGCCTGTTGCAGCAGAAACAACCATGCTAGTTGTTGTATAATTTTATTATATTCTTTTTGCTTCTTTGATTTCTTTTTTAATTGCATTCTACAGAATCCAAATTGATATAGAGTAAAATACAACATAATAAAAGAAGCAATAAATGTATAATTAAAATCATTAAGATTATCCAATGTGATGGGTGTGCCAGAACCTGCTTTCAACCACAAATCCATAGACACATCATGGACCACCTGAATGGAACTCACAGACCAAAGTTTGGGAACCCCTAAACTAAGGTCAATTTGTAAAAACACTAATCATAACTATCATAATAATTTCAAATATCAATTCCATACAAAAGACATGTACAGATCTCTGAAAAAAATATAAAACTATAGTGGGGAACAAATAAACACATGCCTCATCAGACCACAAACACTACCCTGACCACAGTTGGGTCTAGTTGTTGTTCCAAGCCAGTCAGCTCCTATACATGTGCTAAAGGACTCAGAAGAACAGTGTACAACTCTTTTAGGCTGAAATATCTCTCCCTCTCTCTCCCCCCCCCCCCCACAAAATTGACAGTAACTCCCATTCCACACAGTGCGACTTGCTTCTGAACAGATGTGCATAGGAGTGTACTGTTACTGCTGCTTCCAAAATGTCAATGCAAGCTGCCTCATCTGTAGGTCAGTTTTAAAATAGCTAGCTGTGCTGCAATGAAGCAACCTCAGTTGGAGAATGACAGTAACCCGTCATATACAGTAGATCTCCCCATATAGTTCCCCCAAACACACCCACCCACCCACTAAATTGCCTGCTTTCCAGGTGGGCAAGGTGGACGGCTAGATTTAGGGGGAAGGATTAAGCTCAATTGCAGAACATATGCCTTGCATACAAAAAGTTCCAGGGCTGATCCTTGAAATATCTATGTAGGACTCTGAAGGATTTCTGCCTGAAAACCCAGAGAGTCATTATCAATAAGTGTTGACAATGCTAAGCTAGATCAGTGTTCTTAAAACTTCAGTCCCCAAATGTTCTTGGACTACAACTCCAATCATCCCTGACCATGGGCTAAGCAAGCTGAGGATGATGGGAATTGTAGTTCAACAGCATCTTTGGATTCAAGGTGGAAGAACACTGAACTTGAACTGCCCTGAGATCCTTTGATGAACCCATGGTATAAGCCATCTTGCTATGTTTCTAGAAGCATTTCATATTAGTGGCACATTATTACAGTGATCCTGATTAGGAAATGTGTTTTATTCCAGGGAGGGGGGGTCAAAACTTAATGGTAGAGCATATGCTTTGCATGCAGAAGGTCTCGGGTTCAATCCTTGACCTTACCAGATAGGGCTGGGAAAGGCCTCCTGTCTGGAAAAAAAAACTGGAGAGCTGCTGCCAGCCTGTGATTGTGCTAGCTGGACCAATGGTCTGCTATGGTAAAAGGCAGCTTTCTAGGTTCTGAGTATTTGGTACCACTGATAGGCAGGTGGCAATCATAGTAACCAGTTCCTGAGATTACAAATGCTGGGATGACGAAGAGATGTAGTTTAGTGATGCAGCATATCACCTGCATTCAGAAGATCACAGGTTCAGTTTCTGGCACCCCTAGCAGGACTGTGAAAAATTCTGAAGCAAAGAACTGCTGGTGGTTAATGCTGGCGAGTAGATGGGCGAATGGTCTGATTTGCAATAAGGCAGTTCCCCGTGTTTCCCGTTTGATGGAGCCATGGGACCCAAATGTAATTATATAGATTATCTTGTTTCATGTTCTTTTCTTGAAGCAACTGTTTAAAGTGCAAATCTTTTTCCGGGTCAGTTAAATAATATCTTTATTAGATTATTAACAAGCTCACTTAAATCAGTGGGAATGACTGTAGTGTCCTTGAGTATCCTAAAAACACAATTGACCTGATTTAAACTTCCAGGGAAAACTACAGTGTAGTGTGGAAGTGAGCAAAAATAGAAGCGGGGGAGTGGGGAGTCCCTTTTTATACAGTTAAATGGACATGAAAAATGCACTTCTCCAACTTTTTATAAGACTAATTCAAAGACAGACTTGTTCTTTATAAGGACTAAACCCTTTTTCATGCTCTTTTTGCCAAAGGGCCCAATTTTATAGCTATCTTAAACACCATCAGAGTCAGCTTCTTTATTTAAAGTTTGTATATATAGGAAATAATAATGTCTAATATAAAAAGCATTTGCACATTGCAGCGTTATTTTCAGATAATAACATAATTTGCACTATTTTCACAAGATACTATTTTTACTGCAAGTAACAATTTGTTGCTGCTGTTGTTGAAAAGACCAATTCCTTATTCTACAAGGACAAAGTGCAAATAATAAGGCAAAATGGTGTAATCCACAGGGCAGCCCAGAAGTTAGTCAAATTGACCTCTATTAACTGGTAATGGAAAGTGGGGATGCAGAAACATATACAACCAATATTATACCAGCTGCTGTAGCTTCCTGCTGAGGTAGGGCAAATTTTGAAATTTGCTGGTGTTGTTACTAGCTCAGTGCTACCATTTTAGCTTTCCCAGAATCTCCTAGAAGGTTATTACATTACATTGCATAAACCCAGGGCATTCTGGGAAAACAAAATGGCAGCCACCAGCCAAGAGGAGTGTGAGCAAGGGTTTTATGTTTTAATTGGGACTATGGGATTGGAATAATAGTATTGCTGTTCTTTCTGTTTTTATTTTTAATTCTGAACTTTTGATGTTTTAAAAATGTTCCTGTCACAATCCTGTCACATTCTGTATAATAAATAAAATTTATGGTGGGTTCCAGTGCATCCCTAACCATGTCTACCCAAAAGCAGATCACATTACTTCCAGGTAAGTGGGCTACAGTTTCCTGCCTAAGAAGTTCTATTACATTTTCTTTAACTGTTGTGTTGGCTGGTTTTAGGTTGATTTGATTGCTATTGTTGGTAACCTGGGGCACTGTTGGTGAAAATATTATAAACCATGCAGAAATCCCAGGGGAATTGAAGGAAGCAGTGGTGTGTCCACTCTTAAGAAAAACTTCATTAGATCCTTTAGACCTATCCAATTACCGCCCAGTTTCAAATCTTCCATACCTGGGTAAGGTAATTGAGAGAGTGGTTGCTGAACAGCTTGGTAGGTTTCTGGAGGAAACATCGGCATTAGATCCATTTCAGTCCGGTTTCCATCCTGGTTTTGGGACAGACACGGCTCTGGTTGCCCTAACAGATGATCTCCGTAGACAACTGGATCGAGGCGGGTCAGGACTGCTGATCCTTTTAGATTTGTCAGCAGCCTTTGACATGGTCAATCATGATCTTCTGGACCACCGCCTTGCAGACGTAGGGATACAGGGCATAGCCCGTAACTGGTTGTGCTCATTTATCTCTGGTCGGGGACAGAGGGTGGCATTAGGGAGGGAAATGTCGTCGCGCCACTCCTTGGTGTGTGGAGTGCCGCAGGGCGCAATTCTCTCCCCGATGCTTTTTAACATCTTTATGCGCCCCCTTGCCCAGATTATCCGGAGCTTTGGGCTGGGCTGTCACCAATATGCTGATGACACTCAGCTCTATCTGCTGATGGATGGCCACACTGACTCGGCCCCAAACACACTGACCAGATGCTTGGAAGCTGTGGCTGGATGGTTTCGTGGGAGCCGATTGAAACTAAATCCTTCGAAGACAGAGGTCCTATGGCTAGGTCGGGATGGCATGGGGATGAGGGACCAACTCCCTTCTCTTGCGGGGGCCCAATTAGTGCCATTGCCTTCCGTTAAGAGTTTGGGTGTAATCCTTGATGCCTCCCTTTCCATGGAGGCACAAGTTACAGCAACAGCCAAGGCGACATTTTTCCACCTTCGCCGCATCAGGCAGTTGGTCCCTTACCTTTCCCGCCCCGACCTGGCCACAGTGATCCATGCGATGGTTATCTCCAGGCTTGACTACTGTAATTCGCTCTATGCGGGGCTGCCCTTGAAGCTGTCCCAGAAACTCCAGTGGGTACAGAATGCTGCAGCGAGGCTCCTCACGGGGTCTCTGCCATGGGAGCATATTCACCCAGTGCTTTTCAAGCTGCACTGGCTCCCGGTGGAGTACAGGGTCAGATTTAAGGTGCTGCTTTTGACCTTTAAAGCCCTTCACGGCCTAGGACCCTCGTACCTACGGGACCGCCTCTCCTGGTATGCCCCACGGAGAGCCTCAAGGTCCATAAATAATAACACCCTAGTGGTCCCAGGCCCTAAAGAAGTTAGATTGGCTTCAACCAGAGCCAGGGCCTTTTCAACTCTGGCTCTGGCCTGGTGGAACGCTCTGTCTCCTGAGACCAGGGCCCTGCAGGATCTGATTTCTTTTCGCAGGGCCTGTAAGACAGAGTTGTTCCGCCTGGCCTTTGGCTTGGAGCCAATTTGATTCCCTCCCTCCCTCTCTCTCTCTCTCTCTCTTTTTCTTCCTCTTTCTTTCTTTTCCTTCTCCTCCTGCGATGAGGCTACATTTTAATATTTTAATGTTCCATTATTTTAATGTTGTATTTTATTTTTGTTTAAGTTGTAATCATTCATCTTGTTTTTATTATTGCTTGTAAGCCGCTCTGAGCCCGGCCTTGGCTGGGGAGGGCGGGGTATAAATAAAAAATTATTATTATTATTATTATTATTATTATTATTATTATTATTAAATAAAAACTGAATACAAATAGACTATAGGCATATATAATGCAACTATAACATATTTAAAAGCTAAAACAATTGAACATTCATCTTTAGGAGTCAGTGATAAAACAAAGAGTTACAATACACATTTATTTTGATTCCCTTTAGATTGGGGTGGGAAACATTTGATTCTCCAGATGTTGTTGGACTCCAACTCCCATCAGCATCAGCTGGCATGGTCAATGGTCAGGGATGATGTGAGTTGTATTCCAGCACCATCTGGAAGGCCACAAGTGGTCCACCCCTGCTATGGTTCTGTTAGCAATGATGTCACAGAAACATTTATCTTCCTGATAAGAATCCATGATCAACTTGAGAATCAAGATGGAAGTCTACAATAATTTAAGAAACAAAAATATCAGAATGCCAACAAATATGTGTATATCAGGAAGAAATGGAAGTTGGTATTAAACTCAGTTTTACTCAGTTATTCTAAGTTAGGTCCATTCATTTAAATATGCCTACTCTGAGTAAAGCTGAGCTGAATACCACCCAGAATTTGTAGATTCACAAGGCATGTCTTTATGGGAGGCTGCCAGATAAAACTCTCCACCTCTGCAGTAACAACACCTTTACTGTAGTAAAGCTGCAAAATGTTGCTGTTTTTTCACAAAATTTAGCTATATGCTTGTCATTTATATCCCTGAAGAGAAATAGCAGAGAAAATTGCAATTGCGATTCTCATTATTTTACATAAAAGGGGGGGGGGACTTTCAACAATGGAGAACTACATTAAAAGCTTTTTGAATTTTTTCTCTCACTATGAAAATGTCTGGACAAATGCTATAAAATATGTGTAGTTATGCATGATAAATACTTGTAATGGCATTCTCAGTGGTGAACCTTGCTATATTTTACAAGAGTGCCAATACGCTCATTTGCATCTCTTTTATATGTCATCATCCCAGATGTAAATGCTACTATGGCCTAACATGAAGCAGATCACCATTCAAAGACATTGCTCCATATTTATGAGATCGCGGCAATGCTCATGTACCTTGCAAGGTTGCTAACAGCAAAACAGCACAATAATTTATTCATTAAATCCCCAGTGTACATTTCAGAATTACACTGATTAAATTTTATCTGCTAGCACTTGCTAGACTAATAGCTTCACATCTAGCTACACTTGCTGGCTACTGTACTAACCATTCATTCACTGGGATGACTCATTCTCTATGCAAATATCTATGAACCTAGCAGGAATGCACTCAATGGCCTATCTATCACTTGCTAACTTTAGGGAAGAGACAACATAAACATTTGTATATAATATAACAGAAAGACAGCTCACAAACAGAAATAATAAAATACAATAGGTTCAAAAGTCACAGGGATCAAACAGCAGACCAAGTGATAAGACCAGTTGAAACAGTAACAATAAAATATCAAAACTCCATTAAAAAAACAGCTGAGAGAAAACAACATCATATACTTAGGAAATTGTTGTAAACCGGAGGCAGCCAATGTAGTGCCCTGCAGATGTTTTGGAGTACAACTCCTATCATTCCTGACTCTTAACCAAAGTTGTTGTTGTTTTGAAACTCTCTTTCCTGATTCTTTACATTATGTTGGCTATGCGGGGGATGATTCAGCTTCCTTCCTCTCCACACACACAAAAAGCGATTCCACAGAGTGTACATAGATCTATTTTGCATATAGAGTTGCGATTGCAGGATTGAGTTCCAACTACATGGCACCTGAAATCACTATATCTCATTTAAGGAACTGACATAATTTCCTTTCGTGACACGCAACAAAAGTTCCCCTGTCGTAAACACTAATGTTGCTGCACATACAGGGCTAAATGCTTTACTCGTTGGGTATTTGATTTACAGCTGAAAATGTTGTGCACATTCCTCCAGCTGCTCTTCCTTAGCTGGCTGCAATATGCAGCAATATGTCTGAGAGCAGCTGTTAGTTCACATCTGCTTTTTTTTATTTGCATTGGTGTGAAATAGCAGCTTGCTCTATGAATAAAACATGCTTCTTCTTTGCCCTATCCTGCCTGATTTACTTCTGAGCAGGGAGGTATACTTTTATTTTCTTTCTAAACCAGTTTCTCTAATTCATTTCTTTTCCTCAATATTAGCCCATCTCATATTTCAAGGCACTAAGCAGACTTCTCCCTCTGGCAATACCACTGTGGCATTTGTCAGAATTTTCTCCTCTAATGGAAACATGGATCCAAATAGGGACTTGCAAGCAGCCGGCTTATACAAAAGAATGTTGCTAAAAGTGATATTTAAAATACTTACGGAAGCTGCATGAAAAATAGGGTAGGCGATGCTGCTCTTGGCCAGCTGAATAGTCAAACAATAAAGGCTCACTCCAAATAGGTAGCCCAAAGCAAAAAAATCATTCAGAAGTGAAATCCATGCAGCAGCTCCTCTGGTACAACTGAATGTGGAAAAACAAATTGATGTGAAAAGAGATCAAGACTAAGTGAAGATGAGGAGATCCCTGGGTTGCAAAATCTTGGTCAACTGACAAGGCTAATGAGAAAATGCTGTCCTTAGTAGCCCCACCTTGTTCTTTGATAAACAGTGGTTATTGGAGTTGGCTCCAGGTTTTGTTGAGAGGTTCCTCAACAAAATTGCCTCTGGAGGACTCCAGCCTTAAACAAGCAGACTCCCAACCACTGTGGACTTACTTGGCGGTGGCACCAGCTTTGGGTAGGGGAACTCCAATGGAGCTGCCATTTTAATTCCCAGCAATGCACTGCAGAAATTAGAATGGTGGCACCACAAGAACCAGAGCAGACCTATTGAAATTAATGGGGCTAACTTAGTCATGTTCATGCAATTCAATGGGTGTACTGTGTGCAAAACTTAGTTGACTACAATCCTATGATAAAGTTCCTCTGTGCATAAACACATTTGAACCACAATATTGTGTGTGTGCTCAGGAAGATACTGAAGGGAGAATGAAAGCATAAAAAGCAAATACAATTATTTACAAATCACTTAGAACATTTCATGGAAAGCTGGATTTTTTACCTCATCACATGGACAGATTTTCATTGATAGATCCTACCATGGTGTCCAATAATCCTGTTAGAGAATAAATCTGCAAGGATTTATTTCAGCCAGTGCAGCTGGGTTTCAAATTCACAGTGAATTTTCTCAATACAAACATTTGCTTTATGCTACATTAAGAATAATCTCTATGACAAGCAAGATAGTACTTTAGGAATAAACAGTACCATCAGTCTTTGGCTCTGTCTATACATGTAACCAAGATCATTGGAAACATACGCATCACTAAAATATCACTGCCTTCATGAGTTATGTGAAAGGGAGGAAGAAGGGAAGGGAAGAAGCAGGCAAATGTGAAAAGTGAAAGGATACTGTCAATCTAATGCATAAGAACAGAAGGAAAACACTGTTAAATCAGGCCAATGGTCCATTTAGTCCATGTCAGGGGCAGGGAAGAGTCCAAGGGGTGGGGAGAGGAGGTGGGGGGCAGGAGGATGACCCAGGGAAGCGGGCAGCAATTTGTGGGTGTGAGGCAGAAGCCAGGGGAAGAGGAAGGGTCCAGGCAGTCACTGTCAGGAGGAGACGGGGAAAGAGTTGCAGAAAGGCACAGAGGTGGAAAAGACCATCCTAGGGGGAGGTCTTTGTCTCTTCCTTTACTGTTTCCAAGGAGAAGGAGCGTCTGAAAGTGACAAAAGTTCTGGTTTCCTCTACTATTTCTACTATTCACTAAAAGACTCTTAGTACCCCAAATCTGTAACAATATGAGGCAGGCACATGCAGGTTGCACACAAGATTGTGATTCTCAAACTTTAAAAGTATCCAATACGCAACAGGAGTTGGACAAGGGCACATACCTTGGACACCCCTCTATTTCAAACCACCTTATGATCTAGGGTCTGGAAAGCAAGCCTTATGAGGGACAGTTGAGGGAGACTGAGATCCAATCTTGATATCCATCTTTAAATACTGTATATTAAGGGTTGTCATATGGAACAAGATTGTTTTCTCCAGCTCTGGAAGGTAGGATCCAAACCAATAACTTCAAGTTACAAGAAAGGAGTTTCTGAGTAAACACCAGGAACAACTTTCTGAAAGTACGAGCTATTGAACTGTGGAACGGACTCCCTTGGAAGGTGATTTCTCTCCTTCATTGGAGGTTGGATGGTCACCTGTCATGGATGTTTTGGTTGAGATTTCTGTATTGTAGGGGATTGGACTAGATGATTTTGGGGTCCCTTCCAACTCTACAATTCTATATTATGTGGTGGTGCCTACGTCTTACTGTGGCCCCCTGCTGCTACCCAGTTGCAGTTAGGATTACCCATATGTCTGCTGAGAGACTAGAATCAGGCGGCCAGAGTATCTGGCCCTATACAGCATGATGGGTCTACCTATACAGATGCAACAGAACAGGAGGGAACCTGCACTGCTCTTCAATTACCATCAGCTCCAGCCAGCATCACCAATGAACAGGGATGGTGTGAGTTGTAGTCCAGTAGCAACTAAAAGACCATAGATTTCCCATCCCTGGAGCAAGTCCTGGTGGCCAGTGACCAACTCTTTGTCATGAGACAAAAGTTCTTAAGAGCGGAAGCAGTAAGGCAAGGCCTACACAATCATTTCAAGCTTGCTAGCTATAACTGTTAGCAGTAAACTGCCACGTCACTGTGACTCGTGGCTCATCTTGGGTTCCCTATAAATGCAACCAGCTATCTCTCTGGGCCTCAGTCTGTCTTCAGAGTCTGAGTCAGTCTCAGATCAGTATGTGAGTGAGTTGTTGCAGACAGAGGGGCTCCAGGACTCTAGTTAATCAGTAACTAAGATCTGTGCCTCTGTGAAGACTAAGAAAGCTGTTATGAGCACTCTGTGTATGCTCTTTAACTATGCTGTTTCTGAACAAGTTTATTTTCTTCAGAGTTGTTTGGCATTCGACATTTCTTATTGCAGTAAGACATACATGCCTCAGGAACATTAATCATACACTTCCAGTAAAATCTTCCCTTCTATTAGGTATGCGTTGGCTTCCACATTAAATGTTCCGTAGGCTAGCCTAAGGCTCTGGGTGAGCAGGTTGCTCTGATTACTTGATCTCAGCAGTCCTCATTATGGATGTACATTTGGGGAGGTGTTCCATGGCAGTACTCTGTAAACTCCAGACTCCCACATGAAATGTCATCCTTCAAGTTAAGCAAGGGCTCCTGTTAAGATGGTTTCATTTTTTTGTGTGCTTGGCTGTTGATTAATGATGGAGAAAGTGCATCCATTTCTATGCCTCATTTTCAGATACCAAAAATTGTAAAGCTTGATTGCTTTCTCCTTTCAGGAAAGAATCTCAAGCAAGGAGGTAAAAGCCCTCAGGCATGACAGCTATTACCCTGCTGTGGATTAACTAACCTGTACTAACATTTTAATTGGAAGATTATTTCTCTGAATTAAGGTAGCAATTATGCTATGGAAAGCCTGGGGTACATAACATTTATTTTTATTGTTATTATATTTTTCAAGGAATTGTTCTGCAGTATTCTTGAGCTCATATATACCACTACATCCATCTGTTTTTAAAGAATGAATGGATGAGTAGCCTTCACTGTCCTGGCTTCAAATCTCCTGCAGGAAACATTCAACTGTTATGAGTTTTAGAATAGCAGCAGAACTAAAAAAAGGGGGCCGGAAACAGTTTGCATCTAAGTTTTAATCAGAGTAGACCCATAAACTTAATGAACATGACTAAGTTAGGTCCATCACTTTCAATAAGTCTACTCTTAGAAAATCTTAGTTTTGCTCCCTTTGAAAAGAGATTTTGAGAGCTATCCGAGGTTTCTGTTGTTGGCATCCATCTGTCTTGAGAGACAATGGAAGAGTGCGCCTTCAGGGGTAAAGTCAAACTGTTGTAGAGTGAAAGCACCTACTGTGGCTGTAGAGACTGATATGGGAGAGACATGCTAAAGGTGCACGATGGCATTTCTTCTCTCTGCACTCCTCCCAGTGGTCATTCCTCCTGTAGCCACTGATAATGAAGTGTCTGTCTGTCTGTCTGTCTGTCTGTCTGTCTGTCTTACTTACTTACTTACTTTCTTACTTATTTAATATCCCAACTTTCCTCACAAAAGAGGCTAGGGCGGCTAACAACAAGCAACAATTTAAAAAGTCTTTAGAACAATTTCAGTACATAAGCAGTCTGTGAAAGGTCTTACAAATGCTGTACATTCCATATACTTTTTAAAATGGGTATAAAGAGGGGGTTGAACATGATTGTGCCCCGAATGCGTGCACCATATTCAATGGAATTACAGAACTGGAATAAGTCGAAAGCTCCATTTCCCCCCCAACAAAACACTTTTGCATACCATATAATGGAGGAAAGTACCTTTGATGTTTTTGTCTTACTGTAGGTTTATTTCCTTCCTTCCTTGCTCTATAACATTTCCACTATGGGCATACACAAATATGATGAAGGCAAAGAACTCTTCAAAAGCCATGCACACAGACACAAAAGATACACAAGGAAGCTACTGGCTGTATAAAATAGGCCCCTCATCACCAGAAGTCAGTATAATAGGTTGAGAACCTCATAGATACTTCACGTCCCTGCCCAGTGCAAATGTAGACAAAGCCATCACCTCTTAGGTAATGCAGTTGCACACTTTCTCTGTTTCTCCATTTCTGATCTCTCAGTGCATCTCCACCCACATCCAAAGGTCAAAGAAGCATCAAGATTCAAATTCAAAATAAATTTCCCATTCTTTTCTGTGTGCTTTCACACCCACTTCTCCTGCACCTAAAACAACAATCCTCGCCCACTTCAAGATGAAAATAGACAATTTGCACTCCTGCTACCTTTGCTGTTTTTCTTTGCCTGCTTAAGTAGTCACAGCTTCTTATTAATCTCCCCCTATCTGAGTACTGCATTTCATTTATGGATTTTCTCTTGTGTGTGTCCACCTGCTGGTTTTGTTTTACTGCAGCTAGATTTTTCTGGGTTGTGGCATTTCTTCTTTTTGCTTTCATTATTATTCTTTTTTATATCTGGTTATGTTTCCCCTTATTCTTTTGACTTCAGATTTGCTGCACAATAACAAGGTGCTATCTCAGGTACAGAAAACAGGCATAAGCCTGGATTGAAAACATGAGCCAGTGGCTATGAACCTGAACTGTGAATTAGGAAGTCAATAGTTCAAACATCAGTTTTGTTTGGTCCCCAGGCAAGCTATTTTCTCTCTGCTTCGGAACCCCATATACAATGTATAATTATTATTATTATGGAAGGAAGAGATCTTTCAAATATGTGGGAACTAATATTTAGGGTTTTAACATTGTAATGATTGGTTATGTACTGCAGAATCCATTAGATACAGATTTATTACAGTTTATCAAGTTGTTTTTTTGAGCATGTGATTTATATAATCAAGTATCCTAATTTCTGCTGCAGCTATCTTTTTTGTGTGATTAGTGAAGGCAGCATGAGAGGCAGGGTCTAATTTCTCCCCTGGGCTGCTTTTGACCCTTAGCTTTCTTGAAGTGGTTTAAGTACTCTAAAGCACTCAATAAAGGCATCATCATCATAGAAAGCACCAAGAACCATCACTGGGTATATTTTCACACAGACAAGACAGACCCAAGCCTTATGAGGAATGGTGAGCTGGGCAGGTTTAGCCTAAAAAAGATGAAACTGAGAAGAGATATGATAGCCATCTTCAAATAACATACACATTTCTGTGTGCAGTTTTGTCTAATACAGTATATCTTTTGTAAACTGATGGAGTTTTGTTTTGTTTTTTGGCAATTGAGTGGTGTATAAAGTTTATGAAATAAAATAAATAACATACACATCATTGCAAACCAGTGTTCCCCAATATTATAATGTGTTTTGTATTTTACTTTTAATGAATACATGCATTTTTATGCAGATTTTACCCTTGTAGATACCGGTACATTCTACTTTACTGCAAAACTGCATTGCAAAATTCTGAGAAGTGTGAATTTTTGAAAGATGACTATGTTTCAGTTTTTGTACTGTTTCAGAAAATGCAAATTGTGCAGGCTAACCTTTAAATGTGAACTGAATCAAATTTCTCCCCAATCACTACCTAAGCTTTGGCCTTGAAAGATAATCTGTAAATGAAAAAATACTTAATGATGCGGCCCATAGTTCTTGGCTACAGTAGAATACAGCTATTTTCCTTAATTTTAATACTTTTTAGTACATAAATGGCATCATTTGAGAATCTGAACATCTAAAAGTTATAATTTAAAAAATGATAATTTCTACTCTTGAAATATCACCCTGAAATAAAAAGTAGAATTACAACATTCACCCCATCGCACAAATGTTTCTGTTGTAATATGGGTGCCTTGGTGGAAAGATTAATTTCTGCAATTTGAATTTCCATTTACACTTGGCTAATCCTTGGGGAAAACCTTTGAATAGGCACAATGTATAAGAATCCCAAGACTTATAAATATTATCTTACAGTTTAACAGAGACCCACTTGACTAAAATAGATTCAATTTTTTGATAGCAGCAGTAGCTGATTTACCATTTAGCATAGAACCGATACCAACCCCAAAGATCCTCAGGAGAATGGTAATGCAGGAAATAAAATGTTTCACACAGGTAACCTATTCAAAGTCAGATTGGGAATGCAATCAAATACATAATGGGTCAATCAGCAATTGAGATGCAATAGTACATCATCTGTAACTGGCCTGTTGAATTTATTCCAGCATACAGATAGGCCTCCTCTGCCTAGGCTACTGGAGGGGAGCATCAGAGTTCTAACTTCATTGCAAATCATGACTCTGGGGAACCAAGATAATGACTTAGGTCCTTCCAATATATGAAGCATACTTGACAGTTGTATTTCCACTAGGAACCTCAGAAGCTGCCTTATTCCAGGTCATACAGTTCATCCATCTAGCTCAGTATTGTTTACCTGGAGTGGCAGTTAGCTATCCAGGGCCTCAGGCAGAGAAAGGCTTTCCATATCACCTATTACCTGTTCCTTTTTATTTGAAATAACAAGGATTGAACCTGGGTCTTTCGACATGTTCTCCACCACTAAGCAGTGATTTCTCTCCCCAACGCTCTGCAGACATTATACCAGAATTATCTAGTTTTCTATATCTTGTGGTTATTCCATGATGCTCCTTCCCATGCCACCAGATTTGTCAGCTGGTTTTTTAAGTTATTCCTCAAAGGCAAAGCATTGCTTTACCTTTACCATAACTCCCTCTTTGATTGCCAGGCATTTGTACTTCTCAAGATGCAGCAATTAAGCATCAATTTTGTGTTTTTTAAATCTATCACTGTCCCTCCACCCTCACAAACCCTTTAAGAAAATTCCCTCCCACAAATTTCTAGAATGCTCCCACCTGAATCCACCACTTGCACACATAGCAACAAATTTGGGAGGCCTAGTTTGTTCAGCCCCATAGTAAAGGATCCCTGGATGATTAAGTCCAGTCAAAGGCAACTATTGGGTATGGCACTCATCTTGCTTCAGGCTGAGGGAGCCAGCGTTTGTCCACAGACAGCTTTCTAGGTCATGTGGTTAGCATGACCAAACCACTTCTGGCACAATGGAACACCATGACAGAAACAAGAGCACACGGAAACACCGTTTACCTTCCCATCAAAGCAGTACCTATTTATCTACTTGCACTGGTGTGCTCTCGAACTGCTAGGTTGGCAGAAGCTGGAACAGAGCAACAGGAGCTCACCCGCTGCAGGATTCAAACCGCAGACCTTCTGATTGGTAAGCCCAAGAAGTTCAATGGTTTAGACCTCCACGCCACCCGTGTCCCTTTACCTTTAGTCCCATAGTGGCAACTGACAAATACAGAGTTTGGACCCAGCTGCTAGCCCTGTGCTGAGGTCTATTTCTTAAGTTCATCTTCTCAGCAGAAACCTGTTTGGCAGAAAGGGTCTACATCTTATTCCAAAGGCTCCATGGGCACCCTCTTGAACTTCAAGTGCTTTGAATGAGAATGGAAGTAAGGGTGATTCCAGGGGCAAGGGCAATTGCAAATGGAAGATTAGTGGGGGAGGGGGGCTTGGCTCCTCCTAAAATTGGCAGTTATTGCTCCACAGAATGGAGAATAACCAGGAATTTGGGAAAAGATTAATACACTCCATTAAACATAGTTCACACAAGCTGTCACACATTTTAGAAACCAAAATATAGTAAGCTAAACTACATGTTGAATTCCAGTCACATTTCCTTTTAAGCAAAAACACCTGTGAATAATTTTAGCATATCCAGAACTTTTAATATTCTGTATGAATTTCAAGTGTTCCTAAATCAGTCTTTGGCTCTATTCAGCTGAACAAGGCCAAGATTTAGTAAAGTACATAAACATGCACTTCAGATGAAGAACATGATTAGATATGACTGAATTCAAAGCTTTCACCTGGGTTACAGTCCCCCCCTCCCCGAACAGATAAGTGGCCTTATGTTCACTTTTCATGGGGGGAATGACTCCATGTTAAAGCTTTTTTGTTGTTTGTAATTATAGGCACATACAAATGATTCTAATGTGAGGGATTGGGAGTACTGTTGAATTGCAGGGCACATGGTTCAATCAGGTCTGGCAAACCACCTGAGTCCCTCTTGCGGGAAATTTAACAGCCAAACCCCGTAGCATAAGTATAAACCCTTGAATTGATGGGCTGCATTTGCTGGATACTACCATGTACTTTGAGAGAAAATGCATATAGAAATGTGTGTTTTGTGACAAAATATGTTCAAGAATACATTAGGAAATACGCAGTTTTATGCAGATTTTAAAAAGGGCTGCGCATTATTGTGGAAACCACATGTAAAGGACTTGGCGATGAACAAATCCAAGTCACACAGACCAAGGTGTGCATCCCAATGGCTGAGTAAGGAAAGGAAAGGAAAGGAAAGGAAAGGAAAGGAAAGGAAAGGAAAGGAAAGGAAAGAAAGAAAGAAAGAAAGAAAGAAAGAAAGAAAGAAAGAAAGAAAGAAAGAACCATCAAGGAAATAAAAGATCCAAGGGATCTTTTGCTTGCCACACAGTTTCTGCTTTCCCTGGGACATTTTGCAAGGTCTCAGTTATGTGCTACAATAACCATTTGGAAGCCCTGGAAAAGCATACGGTTACGCAAGCCTTATTTGGACAGACAAAACTGTCAAATCAAGAGGATAAGGTGGCAAAGTTTCCAGGACCCTTGTGAAACACACCACATTTTATTAGAGGAATTTTGTCCAAGTTGTTTTATGTTTTTTATGCTGGTGGAAGAGAATGCAATCAATTCAAACAGCAGCTGGTATTCTCGAAAACTTCATTGCCACTAACCTGACGCCATTTGGACATTTCGGACTACAACTCCCATCAGTCAGAGCCAGAATGGCTGTCTTGATTGCAGATGATGGGAAACTGTAGTACAAAATATCTGGAGGCCATCAGTTTGGCAAAACTTGACATAGAAAACATTATTTTTTCACACTTGGATAAAACGCTTGAACTCCTGATGAAAAAGAGAAATTCCCACCCAGAAGCCTATATCCCTACTGTGGAAGGACATGTGGATCCAGAATTGGCCTCCACAGTCACTTACAGACTCACTGTTAAAACCGTGTTCATGCCAACCCACCCCCTCCACTTCTGATTTTCCTGTGCTTGAGTAGAAAGGTCTGAAGTGCTTTCAATCCTCCCTAGGACTGGGGATTCTGATTATTTAGGATTTCTGATCACAGAGTACTGGGTGTTCAGCTGAACAGGCTTGTAATGTTCCTTCAGAGTTTCCTAGTCAACGTGGGAAGGCTCCAGGGACTGGAACGCGCCTGCTATAGTTTCAGAATGCTAGAAAAGGGTTATTGGTGCAACTGTGAGTGTGCCAGGATACACACAACCTAGAGTAAATAAATATGTCAGCTGTTCCATAGAAATTTAGGGAAGCCCAGCCCAACACACTATCTATTAAGCCAAAGCAGACCATTGGACCATGTATCCTACACTGTAGAAGCTTTCTAACATCTCTACAAGTTTTCTGGTGGAAACGCTTTATATGGGGCATTTCCCATATAAAGCACATATTCTGCTACTAAGCTATCGGCAAAGAACATAAGGATAGGGTTCTCCTTTTGCAACACAAGGCACCCTTGGATCCCCCAGTGCAGCAGAGACAAAGCAGTTGCAGCTCACCCATTCATTCCTTCTCTGGACTTCTCATCCACCCTACTAGTGTGACTGCAGTAGCACAGAACCAGGGAGAGAATGGGCCAGTAGCCGTCATAAAAAATGGCATGATTTAAGATACCAATGGATCATTCATTTTGCAGAACAATAATTCATTCCTGACACTTACTGAACTTGGACTGCCATGGAGTTCAGGTAGGGGAAGATTACATGGCAAGGTATCCCAACGCTGCTGATTTTCTGATTGCCTTATTTTGTTCCTTTTTATAAATACCATTCTTTGGGTCACTGGTTCAAAGAAAAGGAAAGAGTAGGTTTTCAAAAGGAGAGGGGGGAAAGAATGGGTTTAAGTACAGTCAGTGTTCATCATACTTGAAGGTTGGGATTGTTATCACACACACAGCAAGGATGTAAAGTCTTTAGACCTATCAGTGTTACTATACAAGCTAAGCTCCAGCAGAGAGTGTCATGACCTCAATTCCCATATGATTCTAACATCAATAACACTAAGTGTGTGAATAGGCTTTCTCCCCTCTCTTGCCTCTATCCACTAATTTGTAACTCTCTGAGAGCTCAAACTAAAAAAAAAAAAACCCTCCTAGCTCCCCTTCTACCATACATAATTTATAAAACAGTTAATTATGAGACTGAGAAGGAAATGAGCTGAACGAAGCTCAGTGCAGCTGATTGTAATGAAAGGCCCAAGATGGGTGATCAGTTAATCTGGAGAAAAATCACTTGGATGTTCAACAAGCACAAAATGCCTCTTGCACAGACCAGGGGAGTTATTTTAGTGTCTTTAAAAAAACAAAACCAACCAACCAACCTGGTTCAGGTTTATCCTAAATAACATGGGTGGGAAACATCAACAACCATAGCATTGCAATATGCTAACAGGCATGCACACCTGGTCCATACCCTGCCCAATTCAAATTTCCTATAAAAAACACACATCCCACCACCCAAGTACTGTGACAATTGCAATCCCTTTGGTTTTGTTTCCAGGAAATTTATCGAGCTTGTATCAAACCACAGCACATGGCTGGCCCGTATGTCCAGCATGGTGGATTACAAGCTGTGCAGGCCTATGACAATGGGACTGTTTATACATTGCATCGATATAGCAGCTGTTAACATGCTCCACTGTTGCTAGTCAAGCAGACTGAAATACATGCTTGATCATCACAGTCCCCTATATCTGCAATCCCTGTCTAGCAATGCAGACAATCAAGCCAGTGATGGCTAGGCTCTTATCAACTTGATGTTTCATACCTTGCATTGAAAATCTTGTTTTACGTCTGTGCAGCAATGCTTTTCCTAGGCACTCAAAGTACAAACACCCAGTGTTATGTTGGCATTTGCAACCACATTATATTAATCTCATAGGTACCTATGCTATGTTTCATGTGCACTATAGAAAGAGAAATAGCAACAGAATTTCCCCTGGTAATTTTACACATTAAATATTTCTCTCCTACATTTTAATATACTTTTAGGGATTTCAGACCTACTCACAGTGTTCTGTTTTTATCACTAGCAGTGTATGAGCAGACAAATGATTTTACTTGAATTCTTTCACAGTCTTGAAAATGGGTGTGAATACCAGATCTCCAGTCAATTTTAATGAATGTATTTTATGAAATGCCCATAGCTAGCATAATTATACCTCTAGAGAATAATGGCCTTCAGCATGCTAGGCATTTTCAAAATGTGTAATTAATGCTCTCTCTCATTCTCTTGCCATCTCTCTCTCTCTCACACACACACAGATCATGTATGGCATTGGTCTACATTATATTATGGAATGTCAAAAGGAAATAAATTGAGATTTGTGTTTGATATGCTTTTCCCAAGCATGATATAGTTGCTCCCGCTGAATGAGAATGCAGAGATATGGCCAAGAGGAAGAGGAGAGAAGCTCCCAAATGAGCAGGAGCTCCAATTAGTCAACTGCAACCAAATTACCCAAACCACAATTAAGAGAGTTTTATGCCAATTTCATAATTTTAATTATTTACTCCTGCAGCCATCCTCAAAGGTGCTCTTTTAGCATCAAGCCAAGCTGAACACAAATCTTTGAAATGTGGCACACAACAATCTGAATTCATCAATTCATCTTTAGTGCTTTCTCTGCACAGCAGAGCACTGAAACTAACCAAATTCACACTGGTATATGTGGCCGAGAGACCCTCACATCAGGAATCAACACTCTCCCTTCTTTTCTTCTTCTTTTTGCTTTATTTTCCCAGTCCAATGCAGGGCCTTTATGTTAGCCCAACTGAACATTTCCCCCTCAGCTTTTGTCAAGGGCAGATATTTAAACATCTCCAGAAATGATAGACATTGCGGATGTTCTTTGAATGTGCCGGACTCTGTAGAATATATCCTTTTCTACTGTCCATTGTACAACCAACTACGCAAACACACACTATCCCCTTTTTTGGGTAGTCTAACCTCATAGCACAATGCAAATATCAGATTCTATCTGACATTAACCCGGAAGTAACTGCAAAGGGGGCTGAGTTTGGTCAATAGTATCTCTTGGAGTGATGAATGGCACTATTTATCAGAAATAAACTCCGATGAAAATCCTCGTGAAGTTTTGGGGAAGTAAGTAAGCTTTATTTCCCCAAAGACCCACAACAATACATTATGAAATTTCTTTCTTTCTTTCTTTCTTTCTTTCTTTCTTTCTTTCTTTCTTTCTCCAAATCTTTATTAGGCATTATAGATATAGACCATCTGAAAACATCCATATACAAAAAGATTAAAATATATACAAAAAAGCAGCCATATAAGATATATGGTAACAGAAATTTTCATTGGAATTTCTTTGTTCATAGTGTCTTCCCACTAAACCATGCCATTCACCACTCTAAGGGATACCATTCTATCCAAACCTTCAACTAGATTCATTAAATCTCGGTCTCCACCTTTGCTTCCCCACCCAGCGATATTCCAGGACAGCAGGTGTAAAGACTGATTTTGAGTTTGCGACCGATTGGAAAGGATTAGTCAATCAAGTCCAGTTATTAGATTCAGAGAAAGATTTTGTTCTTTGTAAAGACAACCATTTTCCACTGTTTTTTAAAGAATTTATTTTGGGCTGATGTGCTACCATGTTCAGTTTGGACAGGCAAACTTCTACTGAGGCTTTTAAGAGCTACTGTGCTTTTAATTAAAAGCTTTCACTTTGTACTTTTACCTTGCTAGTGATCCCTGTTTGTACAGCTGGGAGGAACAGGGAAATAGCTCTCTTTCAGTATAAACAAAGAAATGGAGCTAAGAATGAAAAGAAAACAGTAAATTAAAACACAAAAAGAAACAAGAAAATAAAACTTAAAAAAGAAAGAGTTCCTTCCCTACTGCCTGTCTGATCATTAATCTCTCTCTCCTCCCTGCCCCTTCCAGAATTTGCAATCCCCACTACAGTTTATTTTCAATAATAATAATAATAATAATAATAATAATAATAATAATAATACTGCTGCTGCTGCTGCTAGGGAATGAAAGATAGAGGGTGAGGATGGAGAGCATTTAGGATATCTCCTTAAGGTATTATGTTTCCTGTATTATTATGTGTGAAATTATGTAAGTATCCTGGGGTCCTTCAATCTGGGGGCCAAAACCCAAGTCAATGATTCAAAGAACAAAACTAAAAAGCAAATTCATCATTCTGTGTAGTCCATAAAGGTAAAGGTAAAGGTACCCCTGCCCGTACGGGCCAGTCTTGCCAGACTCTGGGGTTGTGCGCCCATCTCACTTAAGAGGCCAGGGGCCAGCGCTGTCCGGAGACACTTCCGGGTCACGTGGCCAGCGTGACATCGCTGCTCTGGCGAGCCAGAGCCGCACACGGAAACGCCGTTTACCTTCCCGCTGGTAAGCAGTCCCTATTTATCTACTTGCACCCAGAGGTGCTTTCGAACTGCTAGGTTGGCAGGCGCTGGGACCGAGCAGCAGGAGCGCACCCCGCCACAGGGATTCGAACCGCCGACCTTTCGATCGGCAAGTCCTAGGCGCTGAGGCTTTAACCCACAGCGCCACCTGCGTCCCATAGGTCAAAACGAATGGGTCATTGTGACCTTTCTCATCTGGCCAGCATATTCTTCTTACTGGTGTTTGTTATGTTTTATTTTGCTATTTTCAATATTTTATTTTGCTATTTTTGCATTGTGCAAAATTAACAGGAACAGCTAACAGTGCAGAACAAGTGAAAACCAACCAATTACAGAAACAAGAGGAGACTGTATTGTTAAGACAGCCTATTGTTTTTGGAAGGGACATAATATTGCTATAACTGAAGGTAGTCATGGGGGTGTAGCTTCTGTATTTCATTAAGGCTTCCTATTTTCTCCCATATTTTGAGTACTGAACTAACCACATACCCTTTTCCAGGCAACATAAACTACAACAGAGACATGCCTTCCATCTTATTAGAACTCCATCCATTCCCAAGGAGAAACAGAGTAGCAAGAGAGGTCTTTTTGTTTATTTTGAACATAATTGCACATTACCATTGCATCCAAATACTTTCCATATAAAGCAATAATTAAATACACTCAGAGTCCCTGACTCCTCTTCCACAATATACCGCAACTGCTAGACGGCTTTAGCTTACTGACTGGTTAAACTGTAGGTTGATTAAATTGTTGGTTGGGAACCATACGCGCATTTGCTAGTTTGCAGAACTCCTCTCCCTAAATCAAGAAAGCAAACTAGCTTTAGATGGGGAAAACATTGTTTAATCTGACACAGCTTTGTCAAAGGAAAAGGGAAAGGGTTCCTCTTTCAGTTTTTTGAAGTACCTTTTGAGCATAGACCCTGGACTCAATTTTCTATTCTCTGGAAGTTCATTCAGCTGCCTGGTTTTTATGTGTCCTTTTGTCATCTGTATTATCCCAGGGGAACACAAATGACGGCAACTTTCATTATAGACTATAATTCAGCCATCTGTAGCTTGGGCAATTAATTTGTTTTGAAGATAGGATCTAGGGGCTTAACCTACTTTCAGAAGAGGTCTAGAAGCCAGCAAAGCTGTACAGAGCACACAGGTTTCATGATGGTGTAATCCAGTATTAGCTACAACTGTGGTTTCAGTTTCAGTTTTGATTGATTGATTGATTTTTTACAAAAGGGCTACTGAACTTGCTTTAAACTTTGCTCTAAAAAAGCAATTATACCAACTGATAGGGGCTACCCCACCATTAGCCACAGTGAGGAGGCTGACACAGGCAACAGATTTTTAATGACATGAAAGTGCAGGAAATGGCTAGTTATTCAGTCACAAATAGTGGGGACTGCTGCAGCAAAAGCAAAAACATGTTTGCCCCTTCTTTGGAACATATCCTGTATGCACACAGACTTCAATACCTGCCACTAGCTAATTAAAAAAAAAAAAGCAAAGCACTTCCATGATGACAATGAGATGAAGGACAGTTACATACACCTTTTTCCATTGTACTTAGTTTTGCTTCACTTAGATAATCCAACTGCTAGCAAAGGTATTTTGCTGCTCTTTTGCTAGAAAGGTTTGAGGCAATGGAGCAGTGAAGGTGCATTTTTGAAATGAGTTTTTATTATTATCATAAAAGCCTCTGGTTAGGTCCTATTGAGACTAGAAGCCTTAATGAAGTTCGGATTATTCTAAACATCTGCTGTTGGCAGTTGTCTCTCACACACAGACACACGGCCTGCTATTGACAATGAACGAAGTATTCCATGTCCGTGCTAGATGAATGGTTGGTGAGGATCATAGCTCGATAATGGATTGGAATTAAATAGCTATAGTGGAATAAATAGTGCGGTCTTCTGCAAATGCTCACACAAGAGCTGTGCAAGAGTTTATATAGTGCTGTAAAAATATAAGCTCAACTCAATCTACATAAATTATAATAAGCTTTCTATAAAAGCAACTAAAATTAGTAGGGACGGAAGGCAAGGCCACCAATAGTAGAAAGGCTGAGTCAGAGCCCATGACAGAAAGAGTCATCCAACTCTAGTTTTGTTAGGCATTGTTTGACCCTGTGTGGGGGAGGGGAGGTGTGGCCATCACTTGCCCCTCCATGCTTAAGGGTATTCCGTTAAAGGAATCCAGGGGTGTTGATCTAGTCCAAAGCCCGGCTGGGGGCTAGGGCCTTGACACGACCCCGACGGTAACACCAGGGGGAGCTCGAGTTGGTTCGCATTGACAGGGCTCCCCCTACTGGTGGCCTACCCTTACTGGACTTCCTGCACAATGGGCAGGAGTCAGATATAGTCAGGTCCAATCAATGCCTAAGCCAATACTGCTCACATTCTGTAATTCAATAAAGTTGTGGCCAAAATTTGCCCAATAACAGAAACCTAATGTCTGTGTCCTTGTGTGAGTTATTTCCAATGAGGAGGTGGCTGCGGGTCTTGACACGCAAGGGCAATGTTGAGGCTAAGGGAGAAGAAGCTGACTGGCAGTGCCACCCACTCAGATGGTTGTAAATAAGAACAGGGAGGTTGGGGCTGGCTGAGGGGAGACTGAGATTGGTGGGACAGTTCCTAATTTGCCCTCATATACCAGCCTACGCTGAATCATGAATAAATAAATCGTAGGAAATACAAATAGAACTGTTGCAGATTTCTTTTACACTTCATCTCTCATAGGTGTATTCCAATATTTTCTCAAAGTGGCAGCTGTTGTTGCCTTGTGTCTTTCTTCAGGCACAAGAGGCCTTTCGTATCCTAGGAGACAAAGCAGTAGAGAGACCCTCCCAATTCCCTTCAGAGTCTCTTGACTCTCAAGTCTTGGGTAATGTTGCAATATGCTGGGTACCAACATTCTTTTCCTGCTCTTCCAGCTTTTTTCTCTTTCAGTCTGCATCACTTAAATGCCAGAAACAGAAATAAAGAAGTGGCTACACCTTGGTGGGTGCCTAAGTATTCAAACTTACACAGGAAGCTTCCATGGATAGAAAAGGTTCACTGCTTTCCAGAAAGGTAGCAAAACAACAATGGAAGGAGGAAGAGTGAGAATGTTTGCTCCCATAACTTCTCCTCACATGGTAACGCTGGCTGCATTCACACAGCAGTTTATTCCATTTCCTCAAAGTGTCCCTAACCATTAATTTCCACATCATATTTGGGCTTTCACATAACGTAAAAGCCACTTCAATAAAAAATAATGCAAGTGTAGCACTATTTTTTGTGTTACTTACTTCCAGGAAAAATATGCTCACAAATAATATGCTAAACTTGAGTGGAACCTAGTAATGAATGAGAAAGGAAGTGAGAACATTGCCCCCAAAATGTAGCCCCACTGTTCCAAAGATTTAGAGGTGACAAATGTTTTGATTCCCCCTCCAAGACTGCCCCATTTAAGACTAAGGGCTCCTAGACAACCGTCTGTGGGTTGAGTTGGTCATCAAAGGCATATATATTTGTTCCCAGCACTGTTATTCCCGCTGCTGCTTTGAGCACTTCAGTCTTTGTATAGAAATTACAAAGACTGATGATGTGCATGTTCATAGCCACAAAGACCAAAGAAGCTGTGTATTTTTCTAATATAAAATGAGAGAAAGGCAGAAACCTATTCAGCAGTGTAGAGCATAATTTATTCCAACCAGCACTCTCCTAAATGTCATGCTTACTCTCTATTACTCACACATAGTCTTTTATTTATTAAGTGAACAAACTGATTCTCTCAAGTCATTTTGGTCCATAAATGCAATTCAATGCTACTTGGTACTCAACGATAAAATTAATATGCAAAAGAGAAATCTTTACTAATGTACTAAACAGAACAATCACTAGGAGGATGTATACATATACGAAGCCACTCTAGCTAAAACAAATGCAACATTTAATTCTCAGATCTGAGCGCACTGATTATTTTATCTAATGTGCCACACACCAAGCTAGTGGGCTCTGTATAGAAAGCAATCTTCAATTGAAGTAGACAGGAGTTTTATTACTCCTGGAAGATGTACAGCCACGCTTTCTGAGAAGGGAGAAGGCACACACACAGATTTCCCCCGAGGAGAAGTTGTACAAATGCAGCACACTATACAGACACACATGCAGCAAAAAAATGTTGAGAACCCTATTTGTGGATTTAAGTTAGTGGATTTAAATATTGTCGCATGCCACCCCAATCTCTGACCGACGAAAGATTCTAGGGGTTCCAGGTGCTTATCCAAGGTTCATGTTTCCTTTTGAGGACGAGGCACAGCAGAGACTGTGGTGTCTTTATGACGTATGGTTCATTTACACACATATAAAACCCGAGGCTAAGATGGATGGGTTCACAGTATCAACACCCCAAGGGATCTTGTTTCTCCCATAGTCACAGTGCTGGCTTCAAGCAGAGATCCATCATGGATCTCTCCCCCTGCTTAATGCTTTCCTTCTAGACCACATCACAGCCCAAAACTCTCCAAACTCTGGCTTTATCTGTTGAGGGAGGGGGTTGTCTTGCATAAGCTCCTTGATCGTTTGTTCCATTAATGACCCATCACCCAGGCAATTACCTCATCAGGAAGCTAGCCTGGCTTATATTTTAACATTTCTTGGGTCTAGAGGTTAGAAAGGTCTAACACCCACAGACTGATAACACTATGTTTAAGCGAGTTGACATCTGAGTGAGTAGACAGCTGAGAGGAAGCCCAGCTAATGTTGTGCCAAAAATGTTTTTCCCTTCCCTCAACAACCATTCTCCATTATTTTATGAAAAAATAAACTGCATTTGAGAATTATCACTGGGAAAATATGATGTCGGTGAAATTCTCATGCATGGAGTGCAGGGGATTAAGTCATGCATACTTTACTTTTGAGGAGTGGGTGTTTGTCAGGGGCGGCCCATCCTGTTTCAAGGCCTGAGGCAAAAAGAAATGTGCCACCTCCCCCCACCGTTACCGCTCTGCCCCCCCCCCACTTCTGCTGCTGGCACAACATTCCCCTCTCACTGAACTCAACAAAGGGGGGAGTGTTCTGCAAGGCCTTGGTGCTCATATTCTCTGCCCAAGGGGAGGGGGAAATCAAGTAGCAATACTGTGCAGCAGAAGCAATGGGGCAGGCAAGGTGCTGCCTCTTGTGTTTCTGCCGCCTGAACCAGTTGTTTTGCCCCACCTCACAGGTGGGCCAGCTCTGGTGTCTGTGAGTCTCCTTTCATTCTTCAAATCATCTTACCAGTGGTCTGTACTCGGTAGCATTTCCAGGTGACTGCGCTTCAATTAAAAGGCTGCAGAGCACTGGAGGAATGTTTATCATTTCCAGCATTTCAAGGTTGGTGCTAAGGAAACAGCCAATTACACAATGCCTTTTGGAGCCTTCTTTTCACCCTACAGTGACACACTGTGCGTAGTCACCACAGATGGAGAATATCCATGGAGGAGTGACTGTGTGAAGGGACTACCATATTGCCTCACGGTTCAGTATGCTACTGCAGGTCCTTCAAAAATTACACTGGTATGACATTCATTGTTTATTGTAGACCATCATGACATTAGAATATCACAACAACAAAAGCACTGGTTGTATTTTTGATGAATTTGTCTAAATTAGCCTTAAAACGTTGAACATAGAAATCAGGATTATCCCATATGGACATACCCTGTTAGGTTCTATCACATGCTAGTCAGAAAAATTTACAAGCCAGCTTTTATTTCATACATGGTCAAATATGCAATGCAAACATCACTTCCCACTGATTAATTAAATGACTTGTTTTCAGAATTCAGTGGGATTAAGCCTGCTGCTGGTTGCCATAGCCGAGACTTCAGTGTCCCAAGGAGGCTTTTACTCAAGCCTTTTCAATTCCAGTTTCTCTGATCATAATACAGGGGTTGAGTCACCTGGCAGACAAGCAGCATATTGACTGAAATAGGAAAATCAATTAGGACAACAAACACCAGAGATATAGGGTGACTTTCCCAATGTTGATTTAATGGCATGAAATACTATGGGCCAGTTACCCTGTGCCCTCTATGTTGAGGCAGCTGGAAAAAGTCCTCACATAATACAGACATAAAATGGCATCCATATGCAGCTTTTCATGGGGACTGACCCAGCAGCAAGAAGAGTTCACACAGTAGCACTGTACATACCTGATGTTTCCAAATCATAAGACCTATGGGCACATTTAAATGATAAACAACCCCACCCCATTTTTAACACAGGAAAAGTCTTTACTGTGTTGTTGTCCTCCAGCAGCTTTAGCAATGGGGAATGCATCGTGTGATTTCCTTGCTTTACAACAGATTCAATTACTGGCACACCACACCAAGCTGAGCTTTTGATGTGTCCCACCAAATGCTGGATCTTGGTTGTTCACTTCTGGCTTAACACAGACAAGGAGAGCTGGTATACTAAAATGGCTGCAGTGATGGGAAATTCCACAGCAACTCTAGAATCATGTTTGACCAGTGTGTGATGTTCACCAACTACAGACTCCCAACGACAAGATATCAAGTACAGGTAAGAGACAGTGGACACTCGAAATAGAGCAGAATCCACAAATTGCACTAACGTTCTTTGTGGTTCCTATAGAGCTAATGGGCTCCCCTTTGCTGGAGGTCTTCAAGTACAGTTTGTACAGCCCAATGTTGGAGATGCTGGGGCTTGGATTTCCTGCATCAAGCAAGGTCCCATTGAACTAGGGTTGCCATATCTCGAAAAGCAAAAAAGAGGACAGACCGAGCTGCTGCCAGCCCATGGTGGGGGGGGGGGAAGTCCTCTGCGACCAAGCTATCCATAGTCAAGCCCCCCCAAACCAATAAATAAAACCAACCACCACTCCCTGGATATTTCCTTTATAATGCAAAAATCCCCCTGGATGAGCCTATTGGTCCCCCCAAAGAGAACATGTTTGGGATTTCCTGGATGTATGGCAACCCTAAAACTCTATGATTTTCTATAGGCAGTACACACTGACAATGTTTGCTAGTCTCAGTGAAACTCTTTGCACTTCTCACAGCATTTCTTGGATGCTCCTGATTAATTGACCGCCCCCCAACCCCCAACCCCCCTAAAACCAACCATATCTCAAAATTGTCTTTTGGACATTATTTGGTGGCAGCTCTAACACGAGCCATTTGTTGTGCTACAATTTGTTCCAGACAAAGAGGGAATTAAGGAAGGTTGTACTGAATGCATGCCCTGATTGTTTACAGCCAGGCTCCTTTAAGTAGGCAGTGTTTGTTGAAACTCCCAGGACATCATTAGTACTTTAACTATTATTATGGAAACTCTGTTTCTGTGTAGCTTAAGCTTTTGCAAAACCTAATCGATTTACCCTGTTTGCTTACCACTGACTGAAAATGATGGGCTGTATTTCCTTCCACCACCAACTTTAACAAATTTACAAGAGACCTTCAAGAAGTTTCCTCCCACCTCCACTCCCACAGATACTGAGGAGTGTCTTGTTTAACTTCCTTATCTCTAATAATAGCACAGTTACATCAAGCTATTCCTCTCATACACCTTAATGACATCCTTTTTATTCTATATTCCCCTCAGGCTTGATTGTTCAAATTTAGCTAATCTTTCATATCGTTCAGACTGTGAATTAGCTGTCTCTGCTGCAATTTAATCCCAGTAATGTCCTTCTTTTAACAAGGTCACCAGAATGGCACGTTTGCATCCAAAATGTGATATTATTATTTCTTTCATTTCTGACAGAATATTTTTTTTTAAAAAAAAAAATATTACATTTGGACATCTTTAGTCGCAATCCAACACTAAAAATTGCTTTTTTTTCTGCTGTCATGCAATGAACTGTGCAGACTATTTTATTATTATTATTATTATCTACTATCAGCCTTTCAGCATATTGTTATCTTGCATCGTTCAGCCCCTTCCCACCCCACCTCCTCTGGTCTTAGCATGCATAATGATTGTTTCAGCTTATGTTCATCGTCTTACACTTATGACTCTCTAAGCCTATAATTTATCCAAATCAATTTAAATTAGTTTGCATTGATGCACTCTATTTACAGAAACCAACATTGTTAGTTTCTAAGCATACATTGCAATTACAGCCTTATACTTCCCTGTAAAGATTTTTTTAAAAAAATAAAATTCTTACACTTCTAAAACATCTTTTCCTCTAGAGATCAAGGTGGGGCAATGGTACTTTCCCTCTTTCACAACAACTCTACCAAGTAGGTCAGGCTGACAATGACAGGCCCAGGCTTACATAGTAAAGTTTGCAGCTGAATTAAGATTTTAACCTGGGTCTCCTGAGTCCTAGACAAACCCACTCCAGCTACTGAACAACATGAGCTCTCAAAATTACAGCATCAAGGTCGCTTGTGCAGCAGATAAGAACAGTTGCTTGCATTTTGATAAATGAAATATTCTTTTAAAATCCTATTTTATCCTATCCTTTCTGAAGTTCAAGGCCGGAAAACATGCCCCTCCCTACCTTTGGGGCAGAGATGCTTAGGAAATTTGATCTTTGTGAATTTCGATCTGAACTGACCTGGCATGCACCAAAAGCAAACATAAGGTGGGCAATGCCTAGAGGATACTAACAATGAGTTTCATTACCAGAGATCTGACGCCAGATCTAAGCCTGATATTCTAGCACCATCATTATGTATAAGCTTTCAGAGAGCAAATAGATGGGAAGCGGGACAGGCTCAGCAGACTGTGCCTGGATATATGGAAGAAAGCAACTATGTCTCATTTTGAAGTTTTCTTCTTTTGTAGATTTTATACAGCAACCTTCTTGATCATTAGGCTTGCTTGTTGTTTCTGTCTGCAGCAGGCCAGTGGATGGTCTTGCATTTTTATCCATAGTTTTACAATTAAAGAGTAGTCAAAGCTACTCATTCTGAGGTACTTTCTGAGGTAGTCAAAGCTAATTCAAACCACACCAGTGCATATTAAAATCAGGATTAATAGTATTATTTGTCCCTCCTTTGTGGATACTGTGGGTTCGATCCAGACTAAGCCTGCAGTATTACACTCTCTTACTCTCTACCACTTCATCTACGATATCTATAACTTCTGAATTGTGGTGCAGGTCACCAAATGACGTAAATATCACTGCAGAGAGAACCAACCAAGACAAGACTAATCACCTGTACTATTCAATTATGTAACCTAGTGCTTCCAGATATTTTGTACTACTATTCCCACCACCCCTCAAAGCTTTAGTTATCATGTATCATGTTTTACAATGGGTGAAATGGAGTTGGGGGGGTTGGGGGTAGCTTTTTCCCATTACTGTATTTTTAATTAAAAGACTTTCCCAAGAGTGATAAAGAGGTCTTGTGCTAGACCTCTGTATTAATTATACTGCAACTATAGCCTCGGAGATAATCCCTCACAGGTACTGGGTAGAGATCTTGAGAGAGAATAGTTCCTTTGAACTGGGTTGCTGAAATGTTAATGTGCCTTCAGCCTTTAAGGGAGATGGGCTTGCTCCTTTTGTTTGAGGCCATCCACTATATATCACTACACAGGTAACAGACCACCCGTCCCTCCAAAAATGTCCTAACAAGTGTACACACCAGTGGTAACACATTGTTTTTACCTTTTGTTATTTCCTGCATTGAGAGGTAATCCTGATTAAATATGGAAAAAAGTACAGGCTGGTGTTTTATGGACAACGATGTTGTGTGGACACTCTGAAAAAAATATATACATAAGCAGCACCATTTACACAACGAACATCCAACTAGAAGTGTCGTATAACAGTAGTGTTGATTGGCAGAGAATATCTATGCCCTTATAAAGCCTTGGGAGAGCGACACACCTCTGCATCTACATGGCAAATCAAGTTCCATTCATGAATGTGTCTTTTGATACAGATGGTATTACCTGAGGGCCTCTTAGTTCTTGCATGTGATTAGTTGCTAGGGGCTAATGCTGGATTAAAGCTTTGGTGTTTTTAAGAAAAACCAATATTAAATCAATATTTAAGGAGAAAAATCAATATTTTGATTGATAGGGCTGCCATCTTATGCACATTCATCTGGCAATAAGCTCCACTGAACACAGGAAAACTTACTTCTGAGTAAACATGCAGAGGACGGAGCTGAAAAACTACCCCTTTTGCTAAATATGTCATATAAAATGTGATTCTCTCTCCCTTCCTTCCATGTAATAAACTCCTGATTTCAAATAAATAAAACCACATTTCTGGAAACTGATTTTGGATTTTAAGGTGGCCATTTGCAAACAATTTGCAAGTTTGAAAGGTAGCTACAGCTCTCGTATAATCTATACAGTGAGGAGGTATTTTCACTAAATCCTGATCAAAGAGAAATTACGGGTAATTTCCAAATGAACTGGGGAGGGGAGAAATCAACCATAAAAGGCTTATAAAAAAGCCAGCATAAATGTTCAAATATGGTCTCCAATTAATTTAAATTATACTTTAGGATCTTTTAGAAACACACATTTTATTTTTTTTTCCTTCCCAATTTGGCTCTGCTGGGGCTCAATTAGAACTGACGACGTACTTTTTTCTATACCCTGAAGCCTGACCCTAGGCAGAAATTTCAAAGCTCATACCATATTAATTTTAATATTGTCATGCATTTATAATTCAGTTACAGGTTTAAAAATAACCTGAATAAATTCTTACCACAATTTTTCACTTAGAAGTTTTTAAGTATGAAACTTCCTTTCACTTTCAAAAGTGGGAAGTGGGGTGGATGATACGGAAGAGAACAAAATAGAACAGCAAAATCCAACAATGTAAATTTAGCAAGGAACACCTGAAGGCAAAAAAAAAAAAAGTCTCCTTGAGATTTACTTGTTTGACTCTGGTATTCTGCCTCCAACAAAAATATGTAGTTGCTTACATTCAGGCATAGGCTTCACATCTCTGCTTGTGTCAAATTTGTAGCAGACCCGTTAAATATTCTGGAGCCCTAGTCAGCAATAGGGATGAATAAGTTTATTCTATCAACATTTGAAGCAAACCAAAGTAACTGACAGATCCTAGAGTAATACACAGACTGGAATTCAGCAAAATATTTGATTGTTGAATCAAAACTGCATCATAAAATGCGCACAATCTGTATTTTAGAAGAAATACATGGAAAACACACAAAGCTGCATAATTTAGGGGGGGAATGCATATAAAATCTGTACTGTGATGGATATGTAAAAGCTTAGCCATTATTCTTCTGATATAAGGGAAGAGAGGAATGCGGAATCCTGGAGACTCGCCTATACAGGACATGCCCCCAATTGATGACATACTTCTATTGCCTCCAGATTAACAATGACAAGAGGAGCTGCGGAGACAGGGACGAAGGGACCTGGCCCCCTTGATCTGGGCTCCTGGCCCCTGGTACCTATGCTTCTTTTAGAGCTGCATGGTGGGCAGCAGCCTGGAGTGAGTCGGTTCAGCTACCAGGAGCCCAGATCAAAGAGCAACCAGAAATGGTTGGGCCAACAAACAAGCCAGGGTCAGAAGAGCAAAAGCAGAAATGCACTGGAGCTCCATCAGACCGTGTTGCTCAGCCAACACTCAGTTAGAAAAGCTACAACCAACAGTTCGCTGATTTGACACAAGAGGTATCTGCTTGCAGTTCCCTGACACTTCATTGCAAGTCTGCAGTTCTGTGGGGTGGTGTTTGGAAGCTTCTGACAACTCCCTGTTGTGTGATTCAATGCTGTAAGATTAGCTTTGATATCTTCAGGTAAAAGAATTAGGTCTCTTCATGGAGGATAGGTACATTGGTAACTACTAGCCACAGTACCTAAAAATGGAGCAATCACATTCATGGGCTATAGAGCTCTGATTATCTGCATTGGGAGCCATACCTATCAGGATCACAAAAGCTTGTGAATTTCTCATGGGCATCTGCCTCTTCTCTGCTGGAGACAAAGTGATGGACTAGATGGACCAATTACTTTATTTTTATCCTGATTTTATGGCCAATGCCAGTCCCCTGTGGTGTCTTGCAATATAAGACCACTAAAATGCAGGTAGGCCTAAAACAAATAAACATTTAAAACAATAAAACCATCAGTAAAACAGCAGTCAGCAATAAAATTACCGAATCAGCAGTAAAACAAGTAAAAGAGGTGTGTGGCCTAGTCTTATGAAGCCCAGAGTAAAACCAGCTGGCTGGTCACCTGCAGCTAACGGAAAGCTTACAGCAATATTTGATTAGAATGGTACTCTGAAGCTAATATCGGCTTCCTAACACCTATCATTAAGGAGTAAATCTCAAAAATATGATTGCACTATGTATTCCCCAAACAGTTTCCCAAATGCAGCAAGTAAATCAGCAGATAGTCACTAAGGGATATCTAAATGACCACAGTGCTGTTATGCTCCAAGCCCACAATGTATGCTCTTTGGGCAATGGTTATGCTGTGATCCAAACAGTGCATGAAAATTGCCTCAAGGAGTGAGACCTGCAAGGTTTAGGCAAGAAGCCAGCAGCTTCTAAACTGATCTACTGAATGGTGAAAAGTGAAGCAGGAAACACTATTCCTAGGCCAAGGATGGAAACATTCAACAGACAAGAAAGAAGGTCAGAGAGCAGTTCCAGCTGGGATAAGCTGGGAATCTGATGTCTAAATAGAGAACAGAAAGGATCTTTCGGCTGGATGAGTTGTTAACTCTGTGACTTTGGTGAAGATACTGGCAGTTTGCATTTCTTGGTACAGAAAGTATTGATCTTTCCTATTCTAATTGATTCAAGAGGATTCTGGAAGCTTCTCTGTGTGCTACAAGCTGGAAGTTTCTAGCTGATGTGTAAGCTTCTATTCTGCCTAGAAACAGGTAGAAGGTTCCTGATGTTTTGTCTATTCCTTCAGAGAAGCTGAATAGCTGGTTTGAACTGGTTCTGTTATCTCTTTCACTCAAGGTCATGCTGACTAAAATAAAAGGCCCTAAGGAGCCAAAGTTTCACTTTCTAGCTCTCTTCCTTCTGATGTGGTGTTCTGTACATAGTCTGCTTAGTGTTGAGGTTTTAATCTTATTGTAAGTTATTGTAAGTTAAAGTCTGGTGCAACTGGATTTCTTATGGACAGTGCCAATCCTGAATGTATTGGATTTGTGACCATTATGCTAATTTGCCTTCAGTAGCAGTAAAACTCTGCTGAATGAAATTAATTGCCTCTGATCTACTATTTGGGAATCTTGCAACATGCAATTTCTCCTCTGAGACTTAACAGTGAAGAGTGGGTTATGAATCCCCACCCCTTTTTAAATGACACCTCCATAGTCTTGGTTTTTAGTGAACTTCAGTGAATTAGGAAAAACTATCACTTTTTCAGAACTGCAACTGGACATATTTTGAGAAAACAAAATGGTAAAGTCACCTATATGATCCAGGGAGGTGTACAAATACGTTGTGCAATGTTGTGCAATGTTGTTCTTGTTGTAGAAGAGAGAGTACTCCAAAAATATTTCACAGCAGTGAGCTCTCAACTTCAGTTCTGGATTTCTGTCCAGCTGGATTAGAGATGTGTTTCTTCTATGCTAATTACATGCGGCCATCAGGATTCTGACAGGTTGCCAATGTGGTTGACTGACACAAGTCATCATGGGACTCCTCTTCAAAATTGTACATAGAGTTGGTTTCAAACGCTCTCTTTTTTTCTTCAGTGGGTGTATACCAGGAGGGTGGATCTTCATTCTGAGTAAACATGTTTTCAGTTCACCAACCATCAGCTGAGTTGCACCACTGCACTGACATCAATGCACACCTCCAGAGGGCATTAGCCTAGCATGCTGAGAACAGATATGCTGAATCAACAGAGGCATCACAGATCTGATTGCAATGTAATGAAGAGCTATTTAAGTCATTACTTCCACATAAATTACTCAGTGCTTGTAAGTTCCAATTTATAATTGCTGAACATTTTAAGCAGCATGGCTCTTAATCAAGAGGAAGAAGGAACATGAATCCTAGAGTGATGGGAGAGAATTACTACTAAATGGTTTGCCACACATTCCACCAGTGGGCCTACTGTTTATTCCTAGCAACCTCACCATGCCCTGAAGTAGTGGCTGGTAGTAGTCCAGTAGTGGCGCATAAGGACTGGTAGAACGGAAGCCAAGGGAGGACAATAGTAGGTGGAACCAGGGCAAATGGCAGGCAGAGTCAGACCTCATTGGAGGCAAGTAGGAAGAAAAAGCTGAATATTGGTCAACATGGAAGAAGTCATTTTTCTTATTGTAAATATGAAGTGGTATCTATATATCTATCTATCATCTATCTATCTATCTATCTATCTATCTATCTAATCTATCTATCATCTATCTATCTATCTATCTATCTATCTATCTATCTATCTATCTATCATCTATCTATCTATCTACCATCTACCTATCTACCTATCTATCTATATTTAAAACAACAACGTAAATTTCAATTAATATGCATAAAATAAAGCAGAGTTTGATAGATGCTCCAGCCTATCAACAAGCAACAGCAAATCAGCCTCTCATGAGGCTTCTGAGTCTCAAGAATTGCATGGCAAGTTAGGCTTCTTGCTTTCTTCATCTACTGAAGACTATGGGGAGAAATTCTGAGCTGATCCATGGTGGACTGCGGTAGAATATGAAATCCAAGCCAATGCTAATTTTGAGTGCTATTTATTTTTATTAGGAGTGTTTAGAAAGAGCTGCTGTCTTGGGAAACTAAATCTCTGACAGTAAATATAATATGATAGAAGGATCTGGCACAGAATTCAGGTGATCTTTGCCCTTTATTGATATGTGACATTTCTTGAAAAAAACCTTTATTGGATAACTTACCAAGGGACCATTTTTCAATTGTATGCTGTATCCCACGACTTCTGGTATGAGCAAAAATGCACAGAACTAATGCCAGACAGGAGGCTGATGTGCAAGATAGCTGGGAGCAAATTACAGTCCAGAGCTGAAAAAGCAGAAACCTAACGCAACACCCTCTTTGAAATGAATAGAGGATGAACACCAGCAGTGCTTAGTGGATTGTGTCCAATGCCTTTGCACTGTACAGGAAGAGTTCTGAACAAACTCATGGCAGTATAGTTATACAAACATGCCCACAAACACTTAATCCCCTTAATGATACCAACTCCCAAGTTGATAATCAAGTACTTAGTTCACTAAAAAAAACATGTAGCTGGGGAGTTGGTATCATTAAATGAATTAAATGACTGTGTACATGTTTACATAACCGCAGTGTCATGGGTCTATTTAGATATCTCAATTGATGCCAAAAGCATTGGATTCCATTTCCAAACCATGGACTGTTATGCTGTTGAATGGAAAATAACACAGCGAAATTGACTTGTGAGATAGTGTGTTGTTCGATAAGCACACAGAGTGCAATGAAACTGAGTGTTTGGATGGGGGGAAGAGAGAGGCTCGTTTAATTTCATTGTGCACAGGTTGTACAATGACAATAAAGATATTATTAATTAAATTAATTCTGCAGTGCAGTCTCTTTTCATTCAAAAGGTAGCTTGCACTGGTCAACCTTCTGTCCTTAAATCTAGAGTTAAATTGCTCTTGGCAGTCTTGTACATCGATATCCTGTTCGAATATGGCAGAATGCATAAGCATAGAACAGGCATCTCAAACCAATTTATCAACTAGTGTGTGTTTCCTACCTGAACATTCCATTGTACAGTATTCCTTTAGTTAAATGCACCATCTTATGTTTATATGTGGACCATAAAGAAGGCTGATCGCCGAAGAATTGATGCTTTTGAATTATGGTGCTGGAGGAGACTCTTGAGAGTCCCATGGACTGCAAGAAGATCAAACGTATCCATTCTTAAGGAAATCAGCCCTGAGTACTCACTGGAAGGACAGATTGTGAAGCGGAGGCTCCAATACTTTGGCCACCTCATGAGAAGAGAAGACTCCCTGGAAAAGACCCTGATGTTGGGAAAGATGGAGGGCACAAGGAGGAGGGGACGACAGAGGACGAGATGGTTGGATGGTGTTCTCGAAGCTACAAACATGAGTCTGACCAAACTGCGGCAGGCAGTGGAAGACAGGAGTGCCTGGCGTGCTCTGGTCCATGGGGTCACGAAGAGTCGGACACGACTAAACGACTAAACAACAACAACAACAATGTTTATATGACAAATTTCTTACTCCAAAACATTGTTTTCCCCACCAAAATATACATTGGCACTGTCTTCCTGGAGCAGTTGATCATGCATTTTTGTTGTGCCCTACTGGTAACTGTGACATTTGAACAACATTTTATGCAGTTTTATTTTGGTTGTCTGCATTGTATGCCTTTTATTGCACACTGCTTCCATGTTTTAAAAATGTTATGCTACCCGTAAATAGTTTTATTAAATAAATAATGATGATGGCTGATCAGGGATGCAATTCCAGATCCTCCCAGCCAAAGCCCAACATGCAAGCCACTTTGCAAGCCCACTATTCTTTGACTATCAGCAGACACTAATAAAATGGGAATTATACTATGTACCACTTGCTCTCTGAGAGAGCATATTAGGTAGGGGCTGCTGGCTTTCATTTGGCATTGAAATTAAGTGGACCAGAAGTAAATACAGGCTGTTCAGGGTTGGCAACCAAACACTGACAGCAGACTGGTGCACAGGCTTTCCTTTTTGGTAGCACATAGAGGGAGACCAGACAGAAAAAGGCTAGCTCAGTCCAGTGGAGGCGAACAGCAACTTCAAAGAGCATTCAGAACTCAAGTGTGGCTTGTAACAGAAAACGGGACTTGAAAACCTGGAATTTGAGCTAAGTGCCTACCTTGGGGAATGGGATTTGAAGAGAGTATAAAATCAGGGTTCTTTTTCTGGGGGTACGCAAGGCTACCTTTTCCCTCCAAATGCTAAAAGTGTAAGAACTGTAACATCTTTATGGTGAATACCAAGGATTTGTGTCATATAAACGTGCAAACAAACTCTACGATTGAGCCCTAAACTTCTTATTCAGGAATAAGAGACTCATCAGGAGCCCCTCAGTTAATTCCAGAGAGCATTGGGGCTCTGAGGGTCCTCTGTACCAAGAGAGGGGTGTGAAGAACGGCAACATAGGCTGGAAATATATGGATTAATACAGCTGCCTGCATTCTGGGGCTCCCCTTAGGGAAATGGCTATGGACTCTGAAGTTGTGGCTATGAGCCCTCATGTGTCAACACTTACCACTATACCACTGCATAGTTATAATCTATCAATAAGGCCAAAGAAGATGAAAGTTCATACTGGAGGGAAGCTTTAGGCTTGAGACTATGCCAACTACTTACAGAATGTAATATGGAACAGGTTAAATTCATAGATGCTGAAATCCACAATATTGATTTTTGGCCATCCCCCACCCCCTGACAACAACGACAACAACAACAACAACAACAGTTATTTTATTATTTATATGCTGCCCATCTGACGAGGTTGCCACAGCCACACTGGCGGTGTGTGTGTGTATAATGTCAAGGTGCATAATATACAAAGCCAGGCAAATTATTTCAGCACTTACGGAGTAATATTCCACAAGTGCCTCTCCCCATTCCTGGCAGTAAAAATATTCTGCCCTTTCATGACACCCCAAATTAGCTGCCTAAGGAGACCACTGGGATGTACATCAGCCAGCAGGACTTGTACCTTTTCTAAAGCTGAGTGTAACATGAGTACTTCCTTCCTCCCCTCTGTCCTTGGCCAGAGAAGGGAGGGAAGCCTTCTAGAATTTCTGCAACTTGCAGAAAACTGGAGGTCTACATGTTGCCAGACATCCTTCCCAGTGCAGTTTTGTGTTACTCTTATGGTGGCTACTTGCATGTCACCAAAAGGAAAGTGGGGAAAGGACAAAGTTTCCCTGTGTTGATTTATATTTATACAGTGGTACCTCAGGTTACAGACGCTTCAGGTTACAGACTCCGCTCACCCAGAAATAGTACCTCAGTGCTTCAGGATGAGAACAGAAATCGCGGTGCGGTGGTGTGGCAGCAGCAGGAGGCCCCATTAGCTAAAATGGTACCTCAGGTTAAGAACAGTTTCAGGTTAAGAATGGACCTCCAGAATGAATTAAGTTCTTAACCCGAGGTACCACTGTAGATGCAAATTTGGAAATGACTGCAATTATTTGAACAGAAATATAATACATTGCATTATAGACTGTGAGCAAGTGACCTACATGTGCTTGCCTGCTCAGCCTGCTGGTCAAGGCAATTACTGTTGACAGGCAACTTCAAGGCCCTGCTTCCTCTCCCTTCTGATGGTTCAATAACTTGAAACCAGATGTGGACAGGACATCCTTTAAAAAGAGAACACCTTCAAATAGAGGGCAGAGGATGTAAAGTACAGCCCATGGCACACACTAGTTACTCTGCCATGTATAGCGGTCAATCCTATAGCACTGCAATATTCCAAGCACCCATTTCTGTTCCACTCCCTCAGTCTGGAACAGCCGGTCAGTGAAGGAGGACTTCAGCCCATCTCTGCACCAGCAGACTGACTGCCTTTTGGCAGGGCAATAAATCAGAACAATAATTTTAATGGGCTGATTTATTGAATGTCAGCAGCTGCCACTGACACACAGGAACTACTTTTGCCAACTAGACTGCCTTACACATGGGGCATGGCTTTAATGTCCAGGAGATTTCTGGGTACTGCTTATTTTGCTGAACTTGCCAAAGACCATGCTTTGTTTGTCTGTTTTTAAGTTCTAGAAGGACATTTGGCCTGTCACAGCGGGCTGAGTGGAACTGAGCAATCACTATACAATGGTACCTCAGGTTCAGTACTTAATTCGTTCCGGAGGTCCCTACTTAACCTGAAACTGTTCTTAACCTGAAGCACTTTAGCTAATGGGGCCTCCTGCTGCTGCCGCACCGCCGGAGCACGATTTCTGTTCTCATCCTGAAGCAAAGTTCTTAACCCAAGGTAATATTTCTGGGTTAGCAAAGTCTGTAACCTGAAGCATATGTAACCTGAAGCATATGTAACCCAAGGTACCACTGTACCACTTTGCATCCTGTATGGCTTTAAATAAAACCTAGAGATAAATACGGAACTTTTTTTTCCCTTACAAGATTTTGAATCCATTTTCTTGAAGAAATATTCATTGTACGTATTATGGTAAAATGTGTTTCTTTATATTATATCCAATGAAGTCCCATTAGTGCAAGGGCATCTGTCTGTGCAATGGGACCTCCTCTCTCCCTCTCCCCTCATCTGTTCTGGGAGTTCCCCCAACCCTCCTGAGTAGATTGAAGGGTGTCCACAGGGCACCCTATTGTGCAGGGATACATCCTTGCACTAAGGGGCCAACTAAGTTGGGTACAACCCTTGCATTGCTGCACACTTTTGTTCTCTCCTCCTGTTTTGTTACTTTGTTATTGGCTGTCCTGTGGTTTCCTTTTATTATTTTAATGCAAACTACATTTATATTTGTTATATATTTTGGTAAACCACCCTAGGACCATTCATTGAATGGAGGACTAGAAGTATAAGCAATAAAAAGTGGAAAAAAGAAAAAGAAAAAAGAATTCAGATATGAATTCATAACTGAAATGTAAAATGCCCATCTTCCCAAGGAAATGGAAAAGGTCAAGATTTATCTTCCTAGTACAAAGAAGGAAAAGAGAGGTGATGCTTATGTACCGAGACAAATAGCCAAGACACCTGAGCAAGCCACAGATGCATTTTTCAAAACATCTATCACTGCTAGAAATTGTATTAAAGTCATGCCATTGTTAAACAAGCTTTTCAGAAAAGCCAAGGCAGGCCAGCCACATGGGCTCCACAATTTCTGTCTACAGGAGGCTGGTGTGCAGCAGCAGGAACTGCTGACAAGTCATGGTGAAAAAGGTAAAGATATAATGCTTTTAAACCTCTAGGGAGGATGGAAGGAAAGTAAGATATAACAGACTGCAGTATCAAAAGGGGGCTACTCACTTGCTTTTCTTAGCAGTGTAGGGGTGTTGGGGGCAGGGAAAGGAGAGCTCCACTGGGAGCTAGAAGGTACTGACATTGCATAACTGATGCAGCAGCAGAGAGATAAAATGCAGCGTTCCAAAAGCTTGATTCACAAAGACATAAAATAAAAGACAGGTGTGAGAGGGAACAGAGGTTGGGCAATGAAATCTGGGAAGCAAATGAAGATAGCTTTCACCTAGCATCTCTACAGTGCAGACTTGGAAATAAATAAATAAAATTGTCCAGCAGCACCTTATAGACCAACTAAGTTTGTTCTGGGTATAAGCTTTTGTGTGCATGCACACTTCTTCAGATACCAGTGTGCATGCACACGAAAGCTTATACCCAGAACAAACTTAGTTGGTGTCTAAGGTGCTACTGGACAATGTTTTTATTTATTTCAACTGCATCAGACCAACACGGCTACCTAACTGAGTACAGACTTGGGTGCAGGATTACAGCTCAGTTAGGCTCATTTGAATCCTAACCATGTAGTCCAAGCATGTAGGATCTGAGTCTTGGAGAACATTAGAGCTGAAGAGTTGCACGGCTGTTTCCACATCCTTTGGATCGTGTTTCTCAAAGAGGAGCAATCCCCTCCTCTATCACATACTGCATGGCAACCAACTCCCATTTTTTTGGAATGAAGGAGAAATTTCAAAAGCCACTTCTAATATGGCTTGAGGGAGGTCTACTGTTCATGGTGGGTGAGTGGAAGAGTAAGACTCAAGTAGTTCTTTTGATCACTGCCATAGTCCCTACAAGGTTAAGGTGTGGACTAATGTCAGAACTGAAATGTAGGCAGTCAGTGAGTGAGAGCTGGGAGCCAGGAAATCAGAGCAAGGAGTCAAGGCAGATTCAGCAGTGGAGGATAAGAGAAAGCAAGGGGCTCAAGTCAAGGTCAGAGAACAAGTTAAGGATCAGAATGAGAGAGCAAGCTGAGAGCCAATAAATATTTAAATTGGTCAGGAGAAACCCCAGACCATCTGAATAGGGAGTCTTTATCAAGATATCTCCTGTTGAGAAGCACCAATTGGCAGCTTGGGTAGATGGAAATATTTCAATGCAGGGGAAGAAATCATTTTCTATGGACAAGAAGGGGAAACCTGTGGTGCTCCAGATGTTGTTGAACTCCACCTAGCATCCTGACTAAACACTGGCTATGCTGGCTAAGTCTGATGGATAGTTGGATGTCCAGCAATACCAGAAGGACCATGAGTTTCCCATTCTTGGCCGAAAGAGATGGTTCAACCTGCAACACCTGTGCATGGAACTATCGGTTTTCTCTTCTACTCCTGGCAGCTTCTGGCATGTAGTCACTATCTTGCAGCCTAACCTATTTCACAGATTTGGGGAAGAATAAAGGGGGCAGAGGATGCACATTATCCCAAGATCCTTAGTGCAGGGATGAGATGGGATTAGATGATACAAAATCATTTGGTCTTTTGTATGCCATATTTCTAAGCTAAAAAACAAAACAGAGGGGAGCAGTTTAATATAATGATTGTTCTGACCATCCATTGCAAATTAAGCATAATTGGCAAGGTTACAAAGTGCAATCAAACATTAATGCTAGTGTTTCAAGCCTTTATATTGCAGTTAGTTAATTTAATAGCAGTGCCTTTTAAAAACACAATCAATACAGTCAAGAGGTGACAAAAAATAGCTGTATGTTCCACCACATGATCTAGACCTTAGCATCTAAGCCCAGATTAGAATTCTACTACTAAAGGCTAAAATCGTGGGTGAGGTTGTTCAGCTGCCTGTTGTATACCATTTCCTCAAGTGGGTAGAGCAATGGAGTGAAATATGGCAACAGCTTCCAGGGCCAATGCCACGTAAAGACATTTTAAAACAAAGTAACACATAACTCACCTTCTCATAAGCACAAAATGCTACATTTTAAACATTCTAATCAGCAATTATGCTGTCAATATTTTATATAAGGCCTAGCACTGATTGAAAAAGGAATAAAAAAACAGAATAAGCAAAGTGTGGTTAATTTACTACTACTATTTATTTCATTTATGAATCATGCCCATAAAGCATCCCAAAGTGATTTACAATATTGCACGTGCGTGCACGCACGCACGCACACACACACACACACACACAGTTTAAACAAAATTATATACATAGAAAAGCATACTTGGACTACAAACCTGCTCTTTCAGGGGGAGGACAACCCCATCCAAAGCAGGCAGTTGACTAAATATCCAGATTTGGAAACTGCCCACCCACAGTGTCTCCGTCTTACCCAGGTTCAGAATCAATTTATTGGCCCTCATCCAGCCCACTACGAAGACCAGGCACCAGTCCAGGAGTTTTGAGCTTAGTTTTTCACTGGGAGGAGAAAATTGTCTGTGTGTATTTTTCCTTCTAGTAAACATCTCTCCAGCACTCTGCTGTCTCCCCATTGGCCTGAACTTCCTGATTTCATAAAAGCCCCACTGGAAGAGTCAATGATATCTTCCACTGGGTTTTAATGGAAGTGTTGGAAGGCTGCAGGGTGTTGCTCACTGATGAAATGACTTGTAGAATGAAAGAAAGGACACACACAAACACACCCAGCCACCTCCAAAGTAGAGTGAACTTGACAAAAATAACCACCTATCCATGAAAGTTTCAGTGCAATTTTCTCTTCCCATGATCACAGAGATATACACTAATTTTTTAGCACAGTACTAAAATATCTGTATACATACTTGAATTAAAACACAAAGAAGAAAAAAAGAACAGTGCCTGCACCTTGAGCCTTGCATATGTTTAGTGGGGTCACTATGTTTGCCCCAGTACTACTATTCCAAACTGGAAAGCCCTTGACAGTATCCCATCATGCAGAGTAAAACAATGCATTCAGAACAGGGTACTGGATGAGTTCTCACCCACATGAAGAATCAATGGAGCTACTGGAATTGTTGCCCTATTACTTACATACATTATTCACAACTAAGAATTAAGTCAGGAGTTTTGGATAACCAAGGTTTAATAAAGGATAGGATTTTTCAGCTTGTTAATCATTTGCGTGGTGGGGAATGAACCATTAGCACTTAAAAAACCCCAACAGAATCCAGTAGTTCTACAATCAATTCATGTATAATGAAATCACAAAGGAAGGTCTAATGCTCGGTCGCAAGGCTATATACAGGACGGTTAACGCAGATAAGCAGGCATAAATAACCACCAATGCATAATAAGACTGCAATGATTATTTTTTTAAAAAAATATAACCATCAGTTTTTTGATAGAGTAAAAGATGTACTATGCATAGGCAGGTGTGGTAATGAAGTCAAAAGCTGCACATGCACAAAAGCTGCAGATTTGATTAGCTCTATTTTTCATAACCTCTTTTTGCACATAATAACTAAAACAAGTTAATACTGTTTGTCATTCTAACCTTTGGTGTTCTGATTGTTCTCCTGTTCAAAAGCAGCCATAAAACAAAGTAATTCTATCATTATCTGCTAATCTATCATTTGCAAATAGAACTCCACCACTATTCATATTGTTCTTGCAAGCAGAAAGGCTTCTTTCTGTTGCCTATGATTTATTTCATTCACTCCTGATGTTTCACTGCTCCGATAATCAGCTCAAGCAAGGTAGAAAGACTCCAAACACCTGCGGCGATCCAGCGGAAAGTGAAGTTGTTGGGAGGGGGGAAGCCCAGACCACCTGGCGAGACAGAGCTAAGGAACTGCACGCTTCCTAGCTGGCAGAAGTCTCATTTTAAATCTCTCAGATGTTACATCGGATGAGTCTGACAAAGTACATGATTAGTTTTCCAAAGCACAGAAGTACGGTCTGAAAACTTGAAAGTTTAAGCTTTGGTTATCTTTATTCATGCCTGCTGCCAGATCGTTGGCACTCTGCTGCTGGGCCATAGTTCTTGTCTCTTGACATTTCATCACTTTGTGCCTCAGGGCCAGTTCCTGCAGTCATTTCCCCTTCCATGCAGGGAACCATGGCCTGTCCTCCTCAGTCAGTTGCATGCCGGCAATTATGTGGAGGAACTGAAGTGTAAGCTGGCTGCACATGGACACACAGCTGGAGGTGATTTGTGCACCTGCGGTGACACTTGTTTCAGACACCTGGATGGTTAGAATTGCTATTGCTGTATCCTTGACCCACACTCCTGAGTGGGTAGCCAATAACCCTTACAATAACGATCAAGCTTGAGCTAGAGTTTGTCCTCTAGTATCCTCCTGAGCACTCCTAAAAGCTGCCAGGGAGGGAGCAGAACCTCCAGTTACCAATGCACAGATCCTAATTCATGTGTTCATCATCTTCTAACAGTGTGTGAACCAGAGATGATGAACTTGTGGCCCTCCACATGTTGTCAAGACCCCAACTTCCATCACCCCTAACCACTAGGTATTCTGGCTGGGACTGATGGGAGTTGGAATCCCAAAAACATCTGGAGAGTCATAGACTCACCATTCTTGGGTCACACTGTATTCAGTTGGGTCCAGTATTCTCTGAACTCTGACTGGCAGTGACCATCCAGAGTCTCAGGCAGAAAGGTTGTCGCATCACCTGCATGACTCTAATTTCAAAATGTAAGTGTGTGAATATGTGCACTGAGACTTCGGGATAGGAGTATGCGCTAAATCATAACACACATACAGAGGTAATGGAGCAATGAGCTTCATAATGTCCCTTTCTTGTAAGATAATTCAAAAAATATATATCTAGCAATTATGGTTTGTGCCAGTTGATTCATCAGTTACGAAGCTTGAAGGTCAAGGGATTTGACTCAAAGTTCTAGTCATTCTCTGTTACACACTAGGGATGACAAGGGAGAAATTCACTTTGTTAAAAGGTAAGTTCATTTAGAATCAGATTCAAAAGCAAAGCATGAATAATTTAAAGTACAGGGAAAATATATTGAGAGCATGTACCACAAATTATGTTTTAATTAGTTGGAGGGTACCATATTGAATATCCCTGATTTGCATAATGAAGACTTATAGGGCAGGAAGTTATATTGGCAAGCACCAAGAGTCAGGGCCTTTCTAATGGTGGCCCCACAATTGTGAAATGAGCTCTTTTTGGGACTGTAGTTGGCTCCCTCATTGTCATTTTGGCAGGCCTTAAAACATTTATCTTTCAAGTTGCTTTTACTCAAGAGGTGAATTAGGTGCTGTTTTCACCTTAGTGACCTGTTTTCATCTATGCCTGTTACGACTTAATGAAATAGATGTTTTAATTTTGTTTACAGATGATTCTGTAGTATATTATCATGATTATTTTAGTGATTTAATCAGTTATTGTAGGCTGCCTTGGGAAAGTATTTTGTTTTGAAATGTGGCTAGCAAAATTTATTAAATACTAGAGGCTGCTGCCCCTTCTTGCTCTGGTTTCCAAACCTGCCTACTCACCAACCCCTTTGCCAACCACCCTTCCCCGACATGTGATTCAGCTTACCTGAATCCCCAATCCCTTTTAAAGGAGGGGGAGATGGTTTACAAAGTGGCTTGCTCTGTGAAGTGTCTCTCTCCCCTCTGTTAAGCAGCTATGCTTAACAGAGGGGGAGCATTTCAGAGAACAGATTACTGGACCACTCTATGATGTGCCTCTATTAAATAGCTTGTCTAAGCTACCTGCCACCAGCACAGCTAGCACGCTCACCTGCCTGCCATTTATCATGCTGGAGTTGGCATGGCCACCTACAGATCGCCACACAAACTGCAGCATGACAACAGCCTTACATTTTTATGTATATTGGAAGAAATAAAAAGGTTGATTTTGGGGAAATAGGTTTGAGTTTATTTATTTATATCATGATTTACTGAAAAACAAACCAACCAACCAACGAACCAACCAAACAAACAAAAAACTCCCAGAGAAGTGTACAGCATAATAGCTGAACTGTGACTAAAAGGACCAGGAAAGGCACCCCTTATTTCTAGAAAACCTGCATATATTATTGAGGCAACCATCTAAGCTTACAGACTAAGACTCCTTCGATCTGTCATTGTTTTGCAAGTGGGATTCAGTCATATACTGGCAAATTCGGACCGTACAATTGAAGTGTATTTGGTATTGTGCAACACCACCCCCACCCTCACCTAACAAAACCCAGATTTTTTGAGGTAAGGAAAGTGATGGGAACATATACTGGAAAATGCGGGATAACAATGTGATGTGGTATAAACTCCCCACAAACAAACTGAATTACTTCTCAATAAACAGCAGACATCGTATAAACTCCCCCATGAACTTTGTGCTAACTAAGTAAGACTTGCGCCCTGTAAACAGGTCATCTGGAAGTGACCTAAGAAATAAATCCCACTAAAACCCAAAAAACTTCCTAGCAGACATGTTTCAGATTGGGCTATTGATCCTCTATCTATAGAGCCAGGAAGCTAGAGGACCTGGAAATGAAGTGTGTGCACAAGGACTGTACCAGAGGGCATTGGGCTTATGAATGAAAGGTCAATGTGCTTATCATGAAAGAATCTGTCAGAGCTGAACTGTATCATCACTTCAGCAACTATTTTTAAGGTTGTTTTTTTAAAATCAAAACAAAACAAAACAAAAAACCTCTCCCATCACAGCAGAGGCACATTAGCTCTAAGTGCTCACCATGCTGGAACATATTTAATTGTAACACCAGCATTCTTTGACCTTTTGGAAGCAGAGAGGACCTTTCAGCACCATCTGTACTGATCACAGAAACCTGCAGTTTAACGGCTTTTATCTTCTCTTTTATACTGACCACTGCATGTCCAGAACTGTTACTTTTGGTCTTTGCAAATTAACCCAAGTTGACCTACCAAAGATTTAAATTGCTTCAGAAAGAGGGAGAGGGAGTAATCATAATTATAACACTCTGTATCCAGGGCATTTGTCATTTTGCATAAAGTTACCCATAATGCTGCAGTTTCGAAGAGGTCATGTAATCTTATTAAATCTATCCCAAGGCTCGCACCGTGTTTAGCAAGTCTTTAGCTATGGTGATAAATGTGTTTAGTCCTGGCAGACTCACTGTTTTGGATTTTATTATTCAATTCTGTACACATCGTTCCCCCCCCCTTTTCTTTCAAGGGGGATGTATTTAATCATTTTGGAAAATGGGACAGTGAAAAACTGGATGGCCTTTACTCTGTACTCTGCACCCAGTTAGTTATAGAAATGGAAGCAGAGTAATGAGCTGAGCTTAGGGATAAGGGAAATTTTTGAGTTTGTTTTGTGTTTATGGAAAGCTATCTAATAAGCACTTCTCCAATATGTAAACCAAAACACAATTTTTACCCTCCAACATTCCTTAAATGAAAACAGGGAAATTTCTCACTCCCCCGCCAATGGACTCTCCTCAACCCTCATTTTTTGTCATCCCTCACAGAGCATTTCCTATCAGAAGAAGGGCAAGCGCCACAGCCACTATACCAACAGGACACAGCACACACACCGTTCACCATCCTGAGAAATCCTTCTCATCCTGATTTGATTTGATTCTTTGGTAGATTTACAAAAAGAAAAACACATACCAATACAGTGGTACCCCGGGTTACAGATGCTTCAGGATACATACTCTGCTAACCCAGAAATAGTACCTCGGGTTAAGAACTTTGCTTCAGGATGAGAACAGAAATCGTGCTTCGGTGGCGCGGCGGCAGCAGGAGGCCACATTAGCTAAAGTGGTGCTTCAGGTTAAGAACAGTTTCAGATTAAGAACGGACCTCCAGAACGAATTAAGTTCTTAATGCGAGGTACCACCGTATTTATTTATTTTTTGAAAAGGGCAAGATTAGAGACAGACACACAAAGCATAAAAGAAAAATCCACACCCCTTGCCACTCCACTCTGTACCTCTGAGCTGGTGCATCAAGTGAGGTTGGGCCTCAACAGTGGCAGGCTCTCCCTCCCCACATCTGCTCTCCAACAGCTGCTAAGAGCTGCGCAAGCAAGATGGCTGGCAGTAGCAGCCCTGGAGAGGCAAATAAATGCTCCTGTGCAGCCACCACTCTGTGGCTGCTGCTCAGGACAAACACCTCCTCACTGTGAGCTCAGCGGTGACAGCACTGGCAGTGAAAATAGGGACATTCCAGGATGAAATCAGAAGCTGGGAGGGCTTTCATAATTCCAAGACTGTCCCAGGGCAGGTCTCCACCAAAATAGAGTATACACAAAAATGCATGCATGAAGAAAAAATGTGCATACAACACACATATTGGCGAAAAGTTCTTACAAAAATGCATTATATTGGGGAAATTGATTGCAACAATTTATATGTTAGTCAAAACCGCATACAAAAAAGTGTGCATTTGCAGAAACTGACACTGAAATGCAGACAAATTTTCATGATAATATTTATGTCTATTTTAAAGTAAATTGCTGTAGAAATGTGAACTAAGGTTAGCACTGTGGGGTGGGAGAGAGAAACTGATATTGACAGATCCCCTAGCTGAGCGATCCAACTGAGGACCTAAAATACTTCAAGGAATTAGTTTCATTCACTTTCAATTAGCTAGCACCCTGAAAGGACACACAGAGAATTCACCTCTAAAAAGATTTCTAGGGCTTGTTGATCAGAAGGTCGGCGGTTCAAATCCCCAACACGGGGTGAGCTCCTGTTTAAAAGGTATGGATGTGGGAAAGAAATTTTTAATGGGATTAAAGCTATATATACAGAGCAAAAAGCAAAACTGATTGTCAACAATGTTGTTACAGAAGATATCAAAATAACAAAAGGAACTAGACAGGGATGTCCACTTTCACCATTGTTATTTATAACGGTCCTGGAGGTCCTTTTGAGGGTGATTAGGCAAAATAATTTAATAAAAGGGGTGACAGTTGGCCAGAATGAATATAAAGTGAAAGCCTTTGCAGATGATCTGGTAATAACAATTGAAGAACCAACAGAAGGTGTAACAGAAGTATTGAAGGAGATGGAGCAATTTGGAATGGTAGCAGGGTTTAGACTAAATAAAAAGAAAACCAAAATAATAGCGAAAAATATGGACCAAAGTATGATTGAATTATTGCAACAAAAAACAGAGATAGGTGTGGTGAAAAAGGTAAAATATTTGGGAATCTGGCTAACTCCCAAAAACATTGACTTATTTCAAAACAATTATATTCTGGTGTGGAACGAAAATAGGAAAGACCTGGAAGTATGGAGCAGACTGAAACTATCCTTTTGGGGTAGAATTTCTTCTATAAAGATGAGCGTCCTTCCTAAGATGTTATTCTTGTTTCAGACTATCCCCATAATAAAGGGGGTATCAATCTTTACAGAGTGGCAGACTGATATCTAGGTAGGGCAAGAAGCTGAGAATGAATTTTAAGTTATTAACAGATGTGAAGGAAAAAGGAGGCTTTGCCCTGCCAGATTTGAAATTGTACTATGAAGCAGCCTGTCTCTGTTGGTTGAAAGAATGGATAAAATTAGAAAGTAAGGAATTATTAGACCTTGAAGGTTTTGATAATAGATTTGGATGGTACGCATATTTGTTGTGTGAGAAGAAGAAAATACACAAAGGGTTTGGGAGCCACATATTCCAAGGTCCAAGTATGGGATAGGTATGAAAACCTATTAGAACCAAGAGTTCCGCATTGGTTATCTCCGTTAGAGATTATGTCTGTGAAGAAAGTAAATATGAGAAGTAATTGGATTACTTATGGAGACTTAATAATTAAAGAAGGAGGTAAATGGAAGATAAAACCATATGAACAAGTTAAGGATCATGTTTATGATTGGTTGCACTATTTTCAGGTTAATGAAATGTTTAAAAAAGATATCAAAGAAAGTGGGTATATGGAAAAAGATTCAAATTTCAAACAGATATAATAAACAATGATTGTAAAATTCTGTCAAAAATGTATAAGATATTGTTAGAATACAAAAGATGAAGAAGTTAAAACGGTAATGATACAATGGGCCAGAGATTTTGGATATAATATACAATTTGATGATTGGGAAGAATTATGGAAGGAAAACTTAAGATTTACTGCATGTACGGCGTTAAAAGAAAATATCATGAAAATGTTTTATAGATGGTATATTACACCGGTAAAATTAGCAAAAATGTATAAAACCTGTAATAAATGTTGGAAATGTAAAGAAAAAGAAGGAACGTTTTATCATATGTGGTGGGAGTGTAAGAAAGTGAAGAGCTTCTGGGAGATGATATATAAGGAGATGAAAAAAATGTTGAAGTATACATTTGTTAAGAAACCAGAAGCCCTACTTTTAGGCATTACATGAAAGTAAATAAGAAGGAAGGATTATAAACTTTTTCAATACCCAGTTACAGCAGCAAGAATTCTACTGGCCCAGAAGTGGAAATAAGAGGAAATACCGACGAAAGAGGAATGGAGGATGAAATTAACAGACTATGCAGAACTGGACAAGTTAACAGGGAAAGTTAGATATCTTCGAGACCAAAAGTTCATCGAGGACTATGGGAAATTTGTGGAATATCTGAAAAACATGTGAAGTACAAACAACGCTAGTGGGGTTTAAAGAAGCACTGTAAAAACTGAGGTATATTGTTAAATGAAAATGGATGATTGGAGCGGGGACTTATGGCAATAGAGAACAGAAGAAATGCGTAAGCAAGAGTTAAATATGGATGATTTTCAGAGAAGTTGAAGGAAGTCCAAAAGTATGGAATTTGTGAAAATTTGGATCAAAATTGTATATTTATGTTAAAAATTAATAAAAAGCAATTTTTTTAAAAAAGAAGAGAGGATACCAGCGGGAGTAGATAAATAGGTACCGCTGCAGCGGGAAGGTAAATGGTGTTTCCATGCGGTGTCCCGTTGCGCCAGAAGCGGTTTAGTCATGCTGGCCACATGACCCAGAAAGCTGTCTGCAGACAAACGCCATCACCCTTGGCCTGAAAGTTAAGGGGAGCACCACACCCCAAAGTCGATTTCGTCTGGACTTAACCGTCCAGGGGTCCTTTACCTTTTTATTAAGGGGGTTAGAAATGCTTTTAAATAAGTAAATGAAATCATACCATTGCTAGATAATAACTAGCTGTATATCATCAGTTCAAGTTACTCTTCTATGCCTCAAACTTGGACCAGTTTGGTATGCATGGATAGATATGTCTCTGAAACACACACACACAAACACACACACATACCCCAAAACAATACAAAACAAAACTGGCTGCTCCATTGTATTGAGAATGTGTACAATTGGATTCATTCTTTGTTAAATGTTACTAGTATTTTTGGTATTGATGGAGTGGGTGAACTACACAATGAAATCATTTTTTGTGTGCTTAGTAAATAGGAAAAAGCTGCTAGAATCGTGAAGCAATTACTTTTTCCGTATAACTCATGAGCTATGCTTAAATTCAGGAATGCAGTTAATAGCCTCAGAGAAAAAAGAGTTGTTGTTTTTTTAAAAAGAAAGATGTAATTTCTTTAAAGCAACAACTCAGCATGGAAAGAATGTTAGAGATACAGATAATAGAAACAAAAATATGTAACAAGGGAAGAGCAAATAAAAAAAGAAACAAATGTCAAGAACCAAACTTCCTTTTCATTTTTCTCCTTTGATGTAATCATTTACATAATTTCAAGGCTCACGAAAGGGCCTTCACCCTGGGACTTTAGGAATAAACATAGTGGTTCCTCATACCTGCCCACCAATGCCTTGTGGCTGGAGGGCAGAGACAAGAGCCCTGCTTGAGGACTAGCCTGCTGAACCACTCAAGGCTTCATGGCTGGGAAGGCCAAAATTACCTTAGCATGTGCTAGCAAGGAAGGGCTAGGAGTAGGGAACTAACTGCTCCAGGCCCAGAGTCAAGAGAACTTGTCTCAAACTTCAATGATTTGGTTATAGGTTACTATGTCTAGGATCTGACCCTGTTACAACAGCAGTTTTATCCATTTGCAGATGCTTTAATGACATTTTATTAAAGTAGTTGCAATTATAACCCCAACACTTCATGTCTTGTTTCTCATCAAAGGGCATGGGTGGAAATGTAATTTTTGAAGTTACCCTAGGTAATGCAAGGTGTGGTGTATTGTTGTCGTTTTTAAGGGTTTTTTTATATTTATTTATTTTTCTCTTTATTTTTTCAAACTTCTTCTTGTAATTTATTCTTTCTTCATACAAAGGGGAGGAAAGTCCTGCCAGAAATTACAAATGGTAATATATGCCATGGATATTTTCAGGAGAGTCAGTTTCAAGGAATCAAAAGGTTTCATTTATAAATCAGATAAGAATGAGTGCTAATCCGAGGAAGCTTTCTTCAGAGTGTTTATCACAAGCTTAGCTTCTTACTGCTTATCAGGGACAAACCAAAATGCCAACCCCATTCCTGCCCACGGCTTTCAGTGACATGAGAACCCATATGATTTAGAAGTTAGTATCTTCTTGGAAACTGCTGTACCTTTAAAGTTCTGAAATGCACACCCAGTTTCATCAAAGGATCCCCTGTGGCACCATCACCAGACCTGTGATGTTCTATATCAGTTAGTACAGCTTCTCTTAAATACATATTTGCTGACACATCCAGACCTAACTGCTCTTTAGTGTGAAAGACTAATGTAAAATATCAAAATAAAAGAATATATGAGGCAGGAAGTTCTGCAGAAGTCTCATTCGTTTATATTTGTAATTTTAATCATTCTGGATCTCTCTCAAAAAATGTCATTGGTATCATCAAAACAATCTTGTTCATCTCTCACACCTGTGGAACAATCTCCAAGTCCAAATTTGGCTTTATCTTCTGCTAATTAAAACATTTATGTCCTGCCCTTCTAGGGTGAAGACACCACTCCACGATAGTTTACTACTTATAGAGCACTACAATCCATAAAGCAATTACAAAAAAAGAGACAGGGTCAACTGGTTAAAAAACAAACTAGATATATTGCCTGCTTTGTTGCATAGATCCTTCCAGAATTAAAATGTTTTCATAATGGAATCTTTACTGGGGCTGCAAACTACACTTTGCAAATTAAGGTGATCCTTCAGCTGGGTACAGCCACTGAGAAGGCTCTAAGTTTCTCTTTTCCCCACCCAGCTGAGTTTTCACCCCATCAAAAGCAAACATTTGAGACCAAACTGTAGGCTGATTGTGTCCATCTGTAAATAGAACAAATTTTCATTTATGCAACAGGCTTTCCTCTTCCTCTCCTCCCGTGCTATCCCCCTACACCTCCCAAATCTGCTCCAGATCTGGGGGCTATAGGCAAGAACAGTGAGCAACACTGGATATCACCCATAAGCCATTCATTTCATATTGGCAGGGGAGTTGTATGTCCGCTCACCTTTTTCGGTGGGCGGTGTTGCAGCCAGGCATCTGGGCCCCTGCAGTTAGCTGGCATGGGGGTGGGGAGTTGACAACCCCTTGTGCCACTCCGGTCATGTCCCTGGTGCTGGGCGGGGCCACACCCAATGTGACCCCTCTGCCAATCAGCACTGGTGGCTGCAGGGGGCTCTCCTCTCTCACCCTTTTGCCATATCTTCCAACCCACCCTCTTTTTATGTTTTGCTATGACACGACCTTGCTATGGACAAATATCAGCCACCATGTTGCTGGGGCCAGGTAGGATTTTTCCCCACTTGGCAAATTGGCAAGAGCCATTTGGTTTTTACCTACCTTGCAGCAATCATCACAACTTTGTGAGGTTAGGCATTGGGTAAGCTTTTGTTTGGATAGAGGGGAGGCTGCAGCCTCCATCTGCCTCTCCTCATTAAGGATATCCTGTTAAAGGGATCTGGGGGGTATGGATCTTGTTCGGTTGCTGGGCGGAGACCCCTCAAGGTGCCCCTATTTGATGTTAGTCATAGGGCTCCCCCTATTGGTGGTTTACCCCTTAGATGGACTCCCTGGAGACGGGGGAGTCAAAATATAGCCTGGCTTCACTCAATCCCTAAGCCAAACTACTCACATCTATAACTATAAAAGTTGTGATCTACTTGAACCCATAAACCTAAATACTTGTGTCTGTGTATTTATTAATTAATAGGGAACTGTGGGTCACGGGACCTTGGCATGCAAAGCATCTTTAACAACCAGGCTGGTGTTCTATACACCAACCTGACACTTGAAGAAAGGACAGGTACAAATGTAAAATAATGAAAATGAATTCAAAGAGGAGAAAAATAAAGACAGAAACATTTTTAAGGGCTCCTTTCCTTCATATATTCTATTTTTAAAAGTCAGTGCACATTTTGTGGTAGGGATCAGCTTATGTTATTCTTTGAAGGCTGTTTGCACTAAGGAAAGGTTAATGCATCTGCTTTTAAAAATAAGTGTAATTGCAGCAATAAGATGTTAACAACAGTAGTGGCAACATAATGGTAGCAACAAGAAAATGCATTGGGGAACAAAACTTCTACAAACAAATATGCAGTTAGGCATTTTCTGTCCATTAAACATGCTGGTTTCAAAAATGACTAAAGCATAATTGTCATGCTGTGAAAATAGATTTACACACAAACCAGGATCTGGATATGTTGTGAAATCAGCTGCCATGCTTTTGTGTATTCTAACTCCAATTATACTGCAGGCCTGTGGGCGTTAAATATCTGGGTAAGTCACATGCCTGGTGCATGAATTAACACTGCCTTTCTTTTTTTTTTTTATATAATAATTTTTATTAAGGTTTTCCAAATTAGAACAAATCAAAGCAAATTAAATCCAATCTATTGCCAATAACTAGGACTTCCCCTCCCTACCCCCTCTTGTGTTCCAAATCTTCCAAATAAGCAATTAAATTCAACAAATTCTTATCCCCAAATTACACTCTTCGTCAATAACCCAATTTATCCAAATTCTCGTCCCCTAAGATCGATCTATACCCTTCCACGGGTTTCCCCCTTTCAAACATAGTACAGATGAAAATAAAATAAATGTAAATAATAATTTTACAGCCTTTGGATTCCAATTTTCCCTCCCCTCTTTCCCCTTTGCGTTTCACCTATCCCTCCACTTCTAATATCTTCCTGGAGTTCCCACATTACACTATATCCCTCCGATTCTTTGCCAGTCTTTAATTACGGATGTCCAATCGTAGAAGGAGTCTATCAAATAAGGGCCCATTTCTTCTATCCAGGTTTTTATATCCAGGAGTAAAAACTCCAATTTTGTATCCATAAGCTTGTCAAACCTGAATATCCCAAATGTTCCCCCAGTTCTGTCCAGTTCTTGTTGTTTCCTTGTTCTTATCAATCATTCTCCTCCTTTTTATTTCTCTGTTCTCCCACAGAAATGTTCTTTTTCCAAAAGTTTCTAGTGTCTCTGCAGAGGTTTGTTATTCTTGAAGCAAAGCATTACATCATGTTCCTTTCATTTTCCAACAAATAGTTCCATTGTTTCCTGTAGTGTGTAGACCTCTGTAGACAAAATAGTGTTCCATTCCTGCAGTTTCCCAGGAGATTGAAAGTTCCATTCAACTGTTCACATTTCCTGTGAAAAACACATGCAATGTCCCTCGGCTCCTCTAGGTGGACTGCAGTAACAAAGTTCCCTTCCAGAATCACATCCACCAGACCAAGTAGCTTGTTGACCGATATTTAAAACAGTTTGTATTCAATTTGTAACAAATATAACCGGCAAAGTCCTCAAACAAAGTCTCTATTTTAATCTTCCTTTTTGACAGCTCTTTGACAGCTGTCAAAACCTCCATCACTTTTCTCCAGGCAGTTTCACAATCGCTCCAGGGATTCCGGGGGGGTTGCTTTTTTAAAAACAATTCCACTTTTCTCCTCCAGCTCAATCTTATAATTTTCCCTCGCGAAGTTGCTGATTCGGCAAGATAAGGTTACACTCGATCTTAGTTGTCCAGTCCTTTGTTTTGGCTCTTCTACAATTTAGGGGTAGGCTGACTTCCTTTTTTCCACCTCCCCCGTTCGCTCCGAATTTTAAAAATTTATCCCCCCTTTTTTTAGTCCATATTCCAATTACTCACGGGTTCTTCTTTAGAGCCGAATTTTCAATAGAAGAAGTCAGCGCTCTCCGCCGGATGGCATGCGGCTGCGCTCGGCAGGGATAGCAGAGAACTCAAAGCACCACGCTTCTCCCCGGCACCCGATCCGTAGCCTTTAAAAAGGCTCCTTCACGAGTCGGGAGGGCGCTAACGGTGCCAGCCGAGTCTCCATGTCCACGGCCTCAATCTGGCCGTGGTTTTTAAGGGTCCCCGCATCGCCGGTGCGGTAGGACCCAGCCCCTGCCAAGCCGGCTCCCTCCGGAGCTCGGAGGGAGCCCGCCATTCGGCGATGGCGCCGACCCGGAAGTCCTGAATTAACACTGCCTTTCTGACACTAGTAGAATCATAGAATCACATAGACCGTTACCACTAACACTACTTACCATATTATTCACCTTCTCCAGTTCTAGAATATCCCTTTTCAGGTGTGATGATCATAACTATATATAGTATTCCAGGTGTGGCATACTATAGCCTGGAATGAAAGCGCTATGATATTGCCCTTGTCTTTCTGTAGTAAATAGAATGAGAGCAGTGTTCTGCCTGTGTGTGTGTATGTGAGAGAGGTAGAGAGAGTGCAAAGGCAGAATACATCTGGAGTTGAACAGCAGCCAGTAAAGGGGACACACATCTTTTTGTTGCTGTCTGCTTCTGCATGCTGCTTGCTCGGGGGCGGGGAACTAATGCTAATTTACAGATATGCACTGGCTGCCTTTATATTCAACAATGTGCTGTGCCAGTTCCATGTGACAAGCACACACCTCCATGTAGTAGTGGAAATTGCTATGATGCTTCCCCAAATGACAGAAAAACTGTGGCTGCATTCAAAAGAGCATGCCATATGACTCCACGTGCTCACATCAAGTGTCCAGTAATACATCTAGTGTATAAATACTACTTTGGGAGAAAAAATAAACTTCTCAGATGATAATATTATTTTAAACTATATACCAACTATGTGGGGTTTGACAGTGGGTCAGTGTAGGTCGGCTCTTCATGCCCTAACTTCTACCAAAAGACATACTGATTCATTGGAAATATAATATCATGCCCATCCCCTTGATCAATGGATAGAATATATGACAACTCTTACAGCATATGAATAGACACAGCTTATAGATACAGATTGTGTATGGATAAATAAAATGATAAATAAAATGATATTTGGAATGCATTTATACAAATGATAATGACTTGTTAATAAGCTTACATTTGTTGGAATAATTATATTACTTACATAACTATATTTTGCATTGTATCACAATTTCAAGTATTTTTGTCCTTTTCCTGTTTTTCTCTTTTTAATTTTATTTCACTTTATTTCCTCACTGAAAATTTCCAGCAAAATATAAATATTTAAAAAGTGTCAAGCCCTATGATTTGAACTCACCCTTGGTTGATTATTCAAAGTTTAGGAAAAAAACCCAGAGAAATAAAGATCACACTCCTGAGGACAAGCCTTCTCTCTCCATTTTTTAAAAAAATTATTTTCAGGATAACTTGGGAAAACCAGTATCAGGGGTCAGCATCGATGGGCACCCATGGAAGCCCACTGCACTATGTGGGGTACATTGATATCTCCCTAGGGTTTCCTGCTCCTCCTGCTCTTCACCTTCGCTGTCTCTGCCTTTTCACCTCTGAGCATAGAAGCACTGATTAAGATTAAGAAGGAGCAGCATCTTTTTCTTGCCTTGTGCTCTTCATCTGGATGCTTCTGTATCTTCCACAAGGGCCCACTCTGAAGCCTGGAGCTGGCACTCACAAAATGCTGTTAATAATATATTATAGTTAATGGACCTGGATTAGCCACTTCATGTACTGCTGCCCATTTCATTCTGGTCTTTCCAAGTTGACTTTATATTCACTTATGCAACAGTAGCCAAATTCATGGCCTCCAGAAGTTGTTGGACTACAACTCCCATAAGCCGCTGCTAGTATGGTCAATGTGCAGTGAAGATTGGGAGTTAGAATTCTACAACATCTGTAAAGGTAAAGGGACCCCTGACCATTAGGTCCAGTCGTGGCCGACTCTGGGGTTGCGGCGCTCATCTCGCTTTATCGGCCGAGGGAGCCGGCGTGCAGCTTTCGGGTCATGTAGACAGCATGACTAAGCCTACAATGTCTGTAGGGGACTGCATTGGCTACCCTTGCACTTGTACTTACAGCATACAATAATGATCATGGTGTCTCTTATTTTCCTACAAGAGGTGTTCCTACAATATCTGCATTCCAGTATAATTTACGGCTGGATCCCAAGCCCGGTTGCTGAAAATGTAAGGGTTAACCACTCAAACATACTATTTATGGCTTGAGTCAGACATCTGCCATAGGTTATCATATCAATGAGAGAGGAAAACAGAGATCTGACTCAGAATGTATTAAAAATGGATGAGAAGCAAAACCGCAACATCACAACACTGTCATAAAAAGCATATAAATGTGACTCCTTAGGCAGAAAACTACCACACATAGAACACTGTTATTTTTCTGTAAATCTGACTGTATGATAAAATTAAAACAAACACTGGCTCTGTTTCCTTATCACAGCCTAAAGGAAACTAGGGGGAAGGGGAGGGGGGAAAGGTAGTAGCTTTACAGCCCAGAGTTATAAAATGTTTATCTCTGTAAATTCGAAGAAATCGTTGATGTGATAATCTTTGAGCGATGATCTGAAAATCATTTAAAGCAAGATCTCAATTCACTTTGCTCCTGCACGGTGGGTGAGAGAAGGGAATGAAGTCTATATTTTATGACCCTGACAATGAGGTATCTCTTAAAGCTAACTTGAATCTCCCACAGAAAATCACAAAGATATTGATCAGTTCAAGGAAAATGCTATCCTGGTGAAAGAGAAAGTGCAAAAGATTTATGAGTCGGGCTCAGACCTTCCCCTGAGTCCCTTTATTCAGGAGATGAATATACCAGTATACATACTCCATATAACTGCATAGTCATAGCAAAGAAACAACTGAAAAAGGAACAATACTTTCACACTTGCATTTATAGCACTAAGTTTACTGTTAAAGCATGGATCCGATATGATAAATTAGACATTTCACATTGCAAAGGAAGGAAGAACAAAATCATTTAATCAAAGAAGTAGTCGTACCTTGGAAGTCAAACGGAATCCATTCTGGAAGTCCGTTCGACTTCCAAAATGTTCAGAAACCAAAGCACAGAAGATGCAGAAACCCCGTCGGACGTTCGGCTTCCAAAATAATGTTCAAAAACAGGAACGCTCACTTCCGGGTTTTGATCATTCGGGAGCCAATTTGTTCGGGAGCCAAGGCGTTCGACTTCCAAGGTACAATTGTATATGAATGTACTAGAGAGTGCATGATTCTGTTTGGAACTCAGTACATTTAACCTGATGACTGGGGGCAGGGACTCTAAGGAGGTAGCAGGGGAGACCTTTGGCATGCCTATATCTGCAAATTTTCTAGGGCTGGGGCCAATACAGAAACATTTGCAATACACTCAAATGAAGTAATGATTGTTACATTATAAATGTTGCATGCTCTGACTATTACAGATGTGCCTCTGTTCTATATGGACTCTGCATCACAAGCAGAAGAATGTGGGATCTGGCCCTTGAAGTGGCACTCCCATGACATGCAACAAAATCAGATGAGACTGATTTTCTAGATACAGTATATCTGAATTGTGGTTTTGGCCTGGTTTTGGCACAGAAACTGCCTTGGTCAGGGGTAGGCAACCTAAGGCCTGTGAGCTGGATGCGGCCCAATCACCTTCTCAATCCGGCCCATGGACGGTCCGGGAATCAGCGTGTTTTTACAGGAGTAGAATGTGTCCTTTTATTTAAAATGCATCTCTGGGTTATTTGTGGGGCATAGGAATTCATTCATTTCTCCCCCCAAAAATAGAGTGAACCAGCCCATGGCTGAAAATAGGTTGCTGAGCCCTGGCCTTGGTCATCCCAAACTATGACTTCTGTCCAGAGAGAAACAAGGGAAGTGTGATGCTGTTGATTCTCCTTGATTTCTCAGCAGCTTTTTATACCATCCAGGAACAGCTGTCTGCATTAGGACCAGGTAGTATTGTGTTGAGATAGTTCCAGTCTTATTTGGATGTCTGTCTCCAAAGGGTGGTGCTAGAGGATGCTAATCAGCCCCATGGAATCTGCAATATGGGGTTTCACAGGGGCTTATATTATCCCCATGAATGTTTTAACTATAGGAAAATGTTAAGTGGGGTTATCCAGAGAGTAGATGTCATCAATATGCAGATGACACATAGCTATATTTATCTTTGACATCTTTAGGCATGGCAGTGGATGTGCTAGATCAGTGTCTAGCTTTGGTAATCCAATAAATTGATACTCATACTGAAGCATCATTAGTAGGCAGTTCCTTAGTCCAGTTCAGCCTGTTCTGGAAGGTGTTGCACTCAGGCAAAGGAACAGGTACACAGGTTTGGAATACTTCTGGAACCACTTTTGTCACTGGTGGTATTGAATGCTTCAGCTGGTGGCCCAGCCACAACCCTATGTGGACGGAAATATCATAGCTCCAAGTTGCCTATGCTCAGATGCCTTTCCACAGATCTACAGCCCTTCTACTAATATACCTCTCCTAATATACTATTAGTGCTGTTGGCTTTGGTACCTGTTAATTGTAAGATGTAAATAACAAATAAGTCACTGCCTCTGTGATGTCCACTTAAACAATAGTGGTGGTTTCTATAGTTAGTCTTTTCAAAAAGAAACAAAACCACAATGCACCCATCAGTCCGTTTGCCCCTTAGATATGTCTACATTTCATTCTGAGTTTTCAGATAAAGGATTCTATTCTTCTAAATAAGAATTCATTTTACAAGGCAATACTGGACTGGTTTGCTGGAGGGCTGCTTTCTCTCGCCCTCTTTCAGTTCATTCGCACATATCTGAAACTATTATGTCACCTTCTGCCCTCAGAGGCCTCCTACTCAGCTGGAGGTTCAAAGCAACACTACTAATGCCATTACTTATTTTCTTCCTGTAGACAGACGACCACATCCTAGCACCAACTCAATGTTAAAAGGCTCAAGAAGACCAGGGTGACCCTGTACAGTCTCATTTCAAATACTGTTTCTGTGCTGGTGCTGCAGCTCCCAAAACATAAGGTGGATCTTCAAAAAAGACATGAAAATGACTTTAACATAAACCCCAGTTTTGTGCTTTGATTGCAAATAAATTCTCCATTTCCTGCCAGTTAGTAAATAAAGTCTATATTAACAGATAATGTTGGAAGATCAATGGACTGAACACACATCTGTCTTGTGTGCAGTCCCTAAAACAACTCTGCCTGTATTATTATTATTATTATTATTATTACTACTACTACTACTACTACTATTAATATTACTATGCTTCTTTTTATTTCCTGGAACATTTGCGCAGTGTCATCTTTCTCTTTTTTTAAAAAACACTCATCAAAAGCCACTTCCACAGAAATGAATTGTACAAAACCTTAGTATATTCATCTAAAACCAAAATAAATCATAAATGTGCATGACTACATTGGCTTCTTCCTCTCCCTGTGCTGTGCTATATTAATCTGTAAAGGACTTTGTACATTGATGGTGTAGTAGTAGCAGTAACAGCAGCAGTATCTGCTAAATATATACATCATCTGAAGTGTGGGCTCTCTGTTCCACTGCCAAGTGAGATAAAGGGGCTTTTTGGTGCTATCACCCTAGTAGTGGAACTCTCTCTTGAGAGAAAATCAACTTTGATTGTTTTCAGGTAGGCAGCCAAAGTATTTGTATTCCACCAATATTTTAAGAGTGCTAATCTAGTATTGTTACCCCACTTACGTAATTGTTTCTCAATTTTTAAAATAGTGTTCAAATATTTGTTTATAGTTGCAAACTGCCTTAGAGTCCCTTTATATAAATAGAAACAATAACAACAACAACAACAGTAATAATGATGATTATAATGATGATATTACTTCAGAGAGATGTAATCATGTTGAATATATATCTACTTGGAAGGTATATGTGCACTGTTGTACTCTCAAAGCTATACTGTCTTCCACCTCATCTAAAACAAAAATTTTGACACCACCACACAGCGGATGTACAATCTCCCAAGGTAAATCTTAATATACAGCATGTTTAACTATTCCCCATCTGACCTAACAACTGTAGCCTCTTCTGCTACCATTGCTACTTAACAATTGTTTGCTTACAACAATGCCTGGAAGATTTTGCATCTTCACTGCAGCATGGTTTTGAAGTTTTTAATTGTTTAAGCAGTAATTATTGTATATGGATATGTTGCAATGCATCACGCATTTGATAGTCTTATCCACATAGTGGAACTTTAGAGAAACCAAATAATACCCATTGAAGGAAATGAGTACGTCTATCTCAATTTTGGAGAAGAATTGTAAATTACATCCTGAATCCTTCCAATAAATGTGCAAATGAATATAGCAATGAGCTGGTCTGACGAGTTCTGAAAAGCAAAGAGCAATACATACCATCAAGTTGACACTCAGCACATTACTATTCACTCTGAGTATGCACTGTGAGGGTTTATAAAAACCAAAACTAAAACAACAACAAATCCCTTATAGCAAAACACTTCACTCTCTGTATATGCAAATAATGTACTCCACCTTATTTTAACTTGCAAATTTCCAGCACACCGAAAAAGTAAACTGATGGCCAAAAGCAGATTCCCAACAAAACACATTACATTAGAAATTAGTACCATTTCTGTCGTCACACAAGGAAGCACTGAACACCCCATGGCTGTAAGGCCAGGCTAATATGGGGAAAATGTGTTTTAATAAGGCATGCAGTGTATTTTCTCCACCCTGAGAGGTGGAGGATTTGGGTGGGAAGAGATGATGAATGACTTTAAATTCTGCAGGGGGCGTCTGCTGCAGTAGCTGTTCAGAAAGGCGCCAAGGTTCTGTCATGCCACTTTTCCTTTCTCCAGGCTAAAATGAAATGAGTGCAACTGAGGGAAGCGTGACTTCATGCTGGAGTAGGACACGGTTGCATCTCTCTTCCTTTAAAAAAAGAAGCTCACTCTGTCTTTTCCTGGCCCACATGCCACAGATTCCCAAGACAATGTGTTTTCCCCAAAAGGGACTGAGGTTAAAAAGATTAGGGGGGTAAAAGATTCCTCTTCCTATAAATGTCCCAGCCACACAGAAACTATAAGCTACAGAAAAGCAATGACAAACCTAGCAGCATCTTAAAAAGCAGAGACATCACCTTGCCAACAAAGGTCCGTATAGTTAAAGCTATGGTTTTCCCAGTAGTGATGTATGGAAGTGAGAGCTGGACCATAAAGAAGGCTGATCGCCGAATAATTGATGCTTTTGAATTCTGGTGCTGGAGGAGACTCTTGAGAGTCCCATGGACTGCAAGAAGATCAAACCTCTCCACTCTTAAGGAAATCAGCCCTGAGTGCTCACTAGAAGGACAGATTGTGAAGCTGAGGCTCCAATGCTTTGGCCACCGCATGAGAAGAGAAGACTCCCTGAAAAAAACCCTGATGTTGGGAAAGATGGAGGGCACAAGGAGAAGGGGACAACAGAGGATGAAATGGCTGGACAGTGTTCTCAAAGCTACGAACATGAGTTTGACCAAACTGCGGGAGGCAGTGGAAGACAGGAGTGCCTGGTGTGCTCTGATCTATGGGGTCACGAAGAGTTGGACACGACTAAACGACTAAACAACAACAACATCATCATATATTGCACTGAATATAAGACCTCGTTCTCATTGAGCTATTTTGGGAAGTGATGGGGAATCTGTGACCCATCAAATGTTGTTGGGGAAGGGATGCCACTCAGCAGTAGAGCATCTGCCTTACATGTAGAAGTTTCAATCCCTGGTATCTCCAAGTGGGCCTGGGAGAGACTCCCTGCCTGAAACCTTGGAGAGCCATTGCCAGTCACTGTAGATGCAGCTGAGCTCTGAGCTAGACAGACCCAACAGTCTGACTCAGTATAAGGCAGCATCCTGTGTTGAAACACAACTGTCACCAGCCCCAGCCAGCATGGTCAAGAATCGTAGGTGATGGGAGCTATGGTACAAAATGTCTATTTCAGGGGGAAGTGTGAAAAGAAATGTGAACAGTTTAGTTTAGGGGTATGTGTGTGTTAAAAACAACAACAACAGAAAATGGGGTGGTGGTGGGAGACTTATGACATAACACATGCAAGGCTGAAATAGAACATAAATAGGCTGATCCGTCCATCCCTTGCCAAAAATTACTCCTTTGGGAAAGTAACTTTGAGAAAAGGATAGAAAAAATGGGTTTCCTGCCAGAAAGTCCTGTTAGCAGAGGCAACATTCTCAAGAAACCCTGACTCCCTGACTATTGCATCAAGGTCCTGGCAACTACTTGATTTATGTACAAGTTTTTTTATATATTATCTCCCTAGCAGGGTTCCTAAGATATGCTTTCATAGGATTTTCCCTAGTGCACGGGTGGCAAACCTTTAGCTCTCCAGATGTTGCTACAATCCAATTCCCATCAGTCTTGCCTAGCCATAGGTTCTCCATTTCTGCTGTAGGTGAAGACTCTCATAACTGAATGCACCCCTCCCTCTTTAAAATCCCCTATGGACAGAAAACTAGAGTCGGGAGAAGGCTTCTATGGCCAGTCTGAAGTGGTGCAGCCCTGGCACAGGTTTATCACCTCAGTGAGAAATAGGCAAAATCTACATTGGTTTTGCTATGTAGCCTCTCTATCAGTCCTGCATTCACTCTGCTTTTCTCATTCACTCTTTCAGTGCTAGGTATTCAATGAGTAGTAATTACTGTCCATCAGCACAGCACCTTTAGTTCACCCATGCCTCCCTTCCCGCATGTTGCTCTTTGACATAACGCCATCCATATTTCCATCTTCCTTTATGCTACTTTGCGTCAGTCACATAAACATGGAAGTGATTTTAAATCACATCTTTTCTTCCTCTAAAAGAAATATGAAATGTGCAGATTGTGTCAATGCAATACAACACTCACAAGGAAAAATGGGTTTTCAGTTTAGGATGTTGATCTTTGTGAGGTTTGAGAAAACCTGACCTGATCCACACCAACCTGATCCACACCTAATCTGCTAAAGTGTGGTGCAGAACTACCTACAGGATTTCACATTTCTCAGAATGTCATGATATGATTTTCAGCAGTTTATTTGTATCAAAATACATTTAAACTGTGTGTTTTGAGGGGGGAAATACCTTTAAGAATGTGTCTTTGAAATTCAAGTGTGAATATCCCATGCGGATTTCAATAAAATCACAGACTCAGTCTGAATGAGTTGTACCCAACTAAGTTCTACTCGGCATAGAACCACAGGTCCAGTAGGATGATCTTCGGTCCACAGGATGATCTTCGGTCTACTCTGAGTAGAACTTGTGTGATACAACTCAATGGACTTCAGGGTGAGTACATTTTAAAGTGAAACCAATAAGAAAAGACTGATTCAATAAATATATATGTTTCCCCAATTATCCCAAATCACAAGTTCCTATTAACAAATAGGGAAGGCAAACTGGGAGGTTGTAATGAGTGGGGAAATTGTGTGATGCTATTGAAGCTGTCATGTCTCTTATTGGAGCACTCATTCACAATGAGTGTGAAGATGTAGACGCTAAAAATAGTGTCAAGGGACTTGCAGCTTTTGGCATTTGTAAGAACCCAAGCCTTATGACATTTGCTCCCACAGGAGGAGGTGATGTCCATCAGCTTTGATGGTTTTAAAAGAGGGTAAGACAAATTTACAGAGGTAGAAGCTATCAGTGGCTACTAGCCATGATGGCTATTCTCTGCCTCTGCAGTTGTTGGCCACCACAGGAAAGGAGAGTGCTGTTCCTGCTTGCAGATTTCCAACAACCATCCAGTTGGCCACTGTGGGAACAGGATGTTGGAGTAGATGGTCTGATCATTGGTCTGATCCAACAGGCTCTTCTTATGTTCTTAACCCTAAACATTTTCTAGAATCATGGTTTTCTTCTTGCTTAAGTTCACCTTTATCAGTCAGGATTAATGCATTCTTAATGAGCTTTTCTTTTTTTTTAATATTGTACAACTTTAATTGGTTTGTTGTTTTATTGTGATGAGATTTTAAAATTGTTTTCCCCAAGCTCTGATCTCTAGAGAAGAGATGACATGGAAATCAAAACAAATAACCTTGCACATGAGGGAGATAAAAAATGAAAGATACTTTTTCCTAAGCTGTGAATCAAAGAGTACTGAGCACAAAAGATAACTATTAAGGAATTAACCAAACATACTAAATGGCTAAGTGCTCCAGTGTGTCAACAGTGGAGCATTAGCTTAACTGACTTGTTTTTTATATGAATAAAGTAAAGGAAATAATAAAATATTTTGGATAAATTCTAGGCCTCTTCCTGTCAGGAAAACCTATTTATTTCACAAAACCAAACTAACAGAGGTTTTGGTTTCTTTATTTTTCCAGATGTGTTGTTCTATTTGCATTATGACTGTCATCTAGTACACAGTATGTGTGCCTAAATTCAATTCAATTTTACATTGTAATGATGTATTACAATGTTTACACTATGATGGAGAAATTGCAATGGCCACCTATTGTTCACACACACGCCCTCAAGTGAAGATTCATGAGAAATGTAAAGATCACAATTCTTATTAAAGATCTGTAAATAACAAATACCTGTGGGCTTGTAATTTGCATAGAGGCAGTGCTTTTTCTGGGGGGGGGGGAGCACAGGGGGACGTATACCCTGAAACATTTTGTGAATTTTTGTACTTTTGTCTATTTGCTGTATTTATTTTTCCTGATTTGAACTATAAAATGGTAATTTTCTTGAGTCAAAATGAGAGTACCCCTAAACATTTTCTTAAAGAAAAAAAGCACTGCATAGAGGATAAAGGTCATGCAAATGTCATTATATCTTATCACAGGCAATATCACCTTTCTCAACCCTTAGCACAATTTAAGTGGCATTCTGTTTGCCCACTCACAACAAAGATGAGCTGAAGGGACCCCTGCTTCCTCAAACTTTCCCCACTGTTCAGCATTCAACAAGCCTGTTGCTTCAGGTCCCAATAATCTCTAATCAAACATTCTGAGGTGATTGGTCAGATGTCCTTCACCCAAGTGTGCCTCAAGATGCTTATCCAATATCCATAATAATTCTCAGCCTGCCCTAAATACCAAATTGTGAAAGTAAGATAAGGCCAATTAGAGCCAAATCATTCACACACACCACAAATATGAATGATGCAGAGTAAATGAATAACTGTGTAAGACTAATATGGGTTACCCCCCAATCATAACCAATAGCCCAAAGGCAACTGGCTATTCTTGCAGTGCTCACAGCATAGGTTGCTGCCAAGTAACTGGGGAAGAGGACTCCTAGTGCTTTCCTTATAAAGGGAGCAATGTAGCGAATCCGCTCGATTAATACCACCCATTAATAATGTGGTGGATCCACTTCTACGAACTGCCCCCAATTAAATATAGTGCACCCACCTCACGGTACAGCAATTACACAAATTTCTACAATTTACCACAGATTATCTAGTGGGGGACTTGTGTGAGTCTGAGGCAGGAGTTGCTCAAACGAACAAAGGTTTTATTAAACAAAAATAAGTTTATGAAACTAAGTGGATAAGGAAATGAGTTCTTTCAGGTAGACGCTAACTTATTTACTTTAACTAACTATAAGATTTCTCAGGCTTAAAGGCAATACTATAGGCACAACTCTTCTTAAACTTCAGTTACTAAAAATCAGTTGGTACACTTCAGGTAGATAAATATTCAGGTTTCCTGAATAGATGGTAAAATGTTCAACTTAGTTTTTGTCACTTAGACATTACAATTAAATACTTTCAACACCATGCCACTTCCTTCACAGCTTAATACTTCGGTTCATGAATGAGGGGCACTTCTCCTCAGTTACCCACTCTCTTAACAATCCAACACCTGAGGTATTATAAATGGTATAACAGACTTTTTACTGGGTTTTATGGGTCTTCAGAACCTAGAAGAACTCTCCCTTCCTGGCTATACTGACTGACACCCAGGTAGCCTGTACTCCCACAAGATCAACCTCTCCTGGTTCAGTCACAGCCCTCCCAGTACACTCCTGTCTGTAAACCTTCCCCAGACCCTCAACACAGTCTCCCTATCCAAGCTGCGAGGCTCTGTTCTCTTGCTATGGATAGTCTCCTCAGTGTGGATGTTTAACTGAACTCAGGACCAGTTCTCCCTATCTCCCAACCTGAAACCTGTCTAATATCTCAAATCAAATCCTATCCCTCTCTCAAATCCAGCTCCACCTCTCATCTTAAATCCAGTCCTATCTAACTCTCTCCCTCAGAAATTGCTCCTTTTATTCTTTCTCCCAAAGTGCTGTTCCTCCCCGCTTTGGCTCTGGTCTGGTTTGGCTCTGCTGTCCATCACAGGAGCATCTGCCCACCTTCCCATGGCCACAAATGTGGTATGATGCCCTTACTTGACCGTCTCCCCAATGAATGAAGCCCACTTTAGTCTTCCTCTATGCTTAGGGCATGGAACAAATGTGTCATCATGCAAATGGCAGCAGAGTAGCCAGGCTGTTACCTCATTGAAAAACACAATACAGACTTGCCTCAGTACCTATCGAATACACAAAAATGAGAGGACATGTGGTGTCCAATACATCCAAGGTGCTAAGCTTAAATGTTACCTGAGAACAAACCGGAACCCCTGCAAGTGCAATGGAAATCTGCTTGCATAATTGGACTTCTAGTCCCATCTCCACTTTCAGCAATCCCACACCCCTCAAATCTGCTGCAGAATATCCACCAGCTCTTTGGAGCAGATTTTGGAGCTTTATGGAGTTACATAGGGTAGGAGAGGAAGGAGAAGTTCCATTGAGCAAGTGGACACCACATTCTACATTGGATTTCATCCTACACAGTTAGAATTGCATCAGACTACAATTGATTAAGCAATTAAATATTCTTCTCTTTCCATCTCACTGCAGCCTGCCATATCCATCTCTCACTCCTCCATGAGCTGTTTTTCTTTTTTTAAAAAGCACTCCCCCTCTGATCCTTCTCCTTAGCTTATGATAATTTGAGGTAAGAGCCAATAAAATGCAGTCTGGCGTACCTGGAGATGCTGGGGATTGAACCCTGGACCTTCTGAATTCAAAGCAGATGCTCTACAACTGAGCTGCAGCCCTTCCCCGAACTTTTTATGAAGCCAGGTGACAATGGATATTCAGCATTTCTCAAATATATGGTGTCAGATGATTGATTTCCTCTCGGCATGACATGAGCTATATTGACATTGCTAAGTAAACATGGATCTTTGCTTAACCAAGAATAAACTTTTTAGATGATTGCACAGCATAAATCAGATGTATTTAGCTTACAGATTTCATACTGCCAGTTCTGTTATGCATAGCAATGATCAAACAGAAAAAAGCAACAGAAATGGGAATGGAAATAAACATTGCAAATTTGCCCTCCTGAACTTCTTTCAGATAGTGGTGGATGCAGAATTGTTCGGGTATACTAATGTTTAATTATTTTTAATTATGTCTCTAATTTACTAGTTTATATATACTAGTTTATAGTACCCTAATCACACTCTCAGTTGTTCGAAAAGTAGATTACAAAGGAAGTTTAGAAGAGCATCTGTGTTGACACATAAACCCACAGTCATGTTGAGGCTGCCTTCTGTTTGTATCTGTAGGATGAATTTATTTTAGAGCTAAGCCAAAGTTTTCCAGAAAAAGGGATTTCTGATGATGAAGAAGAAGATTCTTTCTTTTGTTCTCCTGAATTGTTGGAGAACTTCAATCCTCCCTGGGAACGTATCTGGCATACTATTTGCACACTTTTGCCACTTAAGAATAGGGCAAAAAATTGGGAAGCAACTGTGGATAAAGTTTCAACAGTCGAATATTGTTGTTCGCTGATATTGGTGGATGAAGGAAGTAATGGGTATGGTCCTTCCCCTTCATGTCCTCCTCTCTTAGCCCACTAATTCCTTTGTCCACCAATATGAACTAACAACGAAGAGTTTCAGTCAACATTACGTGAGCTGAAATTTCTCAGATAAGAGTTTTCCAAAGCATGTTTAGCAACCTTCATCATTATCCCTTTTCAACCAAAAATAGCATTTAGAATTGTAAGGTGACATTTAGTTCTATTTTTTTCCTTTAAAAAAAACACGTGTTTTTATTCTCCCTCCATGGTTTCTCATACATTTTATTCTTTGTTTACTTTTTAGTTCATGACGGTCATTTTGTAACTTCTCCATTGTGATTTACAGGTCACCATTTTTGAAAACAAGTCCTAGCAACATCCCTAATTCTGAATTGTCTTGTACTTCTGTGATCATGTGAGCTAAAAACTTTTTTAATGTAAATGGGAGATGTTTTGATGTGACTGAATACTCCCCCAATTTCATTTGTACTGACTTCAATTATTATTATTATTATTATTATTATTATTATTATTATTATTATTATTATTATTTTAAAAAGCATTAGCAGTGATGTAATGGTGAAATGCAAGGCACAATTATAGAAAAACAAAATAACCAACTGAGGAACCGAAAAACAAAGCAAATAAAAAGATCATCTATGGGAGCACCATTCCATATATTGTTTCAATTTCTGTTTTCTTTTCATGATAAAGGAATTAATCAGAGGCTAGAAAAAAAGCAAAAATCAGATGATCTACATGGAATTTTGTAGAAGGACAGGAATGGATTTGCAAATCCCTGTTCATGGTGGGTCCAATACATTTTGCTGCCTGAGGCCGATCAGCAAATACTACTCACCACCCCAGTGAAGGTGTAATAATACCCAGGCCTGATCAATATATTTTGGCATTCAAGGCAGAAAGTCCTACAAGAGCATCTCTCCATCCTACTGGTAATAAAAATACAATAATAATAAATTAAGTAATTAACCATTTTCTGCCCTTTCATGACACCCCAAACAGTGGCCTGAGGCAGACACCTCACTCTACCTAATGGCAGGGCTGGTCCTGTCCCTGTTCAGCCATGAACTTTACTGAACTGCTTTGGGCATGTCACTATCCTTTAATCTGACCAACTCCCCCTGGCTCCAGCAGGGAAGAAACATCTCCCATATCTTCAGGGACATTTTAACAATGTCCATCTTGCCGTTAAAGGAAAGGTGACAAAGTTTTGTTGTTTTCCCTGCCCCTGCTTCTCCCAACAAACAAAACAAAACCTGGCCACCATTTCAAATAGTGTTATAATAATACACACACACCCAGATTTTCCCACCCACCTCACCATTCTCCATCAATTAATAGGGAAAGAAATTGCATTCAAAAATTATTGAAGAGAAAGGAAAATCTTGGTGGAATTATTATGGGTAGGGTGCAGGGTTTTTAATTGTGCTTAACTCATTTTGGTGGTAACTGAGGGATGTTGGTGCATATCCTCCCTTCATTCAACAAATCATCTCAACAATGGTCTGCGCTCTGCAGTCTTCCAATGTGCCCAAGCTTCAGTTAAAGCCTAGAGGAAGATATCATGAGGTAACACCTCCTAAGGGGCTTCTTTGGACTGGGAAGTAAAGGCAGCCAGGGAGGCTGCAGAGTGAGGGAGAAATACTTAAAGGAAAGAGAAGTACACATACCACCCCTGGCTACTTCACAACAAACCACCTGGTATTGTTTAGAGGAGGGAGGTTCTAACCATCTAGACTAGAGAGTCTCTCAATGAGCCCAGAGACTGCCAGGGATGGGAAGAGAAAGTTTATTTCTTAACTTCCTTACAATAAATTATCTTAGGATCCAAACCAGAATGGTTATTTTTTGTGGTGATGTGGGGCTGGGTAAAGACCATGATGAGCTGAAGGCACTTTGAAACAAGACTCCAAGGCTGACTGATGGCATAAGATTCCCTACAAGTGCTATTGATTAACTATAACTATCCTTAATCAACAGCCTCTGAAGCAACCTTGGCTGTCATTCATCTTGTTAACAAGGCCTTACATGAAGAACTAGAGTTGACCTTCCCCATTAGTATGAGTTTCACCTCTGTTCTTCAAGGATTACATTTAGCTAACCCAGTCTCCAGTTTTCTGCTGTGCACCAGACAGCTTTCTAGAAATACTTTATCTCCAACAACCACAGAACTGCTGTTTAGTTCATCATTGGTTAACAGCCTGCAACAGGAAAGGGTCTCAAAGGAAAACATATTGATCCAACTCAGGAGTAAAATATAAGATTTAAAAAGCACTGAAAGGAATTTCATGCAAAGGAGAAACAGGGTGAACCACAGGAGCTTACAGAGAGGAAGGATTCAAATCAAGGGTTAGCTATGGGGCAACCAGCGTCAATGCCGCAAGTTAAGATGGCTTTGCCTGCACAATTTTCAGATCATTTTCTTCTGTCTGGTGCTAACCACAAAATTCCATATAACTGTAGCAAAGGCTGGTCTGTGGCAAAAAATTATTTTAAGTGCCTAGCCTTGGGGTTGCATGCTGTCCTATTCTCATGTAAAATAAACCAAACAAACATGTAAATAGAATGAACATTTGGATATCCATCTCCTATTTTACAGCTGAAATTTTAGACAGTGAACATAGCTTTTTTTAAAAAAAAACAACTACTTTTCATCTCCGGGCTGTAAAACAGAAGATAGAGAAGTAAACCATTTGCCTTTAACCAGTGTATATTATGCTACCACGTGTATCATATGCTTCTAGTTACAGTTGAAGAATTAACCATAATTAATTCTAGGAAATGTCCTTTTAAGTTTGGCATTAGCTAATCATATGGGCATCTGTGGACCAGCAAAGCAGATTCAGATATATGGCTGCCTTCATCAAATTATACAGTAGAAATGAATTGGGCTATAACAGCCTCTCTAGAAATGATTCAAGCCAGACCATGTTCTTGTCAGCATCACCCACCTGGAGGTAGACATTGCATTCTTCTATATTTCACAATTTTATAGGATTTATCATATGCATATATGTAGGAAAATGAAAGAGACTTATAAGTTTAGCATTACCTTTCCTTTCATACTAATGGAAACATGTGAATGCCCAAATAGCACTTTAAATGTGCTGGCAAGCTATTATATAAGTGCCCCATTCTGGTGGCCTCCAAATGTTGTTGGATCATCAGCCTTGACCATTGACTACACTGGCTAGGAATTATGGGAATAGGAGTCCAACAATATCTACATTGGTTACACCTGCTCTATATTAATGCACACAGTGTAAGAGCACTGCTGCAGTCATGCAGGTTTTCCAACTGAAATACAGAATACGTTCGTTCGTTCGTTCATTCATTCATTCATTCATTCATTCATTGAGGGTATGATAGGAAACTACTGTGAACACTTGTCTATCATGCACTAAATTCAAGAACTTTACAGAATTAATTCCCTTGTCACAAATGTCAGGAGTATTAAAACTGTTACTTGTGAACTGTAAACACAAAAGTGTTCCCAGTTGTCCAGACCATTTCAGTTTTAATACACTGGTTATATTGTAGGGTTTCCTAAAATGGATTTGTTTTCAAACCACATTTTGCAAAGTTCATCCAAATACAAATCTGTATATCTGTCATATCAGAAATGTCTGAAGTCCAGGCACTAGTCTCTTCCATCTAGTAAGAATGCAATACATTCACATAACAGGGGTATTATGGATAATGATTTATATATCTTATGCTGCTTCAAGGTGATATATATCACTGGCAAAATATCCAGAAAGGCACTGGGATGAAATTGTGTTGCTGTTATTACAAACATCCTAGATAGCTATAAATTAGCAATGCCATTATCAGCCAAAGCTCCTATGTATTCTGCTTGTCAGAAACTCATTTTGGAAGCAGTGACATAATGATGGATGTTAGACAGGAACATTGTATTAAGACATGCTGTATATCTGTAACATGACATTATCATATCCTAGAATGCTTTTGATCTGTAAGCCTATGCTATCCCAAGGCTTTAGCTGGTTCGCTAGAGCTAAGCACCCATTCATTCTAAGGGAAAGTAATGTAGCAGAACTGGACAACTGTGCAGCTACGTTTGGTTCAAAACTCCTATTTGAGCTCTCTTTTAACAACAGCTTTGTATTAGTGTAAATTTACTTTGGCAGAAAAAAATGGATGAGACAGGGGCCATAGAAAGCTCCCAAAATTCAATATGGCATTTAAGAAGACAGGAAAGGATTTAGCGCACGTGCGCGCACACACACACACACACACACACACACACACTCACACATGGTTTACCAGCTAAATCCTATGAAAAAAACTGGAAATAACACAAAATGTGTTTAGTGCAGGTAAAAGAAGATTTAAAGATTCTTCAGGAGAACATAGCTAGTGCTTCCTGTAATAAGCTTGAACTACATCTGGGGAACATCTGGCTTCTAGCTATTTTGGACCACAACTCTGATCATGTTGGCTAAAGGGCCACAGAAATAGAGGAAAGTAGATGTAGATTGGGCATTAGTTGGGAAAAAGATTCTGCTATGCTGACCTCTGCACTGCCTGTCTTTCTCCCGATAAGCAGCAGCAATCTTGCCCATACTACTCCAGCCACATCACATTACCTTACCTCCCTATCTCCTGGCAAGAACCAGCGACCCCACTGCCAGGAAGCTAGCACTGTGGCTCCAACCCACCAGGTGAGTCATTTCCCCTCAGCCAAAAGTAATTGCCAGTCAATAGTTCAATAAAAGTGAGACATTGCTGAAAATATTATTGAAACATATTTAAACTAACAGCATAATCCATTACACTATTCAAAATGTATCCAATATCTTTAACAATAATAATTAAAAAAAATGTTAATAACCATTACAGAAATGGCTATAACAGGATCCTTCCCATTTATAATTTAACTCAATCTTGTGCTCTTCATATTCCTTCATTACTCTAAATCATGCTGGCAGTCAATCATGGGAATCAGCTCGTTCCTTCTAAAGAGATAAAACCACAACTAGAAACCTGGTAGCTAGTAGATTTGTCAGCAAAAATGCCACTATATCCTCTCCTATCCATTTTGCTATGAATTTCTGCCTAGGGCAACTATACAGATTACACTGAGATACCATATATTTCAGGTTTTCCAACATAGGCTGTCCACAAACAACACTGCTTCTCCAGAGAAATTCTTCTGAACCACCCTAATATAACCAGAGGCAGCACAGCAAAATTCAGTCTTACAAAAATGATTATGTACAGTACTCTTTACTTTGTACATGCAAATTTTGTTATCTATGGTGGCCAACAGGGACGCAGGTGGTGCTGTGGTCTAAACCACTGAGCCTCTTGGGCTTGCCAATCAGGAGGTCGGTGGTTCAAATCCCGAGTCATCCTCAAATGTGACTAGAGCACATAGAGCACATTGCAGTAGTCAAAGCGGGACATAACCAGAGCATGTACCAACCTGGCTTGACAGTCTGTGGGCAGGTAGGGTCTCAAGACGGCATACCAGATTTAGCTGGTAGACAGCTGCCACGGACACAGAATTGACCTGCAACTCCATGGACAGCTGTGAGTCCAAGATGCCACTCCTACTAAGAGTAGACAGGAGTGCCTGGCGTGCTCTGGTCCATGGGGTCACAAAGGGTCGGACACGACTAAACAATTTAAATGAATGCACATGACTAGCTTAGGTTCATTGATTTCAATGCGTATACTCTGAGTATAACATAGTTGAATACAACCTATGATCCTGAGCTACATTTCTGTCTTTTGCGCCTATGATATTCTTTAATCTATAAACAATCCACCAAAATAAGTACACAAAAAGTGGTATTTCAACTGTCGTCTTCTTTTTAGTGGTGAAATTCTTTCCTTCATCTAATATTCTTCCATCCATTGATGGGTTGTCTTTTTAATGAAAATGAAACATGCATGCACACACAGAAAGAATACTGAATTCATGTTGAATTAATTTTCTAATTGCCTGCAAGTGAAACATCGTCAGTTTGGCAATGGCATAATTATGTAAAAGAGAGGATCTGGTAGTAAGAGTCAGGCAGGTGATGACTGCAGGGTTTGATGAGAGAGTGTGTGGGCTTCACCCAGCTGGATTTCTTTCTTGTTTTGTACAGCATGCAGAGAATTGATAATTGTTTAACAATGGGAACCTGGCTAATAATTCCATTACAGCTGTATTGCCTTCTAGGAGTACACCCATGTAGCCAAGTGCTCTCAGAAAATACAATATGGTAATGATTATCCAAAATGACTCCAGGGTGACAGGTTTACCTCAAAACAATTTAACACAAGGATGAGGTATGCAGCAACAGTTTTGACAGAGGCTGCCATGGAATCTTTGACAACAGCCTGCTTAGGAGTAAATTCTAGCAAAAATGGGCCTAGAGAAAAACAAGGCTTTGTGGTGTGTTTCTAGAAATAGTCTGAAGGGACAAAGAGCGCTCAGTTTCATATTTATGTTTTCATTTTGGGGATTCCTACTGTTGTCTTCAATAAGGTTTCCAAGGCAACTAGCAAAAAACAAAATAAAGCAGGAATGGAATAAAAATAATATGAATTTGAAATAGTAAGTGGTATATAAGTACCCTAAATCAATTTAAAATATTAATCTAAGTGAGTAGCATAAAAGCAGCAACAGATATAAAACAGATTAGATTAAAAAGCCTGGGGTGGGAGAAGGAACCATCTGACACCAAAATTACATCTGAGTGCCAGGCAAGCATCCCTAAGGAATGGCATTCCATGTCAGGGCACCATAACTGGCAAGGCCCTTTTCCCGGTAGCCACCTGCTGAGAATCAGTGATAAAGTTTTCCAGAGAACTGTCTGTACTAAAGGTATCGCTTTGTGAACTAATGCTGTGACAAAAATTGTCATCTAGTTTCTTGAAGTTTTTCTCCTTCTGTGAGAGAGGCTTCCTTTTTTTCTGCTTCATTCTCAGGGACTTGAAAATGTCTTTACGGTTTTGGTAAGCGCAGGGTTTTGATAGTTCTTCTTCCATGAACTGTGGTGAGGGATGGTGGGTGTGCTTCTCTTGTTAGCACACATTTGTTCAGCACTGTGGCAGAGAGCAGGCAGGGGCAGGGCTGGTGCGCGTCCTGGGGACATGATGTGCCGCCCACAGGGGCGTGGCGCGCATCCTGGGGACATGGCGCCCAGTGCAGGGGAGCAGCCACGATGGCACCCCACCGGAATCGCTCTGCCAGGGGTAGTGCTCTCCTCCTCTTCCTCTGCCAGTGGTTCAGCATGCTGCAACCTCCCTGACTGCCTGTGCTCCCTGACCTGAAACAGCCCCATGGCAAGCATGACTTCATGATGACTTCCCCAGAGAGTTTAACTGAGGCATGGGCAGCTGGGATGGCTGAGGAGTGTGAGATCATTTGCAGAATGGAAGAAAGGGCATTCATGAACCCCCCTCAGCCTAAGATAAATATGTCCCCAACCCTGCAGCCTACCCACAAGAAAGCCATCATTTTTTTCCTATGTGCTAATTAATTGCTAGAGAATTTTTTTTAAAATACAGTGGGACCGCGGGTTAAGAACTTAACTCGTTCTGGAGGTCCGTTGTTAACCTGAAACTGTGCTTAACCTGAGACACCACTTTAGCTAATGGGGCCTCCCGCTGCCGCTGCACTACTGCCGCCCGATTTCTGTCCTCATCCTGAAGCAAAGTTCTTAACCCGAGGTACTATTTCTGGGTTAGCGGAGTCTGTAACCTGAAGCGTCTGTAACCTGAAGCATCTGCAACCCGAGGTATCACTGTATGGGGTTTTTTTTTTGTTTTGTTTTTTGGCACAGCACTGGTATGGGCTGCCACAAGACACATGGCCCTCCAGATACCATGGTGCCAAATTACTTGGTGCAGCTAAATCAACTGGCAAGTGTTGCTTTGTGTGCTCTCCACAGAAATTGGTCCACTTGCTAGTGGTGCTTGGTGCTGGATGGGTGTGCTCTCTTGACTTTCAAGACTTTCACAGGGATAGGAAGAATATGTATTCCATATTCTTATTGTGCATCGCCCCTCCCCCGTTGTGAACCACCCTGAGATCTTCAGATGAAATGTGGTATACAAATTTAATAAACAGTGATAGTAATAATATTAAAATGGACTGAGAGTTTGCCACTCACTCGCCTTCTCCTTCCCGTCAGGCGCAGCTGCAGCAAAGGGAAAGAGGAATAACGCAAACATATAAGGCTATAGCATCTAGAACCGGGCAGGGTCACACATGAACTTCATTCAGCTGAAAGCCTTCTCTGGGTTGGACTGAAGTGTCATTAGGGGTGGATGGAGCCATTATGGTCCAGCCCAATTCAATTCTATATGCAGACAGACTATGTCTGTCCTGTTTCCATGTTTTATAAAGACCTGCATTGCATCACAGAGATGATATGACTGTTAGTCCATCAATCATTTCTTTATTCAACTACAGGGGGGGGGGGGTTCTCATCAGGCAACGGAGCAAATTCAATCCCACCTTGTAAGGTGTGGTGGTGGTGGTGGTGATGATGGACAATAAGAGTTAGCACTACAGAAGCCCTGAAAAGAACATTCCTAGTGAAGTCAGTGAAAAGCCCGTTCAGAGAGGGCATACAATATTGCCTGTCAAGAGAATGAGATTTTCCACAACCGACTGCAATGTGACCACTGTGCAGCTTTTGATAAGGTGTTGCCATTGAAGCATCAGTGTCCCCAGTAAATCATTTCAAAACAGATAGTGTGTGTGTGTTTTATGTACATATAAGCTGTGAAACTTTCATGCTCACTGCAGGCCTAGTGAGCCTGCAAAACCCCAAAGGCCTGCAGAGATTTCCAAAGGCAGCTGCAGTGGTTTGGGGGGAAAGTGGATTTTATTTCTGCAGAAATAGCCCCTGTGGATTCTTCAGGCACTTCACTCAACCCTGTATTCAGAAGAAGAAACCCTGCAACATTAATTATTTTGCTTCATGCAAACCCTTCGTGATTCTTCTGTGATGAAACACTTTACTGGTTCATTGATTGGCAATGCCAGCGTTGGCCAGTGTTGGTCACACAGAGGACATTTTATGAAGTTACCTATGCCAAGTTAGCCCTACCCCCCTCCAGCCTGGTATCCTCCAAGTGTTTTTGGACTGGCACTCACATCAGCCACAGCTGGCATTACCAATGGTCAGGTAGCATGGAAGTTGGAGGGTACAAAGTTGGAGAAACCTAATCTAGCCCATTGCCACCTTCTCAGACTGTCAGCAGCTCTCCATGATTTGTGATAGGGATCTGCTGCCTTAGATCCTTTTAATTCATTGTGCCAGGGACTGAGCCTGTGATCTTCTGCATGAAAAACATGTCTTACCTAGCAGAGTTATGGCCCCTTTCTGCTCTCCCACAGTTTGGGGCCATTTGTTACCTTATTTTGTTTTTCAGTCTAGGCCAGGCATCCCCAACCTTCAGCTCTCCAGATGATTTGGACTACAATTCCCATCAACCCTGACCACTGGTCCTGTTAGCTAGGGATCATAGGAGTTGTAGGCCAAAACATCTGGAGGGCCACAGGTTGGGGATGCCTGGTCTAGGCACTTCAGTAGGCACAGTAGAACATATTCATGCTGGATAATTTAGGACAAATGACCCTTTATTTCAAACCCAGTTCTTGCAACTGTGGCTCTTGAATGCAAGAGCCTCTGGCTCAGTGCAACCAGTAATCAGTTCTTCCTGCTTGGTGCTGACAACATACCGTATTTTTTGCTCTATAACACACACCCGACCATAACACGCACGTAGTTTTTAGAGGAGGAAAATCCGTAGGCATGCCACCCGTAGGCATTCCCTCCATAACACGCACAGACATTTCCCCTTACTTTTTAGGAGGAAAAAAGTGAGTGTTATGGTGCAAAAAATACGGTACCTTCAAAGCAGATTGCTTTCAGCTACCCTCAGCTGACTGGAGCTAAGAGGCAGCCCCATCACCTGCCCATGAGATGTCTTGTATGAAGCACAAGGTTGGCTCCAGACCCATTGAAATAAAAAAGGCCATATCTAAGCACGACTAAGTAGCTTCTTTAAGCATGACTAAGGCTGGATCCAACTCATCATTTTCAGAGTTCAAGCACCTCCTCACAAAACCTTTTACCCAGACTGCAGCCAAAATGTAAGAATCAGCAATATCAAAATCTCATTTCCTTTTCATTATTGGAAAATTTTGTATTTTGTTCCATTCATAGAACTGCATTGGTTTAGGGGGTGAGGAGCTTAGTTGTCCAGGTCTACTGAAGATATAGTGTAGACGTAGGAGGAAATAACTTTTTATTTTGTTGCTTGCTAGTGTGCCATCTTCCTCAACTTCCAAGTTTGGTATCTCTCTTTAAGTTCACATTTTTGAGACTGTTCCTAATGGTCCCCTTGAAGCACAGTTTTAATGCTAGCCTTTAAGATTAATGTAGACTACCGTGTGGATTGGAAAGTAATAGTTTTCAGTTAAAATTTGCATGAAACACACCTGGCTTGGCTTAGAAAATGACATTTCTGTCTGCATCATGTTTGCTACTTATCTAAGTAATCAAAGCTTACTGCAGACTGAGCAGTAATATTGATGAGCTGCAAATGAGCCTCCATCAATCTAAAGGGCTACCTGGGGAAAGGCATAAAAGAATTGAATTCTCCTCTGCCACCAAGAATATAGATATTACACTGGCAACACTGCAAATGTTTTAGCCAAAGCCCATTTAAGTGCTAGACACTTGATTTGACCTTTTACCAATCAATGGTCGCCAGATGGCTTTTTATGTTCCCTAGAAACCCTTGGGCTGATGTAAAAAAAACAGAGAGAGGCCTTGATTTTATGACATATTGCCGAACTGCATTCATAAACGGAATAATTATATATGCAAATAGATACACAATGGAGCTTGCTTGCAAATAAGTAAACAGCAGCATTTTGGGAAATTGTGCACTGTTGCTTTGGAACTGCCTTTATGTTGTGTGAACCACAATATAGACCACCAACATTCTGTTTTGCATGAATCTTACTTTTTATGAATAACACCCCTACACTACAGGATTTCCAAAGACATTACATTACACATAGAAAATAAAAAGACAAGAATGATCAATTAATGCAAGAAACAACAAATATCATTATCTATAACACCTCATGGGGACGCAGGTGGCGCTGTGGGTTAAAGCCTCAGCGCCTAGGACTTGCCGATCGAAAGGTCGGTGGTTCGAATCCCTGCGGCGGGGTGCGCTCCCGCTGCTCGGTCCCAGCGCCTGCCAACCTAGCAGTTCGAAAGCACCTCCGGGTGCAAGTAGATAAATGGGGACCGCTTACCAGCGGGAAGGTAAACGGCGTTTCCGTGTGCGGCTCTGGCTCGCCAGAGCAGCGATGTCACGCTGGCCACGTGACCCGGAAGTGTCTCCGGACAGCGCTGGCCCCTGGCCTCTTGAGTGAGATGGGCGCACAACCCCAGAGTCTGTCAAGACTGGCCCGTACGGGCAGGGGTACCTTTACCTTTACCTTTATAACACCTCATGATTTCCATATTTCTGAGGCAGCTGTTGATAGATGTTGATTCTTAACAACTCATAGTCCCTTAGAGACAGAGTCTATTATAGACTGTAAGTATTGCCTGGATAAAACCTTCAAAGGAACAGAATGGTCTTCAATCTGTCATCCATCAAGTGGAAGCATAGGAAGGAACAATGCCACTTATATATTATTCTTAACAGTGATCAGGAACTTCTACAAAATACAGAGACATGTACTTTCACGATAGGATATTTAGAATAAAACTGTTCTTTTTCGGATTAGTTTCAAATTCTCTGGCCATATAAATATATCACACAACTCATAATCGTAAAATCATAATAGGCTACACTTGGTTGCTCCTCCAGTAAAAAGCTTCAGTATGTGACTATTGAAAGCATCTTTTCCCAAAAGACCAACAGCTGATACAGCAGGGATCCTTCTAAAAGCTTGAAGGCAACAACTATAATGGAGGAACTGAATGGATCAATCCAGGGTAGCAGCTTGGAATAAGTCTTGGTAACTGATGTTAATTGTTTGCAGCAGTTCAGAACTCTTTGAATTAAAAGTTGGCTCATTTAACCAAGTATCTCCTGGTCTTGGACTCCACCCTTGGGTTGAGTGTCCATGACAGATGGGACATGGTTTTCAAACTACTACCCTGGATGAAGCAAAACAGCACATTTGATTTGGCTGTTTTGACTTGGCTCCCCGTTTGTGGAATGCTTTTCCCAGGGAGGCTTGTCTGGTGCCTTCATTATATATTTGTAGGTGCCAGGTGAAAACGTTCCTCTTCAACTAGGCATTTGGTGGATTAATATTGTACAGCCTTTTAAATGTATCTGTGGGAAGGGGGTTATTGTTTTGCTGTTTTTGTTTTAATTGTTTACAGTGGAACCTTGGGTTGCGGACGTAATTCGTGACGGAGGCATGTCCGCAACCCGCAGCGTTTGCATCCTGAAGTGCCGCATCTGCGCCGGTGCCAGCATGATTCAGCGCTTCTGCGCATGCACAAAACACGATTTAGCACTTCTGCGCATGCGCGAGCGGCAAAACCAGGAAGTAACTTCCGGGTTTCCCACAGTCCGTAACCCAAAAACATGTAACCTGAAGTGTCTGTAACATGTGGTATGAATTTACTTGTGTTTTTACCTTGTATTTTATTCTGTGAACTGCCCTAGGATCTTGTGATGAAGGACACTATAATAATACTACTACTAATAATTAATAAAAAAAGACTTATTTCTGAATGGCATATTTGTGGGATAATGCTTGCTACAGTAGAAGGTTGTAATTAGGGTCAAACATGGCAGGGACCACATTATAATAGTGTGTGAAAGCTTAATTACATTTACTAAGAGGTTTTTTAGCTATAACATTCACTTGTCAAGAGATGTTCCTGGGTCAATAGAAGTGAGTTCAACTAATCAATAGAATTTTGCCCAATGTAATTTAAAAACTCTATAATTTTATCAGATTAAAACATTGGCATACAGAGTTTTGAGACTGAGTAACAGCAAGGTATATTCTTATTGGTTTTTGTTTCCCCCCCAACTAGCATTGTGTATGTACTGTTATGGTTCGCATCTTACACTCACTCAGGGAGTAAGTGCCTTTGAACACATGGGACTTACCTCTGAGGATTAAGGAGCTACTTGATTAAAGTCAATCACGATAGGTGGTTTTAATGTGGCTAGATCCCATGCTGCTTCAGCAAGACTTGTATGGGGGAAAACACATGTCTAGGTCAACACATGTCTAGCTCCTCCCCATGCTAGCATCATCAGGTGCCCAAGGAAAGAACAACTTAAATAATATAATATGTAAAACATTGTAAGACATTTAAAAGGTAAAATGGCAAATATTATATAACGGTAAAGGAGATAATGCCCCATACGTGATTTGGAAATTGCACAATATTTCCATGGAATGATGTCCATCTTCAAGTTCTTTATTATGTAATTTTGTCCACAGGGACGTCAAGCACCTGACATATTGGAAGGGGGACCAACTCTTTATAATCTGAATGAATAGAATTGATAAAAACTACACTTGTAAATCACAATTGCGTTGAGGTCCTGCTTGCAGGCCTCCCATGTGCATCTGGTTGACCAGTGTGCGAAGAGAATGCAGGACTAGATGGGCCTGATACAACAGGGCTCTTTTTATGTTCTTATATAAAAATTACAATATTAGGTTTAATACATGTCTTTAACTAAACAGGTGTTGAATATCACCTTTCCACTTTTGTAGGAGCATCCATCACTGGTGAAAATGGAGGGGTATACAGGAAGGGGGGGTAAAAAAAATTGGGGGAGGAGGTAAAATTCTAAGACCTTTCAGGAAGCTGCCTTACCTTAAAAGGAGGTGCTCAATGGCTTTCAAAATGGCATTTTCCTTCTTTTACAAGGGGGGGGGGGGACCTTTGGCCATTGCTTCAAGCAGCAGATTAGCTGCTGTGAGTCACCTTGTACATTCTTGGGGACAGAATGTCCATGGGGAATGGCTCTATTTTATGACCACATAGCATCATCTCAGGGGCATTCTGAATGAGGGGGGGGGAGATGGCTGCCTCCAGGGGTCATCAGCCCAGTACCATTTCAAACAATATATAGTTATTTCCTATTGAATGCTGCAAAACTTTCATTGCTGGGATGGAATTACAGTACCCATATTCCCCCCTCCCCATAGACAGATAAGTCAGTTTGTTTACTGTCAGACTAGATATATTTCAGGAAATTTGGCGTGGATAATGAAAATGGACAGGTGGGAAAGGCTGCTAATGTGTTTCAACTGAGTGCCAGTTTTGTTCCGTTCCATTTTGATGCAGCTCATTTTAGCAGGTTACAGAACATACACTTCACACACATACACCCTCTTTAGAAAAAGGTTAGTTTTGATACGATCTGTCATCTTACATTCAGAAAGTCTGGCAGGGAATTCTCTATTGCAGGTGGCATTCAATTTTACTGACATTTAGGAGTTCCATTAAAATGTTGTCTTCTTCCTCAGCAAGAAATCAAGGAGCACAAAGCAACCTCACAGTATATTCAACCCCCAAATAATTTCTTCCTCAGGACTTCCTCAATTAGATGGTGTAGAGAGAACATCCTGAGCCCTACATGCTAGAAACTTTAAAAGGAGTTAAGCATGAACTGGACCTATGGCACACATTTATTAAGCTTTCCCCCTCCACTCCAAGACTGAAGGGTTGTTCTCACACAAATAGTAAATTAGTAGAAAAACCTGTGCCTGAACCAAACTACTTCCAACTGTAACTGAACAGGTCACATGACTTCGTACTAAAAAAAGAAATATAAAGACATGCACTGAAGATAGCAAATTAGAAAAGGGTTCTATCCCAGCCTTCTGTCTGATGTGCTTTATGTGTACAACTGTGTAGGGCAAACCCCGTCCCTGAATCATTGTGGGTGGCAATACCTGGCCCCAATATAGATTTCATACCAATGACTTGCTATATCACCCCCTGATGGTTAAAATGTTCGTGGTGATCTTGAGATGGGTAATTAAATCAGGTCACTTACAAAGGAGAACGTGTAGTAATGTGTGGCTTCTATCACTCTCACGTAGGCAGTATGCATTCTGGGCATTGTAGAAAAGTACAACTGTGTAGAAGTCCCAAACAGTTCTTGGTCATGGATAGCAATATTTAAAAAAGTATACGGGAGGACAAGTCTTGCTGAAGAAGGATCTGCATGGCTTCTTCAAAGGTTAATCCTGCTTTATTAATTTTTTTTAGAGTTCTTTGAGATTGCTAACAAGCAGAAGCTAGGGGTGATCCAGCAGACATTCTGTGCTAGACTTTCAAAAAGCTTGAGAAAGTGCCTCCCTAAAAGCAGTCTTAGATGAATGATCATGTGGACCTATTTTAATCTGGAATCCTGCTTGATTTTGGGAAGGATACAGCCTTGGTGTTTCTTGTGACATACTCTGGGAAATATATATTGGAAACACAACTCTGTTGGTTCTCCTGGACATCTCAGGGGCTTTCAGTACCATTTAACATAGTATCTTTCTGACCGGAACAAGTAGGGATCGTACTGCATGGATCCCAAACATTTGAATCGGCTCCAGGAGTTACTTTTGCATGTTTGTAAACTATTGTATTCACTCGAATCAATTGCTCACCTTTTTCGGACAAATTAAGGTGTGCATTAGATTTAATGGCACATTTACATTCTCCAACAAATACTTTTTTTGGTTTCAAGGTTCTGAAAATTGAGGTGCGCATTGGATTCAATGGCACTTTGGCTTGAGTAAATACAGTGTTTTTGCTCTCATAGCAAAAGCCTTATCTACCTTATAGTGTGTTACAGAGGATGAACTACCCACTTTTGTCGAATTAATATTTCTTTTTAGTAAAGGAGAATTAATAGAATTGTGCAGTGGCAAGTGGAGTTGTATATAATTCAGTGCCACTTTTTTCTAAATTCTCTTCCTGTTGCAAGTAAGAAAGACTACGGTTCACAAATAAACTTTGTATAATAAAACCATTTTTCAACTGTTCATCTTTTATTAAAGCTTATCTGTGGCATTCCAGTTTGCTATACAATTCCAAGAATATCGTAGTGTCTGCTGCAAAAGAGATAAAGCCTGATTGCATGAGAAGATGAATGGAGATATTTAGTAGTTACATATTTTAAGCATCTAAATTCCACTTCTATTTCACTCAGATAATGTGATCAGTGGCTGGGAGGCAACAGGCACATGCGAGGAGAAGACACATGTGAGCCCTTGGAAAAATAGATAATGTTGACCAATGCAGTGTGGAAAAGATAAGCTTATATAAGACCTAACTTGGCATTTTGAGAATGTATTTATTAATTATTTATTTTTCCAAAAGACCTATGGGCAGCATGAAACCTGAAAACTATTATCATATGCTGTTCCAAGAAAATAAATCTACTCAACTTCTTTTATTTATTTGTTGTGTGGGGAAAGTGGATAGGGAACAGATTTACTCACTTCTCTCATAGTACTAGGGACCCAGTGACTGAAACTGATGGTTAGCTCTTCCTCACACACTCTTGTTAATTAACAAATCCCACAGCAGAAGCCTGGACAAAATGTTTTGTCTCAGCCTTAGCAGTGGCAGCACTACCAGTCTATGCCTTACTCTGAGGAAAGCGGTCCTTCTGCAGAGCAAGGCACTCAGTTGAAGTGGCCCAGGAGAGTGACACTGCCACTGCTTTGCTGCAGCAGCTAGAAATTCTGCTTGAAATTCGTTAAATATTTACAGCCACCTTGCCTAGAATGCTTCACCCCTTGTCCAGATCAAGCACTTCAGGATGGGACAAGCACATCAGAGAGCCCCGCAGGAGCCTTGTCTCCAGGGCAGGTAGCAGCAGCATTGAGGTTGAGCAGGTGGAAAAACAGCCACCGTGTCTCAGCATGCCCCCAAACTGGATATATCAATATGCGGATGATACCTAGCTCTACCTCTATTTTAAATCAGAACCAGTGAAGGTGGTGAAGGTCCTGTGTGAGTGTCTGGAGGTGGTTGGAGGATGGATGGCGGCTAACGGATTGAGGCTGAATCCTGACAAGACAGAAGTACTGTTCTTGGGGGACAGGGGGCGGGCTGGTGTGGAGGACTCCCTGATCCTGAACTGTGCCCCTGAAGGCCCAGGTGCGCAGCCTGGGAATCATTTTGGGCTCACAGCTGTCCATGGAGGAGCAGGTTAATTCTGTGTCCAGGGCAGCTATCTACCAGCTCCATCTGGTACGCAGGCTGAGACCCTATCTGCCTGCAGACTGTCTTGCCAGAGTGGTGCATGCTCTAGTTATCTCCTGCTTGGACTACTGCAATGCGCTCTACATGGGGCTACCTTTGAAGGTGACTCGGAAAGTGCAATTAATCCAGAATGCGGCAGCTAGACTGGTGACTGGGAGTGGCCGCCGAGATCATATAACACCGGTCCTGAACGATCTTCATTGGCTCCCAGTATGTTTCCGAGCACAATTCAAAGTGTTGGTGCTGACCTTTAAAGCCCTAAATGGCCTCGGTCCTGTATACCTGAAGGAGCGTCTCTACCCCATCATTCTACCCCGACACTGAGGTCCAGCGCTGAGGGCCTTCTGGCGGTTCCCTCACTGCGAGAAGTGAGGTTACAGAGAACCAGGCAGAGTGCCTTCTCAGTAGTGACGCCTGCCCTGTGGAACACCCTCCCAGCAGATGTCAAGGCAATGACATCAAAAAACATGGTGAAGCACCCAGAACAGGCTAGAAGATGGTGGCAGGAGCTGCAGGAGGATAATGTCTCCTCAGTGCTCAGGAGTACATATGTACATAAGTAAAAGACCTCATAAAAATCAGACATAAAGGTTTTCCTTTTCCTTTTGCTGTGGTTCAATCAATGGGTGCTATACACACCAGTAACATAGTGGTGGGGCAAAGATACAAAAGCATCAAACTGAGCATGCTTTAATTCTGGAATTAATTATCCTGGTTAAACCGAAATTCAGACATGTAGCTCAGAACAAAGCTGCAGAAAAAGGAAGAAACAGAATGGGGGAAATCCTCTTGACACTACCTAAGCAGACAGTGAACAGTTCCTAATCCCCACCCCCAAGACAAATCAATCCCATTTTCAAATGCTTTGGTTCTTTAGGCAAAGTTCATAAACTTACAAGGGGAAGTATAAGTGTCCCCTAGTTATGTCTGTAGGCAGTAGGCTTCCTTCTCACCCAACTCATTTATGATCGCTGACTCCAACTTTTATTACACCCTGGGGAAGATTAGTAGTTAGTTGGAAATATCACTGGAACTCAGCGCCCTCTATTCATCTCCTTCTTTCTCTATATCGCCAGGATCAGGTCATAAATGGCAAAATTTACAAGAAGAACTAAATGGCTACAGCACCATTGAACCGTACCTTCCTTCCGTCTGGAAAGGTCCTGCTCCCAATACCCATTCATCTTGGCATGACTACAATTAATGCTAAGCTCCAAATTGGATTAGCCATGCAAGACAGCTCCGTAAGCAAGTTAATGGGATCTATCTGCTAATGGTGCTGTTACTGATATCCAATTACTGTAACCAGGTATTAATCTAATACTGTTAATCTGCCAGATTAAGAAATTTAGAATGCATTGTTGTAACACTTTAACAAAATAAAAAAGTAATTATTTTTCCATGTCTTGGAGTAGCTCACTTTATTACCCAAATGTTTCATTTAAAGTGACACAGACATTGATCTCTAAAGAAAGCATAATTAACGAAGGGTCTGTGAATTACATTACCTGACCTGGATTTTTTACATTCCTCTCTCTCTATATATAAATAGCCTAAGTAAAATGAATAGAATAGCGTGCCAGACACTTTTCTCAGGGTGCATACTAAGATGTTTTTGACAACCCTATTTATGACAATTCTTTTAGGAAATTATTCATAACATTAGTAGATGATTTCACAAGAATTTAAAATGAAATGGAGGGAAAGAAAAAAAATCATAAAACATCTCATTCTGAGCCATTTACTACCCACATTTTAAATGCAGTAATTTGAATCAGGAATTGCAGAAAGTGAGTACCAAGAAAGAAACTCATACATGAGAAGTGATTATAAATTATCTGAACAAGATTGTGGTATTTAATGTTCTAAAAAGTGTAGAAAAAAGAGACCCACCCTCAGAACACTTGGTGACATGCCCCAGAAGCTTAAACACATTGAAGACTTTCAATATCAGAAGGTAACAAAAATACATTATGTATTTATTCACATTATTTATGAAATTTCAAAAGACTGGTTTGTAAATAACATGCAATTTTAGGCATTCAAAAGCTAACTAAAAACTGGGGGCGGAGTATAATTAGAATCTGATTCCTAACTCCTCAGGAGTGATTAAACAGCAGCAGTGTCAAGATGCTTAATTATATATTTATATTTAGCTATTATGTTTTCTTAAATTTATAAAGAATATATGAAGTGCACAAGGATTAAAATCAAATGTTAAATTTTAAACAGCATGTGGCTTTAGGGGCAGGATGCAGACTATTTCAGAATTAATCAGAATAACAAATAAAATATGCTTGGTCCAAAAGTTTAATTTGGACTGGAAGAAGTACCATCTTTTTGTAAATGGGTTTTTTCCCCCATTCATTAAACAAAAAAACTTTGGAGTTATTGTCACCATCATGTGGTGCAGTGACTAAAATATCAGACTAGGACTGGTGAGCCCCAGTTTTAGATCCCTGCTTCAACTCTCAGACTCTCTATATGACTTTGAGCCAGTCACTACCTGCCATCCTAACCTACTTCACTAGGGCTAGGCCATTGCAAGGAGAGCCAGTGTGGTGTAGTGGTTAAGAGCGGTAGACTCGTAATCTGGGGAACCGGGTTCGCGTCTCCGCTCCTCCACATGCAACTGCTGGGTGACCTTGGGCCAGTCACACTTCTTTGAAGTCTCTCAGCCCCACTCACCTCACAGAGTGTTTGTTGTGGGGGAGGAAGGGAAAGGAGAATGTTAGCCGCTTTGAGACTCCTTCGGGTTGTGATAAAGCGAGATATCAAATCCAAAAAAGGTGAGAGGAAAGGTAACCATGTATGCCACCTTGGGGTCTGAGGCGAAAAGGCAGGTTTAATTAATTAAATAAATAAGTAGTTGTGGTGGCAGCTATTGATTACACATTGTGCCTAATGTTCAAAGGTAAAGAATTTTCCAGATGATATACCACATTTCAAGGTTTTGTATTCATAAAATGTATTCACTTTATGCACACTATCCCCTGATGATAGATAGATAGATAGATAGATATAGATATATTTCTAAATATTGATTGGAGAATTGCATTGTACCATTCAGATAAGCCCCAGTTTCAAAGGATGGCTGTGTTTCAGTTCTGAAATTGATTCCAAAAGTGTGAATTTGATCATTCTGCCATTAAGTTAGATCCTAATTCATCCCCCCCCCCCATTAGGATTGCTCTCTAAAAGTGCAATCCCAGTCATGTCTACTTAGTCCAATAGGGCTTACTCCTGAGTAAGAGGGGTTAGGATTTAATTTAAATTAATAAAGTTATATTATTCTTTCATGTGTTGTTTTTTAATGTAAACTGCTTTGGGAAGATCTTTGATGCTGAAAACCAGTGCAACAGTCACTATAAAAATAAAATACCATAATTTTTAAACTGCAAGGACAGCACTCATTTTAAAAGTGGGGAGGGATGCTATGAAATAGATCTGAATATGAATCACATTCCACTGAACAGTTTCCTTTTGGGGGTGGGGAATGGAAACCACTTTTTCAAATCAATAAATCAGTATTTTGTAATTCTAGAGAAACTGAAATGTAGTAAGTATACAGCTTTCTGAGATGTTGAAAAGCAGATCAATGCTTACTTCTGTGAAAGATAGCAATGAAATCATAATTTCAGTGTCCACAAAACAGAGCAAAAGCTCTAAACAGAAAATATGTGCTCCTTAGAGAAAAATGACAATGGTAATAGCCATCTTATGCTTCTACTACCTAAACAATAACTTTACAATGGATTTGGTCAAAGGCCAACAGTTTAGTCTCAGAAATGTTCCTGAATGAATGGTTATGGATATTTAATGCAGTGTAACCATGATGAGTTGCTCCCTATGCTGGCAGAAAGACTGTACAAGATTTTCCATATTGTGTAGCTCCCTGGGCAATTAGATGGTCCCAAAAGATCAGGGTTTGTTGTTGTTTTTAAAGGAAGAAAGATCAGCTGTGTACCACATCAATATTTCCAGTTGAACTATTGTTTGCGGTGATCTAAGTTTCCCCAATGGAGGGGGGATGGGGGGATTATCTATGGTAATATACAGTAAATTAAGTTCAACATACTGTATACTATATACATCAGAAAAATACAAAATTCATAACCAGGATCTGGGATATGTAAAACATCTAGTTATGAAAATTCATTTACTATTTGCATTCCAGTTCATTCATTTACTATTCATTTACAGTTTTTGAGTATCCAAACATTTAGGAAATTAATTGGCATGCACGTTAATGAATTTACTTGCAAGCAATTATTATTATCAGTGATTTACTGCTTAGAAGGTGTTTGGGCAAGTAAGCAGTTTATAATTTAAATAGCAACAGCAATAATAATTTACCACAACTACTACTTCTACACGATATCTATGTACATTGTTTCTTAGGACAATAGCTCAGAGCTAGAATATACACAGGCAACCCCTGCCCCCGTTTATGCATATGCAATATGTGTGCGATTGTGCACACGTGCTTCGCGCCCAACCCAAAAAGTCACAGAAAGGAGCGGAGTGAATTAGGGCAGGGGATGGGACAAGGTGTTTGCAGGCTTTTCCAATGATGTTTTTAATTCACGACATTTCATTGACGCGTGTGGTGCCTCGGAACCTAACACTGTGTATATGGGATCTTGCCTGTAACTTTACATACAGAAGGTCCCAGATAAAATCTCCAGCTTCTCAGGTTAAAAGTTCAACTAGTAAGTAATGGGGGGACGACTCTGTCTGAGCCTGGGAAGTTACTGCCATTCAGTTCATGACATAATAATAATAATAATAATAATAATAATAATAATAATAATAATAATAATTTATTAATAATAACTAATATTTTTATTATTTATACAACACTCCTATGCCACTTTAACAATTGTGGTGTATCCCAAAGAATCCTGGGAACTGTAGCTTGTTAAGAGTGCAACTAACCTCATAGACCTACCATCTCATCCACACTAAAGAAATTATAGTTCCCAGGATTCTCCATGCCTGTTAGGGTGGTATAAGAGTGCTTTAAATGTTAGTGTGGATGTGACTCCAGATTAGGCAATACTGTACTGGTCTGATTCTGTGCAAGGCAGTTTCATGTAGCACCTCACCAAGTTACATGGCAGCATAGACAGGTCCCTGCCACCTAGAAGATTCCAAATTTAGACTGAACTGCTCATCTCCCAATAATACATAATTGGACTTCCTTAGGGCTGGCCCAAGACACTCTGCTGCTTGAGGCAAATCAGAAAAGGTATCCCCCTCCCCTGGAATTGCAATTTGTTAAGGGTTAGAGCATGGATAGAGAACATTGGGCTCATAGAGGCTGGATCTGGCACCCCTCCCAGCTTTCCAGAGCCTGCTACCCTGAGGCAACTGCCACATCTCACCACATGGCGGATGGGCTCTCTCATTAGTGTATTTAATTGCCAACATTACCCAGCCTCTGCCTTCTCATTTTCAAGCTCATTGCAGTTCTATAATCAATCATTATTCACCAACCAGAATTTCCTTATTCACATTCACTTCTGGGCATGTGAATGAGATCACAATGAATGGACCGGTCTAGCGCATATGTAATTCCGTCCGTCTTCATTTAACCCTCTGAACAAGCATTCCATTAATTGTAGATAAGAAAGAATCAATAGCCTTTTCACCCTGAGTGACTTTACACTGATAAATTGTGCTTCTGCCACTTGAGATGGTTATTATTCTCAAGACTTACAAGACAAAGGGCTAAGCTATTTGAGTTAAATATTCAATATTCCATTAAATGGAATGGTAACTCATGCTTCAGAACGTATGGATTCACTTTACCTGAGGTTTTCTTCTTTCTGGCACATAATAAGCTTCAGGTTAATAAAAATTCAAGCTTGCTCCTTCACCTCAACTGATGGCCACTGCACTGGTAAGATGCATCTCTGTGCACTGCGTTTTCAGAAATAAGCGGAATGTTTTTGAAAGTGGACATTGGCATATCCAATTTTTAAAACGTGTGGAATTTTGTAATTCTAAAATTGCTTCCAGAGCAACAAGTTCATTTGTTCCCTGCAGCCTCAGGCAATTTTAAAACACACAACAGAGCTCGCCCATGCCTTCCTCTCTTCCCCCAAACCCATACTGTATATACATTGATACCACAGCACAATTTGTAGATGTTTCCTAGGCAACTAAACTAGCTAAAAGATCGGTCAAATCAAACCTCTACAGATAAAGATACATCGATTTTCACCTTTTCAATCTGCTAGCTTGATAATGAAAATAGTAGCATCCTCCATTCTATGGCAGCTGTGCCCTTATAAGCTCAAGGGTTACTGCTGTATGATGCAGGATTGTATTTTTTCATGACGCCAATGATCAGGACACGCACTCCTATTCACTTCAGATCTATCACTTGCACGCTGCTTTGCATTAAAATAAGCAGAATGAACTTTTTCATTCCCACCCCGTTATTTCCAATTACTTACATCATTCTGTAGCCCATGCATTAGCCCACTTTACCTCTGAAATACTTTATCCTCCCTAAACAAAATTTGAAAAAAATTGATTATATCTGGGGTAAAAAGAGGTGTTCATTTTGTAGGACTCCTTGTTGAACAGGCTCCCCGCTCCAAAGAGATAACATTGTTGGACATGTTTAAGGCTCATTAATTTCAGTGAGATACTTCCCCATTGCATTTGTGGTTGGACCCATTCATGCCCTTTTAAAAAATAAAACACAACAGCAACAGGAAATGAATCAAGAGGACAGATGAAGGCCGCTCCATTGGAAATAATAGTACCATCTCTCTCACTTCATTGATGGTAATAAGTGCAGTGTGGTAGTTCGCCAACTTTTTAACACAATCCTCACAGTTGTCATTTTATATGAAAATCAATTAACAGGGATTCTTCTTCCTACTCCCTCAGTAGCCAACTATGCTTGATTTCCTGCTGCCTTGCTCCATAGATAAAGCACAACACAGCTGGAAAGGGAGGAAAGGATGTGGTGCTTGGTATGCTTTCAAAAGGATTTTTTAAAGCCCTGTTGAAAACATTTCCTTGCAAGCAAGAAGTGATTCATCACTTTGATAATTCCATATATGGTCTTGTTTGCATGTGACAGGTCAGCCTTGGGGGGGTCATATAATAAGATTATGAGATCATTATAAGATCATTATTCTGAGTGAATGGATTGGCCCCTTTTAAAAATCTAATTGGACAGCTGTCAGAATGATGGTGGATGCACTGAACATTATCACCACTGCTCTAAGAACCACCTCACACCCTATGCATAGGCAAAGCTGGACTTGCTTCAGAGCATACACTCCAGAAGAAGCTGTAGCCCAATCATAGCCCCCTAATGAATAAGCTGCAGGCTATGCATATTTGCATAAACAATTATAACTACTGGTGCTTTTGTCACATCTTGTCTCAATCACCACATGATTTTGTTTGTTATGATGTTGATATTTTCTGGTTGTGCTTAATGGTTCACTGGATTTTGTGGGTTTTGTGGATTTTGTCTTATTGTATTTACAGTGGTACCTTGGTTTAAGAACAGTCCAGTTTAAGAACAATTTGGTTTACAAACTCCGCAAAACTGAAAACAGTGTCTTGGTTTGAGAACTTTACCTCGGTCTAAGAACGGAATCCAAATGCTGGAAGGGCACCGGCGGTGGGAGACCTCATTGGGGAAAGTGCGCCTCGGTTTAAGAATGGTTTTGGTTTAAGAACAGACTTCCGGAATGGATTAAGTTCGTAGACCAAGGTACCACTGTATATTCATTGCTTCAAACCACTTTAAATTTATTTTCTTTTCTTTAGGAGAGTGAGGAAGCTTTGAATGAATTAATGAATCAATAGTCTTCTTCTGTTATCTCACCTTCATCCTCTCACATCTATGCAACGCTCTGCTGCGAGCCTCCACCCATCCCTTTTGCCACTCTGATCAAGAGATGCCTCTCCTTAAAATACATGCAAAGAGTTTATATGAGCACAAGCTCATTGTTCTTATTTCCAAAGCCTCTCAACAACTACCCCACTTTTTTACTGCTCTTATATACCCTGCTACCTCACACCCTGTGACCTTCACTTTTTCAGTTCCATCACTCTCGAGCAACCCAAGATCTCCTGCTTCTCTGCCATTCCTTGCTGCTTCCTAGAACTGCTTCCTAGAACAGCTGCATGATGCCACCTTCCTAGGAACACAGGAAGCTAACTTATACTGATTCAAACCATTGGTCTATCTAGGTCAGTATTTTCTACACTGTCTGGAAACAGCTCTCCAGGACTTCAGTTAGCAGTCTACTTCAGCTTTACTTGGAATTGCTGAGGGCTGAACCAGGGACCTTCTGCATGCAAACAAATGCTCTACTACTGAGCTACAACCTTCTCAATATTTGCTCTACTTCAGCTTTTCCTACTTTCTCTGTTGTGTCCCCTCTGTCAAATTTTATATTGTACCTTGTACTCTGACACAGACAGATGGCTTTATAAAAATCATAATAAATAGTTCCTAAGCTGCTGGTTCATAAAGTTATTCCTTCTCCACTTGTGTCTAAATTTTAATTTTGAAAATTACATTTTCCAGTTCTCCAGCATTGTATCAGCAGACCTCAGTTCCAGTATGAAAGAAAAGAAACAAGAACTAAATAACCTGATTTTTTTTGTGGCCAACCATGATCGGTAAACAACAGTTTCTTAAGAAACACCATGTGAAGACCTGTCAGTTTTCATTTGGGGTTTGGATTAGGCAACCATGCTCAGAATATTAACAAACCACCAAGAATGCATCGCAGCAAACTTCAGGTTTAATCTGCAAATGCTACTGTTACATTAGTCAAAGTTCCATTTACTAGAGTTAACAAATTGTGACACAATTAATGCAGAAGAACTAGGCAAGCTTAGTCTCACTGCCCAAAAATGGAAAATAAAGAAATGCCAAATAAAATAGCTACCTGCATCCTAAATAACATTTATTTTTTATTTTTTTAAAAAATCAACCTCAACTCCATGCTGGTTTCAGCTACGTTTCTAGTGTAAAAAAAACTTGTGTAAAAAAGTGCTTCCTCAATCCTCTCTACTGTATGGAATATTGCTAGCCCTGCTATCATCTGGATCTATTACAAAACTAGACTTTACGTGCCAGATTTAGACTAGAGCTATGTTTAGCTAAAGTCACGCACAGCAGGAAGCATCCTCCTCCAGCATACGATTCCCCTTATTAATCAAGGAAATGCAAGTCTTGTTGATATCTATATTTTAGAAAGCTGGGCTCACTTGGTTCCAAATCAAAATATTTCACCAAGCTGCTATTTCATAGACAGCCATGGAAACATCATCGCAAGTTACAACTCCATTCTTGAAAATGTTTTTGCTGAAGTCTTTCCCTTTAGAGCAGGGGTGGCTTATCCTCTAGAAATCGATGAACCCTATCTGAACTGGGATAGCTACATCTATGAACCTTCGCCCTTTTGCATGCAGTACAATCCAAATACTTAGTAAATTTGTTCATTTTGCACCCTTCTGATAATTCAGGTTGCCTTTTAACATACTGAAAATTAATATGTCCCAGACGGCGGTGCCATAAATGAACACAAGAATTATGGGTAGGTGAGTTCACACAACCAGCATGAACCTGTTCAACTTCATCTGGACTTGTCTCAAAATAATATAACCCATCTCTGCATTCCACCTGCAAAAGAGATACCTTATTCTTTGAAATAGTGCAAACCCCATTTTCAAACACAGTTTTAAACCCATTTCTATCAAGTTCTGACACAGACAAAATACACCCCTTCATTCCCTTTAGCACGTAGGCATCAATTTCTGTTTGCAAACAATTCAGGAACACTGTGCCTACGGTCTCTAAGGAACGTTTAGTTGAATCTGCCATTGTCACAACTTTAAGGGTTTGCAAATGTCTGCAATTCTGCAAACGGACACTAGATGGCGCCACCAGGTGGTGAGATGCACCACTGTCGATCAACCAGCGTAGATTGCTGCCTTGGCCACGCCCTTGCATCAACGCCATTGCTGAAGCCATGTGCTGTGTGCTGTGGGAGTAGCCACGACCTCCTCCTCTTCTTCGACGTCCCATGGAACTCCTTGTCTGGTAACTAGGGGTAACGGCCTTGGTGCTGTCTTGACCAGGTTCACGTGTGCAATTCCTAATTAAATGGGAAGAGGAACCACAGCGAAAACAGTGTCTAGCTGCAAAAGCATTCACTGTGTTCTCAAACTCAGCATCCCCACTCTTAGGCACAGCATAACTCCCCTTTGAAGACAAACCTCTTTCTCTTTGCCTTTTATCCTGTTCATCTGCAAGCCGAGAAGAAATGTATTCAAGGGTTAATTCAGTTGAAGGCATAGCTTCCAAAGTTAAAGCTAGAGTCTCATAGCTTTTATCAAGAGAAGACAACAATATGTATGACTGCTGCTCCATAGAGAAAGGAATGCCCAGCTGTCTTAGTTGATTAAAGGCAGACACCATTTTGGCAATATGTTCTTTCACACACGCTCCCGGTTGGAGACGTAAATCAAACAAACATCTTGTAGCATGGATCTTGGCCCCTGCAGTGTTTATGGAATTTAGCCGCTGCAGAACCGTCCAGACCTCATGCGTGTTCTTTAACTCAGAAACATAAGGCATTTGCTCTGGTCCCACTGCCAAAACTAGTAGACCTTGGGCTTTCCTGTCGCGTTTCTGTGAAGCTGCTGCTGCTGCTTTGTCTTCTGCAGACGCGTCTGCAGCTGCCTGTAAAGGCGGTGCTTCAGTACAACTCCACAACTCTTTTGCTTGCAACCAAACCCTCACTCTAGCCTTCCAATCTTGCCAATTTTTCCCATTGAGTCGCGTAAACGGGACAGTAAAACTTTCCTGGGACTCTGCCATCCTCCCTGGGGCTTAGGAACGATACTCACAAACCTGTAGACCGTCTCCCAGCTGCTGAGGTGGCTCCTTGAGGAATAAGACGTCTTCCAGCGAGTACAAACTGCGCAGTGCCTGTTTAAAACTTTTTCTAGGCACGTTGCAGGACTCAAGCTGCTTTGAAGGCTTTCGTTGTCGGCAACCGCTTCTGTCTTCGCTCCAGTCCTTTCATAAATCACTCTGAACTGCACTCCTTATCTCCTTCTTGACGCACTAACAGCCATAACCTGTCCCATTAAACTTTAATTAGTTTAATGCTAAGTAAATGTCTAGTGTGCTTCCATCGTCACAAGTCCCATTACAGCAGAGCATTTCGCGCAGCGGTTTAAGAAGGGCAGGAGAGGCAGTATCTTTTCAAAGAGGAATCTTGGAGCAAGCGGTTTGGAACTCAAAGAAAAGGTTTATTTACAAAAGAAAAAAAAAACCCTGGTGAAGAACCACACATATCAGCAAACACGCCCAAAGGGAACAAACACACGGGTGACTATTTATACAAACTCACATTCCTGGAAGCTTAATGACTTCCAGCTGCTCAGTGATTAGAGTGTCTTGCTACCTCTTAACCCTTTGGTAGCAACAGCAGTCACCATCTCCTCCCAATGCCCCTGGTCACTACAGTGACACTCAGAGACATTTGGGTAAAAGTCATTGCAAATGTCCTGACCTGGGACATCACTTTTCAGTGATGCCATACCCTTAAAGGTAGGGAGAAAAGTAATGCTGGCCAAAACAGAGTACCTTTTGCCAGTCAGGCCATTCCTTGGCTGGGATAGCTTGACCACTGTTGTTCATGCACAGGTAACCTCAGGGTTAATTTACTAGAATGGGCACTACGTGCCAGTACCCTTGAGGTTGGTCCAGAGGCTGTAGCTGGTGCAGAACAAGATGACTTGCTTGCTTGTGGGGGCAAGTTTCCACCAACCTATAACACCTTGTTTACAGGATTTGTGCTGGTTGCCAATCTGCTCCTAAGTTTTGCTACTACAATATAATACCTTATACAGCTTTGGAACAGTTTATTTGAGAGGCCACCTTATCCCTTATATACCCAGTAGGTCACAGTGTTCTGCAGGAGACTGACTCTTTAAAGTCCCCATAATATCAAAAACTTGCTCCACAGTAACTTGGAGCAGGGCTTTCAGAGTGTCTGCTTCTGTTCTATGGAATTGTATTCCTGCCGAGATACGGCACACACCACTATCTACTCTATCCAGAAACAAGTGAAGACGTTTTTGTTTCTTTGTTTCAACAAGCTTTTCTAGCCAGATGAAAAGGTCTCTGCCTTAGGTGTTCATTCTGTGTTTTTTCTTAAACATACACTCTGTTGTTCTTGCACTGTTCTTGCTGCTTTTAAACAAATGTCCTTTCAATGCCTTGGAAGTATGAGTGGGATGTGAGTCATTCATTCATAAATGAAATGAGATGTGCCAGGCTGGGTGGCCCTGCAGTGTCATCTCCCTGCTGTTGCCTTCCCTTCATACAAGCTTGCTGGGGAGGGAAATACCATAAGGCTTGTGGCAGAATATGGGCAATCAGACAGCCGTGGCATGGAGGAGGATTAGGGGAACCGGACCAGCACAGGGGAAATGGGACAAGAAGCTCACAGGGGTGGAAGCTCCATAGAAGCTCACAGGGGTGGAATTAAATCATCTCATATACATCCTGGGGAGAGCCATGGGAAGGTACTGGGAGGGGGGCAGAAGAGCCAATCAAACCTGGTGTTGGATCTACTTCTGTCACTCACTGAAATCAGCACCCTTGGGAATGGCAAGCACAGTTTCAATCATTTAGTAGAAGCTTCCCCCTTTGGATTTAACAGATGAAATGGCAGGCCCTTCTTGCTCACTCTGCTTGGAATCAGCTAGATGTCTGAGTGGCAGTTGTGCAACTGACACTGAGTATCTTGCACAAAGTGGATTGTACTCTCACAGGATAATCTAAGGGTGGGGTAATTGATAAGGTCTCCTTCCTCTGCACACCACTTCTCCTTCTCTGTCCCATTACTCCTTTAAATGCACTGCACTGGTGTGGAAGCAAGCAGACCAGAATCTTCAAAAATATATTTGTTTACAAGTCACTACAGATATTCAGCTGTCAATGTAATAAACTGATCACAAGTTTCATTTCCCCCCTTTTTGCTAAAAAAAATAAAATCCCTGGATTAGTATGTTTTATATGGTGTCAGCTTCTGAAAAGTTGGTTATGAAGTCTAAGAGTCAGGTGGCCATAGAGCTTCTTACTCAAAGCCTAATTATCTGAATGGCAAATGATAACCTGATTTAAGATATGCTTCTCACTCAGTTGAAAGACACAATTCCGGGACGAATGCACTAGATTTCACATCTGCCACAGTTACAGCAATTAAAATGATTTCTCCCCTTCACATAAAGCATATATAATACACAGGCAAGTATTTATTCTAGTGCTAATAACAAACATACGGGGACCGCTCTGCTGTGTAATCCTTCACTATTCTATAGGTGGTCATTTCAACACACTGGACAGAGCATCCAGTGCAGCAGTGCTTTCTCAAAGTAATGAGGATCTGAATAAGCTATGGCACAGTTTGCATGATGGGAAGTAATTTATCAATACTTTAATGTGGAAATTATTTTCCTCACCTAAAGAAGAAGAAAAATCTTCAAAGGTCTAAAAGATAAAAGAAATTAAATCTGAAAGATGGGTAGAGGGGCATAGCAGGCAAATGAAATCTGATTAAGGTTTGACTATGTTCCCTTGAAACTAAGGTATATTTTGTTGTGATGTCCTTTATGTCTTCTCAAATGTTTTTGTTGAAACGATAGCAAAAAATGGCCACAATGGGGGTAGTCATGTTTCAAGGGACGTTTTGTTAAGAAGTGAAAGACAAGCCATGGTTTAAAGCACTGACAAGGCCTCTTTGCAGGGTGGGGGTGGGGGTAAAAGTTACACAAAGTTCATGTATACAATCAAGGTCAGAACAGGTATATAACCAAGGACGGTAAGCAAAGCAGAGATGAAAAGCAGATGGCTCAGCCTGTGAATCAAGTTGTCTGCAAAGCACGTCGATACTATATCACAAACCCCAAATGGCATCAATTTCCACAATATAAGTAATCACAGCCAAAGTGCAAGATTTTTTCTTAGATCAGTTGTCACTCAGATGGATTGCTATTGATACTTTGTTTACCAGGAAGGTTTTAAAAATTACCTGACAATTAACTTTAGAATAAGAGAAATACACAATAAAACTGTGCACTAGATTTTAATTCCAATTCCAATTTTGTAACATTCTGTGAAATGTAAGGGGAATATACAATTTATAGAGCACATGCAATTCATTCCGCCTGTGTGGTGCAGAATACTACAAAAAGTTACGTAATAAAAATGGAATAAAAAGTTTCACTAATTAAGACTAAGTTGAAAAGCACCCTAAGAACTTTATCCTTCAAAATGAGTGGGGGCTGGGTGTTTGTGAATGTCCTGGAGTCCTGGTAACTGGTGTGTATCATTTGCCTCCAGAAATCTCTAGAAGGGAGCATTTCCTTCACTCTGACATCATCACATAGCATTGTGATGAAACCACATATGACACAAGAGCCCTGCAGTACCAGGCCAAAGGGTAATCTACTTCAGTATCCTGTTCTTATAGTAGACAACTAGATGCCAATATCTGAAAGGGGGACCTTAACACAACCGTTTCCTCACCTACAGTTTTTCAAAGGCATACTGCTCCATCAACAGAAGTAATACACAGCCATTGCAGCTAGAAGCCATTGATATAGCTTTATTCTCCATGAATTCGGCCAAACTTCAATTCAAACCTTATCCTCCATGAATTTGGAACATTCAGGACAGACAAAAGAAAGTACTTTTTCACAGAGAGCATGTTTGAACATTCAGTTTCATTGGATGTCCCATAATTCTAGTCAGGGCTTTTTATTTTCAGCCAGAACTCACCGGAACTTGGTATTTCATTAAATCATAGAGTTGGAAGCGACCACGAGGGTCATCTAGTAAAACCCCATGCAATGCTGGAATCTTTTGCCCATTTGAATATGGCTATCATGTCTCCTCTCAGTCTCCTCTTTTCTAGGCTAAACAAACCCAACTCCCTCAACTGTTCCTCATAAGGCTTGGTTTCCAGACCCTTGATCATCTTGGTTGCCCTCCTTTGTGCACAGCTTGTCAATATCTTTCTTAAATTGTGGTGCCCAGAACTGAACAAAATACTTTACGTGTGGTCTTACTAAGGCAGAAAAGAGCAGTACTAGTACTTCCATTGATTACAATACTTCAGTTGATGCAGAACATTAGCTTTTTTTCCTGCTGTAGCATCAGACTGTTGTGTCATGTTAAGCTTGTGTTCTACTAAGGCTCCTAGATCCTTTTCACATGTACTGTTGGTAAAACAAGTGTGTGTGTCCCCACCCCCTGCCAAGATATTTAATGTCAGGCAAAACAATTTCATACATGTGTAGCCTGATTTATGAAGCTGAAGGTACCTGCTTTCATGAATGGATCAGAACAATTGTGCCTTACATAAGAAAAGTGTACACTGTGTATTAACCTCAATTCAGATTTTGTAGCATTCTGCAAAACTAATCTAGCACTCTCTTTTTTTGCCAGCACAGTAAATGCAATCAAAATCTATCATATTAAATATTTGCCCTATTAGCATCCTTTTCATCTTCTTGGGAGATGATATTCCTAAATCAAAAAATTCCCTTTGGGCTTATAATAATTGAAATTATATGAATGATATCAATCAGTTATTAATCATGAAATATGCATATATCAAAGCTTACATTTATGTCAATCCAAAGAAGTATAATCAAATTTCTGCACCGCTATAAACTCAACTGGAACAGTATTAAAAATTGTAGAATGCTAAATTGATAATTAGCAGGGAATGTTTGCTGTTTGGTACTATTGGGCATGGAATAGAATTATTAAATATTAGATGAATAAAATTATAAAGAAAGTGTATAAATGTGAAATCCAAAGAATTAAATAACACACTTTAAAACTAGTTCAACATATAGTGCGTGTTAATCATTAAATATTCTGTACTACAATTAACTTATTGATTAAATATCACAACCTAAGACTAACGGTTTTTCAAACAACCTGAGAACTTGAAAGTGACCTCCTGCCAGATGAATAGAGACCCTGTTTCATTTGAGGTCCTGTCATAGGATGCATATGGCTGCAGTGTACCTGAAGGTTTTCTTCTTGGGGAGTTTAAGAGTACTTTGTAGTACTTTGTAACTATCTGATGGGGTGTTTATTTTCCATGCCAAGTGCTGATGTGTGGTGAAGAAAAATTCTGCTGTGGCCTTGGTCCTTTGGTTGTGGTAACTTTAAATACTTTTACTTGGAGATTCTGGAAACTAAAGATGGTAAGACTGGGTTGAAATCATCACCCCATTTTCAGGTGGTCAAAGTGAGCCATTTGGAGGATTTTCAGGTGAATGGGAAAAACTGTGTATGGGGGGGGTGCACATCCCATGGGTCAATTCTCCTAGTAGCCATCATTTGCCCCCAGAAACCTGGTAGAATGATGCTACATAATAATGTAGCGAACCAAGCACTGGCTCTGTCACCATTTTTTCAAAAGTCCAGAAGTCCCCATCAGAGCAACCCTACATTATCACATGGGCCCCATCTGCCCCATACATTTAATAGCAATATTATAGCTTCCCCCAAAGACTCCTGAGAACTGTAGTTTGTGAAGGACACATAGAGAACCCTATTCCTCTCGCAAACATACAACTCCCAGAGTGGTTTCAGAATCAGTCCCTCTTCCCTGTGAACTCAGAGAATTGTAGCTCCTACCAACTCTCAGTACCCTTAAAAATTAGTGTTCCCCAGAAGACATCACTGTTAAAAAAATTGTTTTTATTAAAGATGTTCTTGGGTTACAAAAGTACATACAGTGTCTCTGTTTTCTGTTCACAGAATCCGTTCTACAGATCAGTTATATTCTATGTGAGACACTAATGGTATAGAGAGAATAAGGTTGGGAAAGGAGAGAGGTGGGGAGAGAGAGCATGGGAAGGTTTAAAAGGGGTAGTAAACTCTCATTCTTTACATAGCGTATGTGCAAAGTTGTTGTGGTATAATACTGCTTTACCTGTATACTGCAGATAGGGCCATAGTGCTGATCTTGTATGAGAGTCATTGGACTAATAATAATAATGATGATGATGATGATGATGATGACATTCAACAAACTAGCAGCATTTCATGGTTGATGAGTTTCATTTCCCCAGTCCAAATTTTGCCCCTCCCCACCTTGAAAACTGAAGGGGCTTGCCAACTTTTGCCTATTTCCTCCCTCCCTCATTTGAAATTGAGCAGTCTGAGCACGTAACATTTATTTCAACCCCACCTTCTAGAGGAAGAGGACATACTCAACAATTGTGCTCCATTGACCTTCGCTACACCCAAGATGCCCCTTTGTTTCGAAAGGTGGAAGGGGTAGGTAATTGTCCTTGTTGCCAACACTGTTGTTGATGATGGTTACGATGAATGCCATTTTCTAAAGCAATAAAAACAGGTGCTCTTAAAATGCATTGCTATACTTGAGAGCAGTGATCTGCACCTTGGTGAATCCTCTGGATTGAGATGGATTTTAAGTATTGCATAAAAAGAAAAAGAAAAACACAATAGAGCAATTATTAACCCCCTAAAATGCATTCTAGCTACCTGGATCTAGTTGCTGATTCCAACAAGACTTAATAATTATGCGTTTGCTTAAGATGAATATCTTGAACGTTACAATTCTGCCTGAGTCTATAAACACCACAACAGAATAATATTCTTAAAGATTTAAACGAGTAATAGGTTTTTGTCTTCCGTCTGCCTCTCCTTATAGAAAAACAAAACAAAACAGCACTCCATACATAGAAGGGAAATTATTATGCGAACAGCAGGTGCAGCTCTAAATTGAAGAAAAAGCACAGGCTCCTGAGTGATGACCTTTTAAGCAAGTTTTCTGATGTAAGCAGCCTCCTGGGGGCAATATTAATAACAAGTTATGTTTCAGCTTTTCTTTGGGTTGTTTTTTAAGTGACAAGTTCCAATGCTGCCTTTGCATTGTGCTATGGCAGGATTCTAACCTTGTGTTGTAGAACTTAATGAATGGCCCTCACATGACATCTCCAAGGAAACAGACATTAATTCGCCCACCTCTTTTAGAACAAGGTTAAGTGCCCCCCAAAGGTGTGTGATGTGCTTTGACTTAACAGCATAATCCCATTCATTTCTAAATGAAGCTCAGAATAGCTGCATATATTTACAAAGACATAAGAATCTAAAAGTGGGGTTATCTTCTTCCTGATCCAGCTTGATAGTTATGACAAACAGGTGTTACGATGGAGGAATATCTGTTTTCGTTGCTGAAAGCATCGCAGTTTCAATGGGCTGTACATATCCTGTTCCACACATATGCAAATAAACACACTTGGGAATCATTTCAAACAATATGCTTTTTTCACCCATCAATTGATTCTGACTATCCTAGTGTAATGGTGTGTGCCTATTCAAAATTCCAGGACATGTTTAAGATAAAGATGTATAGCAACATAAAAACAGGTTATAATGAAGGTCTATTTTTATATCAAGCTATGCCAACTATTGCAGAATCAGCAGCTTGCCGCAATCAGCCTTTTGGAACTTCCTTCTCTATTAGGACTGCTTGCTTTTAAGGAAAAGCCTGGTGCTGTGATGTTTTTATTGAACAGGTCTGTGAAGTATACACACACACATGGCAACTTTACTAATGCCATGAAATAAGCCATAGAAAAAGTTCAAAATGGCACACAGCAATGAGAGAAAAGTCTAACTTCTCCAGGAAGGGGGTTCCAAAGTCTGGGAGCAACCACAATGTACGGGTTAATAATAATAAGTTAATAAACCATAAAAACCTGGGGAGTTGCCTTATATAGAGTCATACTATTGGTCCGTGTAGCACATATTTGGCCATGCTGACTGGCAGCAGCTTTCCGGGATTTCAGACTGTTTTTACTTCCATCCCTACCTGGGGATGCTGAGGGTTGACCCTGATGTCTTCTGCATGCAAATCTGTACCTCTGACCTACAGCCTTCCCCACAAATCTAAGGAATGATTCTTACCACGACTTTCCTTATTTTCTTACTGTGCCTAGAGCCAGTAAACAACAATATGAACTTGTTGTGTGCATTGCTTGCTGTCTCTTGTACAAAAGACACTTTCAGTCAGTGGAGTGAGAAAATAGGAATGAAAACAAAACAAATACCCCCAGGACTGAATATAACTGATATATAAGGTGGTGGTATAAACAACAGGCATACTTCAACATACGATATATTTCATTCAGAATCAAAGGTTTAGATGTATGTTTCCAACATCCTGTGCACACAAAAATTAATATAGTTATACAGACTCCATCATTCCAGTGGTTGCATAGGCAGCTTGTGAAGGAACATAATGATGTTTACTGCATGTCTTCAGACATTAGGAAAAAAAAACAAGGAAAAAAAAACAAACAGGCAAGCAAGACAAGCTCCTGACAGCAACATCTGCATAATTACTCAGAACTTGGAGAGAATGTCCCTAGCCCATAAGGTGAGTTATGCAGCTGCTACAGTAGCAAGCTGAGGAAATGTACATGCAGTCCGTCATTTGGAAGCCCAGGCTGAAAATGCATAGCTCTTGCCCTGATTTTTTTTTACCTGCAAAGTTTGCCTAATATTTAAACTTAGCTGCGGGACTGAACTGTCACAGCAAGGAAGTGAATGGAACCAAATTAATCACTGACACCATAGGAAGATGGGGGCCTGTGGAAGAGTAATGAATAATATTGTATTTGCATACATCTTGCAAAGTGTTAAGGGACCGGGAGCTGTATTTATCAGCTTGAGTCTGATGTTTACTGACTTGCTGCTTATTTTCTTTACACCACCTTTTGCAGATTGATTCACATATGAGTGGAAGAAGATGAGGTGGTAGCAGAAACAGCCCCCATAAAAATATCCAGACTTACTAAAAAAAAGAAAGAAAGGGTGCCACAAACTCAGCAGGAGAGGATGAAGTGCACATGAAATCAGTGTTAGATTTTTTTGTCGTCTGTACATCTCACCACTCATGGCCCTGCAAATGGTAAACATCTTACAAATAATTTGCCAGAGGCAGATTTAGAACAAGGCCTGTGAACATAGACCTTAGCTATCATTAAATATCCTATGTGAATATCAGAGTACCATCTCCAAACTCCCACTTTCGTTCCATTGCATGCAAGACATGACAGGGTCATGTGGAAACCAGCCCACAGTCTAGATGCATGTAATTATACATACTGCATCTTACATGTATTTATATTTCTAAAATCTGCTTCACCCTCTTGCCTATGAAAGCTCAAATCAGTTCACCTTCAAAATTTCAGGGGTCATTGTCTTCTTTCTTTCTCTTTCATATCCACCCCTCCAGTGCATAGATTATTCATACATATGCAGGGCATACTTGGGCTGTGATCCACTTGACAGAAAGCTCTCAGTTCTCATAGTTTGTGCTTTCAAATATTTTCCTGACATCACTTAGATCTATTGGTATTTCTGGACATCCAATAGCTGTTAAACTGGGAGCCTTTGAAGCAAGCATGTGTATATTTAGACTTTCCTGATGCTCCTTTGAAGAGCTGTTCTTATGTTCTTTCACTCATTCTAATGAGGTTCCTTGGTTTGATTTACGAGTGCAGTAACACAAGTTGGTGTGTTTTTGACGAGACTTCAGGTATTATTCAGAAAATGTTTCATGCTGCTGAAGAACAAAGATATTTACTCTGCTCTGTTGTTTGATCAACACACTTGCAAACAATTTAGTTGGGGATAATAGAAGTTTCACAGCTGGGCATGACAAATCAAGTAGTAGCAACAATGAAAACAAAAACGCAATCAAGTCATCCAGATTAAAACAGTGATGAATGAATGAGGAATATGCTGGGTTTATATGTGTTGCTCTGTATAGGCTCTTGTCTAAGGTAAGAGTTCACTAAGACATAGCCAACTATATTGTTTGATAGATGCATATCCAAGTGTCAGGATCCAGCCATGTCCAGAGCTTGAACCTGAAATCTCTTTGGAGGGGGAGAAGAAGCATGAGGAACAGGAAGTCCCAGTGAAAGTCATCATCAAGAGCAACTCCCTCTTCCTGTTGAGCCAAGTCCATCATTCGAGACAAAGTACCAAAGGAGTTCATGACAATTCCCAGGGTTCCCAGATGGATCCCAGACACTCTCGCAACACCCCTCATGGCTACAAAAGTACAAGCAACATGATTGCAACCAACATGATAATTTCAGAGCCACCAGGTAGGGCTCAGCTAGCGACATGTGACTCATGTGATTACGCAGGAGGAAAGGAGGGCAGGAAAATACATATAAGCAATTGCTTGAATCAAGATCTGACTGACAGCCAGGAAGGGATGCACAAGATCATTGACCTGGTCTTCTTTGCAAGCTATTAGCTGGCTAAAGTTGTGCCTGTGATCTTCACAGTACTTGAAGCAAGTTTGTGACAAGATACAATAATTCTATAATGTCTGCCCTGCATGGCCTAGTTGCTCCACAAAATGCTCATTTGTCTGTACAAGAGTATTATCAGGAGGGTGGGTTGTTGGTTTGTTTGTTTTCAGAGGGGGGAAATAGCTATAGATTCTTGACGTGAATGTTTTTTATTAGAAAGCTGAGTGGAGATTAGAACCTTGGCCTCCCATCATTACACCTTAAGTGGACTTTGATAGAGAAGAGGAAACTACTTTGGTCTCCAAAGAAAGGAAGGTAAGCTGGATGCTATACAGTGGTACCACAGGTTACAAACACCTCGGGTTACAAACACTTTGGATTACAAACTCCACTAACCCAGAAACTGGATTAACCTCGGGTTAAGAACTTTGCCCCAGGATGAGAACAGAAATCGTGCTCCGGAGGCGAGGCGGCAGCAGGAGGCCCCATTAGCTAAAGTGGTGCTTCAGGTTAAGAACAGTTTCAGGTTAAGAACAGACCTCCAGAATAAATTAAGTTCATAACCAGAGGCACCACTGTATCTGCTTCTCCTTTAATCATTTCCCTTGGATCCCTAGAAAACACTCCCATCCCATTTGATAATTTAATGTTTTGCAGTTCAGAACATAAGACAAGGTTGCTGGATCAGGCCACTAGCCCATCTAGTCCAGCCTCCTATTTTCACAGTGGCTGCCCACATGCCTGTGGGAAGATGGCAAGCTCTTCATCAGTGCAACTGCATTCTGCCCACCTGCAGTTCCCAGCAACTGGCATAATTTAAGGTCAATCCTTGATTATGGACTTCTACTGGCTGGTGACAGCAAAGGATACTGTGCAGGGTGCTCATCACATGACAACTTTATGTGCTGTGGGAACTGGCAGGCCCTCTCCATATCCATCTCGGGAAGCAGAGAATGGTCTCACTGAAGCAACATTTTCCACAGACAGATGACTTCAGATACATTTAAAAAGACATTTAAAATTACAGTAGTTTAGAATATGGATCTGCCTATCTTAGATCTGTTTCAGATCTAGGAAAGGTACCACCATGAAATCAGGACAGATCCTTAATCAATATAACATGTTTTAACAACTCTGTTTTGCTCCATGGAATAGTTTACAAATTATATGTACATGTGTCTTCAAAGGGTAACCTGAACTTCTAACTCCATGCTAAACAACGCAATTACAGGAAATGATCATTACTTCCTGATTGTCCTTCCTGTGGATTTCTTTTTCTATTAGAAAAAAAATGGAGAATTATTCTGGGTAGGTGTAAGGGTGACCCCGCCCCATCGATGGTGGTTTTGTCTCCCCTTTATTCTAACAATGCAATACTTAGTTGCAGGGAACACTGGAAGAGGCAAAAGCCTGTTATTGCTGCTGGTGAACCTAAAAATATTAATGAATTTTCTTCAACCCTACTTTCAGCACTTCACAGACATTAATTATGGGTTGTCGAGCATGTTCATGCAGAAAGGCTTCATTCTTTGAGTTAGTTTAAAACAAACAAATCCTTATTCTGTCTACTGTGTGCTATTTGCATATTTTAACCCCCTCCCTTTCTCTGACTTCCCACTAAATGTAATACAAAAATGCCGCATTTTACTTGTGCCCTGCCCCAGAAACAACCCATCCTGTTTAGTGCCATGTATTGATTTTCTAATGTGCAGTCCATAGAAAGAGTTTTCGGGGTGGGGGATATTAGGCCCTACTGTGCGCTTTTCATTAGAACACAATTGGGCCTCTTTTTCTCACCCTGTACAAACTAGAAACACCACATCACAAGTGCAATACCACAACTATTATATTTAATTCCACCGTCTTGAAGTTTGACCTACTGTCATTGTGTACTTTCTTGCAAGCATTCTATACAAAGGCTAGTCAGCCTTACTTTTCCTCATAAATATTCACCAAGAAGAGCCAAGAAGATCAAATGGAGCTAGAGATTTTTTATTATTATTATTTTGTCCAGGGACAGAGCTGTTGCATGCTTTCCTTCATTTTAATACTTTATCACATATTAAATAAATATTTCTCTCCTAAATAAATAGAAGCAAATTGCTTAGCTGTTTGGAGTCCCTTTAGCACCTGCGATAGTACAGAAATCCACCGTTAGAGAAAACACACAGGGACTGACAGGTTTAATTTCCTTCCACATCCTTTGCTAAGTGCCCCAAAGAGGAAGTTAAAGGGCAAACATAAAGGGATGCAGTAAGACAAATGAAAGCAGCTTTCTTAATATTACCCAAATTGCCTCAAGGATGGATGGTGGAACAATTAAAAATATGCAAAAACATTTAAAACTGGATTATGGCTACATATTGTTTGAATTTTGTAAAGAGTTAGAGGAGCTAGCCCAGTGGTAGAGCATCTATTTTGCGTGCAGAAGGCATGACCAGGTAGGGCTAGGTGCTGCCAATCATTGCAGACAATACTGAGCTATATGGACCACTGGTCTGACTCATTATAAAGCAGCTCCCTATGTTCCTATCTGAGTCCTATTTGATTAAATTAACAGCTTGCAATCAGTGGCACTGCTTATATGCTAAATAAAAAGGCCAGGCAACACATCATATTTTTCCTGGCTCAGTGTAAAAGGAACAACACTGCTAAAAATCAAGCCTCTGCAATCAGACTTGTGTGAGACAACATTCTATTGAACGGGTCCCAATTAAGTAACAAACAAAACACACATGCACACACCACAATCCTCACAGAGATAGAGACTCTCTCACCAGAAGGTATCTATTTAGTTAAATTGATCTTGAGTCATTAAACTGTGATGACTTTGATCATAGCTGTGATTAGTGGCCAACTACAAAAGTGCCTGGGAAGATACAAAATAAAAAGGAACAAAAGAAATTATGGGAAATCGTTAATGTCCCTCTCAGCTGTCTGCAACATGAGCAAGTTTGTTTCCTCGGCGTTCCTTGCCAAAGTGGATGGGAACTAGCATGAGGAGGGACCCACATCATCTGAGCATCGATAAACGTAACCATGCACAATATGGCAATGCTTTTGTTGCTCCAGCTCTATTAAGCAGAGGGGGAAATAACCATCTCTGTCCTACAATTGAATAATAAGAACAAAAGGCTCCAAGCAGATTGTTGTACTGTTTGCTGGAGCAGAATGCCAATTATGTTTTCCTCTCTAAGTAATCAGTGGAAAGCAGATCCATTGCTCTGAAATGAAGGACCATATGGTGATGGATCATAGTCATGTTTAAAAGGTTGCAGAAGCCAATGAGTTTCTTCAAAGGCAAGGAAAACTACAGATTTTCAAAACAGTACAACTCATTATCTCAGTATATGATATGTGTTGTTTAAAAAGAAAGGAAATATGGGTTGTGCATGCCATTGGCACAAATGCTTTTGCATATCCTAAATAAGCTGCTGTAGAAGGCACTTGCTCTTGAATCCTTGAAGACTGACATGGAGGCACTTGCTTTACTCAGGTTGGTAGCAGCCTTAGGGGAAATGAGAGATCTGCACAGCACAACAACAAATGGGGTTGATCCAGACTTCACCTTCCACATATCGAAAGTTTCATTTCGCCTACAGAAGGTTTTGATCTAGTGGAGGGATCCTGCTGGCTGAGGAAGATTAAAGGTGATTGCTGCCAGTTCCCTGATTCTCCCAGCAGCCCCACAGCCCCACCTCTCACATTATTCTGGAGGGATAGAGGGCTCTCCAGAATAGTGTAGAAGGTGGTGTTGGAGATGCAGGGAAAGAGGAAATGCCAAAAGTAATCTCTCTCCCCACCTCTCTACTCCATCAGAGGAGATGTTCTCAGAGAAGATATTTTCTTAGTGGAACACCGCTCAGCAGATGCTCCAACTGGTATGAATGAACTCTGGATCCAACCCATTGTCGCAGTGTGCTTGGGGGGCTAGCCAATTGTTGTGTACTATACAGTAACAGCCATCAGCCCTGACCACTGTCTATGCTGGCTAGGATTGATGGGAATTGCTATCCAAAACATCTGGATAGCACCATGTTGGCTACCACAGTTTGCATCATGCAACCCACAGTCAACTACAGTGGTACCTCCGGTTAAGAACTTAATTCATTCTGGAGGTCCATTCTTAACCTGAAACTGTTCTTAACCTGAAGCACCACTTTAGCTAATGGGGTCTCCCACTGCCATCATGCCGCTGCTGCGCTATTTCTGTTTTTATCCTGAAGCAAAGTTCTTAACCCGAGGTTAATCCAGTTTCTGGGTTAGCGGAGTCTGTAACCTGAAGTGACTGTAACCTGAAGTGTCTGTAACCCGAGATACCACTGTAGAACGTTTGCTACATTCCATTTAGTCTTACCCAGCCAAAGGCAGCATGCATGTCTAAATTCTTCTCCTTTCCACTAAGCTTTATATGGTGCAGGCAAGAAGACTTTCCTAGCCCTGCTAGAACTTCCACATCCTGAAACAAACATTCTGGCAACCATTCCAAAATCTGTCATGTTTCAAACCAATCTGCTTGTAAGTCATGATGACATGAATGAGTACTGTGTATCCTTGTGATAGTACAACATTTTGTGCCAAACCATCTGTATTTTTGCTATATTTTAACCTTTTTCATACCATGCCATCTTCACTCATGTTGAGGGAGAAATGCATGCCAAGAACAAAATCATTTATGCAGTTTCAATACTACAAAAGGCATGATGCAGTGCGATACAGATTAAAACATACACAACCAGGCACAGCTAGCTCTACAATAAGGCAGTGAAGCAAGAATCTTGGACAACAGATGCTGGTGGGGGGAGAAAACCATGGTGAGATGTTGAAGGACAGTGTTAAGTGTGCCAAACAGCCACTCCTAAACTAGCTTCTTTGCATGGAATGGATGATGGGTACCGTATTCTCCTTTGCTTCATGAATCAGAACATAAAATGATCACGTAGCTGGGCTCTTTAATAACAATGAGCAACTGGTCGCTTTAAAGGAGTAACAGAACACCCAGTTCCATCCTTATTACAAGCAGGCAGAGAAGCAAAACAATTGTCCATGAAAACCCATTGTTCAAGGGCAGGAAAGTGAGAAGAGAATTCTGCCTACAGCTTTTGTAAATGCATACTTTGCAGCTCTTTTACTTAACTTTTCCATTTAATCATCTGTCTAGGCAGAAGCAATGCAGTGCAGGACTAAGAAATCATAAACAACATTTTTTTTCATTTTACTTGTAGTGTGTTTTACAGTTGTTGAGGTATATGTACACCATGGGTTCTGTGAATGTTTAAATGTTAAAACGATGTATTGCTATTTATTAACTCAAAGCATTCTATACCACCGTCTGTCCAGGCAGATTTCGGGGTGATGCACAGCAGTATAAATAATACATTAATTAAAACCTAATATAAAAACAATTAAATATTGGGAGGAATTCAACATCACACACTTTTGATCATTCTGTCAGTGCAAGCATTTCTGCTGACCAGATGGAATGATGCCCCCGCTCATCCCCACTCTAGTTGTTACGGGGGGGGGGGGCGTTCTCCTGAACCTTCAGAGTGGATTAGGAAGAGGAACATAGCAGGGAGGAGAGAAACCCCATTGTGCTAGCAGGAGCCTTCTGCTGGCCTCCAATAGTACTACTGGATCAGTTCAATCCAGGCCATTATAAATAAAGTACACTAAAACAATACAGGCAATGGCTGATTAACATATGTCTGAAAGCTGTGTGATTGCGCATGTGAGCACAGTGCTGAACTCAGAAGTGACCAAAAATGTCACCAAAATGCCATGAGAAGGGTGGAATAGGGGCCAGGCAGAATGGGGCAGAATGGGGTGGGGCAGACTTATATGCACTCTGCCAATGTATGTCTGGGGATGGAAGCCCCACAGAAAATGGTCTTTGACTGTACATACAATTAGCAAGTAAAATTAAATGGAGCAAACAAAAATTACAAAACAGTCTGAGGAATTTATATAATTAAGAATGCCTAAGTAAACAAAAACAAAAAAAGTTTTCATCTGGCACCAAAAAGTGTAAAGCTGGTGCCAGGTATACCTTTTCCAGGAGAGCATTCAAAATCCAAGACCACGCTTGCAAAAATATTTTCCTGTGTGATTATATATAACACACTTCCAATAAGAAAACCCTTTGGTTTAGGGCCTCAGTGGAAGATCTTAAAACATGTGGGCTGATTTGGGAAGAGCTTTTATTGTATACATTTGGGCCTCAAGATTTTTAGAGCTTTAAAGTTAATCGCCAGCTCCATGAATTTGGACTAGAGACAAACAGGCAAGCAATGCACTTTTCAGATTTGTGTAATGTGAACAAATCTGGCTGCACTAGTCAAAATTCTGGCAGCTGAATTCTCCATTATTTGAAGGATCTGAGTTGTCTTCAAGTATAGCCCCTGGATAATGAATTACAGTCATCTATCCAGAAGGCTTCTAGAGCAGGGATCACTGTGGACAGACAACAGCTGCACATTACAATCTCGGCAGCATTCATTCTACCAGGCTTGGCATAGAAACAGATCTCTGGTGACATAAGAAGTAGACCACCACCACACAACTGCAGAGAACCTCTTTTAAAGACACATAGCATCTTATAGAAGGGACACAGGTGGCGCTGTGGGTTAAACCACAGAGCCTAGGACTTGCCGATCAGAAGGTCGGCGGTTCGAATCCCCACGACGGGGTGAGTTCCTGTTGCTTGGTCCCTGCTCCTGCCAACCTTGCAGTTCGAAAGCACATCAAAGTGTAAGTAGATAAATAGGTACCGCTCCAGCGGGAAGGTAAACAGTGTTTCCGTGCGCTGCTCTGGTTTGCCAGAAGCGGCTTAGTCATGCTGGCCACATGACCCGGAAGCTGTATGCCGGCTCTCTCGGCCAATAAAGCGAGATGAGCGCCGCAACCCCAGAGTTGGCCATGACTGGACCTAATGGTCAGGGGTCTCCTTTACCCTTTAGCATTTTATAGACAGAAAGTTTTTGATGCATTCAAACATTAGTCACCTCCACATGCAGTCACAAGTAGTACAGTCCTGAAAGAGCTTTATCATGAGGTACAGCATCTTACACAGAAACACCAGTGGGTGGTAAGTTATCTTGTGCTTAAGAAACAAGGCACTCCTGGTTACTTAAAGGCTCATTAAAAGAAACCCATGAAAGGCTTCCTGGGATAACAAGGAGGGCGGAAGGGGATTTCAAAAAGCCAAGGGAAGAATTTTATCAGAGGAAGATGTTTAAAACAAGGCCTGCTAGAATCCTCTTTGCGGTTCCGCTCACCTCAGGTAGTATAACCTTGGGCAACAGCTTTACCATTAGCTTTGCATTTTTATCTTATTTAACCTCTTTATCTGCAACATGCAGGTGTTGTAAGGCTTTTTTGAGGGGAGAAATATATTTGATACTATTGATTAGCTTCATTCTGAATTCTCATCCCTTCCTTCTTAGTTTCCTTCTAATTTCATCTCTGGCACGCCATGTCCAGAGAGAAAAGGCCTGGAGCTTATCTGCACCACAAAAGTGTATCAGTTCCACCCAATATAATTATATAGCATTGACTTAGCAGACATGGCAACAGGCTGAGCATCACTTATCACTCTTTACTGACCAAGACAAATGAGCTGTGAGACAGAACCTTGCATACATACAGGCTCCTGTTCCTGGCTATGATAGACAGGGAGGGCTTCATGAGAACAGAAGCGCATCGCTTTGCCACAGCAGACCGAGAGAGTGCTTTGCTTGCACTTGTACAAGTCTGCCCATGCCTCAGCTGCTTGTATTGAAGCAGGTAAGGGTACAACTGACATCAGCACAACACAGGACTATTGTGGACCTGGCTCTAACTCTGCCATTTGTTATTGAATAGCAGGGCCAGCCCAGGACATTCTGCTGACTAAAGTAAAGGACAAGATGGTGTCCTTCTCATTCCTACTTCCAAATTCCATGTACAGAAGCTGATAAAACTGGCACTGCCCTGCATTGCTACTCAGGACAGCAGGCTAGATTAGGGGAGTGCAGGGCAGACCACTTGACACATGTGTCTCTGTCCTCCAAAAACTTCACCAAGGCTCACTGCACCTGAGTATCTGTCACCTGAGGCAGCTGATTCACTATGCCTAACAGTAGGGCCAACCTTGTTAAGTAGGGCTTATCTATTTATCACTATGTATAGCAACTTCAACTCCAGATGTTGTTTTAAGGTGTGCCATTAAAAAGTTGAAAAAAGGGGCTGTGTAGAAAGACAGAGGATGTACAAGCTGTAGAAAGACATAATGAGGGTGAACTACAGACATATATTCGAAATATGAATCAAGAAGCAATATGCATTGACTTCTTACAGTGCATATTTTATGAGGCCTCTTTCTTTAGCTGTCTTCTCCTGATGGGACATTAAAAATGAAACAAATCAAAGCAAACAATTCAAAAATAAGAAGGAGGTGGAAATAACTGCAAAGACAGAAGTGAAATGCTCATTTTGAAAGCAGCCCGTTTTTAATCATAAAAAAGCAGGCCACCAAGGACCAAACCTTTTCTTTTCTTTTTATGGAACACCCATAATTGTTTTAATATATTTCTTTATTGACAAACAGCGTGTATCTTGGTAACCTTTATTTGTTTGGTTGTAAGTTGCTTTGGGTTGCCCTGGGCAAGGTGAAGTGGCTGACAAATAATTAAATAAATAAAAATAACAAACTTTAACCTTTCTGTTTCATTTGTAACATTTATTTAAAGGATTTTGATCCTCCTGAAAAGGCTCCAGTAGCATCATACACAAGATCAATAGCAGGGGCGGACTTTGGTAATATTGTGGAATATGGAGCCTTGTGTGAGGTCAAAATTTGGCACCCCAGTTGGATCTTCTCAAATACGGATCTTCTCAATTTTGTGCCCCCTCGCTTCGGCACTCTGTGGGGTAACTACCTGCACCACCCTACATCCAACACTGTCAGTTGCAAACAAGACTGCCCCTGTTCTCTGGCCGTTAACTAAACTAGAAGCATTTCATAACATGCAAAATCTAGGATGATACAGACTTTGTAGAATACACCATACACTTTTCTTGGAAGTGTGAGATATCACTCATATAGCCGATGATATCACCCCTTATACCATCCAAAGCAGCCTTTCCCAAAATTGGTTTCCTGCAGAAGTTTGGACTACAAACTCCCATCAATCCCAGCTGGCATGGGCTTGATGATCAGGGTTGATGGGAGTTGTGGTTCAACTATGTATGGGAACCCAAGGCTGCTAATAGTGTTAGTCTTGTGGTTTGTTTCAGTAAATGTCACTGGAAGGGCAAAACAGCAATAATGATAGGGCCCAAGTTTATGCAAGATTAGCTAGCTCCTTCTGATTGTCTTTCATCCAGATATCTAACTGCCTGAGGAAACTGCCACAGAGTCTAAATGCTAGTGAAGGCTGTGTTCTCCTCCCTTTTTCTCCTGGGCTGCAGTAAGGAAGAGAGGAAGAGAACTTTCCTCCTGACATACAGCTCCTAAGGCTAGTCTCCGAAACCTGAGAGAGAACTTCATTTGCAGTCTTCCTAACAACCAGCCTGAATCTTGGTTTAAGATAAGGATTGGGGAGAAATGTTATTCCATTTGCCTTTAAACATGAATTTACCTAATTTGCAATTTCCAAAGCAATATGCAAACTGAAACACAGCCATTCTTCGAAATTTGCAATTCTCTGAATGTTGCATAATTCTAGCCAAATTAAAGTGTGTGCAAATATGCATATATTACTGAAATAACATTAAAAAGTGCATTGTATTAACAGATTTTTTTTTGCAAATATCCGCATGTTAGTTAAAATTGCATGCACAATATGTTTATTATGAGAAATACACACACACAAATGCTATGAATTTTCACGAGGGCTTTAAAAAAGTGCAATTTGATGTGGAAATACAGAAAACTGAATTTTAGATTGGGAAACTGAGAAACTAAGGGAAACCAAAATTGACAGGTTCCCTAATTGAATAGAACATCACTGATGCATCTCCCCATGTGACCTGTCCATGCTGCAATTTCAAACCTGGTCTGTGTGACCAAGGATGATGAGTAAAGAGGGGCCAAATACTCAAATTATTTAGAATTCTTAATACGCCTAATCTAAGGACAGGAGCTCAAACATTTTAAAAAGAACAATTTGTATACATTATAAAGTGTCTAAATCTAATCCCACAAAATCCCAGCCAAATTGAAAACCCTGAAACCACATAGCCTGCCTACAATTTTTGTCTACTTAAATTCAGCTCAAACTAAATAAAGTTTTTATAACTATTTCACAGAATGATGAGAGCTAGGCTTTTGCAAGCCTTCAAGACCAAAAAAATTATTCATTTCTGCTGAATAGCCATAGAGATATAGGTACGGTTGCTGGTGTATAATCAGTTATTTATTATTTATTCAAGCAATTTATGAAACCACCCTCAGTTCAGAAGAATTCCCAGGATGGCCCAGAGAGAAACTAGCTATATAGGCATCTTTTTGAAAGCCAGAGCAAATAAAAGTAATTTTATTTTCAGAGCCAGCTATTTGAGGGAAGGGACAAGAAAATAAATGCCCACCCCATTTCACATACAGTAGCAGACTCGGATAGCACTTGGAAAGGCATTGGGGATGATGCAACAGCCTCCACTACTTATGAAGGCAGCAGACTAGCTTGGGAAGCTCCAGCACAACTGGGCAAGATGCCCTTTAGCTAACATGAATCTGATCCTCCAAGGATTGTGTAGGGGTGTACAGGAAAGTATAGCCTTCTCCCACATCCACTGCACTATAATAGGAGAAATTGCACCAAATATAATGGATGTTTGGATGCACAGAGTGCATAGTCCCCAACTGAAGGTTTTGCCCTTTAAAACTCTGAACATTTTGGGACCATGTTATCTGAGGAACTGTCTGCACCTCCATGAGCCTGCATGTGTGCTAAGATCAGCGTATATGGCCCCTACGTAAGAATGCATAAATTGGCGGATACTAGCGTCAGATCTCTCGGTGGTTGTCCCAAACCTTTGGAACCACTCTCTGCAGAACTATGTACTTCCTTGTCAATGTTGGTTTTTTAACGAAGACTTTTTATTTCCATCTGTGTTCTGGTAATGGTTGCTATGCTTTAAAAAAAGTTTCAGCTGTTGCTGGTTCTCAAGCAGACTGAAATGGTAAACTGCGGTTATTTATTTGCCAATGTTCAATATGGCTGTTTGAATTTCTTCTCTTTTCTATAAACTGCCTTATGAGGACAATGCACTTTGAAAGGCAGGCTAGAAATTAAGGAATATGTAAATAAGATATGGCAATATGATGAGCATCCCATGAATGCAACCAAGATAAGACTTAGCATTTCTGCTGTAAATTGTTTAAAGCACTTGACAGATTTTTTTTCATCAACACTTATGATAACATTGTAAGGTAAGTCAATTTTGTGCCCATATCACAGATGAGAATAGAGACTTAAGGTCATTTACTGAGTTCATGACAGAAGTTAAGAGTTGAATGAAGGACTGACTAGTTTATTGGTTAATGCCTTGGTTAAGCAATGAGAAACCTGTGGCACTTCAAATGTTATTGGACTTCACCTCCCACCATCACTCTTCACTGACCATGTTGGTTGAAACTGAGAGTGCTGCAATCCAGTAACATCTAGAGGGCCACTGATAACCCATCTCTTGGCTTTAGCTACTATGAAATACTTCAGTGAAAATACAACTTCTCCTGTTGTTGAGTGAAAGTTCCAAATAATTTACTGGAAACAATGTGTTCTAATTTTCTCCCGAGATCTACTTCCAGCATTGAAACTTGCACTTATTGCTTTAAATCGTGTATCTGAAATGTTTACATAATACATCCACAATCTGACATGTAAATTGTTAAATATAAAGAGTACAGTGCTGTACTTTCCACCACCTCTGTGACCTCATCTTCTGGTAAAAATTGACTAAATCCTTCCAGCATCTGGCTGGATTTGTTCAAAATCATATTTCTCTTCTTTCTTGATTTAATCTTTACTTTAAATCTTTAATGTTCAATTGCCTTTCTGCCCAATAAATCCTATGTATCATTACAAGTGAAAGCTCTAGGGAAACCATTCATGCCTTATGCCACAAATGCTCTTCTCATCAAAATGTATGCTGGGTTCCTCCACTTCTATTTATGCATAAAGACTGCTTTATGAAATAATAATACATGGAAACAAGTTACGTGCAAGAAGTTGTGTGAATTTTGCATGTAGCTTGTTGTGGATAAGGTCAGTACATGTTCTTATTCCCCATGTACATATAGCATACACCTGCTTGGGAGCTTTCTGTGTTCTCCACTTTGTTCTTTTTGTTCTTTGGGTATGTTACTTACTAAACCACTACCATTTTATCTTATCCCTTTCTCTTGCTGTTCCCAAAACACTGCATTCTAGATCCCTTAGATCTAGTTGTCTTATTTTAAGAAAGCTTTTAAAATTTACATTTTCTTTGTTGGGTTCCCTTTATTATATTGTTTTATTAAAGACTATCGAATTTATTCATATACAGATAGGTAGCCGTGTTGGTCTGCCATAGTCAAAACAAAAAAATTCCTTCCAGTAGCACCTTAAAGACCAACTAAGTTAGTTCTTGGTATGAGCTTTCTTGTCCTCAGGAAACAAAATGTATTGGGTCAGCCCTGGCCAGATGCAGTTTCCTTCCATGTTTTCTTGCATCACATATTCTGCTTCCCAAGAGAAGAGCCACTGCTGCAGGAAATAAAGTGTGGTTGCTCTGCCTCTTCATCCCTTATGTCCCTCCCCTCCCCTCCCCTTCTGATTGTAAATGCACCTTAGCCAATTTTTTATGGTTATCACGTAAAATTTGGAAACACACATACCCATTATGCTTCACCAGGCATTACTAAATAGAGGGTGGGAACCTGTGCTATGGTTGCTATTGATAGCTTTAACATTTCGTTATGCACGTGGGACATGAACAGTAATTACACGCCTGACACTGACAGGCCTGTTCATTAATCCAAGGAGTTTCCAGTTTAATATGCCCTAGTGTTCTTCCCAGCCTCTCCACAAACTTATGTATTTTCCCCCTCTGTGAGTAAAATAGTAGAAATTAAGTGAGCAGTCATCTTTCCTAATTAAGAGATCAGTGCCTGCATGCTCTCAGCTCTTGATGTACTTCAGTATTTTACATTTATAAAACATAACTGGCTACTGTGAGTTCTTGGGCTTTTCAAGGAAGAAACTGAAATGAAAAACATATGAATGCAACACAGAGGATTAAAAACCCTAGGATAAAATAAAAATGTCTTTGCCCGGCAATGCAAAGATATCAATGTGGGCAAGCCTCCCTGTGGACGTGGGTCTAAACCACTGAGCCTCTTGGGCTTGCCAATCAGAAGGTCAGTGGTTCGAATCCCTGCAATGGGGTGAGCTCCTGTTGCTCTGTCCCAGCTCCTGCCAACATAGCAGTTCGAAAGCATGCCAGTGCAAGTAGATAAATAGGTACTGCTGTGGCAGGAAGGTAAACGGTGTTTCCGTGCACTCTGTTTTCTGTCACGGTGTTCCATTGCACAAGAAGCGGTTTAGTCATGCTGGCCACATGACCCGGAAAGCTTTCTGTGGACAAACACCAGCTCCCTTGGCCTGAAAGTGAGATGAGCGCTGCAACCCCATAGTCGCCTTTGACTGGACTTAACCATCCTGGGGTCCTTTACCTTTACGTTTCACCTCTATGGAAAGCATTCAACACTTAGGATGCCATTACTGAGTCAGTTCTTTTCCCTATAGTCACATCTCTGCTGAAGATATCAGTATATAGGCAGGCACATGTGTAGACAAACTATCCTTTTGGTATCCTAGTACTAAACCATGAGGGGTTTTAAAGATCAAAACCAAAACTATTAAACTGAAACCACAAACAAACTGGGGGCCAGTGCAGTGTAACTGGGATAATGTGATAATAAAGACCGCTCCCAGTTAACAATAATGCATCTGATCACTTGCTTGCCCATTTTCTCTGCTGACCAGGAGCAGTGGGTTGCAGATATGCACTGGAATCGTATTACTCAAGGATCCCCAGATATATTTGGAGTTAGCACTGGGCTTTTCAGTCTATCCTACCCCAGTGTAAACAACAGCTCTGGCATTGCCAGAGCTCTCCTTATGTATTGTTGCACACTGCTCCAATGTCTGAGAGCTGTGCACTCGCCCAGAGTTCATGTTTCCTTTTGGAAATGAGACAAAGCGTAGACCAGTGTTTCTCAAACTTGGATCCCCAGCTGTTGTTGAAGTACAACTCTCATCACCCCTAGCTAGCAGAACCAGTGGTCAGGGATGATGGAAGTTGTAGTCCAACAACAACTGGGGATCCAAGAAACAGTGGTGTAGACTCTGGTGTCTTTATGGCATATGGTTTATTTACAACCTGAGCCTGCATTAGATGGGTTCACAGCATTAACTCCCCCAAAGGGTCTTGTTTCTCCCATAGCTGCAGCCTTGGATTCAAACAGAAATCAACCATTGTTCTGCCTCTCTGGCTTCCCAGCTTGCTGCTTTGCTTCTCTGTGACATCATACTTCCTAAACTTCCTAAACTCTGGCTATCTGTTGAGGGAGGGTCCCCCACACATATACAACCCCCTTGATCCTTTGTTCTATTAAGGGCCCATCATCCAGGTAATCAGCTACCCTGTCTTAATTAGCTTTGATTAGATTTTAACATTTGCTGGATCTCTGGATTAGAGAGGTCTGGCACTCAATTTAACACCCCAAGCATTGATTAAATTCTAACACTTGTTGGGTCCAGGTTTAGGGACATTTTGCACCCACAAACTCATAACAGTATTTTAGATGCTCACAGCCAAATATGAATCAATATAAGAGGGAATGATGAGACACTGAAGGGGAGAATTCTGATATACCTTTTGTTGCTGTTCCCAACATAGATGTGGGAGATAAAAGAAGAAGTTTGCTTTTCTCTCTTCTTCAAGGTAGAAAACCTGAGATGTATTGTGGAGATGGTGTCTATGGGATTATGTTTGGTGCCAGTTGCCTGCCCCTAAAATAGAGAACTATGCAACTGTATTTTCTACACTATTCCCTTTTGCTTTCCTTCTGTCTTCAAAGGAATTTGCCACATATTTCATGGCAAATCACACAGCTCTCATTATATGAATGAGGATTACTAACCCTAAACAATAAAATCTTTGTCAACAATATAGTAGAAAGTAGCAGTTCAATCCTGGACCAGTTTATCTTTAGACAGAAAATAGCTCATAGCTATGTAGAAACTGTGCTCATAATCCAGCAGGAGATTTAGGTGTGGGTCATCAGATACAAAAGCAGTAGGAACCCTCCCCCTCCATGTAGAGGAGTGTGTGTGTGTGTGTGTGTGTGTGTGTGTGTGTGTGTGTGTGTGTGTGCTGGCTAGTTGCAGTGTAAACAAACCCTCAAAAGTGCACATAGCCGTGTTAACTCTGGTACAAATAAAAGGGAGAGAGAAGAGAGCTCTGTTCCAGATATAAATGAAGGAATGTATTCAAAAGCCCCACCCTCGTCTTTGTCTGCATGTTGGGTTTGCATCTCAGATGAAGAGGCTGAATGCAGTAAATTACATGTCCAAAGAAAGAAATAATGTGTGCCACTTATTAGATGGAAAATATTTATCCTGTGTCCTCAGAGTCAGAGCAGTGTGGGAGTGAGGAGATGCAATCTCAATCTAAATGTGTGCTATTTCTGTAACCAGAATAGTGTTCCAGTGAAAACATTTTCAGCTAATGCTTCTGGCCATGATAAAGTAGGTGGAAATTAAACATTTCTCTCATATACCTTGTAGTCATAGTGTGCTTTGACAGTTCTTAAATCCTGTGTCTGGAGTAAGAAATGGAAAGCATCACTCCAACCAAATTATGAACACATCCTTAAAGAGCTGTTAACATCCTTTTGTTTTATAAGCCATTGCTTCTCAAAACTGTCCTGACTTTCTAGGCTTTCAGCCCATTTTGTTAGCACAGTGTGTTAACGGCATTAGCCTAATTTACATCTCTTTTATGCCTCTCCTAAATGTCCTTAAATCAGGAAAATGCCAATGTGAAAATTTGCCCTCATCTCCAGTTTAACACCAACAAAGCTATTGCATCAGTGAAATGAAGCAAAGATGCAGAAAGAATGAAGAGATATCATTACTAGTCTATTAGTCTTGTGTTGCCCATATGAGGATTGGTTATCAACTATTTCCCCTTTTTATATAGAACACTTTACTGTACAAAGGAAAGGAAGAATCCAAGCTGTTTATAACTCTTGAGAGATATCTATGCCCTTGGGAGCCTTTTTTATCACTACAGGTTTCAGGTAATCCAAATTCTTATGGATAAATGAGCCAATCACGCTCCTCTGCCCCACTTCAGAAGATTGTTCCAGCTTCTTCTTATTCATCCTTCATGTTCTGCAGGAAAGACTGCGGAGCCAACAGCAGTTCATACTGGATTACAACTTCCTCTCACAACATCTCAGCAGGGCAGATCTAAAAGCCAACTGTCCTTCTATTCTCATGCCTGCCAGACTGTTTGGCAAAGGTATGAATGAAGGAATAGACAGATCATTCTATTTCTAGTTCTTGTCAATTTCACATGTATGTCAATTTCATTCATAAATGCATTTTGTCTGCTTGTAACTGCTTGTCTGCTTTGTGTAACTAGCACAAAAAGGATTCCATTTAAAGCTATTGTTTTAGGTTTTTTATCATAAATGTTTCTAATTTATCTCAAAGTACAAATACTTTATCTCAAAGCCACTGACAGAATAGCTTAGTTGGTTATAGTGTGCTGCTATTAATACCAAAGTTGCAGGTTTGATCCCCATATGGGACACCTGGATATTCTGCATTGCAGGGGGTTGGTCTAGATCAGAGCTTTCCAAACTTTTCATGTTGGTGACACACTTTTTAGACATACAGCATTTCGTGACACAGTAATTCAGTTTTACTAGCAAACTGGAGGCTAAACTAACCCCCTTCAAGCCCCAGGAAAAGTACAGGGCGCGTTTGCACAACACACCTACACACTGCAGCAGACACACTACCGTGTCGCGACAAACAGTTTGAAAAGCTCTGGACTAGATGATCCTCAGGTTTCCTTCCAACTCTATGATTTATGTAAGCACAAATTTCTGGACATATATCATCCTAAAATATGCATTCTGATATTTGTTTGTTTGTTTGTTTGTTTGTTTATTACCAAAAAAAAATGCATTGCAAAATTTAGAGAAGTGCAAAATCCACAGGATGGTGGCATTCCAATTCAGACTTTAGTCTAGGAGGTGTGGGTAAGAGCTGTTCATATAATAATTTATAAAGAATGATTCCTGGCTTTACCAGTTTTATTTGTTTGATAGTGTATAATACAATGAAGTGTGTGTGTGTTTGTGTGTGTGTGTTCTGAACCCTACTGATATATCAGTACCAATGAAAAGTGGGTCATATAAATATTTCCAATAAATACATAACTTTCTTTGTTGGAACTGAAACGCCAAGGAATGTAACTGAACTTGTAACTAGGAGAGGGAGATTTGTCTGGTTCACATGTTGTGAACTTACCTAATTCACATATCCTCAGCTAATAAGGCAACCCAAACTTCTGAAATTTTGGGATGCAGTTCTCCAGCCAAAAGTTGTACACACAAAATTGCACCTATTAGTAAAATCATATACTGTACAAACCAACATTTTATTAGGTTAAATTGTTTGCAGAAATGCATGTACTGGGCAAATTTCTGTACAAAATGCATAAATAGGGAGAAATTTTTTGTGGGGGGGGGGAACGGATATGAATTTTCATCCAGATAAAGGAAAATTCACAGACTGATGTGAAATAGAGTGAACTGAATATAAAGTTGGTAAAATGAGAAAATGTACAAAGTCAATATTCACAGAGATCCATCCCTCTTTGAGATGCCTTCATGCACACATACACTCACAAGCTTGGTGTCAAGATGTCCTGATACACACTTATTGAATGCAGGAAGAAAGGGAGAAAAAGGAGACTGAACCTCACTGCAGTTAACTGGCTTTTAAATTTAATCAATGGTGTTTCCCATGAGCAGAGAAATGAATAATTGCAGCTGCCCTCCTGTAGTCAAAAGCATTATTCTGAGATTCATTTCAGCTCTCTTTCGAATAACACAGCAAGTAATTCTTTGTCAAGTCATCCAACAATACATTTGCAACATTTTTTTTTAATCTCACAACAGTGGATAAAACCATGGCTGAACAAGACTTTATGTGGAGAAGAAACTGTTTCTCTAATATTGTTTTAATAACTTTGCAACTTCTAGAAAATAAAATGGAGCGACTTGGCAGAAGATGAGCATTTCATCTTCTGAACAATAATATAAACACTGATAATGTTTTTTTTATTTCTGAGATCCTGCAAGTTTCAGTCCCACTACAGTTCAATTCCCAATTACAGCTTCTTAATCCAGTTTTAATCATGCACTTGTTGCAAACTTAAACTGAAAAAAATCAGACATGCATATCAGCAATGATACTGTTTCCTCTGTTTGTGCCATGACGCTTCCTCATAACTTCATTATCCTCCCGCTTGCAACCTCAGGCCCACAGCAACTCACAGCAAGCAAATGTAGTATTTCCCTTCTACATCTGGCAATGATAATGGGTAAGGCTGTGTGTGTGTGTGATCTGACAAGAGAACTACACTGAGAATATCCATAAAGAAAAGTGCATGATATCTTTGTTAGACACAAAGAAGTGAGGGTGTTTTTTTATCAAATGTTGAACTGATCAGGCTAGATGTTAAGCAATAAATAAAAAAGATAAAGGGGAACATTGCTGAACATGATGAAATGTCCAGTATGCAAGTTGTAATTTATTATTTTCACTGAATGCATGGATAGGGGAGTACGACTATGTCCACAGACTTTCCCTTGATATTAGTGTGTCTGCAGGTCACACAACAAAACCTGTAAGTGTTCAGCTGAATGAGTGAAAAGAGGTCTAATGCGCATAATGCTTTAAGCTAGGGACATTAAGGCAAGGGACATGGTCTGTAAACATAGTCCCACTCCCTTCTCACATAGAATCATAGAACTGTAGAGTTAAAAGGGCCCATGAGGGTCATCTAGTCCAGCATCCTGAAATGCAGGAAAGACTCTCCTCCCTGGAAGAGAGGGGAGTGGTTGTGGGTGGGAGCCTGAGCACCGCCCCTAGCAGGGGGCGTTAGCCCCCTGCCTCCACCTCTCCTGGCTGGCGCCCACGCCCCTCGGCAGGGACCCAACCAGGTGCCTCCGAGGGGGCGTGCTCAGCAGCCTTTTGCTACAGCGCCAGCCTCACCCCGGCCTCATTCTTCGCCGTCGTCTCGTCGTGGGTCACCCACCCTCCATTCCCTTTGAGTTAGGGCTTAGGTCATTGGCCTTACTATGCACCTTAGGTTGGTCGCCCTGGTTGTCCAGGGGGCCTGGTAGGAGTTTTTCCATTTGGCATTAGGCCTTTTGGTTTTTTCGCCTACCTCGTAGCAATCGTCACAACTTTTGTGGTATTGGTGGGTAGGTTAGGCATTGGAATAATGTGTTGTGGTGTGGCGAAGGGCTAGGTGTGGCCATCGCCTATGCCTTCAATTTTGGGGTATTCCGTTAAAGTAATCTGGCGGTCGTGTATTCTGTCCGATGCCTGCTTGGCGGGAGGCCATGGCACGACCCTCGGTGACATCAGGGGTGAGCCTATAGTTGGATTAGCATCAACAGGCTCCACCTACTGGTGAATAAACCCACTTGTTTTAGAGATCCAATGCCTAAGCCAATACCTTTTCACTGCTGTAATCAATAAAGTTGTGGCCTTTCCTTGCCCATTAACCTTATATCACGTGTCCTTGTGTATTCATTTCACATTGCAGGGTACGGGTCCTCGAACCACAATCCTTCACCTGACATGGGGAACAAACCCATGACCCTGAGATTAACAGTCTCATGCATTACTGACTGAGCTATCCCAGCAAGGGAATGGGTGATGGGGGCCATAGTCTTAGGATGGAATTGAAATTGTGTCTAACATGCAGAGGTTAGATCATGCTTAGTACAACAAGACCTCAGGTTACATCTATGGTGAAATGCAGTCCTGAACAGGCATATATGATATGTCATGGAAAGCCAAACAAGGACTAGGACTTTGGATGAAGCACAAGTAAGATTAGTGAGTTAATTAGGCCTGGTGTACAGTCACATTTAGAAAATAAAAGAGTTATTCTACTGCAGATTCTGGCATTCATTAAACAGAGTGTTAGTAGTGGGATGGACAGAACCAGGGGCAATGGTACAAGGACAGTGTTTGGCAGAATGATCCTATGATGTAAAAGTGGCACATTTAGATGGAACACAAGATACCTACAACTTGTGCCAGAAACATGCCCAACCATACAATCAATGGAGACTTCAGAAAGAGAGTTCAAGGTTTTTGAAGGTAGTCAGGGGCCAAGTGGCTGCTGATTTTACTGATCGGTTGTTTAAGAAGGCATGTAATTGGTGGTGTGTTAGCCAGGGTATTTGGGTGTCCCCTAGTTTGTATTGTATTTATTGTGTTGGTATGGGTTTGTTGTTTGTGTAGAAGTCTTTTAGACGGTGTAGGCCTAAAAACTGAAACTGACACGGGGACAAATAGAAGAGGACACCTTCACCTCAGTATGGCTCCCCTTAATCACAAAAACAGTCCAACAAGACAACAACAAGAATGCACCAACAGCATATGAATCAATCTGGCTTACTTGACCCAACTAGCTCACCCCCCTCCCCCGCACTCACAAAGGCAAACAAACCCCATTGCAACCAACCACAGACAACCAACCATACCCTGGGGCCCCAACCTTTCTCACTGACAAGGAAACATAACAAACAAATAGAAAGAGAACCTATCTAGTTGATACTAAAATGAAACCCCACACATACACTGCAAAAAAATAGAAATTTCACCACCACCCCTCATTTTCCCATCTCTTCCTCCTGACCTTATTCTGTACTCAACACTAATGTCTCATAACAAATGTAACTGATCTGTAGAAAAGACTTACAACTTAAAAATAGACAAGGCATGTGTTTTTGTAAACTAATAAAATATTTAATACAAAAAAATTCCTTCCAGTAGCACCTTAAAGACCAACTAAGTCAGTTCTTGGTATGAGCTTTCGTGTGCATGCACACTTTTGGTATCTGAAGAAGTGTGCATGCACACGAAAGCTCATACCAAGAACTGACTTAGTTGGTCTTTAAGGTACTACTGGAAGGAATTTTTTTTGTTTTGACTATGGCAGACCAACACGGCTACCTATCTGTAACTAAAATATTTAATGAGAGAGAGAGAGCGCGCAAAGCTCGTTGATGTACTGAGATGCTGGAACAACAACATAGGTCCAAGTCCAGCCACTACCTATGGCAGCTTGTTCCCCATCTTTGGAGTGTACTACATCACTTTGGAAGGGGTAGTACAGATGATAAGAAACTCAAAAGTGTTCAAAGACCAGATTCAAAACCAGGTTACTTTAAAGGATCCTAAGAAAAAAAGGCAAGAGGGCACAACCCTGCAAACAGTCCCATGAGGAATAAATGACAGCGGTCAAATTGGGTACATCACACCCAAGCATAAAAGTCAGTCCACCACAACAAGCAATGTCACGAGTATGCATAGTAATGGTCACATTACATGTGAAAATAATGAAAGCTTTCAGATGTTAGGTTCTGTCTCTAGCATTTATTAGGACACATGGGTTACTTATGCAAAGCTGTATTCATACTTCCTTTCACCTAAAGTTTTTGGCCGTAGGTTAGTGGCAGAGCACACACTTTACATTAAAAGATCATAGAATCATAGAATCATAGAGTTGGAAGATACCACAAGGGCCATCGAGTCCAACCCCCTGCCAAGCAGGAAACACCATCAGAGCACTCCTGACATATGGTTGTCAAGCCTCTGCTTAAAAACCTCCAAAGAAGGAGACTCCACCACACTCCTGGCAGCAAATTCCACTGTCGAACAGCTCTTACTGTCAGGAAGTTCTTCCTAATGTTTAGGTGGAATCTTCTTTCTTGTAGTTTGGATCATTGCTCCATGTCCGCTTCTCTGGAGCAGCAGAAAACAATCTTTCTCCCTCCTCTATGTGACATCCTTTTATATATTTGAACATGGCTATCATATCACCCCTTAACCTCCTCTTCTCCAGGCTAAACATGCCCATTTTGGTTGCCCTCCTCTGGACACGTTCCAGTTTGTCAGTGTCCTTCTTGAACTGTGGTGCCCAGAACTGGACACAGTACTCCAGGTGAGGTGGACACAGAACTGGACACAGTACTCCAGGTGATCGCTGGCACTGTGCTTGCTTTCTCCAGTTAAAAAGCTGTTGAATATGTCCCATTAAACTTTAATTAGTTTAATGTAAATGCCCAGTGCGCTTCCATCGTCACAAGTCCCACTACAGCAGAGTATTTCACACAGCAGTTGAAGAAGGGCAGGAGAGGCAGTATTTTTTCAAAGAGGAGTCTTGGAGCATGCGGTTTGTAACTCAAAGATAAGGTTTATTTACAAAACAAAAAACAACCCTGGCGAAGAACCACACATCTCAGCAAACACGCCCAAAAAAGGGGAGAAGGGGAAGAACAAACACACAGGAGACTATTTATACAAACTCATGTTCCTGGAAGCCTAATGACCTCCAGCTGCTCAGTGATTAGAGCGTTTCTGCTACCCTTTAACCCTTTGATAGCAACACCCCCTCTCGCTCGTAACACTGAGCTGTACCAACCTTAATTCAAATTTAAACCTGAACAGAAACATTTATGAGATTGCGGACCCAAAGCTTTCGTAAAACCGTCTGCAAGATTTTCTTGGCTTGGACAATACTTTAGTTCAATTAAACCTTGTTTTACACTTTGGCATACATTTTGATAACGGATATCCAAGTGTTTTGTGTGTGCCTTGAATTGACCTGATTTAGCTAGTTTAATACAAGGTTGATTGTCTTCCCACACTCTGATAGGTAGGGAACATTCTCCAAACAATTCTTGTACCAGTTGCTTATAAAATTCCAGTTCTCTACATACATCTGATAATGCATTGAACTCAGATTCAGTTGAACTTAAAGCTATAAGTGACTGCTTTCTTGATCTCCAACCAATTAGTGCATTTCCAAATTTTATCGCCATTCCTGACACTGATTTTCTATCTGGTCCAGCATCTGCCCAACTGCTGTCGGCCCAACATTCAAGTTGTGTGCTGCCCTCTGCTGATAGTTTTAAGCGAAACCTTTTGGTAGTTTGGAGATACCTTAAAACTCTTTTTACTCCTTGCCAAGCATGCATTGATGGTTTTTCAGCTTGTCTACACAGCATGTTGACAGCATATGTTATATCGGGCCGAGTCCACTGTGCAATGTGGAGTAGACTGCCTATCGCTGACTGGTAAACCCCGGGATTACTGAACTCTGTCTGTTGCTCGGCTTGAGCATCCTTTATGTAACTTAGCTCCATTGGGGTTTTAACACCAGCACAGTTGTCCATTTTAAACCTTTCCAGCAACTGCTGGATCTTAGCTTCTTGGCTGAGCCAATAGTTCCCATTTTCATCTTGCTGAATTTTAACTCCTAGATAAACAGATACATTGCCTAGTGATTTTATCTGAAACCTTTCTCCAAGCTTTGTGGCAAATTGTTGTGCAAGTTTATCATCCTTTCCACTGTATAATAAATCGTCAACAAATATCAAAACTGCTTCTTGTTCACATCCCGAGCCTTTTAGATAAAGACACACATCTGCTGCGCTCTTTCTGAACCCCATGCTCTCTAGAGCATCGTTTAAGCAGGAATTCCAATTACGGGCGGACTGTTTCAACCCATAAATGGATTTGTGTAGGCGCCAGACCTGGTTTGGCTTGTCTCCTTCAAAACCCGGTGGTGGTGTCATATAGACTTCCTCCTGTAAGTGTGCGTTTAAATAAGCCACATTGACATCAAAATGAAACAGCTTATTTCCCTTCTTAGCTGAAGAGGCTAAAAGCATTCTTAATGACTCTGATCTTGAAGTAGGGGCATAGATTTGAGAATAGTGAGCACCTTTGCGCTGCGAAAACCCTTTTGCAACTAGTCGGGCTTTATATTGCAACTCCTCAGTAGTTGTGGGCTTTAAACGATATACCCATCGACAACCTACAGCTTGTTGCCCTTTCGGAAGCTCTGTACTTGTAAACACACCGAGAGACTTCATTGAAGCCATCTCTTTTTCCATTGCTTCCTGCCACTTAACGGCTTCTGAGCTTGGAAGCTGTTGTACCTCCATATAGCTATCTGGCTCACACTGTGCCATATTTACGTATACACTTGTCACCTTAAACCGCTCTGGCGGCTTGCCCTTTGTGGCACGATTTGACCTGCGCAATTGTTCCTCTTGTGCCCCCTCTGACCGTTGGCTGTCAGAATCTGTCTCAGACTTTATACCTGGATGTGCCTCTAGGGATAAAGACCTCCGTTTAGATACCTCCCTTGGGCTTGGTGTTGCAGGTGTCCTGCTTCGCTTTTGCTGTCTGCTAGGCCTACTGACTGGCGATGTTGGAACACTCCTAGATTCTGGCTTTTCTACCTTAGGAGAAGAACCTTGTGCCTGGTCAGAATCTGCATCTGAACCATGTGCACCATCCTCTTCTGGCTCACTACTCTCTGGACTTTCATTCTCAGCATAAATGCCTAAATCATCTCTCAAAATGTCAGGGTTAGCATGTAAGTGAGTCCATCCGGACTGCTCACAAAATTCAGCGCTCCTACTGAGGACCACTCTTGTAGTATCCCCATTTGGGTTCACGAACCTCCAAGATTTGGCGTGTGGTTCGTACCCACAAAAGATGAGTTTCCTAGCCCTTGGACCTCCCTTTTTCCTTAACGCTTTTGGGATAAGTACATAGGCTGGACATCCACACACCCGAAAGTAATTAATTTTGGGCTTCTTCCCATATAAAGCAAAATATGGGATAGTGGCAATTACCGAATTATATACTCGGTTCAGAATATGAGTAGCCGCCTGCCAGGCTTCCGCCCAGTAACTTTGAGGGAGTTTAGCATCAAACAACATAGAGTTTGCCAACTCTTGCAGAACCCTGTTTTTACGTTCGGCCACGCCTCCTTCTTGGGGGGAATAAGGTGTAGACAGACGATGCTTAATTCCCTTTTTCTTAAAGAAATTCTGCAACACAGACCCGGTAAATTCTGACCCTCTGTCTGTCTGAAAAGCAAGTACTCTAGTACCGAATTCAAGTTCTACTGCATGAACCCAATTTTTAACTGTTTCTGCAGTATCTGCTTTTGTTTTGAGAGGAAAAAACCATGTAACCTTTGTTTTGTCATCCGAGAGACACAGTGCATACCTTGAACCTCCCATGCTAGCAACAGGCATTGGGCCACATAGGTCCATATGCACAAGTTGGAATACTTTGTCAGATTTCCTATCTGAACTGGGATAGCTGCATCTATGAACCTTCGCCCTTTTGCATGCAGTACAATCCAAATACTTAGTACATTTGTTCATTTTGCACCCTTCTGATAATTCAGGTTGCCTTTTAACATACTGAAAATTAATATGTCCCAGACGGCGGTGCCATAAATGGACACAAGAATTATGGGTAGGTGAGTTCACACAACCAGCATGAACCTGTTCAACTTCATCTGGACTTGTCTCAAAATAATATAACCCATCTCTGCATTCCACCTGCAAAAGAGATACGTTATTCTTTGAAATAGTGCAAACCCCATTTTCAAACACAGTTTTAAACCCATTTCTATCTAGTTCTGACACAGACAAAACATACCCCTTCAATCCCTTTAGCACGTAGGCATCAATTTCTGTTTGCAAACATTTCAAGAACACTGTGCCTACGGTCTCTAAGGAACGTTTAGTTGAATCTGCCATTGTCACAACTTTAAGGGTTTGCAAATGTCTGCAATTCTGCAAACGGACACTAGATGGCGCCACCAGGTGGTGAGATGCACCACTGTCGATCAACCAGCGTAGATTGCTGCCTTGGCCACGCCCTTGCATCAACGCCATTACTGAAGCCATGTGCTGTGTGCTGTGGGAGTAGCCACGACCTCCTCCTCTTCTTCGACGTCCCCTGGAACTCCTTGTCTGGTAACTAGGGGTAACGGCCTTGGTGCTGTCTTGACCAGGTTCACGTGTGCAATTCCTAATTAAATGGGAAGGGGAACCACAGCGAAAACAGTGTCTAGCTGCAAAAGCATTTACTGTGTGCTCAAACTCAGCATCAACACTCTTAGGCACAGCATAACTCCCCTTTAAAGACAAACCTCTTTCTCTTTGCCTTTTATCCTGTTCATCTGCAAGCCGAGAAGAAATGTATTCAAGGGTTAATTCAGTTGAAGGCATAGCTTCCAAAGTTAGAGCTAGAGTCTCATAGCTTTTATCAAGAGAAGACAACAATATGTATGACTGCTGCTCCATAGAGAAAGGAATGCCCAGCTGTCTTAGTTGATTAAAGGCAGACACCATTTTGGCAATATGTTCTTTCACACACGCTCCCGGTTGGAGACGTAAATCAAACAAACATCTTGTAGCATGGATCTTGGCCCCCGCAGTGTTTCTGGAATTTAGCCGCTGCAGAACCGTCCAGACCTCATGCGTGTTCTTTAACTCAGAAACGTAAGGCATTTGCTCTGGTCCCACTGCCAAAACTAGTAGACCTTGGGCTTTCCTGTCACGTTTCTGTGAAGCTGCTGCTGTTGCTTTGTCTTCTGCAGACGCGTCTGCAGCTGCCTGTAAAGGCGGTGCTTCAGTACAACTCCACAACTCTTTTGCTTGCAACCAAACCCTCACTCTAGCCTTCCAATCTTGCCAATTTTTCCCATTGAGTCGCGTAAACGGGACAGAAAAACTTTCCTGGGACTCTGCCATCCTCCCTGGGGCTTAGGAACGATACTCACACACCTGTAGACCGTCTCCCAGCTGCTGAGGTGGCTCCTTGAAGAATAAGACGTCTTCCAGCGAGTACAAACTGCTCAGTGCCTGTTTAAAACTTTTCTAGGCACATTGCAGGACTCAAGCTGCTTTGAAAGCTTTCGTTGTCGGCAACCGCTTCTGACTTCGCTCCAGTCCTTGCATAAATCACTCTGAACTGCACTCCTTAGCTCCTTCTTGACGTACAAACATCCATAACCTGTCCCATTAAACTTTAATTAGTTTAATGTAAATGCCCAGTGCGCTTCCATCGTCACAAGTCCCACTACAGCAGAGTATTTCGCACAGCAGTTGAAGAAGGGCAGGAGAGGCAGTATTTTTTCAAAGAGGAGTCTTGGAGCATGCGGTTTGTAACTCAAAGATAAGGTTTATTTACAAAACAAAAAACAACCCTGGCGAAGAACCACACATCTCAGCAAACACGCCCAAAAAAGGGGAGAAGGGGAAGAACAAACACACAGGAGACTATTTATACAAACTCATGTTCCTGGAAGCCTAATGACCTCCAGTTGCTCAGTGATTAGAGCGTTTCTGCTACCCTTTAACCCTTTGATAGCAACAAATAGCATTGCTAGAAAAGAGAAGGGGGGGATCCTCTCCCAGATTCATGTATTGCTTTCAATTAGAATAGACCATCTTGGATTAAGTGGGCCATTGGCTTGACTTATTCTTGCATTTGTGACATCAGAAGCTTCACTTCACTTCACATTTACAAATTTCTTCCTCACCTAATTGCCCAGGGAAATGCAAGGCATTATTATTACATTATAATATAATATAATATAAAGCGTTCCAAACAATAGAAAGCATTCCAATGCAATAAAACACAAATCAACAAAATCCAACGATTGCAAAAAAATACTTACAATCAGCTAAAAGTCTTATTTAAAAGGCATGCCTTCAAGAGGCACCTGAAAGAACACATTAAAGAGGCCTGATAAATCTTGCAGGCTCTGGAGCAGAAACTCAGGTGGTGATTGGAGCATGCAGGGTGGAAAATGCAGAAGAAGGCAGTCCTTGAGTTACCAAGATCCTAAGTAACAACAGACTATAAAAGCAACTTGATACCAGCAACTTGAATTTAACCCAGAAACTAATAGTTAGGCAGTGCAAATCCTGAAGCAATGGAAAGATGAGATCAAAAGGTTGTATGTAGTACAGGCATTCTTTTTTAAAACAACAACAATAACAAGCTATCACACTTATGTGAAAATCAGCCCAACCCTGCCAGTAGATAAATCTGATGGAATCTATCCCTCTGGCTGTGGGAAGGGAAGCACTCATTAGTTTTCTATGTTTCAAATGCTAAGGAGAACAACAATGGAATTACATTAGCCCAGTTAGTGGATCCAATTTTCCCAAGGGAAAGGCAGTAGATGATTGAATGAGATTTCTTTGTTATTTGAAATACAGTGTGTATGTCTGTGTGTGTGTGTTTGAATTGCTCAGGCCAATTCATTAATGCAGTAAAGAGTGGACATGATGCTGGAGTAGTCGATATGGTGCTGGAGGAGACTCATGAGAGTCCCATGGACTGCAAGAATATCAAACCTCTCCATTCTGAAGGAAATCAGCCCTGAGTGCTCACTGGAAGGACAGATCCTGAAGCTGAGGCTCCAATACTTTGGCCACCTCATGAGAAGAGAAGACTCCCCGGAAAAGACCCTGATGTTGGGAAAGATGGAGGGCACAAGGAGAAGGGGACGACAGGGGACGAGATGGTTGGATAGTGTTCGCAAAGCTACCAGCATGAGTTTGACCAAACTGCGGGAGGAAGTGGAAGACAGGAGTGTCTGGCGTGCTCTGGTCAATGGGGTCACGAAGAGTCGGACACGACTAAACACAACAACAACAGTGGATATGATAAATGAATCTAGGTAGGTAGAAGACACCAGAAGTGGAACCCACCAAAGCATCTCCAGTGGAATCTGTCACAGCCCAACCAAGATGGCTTAATATAGGTATAGCATTGCCTTAGCAAATGGGCACCATATATTATATGTGCTTGATCAAATACTTGTTTTTGTAGGCTATCTATTCACAATTCCCATTACTGTCCAACCAGTAGGGGAAAGCAAGGGCTTTTTATGCATTTGTCTCTTGATTCTTCTGAGCTCTGTCAAAAGCTCAAAGTTTGTTGTTGTCTTTAAACAGATATTCATTCTAGTGAGGTGTCTGAAGGCCAGGCAATTACTTATTGTGGGTGAAAATGAGATAGGGAAAGAACAACTATCAAAGCTCCCTAGTAAAGAACATAGTGTCTCCAGTTTCATTTGTTCACAGAATAACCTACAAAGCCACACTATTAAAATCTAGCCTTTCTATGAAATTTCCATTATGATTTTTACCCACAGTAAATAGACATTAGTTATCTTCATGTGCTAACTGCAAACCACTTGCCCACTTTGTGAAATTAATGAGAAAGAGGATATGCAGGTGCTATACTGGCATCCTTCCTGATTTTGTTCATGTGCCTGTGTCTGATAAATACATTGTCATGGGGAAACATGGCTGGCATAGAAAGAACAGAAAAACAATACGGGGGGGGGGGGACAACTTATTGAACACACTGCAATATGGTGGTGATGGAGAAATCAAGCAGAAGGCAAGCTGAATGCCTATTAAACAAAAAAACCCTGTTTTTACATGGCAGAAAACAATCAAAGTTGCCGTAAATATACTTTCTTGCGGCAGGGATTTCCATATGCTACTTTTGAAGCACCATCCAGAATGTGGAATTCCTTAACCCTTGAGAAATTCTCCTTGTCTTATTTCTGATGGTTTTCTATCACCCTTTACATTTTTTTTTTTGCAAGTGTTCTCCAGTAATTAATGAGATAAGAAATCGCATTTTAAAACTATCAAAGGGAAAAGAAAAACTTGGTGAAAATCTGATGAATAGGGTACAGGCGTTTTGGGGAATTTACCTTACTTCCCTGTTGGCCAAAGGTTATTTATGAGTGTTCTTTCCTTCATTGTGCATATGTTCAGATCTCAGATGCTCAGTAGCCAGCATCTCAAGTTTCCATGCTTCAGTTAAAGCTTAAGGGAAGATACCACGAGATAAATCCTCCCATTGGCCTTTTTCAGATCAGGAAGTGCAGGCAGCTAGGGGGACTGCAAAGCACTTCAGAAATGTGTCATGGAAAGAAAAATGCCCACCCATCCAACCAACAGAGCGACAGAGTATGCTCAGCTTTGCACCAAACAAAATGATAGTTCTAAATTATTAATTTTAGAATTAAAAAAAAATCTGAAGTGCCATGAAGAATAAGGCAGAATATGGAAATCTCTTTCTCAGGGAAAGAAAAGTTTCAAGAAATTGGATGGCAGATTTTGCTAGCGAACTGATTCAGCAACTTCTAAAATAAATAAATGCAAGCATCCCTTCTGTGCCATTCCCCACCCCACCTCAAAACACACACACACACACATACATATTGTAGTATGGTAATGCAACTTTCCCATTTGCTTAGCTCTTACTCCCTTAAAATGATTTCATTGTACATTTTGTACTGATTTTCAATACTGTAAGCCACTGTGAGCCTTCCTTTCCATTCGGCATGGAAAAGTAGATTGAAATAATTCCCAAGCTCACAAAAAAACAAAACAAAAAAACAGACCAGCACAGAACTATTGGCTGGCCTGCAAAAGTAATTTTCTGGCACCTATTCTAATGTTCATGAGAACAGAATATCAGACAAGATAGGCCTTAGGTTCTTAATGGCAGAGGTGGGCTACAGGAGTGTGGGCAGGCATTCCTATCTCAGTTGTAAAGTCCACAATGCTTTATCAAAACACAGGTGGGTGCCATGCTGCAGGACATTTTGTGCAATTAACATGGAGTAACAACCCCAAGAGATCTTTGGAGGGGGCTATATTCCCAAACAATATATTTTGATGAGCCACATAAATAAGAATAGTATCAATATCATGGCATCTTCTAAGAAGGGGATAAAATGCAACAGAAGAAGGGGGAAAGCTCCACAGATGTCAAGGAGCAGGCTTTGCACAGCGAATTACAAGTATGAAATGCAAAGGGAACAAATGTGACATGCTGTTGGCTGAAAATAACAATAGAGACAGAGAACAAAGGACATGAGAGAACTGTGGGGAGGAACAAACAGCAGAAAGGAGGGGAAACAATCCTTGATATGGCAAAAGACGTTATTTTCTCTCCTTATTGCTGTATTAGAATTATAAAAGTGGAATAAAATGCTAAATCTGTTCTTAAAAAGCCCCAAAGTGTATCAATAAATTCCATCTTTCTATTGTTTTCCCAGCATTTAGCTTTGCAGGGGATGCATTTTGATTAAGATAGCTGATAAAGGGACTGGAATTGCTATTCAAGATAATGAGGTTTATGTGGGAAAGAAGAGCAGGGAAGACAGCTAAAGGTAGGAACTGATACACTCCCTTAATAAATATTCTAAAAGATACTGACCTGCATAGGATAAATTCTAGGGATAAGCAAATTTCCTCCAATTCATGACCTAGATCCCACTCCCTCTTGAATATTGAGTTAATGAGGAGAATAATAATTTCTGAAATAAACTCTGGAACCGGAACCTGCAGTTTGCTTGGATCACAGCTTTCAGGTTCTTCAGTTTATTTTCATCTCACCAGGGCATGAGTATGGACGGCAGTCTGAGGTGAGCCAGAAAATGAGAACCAGGAACCGTTGGATCACTTAGTAGTCAAGGCCCAGGGGTGGGGAAGCTTTTTTCAGCCTGGGGACTGAATATAAAGAAACCCTGACAGTTCAGTACACTTTTGCAGACATCATAATAATATAGATTCTATGAAGGGGATGATGATAAGATAGAGTTATGTGTCACTGAAGACCTATGCAGCACACTACTTTTATTTATAAAGCACAGAAACCATGCAACATCAAAATTTTGTAGCCCCTCTTAGAACCCTCCTGTGGTAGGTTAAATGCTCAAACAAGGCAATGCCTGAACTACTGTGATCAAGCTCTCCTGGTCAAGAAACATATGGAGTGCTGCAGGTTTCCTACCCCTGATTTATACTGACTGATAAACTGAATAAGTTTATCAATACACACTTTTTATCTATACATAGTTCATATTTTATTATTTTGTTATTATTTGATCTTGTGACGGTAAAGCTGTTTTATTTTATTTTATGAACTGCTAAGAATTACTACTGACAATAGGATTAATAGATAAGGATAAGATAAGGAAAGGAATATATTATATGTTAACAAAACCAGGCCACAGCGAAATGGGAATGGTTAATGAGAAATAATTAAGGAACTGAAGCAGTAAATAAGTATAAGCAATAATATGAAGGAGAGACACTGAATCACAGCAAACTAATAATGATTTTGGGGGTAACTGACAAAAGCTTTGTTTGGATTCTCCTGTACTGTACTACAATTACCGTTGTACAAAACCAGCATCAATGCCAGGTGTAAGCTTTGCTAAAGTGGATAAATCAGCTACAAGTGGTCTATAATCAGATACTGGCAGTCTTGGACTTCCTAAAGTCTGCCACTATACAGTGATAATGCCTTCAAAGCTAAAATTCATGGTAATTCCCACATTTCAATGTTGATTGTAGAGAAACCCGAGACAGTGTCTATTTAGATATAGATAGATGATAGATATAGATAGATAGATAGATAGATAGATGATAGATAGATTAGATAGATAGATAGATAGATAGATAGATAGATGATAGATGATAGATAGATGATAGATAGATAGATATAGATAGATAGATGATAGATAGATGATAGATAGATGATAGATAGATAGATAGATAGATAGATAGATAGATAGATAGATAGATAGATGATAGATAGATAGATAGATAGATGATAGATAGATGATAGATAGATAGATAGATAGATAGATAGATGATAGATAGATAGATAGATAGATATAGATAGATAGATAGATAGATAGATAGATAGATAGATAGATAGATAGATAGATGATAGATATAGATAGATAGATAGATAGATAGATAGATAGATAGATAGATAGATAGATAGATGATAGATAGATAGATGATAGATAGATAGATAGATAGATAGATAGATAGATAGATGATAGATAGATAGATAGATAGATGATAGATAGATAGATAGATAGATAGATAGATAGATGATAGATAGATAGATAGATAGATGATAGATAGATGATAGATAGATAGATAGATAGATAGATAGATAGATAGATAGATGATAGATAGATAGATGATAGATAGATAGATAGATAGATAGATAGATAGATAGATAGATGATAGATAGATAGATAGATGATAGATAGATAGATAGATAGATAGATAGATAGATAGATAGATAGATAGATGATAGATAGATAGATAGATAGATGATAGATAGATGATAGATAGATAGATAGATAGATAGATAGATAGATAGATAGATGATAGATAGATAGATAGATAGATAGATAGATAGATAGATAGATGATAGATATAGATAGATAGATAGATAGATAGATAGATAGATAGATAGATGATAGATAGATAGATAGATAGATAGATAGATAGATAGATAGACAGATAGATAGATAGATAGATGATAGATAGAGATAGATAGATAGATAGATAGATAGATAGATAGATAGATAGATAGATGATAGATAGATAGATGATAGATAGATAGATAGATAGATAGATAGATAGATAGATAGATGATAGATAGATAGATAGATGATAGATAGATAGATAGATAGATAGATAGATAGATGATAAATCACTGTCCACACAGGTACTTCTTGTCTAATTGAATAGTGAATAGTGTCACTAAATTTCATGATTGGGAAATCAAATTATCACTCAGTTATGAGGGAGGTCCATCGGCTGGATTCTGGCATGTAAAGTTTTTGCCTGAAATTCATAAATCAAGTATATTCCTTTAAATAATAGTTATAAATAGTGTCAGCACAAGACTTATAAATAGTTTGCGATAAAATTAAATGTTTAATACCAGATGAATCTCATAAAGCCTTCTCAGTTGTGTGCTGTCATAAGTGCAGGCTGGATATGGCATTAATTGGTGTCATTTTCATAAAAAATGTCTTTATGCTTTGGTTGATCTCTGTGCTTGTTTGCTCAATATCAGTGAAAATCTTCACAGCTATAATTGAGACTGACAGGTTGCTCTGATATAAAGAGATAAATGCCTAGATCTCTTTGCTTCTCTCAAGGATCTCTCTGCATCTGCAGGGCATCTTCTTAAATTGTTGTTGGCATGCCAGGTTTTCCTATCCATTACAATAAAACAAATGTGAACCAAAAACTCAATCTCTTGTACATTTTCCTTTAGTTTCAAGAGTACTTTGATTCCTGTCCCAACAATAAATGGGGTTTCTTCCTTTTGTAACTGATCATATTGCCTTGAAAGAACTAGCTGTAGAATATTTGAAAAAGCGAAACCCTCTACAACCTCCATATTTCTCCCCAGCATTAATGCATTGGTAACTTGTTTTGATCTCAACATCCATGGGTAGGAGATAGCAGATCCAATATCAATAGGAAGGTATGCTCTGAACATATAAACCAGTATAAATTACTGAGGCCATGCAAGCCAGCTCCCAAAGAATGAGTGTCACAACTGTAGAATATCATAACTTGACATTAAGTTGCCTCTTCACACTCCAGAATGAAGACACAAGTCAAAGTGTGCATAAATTGAGTTATGGGGGGAATTAGCAACATATTGGTACCTTAGTCTAGCCAGATCTGGCTTGTGCCTCCCCTCTATATTTAAATGGAACAACTCCTCAGTAACGTTAAAACTACTTCTGTTATCTTCTACTGGCCGTCTGCCTTGTTATAGCCTGGGGATGGAAAGATGGTTCAAATTTCACAATCAATAATGGCTCAAAAAGTTGTACATATTGCAGACATGGAAAAACTTACTCAACATCTGTGTGTGATGAGGAGAACTGCAGAGCCTGGGAATTATATGGTCATTTGGTGGGCCTTTATGACGTGACTTAATAACCTCTAAAGTAACATGGCTAGGTCCACACTAAGATGCTGTATCAACACACTCCTTTGCCCTCCTTTTGAAGGGTGGGGCAGGCACAATCATTTGTGCATTTCAGGTCCTGAATGATGGGACTGGGCAAGGAAGTGGGCACTCCTTCAAGTAGGCTGGGTCTGCTAATGCCAGTGCATGCAACAGCATGTCCTTGAAGAGGGAGGTGGGGTCTGCCTAGTCAGCTCGCGATCTGATCCAGGTGCAGGCACCTTGCCAGTAAAAGGCAGGGTGGGGGCTGTTTTAGATGGCTCTCCCTCCTCTGCTACAATGTCTGGACTAAGCAAGGTTGGAATCCATCCAAGCAAACTACTCAGCCCCTCTATTGAGAACATCAGTCTCAGTATTGCTTGGTCCCTCCCCATCAACCATCTCAACACCTTTATCCCATTTCTCCTCCCGCTCTGACCAGACCTGAAATGATGTCTCTACAGGGCTCATGACACAGGCAAATGGTTGATGACAGTGAGCATGACTCAGAGCCCAGTGCCAACTGCGAACTAAATCGCTCTTTTCGATTGACACACTGACCCAACCAAAGCACAACAGGAAGTAGGAATATGATTTCAACCTTAGTTATATATATCTAAGGTTGAAATATATATATATATATATATATATATATATATATATATATATGCAGGTTTTGGTGTCCTCGGGTGTCTTCCCGTGTAAAAGTTGGGGTGTCTAGGCGACGTTTCGACGAGGTCTCACTCGTCATCTTCAGGCTGGTGCTTTCGGCTTCTTGTTACTGGAACAGAGCGGGATCTCAATGTTTGAGTTCCTATAAATACTGTAGAGGGGGTGTGGTGTCTAGCTTCCAATGTTCTGGGCAGAGAGGAAGTTCCCAGGCTAGTGTGCCTTTTCTTCTTTTGTTCCTTAATTACTTGAGAGATACCTTGAGTGATTTCTTGAGTGATATCCTGAGTACCACTTAGGTGGGTCATTAGGTGTGGATTAGTTGCTAAAGTCTTTGTGTCTTGACCTCTTGAACTTTGTGAAGAGTTTTCCTGAGAAGATGGCTGTATTGCACTTAGTTGTGCTTTGGCTTGGCTTCGTGTATAGGGGCGAGCTGTGGTTTTGTGGCTTGTGTCAGCCAGATCTGTGTAGGGATTGCAGGGGGGTGCAGCATCCGGAGGTGCCACCATGGATTGGCTACTGTATGGTGTCAGTAATTCATCTGTGGAGAGGGTCTGGGTTTGGGTCTGGTGTGGTTGATTGGTGTTGGCGTTCTGTGTGCCTCTGGATCTGGTGTCAGTTTTTGTGGGGAGGGCTAATTTCCAGATGTCTGGCAAGCGGGATGTGTCGTCACGCTTGTTCATGTTGTGAGGGTGTTTCTCTATCTCGATGGCTTCCATGATTATTCTCTTGTGGTGATGTTCCGTGTTAAAGAGCAATTTGGAATCTGCAAAATTAATTTCGTGTCCTGTTTCTTTCATGTGTTGGAAAAGAGAGGAAGTTTTTTCTTCTTTTTTGACGGCATTCTTGTGTTCTGCGATACGTGCATTTATTCGTCTGTTTGTTTGTCCAATGTACGTGGCTGGGCAGACTTTGCAGGGTATTTCATAGATCCCTTGGTTTTCCAACTGGATTTTATCCTTGGGGTTTCTGAGGATATTGGCTATTTTTTGGTTGGTGCAAAAGGCTGTTTTGATATTGTGTTTATGGAGGATTTTGCTAATTTTATCTGTAGTGCCCTTGATATAAGGAAGGAGGGCCATGCCATTGTTTTCTTCTGTGTCTTGGTTTTTGGGGGGTGTTTCCTTTTGGATTAGCTTCGTAATCCTGTTTTGCTGGTATCACCAGGACACCAAAACCTGCATTCCTGTACCCGTGAAAATCTACGAAAGCATATATATATATATATATATGGAGGTTTTGGTGTCCTCGGGTGTCTTCCCGTGTAAAAGTTGGGGTGTCTAGGCGACGTTTCGACGAGGTCTCACTCGTCATCTTCAGGCTGGTGCTTTCGGCTTCTTGTTACTGGAACAGAGCGGGATCTCAATGTTTGAGTTCCTATAAATACTGTAGAGGGGGTGTGGTGTCTAGCCTCCAATGTTCTGGGCAGAGAGGAAGTTCCCAGGCTAGTGTGCCTTTTCTTCTTTTGTTCCTTAATTACTTGAGAGATACCTTGAGTGATTTCTTGAGTGATATCCTGAGTACCACTTAGGTGGGTCATTAGGTGTGGATTAGTTGCTAAAGTCTTTGTGTCTTGACCTCTTGAACTTTGTGAAGAGTTTTCCTGAGAAGATGGCTGTATTGCACTTAGTTGTGCTTTGGCTTGGCTTCGTGTATAGGGGCGAGCTGTGGTTTTGTGGCTTGTGTCAGCCAGATCTGTGTAGGGATTGCAGGGGGGTGCAGCATCCGGAGGTGCCACCATGGATTGGCTACTGGATGGTGTCAGTAATTCATCTGTGGAGAGGGTCTGGGTTTGGGTCTGGTGTGGTTGATTGGTGTTGGCGTTCTGTGTGCCTCTGGATCTGGTGTCAGTTTTTGTGGGGAGGGCTAATTTCCAGATGTCTGGCAAGCGGGATGTGTCGTCACGCTTGTTCATGTTGTGAGGGTGTTTCTCTATCTCGATGGCTTCCATGATTATTCTCTTGTGGTGATGTTCCGTGTTAAAGAGCAATTTGGAATCTGCAAAATTAATTTCGTGTCCTGTTTCTTTCATGTGTTGGAAATTAATTTTGCAGATTCCAAATTGCTCTTTAACACGGAACATCACCACAAGAGAATAATCATGGAAGCCATCGAGATAGAGAAACACCCTCACAACATGAACAAGCGTGACGACACATCCCGCTTGCCAGACATCTGGAAATTAGCCCTCCCCACAAAAACTGACACCAGATCCAGAGGCACACAGAACGCCAACACCAATCAACCACACCAGACCCAAACCCAGACCCTCTCCACAGATGAATTACTGACACCATCCAGTAGCCAATCCATGGTGGCACCTCCGGATGCTGCACCCCCCTGCAATCCCTACACAGATCTGGCTGACACAAGCCACAAAACCACAGCTCGCCCCTATACACGAAGCCAAGCCAAAGCACAACTAAGTGCAATACAGCCATCTTCTCAGGAAAACTCTTCACAAAGTTCAAGAGGTCAAGACACAAAGACTTTAGCAACTAATCCACACCTAATGACCCACCTAAGTGGTACTCAGGATATCACTCAAGAAATCACTCAAGGTATCTCTCAAGTAATTAAGGAACAAAAGAAGAAAAGGCACACTAGCCTGGGAACTTCCTCTCTGCCCAGAACATTGGAGGCTAGACACCACACCCCCTCTACAGTATTTATAGGAACTCAAACATTGAGATCCCGCTCTGTTCCAGTAACAAGAAGCCGAAAGCACCAGCCTGAAGATGACGAGTGAGACCTCGTCGAAACGTCGCCTAGACACCCCAACTTTTACACGGGAAGACACCCGAGGACACCAAAACCTGCATTCCTGTACCCGTGAAAATCTACGAAAGCATATATATATATATATATATATATCTTTGTGCACACTTCTTACACCTAAAAACAGAGGAAAGAAAACATAATTCCCTCTGATAAATTAAAGAAAGATAACAGTGACTAATATGACATATAGCAATAGTCCTTGGATGTGCAAATGACTGCACACAAACACACAAGGCAGAGGCAGAGGCAAAGCTAGTAATATTCACTTCATCAAAATGTAGTAAGTATATTTAAGCTGAGACTCAATGGAAAGGTTGTCTGTATTAAAATTCCACTGATGCATCTCTAACATCTAATCAACTTGGAAAGTGTAAGGTCAGTAAAATGTATGATTCTGGGCCATGCCAATGATGTCATTGCTCATGCTCAACAATGATGGGCTCATTCTCTTTCCAGGGCCTGGTGTTGAATTTATATGTTATTGTAGTGCTCTGGTCCAGGAAATACTAATGCATTCAGTTTCTCATATTTGTCATACTGAAGGGCACAAAATGGGAACACTTATTATTAATTAAAAAAAATTGATGCTTACTGTTAGGAAATTGGAACATTTAGTAGTGTGTTGCTCTTCAAGTTTCAAATCTAACTTGTATGAGCAGCAGCTTAAAATTTCCTATCCCCACCCCAAGTTGTCCTCATATGAATTTCTTCTCTCTGTTTCCCCGTTATGCTGTTTTCTAGCCTAGCTAGGATGTTCCAGACAACTCTGCCACAGAGCCTGATAACAGGACTCTATCTGTCTATCATCTATCTATCATCTGTCTAAATTACATTATGTTATGTTAGGAACAACCTGAAACCTGAGAGTTAGTAGCCACTGATAACTTATCATTCATGAATTTGTCTACTCCTCTTTTAAATTATTCAGTGCATTAGGCCAAGGGGCTGGATATGTATTTGAAAGGGCCTTATTGTTGAGATGAGCCCAAATGGATGCACTGAAGGAAGTCCTTAGTAATGATCAAATGCAGTTGCCAGTGTTGGTTACAAGTTTCCTTGGAATGATCTTGCAAGCACGGAAGGAAGTGCTTTCTATTCTTACACCACTAATGAAAGCCATTGGGGTTCTGCCTATTTATTTTGGAAGTCACCCTGAGTTCTACTGTATTTTTTATTTGTCATAATACAAATGTGGTTCCCCACTGATACCTACCCTGGCAGCTTGTTGTTAGAAATGAAGTGATATGATAATTAGCAATTTGAGCTTATAAATCCATCTGTTTTTTTCATGAAGTCTTTCATCTCTCTCTCTCCCTTTCTCTTTCTTTCTCTTTGGTACTTTTTTTTTTTTGTACATCATCCAAATTGTGCCTATGCAGGGAGTTGAAATGTTTCCTGCCATACCCTTTCTTATGGATGCCAAATTTTGTTACAAATGTGTACAAGCCTTTTTCAGAAAACATGTCAAATAAGCTCTTCACTCAGATTCAGTATTCCAAAAGATGTCTGCGTTCTGTTTCCAATAGCCCACTAATAATTCACCTTAGGCTCTTTATACTTGAGGCACTTCTATGCCTATGGGGAACACAGATAAAGCAAAGGCTAGCACAAATGATGTATGTGATTTAAGGATTGAGATGCTGGAAGGTTAAACAATCCAGCTGTGAACATTCACACTCAGTACTTCATGCATTCAAAAATTCCACAGCATTGTACCAGGAAAAAGACCAGCATGCACATTTATAAATGACCTTTGGGTATTAAAATTCAAGGAAAGCCTGGGAAATTTTTTATGTTCTTCTCAAAGCATGAAGAAACAGGAACCTCTTTGTAACTAAGAATGGCCCTAGTAGTTTAATTCTGTCCTGTTTCAGTTTCACTGGTGCTCAACCATTCTGTCCCATCTTGTGTAGGTTTTTTAAAAGAATGTACAAAAAGTCAGCATTTAAATTTTAGGCACTTTGTAGACATTTTCAGCATAGCTGAAATTCATTTTCAACATAATACATAATTTATTTTTCTATCTACACAATTTTTGCACACTGAAAGTGCATTGCAGACTTCAAAGTGTGTAATACAACTGGGAGCTGGATTTTGGTTCACAAGCTTCTGATGAGGTTGGTCCACTACTCTACCCCAAGAAAAACCCACACACATGAAAGTAACCCACCACAGAAAGAACCTCAGCCATCCCACATCCAAGAAGCAAGATAGCTGTGGAAATAAACTGGATTGATTGACTTTAACTACATATAACTTGCTTGATTCAACAGACACTATCTGAGTTGACATTTCCTGTTCTGTTTTTCATGAGATAAAAATGCTGCTGCTTTTCACCTCAATTGCTTTTTGTCTCCCAAAGAACCTGAACTAAAATGGCTTCTGGTCTATATTTAAGAGTGGCACAAATCTTATCTATCTTATCCTTATCACACCACCACCAGCAGCTGACTAAACCTCAGGTATTCGTACCCTTTGAAAGAGTTTTTTGGAACTTTTCAGTGTACTGTTCAGCTCTATACAAAAGTGCCCCCATCAGCCTATTTCTTCTCCATATCACTTTTGCATGTAATATAGTCCAGTATTTACTATTTCCACTTTAATCTGCAAACCTCTGTTTTAGAATTTGGATTTAAATTCATATTCAATATGCATTTTCAAACAGCATTCCTACATACATTTTTCCAAGTACACATTTTAAAATGCATTGTGAGATATTAACTGTGCCACTGCATTCACGAAGTGTGAAACCTGGCAGATAATGTAAGTTCCCACTTGCATATTAGTCTTGGAGGTCTATATCGGGTCAATTTATATTAGAATGTGCAGGGATATAATTCCTCAAGCATGCTTAGTAGATCACAGATAAATGGATTAAATTGCCTCACTGACAACAATTGGAGTAATTGTCCTTCGGAATATCTGATAGCCTGAGCTTTGAAATCTGCAGCAAAGGCTTTGCTCACAGTCAAGCCTACAATTGTGGCTTCTGGTACAAGCATGCAACACATGCCCTTCTCAGTCACAGCGCCTCCATTGTGGAACTACATACCACTGGAGATATGCGCCTCCACCTCACTGACAGCTTTCAGGCATCTACTGAAGATTCATATTCTCTGACAGGCATTTGGGGATGCGACCTTATGAATCTGCTGCAGGATTTTGTATTTTGTCAAGAGCATTTTTCATGATTTTATAGTTTGTCTGTCTGTTTGTTTGTTTGCTTGTTTTTGATGCCATGCAGAATGTACTTTTAATTGGACTGTTTTGTACCAGGTTGAAGGCTGGGGGGGGGGGGGAACATGTAACAAATGAATGACATACCATACATACACATTCCATGCAACCCACTCTACACTTATTCACACACAGCCAATTTGTTGCCGTCTCATATCTGCTTCTAGAGTTACAATTTACAATAAAGAAGAGCCCCCTTCATGTGCTTCACTGATGTGCAAAGCCAGCACATGAGTGGGGAAAATGAACATATGCAAACTAAGCTATGTACCCTTTGTTATCCTTGTTGCCCTCCATGAGCTGTAACTCAAACCTCTGAAGGAGGGAGCTTCCGATATGCATGGAGGCACCCTGCACAATTTAGAATTGACCAGGATTCTAAATTGTGTAGGAACACAGACAACTCCCTTCTTCCAAAGTTGACCCTCATGGAAGAGGGGGACAGGGATATCAGGAATGTGTGTTTGTGAATACATGAAGAAGGCACATTCTTGCCAAATGAACCTGTATCATTATTATTATTTTTGCTATCATTGTCATCCTCAATAATATTTCTTTAGGTGACTAGAAAAGAAGAACTGAAGTCCAGCAGCTTCTGGTTCTGATTCCATGACAGGACACTTCCTTCCACTGTGTTCTTCCTCAGGGAATCCCATTCATGCTAAGTTTTGCTTATGTTCCTAAGAAAAATCACCCCAACTGGTTTGAACTGATGGGGTAACAGCAGGAGCTTGTAGAATTGCAGAAAGGGCAAAGGAATAGGGAGTCTGATGTGACTTACATCCTCAAATTCTTCCTTCTTGGTTAAAAACCCAAGCAAGTAGACATTACTTTGTGACTGTTTAGGGGCCAATAGGTGTCATATAGATGTTCTCATAAATAATATAAAACGGCTGTTGATTTTTCTGTGCACTAATTTAGGGATCTCTCACACCCTTCCTTTCTGAACATGTGAAAAGAAGCAAAGAGTTTCAGCCATATCAATTACCTCATTAACTGAACATTGCTTAAAAATTAATATTCATTTTACTCTATACACAAATGAGTCAAATCAAAGTAACTTGGGAAATAACAGTATAAAGGCACATCAATATTGATTTTACAAGAAACACATGACTGGTTCAATTAACCAACCACAACAGTTTCAGCACAGATTACTAGATTTTCATTTAATATTCAAGGGAATTGAAAAATTATTTTCTTCTTTTAAAAAAATAATTATCCTAATGCAACAACTACAATAACCTTTTTATCCATATCCTAGGGGGGCACAGTTCTGCTTAGAATTAAATACAGGTTTTTAGTCAAACGACCAATCACATAGAGGACTAATGCACACCTCCAATGCAGGGAAGTTTAATTCTACACACTTTCCTTTCACATGGTTGATGACACTTGTCAGCAGAGATAGGTGGTACAGTTCAACCATGTCCATATTGATACCATACATTTAAAGCACTATGGAACTTTAAACAGGCATGATTGCCCACCAAAGAATTCTGGGAGCTGTAAGTAGTTAAGGGTGCCAAGAGTTGTTAGTAGAGCCCTATTCCCACGCCTGAGCTACAACGGGAAGAGGGATTGATTGTTACACGTCTCTGGGTATAATCTTGCCAACACTTTCCAGTGTGCAAGCCCTGCCTATTTTATGTTGTTGTCTGGATGCAGTTTCTCAATGTCAATCAAAATGTAATTTGAAGAAACTCAGATGCACATTCATTAACTCACCATACCACACCGACAACCCTGCTTTTTCATTGTGCTTCAACAATTTCTGGAGTCAACCTGCCTATCTGATAGAGTGGCCACCTACACATTGTCAAAAGAGAACAAAGACGTCAGCAAAAAGAGGATGTAGATTTGCATACACACAGGGACAAATAATTGCTATAATTTATATAGAAATGCAATGCATAGTGGGGAAGACTTCAAGGTTGCTGGTGCGCCTTTTTATGTTTTTTTATTATTATTATTTCAAAAAATCTTTTAATCCTACATGTTCCAGACAACCCTTCAAATAAAGGTGTGTTTTCTTTAAGCAGTTCAGCTTTCATTCATCCTTAGTCAAAGGAGATTTCCTGCAAAAGTATATGACTCGGATCACACAGAGATGAAATCCAGACCACAATCAGCAAAGTGTTTATGTTTTCTGTCAGCTACTGCCATAAGCAGATGACACTTTGTACAATGGGCAGATATGGCTCACAGAGAAGTGACAAGATTTTACTACATTTTGGAAGGAAAGCTGTGAATGAGTCGCTGTGCCATGCAGTCAATGAAAAAGAATGGAGGCCGCTGAGGTGATAACAGTGTCAGATGTGAGGGAATGAAAGTTTCGAGGTCAGAATCTCCTTCACACTCCCCATTATATAAGTGGACCCTTTGCACAGATTTCCATGCCTTCATCTCAATTGGCTGGCAGGACAAGAAGGCACTTTAAAAACCACGTTGTTTCTTACTCTCTCAGCAGAAAGCATTAATCAGTGTGATGAACTGATTAACATCTGCACTCTGAATCTTTGATTAATAATTTAATCAGGGTTGCACCCTGCAAAAGGGTATTCAGTATCAGTGGCAGCCTTTGTAAACAATCAATGTGTACCTCTTTATGCAGACAATGCTGTTAAAGTGTTTGTCCCCAACAGCAAATTATGCATCTATGCTACTTAGTTAAGACTGAGAACCACTAACCACAATCAAATGGCCTCCACTGAGCACCTGTATTGAGGCACTGTGGTTTTTTTTATTCTGCTAATTCATCCATTGATTAAAAGCAATACAGTTAATTGATTCAAAGAACTCTAATCACTTGGCAGCCCTATCCCTACTCCCTCTTTTCTCCAAGGAATGTAACAAATTTTCATGACCGAGAAAGCCTTTAATGTCTGTGAGTGAGATCTTGGCACCGTGCGAGGCCACAGGAGGGTTGGCACACCAGGACATCATGTCCATACTCCATGGCCCTGGAACAAGCTGAAAGAAATATTATTTGAATAATGCAAGAGCCTTGCATTTTTAGACTCTACACTTACATCTTGTATAGTTCAGAAGAGATTTTTGTGGTGACATAGCAACACATAAAAGGCATTTCACCTTTGGTGGAATTATATTTTTCACTAAAGAAAAATGTGAAGTGGTCCCATGGGGTTATCCTGAGAACAATAAATACTGTGACCATGTCCATTCTGAAGATGGACACACTGCCTCATAAGCTACTTTCCTCCCATGTAGGTGCAACAAGAGTACCGGATTTTTAGATCTCTCGTGATGCATACACTCCTTTTCTCGTGCCCAGTATCATCTCTGCAACAAGAGATTTCAATAGCAGCCAAGAGAAACATGTGATATGTTACCCTATTTTATATTATTAATTATACTTAAGAACAGAAATTTGCATTTACAGTTTCTGGAGTTAAACATTTCTATGACTTTTATATATGTAATTACATTGTTTTCAAAAGTGAACGGTGGACCAAGTAGGAAGAAATGGTTGATATAGGAACCAGAAGATTGGCTTTCCCACAAACCTTTCCTATCCAAGCTTTTTAGCAGTATCCATATTCTTTGGCAAAACTGTGCTGAACTGCTCAGTTGAACGACCCTTTTGTTTTGATTTAAACATAAAAGGAACAGGTTGTTTATTTTAGGTGGGATTCACCTCATGAATGCCATCAGCTGAAGCTTCTGTTTGTGTAACAGGGTTTTCCTCCTTCCCCTTCCCCTGTTCCCCCTGAAATTTACTCAGGGACATCTAGAGAGAAATTTTGTACTGATGTATTTCCTAATATTTGTATCTCACTTTTCTTTCATCATGGAATCCAAGGCAGTATACATGTGGTTTCTGGGAGGTTACCCATCCATGAGACCCAGACCTGCTTAGCTTCAACAAACTGACTGCCTCACATGCCTCCAAACCAAACAGCTTATGGGGTTGGGTGTTTTTTTCCATACACTTTACCTAAGATAAATACACGCATAACAGCCATGTGTCCTACTGTGTATTTGAAGGGCTCTCAGATGAGAGTCCTCTGCTTGAAGGGCTGTTTGACCAAGTCCAGCAAAGAGAAAGAAGACTTAGGAAGGGAGAAAAGTTGCCAGTCAAGGGTTAGAGCCTGGAAAGCAGACAAATAATCTGGTCATAGTTTGCCTAAATATGGTGATATGCATTTCTCTTCATAAATAATTGATATAATTTGAATTTGCATCTGTACCTCTTTTTTAGTGATGTGTAAGTGGCCATCATGAAAGAGGCCAGTCATTTCCACATTGTCGCTTCGTTACATTTCCTTTGCTCTCCCTTCCCCTGAATGCAGGATGAGTATCCTCGTGGTTAGGCCAGGTTGCTTGTCCTTTGTTAAGTGTGGTTCACATACTTCTCTCCCCGCCCTCATTACTTAGGAAGATTTATTGTATCAGTAATTTAGAACCCCTGACCTAATTAGAATAATTAAGTATTATGAGCTCAGTTCTACCACTGTTTGTCAAGCAATTTTGCCTCTTTAAGCAATTGTGCTGAAATCAGCAGCTCGTCTTGCAGGATATTAACTGAACTTAGTAGCTAACGTGAGGACAGCTCATTATTTGCTGGTCATCTGTATTCTGCATCGAGCTATACAGAGGCAATAAAGGTAATCCCCTCCCAAGAGATCCAAACTACTACAGAACTGCAATGCATTAGATATCAGTGCCAGTCTAGTTCAAAACATATTTACTGCAGCTCTGGCCGACATCTCATTTAATTAGATTGTGTCATGTAGAATTGATCGGTTTGGCAAGTGCAGAGCAATGCAAAAGTGCATAATACTGTAAGAAAATTGTACTCACAGATCACATTAACCTTTTTCATGTTCAACTAATAAATAGGGTTATTTTCTCAGCTGGTGAAAAGTGGCACTTAAAACATGGTTTTAACTTTCTTGCAAAGAGACTAGGTGGGGAGATCCTGTCCTCATTGTTACATACTGACAAGGAAACAAGGAAACACAATGGCTGGAAAGGTGGCCATTCAGCTTGCCAAGGAGGGCCCATAACTACCTGTTGTGGTTGTAGCTCTGTGGCAGACATTCAAATGCTAGGCAAATGCTTTGCAGAGAGAAGAACCCCATGCTAAATAACTAGCATTTCATTAGAAGAAATGAGGGCAAGCTAAGAGCCCAAGAAGAGCCTTGGTGGATCAAACCAAACACCCCATTAGTCCTGCATTAGTCACAGTGGAAACTGTGCCTCTACGAAGCCCACATGCAGGACCTGAGTGCGATAGCACTCTCCCACTTCTGATCCTAAGCAACTAGTATTCAGATCTATTTTCTTAGACTGTGGGATGTTCCTGCCACTCAGGGTAGACTCAAGTTTGCGAACATGGTACCCTCCATATGTTTAATGAAGGGTAAGTGCATCAATGGTTAATGGTCACCATAGCTTTATGGGACCATCATGTTCAAAAGCAGCATGCCACTGAGGACCAGTTGCTTGGGAGCAACAGTAGGTGAAGGCTACTTTTGCCTTCATGAAATGACCTGCCTGTGAGTTCTGAATGATCGCTGTGGAAAACTACATACAGTGATACCTCGGGTTAAGTACTTAATTATTTCTGGAGGTCCGTTCTTAACCTGAAACTGTTCTTAACCTGAAGCACCACTTTAGCTAATGGGGCCACCTGCTGCTGCTGCCGCGCTGCCAGAGCACGATTTCTGTTCTTATCCTGAAGCAAAGTTCTTAACCTGAAGCACTATTTCTGGATTAGCGGAGTCCGTAACCTGAAACGTATGTAACCTGAAGCATATGTAACCCGAGGTACCACCGTAAGGAGTAAGATTAGCCTTCGGTTTTAATGTGTTTGGGAAGCACATTGTCAATTCGTGATAAGGATTTTACCACACCTTCTCTTCCCTGGACCAGGTGTAAAATAAAGCTGCCAGTGGCTACTAGTTACAGTGGCTGTGTTCTACCTCCATTGTCAGGGACAGTATGCCTCTGGGAATCATGTGGGGATAGTGCTGTTGTGCTCAGGAACTGCTTTCCATGGGCATATGGACTAGATGGGCCATTAGCCTGATGTTCTTATTTAGTCCTCTTCTTATGCAGTTCATCACATAGTTAAACAATGGAAGTCACTGCAACAAGATGTAATGGTAGCCACCAAGTTGGGTGGCTTTAAAAGAGGATTAGACAAATTCATGAAGCATTGGCTATATATTAAGTTCTGTATTGGAGGCAGTATGCTGGGGAGCACAAGTGGGGACAGTGATTGTGTGTCCATATGATAACATGATAATATGAGCCTTCTAATTGCATTTGCCTACTTTTGTTGCTCACTGTTACTTTTACCACTTCATTTCCTCCCCTTCCAATTCCACACAAGACAAGATTTTGATTGAACACTCCTTTGGGCAGGAACCTAACCCACCCTTAAATCAGAAAAAAACAAGAAGTCACATATAGTTATAGCACCATTGCAACAGTGGACACAATCATCAGTATCACCATTACTGAATCTGTCAGCCAAACTAGACATGGTGTATGTTTGCCCTTGGCATGAGGGTGAGGGCAAGCTCGATTGTGCCCCTGGCATGGAGGAGAAGGGCTTAACCATTTGCCCCTACTGCTTTCCCAATATGAATCCCCCCTGACTTTGCTAGGTATTTGCACCCAGAGGAAATATGTGTCCCGTTTGGCCCTGTGACAGAACTATAATAGCCTCATGCACTGAGGTCACAGTTCACCTTGTTGCCATGAAGATTTACAAATGGAAAGTGGATAAATTGTAAACTGAGTGCTCCTCCTGCAGACTGTAGCCGAAATCCTTCAGTTCCAGGCATTACTCTTATTTGAGATCAATGGCTATTTCCATCTGTGTTTTGTATTGTTTTAATAGCATACATTTGTAATAACAATAATGCACAAGCACAGCATGTCCATTAATAAAATAATGCCTGAACTTCCTCAGATCATTTGTGTTGATGACTCTGACCTTGTTCTATGAAATGACTTTCTGGAGTTGCAAAAATTTATCTCCATGCTCTCCATTTCCTTGCCAAGAAAGGCTGTTGTCATATAGCATTGGTAGCTTACAACATCTTTATATGGAGGATTCAGGCTGGAATAAAGTTAATGCCAGAAAGGGTGAGGGTGGTAATAAACCCACATCAGTGACAGAAGCATTTCTTTTTCTTTTGCCTGCAGGGAATATTTGGATAACTTTATTTTGTGGAAAACTTGTATGGAAACCTGCTATTTTCATATACACTTAAGACTTCAGCCTGTTTTACCACCAGTCCACTCAGGGAGCAAAAAGCAAAAAAGGATTAGAGAAAGAATTATCAAATGCAACTGTAGATATTGGCTTTTGTTTTAGAACTGTAAAAATCCCAGCATGCTTGCTGGATATTAAAAGAACACGCTTTTATAAGAAAAGGCCATACCTCAACCCACCAACCCCAATATTCCTTCTGTTAAACAACAAGAACAAAACACTCTTGGCGTGTTTTACCATATAATGTTCTAGTTTGGAACTTAACTGCAATGTCATAGTTATGATATGAACTTCCAACTGAGACCTACAAGGCTCTATTGTTCATGGGCTTTAAGAGTGGAGGTCCTAATGGTAAGAGGGCACTGTATGTTTTATTTGGTGACCAATTAATTGCAGATTCTTTTTAGTCAATAAAAAAGGTCAACTTTAAAATGGTTGCAGTCCTGCTTACTAGCAACCAGGTGAGCTCAAGGGATTTTGCTGCTTGAAGGAATAAGGAATGCCTACAGCCTCCCACTCCAACTCCAAGTCAAGAAGGTCCTCAATGTAACTCCTCTACAATACCTGATAGCAGTAGATCAGGGAACACTGGGCAAGACATGTGGCAAACACCCTGCTCCAACACCTTGCCACTGTTCACTCAGTGCTCTCCTTGGCTGCCACCCCTTCTATCCTAAGGCCCAGCATCTGCCACCTGAGGTAGAAGCTCCACTCTGCCTAATGGTAGGACTGGTACCGATTAGCAAACTCTGCAGTCATTTGTACACCCCTCACCATTTCATTTATCACCCAAAAGTTTTCTAAGTTGGTGATTAGCCATGGCACGTTATCCAAGAAGGTTTCCTCAGAGGTGCATCCTGCACTGCAACTCTCCCATGAACAGTTGGTTGTGCGACTAACTTCTAGCTCTGCCAGCTTGGTGTCTTCAAAATTCTTTTAGGCTTTTATTAGGGGGAATGCTTCCTTTGGAAGACAAAGTGGTTTGCCTGCTGAGATAACAGTAACTATTAAGTGTGAGGGGAAATGCGCTTTGAAGGAAATGGAAAATATGCATTAGCAGAGACACTTTTATTTCAGCAATTAAATAAATTCTATAAATTATAGGATGGGTCTTCAACAAATCTGAAAAATGAGTCACTGGGAAAGAAAGAAAAAAAAACCCACTGTACTTCTGGAAAAGCCACTGAAGCTCTTAGGACCATTTGGCTGAATCTATATGAAACCAATTTTAACTGTGATATACAATGCTACCTCAAAAGCACTCAGGATTCTTGAGATATACCATTATACCCACAAATGCATTTGGATTTCCATTTTAATGTTTAAAATAAAAATTCACAGGGTAACCTTTTATTAGAGATGGGCAGATCAGCCTATTTCAATTCCATGTCAGTTTTGCAGTGGCTCCTAAGTTTGTTCCATGCTTAAATTGTACATGTTTTATATAGAATTTCTCTTTCCATAAAATGCACATTTTTGTACACATTTCCCTCAGTAAAATTCACATTTTATGTGGATTGTTAAAATAATAACTGCACCAAAATTCAGGGAAGCATGAACTCCACCTAATAGTTGGTTTTGAGCCACATGAAAATGGCAAATTAAGCTAGTTTACTTCAAAATGTGGACCAAGCACATGTCTCCTCCATCCCTACATTAGCACCTTCTCTACCTTCTGTTTATTACTTATCAACAGCTTGTCGTGCAAACCATCATGCTTACACTACTTGCCTAGTGCCAAAAAGTTTAGGCCAACTTATGTAAATGAAAGAATAAAAGCTCGAAAAGAGCAAAAATTATCAGGAAATAATACTTTGCTGCTGTTTGTCAGGGTTAGGGTTAGGGTTAGGGTTAGGGTTAGGGTTAGGGTTAGGGTTAGGGTTAGGGTTAGGGTTAGGGCTGAGCTGCCCCAATGGCTGTTACCAAGAGGAGTATGTAACAATACCATACTGGCAAATGTCTTGGTTATAAGTGGGAGCTTTAGATGATATATCATAAAACCGTGAGGCTTCCACTAGTCCACCTTGGGTGTCAGAGGAGGCACCTGTGCCAGATGTTTACAAGGCAACACTTCTGTACCAGCAATCTAGTCTCTATGGTCAGCGGCTATGCCCGTCAAAGGGCCCCTGTGCATGAAATATATTCTGCTTTACCTTCATGCAGCTTCACTCTGATTTTTGAGTGTTGTAGCCAGGGCTTTTTTTTTTCAGCCAGAACTCACCAAAACAGAGTTTTGCCACCTTTTTGGTGCATTTTGGACCTCAGCGGCACTGATTACTTCTTAATTATTTTATATGCTTTATCTGTGATGTTTTATTATGTTATTGTTATTTGTTGTTTATAAGCCACTTCGTGTTTCATTTGGCTAAAAAGCAACATAGAAATACAATAAAGCAAATCGAGCTCTACATAGCAGCAATTTATTATAGCATGCAATCACTGGTGAGGGGATAATTTATGAGGTTGGGGTGAGTTTCACTGGACATTGCTGGCCTAGAGAATGCGACAAATACAGGCAGGTTTTTATTTTACATCAGCTTCTTTAAAAAATCATTTCTTTGGCCAGTGGTGAAGCTGCATACTCCGCTACTGGGGGCAGAGAGCAGGCAGGGGCGTGGCTGGCGCCCCCTATGGGGGTGTGACACGCCACCCACAGGGGCGTGGTATGTGTTCTGGGGGCATTGCACCCGGCACGTGGGGGTGCGTGGCATGTGTCGGGGGGGTGCCACGATGGCACCTTACTGGAATAGTGGTGCCAGGGGCGATCCGCTCCCTCTGCACCCCCGTTCCTCCACCAGTGCCTTGGACACTCATTAGCAGTGAGTAATTCCTAAGATGTACCCTGCCCACCTTACCCACCCTCCAGGGGGCAGGGGGAAGAGGACTGGACTTCTCAGCAGAGCCACAACAATTCTTATTATTTATTTACTTTTACTATACCACATGCATTATTTTTCTCTCTCTACTAATTCCCCTACACTAGGGAAATGGATAGTCTTAAATAATAGATAGCATAAGATGGGAAAGAAAGTAAGACTGCAACCATCAAAGATAATAAGTGTACTTTTTTTCTTTCTTTTCTTTCCTTCTTTCTTTTTGCTACATGTGCATCTTTCCAAGTTCACTTTCTATTGATTGGTCCTGTTCTCATTTACACCGCTGTCCCATTTCTGCACTGCTCTGTAACCAGTTTTATATCCCCTCATTTGAGATGTCTTACACTACAACGTAGTACAATGTAGATGTGCTTTTAATTATGGTTGGCTTCTGCCCAACATATTTACGATATTTTTATTCAGGTCCTTAGCTCGTGTAAACATCTATTGTATATCAAGGGTGTTATCGATTTATAATAGATGTACGCTGAATTTCATAGATTTGACACTGAAGATGTGAAAGTGGAACTCTCTTCACACAGTAGGATATTCTGTTTGAAAATCCTCTGCTAAAAGTTGGGGAGTCCTCTGAAAGCCTATGAAGGCTACGTTAGTAAAAGGGAATAGAAAAATTAAATTGTCAGTGGTGGGGGGACCTCCAATCTTCTACATGTGCAAGAGCACCTCTGAATGAACCATGTGAGAAATTCAGGTGCCGGGGTCATTGGTGAAATTCCCATAGAAAACATAATACTGCATGCTTGGACATGGCTTTCTCACAAAGATCATCCCTGGTGTGAGAGATATCAGCAGTTGATGGGATGGCAAACCCTCAAATAGAGAACTCTCCTCTGGCAACCCTTCAAATGGAAGACTATCTTCTATAAATTAGGATGCATGGCCACTATAAGTGAGGGGGCCCAGTGAGGTAAGAATGGAGAGTATGGATGATTTCACTCCCCTCAGTTGCGTGTCCCTTATCAGGAAAAGGAAAAGAAATGATACTCCCACTTTCTATACAGGCTGGTCTATCATGTCTATTCAGACTTTAATATACAGCTGAATGGAGTGTGTGATTTAGGAATGTGATTCCCTGCGCTGCACTGAAGTGGAGAATAACTATGGCTGTGTGAAAGTGGGGTTTAAACTTTGGAGTGCTTTTCGTTTGGTGTACAATCAGCACAGTTAGTTGAAGACACACAGTGTTCATTTTAAATAAGCAGATGGGAAGATATACGGTGATTCAATACACGTTACCGTCATCTACCTATTCTAAACTCATAATTATTGCAAAATACCATGTGAAATTAACACCCCACCTGCCTCATACTGATTAGTGCAAATTAAATGTAATGCTAAAAAGCCTGATGATTTAGTGCATTATATATAGTGCACAGTTTCTACTGATTGCTATGGTATTTCTGAAGTATGTTAGTGCAGTAGAAGCCTAGTTAAGCAACCACAATCTTTTTGTCCAATTCTTCCCCATGTATAATCTGACCATTTTGAAAATAAGGGATATAAAAGAACTATTAGACTTCAGTCATAAGAGGAAACACAAATGGATGGTTTTGCATTTTTATCACAAGGGCTAACTCTATATCACTAACAGATGATTTTTAAGATGTACTAAAAAGTCAGCCTGAAAGTTCAGGACAAGAGAAGCAGAAATGCCCTGAAGGGGGATACTATCAATTTCTTTCCCCCTTAATTGAATCTCCCATCTCTACAATTGGGTCATCTGAGATATAAAATTATTTCCAAAAGTCAAAATATATTGTGTTATCTTTCATGACTTTGGAACCACAAAATTAAGAGTGATGTTAAGCGAAATGTTACTTTGCTTCTCTAAGGTAAGGTCAGCACAACTTTGAGGAGGGCAGGATTTAATGGCAACAGGGCACATAGAAAACCTCCAATTGAGGGTAAGATGTAAGCAGCTGAGGTCCTGAGCATCACCACCTTTCAGCCTCATTAGATGTTCTCTGTCCAAGCTAAAACAATGAATCTTTGCAGAACAGCGGCAAGGGTACCCTGGGGAACAATAAACAGCCAGAAGCTCTGGCTTATTACTTGAAGGTTTTGAAGTTTCCTTCCCCCTTCCCTTTCCAAAAAATAAAGATAAAAAGGCTTTCTTCTTTGTTTTAAATGCAACAATTCACCAAACAAGAACAGTATACAGGCAACGCCCAATTTGTGTGGGGGTTGTGTTCCAGGTCATGGCACGCATGCGTGAAATCACATGAAATTGAAACACCCCTTTCCAACCCGCTCCACCCTTTCAGTGACATCTTTTGTCATTGACATTTCTGGGTCACTTCTGGATTTTGCGCTGTGCACATGTGAGAAACTGTGCACATATCAGTCGTGTCTAAAATGAGGGTTGCCTTATAGTATGGGTTCTCATTACAGTGGTACCTCAGGATGCGAACAGGATCCACGCACATGTGTGACGTCATTTTGAGCATCTGTGCATGCGCGAGTGGCAAAACCCGGAAGTAACGCGCTCCGTTACTTCTAGGTTGCCACGGAGCGCAACCTGAAAGTGCTCAACCTGAAGCACATTCAACCCGAGGTATGACTGTATCTCATAGCTGTCAACTTACAGATTTGAAAATAAGGGACCAGCAGCCTTAAAAATAAGGGACCAGCAGCCAAAATAAGGGACCTGCAGCCTCACCTGTTCCAGGCACTCCAGTCTTCCTGTCCTCCTGCAGTCTGGTCAAACTCATGCTGGTAGCTTTGAGAACACTGTCCAACCAACTTTGTAACCAGAGGTTCAACTGAATAGAATCTGAATCACATGCACCACAAGGCCTATGCAGCCTCAGCTTAAGATGGCTCCCCGGCTTGGCTTTGCCCTGCAAAGTTTGCAGCAGCACATGCAACAAAATGGCATCCAGCATTCAAACCCCCCCTCAGCTTGCATTAACACAAGGCATGCGAGCTCCACCCCCCAGTCGTTCTTAGACTTCTTATGGTGAGCAACAAACCAAGCAACACAGTTGGAGCCTCCCTCCTCCCTGGCCGGCAGGGAGAGGAGCTGCTTCCTTTGAAATTTAAGGGACATCATTTAAGGGACATTTAAGGGACATCCATCAATAAGGGACAGCAGCGGGACATGGTGCTGGAATAAGGGACTGTCCCTTCAAATAAGGGACACTTGACAGCTATGCTGTATCTAGAAAGCTGACTAATGCTGAGTCTTACCATTAGTTCATCTAGCTCTGTACCCTGACTGGTAGCAACTGTCGAAGATTTCAGATGGGTTTCTCCCAGACACACACCATAATTTTTGCTCTATAAGACTCACTTTTTCCCTCCTAAAAAGTAAGGGGAAATGTGTGTGCATCTTATGGAGCGAATGCAGGCTGCACAGCTATCCCAGAAGCCAGAACAGCGAGAGGGATTGCTGCTTTCACTGCGCAGCAACCCCTCTTGCTGTTCTGGCTTCTGAGATTCAGAATATATTTTTTCTTGTTTTCCTCCTCCAAAAACTAGGTGCGTCTTGTGGTCTCGTGCATCTTATAGAGCAAAAAATATGGGTGTGGGTGTGTGGGTGTATATATATATATATATATATATATATATACACACACACACACACACACACACACACACACACACATATTACCCTGAGCTCCTTTGGCAATGGAAGGAGTAAATTTAACAAATCACATCATCACAAGTAATGTTTACAACAATCCTGTCAGTATTCATATTTCCATACTGCAGATGTAGAGTAGAAGATGAGAGAGTGATCCATTTCAGATGTGATGACTCTGACCTGTGAGTGAGACATTTGTCCATGATCTCTCTCATCTGATTGCTCCTTCTTGAGATCTCTAAAGCAGGAAGGTGTTGCCTAAAGACCCTACTACAAGCCATTATGTGAAACCAGGATCTGATTCTGGCGTCATGTTCTGCTTTGGAAGGCACAACTTAAACCATAGTTTCTTATTCAGACATCATGGAAACCATAATTTAAGAAACCAATGTATTTTTGTTGAAGTTGGGAATGCAAGGGGAAAGGAGTGCGGAGAGAGTACACAGGCATGTGACTCATTTCCAGTTGGATTAGCTATAGTTTAACAGGTCAGGATCATGATGTTTGAACTGGGCTACTGAGTCTGTAGAAAACATGAGATCTGAATCAAATACTTTCTGGTTAGCAATCCATTTTCATCCACTGCACTAATTATTTACTTTAAATTAATGTAGGTTGAAATCTCAAACACAGTTCTTTTGCAATAAGACACATTGAGCACAGTGGGATTTACTTTCTCACAATCGTACACAGGAAGGGACTGCTTATCTCTTCACACAGTGAATTGTTATGAAAGTAGAAGGCAACACAAGGAGGCAGTATGCCTTTAGCTCAGTTTTACACAGAGCTGCCTCAAGACATTTTTGCTTTATGGTGTGGAAAATGAGTTGGCACCTCCCCTCCATTCCATATAAGACCACATTGGCAGTTGAATCTTAGTTCACCTAGCAGGCAAGATTAGTGAACTTAAGGGAAGCCATTTCACAATTACAGATCTGCCCGCTCCATACTCCTCATCTTTTGCCACTTGAGGCAGCTGCCTCACAATAGAAATGGCTCTACTTACACATCCTTAAGATTAATTTCAGTAGGAGATTAAAAGGAAAAGAGGTTGAGCTGAAGAATTCACAGAAGAAGATGGGCATGAGAGGGAGAAAGGTGGCTTGTCATGTGGTTGTCATAAGAGGCAATTCCAGGAACATAGGGAGTTAAGTAGAAAATATGGAGATGTTAAAGGGTGCAGAAGACCTGGAGGAATTGAACAGGATAGCATAGCTGAAGAAGCAAAGGTGAAAGACAGGGAAAGGAGTGCATTGAGAAGGTGGTTATGGAAATATGTAGGGGGGTCATGTAGGGTTTGAAGTTAAGAACAAAAAAGGTTATGCTGGATTTGGTAGCAGACAGAAACCTGGTTTAGGGGGCTGTTATATCAAAATGATGACCTTTTCCCCAAAAAGAAAATGTTGATTTAGTCATCAAAACTATACCAGAAATAAGGAAGGAAATCATGCAATGAGATTGTGATAGATGGGCAGCAATATTCTTCCAATTTCTTCATAGCAGGCTGGCCCACAAAACAATTGAAACCCTCAGCACTGACTCAACCATTGGACTAGGTGAAAAAATACTCTGCATATATGCTTGTTAATTCTGCTGCTCCTGACTTTGTTCAGCCAGCGAACTAAGAGAGACTCAGGTACAAGTTCAAAACACTACTCAGTCATGAAGCTCTCACTGGTTAACCTTGGTCCGTCACTGTCTCTCAACTGGAACCACCTCATAGGGCTGTTATGAGAACAAATTTGAGGGGGAGGAAAGTGAAAAACCAGGCATACTGCCCTGACCAATTTGGAAGAAGGCAAAAATATAAATATCAACACTTAATAAAGCCATTTCCTAATGAAAAAATATTTATTTGGGGGAAGGAATTTATTTTCTATGATAATATATTGTCATAAGCAGCTACTCTGTTCACCTCTATTACTTGTCAATTGTGCACTCTTACAATCCAACATTTCTGGTACTGTTTTACCAGATTAAACACAATATGAAGAGAGAGAGAGAAATCTAGTGCCCAGCTAACTCCTATTATGTGGGCATGTAAATTTGCATGCTTAACACTTCTCCCCCTTACTTATCTCTATTTTCTTACTCTGCAATATTATAAGTAGCTTTAGGGTTTTTAAATATTTAATTCCATTGAGAACAGCTTGCATAGGTTGCATTTCTAGTTCTGTATTTTAAATACATATGTACGTACTAGAAGACTAAAGAAGATCCAGGATACCCAGTCAGTATTTCAGCTTTTTTGGGGGGAAAATAAGAAAATAAATAAAAACACACACCCCTTTAACATTCTTTCAACTTGTACCATAAAGGAAAGAAGACAAAAGGTTGGTTCAGCTCACTTTTGACGCTAACAGGTCCCAGTGATAAAACTATCAACCGCAATTGCATCTCAGCAATTTATTTTACAACTGACCTTGACACAGCCAACATGTTATCTGCTCTCATTGCAAAAGTGAGCAGAAAAGAAGTAGTTTCAGCATCGTCCAAGGGGGAAAAAAGGCACCAGCCATCCCACAGAGAAATGATACATAGTATGTTGTGAATTGCGACAAAGGTATATAGAACAAGGCTGCCTGGCTGCCCTCAATTTAGGAGTTAAAAATCCACTTGTGCCATGATCCTTTTGGAGCGGTGCAGAATCTCTAAAACCCAGGCAGTACATCCTCCTCCCTGATTTCAGAAGTACTTTGAGTTGCTAAAGCAAACTCAGAATGCCTGCTGTTGTTCTTTTTGACTTCCCTTTGCCAATGAGAAGCTGAAGGCATGTTCGACATTCTAAAGACTGTGTGCACATAGTCAGTTCCACTAATGCCTGAACAGTTCCTGTTTGTCCCTATGTTTGCATCCCTGTGTTAAGCATTCTCACTGAAGACAGGAGTGATTGGTATTCTACAGACTGCTGATAGTCACGCAGCAAGTTTACACAAACAGGCTTCTAAAAACAGCAAAATAACATGGGGTGCTGGTGAGGAACTGAAAGCCCTTATTTTATTTATCTCCTAAAATTTATACACAGCTTGATTGCTTTTTAAAAAAACAACAACTTGAAATGCTTTACAACGAAACAATAATATTGTCAGTAAAAAAAACAGTTAAAAGGAACTATTTAAAATATTAAAAATAAAATAAAAGCAGCAAAAAACAAAGAAAAAGATTAAAACACACATCACCATTCTACATTTTTGTCTAAACAAAAATGTTTTTAGCAGGTGCCGAAAAGAGCACAGTAAAGGCACCTGGCGGATGCCAACAGGCAGAGAGTTACAAAGTGTAGCTAAATTGTCAGGTGGTCAGATCAAAATGATCTCAAGTATATATTTGTTATCATAATCTGTGCTTTTAAAAACCAGTTTGGGGCTATTCCACAGTATGAGAGAGCTTCCTGTTCCATCCAAAGCCTTGCTTCAGCAACAAGGTCTTCTCGAACAGAAATCTCATTGCGTTTGCTACAAGGTATTGGGAAAACTGTAATTGAAAAGGCCGTGTGGGGGCTGGGGGAGAGAAAGAACCCTCAGTTATGTAATAATAAAGTAATAATGCAAGCCAAACCACACCCATACCCAATTTCTACACAGTTTACACTCACTTTCCATACCCTCCAACATTCCTCAGATGGAAATAGGGACATTCTATTCTGCCGCCGCCACTGCCTCCGAATCTGGGGCAAAGATGCAGCCGAAGCAAGCAAGCCAGCCAGATAATTGTAGTTCTATAGGGGGTAAACTATAGTTCCCTGGATTCATTGGAGGAAGTCATTACTGCTAAAGTAGAATAAGAATGCTTTAAATGTATGATGTGGGTGTGACATAAGCAGGGGCAGAGGAAGGAGGGTGCAGTGGGTGCCGGCTGCCTCGAGTGTCACCACTGGGGGGTGACAAAATGCTGGGCGGCACTCACCACGGGGCCTGCAGCATGCCTGAACCACGTGTCTCTCCTGGAAGAGACGCAGTAGCTTGGGCACGCACAGGCTCTATGCTGCCCAAACGGTCCACCCACTGCCTCCCCCCCAACTGTAGGGTGGCTGAGTGGGAGGAGGCAGGCAGACTCCAGAGGCCCTGCGGGGCATCCTGCCCCTATGGGCAGCTCACGCCACCCCTGGGCACGCCGTCCCAGGCGCCCAAGCGGCTTCCTCTGCCGCTGGACCTAAGGCAGATCATACTACTTAAAGCTGCCAACGCAAATTCAAAATGTATATCACACACCTTTTCTGCCTTACTGTTCAGTTGGCACTTTCTTGTCTGGTTTCTTTCATTTTGCTAAGTACTTCATATTTATCACAAGCCCAAATGATATATGCTGGAACAAATCTGAAGCAACATGACAACACAAATTCTCAGCAGCAACATTTCATGGAAATGGGACATAGGCTCAGTTGAGAAAATATGGCTCAAGAATGCAATTGCCTCATTGTTTCTTTCTGCTAAAACAAATGAAGTGCAGTTGTATTCTATTTCTGCAACTGCACTCTAAAAAATAAAAACACCATACAAGCCAACGCCTCCTGATTTAGTTTAGTTACAGAACTGAAGTCATTTATTTACCCTGCTTGCTGGTGAATGGTTTTCTGCCAACACACTATGCATGAGCTTCAGCTGAAAGATTCCCCAGTTGCTATCCAAATGAGGAAAGAAGGATTTAATCAGTCCTGCACTCATTAAAACAAGGATTACTGCAAAATTTACTAACATAATCTGTCATTCCCAGAAAGCTTAGCTCAGACCACCACCAACACTATTTTAATTATGTTTTAGATTGATCATGTTTAGAGCTATACATTTACTAAGCTCAATTAATTTACCATTACATATTCTAGATTTTTCTGCATGCACATAATACAGTTTATTTCAAATGTAGGCTGATTATCAAATAAGTTTGAGGTACAACACCATATAGTCCATCTTCTGTTTCCCAGAGACAGTGTAGGCTTTAAGTTCTTTCAATAATATGCTTAAAAAAAATGAAACATACACACAGAATTTTGCAATCAGTGATCAAACTATACAACCACGGGTTTTCAGTTGCTAAGAAGGCTGGACATTTGAAGATTTTTTTTAAGGGCCTAATTTTGGGGGTTAGAAACAGACTCCCTCAATTCAGAATTCTTGAGCCAAATACAGAATGTGCCCAGCTCAGAATGGGCTTGATACCAAGGAACCATCCAACTCCACTTGTCCATCTGGAAGCAGAAGCTGTGGGGGAAGACTAATACCTAGGAAGGGAAGGGTAATCTCTCAATTTTAGTTTCTCATTTTTCCACTGGTATGCTCAGTTCTCCACATTTCCATACCAGTTTGCAATTTAACAACAAAAAAAGGCCTCATGAACATTAACAGCATTTTACTGTGGATTTCTCCTAATACAATTTTTTTGTATACAAGTTTGATTAATATATTCTTTTTTTGCAAAGCAGCTTTCCCTAATAGAAAGCATTATTGCACTTTATTTTTACTTATATATACATTTTATGCACACTTTACCCTAGTGTGTGCATTTTTGTACAGATGACATAGCTGGAGAACCGCCTTGCAAATTTCAGAGAAGTGCGAATTCTGAAGGGTGGCTTTATTTCAGTTTGTGTACTGTATCAGGAAACGTGAATTAATTAGCTTCAACTTTAAATGTGAACTGAAGCAAAATTCATCCCCATCCCTACCTGGAAACAACATTGGGGGGTGGGGTTGTTTGTGAATGGGATGTTGTTGTTGCAGTATTATACTTAGGCAGAATGGAAAACCCCAAAGGTGTCCTCCGTGTCATGAGTCTACTTCTGCCAAAATCTGGAAAGTTTACAGGAAAGTGATAAAAGGGAGGTGCTCAGATCTATCATGCATCCTACACAACAGGGGACCAAACTTAGGAATGTATTGAGCAGCTATGTAACTAAATAATACTCATACGGTTGCATACAGGAAGAGTTTACAGGTCCCCTGTGTTTCACTTGATGAAGTTCTTCTCTGTGTGAAACTGAACTCATTAATGAAGTTTTCCCTGTAACAGTAGATGGCAGGAGTCATGAGAGATAAGAGCCAGCAAAATAAACAAATGTAATAAATGAATAAATTCACAAAGTTGAAGCAAATACTGCAGGTCGGGTTAGCCCTATTGCAAACGAATGGCAATACAAGAGAACAGTTCCCATGAAGTACCGTTTATCTCTGAGAATGGAAGAAATAATGAAGTTAGGTAATTTGGACTTAATGATCTTACCGGGAGAGGGCTCTGTAAATGTAACATATATTATTACCTGCAAGCCCTGCTGGGTTTGGGGAATCCTCCTGCACATTCCGCTGAATGGAGCCCCGGACTCCCATCACATAGTCCTGCCCTGCCAGGAATGGAATGGAAGCCTTCAGCTTCTTATATTTTATTCTTCATAAGAATGTTTCTAACAGGTAGCTTTTCATATATGCAGGAGATGCTTTAACAGAATCATCTGGTTGCTAGATAATAGCAGTGTTTGAAATGCTGAGTTTTACTCTTGAACTGCAAAGGAAGTAGTGTGGTTTTTACCTTGTTATTCAACGCACCCACCCTCCGTTCTCACACCCCAGTAACAACTGATTCCTTTAGTAGAATCAGTGCATAATCAAATACTTGAAAAGGTGTGCTATTAAGAAGACAAAGCAGTTTAGACTTTCCCTCCCTGCGAGAGGCCAAGTTAAAGGGAACTAGGCAGAGGGCCTTCTCGGTAGTGGCACCCGCCCTGTGGAACGCCCTCCCACCAGATGTCAAAGAGAAAAACAACTACAGTGGTACCATGGGTTAAGTACTTAATTCGTTCCGGAGGTCCGTACTTAACCTGAAACTGTTCTTAACCTGAAGCACCACTTTAGCTAATGGGGCTTGCTGCTGCTGCCGCGCCGCCTGAGAACGATTTCTGTTCTCATCCTGAAGCAAAGTTCTTAACCTGAAGCACTATTTCTGGGTTAGCGGAGTCTGTAACCTGAAGCGTATGTAACCTGAAGCATGTGTAACCCGAGGTACCACTGTACCAGACTTTTAGAAGACATCTGAAGGCAGCACTGTTTAGTGAAGCTTTTAATGTTTAATAGATTATTGTATTTTAATATTCCGTTGGAAGCCGCCCAAAGTGGCTGAGTTTCCCAGATGGGCGTGGTATAAATAATAAATTATTATTATTATTATTATTATTATTATTATTATTATTATTATTATCCTATGTATCACACATTACCATGTCTGGTCTCCCACTCAAGATATCAGGGAATGGCAAGGGCTATGGGAAGTGGTCAGGGAGCAGGATAGGAAGAAAGAAACACAGCTTGTTTACTTTTGTCTACACATCCCTATTGCCCCTACTTTCCAATTAGACTCTGGCCTCCCTGTTTTCAGAAAACATATTGGGGGAAAACTGTGGGAAACAGAATCTCCTAGTTGAAAAGTAATAATCTACAGGGGAAAAGAAATAGCAAAATTACTACATAGATATTGACAAACTAATTAATAGATTCATAATTTATGTACACATACCATATGATTAGTATCAGCAAAAAGACATTACATTTTTAGAGTGGAAAGTATTTTGCAATGTGAACCATTATAATTACAGTAATTTTTATGAGGAGATTATGAAGCATGATCATTTAAATCAGCATCCCCCCCCCCCAAAATATGCTGCCATATCAGGTTCACTCATTCTTTTACTTAAAAGCGTTCTCTAACAGCACTAAAACATATCACCTATTTTTGTAGGGAATAAAACATTTTAGGGAAATGCTGGCAAAATAATGCAAAATGCTTAGCAATTAAGCTAGAACATGAAGTATACTCAAAGCTGAACTGTTGCATTTTGTCCACTAGCATGACACAATTGCACCAAAATTCAACGCAATGGAAAATGTGGATAATTCCTTTACTTGGTTTTCTGCATGATGCATTATTCACTCTCACTTTTCTCTTTGCAACTTTTGATAAATGGAGAATGTAAGCTTCTGAATAATTTAGGCTCTCCTGTAAGGGTCTGGAATAACAAATTTGTACTCAAATAAGCTGATCCTCTGTGCCCTTTAGCAGTGAAACCAAAAAAGAAAGAAGGCCAATGCATTTCTTATGGCTTTCCAGAAAACCATTCAGTGCTAAAAATGGGGCGGGTGACAGGGAGATTGACAGGCCCTCAATGAAATCCACCAAGTCCACCAGCTGGCTCCCTGCAATTTAAGCCAAATCATGACTTCTGTGGTTTTCAGAAACATTCTATAAAAGGGTCTACAAATGGTAAGTGAGCTAGTTGCCCTGGTAACTTGAGGAGTGAAATAGTCCACCAAAGGCGACATGGAAGTTTTACGTGATTCCAGAAAAAGCTTTCAGAAATTGTAGCAATTAGGGGCTCGTGTAGTGATCCTACACATCTTTATTTGGAAATAAGTGTAAGAAAGTGTGTATAAATCTACAGCCTTACGTGTATTCTAATGTGGTCGTTAAAAAACAAACAAAAAATCCATTACCTTTTAGAAGAAAATCTGTAGCAAAGTGGGGTGAATAAATGCATATGAAGATATTTCTTCTGGTTTCTTACTAATATAGTTATGAGATGGTTTCATCAGGCAGGCATGTTATAAACTACTAGTGCACTAGAAACCTGGGTGGGGACTCCACTGTGTGGAAGCATACCCTATCTTCAAGTGCTACAGCTATGAAGGGGCACAGATATTTTAAAAGGGTAGCATCTTTAGTCCCTCCTCCGCCATTGTGTGGCTCATGCCAGTTTCAATGCATTCTAGTGTAAATTACACACTGTGGGGAGACTTTTTCTGTATTTGGAAAAGGAATAGCTGTCTACAAGATCATGGAACTTCAGAAAGTTGCTTCTGCCTGGTTGTCCAGCCTCATCCCATACTCCTCACCCATCTTGCCACAGTTCACATCATTCAGCAGAGTGCCCTGACCCTAATAGCAGCTCACATCAGTCCCATGATGCACACATTTTTCTGGACCCAACCGCCGTATTCTCTAGCTGACCTGACTAAGTTGGGTCCAGTATCTTAAAAGCAGTGTATCTCCAGTTGGCATGCAAACAACATATGTCACCACAGAATTCTGTAAAAGGAGATTCAGCAGAGGGTATCAAAGGGGAAGAAGAGAAACAACCAGAGAAAAACAACCAGCTCTCTTTGAGACACCCGAGGTTCATCATGTACACAGAAAGGAAATGATTATCAACACTTGACAGTACAACAATCCAACAAAATGGTGAAACAGGTGTTTTCCTATCAGGTGGGAATAACTAAGGAGAAGCACCATCTTGGGTCTTCAGGCAGGAATGTGACTTCTTTAGAGATGTAGAGAACTTAGAGAACTCCTAGACAAGATAAGGATTTCTTAAATAAAGAATAGGGTAAGATTTGGCTCTTCCATCATAGTCCTAGTACAGGGATAAGGGAGAGAGAGAGAGAGAGAGAGAGAGAGAGAGAGAGAGAGAGAGAGAGAAGTAATGGCCTGTTCACTTCTTACTAACTCTTTCACATGAAAACCATCAGTGTTTCAGAGAGACCATCCTCCCAGTAGTGATCAGCCAGAAAGGGCTGGCAGGGTGGCATTGGGAACAAGTTTATTTATCCTTTCACCTGAACATGTTTTCAAAGAACTCCATACGCTCCAATGAAAATAGGGATGCACCATTCCATAATGATAATTTTACCATTTATAGCCCACACATCTTACTGGGTTGCCCCAGCCACTCTGGGCAACTTCCAACATATATAAAAACATAACAAAACATTAAACTTTGTTTTATTAAAAAAACACCTTCTCTATGCCTTCAGATGGTTTGGGGGTTGGATAACTCCAACATTTCCCCAGTGAAAATAGGGACATCCTACCATACCCGCCAGCATTTCTCCAATGGAAACAGGGACACCCTAAGGAAAAGTGGGACATTCTGGGATCAAATCAGAAACCAGAACAGCTTTTCTAAATCAGGAACATCCCTAGAAAATAGGGACACTTGGTGGGTCTGGAATTCCATACCAAGGAGATGGTAGGCTACTCTGCTCCAAACTTGGTGATTCAATGGATGAGGCAACATAACAAGGGAACACAGCAAAATAAGAAGTGAGGCAACAGAGGAAGGAAGACTGCAGGTTTGCCCATTGTTCCCCACCCCCTTTGGCCAAACTTTTTTTAAAAAATAAATCATTCCTATTGAGAACCTGTAAGTTTGCAGTGAAAACCAGGCATTTTTGTATTATGTCATGTAGTAAAAACCAGCAATTAGTGTAAATGAGTGCTCTTAAGTTTTCATTTATATTTTAAACAACATGATGGAAGGGTAGGGAAGGCAACTCTTTGCAATTTCCCTTCAAAATCCCACCCGTCCACCCACCAGGTCATTCCCAATAGTATTTCAAATAGTAATGTTCATGTAGAATCATTTTGTTTACAAAGCTTCTGTGGAAACATAATAGCAATTGTACTTGGCTATAATTATGAAACCATAACACTTTAATAGAATGGTAATCAATATCACAGTTGGATTTCGCAACTATCTGCTTCTGAAACTAAGACAGCAATAAAAATGCAACTTCATGATAATAATACCACTGCAGCAGCATAACAATTTTAATAAAAGGTAATAAATCGCTAATCACAGCTAGATCTTCCTCTGGAATTTTAGAAATGATTAATATTTAAATTAGGAGTTTATAACAAAGCACCTTAAAATACCACACAAATTGTCATCACATTGGGTTTGTTCCCTTGCTAGCTTACCTGAAATATCATTTCCTTCCCTACAGACCCTATTGGGTGTTAAGAATGGCAGAGGGAGGCCTCTTGGTTGTTCCACCACCTTCAAAGGATTGTGTAGGGGGTAGCCTAGGAGAGGGTATTCTTTGTGGCAGCCCCAAAGTTGCGGAACTCACAGAGGCATGTCCAGTATCTTCATTCAGTTTCCAGTGAATGCTAAAGACACACCTATTAATACTGGGTTTTGGCACCTGAGATGTTTATATTTAGGACCCACCTTATTTCTGTGATCATAAGTTGTTTTAAACTTTTTTTTGAATTGTGTTTTAATTATTGTAACTTGCTCTGGGATGTTACGATGAAGAACAGGATAATGATGATTCCTGGGCCCTGTGAAGCTCAAAAATTTGCATATACTTAGCAACTTTAGAACATAACAAAAGCCCTGTTGAATCAGACCAAAGGCCAACATCGCTTAGCATCTTGTTTCCCAAGCTCTCTTGAGAACATGGGTAGGCAAACTAAGGCCTGGGGGCCGGATCCGGCCCAATCGCCTTCTAAATCCAGCCCACAGACAGCCCAGGAATCAGCGTGTTTTTAAATGAGTAGAATGTATCCTTTTATTTAAAATGCATCTCTGGGTTATTTGTGGGACCTGCCTCACGTTTTCACATGAGTAGAATGTGTGCTTTTATTTAAAATGCATCTCTGGGTTATTTGTGGGGCATAGGAATATAGTCCGGCCCCCCACAAGGTTTGAGGGACAGTGGACTGGCTCCCTGCTGAAAAAGTTTGCTGACCTCTGCTTGAGAAGTTGACAAGCTAGACATGAAAGCAACAGCCCTCTTCCACTGTTGTCTCCCAGCAACTAGAATTTAGTGATATATTGACTCTTATCATAGAAGCAGCATATATATAATCACCATAACTAGTGGCCATTGATAGCACTCCTGATTGACTTATTTCATTTTTCTGCATTCATTTTTCAAAGACTTGAAGAAGCCATCTAGCCAAAGTTATTCTGTGCTTTACTATCCCGTTAAAATCCTAATGAAAACTGAGACTAATTCTGAAACAGCAATAGCATCCAGGTCAGAACAAACATGTGCAATTTTGTCCACAAAGTGTCTTGAACCTAGTTGATAGATCTCCAAGAGCTATACCCTATCATATTGACCAAACTGCAGCAAGCATCTCACCATCCATAGAAAACTTCACCATATGACATTGTGAAGACACAACAGTAGCATAGAAACCACTGTGGGAGCGGACCATTACAGAGGCTAGGAGCTTTCTAAATCTAGCCTAGTTCCAGCAAAGCTCTGAGTAAACAGCATTTCCACAGCTGCAAATCTAAATATTATTATCTATTTATGCATGCCTTGCTTTCCCCATCTAACATGGAGGCACCCAAAGTAGCTTACATCAAAAACAATAAAATGCACTCATGATGCTAGATGATGGTAGATAGATGATAGATAGATAAATATAGATATGCCACAATAAAACATGCTATGGATTCAAATAAAAGGTTATACTGTGTGTATACTTTGAAAGAAACCCACCACCATAAATTCAGTTTTGTCTGGCAAACTGTTTTTAAAGGCTCTGTTAAAAAAAAATGGAGGGCCTGAGGCAATTAAGATATCCATTTCTATGAGCTGGATAAATTAAACAGCTGGCATCCTCTACAGATTATTTCCCTTTCACTCTTGCCACTACTTATGTTTCATTTATACAAAGCACTGTGAAAGGAGAAAGCAAAAAAGTGAAAATAAAATAAAACAATTCCTATGATACCTACTAACTCAGTAAAATAAATATTAGCCTAACCAAATCTCTCTGAGAGAGAGAGATTTATGAAAGAGAGCAATAAGAATATTTATAGGCAAGGAAGTCCTCGGAGCAAGGAATAGGTTTATTATGTATGTGCCTGACAGGGCGTGAATGGTGTGCTTATAAAGGGAGAACAGAGAGTGTATTATTCTGACTATTGACTATGTAAACTAATCTATATCTCACCGCACAGACCTTTGCACTACTGATGACCATTTCTGCTTGTTGCTGAAGTCTCTTGGAAATGTCACCATCTCTACAAGTCAACATGAGGTATAATTAGAACTAGGAAGATGTTCACACATTTGCACCAACTTCACCAGCCTCACTCCAGTAAATGAATTCTCTCTCTCTCTCTCTCTGTGTGTGTGTGTGTGTGTGTGTGTGTGTGTGTGTGTAAAAGCAACCATGTGCTCTTCATGCAAGAAGTTCTCATTAAAATAAATAAAATGCTTCCACTTGCTGAGTTTGCAATAGCACCATCACCAGAGTGGAAACATTTATGTGGAGGCCATGTATAATTCACGAACAACAGAATGAACTACTTTGGGTCCTGCCAAAATGCAATAACATTGTCTTGTTGTAATTGGACAAAACAATGAACACACTGTGTTCTCAGTAATTGATGGCAAGTCACATTGTAATTCTGCAGTTGGAATTCTGGGTGGTCTCAGACTCTCTTATCTCCACTCTGCCACAAAGTTATATACAAAGCTTGACTATGCTGTAACAGTGAGCTCAGCATTTCTAAGCAACTACATGACCCTACTTTCCAGTTCATCTTCTCTAAAGATTTCCTTGAGGCCTGTATCCTTTTATGCTGTGTCATCATCAAGAAAATCTTCCGACTTCTCCATGGTATAAGACTCATTACAGATTGTCGCCAGACTGGTCAGTTTCTCGTTTTCAGTATCACCTCGTCAACACAATGTTGGCCTTGTCAAGTATTGTCACCTGAAAAGGGAAGAGACTGGGATAGCCCAAGTCACAAGATCATCTGGCTCCGTCATGTGTTTAGAATGACATAGTGTAGCAGAGAGCCTTGTGTATCCCCACACAAAAGGGAACCCTGATCTTCCAGAGTTCTCATGAGCAGGAGCCTACATAGATACAAAAACCTTGCACTGAAGAAGTAATTGAACAGAAGTTCCAGAGGTGTTCTATGATTCTGGGGTGGTTCAACAAAAGTGCTTCCCCACAGCCCCACTCTACTTTTGTGCCTTCCTTAGGAGCTTGTGTCCAGAATGCCTGAAGAGGGAGTGTGGCATTTGCCTATGTGGCATTTGCCTATGTCTTTCTTCCCTAGAAGGGACGCGGGTGGCGCTGTGGGTAAAAGCCTCAGCGCCTAGGGCTTGCTGATCGAAAGGTCGGCGGTTTGAATCCCCGCGGCGGGGTGCGCTCCCGCTGCTCGGTCCCAGCGCCTGCCAACCTAGCAGTTCGAAAGCACCCCCGGGTGCAAGTAGATAAATAGGGACCGCTTACTGGTGGGAAGGTAAACGGCGTTTCCGTGTGCTGCGCTGGCTCACCAGATGCAGCTTTGTCACGCTGGCCACGTGACCCAGAAGTGTCTGCGGACAGCGCTGGCCCCCAGCCTCTTGAGTGAGATGGGCGCACCAACCCCAGAGTCTGGCAAGACTGGCCCGTACGGGCAGGGGTACCTTTACCTTTACCTTTACCTTTCTTCCCTAGAAACCTAGAAAATTGTCTTGTACCATTACTCCACTGTCTGAGAAGAAACTCCTTCCTAGTCCTATTCTGGGGGTGCCAGGGACTGAACCTGGAAACATCTGCATGCAAAACATATTTTCTTCCACTGAGTTAAGGCCTCCTTTATTTCTTCTTCCTCACTGCATAGTGGTTCCACTACCCAGATTCTGACAGTGCACCCACAATGTGCCAAGTGAAATGGAAAGGTTAGGAGAAACATGTTCCCTGTCATCAATGACTTCATGAGAACTATCCAATAGGTGCCAGTGACAGTTGCTCAACCATCTAACACTTAGCAATCTTTAGAATAATTGGGATGATGGCTTAGAGAAGATTTGCATATGTCCAGTAAGCTTACTGAGCCATGTTCTACTTACTGAAGATGAAACCTGGATGGAAGGTTCATTTGCAGCAGGAGAGTTTCCACTGAACATCTGTCTATACAATACCAGACTGGACCACGTGTACACTATTTTTTTAAAAAAAGTTGGCCATGCCAAAATGATAAACTCATCACATTGTGATGACTTTACTATCTCAAAAACCAAGTGAGAAATCATAGTGTGGCTGAATCTGGTGTTATAGCAGGGTTGGGGAACCTGTGGCCCTCCAGTTGCCGTTTTTGTTACTTATTTATTTATATAATGCCCAAGTATGCTTCTAAGTGGACTCAAAAAAATTAAAAATGTTTCTGGACTCCTACTCTCATCAGCCCCAGCCAACATGACTAATGGGTAGGAATGATGGGAGTTGTAATGTATCAACATCTGGTTCTCCACCCACACTTTATAGGATAATTCTCCATATATTTAGTCTGAAGTAAGTCCCACTGTGTTCAATGGAGCTTATTCCCAGGCACGCATAGGATTGCAGCATCAGTAAATACAAAACCAGATGGCAAGCAAGACCTCTTTAACCATGCATATAAAACTTTCACATCCCATCATATCCACTCAAACACCGTGATTTTTATTTGTGCTAGTAATCAAGCACAGGGAAATCAAAAGGTGAAGTAGTGTGGATACGTCTCCAGTTTTATGTTCTTTTCGTTCCTGGGGTCTGGGGATCTCTGGTAAAGTATTTACATGAAGGATTCTACAGTAGATGATGCAGCAGAATATCAGTCACCTCAATACATTAGGACTGAAACTTACGCAGATTTTACTTATACTATTGCAGCTTCACGCGGATCACCAATAAATAAATAAGTAGAAAGTGGGCAAGGAGAAGAGAATGCTCACAAGAGCCTTTAGAGCCCAAAAAGCAAGGCATGGGACTTAAAATCTATTTATCCTTCTGTGAAGGATTTTCCCACCACTGACATCTTTTTACCTTGCTTACCGGGCTCTGGGAAGATCACGTGAAGGCTCTGGGAAGCTTCAGCGAGATCTTCTCACAAGAGAAGAGCCCCAATTTCACGAGATCTCAGATGGTGGGGGCAGTTCTGGTGCACGATTTTGGCTTTCCGCACAACCCCCAGGAACCTAACCCCTGTGTAAGTTGAGGCCTCACTGTAATATTGCACGTTGCATAAAAAAACTAAATTGTTCCACCTTTAAATTGTTTGTTAAAATGCTTCCTCTGGGATCTCTTACCCACATGGAAAGCCAGCCTGCATATTACAACAACCCACTTGGACGCTACTTAAAATAGACTCCATATTACTACTACTCTGCCCAGCATAGTGCATAGTGCCCATCCAAGCCAGGTCTGCAGCTCAGCAGTAGAGCATGTTGCAGCTTCAATTCATAGCAGAATCATAGCACTGTAGAGTTGGAAGGGACCCTGAGGATCATCTAGTCCAACTCCCCGCAATGCAGGAATATCCAGCTGGTCCATACAGGGATCGAACCTGCAACCCAACCTTGGCGTTATCAGCACCATGGTCTAACCCAGTGTTTCCCAACCTTGTGCCTCCAGATGTTTTTGGCCTACAACTCCCATCATCCCTGACCACTGGTCTTGCTAGCTAGGGATGATGGGAGTTGTAGGCCAAAAACATCTGGAGGCACAAGGTTGGGAAACACTGGTCTAACCAACTGAGCTAGCATTTCCATGTAGGACTAAGAAAGACCCATCTGAAATCCTGGAGAGCTGCAGTCAATCACTATAGGCAATACAGAGGTAGATGGACCAATGACCTGATTGTGAGCTTCCCGTGTCCCTTTATCAAATACATTCATGTAAAACTTCAGAGTCTGCAAAGTATCATTTTTAGCATTGTCAGTTTGCATAGAACTTGCTGCTAAAGTTTCCTGATGTTCATAAAAAAACAATGAAATCACTGGTGGGATAAGTACCTTTCCAGAATCTAGACATGTTACAAATCCCGAAATCTCAGAATCAAATCTGCAACTTTCTCAACTCCAGCAAGATTTCCAATATTCTGACTGATGCTTCTCTCCCCAGACCCTGTCTGTGATTCTGTACCAGTCAGTTTCCTGTTCCTTTCTCCTGCTGCTGTATCTTTAAAAATCAAATCAAAAGGAAACTGTACCATTTTCAAACACAAAGGGAGGGGGAAGATGGAGAGTGTGCTGGTTTATGGTGCGTTTAAAGCCCTGGATCACCCTGAAAAGAATGAAACTGGTGAAATTTTACTCAGGAGAGCTGCTCCCTGTGTACATTGACTCATAGCTGCTCACTTTGCGGTGAAAAGTACCTTTTAATGTTTTCTACCCCATCCCAAGCCCTGCAGAGCTAAGGGAGCAGAAGAGATTCGATTCTTGCTTGCATACTTTGAGCCTAGGCTGCCCTGAGTTTACACCTGTGATAACTCAAATAAAACTGAGGGGTTGTGTGAGGGCAACAGGGGCATGACTGCACATTCAGAAACATTATTAATGGGGGATGATGCAGTGAGCACAGCATGACTTATACATCCCAAGGGGAGTGTGCTAGTCTGGCAGATGGGTTTTTCCCCTCTTTTTGCTTGATACTGAGAATATTTGATAGAAATTACTTCAATGGATTTGTGATACTTTGCATTTCGCTGCTAAGTGCCCTTGTCAAGAATTTTAAAAAATAAACGTGCATTCCCTTAAATGAATCATGTGTGTCTGAGCAACACATTCCGCAAAGCATTTGATTCTAGACAGATTTGCCATAATTAGGAAGGCCTGCATGGTTGCCTTTCATTTCACTGATGGCATACTCCTTGATGAACTCACAACGGCCATGTCACTGACATTTTTGCTATTGCCCTTTCATGTTACTTTTAAGAGAAAGATGTTGACAGCAATAGGGTGACCCAATACAAGGAATAATGCTTCCCTTGAGACTTTAATGGCTATGTAGAAGGGAGAATTCAGCACACACTCTATTCTTAGCCTTGCATGAAAAGGTGCATCTACCAAAATTCTCTTTCTTTAAACTATTAGGAGCACAGGGGCCACATTCTCCTTTACATATGTAGTCCCAGAGTGTGTGGTCTGAAGACATATGAGGCCACCACCTTCCTGAAGCTAAGCAGATATGTATTTGGATGGGGGATTGCCTAGGAACCACATGTATGCAACCTACCTTGGATTCCATGCTGCAAAAAAACATGAAGGATTCAAATGTAGGAAAATAGATTCTAATAATAAATGAATAGTCAACAGAAATACAAAGGCAGGAAGGTGAGCATTTTATTCTCATAGTTGTTAAAAACAAAATGCCTAACCTAAAGGGGTGCATTGGGTTGAAGCACACAGTGTTTTTTTCTTGTTCTCTCCCTCCATGTAGAAGCTGAACTCAGAGACATGAACAGATCCAGCCTGAAAGTACAACTTCTTGTATTCATTTGAGATCTTTGTTTGGGTAAAGTTGGCTGAAAAATCGTGCTTACATTGGAAAGGCATGTCCCCAGTGCCATATGCAATGTATGAGAAAATAATGTCCTTGGTGATGGGAGCTGCCTAGCCTTTTTTGTTGGAAGCGTGTGATAGTTGGTGATTTGCAAGTTTCCACATACGTGCACTTTCTGCTTGCAATATTCAGCTGATAGCCAGAAGTGAAATATATTGGCCTCACTGATTGCTAAGTTCTCACCTTGCTTGGGTAAGAATTTATCATCTGAATTTCCCCTTTGGAAATTGTTTCATTGGAATAATTCCCTGCCAATTCCTGGGAAATTACAAATGGTGGAATTGTTCCTTGTGTAATCTAGTCTTTTTAAAGTTCATGCAAAAGGCCAGCAACACATACTTTACTGGAAAAAGTACCACATCGGCACATTCTGCCATGTTCATAGTAGCACATTGGATAAGGCAGGTGCAGAGGGAATGGGAGAATTCACTTAGGTGCATAACACCTCAGGACATGCTATCATAAGAACTGAAGAACCGACACTGCACTCAAAGGATCAAGCAGTGCTTAGAAGATAACTCATCTCTCTCGTAATCCTTTTTTGTCACTTGCTAAGGTCTCCCCAAAGGCTGCAGATATAAACAAGCTTTCCACAGCCCACAGTTAAGGGCAGCTATCAATAAGAATGTGCTGAGCATAGAATTTACACACCACTATGGCATTAGTAATGTGTATAACTTTTTTATTTAGCTGAAAAGAACCTGAACATTCAAAAAGGTTTGTACAGAAAAAAATTAAGGGGGGGGGGAGAAATTAAGCAATAATTTTACTTTTAAGTGTACATTCCAGAGGGTAAATGGCTTTTGAAATGCAATAGATGGTACAGCAAACTGAGGAATATATTTTAAAAGTACCAGCAATTTTCCTTCTGTAACCTTCAGCTGAAAGCACATTATTACTATTTTATTTAATGGACTAAATGAAAAATAAATTGTAAGACTTTTTAAATGGAGGTTTAAATACACTGAATATCACAGTTAGATATGTAGATTTTAATGACAGGTTGCTAAATTATATTGCTTTGGCAGCATACGCTATGCAGAACAATTCACGGAATAATCCAGCAGCATGGTGGGACATCCATTTTTATTCCTTACAGGACCAGATGGGACACCAGGGGTCCAGTTTGTATTTTTCTCACGCAACTCAATTAATCAAAAATTATCACCATTTACATCCAATACACTGGCATGTAACAGTGCCCTTGTTTTAAAGGGGAAGAATATAGTGATTACTGTGAGTCCCATTGTGCCATATGCTTCTATACAAACACACCAGAGTGTGGGAAGCTGATGCCCACATTGCCAGTACAGCATCTTGCACTAATGAGCCAGTCTTGAATGTTAAGCACTGAATTAACAGTGCAGCTAAGCCAAATACCAAGCAGCAGAGTCAACACAGAATTTGGTCTAAAACAACATTTCAAGGGAAAGTGGAAGTTTGTGCCACTAGAAACATCCGAGGAATTTCAAGGAAGCAGAAAATTATTTTTTGAAGGTTTACATGGAGCTTGCTATATGCCCTTGAAGAGTGGCTGATCTGTCAGCCTGCCCCGCCTCGCAATATTGTGTGGTGAGAAATAATTAAGGTGCCCTGAGGTCCTTGGAGGAAAGAAGGGATGAAAATATTAATTTATTTGGTTTCTTTCTTGATTTTTAATATAGCATCACCATGGCACACTAGCAAAAAGAAGAAAAGCCCTTGTCCCCAAGGAGTTTACCATCTTGTATAAGGGGAGACGCAGAGCCTAGGACATGCTGATCAGAAGGTCAGTGGTTCGAATCCCCATGATGGGGTGAGCTCCCGTTGCTCGGTCCCTGCTCCTGCCAACCTAGCAGTTCGAAAGCACATCAAAGTGCAAGTAGATAAATAGGTACTGCTCTGGCAGGAAGGTAAATGGCGTTTCCGTGCGCTGCTCTGGTTCGCCAGAAGCAGCGTAGTCATGCTGGCCACATGACCCGGAAGTTGTACGCTGGCTCCCTCGGCCAATAAAGCGAGATGAGTACCACAACCCCAGAGTCATCTGCGACTGGACCTAATGGTCAGGGGTCCCCTACTTGAATCTAGATTCCATATTCAAGTTAGGCACACATATTTAGTCATAGCTGAAGTAGAGGATGAGGACCAAGGGGAAATACTAACTTGAATTAAGAGGGTTAATACTGAAATTATGTTGTACTGAGTACAATGGAACTCACTCCCAATGAAATTGAACAGAACTTACCACAAAGTAAGTGTGAATAAGATTTATGGGAAGAAGCATAGAGCATCTGCATTGCAAGCAGGAAATCCCAGGTTCAATCCTTGGCATATCCAGGTAGCACAAGGAGGCATCTTGGGGAAACCTCTACCAGTCAGTCAGAGTAGGCAATACTGAGCTAGACAGAATAACAGTGCGACATAGTATAAGGCAGCTTCCAGTTGTACACCACATGACTGACAGATTTTTCCATTTAAAGTACTCTTAGGTAGTCCACAACATATGATTCTGTTCTAATTTGCCTAATGGCTTCTTCCACTAAAAGAAAGAAATCAATGTTTTTTGTTGCAAAAGTCCTTTCCCCTGGCAACTACATCCAACTTGTTCCTATAATGCAACTGGCAAGCCCTAATAATGTCTTCTAGATCCTAGCAACAAAAGCATCACCTCAATGAGGTTGTAGGGTAGTTACATGGAAATGTGGACAAGAATTAACCAGGATCCCCAGTTCCGCCATGTGACAGAAAACAAGACTTAATTGTACTGGTTTAGATCAAGCTTTAGATCAAGCAGTGCTTAAAATCTTCTTCCTCTTCCTCTTACTCTTCAAATGTCATTTTTCTATCCACCCATCTGTTCTCTTTGCACTCAGACACCACTTAAGATATCGGCATCAAATCTGGTATGATGTTATGTGTTTCCCTTCCCTTCCCAGGTTGAATGACCATTCTGCCAGTCTAGTGGTGCCATATCACTTCACCAACATCAACAATACCATCATAATCGGTGTACAGGATTTCTCAGTTAATGTAATAAGAGGATAATCTTTGCAGTCCTTCGGAACTAAATTTTGAAATAAAGTCCATTTACTTACAGGGCATAGATGTGTTTACACAATGCATCAGATAATTAACAAAGGCACAAGTGATGTTAACAAACTGCACTGTTAAGATATGCATTCCCTTGCTTATGTTTTTACAGGGACACCCCCCCCATCCCAAATTTATTTTACTACTTAATGGACACTTAGTCTGAATATCAGCAGAATAATACCTGTGAGCACTCAGACTTTCCTCTGATTTAATTTTATCTTGGAAACAGACTGGATACCAGCTGTGACCTGGAAATACCTCTATGCTGTGCACACCTGTAGGCCTGCCAGAATTCATCAGTGCAACGTCAGTTTTCTGAGTGATGACAGGCATCTACTACAAAGGTACAGCAATCCACAGGAGCATATGCATTTTGAGACTCTTTAAATATTGCAATATTAACTTGATATTCATTTATATTTGTTATTTTGCACATGCAAGTCAACATTTAAAAAATGTAAAGCACACATAGTGTTGTCCAGAGCCCCACCACATTCAAAGCTTATCCTTTTTTCTTACACTAAAGAACAATATTCCATATATGAAGTGTTACTTGATCTTGCTTACATCTAATAAAAAAGGAAGATGACAGGGCTGGGCAGGCTGCAGCCAAAACAAATATACCAAATTCTATGAAGTGCAGCAGATTAACACTTATAATGAAATGTTATGAGTAAAATAAGTAATTCACCTTTCAACTGCTTTGAGCTGGATTTGTGGTCAACAAAATGGAAACTAGAAAGTAAGTGGACGATTGGCAAACAATATGTGTCATTTACAAGTAACAGGAATGTACTAGAGGAGGAGAAATTCCTTGGCCAATCAAGTTAGCATGTTTATCATTGATAATATTAATATTTGGTGCACCTATGAGAGCACAAAAGGTAAATCCACATAGAAATCAGGGCCATTATTGCCATCTGCAAGTTGATTGTGTATACACTGGTCCAGTTGTTGTCTGAAAATCCCACCTATAGGTTTGGGGAGTTGCTGATTGTTTGTGAGCTATGACTCCTTTGGAAGTTCATGCAAAAAGAAGGAAGCTTAAAAATAAAATAGTCACAGCAGCTTCAGTTCCTCATCCTGCTTTTGATATGTGTCTAGTCAAACAAGATGCAACAGTGACAATTTAAGATCATTCTCAGCTCTGACTGTTCCTCACTTAGCAGTTAAAACAACACAGCTAACCATTTATCATCTTGGATACCTAACCAAATCCACGTTATTTCCCTTTTTCCAGGGGTGCCAACTTGAATAAAATATTGTGGGGGCCCAGGTAAGCCCCACACCACATCATCAATCACATGACACACTGTGTAAACACCAGTTAAATGGGAATGCCCATCCACTTTGTGGGGGCCCAGCTCCCTCAAATATTCTATTGTGGGGGGCGAAGCTCCCACAGCTCCTTGGAGTTGTTTCCTATTTTTCTTTCTTACCCTATTCCAACTGCTGCAAATTCTGAGGTCAATACCCTAAGTTTCAGCGCTGTCAATCGGACATCAAGGGAAACACATTTGATAGAGAAGTCCCAAGATAAGTATTATCCTACAAATTTGGAAAGATTTGACTGTGCGTCTAATAATGGTTGCCAAAATATTTCTCATAATGAATTGCAAATCTGTCAAAATCTGAGCTATACAAAAATGGTTTAATAAAATATGGGAGTTACTGGTAATGTACAAAACATAAGCACAGATTAAATAATTTTGAACCCCTTGGTATTTGGAGACTTTAAAAAAATGGCTCTCTTTTTTTAATTTTCTTGGAGCTAGAGAAAGAGCACATAATAGGTTCAAAAGGTTCAAATCAATCTTATTTTGTAGAAATTTGAATAGGAAGCACACCTGTAATTGGCATGTTTGACCTTTCTTTGTTACTTTTGATACAAGTGTTTTTGTTAAATTGCTGCATTATTGAAGATTTTATGTATGGTTGTTGTTTTTTAAAGAGCATTTTGTAGGAAGCTAAGTCATTTTAGGATACCTTTAGAGCTGACTGATATTGTCATTTTGTATCCATATGTTTCTTTATCATTGCTATTTTACTGTTGATGTTTTATATACGTCCCGGGCTGGGTTTTTTTAATAAAATGCAAGCTACTTTAGAAACTGTCTTTTAGATAGAAAAAATTGAGTACTTGGAAATTATAAAATAATAATAATAAAAGAGTATAAAGGAGACTTTTTAAAGCGGGGACAGTTCGTGCACACTTAGATTGTCAACATTTTTCCCTTTTTTTAAAAAAAAAACCTTAAAAATTGAGGCAATTATTAAAGTTCCTGCTGAGGCAACATGTCTGAAGAATTGCAAGGGAAGCTTAATGAAGTTATATGAGACTTGTGACATTTCTCCAGTGTGGTTTTCACATCTTAGTTTTGGGCAATTCTTTTTTAACAACTTATTTTAAGTTGGAGGGCAACAATTGTTATTTTCACAAGAGTGCCCACAGCGTACCCCCTTTAAACAGTTTACATCTTTATGCCCAAGTAGCCAATCTATAGGATCAGTTTGCCTGAGAAGCCAAATAAATAGCAAAAACATCTCAACTGGAGAAGAGCTACGCTTGCAGGAAACAGTGGAAGGCCAACCCATTAGAAGGTAACAACCTTTTGTCTCTCAACATCTAGTTCAGATCATTAGACAAAGGCATCTAGAAATCAATTATTTAATTTACATACAGTTCTAGCTACAAGGCAGCCCCCAACAAATGCAACTCAAGACATAAAAATAGCTTAATTAAATTTCATGAACCAAAGAAGTCAAGTTGACAATAGAGGCCAAAACCAAGATGTGTTGTCAAGGCAACGTAGGCCAAAATATTCTTTTGATTTCTGCAAGACCTGACACTTGATAATATTAGGCAGTATCAGTACAGCATACTGATGCATTGAGTTGCAATTTTAATTTCTAATGAGAAGCAAAAAGAATGCCTATAAGCAAAGAGAAACCCTCATGTTTTGAAAATGTGAAATATTTTTTAGCTTGATTTTTACTCATGCCAATCATGTAGTTCCAAATACAACCCCTGGATGCTAGTGTCATGCTCAGTGTAACACTGGTAGGGAAGTGTTATCTCCAAGGGCCCAATTTAATTCTTAGCCACTTGAAACTTGACAAATGTTAGAAGTTAAACAGAAATGAAATTCCCTCCAGCTAGCTAAGATGGATAGTTTGCTATTATACTAATAACTCATCTCTGTATTGTAATTAAGAAATTAAAATGCAGAAATTTGCCTCAAACACACATCAGTGTGTTCACATTTTCAGTCTAGTTTTTAAAGACTGGAGGACAGTAATTATAACATGAAATGTTATTTAGTTCAGGAACTACTAAATCATGGATTGAGTGATACACAGTAAAAATGGGTCCAACGGGTCCCAGATTCAGAGTTTCCCTTCTGATTAGTTAATGAAAGCAATGGGGATCCAGAAGATGTTCTCACTGATGGAGGTGGCTAGAAGATTCTCACTCATTTGCTCTTTTCACCCCATCCATCACCTCCCACACTGTTGCAGATGGCCCACCTACTCCATGGACCATTTTTTATGAGGTTGCATGAAGGAATGAGGAGCTGACTAAAAATCAGCCCCTTTCCTCCAGTGGAAGCTTTCTGTGAACAAAGTTCTATCAACAGAAACTCTGGATGCCATCGATGGACAGGAAGCAGAACATGTTCAAAGGTTCTGTATCCTAAATAGAACATGGCAGCAGCTCCCAGTGTGCCTGGGGCAATTGCTGTGATCAAAAAGATGTAAATTGGTTGATATGAGAGGTATTACCAACAGGATGATCTTAAGTCAATAAAGTGTAAAGCTCATCTCTTTTCACACACACACACACACACACACAAAAAAAAACAAATTCCCAAGTAGTAGACAAAACACAATCCATGCAATTCAAACACATGCATTATGCACAAACAACTACATAGAACTAGGGGGAAAATCCACTACACTGGTACGTTGGGTTACATACGCTTCAGGTTACAGACCCAGAAATATTACCTTGGGTTAAGAACTTTGCTTCAGGATGAGAACAGAAATCGTGCAGTGGCGGTGCAGTGGCAGCAGGAGGCCCCATTAGCTAAAGTGGTGCTTCAGGTTAAGAACAGTTTCAGGTTAAGAACAGACCTCCAGAACGAATTAAGTTCTTAACCCGAGGTACCACTGTATTATTACGGATGTTGTATGTTTGTTGATCTACATCAGGTATCATTGGGGAGGTACAATACAGGTCCTTGGCAAGCATGTTTTTATCCCTTCTCAACAGCATTGCAGACCATTTGCTTTGTCAACAGAACAAGATGGAAACCTGTGACTCTTCAGAAGTTGGTGTATTCTAACACTCATCCATCCACAGCCAGCATGGTCCATGGTCATGGATAACCATGATCAAAAGCATACAGAGGGCCACTGTGCAGCATTAAAGTATGATGAAACCCTTGTGATTGTAATTGGCATCCCATATGCCAATTATTCATATTGTCCAAGTTCCTAAATTTGTAAACTGCTCAAAGCCTTACGGATCTGTACATATATTGCAGCTGTTGCCAAGGTCAGCTACAGAGGAAATCAAATGTATGCACACACCTCAGGACCATAGCCTGTCACCATCTAGATCTACATTTCCCATCTGCACCCCTTCCCCAAGAACAGATCCAAGTCTGCTAGGATTAACAAAGCCCAAGAAGGAACAAAATCAATTCTGCTGACAAACAAATAAGATAAGGCTTTGGAGAACTTCAGCTATTGGGAGGAGAGAGACAGGAATTATTGAAAACTAAGCTGGAGATGGCATTTAGCTGTTACAAACCATTAGAGAAAAAACATGAAAGTGTACTTTCGACAGATGAATCATTTCTGAGAAGTAAATTTAACCTCCTCAAAGTTACACATTTCTAATTAAAAGTCCAGAGGAAAGAATCAATTTATATTCCTAGCCTCTGCTGTTAACTCTCTTGGTGCTTCCCTTTTTGATCTGATCCCCATTCCCATTCATGTAAGTAGCTTCATTATTTAGTCGGTTTTCTTCCACCCTCTTTTTTTAAAGAAGAGTGGAGACAAATGGCCTTTCACATGAAACTGAGAGGCCATTAAAGGATCAAAATAAACTTCCTGTGAAACAGAGGGTAAAGAGTGTGTAAATTTGTAACAATTCAAATTAAGTATTGCTACGGTCTGTGAAAAAGAATTAGTCTAATGCACAATGTATTTATTTAAAGCTAGTCAATACTAGAGCTGTACAAATTAACTCCTCCCAAAATAATATTTATGAAGTAGCCAACGGTTTCCAGATTTACCCCTTCCTTTTTTAACTGTCACCAAAGGGCAATAACATTTTTGGAAAGGGAGGGGGCTAGCCTTATAAAACACCATGATGCAAAGCAAGTCTACATGATGACCTCCATATACTGTCAGACTAAAAATCCCATAATCCCTATCTGTTGGCCATGCTAAATGGGGATGATGAAAGATGATGAGAGCAGCTAGGGTGTTTGGGATGTTTTGTTGGAGAGCGGTTGTTGCTGCTGCTGCTGTTGTCATTGTTTTGTATCTTTATTTTATATATTGTGAGGTATGGGGAAAAGTTAAGAACTTTGCTTCAGGATGAGAACAGAAATCGTGCTCCGGCGGTGCGGCAGCAACAGGAGGCCCCATTAGCTAAAGTGGTGCTTCAGGTTAAGAACAGTTTCAGGTTAAGAACGGACCTCCAGAACCAATTAAGTACTTAACCCGAGGTACCACTGTACTTTTGTTATGTTGTAGTTATGTATTTTTTCATGTTGTAAGCCACATTGAGCATGTTTTGAACTGTGGAAAGGTGGCATACATATAAGATTATGTATCCATGTACATGAAACTCTGAATCTCAAGGTTGTGGTTTCGAGCCCCGCATTGGGAGAAATATCCCTGCATTGCAGGAGGTTGAACTAGATAACCCTTGTTGCCCCTTCCAACTCTAGAATTCTATGATTCTATGTAGCCACATTGACTTTCCTGTATTGTGATTCCAACAATGTGTTCGTGGTCCACACACAGCCTAGTCTAAAGCTCCATTCCACTCATTAGGCTCCACTGTGAACACAGGCTTTCCATTCACTTCAATAAAACTGCAAGGCAATGGGTATGCCCTGTGTGGCAAGCAGAGTAAACAGAATGGGCTCTGTGTGTAAACCAAATAATGAAGTGAATCATGGTGCTTTGAGTCATGATCTCATGTTAATGGAGCATGCCATTAACAAGTAAATAAATTAATAAACAGAGTTATTCTTTGGCTGGGTTGCCATATCCAAGTTTTGACTATAAGAGCAGGACATAACCCTACATATAGTAAGTAAAATAGAAACATCGCCACCCGACCCAACCCATCTCCCCCCTCCTCCACCTCTTTCCCCCTTTTCTTCCTAATGTCTCAACAAATGAAACTGGTTTGTAAAAATGTTACATGGGGGGGGGGGAAATACGAGAGAGAGACATTGCACACACTTTTGTAAATCAACAAAATCTTTAATAAATAATAATAATAATAATAATAATAATAATAATAATAATAATGAGCAGGACATAAGTGGGTTGGCCTGCTTCATTCCTAACTGTCTTTTCCCTTAACAAACAATTAAAAATAATATTTTCCTTTATGGGAGAGTATTTCCACAATGGGAGAGGACAGCAAGAAAAAGTTTAAAAAAGACTTCCAGTTTGTTTGTTTTTATAAATATGGTAACATCTTCTACTACAATAGTTCTTGGACATTTTTTATTATTTTTTTTATTTTTAAGAAAACTTTAGCAGGTTTCGTTTCCATCATGTCCCCAATTTTTAAAATGATGGCACATTCAGTTCTTCCACCCCAACATGGTAAAGTCTGCCTTTGAAGGAAAAATACTGCACCCATCTTTCTAATATTTGGCAGGCTTCATCTCCTGATAAGTGACTACCATGCCTTCAATTTGTTTCAAATTTGGACACAAAATAAATTTGTTTAAATATACTTGTTTTTAAGAAAACAACTGCAAAAATTCAAAGGTTCCCTTCATGAAAACCCTGGGATGGATCTGCCCGAAATTTGGCAGGTTTGAGAAAATAAAATAAATTGTAGCTGTTTTTAGATTACCCATTAATAGCCAATGAGGGTGAAACAGTGCTTTGAATTTATCAAATTAGATTTGGACGTGAATAATGACTCAAATCAGAATGACACAGAGCGGATCTGAAATAGATCAGGCTGCTTCCATATGGTACAGAATCATACTCAAGGCAAATCTTGTGGTTGCTGCACACCCCTAAAATCTATACATACTTTTGCCAGTCTGTTCCTACATAGGGCAAATATGCTAGCAGGGTACAATCAAACCAGTGGTGCCATTGCAATTTAGTGCACTTTTGTCTGTCAGTATCCCAACATGAATCTTTACATGTTTCCTATAAATCAGCACTTTCTCCTCCTTTAAGTTTATTGTATTACGTATATTATGATCACTTTCATTAGCCTTTTCCCCTGAAGAAGAGCCCACACTTGAAATGAGTTAGAAACTAACCATTCATAAGTAAACAACAGAAGGCCACTGAAATTTACTTGCTTTTCGTTTTCCTCTTCCACTGGGACATGCTGTATTGAGCCACACCCCATAGCAGAATGAGTTTGTGCTGGCAATGGCTCACTGATGCAAGGGAGTTGTACTGAGCCAAAGGGCTAGTTCCTACAAATGTGAATTTGGCCTGCTTGCTAACTCTGTCATTCTAGAAACCATAGGAAGGAAGCCTTTAGATATTATGTGACCAGTGTGGACGCATATGTGGGTACAAGAGCAACTGCATGGGCAACAGTATAAAAATGGGCCTGAGATTTTATGATGATGCCATGTCAGAAGATAAGAAAAATAGTGCACTGATAGAATATTAATATTTAAGAAAGTTTCAGTCACTGTTTGACAGTCCCAGTTACACAAATGTTGCAAAGACTCTTACAAATAAAAGTAAACTAGACAGTTCAAAAGATAAAAAACAAAATAATTAAAACTGAAGAACAATATGAGGCAATCAAACTGTAAAATAATCCCTCTTACACCCTAACACAGGTTCAACCATTACAGATAACCAAAAAGGGAAGAAAATATACCACCAACTACTACAAAGAAAAACAACAACACTTGTGTGAGTGCCCGGAAGCAGTTGGAGGTTGGATAGTGGTCAACAGATTGAGGCAAGACAGAAGTACTCTTTCTGGGGGACAGGGTGTGGGCAGGTATCCTGGGTGGGGTAACTGTGCCCTTAAAGGACCAGGTGTGCAGCCTGAGGGTCAGTTTGTACTCAAACCTGCCCATGGAGGTGCCAATTAATTCTGTGTCCAGAGCAACTGTCTACCAGCTCCATCTTCTAGCTGCCTGCGCACTGTCTCACCAGAGTGGTACATGCTCTGGGCTATCACCCACTTGGACTTGCAATGTGCTCTACCTGGGGCTACCTTTGAAAGTGACTCAGAAGCTACAACTAATCCAGAATACAGTAGCTCAATTGGTGACTGGGAGTGGCTGTTAGGTCCATATAACACCTGTCCTAAAGGTTTTACATCGGCTCCCAGTCCATGGAAACAATTTCCGAGCACAAGTCAAAGTGTTGATACTGATCTTTAAAGCTCTAAATGGCCTCAGCCCTGTATACCTGAAGGAGCATCTCCATCCCCATCGTTCAGCCCAGACACTGAGTTCCAGCTCCGAGGGCCTTCTGGCAGTTCCCCCAATGTGAGAATGGAAGTTACAGGGTACCAGGTAGAGGGCCTTCTTGGTAGTTGTGCCTACCCCATGGAATGCTCTCCTGTCAGATGTCCATTATATGACCTTTTGTAGACATCTAAAGGGAAGCTTTTAATGGAAGTTTCTAATGTAGTATTGTATATTCTGACTTTGAATGGTTTTGCTAGCCAAAATCCTTTTCACTAGAGATGCCAGGGATTTAGCTGGGGGGCTTCTGTACTGCTATGCCATTGCAATGTCATTGCACTGCAGCAAAGCACATCTATAGTGTTTGCTTGGTACAGGAAATAGTGGGTGCACATTTTCCCATGATATCAAGAATCTCACTGTTTGGGTAAGCAGCTGAACATGCTCTATGTCTTTTCATTCTGTTGCTTCCAGTTATGACCACAAATTATTTGTCTGTACCATATAAATAGAAGAAAGAACAGGTCATGCTTTATATCTTTGCACTAAACATACCATTATATATACATGAAAAAATAATTAGGCCATCTCTCAGTCTCTCTCCCTCAGCAGCTAAATATTTAACTTTTGAACTCTTCCCCACGGGGCAGAACTCTTCTCTCTGTATTAACTTGATTTCCCTCATCCATATTGCGATTCCACCCTGGTAAAGTTAGATAGACACTTAAAGAAAAAACACAGATGATAATTTCTTGGTCAATGTCAATTTGGATCATATTGATCATAACTGTGTTGTTTTTGTTGTACTTTTTATTGTTTTTCTCACTTTACCCCCTTTTCCCTCCTTGTTTAAATAATATTACCAGCAAAAACCAGCTCAGCACTATTAATAGAAAATTTCCCACTGACTTCAGGAGCCTGATTATTTGGCCTTATTTCCATGACTGGATGTTATTTAATACAGTGGTACCACGGACTGCAGATGCTTCAGGTTACGGATTCCATTAACCCAGAAATAGTACCTTGGGTTAAAAACTTTGCTTCAGGATGAGAACAGAAATCATGCAGTGGCGGCATGGCAACAGCATGAGGCCCCATTAGCTAAAGTGGTATCTCAGGTTAAGAACGGACCTCCAGAATGAATTAAGTTCTTAACCCAAGGTACCACTGTAATCTGTAAATCTACGTAAGGACTTTTGACATGATTTTAAATACCTTGCTGAGCTAAGTTCTTAACTGATCCACACTCTAAGAATTCTTCAAGTATTAATATACCCAACTAAGGAAGGCATGGAAAAAATAACCATGCACAACTGGTTAATATGGTGGTGAAAATCGCAGTGAAAACCATGTGCATTAACGGCAACTGCCAGTTTCTGTATATAGTAGCTGAAAATCGCATTTAATTATGTAGCGAGAGATCAGAGCCTCTTTAAGAAAGTGATATCCTAATAATACTCGAAAGTCATTCACAAACATTTCTCAAAAGCAAGGCTGGTCTTAATACACATATCTGATGAATTCTGTTTGTTGTTGTTTATATTAATATGCAGTATTAATATATGGGCAGATGGGGCTCATCAACCTGGGAAGGCAGCCCATCTAAGAGAAGGAAAGCTGTGATCCTAAACCTCTGCTACCTTGGGGAGGGGCGTTATCTTCAGGAGAAAAGGCTAAAGAGTAAACACTACATAAATCTGGAATGGAGTCCCTAAGATGGTTGGATAGTGCCTTATACACCTCCTTCCGGCAACTCCTATAGCCAAGCTGGTGCCAAACCAGCTTCTTTGCAAAAAAAAGGACTTGAGTGGTGCGTAGCAGAAAAGCAGCCTAAAAATTTAAACCCAGCCAGATGGGTGAAGTATTATTATCATTAATAGTAATAAAATATTACAACTCCACATTTTTTTAGAATTCTGTGCAAGACATGGCACACTATCGTGACACCTAGAACTTCCTTAACACTTGCCCTGTTTCAAAACACACTAAGACTATATTATTGTTACTGGTAATGCATTATATCTGTTCATTATATACATGTTCAGCTGTGTGGATAAGCCCTCCAGCTAGGCTTTGGGATAAATGGAGTAAACAGCTATAAGGATGCAAACCTGCCATTGAAAGGCATTGACTTTGTTCTGCCTGAGGCTGCTTAAGGGAGGGACTGAGAATGTGTGTCTGAGTAAGGGAAAAGCTAATCTTAGCAACAGTGGTGATAGTTCTATTTGCCTAGCAAGACATAAGGGGTGGGTAAAGGGAAAAGTTGCATTTTGCCAACACTGAAAAGAGGTGTTAATTCTGAGGCTTCTGCTATCTCTGAACCAAACATTACCTAATGAAAAAGTAACTGTGCACAGAGCACTTTTTTGTTTTAAAAGGAAGGTAAAATGAATTGTGTTTCAAATAACAATCTAATTGAAAATTCCATTACCAAAGATATTGCAGCGGTGGTAAGATTACAGATTAATCAAAGGCTATTAAAACTCTCTCCTGTGGCACTAATGATTCATTGGCCTTTCAGTAGAAAACTCAGCAAGATCTCCAGCTACTTGACTAGCATGGGGAGAAGATGTTAAAAAGTATTTTCAGTGGCTTCATCGCAGCTTTATTATACACCTGTTGCGAACCCAACTCATACAGCAGGAATGGGGACCCTGGGGTTCTCCAGGTGTGCCAGTGTGGGGAACATCTAAAAGAGATCTTATCATGAATTACCCATCATATGGGAGAAAGGAGGGCATTTGTAAAAGCCAGCTTGTGTTCAACAAGAGACTTTGATGATGTGGTTAAATCCATCTACTCCCTTAATCCTTTGAACAATTCTATCCTAATCTGGTTTTTGTCTATCAATAACAGAGCAAGAGGAGGTGGCATTCTGAGCAATGCAGGACCTTAACAAAAAGCAGCCAGGGAAAATAACTCACATCAATCTTAATGCATTTAATAGGTGGAATCATACTCAATTAATTTTAATTATGTTACTCCATTAGCACAGATTCTGCTCAACACTCTGGATATTGACCTTCTATTATATGTTATGATCTAGTAACAAAACAGTGACTTTTAACATAATGAGAAGTACTTCACTTAAATGCCATTATTTCCTCTGTTAATGAACTGGAAAGGATATAAAGGGTGAATTTTTACTTTTTATTGTGCCAAAAGCTTTGGCCTCCATACACAGAAGAAAGAGATGAGGAAGCGGTTCAAGGCTCGGACAGTGCACTAAACTGAACCATACTAGAAGGAGGTATTCAGAAAGAGATAAAACATTTGGGACTTTAGAGAAAAGGCAAGCAAGAGGCGGTGTATGTATAAAATTATGCATGGTGTGAAGAAAGCGGATAAAGAAAAGAAAAAAATTCTCCCTCTCTCATAACTCCAGAACTTATGAACAAACTAGTTGCTGGAAACGGCAGGATTTGTATTTTTAGGTGGTGGGAGAGAGGGGGAGAGAGAGATCCTGACCATTTTAATTCTGCCTCCACCCACCACTGGCTTTCACTCTTCCTGCCATATGTGGGCCTCAAGAGATTATGGAATGTGAACCTCAACAGGAAAAAAAAAAGTTTGTCCTCCATGAACCTCTGGAGTGACTTACTAGAAGAACAAATCAGAAGGGATCGCAATGCCTTGCTAAATGCTGTAATGACATAGTTTCAAGTATAGCAAGGGAAATTCAACGTTTAAGAATTCATTTCAAAATGGTTAAATGGTAATGATCAGCAGCGGCTGCTTGGGAGCCTCGGGTGAGCCGCCCACAGGGGCGGGGCGCACTGCAGGGCCTCCAGAGTCTGCCTGCCTCCTCCCACTCAGCCACCCTACAGCTGGGGGGGGGGCAGCGGGTGGACCATTTGGGCAGCATGGAGCCTGCATGTGCCCAATCCACCACATCTCTCCCAGGACTTGGGTGCGCTGCAGGCCCTGCGGTGAGTGCCGCCCGACATTTTGTCACCCCCCTCAGTGGTAACACCCGGGGAGGCCTGCACCCACCGCACCCCCTTCCTCCGCCCCTGGTAATGATAATGATAATAACAACCATCAGTGCTTTTTTTCTGAGGGTACTCAAAGGTACACAGTACCAGCAGCCTTTTTCTAGAAGAAAAGCACTGGTTAAAAGTGTGGCCCTTACTGTAACAATTTCATAATGAGTTCTGGCACCTTTTTTTCTAGAAAAAAAGCACTGATAATCAGCATTCTTATACTGCCCATTACCAATATGTTACCTGGGCAGCATACAGATTTTCTTTTCTTTTTTAAAGCCATAAAACAAACAAATTCAGCGCAGCAGGAACATACCATCAAAACTGTTGAAAGAGCATTAAATTAAAACCAGAATAAGGCTGCAGTCCTAACCCCCTGTTATTGGTGGTGCTAAAAGAAGGAATGTCACACCTCTGCTTGCCTCTGTCAATGAAGAGGCACATCGGTAAGTGAGGGTGTCTTGGCTGTGGTGGGGACAGCAGCTATGCCCAGGAAGATGGCCACTTTCCATTGTCATTAGGCATGGTAAAGCCCCCAAAACATGGTGTTTTAGTGTGGGATTGAGTGTGGGATACCAGAGGCTTTCCCGTTTTCATGCTATAGCGTTCCTGCTATAATCACAGTGGTACCTTGGGTTACAGACACTTCAGGTTACAGACGCTTCAGGTTACAGACTCCAGAAATAGTACCTCGGGTTAAGAACTTTGCTTCAGGATGAGAACAGAAATTGCGCGGCAACAGTGGGAGGCCCCATTAGCTAAAATAGTACCTCAGGTTAAGAACGGTTTCAGGTTAAGGACGGCCCTCCAGAACGAATTAAGTTCTTAACCCGAGGTACCACTGTATATAATTATGGTCTCAATTCCACAATTGTCTTACTTTCCAAGGTTAGCCATTGAAACTACTGTTTCAGGGCAGCACATTTAAAGGAGAGAGCCTCCTGTCTCCACACCTTTCTCTTTTTCACTCTCCTCCCTCTCCATCATGTTGTGCTTACTCTAGTATAGTTTCTCTAAGGAGGCACAATGTGGATTCTGATTTCCTGCTTCAGGTTTGATAATTACCGTATTTTTCGCTCTATAGGACGCACCCGGCCATAGGACACAACTTGTTTTAGAGGGAGAGAACAAGTAAAAAAAATTCTCTCCCTCTCTGCGCAGCGCCCCTTTAGTGAAGCGGCAGGAGAAATGGAGCCCCTTCCATTTCTCCTCCTGCTTTGCTGAAGGGGCGCTGGGCAGAGAGGGAAAGCTGCACAGCACCTCTCCAGCAAAGTGAAGCCAGGAGAGCAAGAGGGATCAGTGCGCACCGATCCGTCTTGCTCTCCTGGCTTCAGCGAAAGCAACCCAAAGCCTCCGGAGCACGGTGGGAGCGCTCCCGCTGCGCTCTGGAGCCTGCATGCACTCCATAAGACGCACACAAATTTCCCCCTTAATTTTTGGAGGGGGAAAAGTGCGTCTCGTACAGCGAAAAATATGGTACATAGCCACAACAAGGAGACACACCACTGAGAAGCTACCTGATTTGTAAAGCAGACCAACAGTTCACAAGTGTAGCAAATCACTCTTGTGTTCAGCAGATTTGACTCTGGCCTCATCAAGAAGGAGAAACTTGAAATATAGATTCAAGATTTGACTCTGTTCTGCCCCACAATCCCCCATGGCATGCATTCTGCACACACACCCTGCAGTGTGTGAAGACAATGGTATTAGTTAGATTTCTTGGGGGATAGAAGAAATAAAGTAATGGAGGGAAATTGCAGAATTAAACTAAGACCTGGGAAAGGAGCAGAAAAAACCTGGTGTGCAGGTTTTTTATTTCTGTTTTTTAAAAAATCAATTCATAAATAATTGACAGTTCTCTCTCTCTCTCTCTCTCTCTCTCTCTCTCACACACACACACACACACACACACACACATCAGATTCAGTGCTTTTCGCTCAGCAAACCTAATGAAAAACTCATAAAAAATATTGTTCAAGCTTGTAGAGGCAATAAGTAAAATTAGACTGTTGCACAGAAACAAAAAGTATCCAGCAAACAGATTTTTTAAAAAAACAAAAACAGATATATTACTTTCAAAATATTCTCCAGCCATATTTAAGCTATTTTTGGGAGAGGAGAAAGGTGTTGTCTATAAAAACTAAATACTGTCAAACATGGCATTTAGCACCAAACAAGGTTGAACATGTAATACATCTTTGTATTTATTATTTTGGGGCTTTTCCTGATACACAAGAGGTATCAACTAATAATTATTACTGATTCCCTAAGCAGCACAGCACATCACCTTCTGCCCTGTTCTGGATGGCACCCCAACTCTCTTGAGTTGATTTTCAGGGGACAATGAAATCAACAAAAACTGTATTTCCTCCTCCTCTGTTTACAAAACCCTTCTGTAAACATTCTTTTTACGGTTTTTGTAAACAAACAAACAAACGAATGAATGAATGAATAAATAAATAAATAAATAAATTCGTGTATGTGGCTTGATAATTAATAAGAGTATAACAGGGAGAGAAAGGGAGTCTAACTCTTCCTTCCTCTCTTGCAACAGAGAAAACCCTTACTTGCAAAGTGCTATTATTTGCATTGGGAGAAAGTCCTATAGTGATGCCCGTGGAAGATTTCCTTCCAAAAGCCAATAGCAGAAGACATATTTCATTCAGAAATGAAAGGATTACATTTTCCCCTCTCTGCCTGCTGTCAGACGCAACCCTTCTCTATTGATGCAATTTGCACTTTAAAACTCTGCCCCATTCCCTCCCCCCAAAAAACTCCACATACATATATTTCATATCATGATCAGTTTGGCCCACAGCAACTTAGAATTAGCATGCAAAAGCCGAAGTGTTACCGACGTAGAATTCATGTAGTCATAGTGCTAAAGAGCATACCCTTGTGGTTCTCATTTTGTGACTTCTGTATCAATGAGGGCTATTTCAATAAATGGAGTGTGGCAATGCTTTTCTCCCTCAGTGACCTTAACTCCATAATATCATAATGATACAATTTTACACAGTGACAGGAATTTTCTTCACAGTCCAGAAAGTGATCTGCTTACCCGTTTGAACTATGAACATGGAAACCCCCAAAGAGCTTTTAAGAATCTAAGCTGTGTGTATTCAGCAAACGAGGTTGATGGGAGGGCCACCACGTTCAGCTACAAGTTGGCACCAGAGACCTTTAGGTTAAATTAAATTAAAATTTCCATGGGATTGGCACCCAAATTTTACTCATGCTAACTGCACATAGTGACGGCTGTCTACAGATTCTAATGAATGCCTGTAGGTAAGAGACAGTGCCTGCCAACATCATGTTCCCAATGTTGTGCATTCATTTCATCAAACATGAATGACTAGAAGGAGCTACTGCAAAATCTTTCCTAGGGCACATCCCACCATACATTTAAAGTGCTTTAATACCAGTTTAAGAGTCATGGCTTACCCCCAAAGAATCTAGGGAACTATAGTTTGTTAAGGGTGCTGAGAGTTGTTAGGAGACCTCTATTCTCCATACTGACCTACAATTCCCAGAGTGGTTTAACAATTAATCTTCTTCCCAGTATTTATCAGCATTTTACTCAGCATTTTCCAGACTATACACATAGATGCAATTTTGCCTTACATACACATTTTTCAAGTCATTTCCCCTAATATAATGCATTTTTCTATGTTGTTTTTATGTACTTCACTTAATATACACATTTCTGTACACATTATCTGGAATGGAGAACATCACAAAATTCAGAGAAGCATGAACTTAAAATAGCTGCATTTCAGTTCCCATATTGTTTCAGGAAGGATGCATTAAGTATCGATTTCATATCTTTAAGTGCCAGGCAAAAACGTTTCTCTTTAACCAGGCCTTTGGATGAATAACATTCTATGTTCTTTTAAATGTCTGAGTGGGAGGGAGGTTGTTAGATTGTTCTTGTTCTTGTTTTTATTATGTATTTTGTGTCCTCATTTTGTGAACTGCCCTGTGATCTTTGGATGAAGAGTGGTATACAAACAATAAGTAATTTTTAATTTTTTTAAAAAAGAAAGTTTTGCATTAAAATGCAAACTGAACCAAGCTTTGCACTCACCCCTATGGTTGCCCTTGATCTAAGGCATTCCAGGATCAAACTGGCAGCAGCTGCTATTTTTCTTTTTCAAATAGCAGCTTGACCTCTGTGGGGGGTGGGGTCAGTGAAGATGACCATGATGACCCTTATTTGTGAAGTTACAGAATTGCACTCAAAAGGAATCCTCATGTTTAATATATATACAAATGAAGACTGACGAATGCAGTTATAAGTCTGCATGGAGTCAATTACAACATGATGAAATGGTTTGATTATCAGCTTGCAGGGTGTTATTATGGCTCTGTCTCACTTACCAGTGCTTGTTTGCTTGCACAGAAAAACAGACTTTGGACATAAGTGTAACTCCTCCATCTTGCAGTAGGACTTGCCCAGGAGGTGATTCTTGCAATTGCATCCATGGACTTAAAACTTCTCAAGTTCGATAACTCACAGCATGTCTGTCAGAAATGAATTATCATCATAATGAACTTTGAGTCCCTGTCCTAATGATTAAATTATTGCTTTATTTTTCCTAGGTGCTTTAGGAGAACTGGGACACTGCAATAATCCACCTCAATCAAAGGATGAATAATCAGCCCTCCCCTTATTTTGACTTTCTTTAAAATTCCTGCTTACTGCTCAATAAAGAAAAATCCCCATAGAGATATTTTTAATGACTCCGTCTAAAGGTTTTGAATAAGCTTTTCCCACTGACTAAAGTTCATCTTCTCGCCCTGAAAACTTAATAAAAATGGTTTTCGGAAAATGGGGAAAGAACAGTAATCTAGTCACAACTGTTCTTAGCAAGCAAATAAGGACTTTTTAATTGCCACAGGTGAATGTTCGGGCAGTTAGATTCACGTACACCTAAACATGGAAATTAAATCCATGTTCATGTAAATAACAACAACCTTCTGTCTTCTGTTTCTGTGCTACTCTAACTGTTATTCTTTATGTGGACAAAATACTGTGAAGGCTGAATGAAAAAGCAATAATAAGGAAGAGGACAACAGAAGTCAGAGCAAACAAAATGATTGAAGATCCAAATCTAAAAACTGTGTGTAGACCATTGGTGAGTCATGCCCTCTAAACCTGAATTCTAATAGTCAGGATGAGTGCTTACGTGGCTGCTATAAGGATAAGATAAAGGTTCTGAATATATACACACTAACCTAGGCGTAAGCTTCACTGAAAACTTGTAACTTATTGCTGAGCTGACATATACATGATTGCACTGTAAAATATGCCATGACACTCAATGCGGCATAGGTATGAGAAGCAACGGTGTCAAAAGCTGCTGAGAGGTTAAGGAGAACCAACAGGGTTGCATGCCCCTTGTCTCTCTCCTGATAAATATCCTAAATCAAGGTGACTGAAGCTTTTCCGTTTCCAAATTGGGCTTGAAGCCAGACTGGAATGGATCTAGATAATCTGCTTCCTTCAGGTATATCTGCAGCTGTCTGGCCATCACCCTCTCAATCACCTTACACAGGAGACACATATTAGAGACTGGATTCTAAGTTCTCTAAACCCTCTAAATCCATTGAATCATAGAATTGTAGAATTGGAAGGGGTCCTGAGGATCATCTAGTCCAACCCCCTGCAATGCAGGAATATGCAGCTGTCCCATACGGGGATTGAACCTGCAACCTTGGCATTATCAGCACCATGCTCTAACCAAGAGAGCTATCCAACCTATCCATGGTGAGCCAGGAAAGTTTTTTTCAAGAAGGGCCCACCGCTCTCTCTTTCAAGGTGGTGGGCATTAAACACTCCCAGAAAATATCCATTCAATCCCCTTCTACTGGGTTTTACTAGCCTTGAAGAATAGGGATTGAAAGGGCACTTAGGACCGATTGTGTCAAAGGTAGGAACTACTGCTAGTCATAGAGCATATACTTATTGAATGTCCCAGGTTCATAGGCAACAAAAAAGATTAGACATCTACAAGAGACCCAGGAGAGCTGCTGCCAGTCAGAGCAAAGAACACTGGCCTAGACAGACAACCAGCCCAATCTGTTATAAGACAGTCACCTATGTTCCCTTGAACTATATGTTCTTCAGAATAAATAAAAAAGGTGGGGAAAACATACTGCCAATATGGCTGCAGCCATGCGTAGCTTGGTGCCATTAGTTTACAACGTGTTCGCATACTTGACTAGTGATGTATGAATCCAACTACCTGTAGAAATAGGTTATTTTGCCCAGTGTCCAGCATCGGTTTAACTGGGGGCCATAAATACTTAAGCTGCTCAATATCTTCTTACTTTTCGTTTTTTAGAATGATTTAGTTGCACACACAGGTTAAAATTGCAGCAGTAATTCAGACATGGGCTTGAAAAGCTGTTTGGAGTCAAGACTCTTGGGAGTTATTACCCAGTTAGAGGATGGGAAAGAGGACAAGCCCCATAGCCCGATTTGCTGACGCTTGCCCAATAAAAAGGCTGCAAAGCTGCCATGCTAATCAATTGGCCTTGATTTGAGGAAAAGGAGAGCTAACAAATTTACTTGGCTCTTGTAAGCCATACCATCTGCCAGTCACCTGATTTCTTCCAGTCTGCCAAAAAATAGAATAAAATGAAAGACTAAATCCTAAGTAGGCAGGCCCCATCACTCCCAAAGATTATATGAAACAGCCCATACTATTTCCCACAGACGAGTTGTTGACGGAAATTACTTCGCAGCCCAGCAAGTAACAGCACAGGAGTCAGCACTTTGAGATAACGGACCTGTTTGCCAACTACATTAGCAACAACTGCTTGGCCTAAGAAGAAAGGAAATGAGTTTTTGTTGTCGCTGTTGCTGTTAGAAAGGCAAGCAAGTTGCTTTAGAAATGTATTCAGGCAAGTCAGTTTCAGCCTGCCAGAAATGCTACTTCTATTAAATGGAATCTTTTGAAATTTCTAAAGTTCTGCGCACACAGATTTTTCCATAATACTGCCTGCGTGTCATTTCCCACTGCTACCTAAGCTGACTCTGGAAGGTAAATCATTCCCCAAGGGCAGGTGAAGCCAAAACACTAGCTAGCTAGAACGATTTCAAAGGGTTTTTTTAACCTACTGAATATCGCTGCTGTACAGGTTAAGATTTTTATGTTGTTTTACCTAAGAGGAAAGAATCATTCCTGAGCTAACTAAATATGCACATAGTGATGGAAGAATATGTCAGTTTCCAGTCTGGGCTACTTTCACAAGTTTTGACCCATCATTCCTCTTCGTTCTGTTTCTGCACTAATCTTTTTGAAAAAAGTACCCTCAAAAATATACCATATTTTTCTGTGTATAAGATGCCCCCTATTTTGGGAGACTCCAAATTAAGAAAACACCCCTCAGCACTACCCGTGTATAAGACTAGCCCCAATTTTAAACCTTTTTTTTTTTGTATGGTATATTTAAATGCAGGGACGCAGGTGGCGCTGTGGGTTAAAGCCTCAGTGCCTAGGACTTGCCGATCGAAAGGTCGGTGGTTCGAATCCCTGCGGCGGGGTGCGCTCCCGCTGCTCGGTCCCAGCGCCTGCCAACCTAGCAGTTCGAAAGCACCTCCGGGTGCAAGTAGATAAATAGGGACCGCTTACCAGCGGGAAGGTAAACGGCGTTTCCGTGTGCGGCTCTGGCTCGCCAGAGCAGCGATGTCACGCTGGCCACGTGACCCGGAAGAGTCTCCGGACAGCGCTGGCCCCTGGCCTCTTAAGTGAGATGGGCGCACAACCCCAGAGTCTGTCAAGACTGGCCCGTACGGGCAGGGGTACCTTTACCTTTACCTTTATATTTAAATGCATATATTCTCTCAAAATACATACATGAATGTATATTTTGATACTAAAGCTGTGCTGATATTTTCAGCTGAAAATATTATTCTTGGCTACCTTTTCAAAATAAAATAAGGCAAGACATCACACCAAAAGCTTTGGGAAAATTCCTCCCCTGATACAGCAGAAACTGCCCCACATTTTAATGGGGGCAGGGAGAGACAGAATGGTCCTGCAAATGAGCAGGACAATTGTTGAGTCAGCAGTAGCCTAAACTTTGGAGATCTCTATCATAACGTTTTTGAGAATGTGGAATCAGGTAGATAGCTAATATCTAATCTGCACATTAGTCTGAGGGGTGCAAAATAATAATTCCCATAGTGTCATGCCGGCAGTGAGGCAAGTAAGAGGCTGCAGGATCAAGATAGTGCAAATGAGCAACTTGCCCTGAGAAAGGTCAACACAGACTGAGCTTTTTTTTTTACGCCTCTGCCCCCAGATGTCCTCTCCTAGGCTCTGCTCCCTTGTGGCTAACTTTAGATTTTGAAAGGACTAAACTTCTCTCATGAAAATGAGCACTCCTGCTCTATTCCATAGCCTCCTGCACTGGTGGACTCGCATTTGGTTCCTCAGGTTCAGTGGAAGATACCTGTGAGAGTCTGGGCTCTTGCTCTACAGGCAAGGGAGGTTCGTGGAGGGGGAGCACTAATGTCCATCAGTAATATCCTGATAAGCCATAGCAAGCTCAGAGAACGGCACCTGACCTATCTCCTAAACTTGAGAGTCTTGACTGCTGCTGGACTCAGGAGCTGTGACATATAGGAATCAGCAAAGATTAAATTCCTCAAGCATCTCTAGCTTCACCTGCATCTAAGGTGCATATCATATGAGGGAGAGAACAGGGCCATGCCTCCTGGCCCATTGCCCATGCCTTGGTTGGGGCATATCTGTAAATGGGAGCCTGTTCTAGGCATGTAGGGTCCCCTCCAATATGTGTACACCTTTGAGGATGTGGGCAATTGTGGGGCTAGGACCACCTCTCCTAACGTGATGGTTGTTTGTGCAACTTCCTTCTTACTGTATTAAGCCAGACCCTCCAAAATGTCCATTTCAACAGACTCATAGCCAGTTTGGGTTCCTGTTTCTTTGTCAATGGCTTCATTTGCTGCTTATGGTGTTAGGTTACATTGCAGTAAATCCTATTAGATATGAACCTCTCAGGAATGGGGATATTTTTAATTTACTTCTCCTGCACTCCCTCTTCCGCTGCTATAAGCAGCTGACCTCAAATCACCTCTTACAAGTTTCCCAGCATCCCTTCCTTTTCCCATCAGCTCCAAAGCTACAAAGGGAGAGAGAGCTCTTGCCCTGCCAAAAGCAAGATGACCTCATGAATAACACCATCACATAACCTCCTGCATTTGTGCGCAGCAGCTCCATAATAAGTGAATGAGATTATAAGGGGCTTTTAGTAGATTGGTTGGTTTTTCTGTAGCCAGTGCCTCTGAAATTCTACTATATTTTGAGCAGCTGGATGAACTGCATATCAATTTATGTCTGAAAAGGTATCACAGTTGTACTCAGTTGCAGTTCTGTGGTCATGCTATGGCCAATAGCAAAAGAACAATGAATCAACAGAGGTACACATACAGAAAATTATTCTTAATTAAATTAAGCAAGACATTTAGAAAAATAAAGTATCCAAATCATTAAATGCTTTAACTATAACTGAAAGAAGAAAAAGAAAATGTTCATTATCACTAAAGCACAAGAGACAACAGTCTTAGTCATTCCTGGGGATTTGCCACTCTGGTCTAGTCTACACATGCAACAGAATGAGGTGATAAATCTGGAAGGAGGTTAATAGATCCTTCCACTCCAAAATGTTGATGGTACATCCTCTTTCTGTGTCCTTATGGGCAGCAGGGTACCCTTCCTCCCACACCTCTATTATATTTTAGTCAAGTAGGTGGTGGTATCAAAGGGTGTTACTGGTAGTAGGAGGTAACAGAGAGGACAAGAAGACCACAAGCACATGGAAGGGATTGCATTCACCTGTGTATTTGGGAGCTGATTTTGGCTTCTTTTGCTTTGCCAATCACTTATTCTCTTACGGATCTTTGTAATTCCTAAGTGCCCATGGCCTCTTGAAATGCTCATTCAGCCAGTGTTACCCCTAAAGGATAAAGGATGACACATATTTGCATAAAGTTTACAATGGGGATGACTGTGGTGAGGTGATCTGTACACCTGCTTCTTCTGCTGTCCAGCTACTACCTGGTGACGGGCAACTTCAAGCCCTTTTCCAATCTCTCTTCTTATGACTCCTTATCTTTAAACCTGACTTCATTTGGACATCAAATAGAGGACTCAGTCAACAGGGGACTGTAATCTGACAGCACTTCACATTCTAGAGGATTGTCTTTTGTAAAGTAGGACAAATGGCAACCCAAATGACAATGTTCAGTTGTGCACATTTTATCCAGTAAATATATAAATGCAAGCACAATTTAAAGATTCACAAACACTGTCTTGCATCTCTTCTGGGGAAAAATAGAGTCAGACAGAAGAGGGCCGTGTACAGACCATGTTTTATTACTGAAGTTGGAGGCAAAGTTTCCCAGGCGAAATAATCCTCCCCTGTCATTCTTGCTCCCTGAAGTACTCGTCTTCTTTTCAAACCACATTTCAGCCTCCATTTCTATTTGATCATTAACAAACAACTACTTTTTAAAAATATATATATATATATCTCACTGTAAGCTGTTTACAGAAGACTAAAGCAGCCAGCCCTCTTTTTGATCCATTTCACTTCATTTCCTTCTGTCAGTAAGCCAGAACTCTGGCTGAGAACGTACAATAGAAACAAACCTGGAAATAGCCGGCTACGCTCCATCACCTTCCCTCTCTAACTAGAGGTTGTGAACATTAATTAGTGCTATGGACTCATTGCCTGTAATCAAGCATCTTACTCTGCCAGATGTAATGGGGCTTCAGCTGGTTCTCTGAGAAATTCTCAGCTGGACATTATAGGAACACAAAGGAAGCCACTAATGCAGTGCAAGAAAAGAAATACCTGTCCTGCCATGTGTGTGTGTGTGTGTGTGTGTGTGTATCCATGTATGCACACACACAACAGATTATTGTGGCCATGGTCAAACAGAACTGCTATTCGATTTTGACCCACTGTTGCTTTAAGTTTTGCATACACCATGTTTTATTTTGCTACTTCTGTTGCTGTTTTCTTTTATTATCGTTATTGTTTTGTAATTAACATTTCCTTAGAATGTTTTACAGCTTCTCTTTTCGTTTCTGGAGGGGTGAACACAGAAGGTGGTGCTGGGAAGGTTTGGTGTCATCAGTATGTTGAAGACACCCAGCTCTAATTCTCTTTTCCACCTAGATCTAAGGAAGCTCCTTCAGTCCCCTTTATTATTATTTTTAACCTCTCTTGTAAACCTGAACTCATTCTGAGCTTTGGCCCAATGGACCTTCTCCATCATATATACTTTTGTGATTTCCCCTTTCTTCCATTTCTTATACAAGCTCTTCATAAAAGTCAGCACATCCATAAGCATCTTACGCAGCCACACTGCCTCCCACTTTTCTTTTTCGTTGGAACTGCCTGCATTTGTGCCTTCAATATTTCACCTTTAAGAAACTCCCATCCATCTTGGACTCATTTCTCTTTGAGTATTTCTCGCCATGGTTTCTCACATCCAGTAGTTCCTTAAGCTTTTTGAAATCATCCTTCTTAAAGTCCAAAGAGCATGTCTGACTACACTCAGCTTGTCCTTGCCTTTGTATCATGAAATCCAAGGACATGATCACTTCCTTCCAAGGCTCCCAGCCTTCCACTTCATTTATCACTTCCTCTCTGTTAGTGAGGATCAGGTCCAAGATAGATGATCCCCTTGTTGCTTCTTCCACCTTCTGGGAAATGAAATTGTCAATGATGCAACTGAGGAATTTGTTGGACTTTACATTCTTGGCAGGATTTGAGTTCCAACAGATATTGGGGTAGCTGAAGTCTTCCATGACTACTATACCTCTCCTTTTTGAATGTTATGCCAGCTGTAATTCATTTGTAAATTTATTTTTATTATTTAAGGAAGCAAGCAAATAAATTATTGTCAAACAAGAAAAAGGAGCCCTTTTAACTATTTTGAAGGTGTGTAATACTTTTTTATTGTACACCAGTTTGATGAACAGAGATCAGACTTCTCACCATACACAGTGTGGAAGGATTAACATAAAAATGTATGACATCTATAAAAGTTAATAGGCATAACGGTAAAAGCTGCCAAGTGTAAGAGTTGAATAAAAATGAAACCTCTCGTCTTGTAGAATACCAATATGGAGGAATATAAACCCCTCAAAGAAAAAAAAGGTACCCCTGAGTTTTCTACTGCAAATGTGATGCCATGCAATTAAGCACTATTGATTAATATGTGGAGTGAGTGATGGATCATTCTGTTTTAGAAGCATAATAGTTAACTCTTTGTTAACTATCCCCAAGCTACTATTCCCCTCCTTACCTACCAGGCAGGGGGGAAATACAAGTAACTATAAATGTCAGGGACAAACTCTGCATAACAGATTATGGTGCAGAGTGTGGGACCCTAAACTTTTAAAATAAAAAATACAACAGAACAACATTGCACAGTCATGACAGTCCATGATACTGGGAACTGGTGGCTGACAGTGCCTGGAACAGGCTGTTTTGTCAAATGCTTTTGCCAAAATTGCACTCTAGGACTTTATTGCAACTGGAAATAAACTGCATGGGTCTGTGCTTGCCTATCAGATTCAGCCAACACTGCCCTTTCCTTTTGGTTAAGTAAGAAAGGCTCCAGGGAAAAGAAAACGGCTTCAAAAGTGACAAGGCTAGGTCAAATATTATGGGACAATCTGTCACTCACTGAAAATCTATACAAGTGAGAACTCTTTATAAAGCAAGGCCTTTGTGACAGGAACTACCCTTTCAATGTGCTCCTGTCTATGTAGAGCTGCCCACACAAAGGAGTCTTGATCCCTAGGAAGAGAGCTCTGGTAGGCCGGCACTCCTTTTTGCTTTGCTGACTCCTGGACTTTTGGCAGCGGAATCAAGGAGCAAGGTCAACCAGCCCAACATGGCTCTTCCTCTGCTCTTTCTCTTCTGACCCTCCTTCCCATCATGGTACAATGATAACTTCACTAAATATGAGGAAAGGTATTGAAGAGGGCTTTTCTGTATCAGAGATGATCAGGTACAGTATTCATCACACTCATCACAGTCAACTTGCATGTCCTAAAGATCATATCCAGTATGTATAGATTCTGAACTGAGATCTGGAACATTTACTGATATGATGGGAGGTTGGGAATTTCTATCAAGGAGAAGGCAAGGCAACCCCCCCCCCCCCAAAAAAAAACAACCCAGAGTGGATGTCATGGGGGGCAGTGTTGGTCTTCGTGATCTGTGTTTTTCTTCTTTAGACAACATTTTTACACTAGTGGTCCAAATTAACATGCCCAAGCTGTGAGCTGGTATCAGGATCACTCTGAAGAAACTGCCATTTCATGAGCTTCTTGAATATATCAGAGATACCACAGCACTAATAACACTCAACAGTGAATGATTTCTGTCTCCCACCTTCCTTTACTGGGGAAATACCAACTTGTGCTTATGTATGGTTGCTAGCTGCATTTTGAGGCCCAGTTGCTCAAGCACATAAAAAAAAAGTTCTGCTGGACCAGGCCAAAGTCCAATCAAGTGCAGCATCCTGCCACTCATAGTAGGTAACGGCACGCCACTGGAAAGCTAAAAAGTAGATTTAGAAGGCAATAATCCCCTCTCATTTTTGCTCCCCAGCAACAAATATTCAAATAGATTATGAAGCTGGAGGTTCCATTTTATTATCATGGCTAGTATCTGGCATCCTCTACAATTGCTTTTAAGCCAAGTCATCTGTGTTGTATGAAATCAGACTTTCTCTTGCCTGTCCGGAAGCTTCTACTGATCAATTTTATTAGACTGACCTCAAGTACTAGTATGATGAGACTGATTGAAAACCTGATCTCTGTCCTCTTTCTCCACAGCATGCACACAGAGGTGAGTGTGCTGGAAAATACTGCAGAAGATGTACCCTTTTATGCTTTAAAGCCACTTCTGGAGGTATTCGCACACTACATTTTCAGCCGTGCTCCTAAGATGATTTAAGCAGTCAGGGTGATTTTTTTTAGGCAACAGGGTGGCAAGAGAAAACAGCCTTGAAAATCGAAAGAGGGCAGGAGAAATTCCACGAAGTTTTCAAAGAGAGAATTGGGGGAAGGCTTGGGTAAAGTTACTTAAATGAAGGGGCTTTAATTCTCCTGCTCTCAAACCCAGGATATAAAAGTTTTGCATGTGCCTGCTTGGAGTGGGCAGAAGGCACACTGGAATCTCCTGACCCTGGCACAGTTCATGCTGGGTAATTGCCCAAATGCCCAGGGCGGTGTTTCAAAGGGCATTCTGGTCCATCTTCAGCAGATAGCTTGACTAGGCATTTTTTATTTTTAGCAAAATTTAATCACAGTAGTGGTGGGGTGCACACTTTGCTACCACATTTCAGTAAGTCCAAATCTTTTCACACGCCCCTCCTAAAAAACAACCTCTCACTTCCCAATAGCAGAATTTCCTTCTCCCTTTCATAGGGAGTAACTTTGGCTCATTGTATAGCATACAGACCATTAGGGAGCTGGGATTGGTCCCACTCAGCAGTAGGCCTGGGGCTGCCCTGTGAACGGTGTGAAATGGTCCTGTGGGCAATTATACCAATAAAATAGATTCTGCTTATCCTTTTATCAAGCATATCAGCAATTCCAAAGATTCTTTCAAAAGATTCATGGCAGGTAAGTCTTTCTTAACAGGCTCGCGTCAGTGCTAAACCAACTACTTACAAAACACATCACCCCGTCTGCCTATTTTGCTATGGTCGATATGAACTCTAAAGTCCTCCTGCTGCTTTGCAGGTTGCTCTGGTTAAAAAAAAAAAAAGAACAAACGCTCCAGAGGGGTTGCCCTTCACTCTGAAAGTTTAAGTTTATTCCATTATGTGCTTTGAGTGGCACATGGAACAATGGTTAAATTAAATACATTCTGCTATAATAGCATTTTGAGTCCCTCCCCCCAGTTGAGATAAGCTCTTAGACACTTTGCTTGTTAATAAAGAATTCTTCCAGTGTAAACACAGTTGCATTGTACCGTATGGCAAAACCTTTCATGCAATTGCAGAATGAGAGTTTATCAGCCTTGCAGTTCAAATCTCTACTACAGTAGTATAAAGATTTTTGCATGCAGTTTTGCAAAGTGGTTCCCTTAATATATTTTTCCATGTTATTTTCAGTAATGCAATGCATTTACATGCATTCTTGTACACATTACTTGGCTGGAAAGCTGCACTGCAAAATCTGGAGCAGTGTGGATTTTGAAGGATGGCTGTGTTATTGGTTCTTCTATTCTTTCAGGAACTGCAAATGAGTTAAGTTTCCCTTCAAATGCAAACTGAATTTGATTTGTTTCCAATCCCTACATTCAACTCCCTCATCTTTCCTAGGTCTTTTCAAAATATTCCTATATCAGAAATTACTTCAGCACACTCATACATGTATGCATGCATTCTGTCAGGTATTTCTTTTCCCTTCTCACACCTTCACAAGCTACAAGGAGGCTCAGTAGGGCCAAAGGCTAGAGCTGAACCTTCAGACAATTCCCCCCCCCCCCCGCAAGAGCTTTGTATCACACACCCCTGGGAAGAGATGTATATTCAGCAGCTGAGAAACTCCCCCAAAGCTGGCTGCTGTGCCAAATCTGGCAGGTCATCAGAGACCTGCTGTTGGAACCGCAATATGACAAAGTGCCTAGTTCTCACAAACAGCAGAATGAGGAAACAGATGAACCTGTTTCTGGACAGTGTGACTGCAACCTACAAGTGAGCACGTCCGGGACTAAGAGCTCCCTACAACTAACACTCTCTGCACATTAAAGCGGATCTTTGGAGCCTGGAATGCCTTATCTAATTCAAGTCTCTGTCGTTTTCACCCAAGACAGACCAGACTAAGCGATCAGGTGTCAAGGAAATAAACAAGGCAGCCCTGTTTAGGAAAGTTTTTAATGTTTTATGTTTTATCGTGTTTTAAATATTCTGTTGGGAGCTGCCCAGAGTGGCTGGGGGAAACCCAACCAGATGGGTGAGGTATTACTGTAATCATCATCATCATCATCATCTGCACCCAGCTTCAGCTACCCTGCACTCTCCTACTCAGTCTGTTTTCCCACATCTTGCCCTTTCCATCTGTTTGCATTGTGGGGAGGAAAGTACTGACTGACTCAGAAATAAGGTGGTTTGTGCCTGTTAGGCACATTTTTTTCAGAAAGTGTTTAAGCAGGGCCAGCAATCTGCTCCCCTTTCATTACATCCAAAACCAGCAGCCTCTGATGCCCTCCTTGCTTTGCCAAATGGTTTTCAAGCATTGCAACCCCACAATGGAGACCTCCAAACACACACACACACACACACACACACACACACACACACACACCTTTAGATAACATAGGGGTGTTGACTGGCACTGGTGTCTCAGTGTTACATGTAAACAAGCCAACATATGTGGCAAGGAATTATGCCCACAGAATGAAGAGCTGCTGTGCCGAAGTGCTTTTGTGCATATTCGTTGTTTCATTTCATTTACCATATTAATGCAATTATAACCCAAGACGTATTACAATAGAAAATGGTTCAACGTAGTAAGACAGAACAGTAAGATTACATTCAATTAAAAAACCACCAAAAATTATCTACAAGAAGAAACAGCACTAAACCTTCTGTGAGAACTTATCCAAAACTGCAGGCCACCAATTAGAAGTTAGCTGTAATTTAAAACTGGGAGAAAGGGACTGGAAAATTTCTACGAGGAGTGGGTTCCAAAGTCTTGGCACCACCACCAAGAAGTTCATAGGGAAGCTTTGGATGTCTGCCCCACCCCCTTTTTTGCAAGTTCTGTCTTTGAGGGGGCCATGTGTCCTATTTTCCAAAGAATAGTCCTTCATCTGAAGGGCTGTTTTGTCCAAGTAAAATCTAAAGATGGCTTTGAAGTTGGCCATCAAATGTTAACACCTGAACAGCAGACTGAGTTGGCATATAGGCCACCTGGTCACAGTCTTTCCCACTATGCCGAGATGTACTATCTCTCTCTCCCTCTCCCTCTCCCTCTCCCTCCCTCTCCCTCTCTCTCTCTCTCTCTCTCTCTCTCTCTCTCTCTCTGTGTGTGTGTGTGTGTGTGTGTGTGTGTTTATCTGTCTCTATGTCCCTCCTGTTTGCCCCTCTTTTTTGGTAACTTGTCAATGAAATAATTAATTGTTGTTGTTGTTGTTGTTGTTGTTGTTGTTGTTGTTGTTGTTATAACCCACCCATCTGACTGGGTTGCCCCAGCCACTCTGAGCAGCTTCCAACATATATAAAAGCACAGTAAAATATTACACATTAAAAAGCTTCCCTATGCAGGGCTGCCTTCAGATGTCTTCCAAAGGTTATAGAGTTACTCATCTCCTTAACATCTGATGGGAGGGCGTTCACAGGGTGAGTGCTACTACCGAGAAGGCTCTCTGCCTGGTTCTAAGTTTTGTTTTGTTTTCCTTTTGACAGTGTGGAAGTATCCCTCACCCACTTGACCTGGAACCAAATAATAAGAGACAGGCAATGAGATGTTTCACTGGAAACATCATTAACACTTCTGCAACTAGTATGTCACTCTTTTATGTATCAGTATTGATGCATTGCTCCTATGCTAATATTGCTTTGAAACTTCATAAACACCAAGAAAAAGCAGGGACTGTGTCCAGTACTTAGGGCCCCAGATGACCTGTTAGTAAACACAGCAGGTCCTGCTGCACAAAATGTATGTGGAGGTTAGACTATGTCTGGGCTTCGTTAAGCATTTGTTCTGGGTTTTTTTGGAGGGCTTATATGACAATAAGCATTCATCCTGATTTGTTTCTGCAGTGATTATACATCTTCTTATAAATCATTCCTCCACCCCACACCTTTTGGTGCATTTCCTCATCATTTTTCTAACCTCAAAAGTACTGATTTTTTAACAAAATTGCTGCACAAGGGTGATAGAGCACTTTAATCCACTTTAATTCTACAAACCTAAATTTCTGGTATGCACTTGAATCCCTCCAGCAAAATACCGGCAATCTGGAGGTGACAAATCAGGTTTGCAACCCTCTGCCTTCTCACAGTCAGTACACAAGCACAGACTATATACATGGCTGGCTAAGCCTTTCATTCAAGTACTTACACTCTATTACACTCTGCACAGCCGAGCAGGAATTTTCTCTAAGTGGTTTACTGGCTACTTGCCATTAGCTGGATGGCAGGCTACGATTCATAACCTTTAACTAAACAATAATTCATACAGAATTAAGGAGCCTTACATACTTGATGCTTTGATGCAGTTAAAAATGGTGTGGCCTAATTCTGTAAGGTTTTTAAAAAATGCTTTCACCTTTCAATTCCTTGATCACCTCCCATGTAATTTTGTGTGAAAGTGGGGAGTTGGGTGGCAGAAGAAAATGCAAGCTTCTGTGATTTTGTATCTAAAACATTTTCTCCATGGAAACCTTTAGGTATGTATGAAATCTAACTTAAAGATATAGCCTTCCTAATAAAAATAAATCTATCCAGAACAGATATAGGAGCAAATAATCTGGGTTTTAAAAACCCAGTTAGAAACATATAGAAGCTGGAATACGAGAAATTTTCATTGGAAGGCTTGAACCATGTACACAACCTTGAGTTGTGTAGAGGAAATTGGGATATAAATGTAAAAAATATATAAACCACTGTAGAAACTAGAATCAACTCACCCTATGGTAAGGAGTGAAGCCTTTTGCAACCCTCCTGTCAATGTGTGGGCAGATATTTTGCTAGGTTATTGAAGCTCCCACACTAGGATATTTAATGTTTACCCACAAATTTGGCTTCAGTGATATCTGTTCAACATGGGGTTAGCATCCCCCTCTGTTAATATTGTCAACATATGGTTTCAAATGCCTTTCAGTGATATTTGTAGGGGTGTGATCCTCTTCTGTGATAACCTGTAACCAGGCTCAGGCATTGTATTTATTCTAGCATGGTTCTGCAAATGGGAAATGCATGCATCTGTTTTGCATGCATTAAAACCCCAAGTTCAATCCTAAGCATCTCCAGGTAGGACTGGGAGAGGCCCTATCTGAAACTCTGGAGAACCACTGCCAGTTAATATACATACAATAATGAGCTAGATGGACCAATGGTCTGACTTGGTATACAGCAACTTATTTTCTCCCTATGTTTCCAAATGTGGATTGGTTGCACAGGCTATATATTCTAGAAGAAAAGCATTGGCTGAAACACTTCTGGTTCTTAGGGTGGAAAATTATATGCACATATTATATCATTGTACTATTATGTGTATTGTTGTTATACCGTATATTGCTTGTGGACCATTGCTAGGCATTTAGGTTCAGTTTGTCGTTTATCTGTATTAAATGCTACATTTGTGATTGAATAATTGTTTCCTTAAGGCCCATGTCTGTTGTGCTTTGGGTTAAGGATCTTTCTTTTTGTATCTTTTTGCAGAAAATAATGTGTGTGAAATGCCCCTGAATTAAAGACATCACTCCTTCCCGCTTTGCAGCATGCATGTGAAGTCAAGGAAGTGAAAAATTGCAGGAGCGATCTTCTGGCCAAAGGTTGTAACTAAGGCAGTGGATATTTCTTTCTCTTAGCCACTTAGTAAACTTCTGTGGATATTTCCCCAGAGATTCACAGGCCACAAGGAGGAATGAAAGAAGGAAACAACACTTTCTTTTATTCCAGGCACTCAACGGAAATGCCATTAACCTCCTTTGATATCACACAGTTGTTCATCCGATCTCCAGGAGCCATAATGGTTTGCTGTTGTACAAGACTTAGAACATGAGCCCAGCAAATATCAAAATATAGCCAGGAGAAACCTTCCCAGCAGGAGAAAGAGGAACCTTTCACAAAACTTACAGAACTATTGAGTAGCAGTAACAGTGTATCTGAATTACATCCTAAATTCCTTCCCAAGCGATAAGCTGCCTGCATTAATATTCAGCGTCTGAAGACACTGCAGTGAAGAATGACTTATAAGCACTTTTATTGTACTACAGTCAATAAACGTCTACACTCTTGTTTACTCCACCTCAATATATTCCAGTGGGTAAAAACATAAACCCACCTTGAACTTTTTACGTTTGCCCTTCTGCTATTCCACAATGGCTGTCAACAAAAGGGACACCAAACTCTAACAGTTACAGCTTTAAATGTGTGTGGAAAGACAGTTCCATAACTTTAACTAACCTTTTTTTTCTAATCAGCCTTCTTTACTATGTTATATTCTCTTAATTACAAGGCTGGTTTCTCCATTTAAGGAAGGGGAGAATCCATTTTCATAGAGGGTTGCTTTGTGTTCAGCACTTGAGACATTCTTTGAAAAGTTACCAAACAGCATCAGTGTTTTCATTTGATTGCCAACAGCTCTGATTTCTTTTTTTTTTAAAAAAAAAAAAGGCAAAAGAAGTATATAAAATTAGTAAATAAATAAACAAGTAGAACCCTACAACAAAATGTTTTAGATTGGAGTGCTGTATCAGAGTTGCAGCCAGCCAGCCATGCCCTCTTTCAGAAAACTCCATTCACCTCCATTTTCCATTCTCACCCATGTCAGATTTCATGCCCATTGAGAGGGGCTGTTTGTGAGCCGCCACCCCCCCCCCACTTTCCCATAATACTTCATGTACTTCTGGAAACCTTGAGATTTCCCAAAACCTCTCTTCTTGTATCTGAATGATAAAGTTGTGGCTACAAAAGGAACCACATTTGGATAATGAGTTTGCTATTAGTATATAGGATAAATGGACAAGTACATAACTTGTAGTAAGGTGGAACATTCCAACTTTTAGGATTATTGGGGTTAAGATGACCTGGAATACCCCTAGGCTTAAAAGCACCTGCTACTTGTACATTTATTTAGCTTAAGAAGGGCTGGAACATCCTTAGGCTTAATAGATTAAAATATTTGCCATACCACATTTGCCTTCGCAAGCTGCCAGGCAATGAACAATATCTGCTGAACAGCTTCTAAAGCAAGAAAGCAATTTTTGAAGCTCATCCACAGTCAGAGGCTCCCAGTTAAAAAGGAATCAAGCGCTCTTTACTTTCAATTTTGCTCTACTCAAAGTGCAGTGAAATATAGTTACTTTATTCAGCTAAGAGTTAATGAGAACTAACTGCATATAACACTATCCAAACTACATATGAGCTTCAAATCTCTTACTGGCTTCTACACTAAAAACTACTTCTCCATGCCTAGAGCACTAGATATAGTGTAAATCAGCACCCAATCACAGCAAACCACTAACAGAACATAAGCTCCACATACAGGTGAGGGGAAAATGGTAAGAGGGAGCAGTCTGATGAGATCTGATAGGATGCTACCCAGCAGGACTGGCCTATTGAACAAATAGCAATAGGAGTTTGCCACATGGGCTGCCAAAGGAAATGAGTTGGCCACAGAATAATAGAATTGTACTGTTGGAAGGGACCCCACGGGTCATCTAGTGCAATCCCTTGCAATGAAGGAATCTCAGCTAGATCATACATGATAGGTGGCCAGACAGGTGGGTCTGCTTAAAAACCTCCAAGGAAGGAGAGTCCTTGTCAATATCCTTCTTAAACTGTGGTGCCCAGAAGTGGGCAAGGTACTCCAGGTGTAGTCTGACCAAGGCAGAATAAAGCAGAACTATTACTTCCCTTGATCAGGACTTCTGTTGATGCAACCTAGAATAGCATTGGCTTTTGGCTTCTTCTTCTTTTTACTTCTGCATCACACTGTTGACTCATGTTAAGTTTGTGGTCAACTAAGACCCCTAGATCCTTTTCACGTGTACTATTCATAATCCAAATGTCCCCCCAGTATGCAGCTGGTTATTCCTGATAACTGTAGAACCCTAATATTAGTCCCTATTCTAATCCTTTTGTTTTGTTATGTTTTGTTTTGGCCCAGTTCTCCAATCTGTTAAGGTCATTTTGAAAATTTCTCCTCATCTGGGGCTGAGAGTGGGACCCCCTCTCACCTAAAGTTTCTAATTGTACCCTGGATTCTCCCCTGCATGTAAAACAAGATCCCTTCGAGTGAATGAGACTTTCTTCTGCAGTTCCTGTGTTCCTGCCATCTACAATAATAATAATAATTTATTATTTATACCCCACCCATCTGGTTGGGTTTCCCCAGCCACTCTGGGCGGCTTTCAACATAATATTAAAATACAATAGTCTATTAAACATTAAAAGCTTCAACTGGGTGTTGAACCTAGGGCAGGAGGACAAATGCCCTATTATGTGCCTGCTTCATGTCAGCCACTGTGCATGAGTTTTTAGGAAGCTTGCAATGTGCAATCATGTCACGAAGGTCTTCTGGCCTCTTAGTTCACTGTTTTGGCAGGGATGAAAAAGATGAGCTATTTCCCCCACTTCCCCTGCCACTGAGCAGTGGCAGACCCTAGGGTCTCAAATTTCAGCATTACCCTGTGTGATGCCAATATTTGGTGTGTGTGTGTGCGCGCGCGCACACACACACACCTCTCACCTTCTATTCTACCCCATGGTTGCAGTGCCTCTGAAGCTCCACACTCAGTGCAACCCATCTGGCCATGCTCTCCTAAATCTGCCTCTTCCATGACCCACAGAAGGTTACCACTACCAGTGTGTGACCATTGTTCTCTTTGTTGGCTCTCCCTATCATTGCTCTCGTGGGTGGATCTTTAGCACTTGTCTTAGGAAAACTGTGCTATGTGCAGGCCTCTTGCCCAGGAGATGTCTCCCCCCTTTCCTTTGTGATGGCCATGCAGCAAATCAGTGATTGTGAGTAGCATAATGAGCCCCGAGCCCCCATAGAAGGATGCTCAGGGATGGCAGTAGAAAGAGCTTTGCTGCCTGTGCCACTGGCACTTATGGAATGGTAACAACAGTGGCATTGTTTTGCATGTTGTGTGTGCTCAGAGTGTGGCCCCACTGACCTGAATTGGCCCTGCTGATTGGGGCTGATGGGAATTAAAGTCCAGTAACATCTGAAGGGACCCAGGTTCTGCACCCCTGCTTTTTAAGAAAGCAGATCCATATTTGCAATGCTCTATTGTCTTATTTCACAAATAGCTTTGGCAAAATAAAGTATTTTATTATCTTATCTCACACTACTCTGCCGCAGTCCAATACATCACATTTTGTCATGAGAGGCTCTTGATAGTGTTCTGTCTACACTGAAGGTCCAGAAACCTATCTAAAGAATGTCTTATTGACCCAAAGATCATCTGGTGGGAGGTAAAGGTGTTTTGTTGCTTGAAATATGAGTACTACTTTTCCTTTGTGACACAGACAAGGCTGCCCAATAAATCCTTAAAAATGTATTTGCAGTCTTCAGATTGCTGTGGGTCAAGGAATCATATATACAGAAAGAAATGGGAAGGCATAGCTCAAGGTCTCTTATGGTATGAAGTCATAAAAAACAGACGGAGGGAAATGTTGGTAACAGTGAAAATAATCCAAAAGCAAATATGGCAGCTACTTGTATCATCTGAAAGCAAACTGTCACTATAATATTTGAGATTATTTTCTTTGTGGTGACTTGTAGTTTACCAGCTGTGATTATGTTAATGTAAAAGCTACACCAATTGCTAAAATAGTGGTCCAGCATATGCACGTATAAACCATGATTAAGAGATTGGGAGCAGACTGAGAGTATCTTGTACCTCCGCCAAACTTTTCCATCTCAGATGAAAACATCACCTGATCTTACCCTGCTAGACTTAACCACAGTCAAGCTCATATGAGCATGACCTTGTTTCTTAAAAATAAGTTCAGTGTGGAATAAGATGGGGGGGGCATTTATATGGAATCATTATTTGAGTATTCAGTTTCTCTTATCTTCCCGATAACAGAAGGGGTCTTTCCATACACGGAAAGGACTGAGATCCAGTGAAGACTCACAACTGTCCATGCTATTCTGGAAATTCCCCCCTAACTCAAATTCAAATCTGACTCTGAAACCACAGTAGCATGCTACCACACTTACAGCCTGATTCTAAGCATCTCCATACAGAAATAAGTTATGCTGAGTACAACAGGACTCATTTCTTAGAAAAAAATACTTAAGATCACATCCATAAAGAAGTAAATTCCTTTATATTGTGATAGCCACTAGGTGTTTTCTCAAGTTCCCTCACCTTCCCCTCCCCCATCCTATCCAAACAGATTTTTTGCTGGTCTCCGGTGTTAAGCTTGAACAGATGTTGCAGAGGGCAAGGAGAACTAAATGTCATTTAGCAGTCTTGATGGACAAAAGACTTTTCTTTTTGTAAGAATCCTATATTGTTAAGTAATTGGAACTCACTTTACTATATTAAGAAAGAACCAGCCCTGAGTGCTCACTGGAAGGACAGATCGTGAAGCTGAGGCTCCAATACTTTGGCCACCTCATGAGAAGAGAAGACTCCCTGGAAAAGACCCTGATGTTGGGAAAGATGGAGGGCACAAGGAGAAGGGGATGACAGAGGACGAGATGGTTGGATAGTGTTCTCGAAGCTACCAGCATGAGTTTGACCAAACTGCGGGAGGCAATTGAAGACAGAAGTGCCTGGCGTGCTTTGGTCCATGGGGTCATGAAGAGTCGGACACGACTAAACGACTAAACAACAACAACAACAGAGATTGCAAGTAAAGGAACTGATTGTTGCTAAAATTAAATATACAAACAGTAATACCTTTTATTGATAGATTCACTTCAAATTTACAATAAGAAATTATAAAACATAAACATCAGACAGTTGTTACAAAAATATCTATATTTTTAAAAGATCATATATTGCCCATGCCTCAAACCCTTGTAAGGAGGAGGAGCTGCATAAGTATTTATTCTTGCTCTCTCCTAACCTTTATTGTGAGGAATGGTCTTTGCCTTTGTGGCAGAAAAAAATAATGCATTTTGTTAAGGTTTTGTTTTGAATCTTTATCATCTGTACTGTTTGTATTTGCATGTTTGTTCTTTGTGAGCCATCTTGTGGCCTTTTCAGGCTGAAAGGTGGCATATATGGTAAATAAAAAATGTTCAATAGAACTTAATTCTAGCTATGCTTGCATAGGATTGCAGCTTCATGTAACTCAATGAAGGAAGAGGAGGAGGAGGAGTTTGGATTTGATATCCCGCTTTATCACTACCTGAAGGAGTCTCAAAGCGGCTAACATTCTCCTTTCCCTTCCTCCCCCACAACAAACACTCTGTGAGGTGCGTGGGGCTGAGAAGAAGTGTGACTAGCCCAAGGTCACCCGGCAGCTGCATTTGGAGGAGCGGAGACACAAACCCAGTTCACCAGATTACGAGTCTACCATCTTAACCACTACTTTCCTCATATCCGGCATTGGATCTGGCTGTAAACCACATTAAGTGAAAGAAAGAGGGTTGTCTAAGAATGCCTTAACGGTATAATATCTGAAAATATGCATACAAATCTTATGTGGCAATGACCACAAGGATTTCATTCTCACCAAGGGACTATTCCCACTGCTTTCAGAAATGAAATGTTTGCTGCTGCTGTTTTTTAAAAGTCATTATCAATGTGATTGAATTGGTAAAATTTACCAAACTGAAAACTAAATTATACATTTTGCATGCTTAAATGCTGTGCCCTCAGACTGCATTGCTGACCAAAGTCAGAAACTGAAAAGACACAACTTAAGAACTACCGTCCCATTTCCCTTTTAAATGTGGATTACAAAATATTTGCTGACGTTTTGGCAGGAAGACTTAAAAGAGTGTTAAATGAGATAATTCATAAAGACCAGGCAGGCTTTCTCCCAGGAAGACATTTATTTGCTAATACAAGGAACATTATTGACATTTTGGAACTTTTGCAAACAAATATTAACACTAAAGCAGTTCTAATTTTTATAGACGCGGAGAAGGCCTTCGATAATATTTCTTGGAAATTTATGAAGGGGAATTTAAAAGAAATGGGAGTGGGGCGGGGTTTTGAAAATGGGATTGACGCGATTTATTCAGAACAAAAGGCAAAACTGATAGTCAACAATGTGGTTACAGAAGAGTTTAAGATTGAAAAAGGGACACGACAAGGCTGCCCGATTTCCCCCTTGCTGTTTATTTCTGTCCTGGAGGTGCTCTTGAACTTGATTAGAGGGGACCGGTTGGTGCAAGGGATTCAGATCGGAGCGAAACAATATAAACTTAAAGCTTTTGCAGATGACCTTGTTTTGACATTGCAAGAGCCAGAATCTAGTACAAAAAGAGTGTTACAATTGATTCAGGACTTTGGTCGGGTAGCGGGCTTTAAACTAAACAAACAGAAAACTAAGGTGTTGGGAAAAAACTTGACAGATGCAGAGTCAGAACGGTTTCAGAGAGAAACAGAACTAACTGTGGTTAAAAAAGTAAAGTACCTAGGGGTAAACATAACAGCAAAAAATCTGAGTCTATTTAAGGATAATTATGAAAAATGTTGGTCTGAAATTAAGAGAGACTTGGACAGTTGGTCAAAATTGAAGCTTTCTTTGTTAGGCCGAATTGCTGCTATTAAGATGAATGTATTGCCTAAGATGTTGTTTTTGTTTCAAACATTGCAAATTGTGGATAAGACGGAGTGCTTCAGGAAGTGGCAGAGAGATATTTCTAAATTTGTCTGGCAGGGCAAAAAGCCCAGAATTAAGTTTAAGATATTAACTGATGCGAAAGAAAGAGGGGGCTTTGCCCTGCCAGACTTAAGGTTGTACTACGAAGCCGCAGCTTTCTGCTGGCTAAAAGACTGGCTACTTCTAGAGGACACGGACGTGTTAGATTTAGAAGGTTTTAACAATGCATTTGGCTGGCATGCATACTTATGGTATGACAAAGTTAAGATCAATAAGGCCTTTAAGAACCATATTGTCAGGAAAGCAGTGTTTAATGTCTGGACAAAATACAAAGACCTATTGGAAAATAAAACTCCAAGATGGCTATCACCTCTGGAGGCTAAGGCCCGAAAAAGACCCAATATGGAGGCCAAATGGCCGAAATATTGGGAAATAATAGAGAAAGAGGGCAACAATTGGAAATTGCAGAGTTTGGAAAAAATGAAAGACAAAGTGCGAGACTGGTTACATTACGCTCAGATTCAAGAAATTTTTAAAAAGGATAAAAAGTTAGGATTCCAGGTGGAGAAATCGAAGTTGGAAACAGAATTGTTAGAACCTAAGACTAAAGTACTCTCAAGAATGTATAACTTGCTGTTGAAATGGAATACACAAGATGAAATGGTTAAGTCGGCCATGATAAAGTGGGCACAGGATATTGGGCATAATATTATGTTTGAGGATTGGGAAAGGTTGTGGACCACGGGGATGAACTTCACGGCATGTAATGCTCTGAAGGAAAATGTAATGAAAATGATATATAGGTGGTACATGACCCCAGTTAAACTAGCCAAAATATGCCATGTGCCAGACAACAAATGTTGGAAATGTAAGGAAAATGAAGGAACATTCTTTCACCTCTGGTGGACTTGTCCCAGGGTGAAGGTCTTCTGGGAAATGATATATAATGAGCTGAAAAAGGTATTTAAGTATACCTTCCTTAAGAAACCAGAGGCCTTCCTCCTGGGCATTGTCGGCCAGATGGTGCCAAAGAAGGACCGAACATTCTTTTTGTACGCAACAGCAGCAGCAAGGATACTTATCGCCAAGAAGTGGAAAACTCAAGATCTACCCACTCTGGAAGAATGGCAGATGCAGCTGATGGACTATATGCAACTGGCTGAGATGACTGGCAGAATTCGAGACCTGGGAGAAGAGAGGGTTGAAGAAGATTGGAGGAAATTTAAGACTTATTTACAAAAATATTGTGACTTGGTGGAAAGTTAAGTAGGATGTTTGATCATAAATAATTGGCCACCACAAAATCGGATTGAAATGGGATGTAAAGTGAGATTAAGAGAAATTAATTTACAGAGGATTATATTTAAATAAGTGGTTATAAAATTTGCAAATTAGATGATAAATTGCTGGGAAAAATTTATGATGATGAAAATGGCAGCGGGAGATGTGAGGAAGTCCAAAGAAGTTATGAAACTTTGTTGAGATAAAAGAAAGGTTGTTTATCTTTGTACTTTATTTTGTAAAAACCCCTAATAAAAATTTATTAAAAAAAAAAAAAAAACAGACTGCATTGCTGAACTGCATGCTACAGTAAGAGTGTTTAATGGGCTGCTGTGTTCGCTGTGGTAATTAGCCTTTAGATGGTGATTAATGAAGATTTAAATCTTGCCATGGCAGGCAAGGGCAAGTTAAAATGAGTGCCCTACTATAACTTTGCCTTCCACAGAAGTAGCATGTGGTTGACCTCCTGTGATTACACAAAATGTTCTAGACTGTGAATGGTTTGACATATGCTTAGAAGAGGTGCTTAAAAGGTCAGCTCACAGAAGGTGTTAACTTCTGATTTAGATAAAAATATTTCCCTTCCTTTCCCTATGGGACACTTCTTGGATTTTTCACTCCATAAGCATTTCCGAACCTCCTGAAGTTATAAATTCTGGGTAACCCAGAGAAATAAAACACTTTGATTTCTCCATAGACAAAGTTCAAAGTTAATGATCTTTAAACTAAATTCATGCAAAATACTTTGACAGAAGAATTCCTACACTTGCAGTAAATTCAACACCTGTACCTTTGTTTAACTATAACAAAGCCAACTTACCTATAACCAAGAAAGCACCATAACAGCAAAACAGATACTGCGCAACTGTCCAAGAATTTATTGATTTAATTTTTATCCAATCCATGAACTTGCTCGTTGTGGTTCAACATCACAATAAACCATGGTATAGCGCAGGCTTCCTCAATCTTGGCCCTCCAGATGTTTTTGGCGTACAACTCCCATGATCCCTAGCTAACAGGACCAGTGGTCAGGGATGCTGGGAATTGTAGTCTAAAAAACATCTGGAGGGCCAAGGTTGAGGAAGCCTGGTATAGCATGATGGGAATGAACTGCAGTGATCACCAGGTTTTCATGTTCATACACTTTTCCCTGACACAGCTGAAAAGGGGAGAAGTTTCTATTGCTTGATCAACCACAGAACCTGTGGTTTATCTTAACTGATTTTTGGAAACAAGCCAATTTTAGTTTTAATTTGGCTTGTTTAAAAGCATAGTTAAGATTTACCATAGTATGATAGATTCAGATGAAACAACCTGCAATTAATTAAAAACTTTAGAAGCTTCTGAACTCCTCCCTGCAGTTGCACCAAATGAGGAGCAGGAACGAGAGAGCAATACAAGCAGAAGGTTCACAGAGGCTCACTTCCATCATGGTAAACCATGGTTTATAATGACATCTAAAACCAATAGGTGGTTTTAAGCCATCAGGCCTCCACACACCAAGTTATAAAATGTGGACTGTAATATTGATCTACCTTACATAGCTATAAGAAAAGATTACTGAGATAATGTATATGAGGCAAGAAATAGCTAATTAAGCACTTTGTATCATTATTAGAGCTGAACTGAAAGTTCCAAGCAGAAAGTGGAGGTTCTTGTTAGGTATGTGTCAAGTTTCACAAAACTGTCAACATCACATAGTCATTGCCAACACTGTTTCATGATTCAGGTAGAAGAGGTCAAGTTCATGCTCCCAGTTGCTGGCAGGCACCAGTGTCTTTCATATGGAACTTGAAACACTTACTCTTTATGAACTTCAATATGAACTGACCTGATCTGCAGCTCCCAGACTAATGTGCATATCAGAACTCATCCATTAGGTTTCAAACTTCTAGAAGTGTTGTTACACAGTTCTCAGCTTTTAAAAAGTATTACAATTCATTTAGAAATGTGCATTTTTGGAGAATGTGTTAAAAATACATATTTAAATGTGTACTGCTGTTTAAAGAAGCAGCACATATTAATGCAGAAACAGATTAGAACTGACTTATAAGTGAACAAATACATACAAAAGTGATATGGACTGGAAACTGAAAGATGATCCCTCTCTTTTTTTTCTGTACAAAGCTCCAGAGTGAGGGCAAGAAGAATTGCCTCCACTCTGATCTGGCTTTATATGATGCCAAGGCATGAAGCTGAAACTTTTCACTAATAGTGCATCACACAGAACATGGAAATGTTGCTGAAGATGGATAACCATACAAACTGATTGGGTCTCCACAGATGCCACAGCTTAGGTGCTAACTAGGCTTTTGCTAGGAGCTGAGTTGAGTTTTCATAGGATATTCCCATAAAAAGCGGGGGGGGGGTAACTTTAGCCTATCTCCCTTTCATCTGCAGCAACCTGTCTCCCCCACTCCCACAATCTGTTTTAAGATAAATCTCTGGAGCAGTATGGGAGATGGCATGAGATTAAAAATCCCCCCTTTTTTCTGGCAGAAATTTCTTGTGGATCTTGAGTGCTTTCATGGACACTTAAGGTCCAGGCCCCCTGTTCATCTTATAAGAATTAGGATTTAAAGCCACTGCATTTAGTTTAATATGATAATAATAATCAAAGATTGCTTCAGAGGGTTGAATAATCACCTGGGCTGAGATCACACTGACATTTAACTATACAATTAAAATGGCAATTCAATAGCAGGAGTTTCCTTAAAATGCAAGATATGATTAGTCTTCTAATAAGGCACTTGCCTGTCTTGCAAATTTGTCCTTGTTAACTACTCCCTTTTGTTCAGAGAAGTCTTTCATAAATTGATATTTAATAAAAATTTCTTGGTAAGGTGCTGTATTAAGAAAGCCTGGCTAAAATGCAATTAATTTCAACACCTAAGGAAATGACCTTCATAATTCACTCTGGGCTTTGTCTCTGAAGAGTTATGGTTTATTATCCCCTCATTCACAGAATTAAGCCGCATCACGCTGCTGTTGTCTGCAACATGCACTTCACATCTGACCACATAGGTAGGCGGCATTAGTAATAGTATTTCTTGTGATCAAAATTACAAAAAGGCTCTAATTTTCATTAGACCTCTGGTACTTTTAGTGGAATTTTGGCTTGGGACAATACTATTGCAAAAGGCTGGCAAAATATTGGTTGTCGAAGATATTCCATATCACAAAGAAACAGAACAGGAAAGGAAAGGTGAATGAATGGCAAAATAGTAAGTATGAAAGATACCTTATGTATACATCCATGAAGGTGTCATACTGAAATAGATATAAGCAATCTGATCCTAGGCATGTGGTTGGAGGCAGCAATGCTCAATGCCAGTTGCTGAAAAGCACAGGAGGGGATAGTGCTCTTCTGCTTGGATCCTGCTAGGGGGACTTTCCAAAGGCATCTGGATGGGCCATAGGTCTGATCCAGCAGGATCTTCTCATGCTCTTATTGCAGGTAAGTGGCCATGTTGGTCCGCCGTAGTTGAAACAAAGTAAAATAAAATTCCTTCCAGTAGCACCTTAGAGACCAACTAAGTTTGTTCTTTTTGAATTATGATGCTGGAGGAGACTCTTGAGAGTCCCATGGACTGCAAGAAGATCAAACGTATCCATTCTTAAGGAAATCAGCCCTGGGTGCTCACTGGAAGGACAGATTGTGAAGCTGAGGCTCCAATACTTTAGCCACCTCATGAGAAGGGAAGACTCCCTGGAAAAGACCCTGATGTTGGGAAAGATTGAGAGCACAAGGAGAAGGGGATGACAGAGGACAAGATGGTTAGACAGTGTTCTCGAAGCTACCAGCATGAGTTTGACCAAACTGCGGGAGGCAGTGGAAGACAGAAGTGCCTGGCGTGCTCTGGCCCATGGGGTCACAAAGAGTCAGACATGACTAAACAGCAATAACAAGTTTATTCTTGGTATGAGCTTTTGTGTGCATGCACACTTCTTCAGATACACTGAAACAGAAGTCACCAGACCCTTATATATAGTGAGAGGGTGGGGAGGGGTATTACTCAGAAGGGTGGTGAGAATGGGTGACTGGCTTATAGGTGTGGTAAACCTGTTGATGACTGTTAACGACTGCAATTGGTCTGACAGGAAAAAGCAAGGGGTGAGATGGCTAAAAATAGCTTTATCATGTATAATGAGATACGAATCCAAGGTCTCCATTCAGACCAGGTCTCTCCATGGTTTTAAGTTTGGTAATAAGTTGCAATTCAACAACTTCTCTTCCCAGTCTATTTCTTAAATTCTTTTGTAATAAGACAGCTACTTTGAGATCTTGTATAGAATGTCCTTGGAGACTGAACTGTTCTCCTACTGGTTTCTCTGTCTTGTGATTACTGATATCAGATTTATGTCCATTTATCCTTTGGTGTAGGGTTTGGCCTATTTGTCCTATTTAGAGGGCTGAAGGGTACTGTTGGCATTTGATGGCATAGAGAATGTTAGAAGATGAGCAATTAAATAGTCCTGAGATGGTATGTTTGATGTTGTTGGGCCAGTAATGGTGTTGTCCGGGTGTATGCAGCAGCAAAGTTGGCATCTGGGTTTATTGCAGGCTCTGGTACCAGTGTCCATGTTAAGTCTGATTGTTGTATTATTGTGGGTGAGGAGTTGTTTAAGATTGGGTGGCTGTCTGTAGGCAATGAACGGTCTTCCCAATGAAAGGCCTTCCTGTTTATGTACTGTAATCAATCCGATTCATGTTTATGAATACAATGGCACTGCTTATTTACAGCAAAGGATTCATAGGACTGCAGTCTTCATTTATTGTTTGTAATATTAATTCATTTAACTAAATGAATGTTGAAATACACAATGTGGACCATCAGAATGATTAATAACAGGGAATATCAGTTTAATCATCACTTTGATATGGGGTTACCAGGAGTAAATGAAATGAAACTGGATAAGTGAAAAATGTAGATAAAGTTCATTTATTAAAGCTAAATGATCAGCCTGCCAGAAACTATGTGGATTGCAAGGAAACAGACTTATTACACAGCTCGTACCAATGAGGTACAAATCATAATGGGCTTGCTCTTTGCCCCCCACATAATACTTCACTCTGACTACCAGAGACAATTTTTCTTTTGGGCGAGGGGAGGGGAGGTAGGGATCTTGGGCTGTGGGTGGTATTCAATTAAGTTTTACTCAGAGCAGACCCACTGAAATTAACATTCCTTCCAGTGGCACCTTAGACACCAACTAAGTTTGTTATTGGTATGAGCTTTCATGTGCATGAGCATCTCTTCAGATACCACACTTCAGATATGCACACTTCTTCAGATACACGAAAGCTCATACCAATAACAAACTTAGTCGGTCTGTAAGGTGCTACTGGAAGGAATTTTTTTAATTTTGTTTCAACTATGGCAGACCAACACAGCTACCTACCTGTAACTGAAATTAACATGGTTAAATTAGGTCTATTCATTTCAATGTGTATAATCTGTGTGAAGCTTAACTGATTACCAGTTAGTGCAAGGTGACTAAAGTGTTAGTGCAAGGTGACTAATTTTGGAGATCAGGGAACCCACATTACTCATTCACTTAAATATTTCTTTTCTAGATCTGTGCAAACGTCTGTGGCCATCAGCACACTGCAGAAATGATTTAGATGGGTCTGAATTCATGTAGCTCTCTTAAAAGAAAAGTAAAATAATACTGCTTTGAATTTATCAAAGGAAATTGTTGGCTATGTCAGATGATGAATTGTTAAAAAAAAGTTAAAGATGAAACAACCTGGATTAGATTTTTTTTTCAAAACAATAGAAAATGCAATTAACCAGAATCTATAGCTGTTCACATAGAAGGGCAGCAAGAATCACATTCATTAGAAACAGAACATTGTAATCCCATACCAAGATTGAATCATCTTCAATCAGTTCTAACTCAAGTCCATTTCAAAAGCTAATAACCTGCTTCACAGTTCACCCAACTGACTGATCCGACTGGAGTAATGTTTATGGGGTGCTAGTCACACAATGCCCATGTCCTAGAACTTCAACAGTATCAGCTGCTCACCAAACAGCACTGAAAACAAAACAATGGGTTGCAATTGCAGTCCACCAAGAATTTTAGACAGGGCAAAGTATGAAGTGCCCTATGGAACTGCATTGGGACAGGGTGGGAGAAAACAGTTATCTAAACCTACTGATCAGTTTATATTTTTAATTTGACTAATTAGGATTTTGAACACATCGCAAGCATTTGCACTTGCATACGTTTTTAATAAGCATGATATCTTTAGTCTAGAAAGAAAATAGATTCTGGGCACAAACAGTTAAGCAATTTAAGCCCAGTGATGGCATGAGACTTAAGCATATTGTATAGTTCTACAGTTAGATCTTCCTTTAGGGAGAGATGGAAGCTTTGGGATCTTACATGACTAGGTACAAGTCAAATAACTAAGGGGTTAGAGGAAGGGAAGGAAGGAATGAGAAGAGAGCAAGGAAGAAAAACGGGTCCATTATGAGTAGTATTTATTTGCTTCACCTTTTTGTGTTCCTGAGATTCTACCAAAGACACCAAATATGACTCATAAAAGAAATATTTTAAGTATATTATTATTATTTCAATTTATATTCCTCCCTCCCTCCCAAAGGACTCAAAGGCAACAAACACATCAATAATAATAATAAAAAAACACTTTTTAAAAAAATGATGGTTTTTTTAAGCATTCAAAAAACAGTTAACAACATTCTCTCAAACAAGGATTTCAGGGTTGCCTGGAACAGCCATCAAAAGTAAACAAGAATGTTTTAAAATGTTTTTCACCGACAAAAGCCAACACCTACCTTTTATATTTAGTGCCAAATGTCCTTCATATGGTGGGTGAGATTATCAGAACATGCCTGGAGTAGATCCAAGAAGACAAACCCAGAAAAACTGGGGGAGGTGGGAACCTGGTTGTTGAAGTTCCAATGCTCCAGCAGGATGGCAACCCATCGCAAGCCACCATTAAAAATTTTTCCACAGTATCTTAAAACACCCAACACAGCATTGCTGTGGGGCAATGTGGAAAATCATGGGCCACCATTTTCATTTCCCACAATGCTCTAGAGGAATGGGTGTTCTGAGAATTTTTAAATGGCAGCAGCACAACACTAATTGATGGAGCACGGCTGCAACCACTACGTAAATCCACCATGGGGTACAGATGCAACAGGGAGCCTACAGGTGCAGCAATGGCCTCACAGGGGACATTATTCTGAATAACCGCTCGAAGCTATCTAAGTAAGTTTCAGAATATGCCATTTTCTGTTTGATATCCATTTTGCACCCATAGTAGACTGAAACATAGAAACTTTTTTTCTTTCCAGATCACAAATTGTGGTTTGAGGCAATTATGTGTGAATAATAAGTAGGTGAAAAGAGTGTCTATCTGGCTCAGAATTCACTTAAGACATAAAACAAAATAACCAGTTATCATGCTACAGAGGAAATATTAGCCAATATACAATGTGTCTGTATTTCTTTCTCGCATCCTCACCTACCCTGGCCGCTTTATGTTTCAAAATGCAAAACTGATTTCATTCTCTCACCCTTGAGTTTAAATATGAACATAACACTTTACATCAGATCATTTTATTATGGAATGAGAAAGTGGACTTGAAAGGAAACTGAAAGGCAGTGAAGAACTGTGATACTATAATGCAGGGACATCCAACTCCCAATAGACGGCGATCTACTCACAGTGGCAGTGATTTACCCATTGTCGTTAGATGAAACACAGTAGTTGACAGTAGTTGACCTTTTTTGGGAAAGCCAAAGTTGTTGAGCTTTTTTGGGGGAGTCAGAGTTGTTGAGCCTTTTTCGCTTTTTTGGGGGGGAGGAGATCACTGAGGGGCCAAAGATCTATCAGAAACACCTCGTGATCTACCAGTAGATTGTGATCTACCTGTTGGACATGCCTGCTAGAAGAAGAAGAAGAAGAAGAAGAAGAAGAAGAAGAAGAAGAAGAAGAGGAGGAGGAGGAGGAGGAGGAGGAGGAGGAGGAGGAGGAGGAGGAGGAGGAGGAGTTTGGATTTCATATCCCGCTTTATCACTACCCGAAGGAGTCTCAAAGCGGCTAACAATCTCCTTTCCCTTCCTCCCCCACAACAAACACTCTGTGAGGTGAGTGAGGCTGAGAGACTTCAGAGAAGTGTGACTGGCCCAAGGTCACCCAGCAGCTGCATGTGGAGGAGCAGAGACATGAACCCGGTTCACCAAATTACGAATCTACCGCTCTTAACCACTACACCACACTGGCTCTTAAAGGTTTAATATCAACCTGAACATGCCCCAGTTAATAAACAGTGCTTCAAAAAGCATTGGGAGGGGCATGGAATCCAAGCCTTTTAATTGTGTGGATTTTGAACTGGATTCTGTGGCAATCAGAAAAACTGGAAAGGACAACCTTATCACATCACTTCAAGCGCCAAAACAACTGGAGGAGCTGTATCCACCAGGCCATAATTTCTTTACATAAAACTTTCCTTCAATGAAATCCTGGCTGTAACCTTCACATATCCCTCTTCCCATCAAACCTCTGCTACTCTGTGCCCAAAATAAAATATTTTTGCTATGGCTCACTGCCTTCTATTCTTCCCTAGCCCGGGCAACTTTTTTTGTGTGTGTGTTTTTTTTAACACCAACTTGACAGAGGATGCAGTCAGTATCTGCTCAAATTATAATAGGGCCAGCACTATTCTTCACACTTGCCAAGCATAAGACATTTGCAATTATTTATAGCAAGGTGAGACACAGAGGAAATTGCAGAATGAGTATGAGGGGCCTTGGTCATTGGTTTTGGCATATTGGTTTGTTGTGAAATACTTTGATTAAACTGACTATATCCAAAGCATTCCAACAGAAGCACATCATGGATTTCCAGATGAATCCAAATACAGTGTCACTGTCACATCCACACCCCCAAGCAATCCTGGGAACTGCAGCAATTCCCAGCACTCTTATGTGCATTAAATGTATGGTGTCAGTGTGACAACCATCAGGGCTGGGCTGTAAAATATGACCAAGGAATTAGGAGTCCAGATTGAAAAGCTATCAGGATCAGAGGGCAAACCAGAAGAAGAACAAGCCAGGACTCAGTACCGAATAGCAAGACCAGAAATGCAAGACTTGCTAGGGTTCAGATCGACCTTGTTGCTCAAGCAAAATTTCAAGGAGACCAAGTGCCCTTTTATATTCCTTCTTGACCAGAAGGAGGCAGCTGTCAGCCTGGACTGAATCAGGTCAGAAGGTTCTTCACTAAAAAGCTGTCGTGACACAGCTCACCACAGAGGACTCAGGTCAGCAGTTATTGATAGCCCCTTAGGGGCATGAGCCCATAGCCCAGTGTCACTCAGCTCCAGTTTCACCCTAAGCCAGCTGTGATCTGATATGTAGTCCATCTTAATGAATAGATAATACAGTTATGAATTCTATTATGTGTCTTATTTATGTGTTACTTTAATAGGACTTTAGAGGTGGAAATGCTTTTTTGCGGGGGGGGGGGGGTTAAGAACCTGATTGACAGAGACTGAGATTCAGGTGGCAGGTGGCACAGTTACCATTTGCTTGCAGGCCTAAGCAAACAGGCAAGTGCAGAATGGGGAGAGCAGCCAACCAAACTTGCTCACCTGCCATTTTGTTCTAATCTGAAAGGGGGTTATACCATCAACAGAAGGGATGGAGGAACCTGTGGTCCTACAGATATTGTTGGACTCCAACTCCCAACAGCAACTAGTCTGGTCAGTGCTGAGAGATGATGGGAGCTGAAGTCTAAGAATATCTGGAGGGTCACAGGTCCCCCTTCTGCTAAAGAGAGGGATTGTTCCTTGTCACCATCACCGCTTGCTCAGTCATTCAAGTGGACAAGCAAATGAATGGCAGTGGCAAGGGCCTGCTGCCACCTGTGATTACTCACCATCCCCCTTTAGAGGTGTGGATCAAGGCCTGCTAAGGAGTGAGAAGGAGAAGAACAAGGCCCCTATACAAGACCTCTCCAAGATTTAGGAAACTATTTATGCAAGTATTTGAATGCATTTATCAAAAAAGCTGATACTTGTTTGCCAAACTCTTTAGGAGCACATCATAAAGACAGAAATAAAAGGACTTTTTCAAAGTCAACAATATAAATGACAGAAAACTCTCGCGCTGAAATTTACTGTCAGGACGCATCCTTGAAAGGCTCAAAGAAGGCAAGTGTGGCAAGTCCAATTTATGAGATCAGAGCTTCAAGCTGACAGAGCTGAAACTCTGAAGGATTTGAAAGCCAGAGGTTTGCAGAGGCTGTCGAAGGGGGTGCCTCTTTGCTGAACCCACTGAATGGAACAAACAGCTATCCAGGTGTAAGCAAAGCCTCAGGCAGTACTAAGCCTTGCAGAGATGCTCCATGTCTGATGCTGTGAAGCAAGAAACAAGACGGACAATGATATATGACAGCCCAGATTCGGGGGGAAGGGGGAGTGCTGTCACCAAAGGGACAACCAATAACACTGTTGTGAAGAGGCTGGCATCCACTTGGGTGGCTTAAGATCTTCTTCAAATCTCTGACATTCACAAAGGTGGAAAGAGAAAGTATGCTGCTTTTTCTTGGTTGCATATCCTTGGTTTGCTGGAACGTGGTTCCTGAAAATTTGTTGGGTTGCCTTCAGTTTTGTGTGGTCGACTTCCAATAGAAATGGAAAAAAGGAAGCAGAAATTTCTGTTCCTCTGTGGTCAGGAATGGAAATTAGTTAAGTAAATTTAATTGGTATTAATTCACATCCTTGTTGTTGGCTTTAAGTCCACAATGGTACACAATTAATTACTTTTTACATTGTTTTAAAGTTTTACATTGTTTCCATTCCGTAGATAACTGATGATGTGAAAACCCTGGAGATCTGTGTCCAATTACAAGAAACAATACTGGGTGACATGAACAAATAGTCTGATGCAACCTGAGGCAGGTCCCTATGTTCCAGAAAAAGTGAAATTTGATTATTTATCAGTTTCTGTCTGTCTCCCTCTTTCCTCCTAGGAAAACCTAAATGACAATTTCTGCAGAATAAACAGAAACCATGGGTATGCAAATGACTTATTAGGTAATTAAGGGAATTGTGGCTTACTTCCAAGTAAACATGCCTTGGCTGTCAGTCCTAGAAGACCTGCTGCTTGTTTTACAGGCCTTTTCCCATCTCCTTGCTGATTCAAAATACAAAAGGTGAGACTGCGGAACACACTCTTGGGCTCAGGGGGGTTGTTGGGGGGGTTGTTTGAGGAGTTGTTGATTATGTTGTTTTTGTATCTTTCGTTTATATTTTGTTGTGATTTACGTGGAAACTGTTCTGTTGGATTGTATGTTTTTCAGTGCTTTATTTATTATTTATGACTACTTTTGTTAGGTTGTAGCTATACATTTTTTCATGTCATAAGCTGCCTTGAGCATGGTTTGAACTGTGGAACTGTGGAAAGGTGACATAAAATAAAATTATGTATGTATGCCTAAGGTTTGATTGTGGGTTCTGTATGTGTTTCCAAGTTGGGTTCTTCTATTGGGAAAGAATTTGTATAGTTATGTCTATCATAACCAGAGAAATCCATTCTAATAGGTAAAAAGATAAAGGACCCTGGACAATTAAGTCCAGTCAGGGGAACTATGGGGCTGCGGCGCTCATCTCACTTTTCAGGCCGAGGGAACCAGCATTTGTCCGTAAACAGTTTTCCACATCATGTGTCCAGCATGACTAAATCACTTCTGGTGCAACGGAACACTGTGATGGAAGCCAGAGTGCATGGAAACACATTTTATCTTCCTGCAACAGCAGCACCTATTTCTAATAGACCTAAGTAACAGCTTTAGAATTTTTTCAGTGGATTTTTGGAACATGGGGGTCAGCTTCTGCAGACCCATGTTAACTTCAGGACTTCTCCATAATATTTTATGCTGAAGGGAATTCTTTTATTATTAAATCCAATTGAATCTTATATTTCATCATTCTATAATATATGCAGTTGTCTCCTGAGGCCACATCTAGTCTTACTTACAAGATATCTCTTCCCCAGTCTTGGGGAGGAAAAAATATGACTCACCTTTGTAAGTGAAGTTTCATAAATCAAATGAGAAGTATTCGCCAGTTACCCTAAGATCTATATGGACGAAGCCTCAGGGTACCATAATAATTTATACAAGGAGATTGAAAAGGATGACCACTTGATAAAATAGAGAGACAGGAGTCTGAGAAATACAATTACACTTACCTACAAAATTTCATACAGAGTGACTTAGAACTAGTTTATAATTAGGTATAAGCTTCTTATTTCTGCTATCAAAGTAAGAAATGTTGTAGAAGCCATCAATATCTCATTTGCAGATCCCACTGGAATTAATTAGAATTGCACAGAATTTCAGCAGTACTTTTTTATGGAAGCATATGCGGTTAACCTTTTTTTGTTGCTGCTGTTGGCAGAAGTTGAGCTTGGTAACAACTATTATGGCAACCAGCAACCATGTGTGCTGAGGAGAAGAGGAGGAGGAGGAGGAGGAGTTTGGATTTGATATCCCACTTTATCAATACCCTATGGAGTCTCAAAGCGGCTAACATTCTCCTTTCCCTTCCTCCCCACAACAAACACTCTGTGAGGTGAGTGAGGCTGAGAGACTTCAAAGAAGTCTGACTAGCCCAAGGTCACCCAGCAGCTGCATGTGGAGGAGTGCAGATGCGAACCCGGTTCACCAGATAACGAGACTACCACTCTTAGCCACTACACCACAACAGGCAGTGGGTTCTACCAGCACCACTTTTGCAGCATTTTTTAGCTTCTTGTCTAATAATATGTGGTTAAAACACCCCACTGTATGTTAAAAGCTTTTAGTCCCACTGCATTTCCACTACTTCATAGGTATTAGTTTAAGGCACATGTGTTGAGCTTCATGTATGAACTCAGCATCTGTAAGGTCATGAAAACATGAAACTCCTTGCCCCAACAAAAGCTCTTTAAAAGGTATACAAACCAAGGTCCCTCATACATTGGGGGGAGGGATTGACCCACCAGTACCACCCTTGCCATCTGTTCAGTTGCTGTGTGAAACGCAAAAAAATATGCATGCAAAGGGAATCATTATTCATTGCAGGCTTGCCTGTACATCAGTAGTCACACCCCAAACACGTGTCAGCATGTGTCTCAGTAGTGAGGCTACCCTGTATGCCTCCCCCCAACACATACTTTTTAATGAGTGAGGGCTTTATCTGAAGTGGCCTAATATCCGGCTGTGATCTTTCATGACAAAAGTCCCTGCTGTCCAAATCTTATATTCAGGTTCCAGATGTCCCCCCACCTCCACAAACAGAATGATGGTTGCACCTACGTGACTTCATTCAGAATCTTGTATGGCCAGAGCTTTACCCCTGGCGTTGAGTTTGTTCGGCCCCTGTAAAGCTGAGTGATTTGATATTTGCCTGTGGCACTAGGCAGTAAATGTGAGCAGCGGTGTAAAACACCACATTCACCTCTGAGGCACTCTCAGATATTTAACCAACATTGGTAACATTGCTGACCAGTTCAAGAGGATTGCATTGGTATAATTCCCTTGGAATCTGGGGGCACATGCTTCCAAACGCTGAACAGCTGGGTGGGATGGCCAAACAGGTGCCCTTTAACTCACCATGATGAGCTAGCAATGAAAGGTTCACATCAGTTTAAGGATGGGTGCTGGGCATCTAACCTGGGTAGGCTTGCTCAGGTAAAGATCCAGAGGGTCTTTATCCTTTTGTCTATGCAACTTGAATATGCGTGCAGTAGGTGAGTTTCATATTGGTTTACCAATATTGGTTCTTGTCTCTTGAGATCTCACTCCTGGGTGTGCGGGGAAATGCACATTTCACCATTTAATCTGGATTACACCCAAGAACAGGTGTTTGTCTTGTGCTGTGTGAAATCCTTGTTTGAAATATTTACTGAAATCTCTCTTCTCCTAAACCAAATCTGAAAGAGTGCCACCTTTTTGAAATTCAGAAGGCAACTACAATGGGGATTAAGAAGGATATCTAAATACTCATTAAAAGGCATTACAGTTTAAGAAACGTAGTAAGATTTAGGAAGCTTTCAGCAGAAGATTGGATCAGCTCCCCTCAGTGAGAGAACCCAATAGCTTCAGTATTACTAAATACTTTCTTAAATGCAATCTTAATATAATAACTGGAGTTTTCCCACCCATGCATGCTGGTAGGTCTGACTTCACCCCATCAAACATTTCCTTTCCTTAACAGCTTATTGAATTCCAATTTTAAATCCTAAGAAACATCCAAAGAGAAGTACAAGCTATCCAGCTTCCAGTCACAAAGCTAACCCCTACTTCCTTTTCATAAGAAATACATGCTTAAACACAATAATTCAAGCATGTAATAATGGTCCCTAAGAACCTAAATCCAATATTCTGAGAAAACCAAATGTAGTACCAATTTCAGTCTTGCTATAATTGGCAAATTGTCACACTTACCAACAATGGATGTCAAAAGAAAGCAATGATAATCATAATCAGCCACTGATAACTGTACAAAGATACAAGCTCAACAACAAAAATGTTACTAGGAAGAACTGTGCATTTGCCTGATATGCCTATTTTGTTGAAAATAAGTCTTGAAACATACAGTACTGCTGTTTTTGAAGGAGCTCTTCTCACAAAACATCAGTTGGTGAATAAAGCATATTGGTTGTAGCCTACCAAAACCTACTCAGAGTAGACCCATTGAAATTAATTACCCTAAATTAGTAATGTGCATTAACTTCAATGGGTCTACTCCAAGCACAACTAGCATTGGATACAACCCACTGGCTGAAATAAGAAAGCAATCATTGCTACAAAGCACAACATTAATAACAATTACTTGAGAACAGGTAGATTGATTTTCCAAGCGATCCACCAGTGTTATCTGCAAAGCTTCCTATGAGCACGCCCATACAAAAGCAGAAATACATCAGCACACACTTATACTGAATGTATTAATGGAAACACATTCCACCAACTATAAAAAGTGGATACTCTCGAGCAACACCTGTGTGCTATAATCCACATAATGGATCACAGCCCTTAGCTATTGCCCCTTGTGAAGGATAGTTATCAGTCTATCCGTTATAAACCAGTGACTGAAATACTGAATTAATGAGACCCTGTGTCCGCAGTACATTCCAATCCTGCATCCCAATAGCACACCCACCACCTCCTAAAACAATGGCTAGCAAAACCATCATAAGACATAAGGGGACAAACCTTCTTTGCCCCCTCTCCCTCTGTAATTCAAGCACTAGCTAAGACTTCACATCTTCTAACAAAAATATAAAAACATGTACAAATAAACATTCATTTTAGGAAGTCTTACATTCATATTTTAGGTAATCAATATATGCTAGCATTTGACCAATATAAATGTTAAGAGAACATGGGAAAGGAATCTTTTTTCTCACAATAAGACCAAGCCAATTTCTATAGACTAATAGAACTAATTCTGTCATATTCCTCTACATTCCCTAATTGATTAACATGAATGAAAGCAAGATTTGCTACTCCAGGTCAGTCATCATAATTTTGACGCTAGTCAACAAGAAACACCTTATCAGTTTGACCTGCTGCATTGAATCCAACCAGTGGCCAGTTCACAACTTGCCACCACGAAACCAAAGCCAATTCCCATGCTCTGCTATTTTATAAATAAAAAAATGTTCATCAGTCAACAATGTATACGTTTGGCTTGAATGCAGATGATTAAGGAGACCACAATCCAGAAGTACGTATCTATACCAAAACACAAGCTGTAAAATATTCCACCCTCGGAAAGCCTACCTTCTTGAACTGCCTGGAATGGGTTGTTGCCATCCACAAAATTCACAGAAATTGTGATTTTCTCCGTCTGTAGGATTTCATCATTCTGGTTGAGATCAGAAACTGCCATGCGAAATACCTCCTCATCCTTTTTTGCAGATTCATCAAATATTGCCCCTAGAAAGAAGGCATGTGAAGAATTAAGAGCAGTACTACATATGAACTGTGCAGAGATTCAGGATGCAATGCATGAAGACACGTTTTGCTGATAATTCAAAGGCATGAATTTAGTTTGCAGTTCAGCACAGCCACCTGTTTATGAGCAAGCCAAGAAATTTGTTAACGATGCTTGGCAAGGGTTCAATATACTTTAGGGCAAAATAAGGAGGATGTCTGACCATACAACAACAAAAAATGATTTGCAGAAATTATGGTAGGCATGGTATAAGTAATCCAAAATGGAATGCAGCCAGGAGACGGAGGTAATAACCTTACAAACTATAACAGATTGGCGAGCTAGGATGGCTCCTGCAAATGACAATTAGGGAACATAAATTTGCAATAAAAGATACAGCAGCTGGCAAGATCAACAACAGGTGGGAGTGTGGTTAATGACAGCATAGCTACAGCAGCATCCTACATGTCCAACCTGCTATGCTGCATGTAAGTTGTACTGTAACTGCCTATCATGATCCTGAATTCCTTGCTTTTGGGGTGGTGGACATGCGATCCACCATTACACCACATTTAATTACAATGAGTGCAGCTGGCATAGTAGCCTTGAACTACATTGCTCTGCTGGTACAATGCTGAGGTCCATGTACAGTAGTGTTATCCATCTTAAAAGTTGCAGCATTATGTTTTTGATCCTAAATCTGTCATCACAATGGTTGACTCTAAGACTCCTTACCAAATTTCACAGAAACCAGATACAGAGAACAACATAGCCCATGTACCGAAGCAGAAACCTTGTTAGGAACAGGACCAAGGAAAGTTTAACCTATAGAAAACCCTTCTACATAACTACAAAAAATTAGGGAGTGATTCATTCTGTTGCATCTGGCCACCACTAAAAAATCCCTACTGTAATCTAGGAAAAGTTGGAGTGTTTTTTTGAAGTTTATTGGGGTTTCCTCAATGAGGTGACCAAGAACAGAAGACATGCTTCTCTGAATATTCTGCAACGTACAGATACAATGTGAGTGTAGGCAGACCCTTTTGAATGTCTCTATTTAATGGCATTTGTAGCCCAGTTCCCAACTTTGATGCGCAACACGGATAGTTGGGCTCCAACTACCGGCATAGTCAATGGACAAGGAAGACAGGGGTTGATGTCCAACCAAATCTGGAAAAGGGGTTAGCTACCCCTGCTCTTAAAGGAGCAGGGGTTCCGTGGCTTTCTTAGCAGACAATGCCCTAAAGGTGGGGAAAATGTGAAAACTACTGTCCTACATCAGAATGCAGATTGCTGAGAGACTATTTCATTCCTACTTCCTTGCATTAATCTTCGCAATATAACAGATATTGCATTATAACGTAAGTCCTTCACACACCAGTCAAAACAGGTTATGAGGACATCCTAGAGCAATGTGTTCTCAGACACATCCTGTGTTTTAGAAAAAGAACAAAACCTCATTGCCTTAATTTATCATGGTCTCCTTTCCATATCCTCCACCATCAATTTTCCTGCCAGCTCTATTCATTCAGTGCCAGCAGGCTCCCTGCACAAAAACTTTGTCCACTTTGACCCAGGAGTTTTCTTCTCTGCATCTCTTGCCATCTGGAGCAGCTGTTTCATACCTCTCCATCTCAATGACCTGTCATTTCCTTGCAAATCTCAGCTGAAACACGAACATTTTTCTCCCTTCCTTCTTAATTCCTCTGTCATTTTGCCAGAGCGTTATTTACATACAGAGTAGCTTCACTTAACTTCTTGAAGGCATTGTGGGCTCCTGGCAGCAGCTGTTGTGAAAAGTGGTCTCCAGTGGAGACAATTGGTAAGCACTATTTAGAGGTGAGAGCCATTTAATCCTAGCCCTGGTAAAATGGTTTGGGTGTCTCACACTTCTAAACGGACTCAGTTCCAGAACAGTGAACCAAGTGGTATTTTGGAGCTTAGAACTGATGCTCATCACGCCAACACAGACCAACATACACTGATAAAAAGGTTGTTTCCACTGGGCAAAAATAGAGTATTGCTGCTTAAATCCCACCTGACAGATGACAAAAAAGAGAAAAGTTGATGGCAGTCTGTGGCTTTCTAGATGTTGTTGGGCTCCATGGGCTCCATGGGCTCCTTGGTCATTGGCCATGCTGTCTGGGGCTGATTTGAGTTGGAGTTTAACAACTAACAGGTCAAGTTCAAGGTATTACTATTACTACAGTATTACTATTACTATTAGTATATACCGTAGTCCCTAGCTTGGAACCAGTTTATTTGCAGGATCACCTTACCCCATATATGCCCTCTCAACCATTTATATCTGCAAAACTGAAACTCTTATAGGTTTCAATATTCACTTTGCTTTTGTAAGAAACAATTCTTTCAGTGTGGGACCACCTACACTTTGGAATTTCCTGCCTAAGGACATCAGGGAGGAATCTTTGCTGTATTCTTTTCAGTGCCTGCTTAAAGGGCTTTTGTTCAGGCAAGCCTATCCGAACATGTAGGAGTTAATTGTATTATCTTTCTAGCTACTGTTGATTTTAGTCATCTTTTGAATCCCTTTAAATACCTGTTTAAACTGTTTTTAACAAGAATTTTAATGTTCAATTTTATATTTTTGTAAACTGTATAGATTTTCTTACAGTCAAGTGGTCTACAAACTTTGTTAATTAATACTGGGAGTGCGAAAGGTTCTGCACCATGATCTATGAATAAAAAGTATATATAATTATTCCCCAAGTGTGGGGAATGTGTTCTGTGTAGTCAAAACTGCACCTGCCACATACATGTTTGGTTTTATGTTTTTATATTGTTGCAAACTGCTGTGATATATTTTATGATACAACAGTATGGAAACATTTTTATAAATAATTCCATAAGTAAATAAATGGTTTGCAGAAATACAAAATTCTATTCTATAATGTATAAACATTTCCATTTTTCTGAAATTTATTTTGCTGTTTTATTTATTTCAACTGGTCCATGCTCTGACATCTGAATTTGCTCGAAGGTGGGACCTGTATTTGTAAATGTATTTGTATATGTTTTTTTATCTATTGAGTTTTGTATGCCACTTGGAGTTTTTTTTTCCCATTAATGTTAAGTGGGTTTTAAATGTTCTTAAGTAAATAAATAAGCTACAACTAACTAATTCTGTTGGGAAGAATCACAGAGACTGAGGGAGTGTATTGCAAAAAAAAAAAAAAAGTATAAGCAAATATCATGGGAAAATATTCTTGTATGCACATGTAAACAAGAGTAATCCAAAATGGATTAATATAGACTTGAGTATCTCAACTAAGCACCAGCTCTTCTACTATATCACAAGTATTCGATAATTTAAACAAAAACCACAGTCATTTTATGTTCTAATGAACATTGCTTAATATGATTGCTCCTTGTCCCCAGTGACATTGTTAGTTCGTTCCAGTGTGTGAATCCAATTACACTGTGTTTCCAAACTGCTGATATTGCATTATTATCCTATACATGAGACCCAATATTGCTACAAGGTATGCTTGCGTAGCGGGCTCAGTTACAGGACAGAAAAACAAACACAAGAGTTCCCTAGTTATTCACGAACTGTTTCTGTGACCACAGAAATGTCATCAAAGCATCATCTTACCCATCTGTGAAATTAAACTATTTTATTTAAACTGAAGCTTGAATGTTTAATGTTTCTAAAATAAGGTTAGATCATTGGAATAAATGCCATTTTGGACCTTGAGTATATATTAACTTTCTACCTGGTTAATTCAAACGTTATTGGTATTCTTTCTTCCTCTTCTGTTTGCTGACAAGCGTCTGCATCATGCCTGCCCATGACTGAGACGTGGGGGTGGAGTTTTACAATATAGTCATTAATGCACCTTGCAATAGCCCATGATATTTACCACTACACCATTTTCCCAATGGTTCCCCAAGCAACCAGACACATGTGACAATGAGGGTGGGGCCGATGCATGGGCTATTGAAGCCTGCCTTTCTCCTTGCGTCTTCAGTTGTGGGGGCCCAGGAAGTGGTGGAGCAGGAAGACCTCCCTACTCACCTGGAAGGGTGGAGCTGAAAAATGAGAGACCCCTGGCCCTTGGCAAGGTTGGCTCCTACATGGTTTAGCTCCCCCTATGCAGATCAGTTTTGGGAATTACATATTTAAATATATGTGGCACAGCTCATCCAGTCCTTGCTCTCCACACTGCTACCACTCTGCTCTCGCCCACCCTACCCCTGCTGCCACTCTTGCGCATGTTGTCCTACTCTGTGTCCACACTCCTGTCCATCTGCCTCTGCTTCCCTTCTCTCACCTTCTGTTCCTGCTTCCTTGAGTATGTGCATTTCAGGGCCATCATCATTATGACAATACAAATACAGTCATACATTGAAAGTCGAACAGCCTAATTCTCAAACGTTCTTTTGGAAGCCAAACGTCCAAGGGGCCTTCTGTGGCTTCCGATTGGCTTCGGTTTTCGAACATTTTGGAAGTCAAACAGACTTCTGGAATGGATTCTGCTGGACTTCCAAGGTATGACTGTATAGTATTGAAAGTAATAGGCCAAAACAGTTGCCTGCATTTTTCCAATTTCACTGAGGGTGTGGCTATGTGAGGAGATTACAATGAAGCTACTGAACTTCAATTTTTACTGCTACAAGAATTTACTAGTACATACTGGTTTGGAGGGTTCGCTCACACCATTGCTTGCCTGTTCAGACATGAGAACAAACTACGGTTTGATTAATACAGGAAGTGTTATATTAAACCATGTGACAGAGGGAAGAAAAGGAGAATAAAGAACATTTGATCCAATACCCATACCCAGTCCTTAAGATCTGGAGGATTAGCAAAAACGTGTCTGAATGCAGATGAATGTATTTGCTTTTTTTCTGTAGGCAATTCTATTTAAAACATGGCAGAAGGAAAAAGGGATGCTCTTATCATCTAAGCATATCAAATCTTCTGCTTCTGCTGATGAAGCCAAATGGCTTTTTTATTATTTCATTTTTCCCCCAATCTTACTGCAAGCCAATCACAAGCATGTCAGTTCCTAAAGCCCATTGTTATAAATTATTTGACTACAAGAGAATGTTTTACTCTATTACACTTTTTTATCGAGTCTGCTATCCTGCCTCAGCAGTATTAAGGTGGCTTGACATGTTGACAAAGAAAATAAAGACTCAGCTTGTAATGGAAGAAGCTCACCTGAATGGATTTGCATACAGTACCTGCAGCATCAGCTCTTGCCGCCTGTCAGACTCATTATTTGTAAGACAACAAAAATTACAGTCTTAAAATGTAGGGAGGTAAAAGGGGATTTCAGAACGCTGCTATCTTCAATGACACTGAACAGCACTATTTGAACTGACTGCATTATTTCAGAAAGTAGTAAGAAATCTTGCTTTTTTTCTGTAGTATTACTGACAAGTAGGCTTTCCCCTTAATTCACTTATTGCATTGAGGATACACATTACTGTCAGTGAGAGTTGTGCTCATATTTGCAGAAGAAACAGAACCTCCAAAGCCTTCATAGGCTGGATTAATGCCAAATTCTTCTGTTTATACACAAACTGTTTGAGACATGCGTACCTCTCTCTCTCCTACATACACACACACAATTTTGCAGATACAGATTCAATGCATTTCAGATGCAAAGATTAAAAAGCAACAACATGATTTGGACTACGATGCTATAACGCCCACAATGATTAATATTAGCTATGTTCAGGCACACCAACGATAAGGGGCTGATGTGTCTTCAGCCCCCTTGATATTTCTGTTGACAGGGCCTGGCATACATAGTGTGCATCGCAGCTTCAGCGCCTGACTCTGCCTAAGTGCTTGGTCTCCTCCAGAGGACGCGACATCACACACATGACGTCATACACACACACTGCACACCAGGCCCCTCAATTTTGGGAGGCAACCTGGCATCTCTGGCCATGTTCATTAGATTCAACAGGCCTCCTCTGAGTAGGACTAGTGTTGAATATCACCCAATATATTTTTCTCAAGTCTTTTTGTCACTTCCCAAATCAGCAAAAAAATATAGCCCAACACTAAACACAACCCCTTTGAGAATTATTCAGTTAGCTTGCATACTACTTCATGGAGCAACACTAATATGTACCCTCCCCATCCCTGCTGACTTTCATATAGAGTTAAAATACCAATAAATATAAACCTCAGGAACACAGCACTCTTTTCTATAGCATAAGAATAAAGTTAGATTTTCTGCACCCTGCCATTCCACATAAAGGTTCTTAATGTTATTTTTCTGTCAAAATAACAGTTTTGGGGAAGCTATAATAGCAACATGTTCATTATATAGCCAGTGACCTGTTGATTATTACTAGTCCCTCAATTTCCCACTGTATCCATTACAACCCAATTGGACCTTCGTTGTTAAAAATGGGTGGTTTGGTAGGTATTATTGTCATATGATTATTAATGCCCCGGAAAGAAAGTTACTGCAATGGCAATAAATCTGCTGAGTGTTATTAATGTCCCTGCAGTGGAACACACTAAAAAGTGCCCTTATAATGGTCATTAGTAACCTACTTATAGATGCTTTATAACTGAGGGGAAAGCTGATACATAATCATATTTCATTAGACAGTTGTTAGCAACCACCTCGAGCAAAAAAGTGCACCCACACCCCCCAGCCCAATAGGAAAATAATAGAGGATGCTGTCATGAAAATGCAACCAGTATATATATATATAAAACTCCATTATTTTTGAGAAATTTAAATGTTGACAATACTGAATGTTATAAACAGCAGGGTGGATAGGATAAGAGTTAGATTTGAACTTTAATAAATAGAAGAGTAAAAAGTGAGCCTTCAGCCTAAGTATGTAAAATGGACCCTCTTGGATCAGCAATCAGGACATGAGTACAATAACACTCTCTCACTCACGAACCCTGGAAACTGGTATTCAGAGACACACTGTGTCTGATACTGGATTCTGATACCTTCCATGAATTTGAAAGGAAGTCTCCTCGCACTTAACTCTTTACAGGAACCACTTTTGGGTACAAAAGACCAGATCCAGAATCCGAAACCAGGGAGAAGAATTGGAGGAGGAGAACTGGAAGAAGTTTAAAGACTATCTACAAAAGCATTGTAAACTGTATGAATGTTAAGAAAATGTAGGATCTGTAACATCAGGGCTCCAACAAATTAATAAGTTATATGTGTAAAAGTTAATGTAATTGAAAAATAAGATAAATTGTGGATAAATGGTACTTTATAATCAATCTTTGACAAGAGAAACTTAAAAGATTAAATTTGAGATATGAATATTGGGAAATTTTAATAGATAAATTAAATTAAGTTAATAATTTGCTGGTAAAACTTATGAGTTTAGAGAGTAGGAACAAGAGGCGTGAGGAAGTCCAAGGATGTTTATGAAATGAGCATATCTGAATTTGGTATGTTTTTTTATATATCTTTATTGTCAAACAAAAATTTAATAAATATTATAAAAAATAAATAAATAAAGGTGGGGAGATCCCTTTATGTGCAAAAAAAAAACAAAAACAAAAAACAAAAGACCAGATCCAAAGGTTCCTTTTCATTTAAGTGAACATTCTCCAATGAACATTCAGAATTTTTTTTGCTTATGACCAATAATTAAGATTTTTAAGGGTCCATAGCTCAGTGGCAGAGCATCAGCTTCACTTGCAGAAAGCTTTACCTGGTTCAGTACCCAGCATCTTCCTGGGGTAGGAGAGAACCCTGCCTGAAATCCTGGATTCTAGATTCAGGTAGGTAGCCGTGTTGGTCTGACGCAGTCGAAATATATAAAAAAATTGTTGAGTAGCACCTTAGAGACTAACTAAGTTTGTTCTTGGTATAAGCTTTCATGTATACTGGGCAAGATAGACCAATGGTCTGACTCGTGTGTGTGTGTGTGTGTGTGTGTGTGTGTGTCCTCCAAATTGTGTCCACTCCCATTGCAATCATATGTCCAAGATATTCCCCCATAGCTGCTTCATTTCTTATTTAGTCTCCAGTTGACATCCTTCACTTGCCATTACACCTTCACCTTACAAACAACAACCTTGGTTTCATACACACACACACACACACACACACACACACACACATTCCATTTCACATGTGTGGAATCTACATTTATACTCCAGACCTGGAGTGTTGAAAGAGTTCAGTTCTTTCTCTTGTTGTTCAGTTCTTTGCATAGTTTGTCTGAGTTCAAGGTCACATTCCAGGCCATTCTGCTGTTATCAACATAACATGCAAACCACAGCCATAAAAAACTTGCAGAGTGAACTTTACAGACTTCCGCCACTAAATTCCCCTCTGCAATTCTTTCTCCGCATATAACACACAGGAAAATATTTTCTCAGATTCAGCCTCTGTTCAACAACTGTCCAGCTCTGGGTCGTTTCTTTTCCCCACTGCATTCCTCTAACAACACCCCATCACAAAGTGGTTGTTAATAAAATCCATTCACCCTCGGTTACCGGGGGAGGGGCATAGCAAAACATCATTAAATTCCTTATAGATCATAAATCAAAAGCCCTGCCCCTTTTTCAAAGGAGCAGCTACACATGTCTCTTCATTATGAAGGAGGAGGACAGGAGAGAGAAAAAAACATCAGGAAACCATAAGAAAATGCAAAGCATTTCCTCCCCCTTTCCTTTCATGGCTGTTATAGGGATTCTCAAACTTTAGAAAACTGAATACTTTCAGAAAACCAGTCCCAGTGCTTTCAGCAGCTGATTGATTGCATCCCATTTGCATATGATGCTTCAGGAGCACCTCTTGATTAACGCCAATTATCCAAAACAAAATAAAAAAATTCCTTCCAGTAGCACCTTAAAGACCAACTAAGTTAGTTCTAGGTATGAGCTTTCGTGAACTAACTTAGTTGGTCTTTAAGGTGCTACTGGAAGGAATTTTTTTATTTTGTTTTGACTATGGCAGACCAACACGGCTACCCATCTGTAGCCAATTATCCAGATTGAGGAGGAACCTTCCACAAATCCAGGGCCAGATTTAGGTTTGATGAGGCCCTAAACTACTGCAGGTAATGGGGCCCTTTATATGTCCAGCTGCCCTTTGTCAACAGCAAATTGTTGCTGTTTTTTTTGTTGAGCATATGCTATATGGTAATTTATGGACCTAATAGGTATCTAAAGCCATTTGCACGTAACAAAATATGCATTTTATCAAAGTAATTGTTGAACTGAAATACAACTGGAAATGTACATCCAGTTTTTTCCCCTTTAATTTTTTTTGGGGGGGCCAAGAGAGAGAGTGGGGTGCTAAACTATTGCTTGTTTAGCTGATATGTAAATCCAGCACTGCACAAATCATGCTGATAACAGAAGTTCGTCCATGAAAGGGGCTCATTCCCATTCTGCCTTCCGAGTTGGCAGACACGGGATTGTGAGACACTGCGGGATGCAGTGAACTTCCCAGACCCCACTGGAAAGCATGAGAAGGATTTATGCCTCATTCCCTCCCTTTTCCCTGCTTGAACTTCTTCACAACAGCTGAAGTGCTACGAAGAACAACCACCATTGACTTGTAGGCGTGGCTGGAAACCTGGTCTGACTCAGTACAAAGCAGCATCCTATTTATTTATTATTTTTGGACTTTGTATAATAATTAGGGTTTCTAAATATCATTTTTTTTCATTCGTTGGGTGGTATCCAATGCTTGGAATGTGGAGAGAAGCCGTTGTTGCCAGTTCCTCTTCACTCCTGTAGCCCCCAAAACAATTTGTTCTGGAAGGTTGGGAGACATGCTGAAGCAGATTGTGGAGAATGCAAGGGAAGGAAGAACTGGTCAAAACTATATGTCTCCCTCCCTCCTTCAACCTTCCATCAGCAGAGTGGATACCACCACTTTATTTTGCTTTCTGATTAATTATTGGCTGTTTGATATTTTGATTGCTATTATTGCAGACTACTGGCATGATTTAAATTTTTTTCATCTTATTGGGTTTCTTTCTTTGTATTTTTTATTACTGAATACAGCATATAACAAAATTAGGGACATTACAGTCACACTTATGGGTCCCAATTCCAGAGAGTGATGTGCACACTGATCTCTGCCATGGGATTGGGCCATACTTGTCCATCTTGATTAATTACTGTCTTTAGTTCTCTCATAATGCAATAAATGGTTTATACAGAAAAATACACATTGCCTGAGGGCAGTAAGCCTAGGGATTTAGCTTCTAATATAATTTGAGGGAGAAATAACAGCCTCAAAGACCTATAAATAATATGAGGGCTTGCTTACCATATGTGCTCATAATTCCAGTTTTAATCAAATGTGACAGAGAGAGAAAATGCACATAGTTAACTGGCACAGGACTGATGAAGTGAATAATACCAATCCTGAACAGCTCCTGCTGTCAGGCACAGAGACAGAATAATTTCCAGATTCTTTTAAGAGAATAAAGAGGGGAAAATATTACATTTGGAAGAGGAAGAGTCCAAATTTCCAACTCAGCAATGGCTCTCACTGATTGATTTTGGGCTGGCAATGGAGAAGATGGTTTGCTCCAATTTTTAAAGCAAACCAGCTTAATTCACACCTACTGACCTAAAGCAGTGGCCCATGCAGTGGCATAGATGGGGCACCACTATTCCTCCCAATTTCTGAGCCCACGTGTCAGTGGCACTTACAAGAGGAAGAGGGTCAAGGAGCAGAGTGCTTGGTGCTGTGCAGGTGCAGGTGTAAAATGGCAAAGTGTCAGATTGGCTCCATGGACATGTGTGGCAGGGGTAGAGACAGAGTCTCTGAATATGGCAACATATAACAGGCAAGATTTAAGCTCTAGCCAATTTCTAAAGTTTATCAATATATCCCTATTGACAGTTACACTGGTCTTCTGTAACAGCTACATGTTGCTTTTATTGCTTCATAATTTGTACTTCCAGGTCAAGGATTCCTGTTCTTCAGTCTTCAGACCAGACTTTAGCTAGAAACAATGGTCAGTTTTGACTGTATGCAACTGCCAACTTGCACCAACACAGCCTGATTTGGTGGCATGGAAGCGTTGTGTTCTTATAGTTGTAGGAGCTCCCCAGTTTGCTTTTCAGAAGTCTAGTGGCCCATCTTTTGTTAATTATATCATGCCATGCTTTATGATTTATGTATGTACAATTTTGTAGAAAGAAAATTTAAAAAGATATAAAAAAAAGAAAGAAAAGGTACATGTGAAGTGAAGCAACTTCTTTTCTATATAAAGTAAAAACCGCAAGTAATTTAAGCTGAGTTGGAGTGCCACTGGAATCAACCCTGAGAGCCAGACTAGTTTGTTTGGCACCAGCAAGGGTTTTCCTCACAATGTAAACAACAGTTAAAGAGTAGTGATTTTCCTCAGGAATGCAGCAGGGGATGAAAGGGTTGAATTCTCCCTCCACATCTGCTGCAATCCTGATAATTATCACACTATCACACAAACCCATGCACACATTAAAATAAAGCTGCATGCTAAATGCAAATCCACATTTAAGTCCTGTCTACTTCGGCCCTGAAACAAGTCCGCTACAGGGTTTACATTGTTATCTGTTCTGGGTGCCAGAGTTTGTGGGTGAAAGTCACTCATAATTATTGGGTTCAGTAAAAGTTAGATTTAATCAAGGTTTCACTAAACTGTGCCAAACATGGAAATCCCTAGGCTCACTGAGAATGGGTCTTTAGGAGGACAAAGGAAGATAATAGCCAGTCATTAACCCATCAATGAAAGCCATCAAGCAAGGCGGTCTGTTCTCCGCTGCAGAGAGGGTCAGACATGATGTTTGTGGTCTCTTGGAATCTGAGGCTGCAGCAATGGGAGGAACAGAACCCTACTGGATGTGAATGCTCTGCACTCTCTCCATCAGGTTGTATGTATGTATAAATTAACCATGTACCATAAAGACAACACTTTGCCTCATTCCCAAAGGAAACACAGACCATCAGTAAGCACCTGAACCTTTGGAATCTCACACTGCTATAGAGATAGGGGTGGCGTATAATATTTATTCAGTTTATGAACTGCTTCACACGTAAGGGGCTCTGAAGCAATGCATTTTTTAAAGAAACAAACTACCAATGTTGTATCTACTATATATTTTCCCAAGCATTGGGACATCTTTAAGATAGTACAACTAAATTTTGCGTGACGGTTCCTGAGATCCAGGAGCAGATTTCTGTCTCTCTCTGAAAAGAACTGGATGCAGCTGTGACTCAATATAGTAGACTGAAACTTTCAGAACTGCACTGATTTTAACTGTTGATTTCAAAACTACATTGATTTTTTGGGTTTCTTCGAATTCTCAAGCAATACAGGTACAAGGCTGCTTGTCGGGGGGGGGGGGAGTCTTACTGCACATAAAGGCTGATACCACCTGCCCATAATATACATCCTGTCCAAGATGAAGTAAGTGACTGACTGGCTGCAGTGGTCATTTTGCATTTTGGCATACAAGTGGTAGATAAGAAAACAAACAGATAATACATGATGGTGATTGTGAGTAATACAAGGGCAGAGGGTCTAGGTTGGTGCCAGGTGGGATCCCATCCATGGCATCATGGAGAGACCCTGGGGGGGGCAGAAAAGGGTGTTTCTGGACAAGATTCTTTAAACAAACAAACAAACCGTTAAAGAAAATTCTGGGTTGAGAGACTACTCAACAGCCCAGCTCGTCAGGGTACAAGTCCCCTGTGGGTCCATGCGGTCAGTAAAAGAAGGAAATTCCAGCCAAGTAATTTGGAGCAAAACAGCAATGAGTAGACTTAGATCCTTTATTGTTGCACAACAGGTTCAAACAGCAGTAAGAACCCCGAGCATGGGGCGACATTCACTTTTAAAACTTTCCCACCATATCCCAGAATACAGTTCATACAGCATCATTGATACATCAGTGACATGTCACAAAAGGGGAGGGGCAGACAGGGGTTACACTAGTTCAACCTTGGCAAACATGTCCAGACAAGTCCTTGGTACAAGATTAGCATAAGCAGACATGTCAGGGCAAGACCCAGGTATAAGATTAGCATAGAAAAACACCTCTGAAGTCCCACCACCCAAAATACAATTGAACTTTCTTTGCATGTCTGGATTCCTAGGCAAGTCTGGTCATGGGATTAGGCTTTCCTTGGCCAACAATCAGCTCAGCAATCGTCACCTCTGGGCACTTCCTGGAGTCCTTTTTTCAAGGGCAAAATGGTATTGGAATAGAGGAAACTGGCAAAGGAGCTGATTTTATATGATTTTTAAAGCTAGGTATCTTCCCTGAGCTGTCAAGTTGAAAGGATACATTCAGGCATAACATTTGTAATATTTAACAACTTTAAAGATGTGCGCCTCCCGTAATTTCCGTAAGAAAACAAACAAAAACTGTATTACATTTACAATAACCTTAAATAGAATGGGGAGGGTGGTGCTAAGGGGAGGTCAGACCAGCCTTGGTACCAAAAAAAAGTAGACTGAGGTGAAATCTAAATAGACAGAGTTGTTCATAATTCAGTTCTGTCCCTAGCACTTTTCAGATTATATGGGTCTCTTATGCAATAAAGAGCAGAAGGGAAAACATGGCAGCAAGGCTGGAAATATATCAGCAAGGCTAGAAATTAATTTTAGGTAATGCACCAGGTTTAAAGTAACAGGAACCAATGTTTTCTTGCAAACAACCTTAGGGCATTTAGCAGACTTCCTTCACTATCACATGCTGCCTGTCATACCAAATAGAAGCACTGACTTCTCCCTATAGAGGGAGGAGGGTAATGTCCCTTTCCTGCTTCATTAAACATAACTAGTCACATCCAAGAACCAAACGGCATCGGTTTGACTGTCTGATGTGGAAAAAACCGACGTGCCTGCCAAATCTGCTATAACTAATTATGAGGATATTTTGTCTGCTTCTCATACATATGCATCTAGAGGGCAGGTGGGGGAACAAAATTAATTCAGGCCCCCGCCTGCCCTAAATATGGAACATGTTGGTCATCAAGTTTAATGTGCAGCACAATACAGAGGGTAGAATCAGTGGGGCACAACCTGAGTCAAGCTTCTATCGTAGATCTTTTGAAATCATATGGGCTACATGTATGCACCACCAGGTAGATTGAATGTGTTGTGTGTTTTACACACTGTCACAAGGATTGACAGACAGCCTATCAGCTGGCCATAAATACATCCTTCTGCAACACAAAGCTTTACAAAGTGCTGAATAAAAACATTCCTGAAAGTTTTGATCAAGGGTATTTGGGACCCAGTGGGGTTGTTGCTGTGCGACTTATATAATTATAACTAGCATTCTTACTGCCTTGCGTCTGTTTTCAGCACAGCATTACTTCCAATAGTCTTGCCCTAGAAAAAGGACTGGGGAACCTGTAGCCCTCCAGAAGCTGTTGGACTCCCATCATCCCAGTCAACATGACCAATAATAAGGGATCATAGGAGTTATAGTCCACAAACATATGGCAAGCCGTAAGTTCCCTACCCTGGCCCTAGAATAATGATTTTTGTTGCTGTTGTATTCTCTCACTTAACTTCATAGTTCAAGGATGCTTTGTGCTGTTTGGGGGAAGGAAGAGTATAGTAAAAAACACACCAAAAAAACCAAACAGATACTTCCCATTCCAAACCAGACTTCCAAGCCCCATGTTTATTCACATATAAAGTAAGCTGGTAAGGCTTTTATTTCTCCACATGTGTACACTTTGTCAAAGGGCAAAACTAGACACAGTGGCTTGGATCCTACCATGATAACTTTACAGTATTTCACAGTTTATTGTACCTTCTTCCAATTCTGCGGCCACCCAAAAATGTCTCTATGGAGTCTGTTGAAACATGAGAGATGGGGTAAGGGGATAAAAAATTTCTCCCTCCCTTCTGTGGGTAGGGGGATAAAACTTTCAATGACCCTCCTTAAGTTGACATCTTAGGATTTAAAACGCTATAGGCAATGAAATGCATGATCAGTGTATTATCTCATTCACTCTTGGGACAACCAATGAGGTTGATTACTGCATGTAACCAGGGTGTGGAAACTTGCAAAGGGCCATTGTTTTAAGGCCGACCCCATGTGTTGTATAAGGTATAATGTGTTGTATAAGGTATAAAAGGGTGCTGACAACCCACGCTACGCCACTGGTCTCATGAGACCAGGGCCCTGCGGGATCTGATTTCTTTCCACAGGGCCTGTAAGACAGAATTGTTCCACCGGGCCTTTGGCTTAGAATCAGTTTGATTCCCTCCCCCTCTTTCTTTTTCCTTTCTCATCCTGTGAAGAGGCTGCCTCCTAATGTTTTCATGTTGTATCTTAATCTTTTAAATTGTCTTTTAATCAACTTGTTTTTATTATTGGCTGTTAGCCGCCCTGAGCCCGGTCTTGGCTGGGAAGGGCGGGGTATAAATATATTATTATTATTATTATTATTATTATTATTATTATTATTATTATTATTAGTGGTGACAGCGGCTTTTTGTGCCTAATTGCATTAAAAGCTGGGAAGAATAAAACAAAACGTGGGTGGGGTGTCAAATTTGTACAGTTAAGTACTTAACTCGGGTTAAGTACTTAATTCGTTCCAGAGGTCCATTCTTAACCTGAAACTGTTCTTAACCTGAAGCACCACTTTAGCTAATGGGGCCTCCTGCTGCCGCCACGCCGCCAGAGCACAATTTCTGTTCTCATCCTGAAGCAAAGTTCTTAACCTGAAGCACTATTTCTGGGTTAGCGGAGTCTGTAACCTGAAGCGTATGTAAGCTGAAGTGTATGTAACCTGAGGTACCACTGTATATGGGCAGACTAAGGAAATAAAGGTTAGCAACACAACCACCAGAACTATTAGGGCTAATTCCCAAGGAAGTGTGGCTAGGCTGTGAGTATAAGAACAATCTTCCTTACAGATTTCTCTTATCTGAAGCTTCGGCTGCCGCTTCTGAGCCTGACATTGTTTCTTTGTGACAACCACAGTAATGAGATAAAGAATCCTGCTCAGCTGTAAATATTTTTTCACACATCTAAGGCCATTTGGCTTGGTTTTGATTTTTGTTGTTGTTGCTTGCTTTGAAATAGCTACCAGTTACCAAGGATTCTCAGTTCATCCATAAAAAGAGGCATGCTTGCACACAAGGGCGCCCTGCTACAATACCCCATCTGTGGCAGAGGCTGGAAGGGTGGTGATGTAAGACAAACTGGTCTTTCTCCTCCTTTCTCACTGCTGCCTCACCTCAACAGACCTGGACTGCTCCCAACCCAAAACTGTCTCTACCTAATTTGGTCAAAGCTCAGGTCCCCTGAATTGGCCCAATTCAGGTTAGGATTCGGGCTTTGGCCAAATCCAGTGCACAGCCCTAGTAAATTTATTCAATATGTACAAGAAGGAAGGTGGCATGCAACTAAATAAATAAATAACAGCAAAAACAGAGAAGAAGGCTAAAACAGCCATTCATTTTATTGTTTAGTCGTTTAGTCGTGTCCGACTCTTCGTGACCCCATGGACCAGAGCACCCCAGGCACTTCTGTCTTCCACTGCCTCCCACAGTTTGGTCAAACTCATACTGGTAGTTTCGAGAACACTATGCAACCATCTCATCCTCTGTCGTCCCCTTCTCCTTGTGCCCTCCATCTTTCCCAACCTCAGGGTCTTTTCCAGGGAGTCTTCTCTTCTCATGAGGTGGCCAAAGTATTGGAGCCTCAGCTTCACGATCTGTCCTTCCAGTGAGCACTCAGGGCTGATTTCTTTAGGAATGGATAGGTTTGTTCTTCTTGCAGTCCATGGGACTCTCAAGAGTCTCCTCCAGCACCATAATTCAAAAGCATCAATTCTTCAGCGATCAGCCTTCTTATGGTCCAGAGCCATTCATTAAGCACCTATAAAACCTGAGTAAACACCTATGTCTTCAGTTGGCACCAAAATGACAAAAAAAAAAAAAAGGATGGCGCCTGACAAACCTGTGAGAAGAGAGCATTCCACTAATGGAGACTGGATAGGGCTTCTAAACACATTCTAAACAGAAAGCACATGTGAATGTGCTCAGAGGCCTCCCTGTGATCAAGAAGCATGTGCCTCCTATAGGAATGTTGGAGGCAGAGATGGCACTTGCACTCAACACCCACTTCATACTTGTGCCATAACACATCCTTTATTTGAATACCTGAACAAACATAGGAACCTAGGAAACTTGTCTCATACAGAGCTGAAGCATGGGTGTTTCTAGCTCACTATTTTGCACAGTGAATGCCAGTGGCTCTGTGGAATTTTAGGCATGAAACATTCTCAAGACTTGCCAGGGATTGAACCTGAGACCTTCTGCATGTAAAGAAGAAGCTCTACAACTCATTTATGGTTGTTTCCCTTATTGGAAATGCATGTTAAGAGCTCTGATTTTGAATTGGTCCTTGGTTCTAGGTTGCAATTTTAAACCCATCAAGACTTTCCAAGTAATTAAGCATAGGATTGTGCTGCTAAAGGCATCTTCTTTTCTCCTACAGGCATAAGAGCCAACTCCTAGGGACCTTGGCCCCACCAATAAAATATTAGAGGGGGCAGCCTTCCAGAGTTGATGGGCACTGCCATTCAAGTAGTGTGTGGTGTATGTTTGTGTGTGTGCACTTCTTGTGATCAGATATGTAGGACGGGGCTTACCTGCCCCACCCCCAATATTTTATTCCAGTTGGCACCCTTGCCTACAGGCATGGTATATTAACTAAAAAAATTCCTATAATCTGATGTGTATGTGCATGTGGACATGGAGGCACGCATGCATGCAAGTGTATGTGATAGAGATGTACCCACAAGTAGTAAACCAAATGGCCAGGAGTGCTGTACAAAAATGCTGATTTTTCTTTTTCATTTAAAAGAACATTACATCAACACAATAAGAATTGTTTGTATGAACAAGCAGCCAGTGCATTTAAAGGAATAGCTTACTTTTGTAGTAAGATCCCTGTAAAAATGATCAGGTATATGCATGTTTAATAGCTCAGTTTGTGGAAGAATTTCAACTTGATCTGGTCTGAATTAATGCCTGCCCCCTGCCCGCCCCACTCCACTCAATCCACATCTTTAGAGCAAATTGATATGGTATCAGGGGGGCTTCTGGGAATTGCTGAAGATATCCAAACCTGAACCTTAAAAGAATGACATGATCTGAAAACTGGAGAAATGCCTTCAAAGTGAGCCAGCGCTGTGGTTTCAAAGGAATGACTTAATGATTGCAAGGCTGGTACTGGCAGCCCTCATTTGGAATCCCTGCGCTTTCATCAGTTTTAAATTAGACCATTAACATAACAGTAAATAGCTATTTGTATAGAATGTATTTACTTTTCAATGGCAAGCATTGCAAGGAGGGGTCAGAGTGGGACTGAGCAGCTGGGAGAAGCAGCTGGGACTGCGATGAAGGGAGATGTGGCAGGCACATTACCAAAAAACAAAACAAAAAACAACATTTTTATTTATTTTTATATTTTTAAATATCAAAATGTCTCTGATTTTCTATAATTTCCAGTAGCATTACGGTGGCGGCGATACAGGCATTCTCCAGACAAGCTAAGAAGTCAACATGCTCTCACTTCGCATCACAATGCCAATGAGAGGCTCGAGTGCCCGACTCAAGTGTCAAGTAATTGGGGTTTCGCTTTTCATTTTATGTTTCATTTTCAAGCACATTAGTCGCCAAATTAAAGGGCTTGGCAGGTGATTAAATGAGAAGTCTGAGGTCATACTTAACAAAGCAAATCTCTGCCTTGGGCAGCATTTCAGCAGGAGAGAGAGTGTGCATGGGACCAAATAGCAGCTGATGATCAGCCATCATATTTGGCAGGACTATTACGGTAGAGCTGATCTGGAGCAACACCACAGCATTCAAAACAGCTGCACACAATGTTGTACTATATGCACTGGTACAACGCAGCAAGGAGGCAGCTACATTCAGGGCTGCACAAATGTTCTACATGCATTAGTGTCTCATGGAGCATTTGTTTACAGCAACAAGGAATCAGTATCGCATCTCCCTCCCCCCAAAAAATAATAATAGTGATGATGATTTGACTGTTCTTCTTAATTAATTGGCAGTTCTGTTAAAACAGTCTCCCCTCAAGGCCTTCAGATGATCAGCCAAGGGGATTTGGGGTCAAGAAAAAATTCTCTGTATATTGTTCTCATATAAGAGCCATTTCCTGTAGCTCTGACGCTGTTGCAGGGTAAACATGCCAACTGCTGATGGGTGAATGAATAGATCCAGTCATGCTTAACATGCATCCTATTGTCTTGGATTGCAATGGGCAGACACGCTGTCAACAAATTTAATGTTCCTTCCTCCATCTCTTTTTTAAAAAATTCAGGTCCATTGGCAAAGTCTTCCTATCAAACTGAATTCAGTAACTAAGCTGGAATACTGCTGTCCTTTGCAGGAATTCTGTTTTAGAAAGGAACAGAAGAAACCATTTTAAAGTCCAAAGGTGCTATTTCACATTTGGAACTGGAAATATGCCCTGAAAAGTGCTGGCTTGGATTTCATCCCTTGACTTGCATACAGTACTTTAGAAATATAACAACAATACATTTCATATTCTACTCCTTGCAATGTGACCAAAAGCACAGTAGTCATTTCAAAATGGTCTTGCTTTTGAAGTAGCCGAAAGCCCTTGTTAATACAGACCCCATGGATTAACAGCAGAGAACTCAACCAAATTGCCACATCAGAGTGTGCAGCTGTAAGATTTTGATAATTCTAATTTCCTGGATTCAGACACAAAGACCTCCCTATTTTTTGAGCTTATAAATAAAATCCTTAGCTGCGTTTCAGAGCTGAAATCAAGAGGCTTCTTAAAATTGTAATTTCCAAAATATTTTTTCCAAAAATTTGACTTATTTGCTAACCTCACAACCACATATGGCATATATTAGTCACAGATCTGTTCCAACTTCAGCTCCACCTTGTTTTATGCAGATTTTTTAATTAAAAATCCACATATGAATGTAAATTCCACCACCATTCCACTGCATTTTATCTTTACAAATGTAGAATGAACACACACACACCATTAAAATGACTCAAAAAGAAACAGCTGAATAAATCAACAGTCCGGTTAAGTGTATGGTGCTGCATTCTGTGTAACAGGTTTTAATAATTCTTCGCTTCTACAGCTATTAGTGGAATTACTGTGCTTCACTTGTTTCGAGCCTATTCCAGGCAAACTGCAACACAATGCTGTGCAATCTGAACATTAAATCATATCAATAATTCTGAAATGACATTGTGTTCTAATTTGATTAAGTACACGTAGGGGGTAGAACACAGTAAAATTGGATATATATGTGTGTGTATACTGTATTCAATGGTTGCATTGCTTTAGCAGAAATATTTCCATTTATGCAAGTTTGCCTGGTTTTGGTTGGGGGATTCTCCAGAACAGAGTGTAATAAAGTAAAGAGGACTGCAGTGGGAAGCAGGGGATTCACAGAAATCCAGTGTCCCAGCTTGTACAGGATTCTTTTAAGGCATTTCATTAAGGCAAATTGTCACTGGATATGACTCACTATAAACCCTATAGGGTTTTCTCCAGCCTTTCTGCATATGCTTTGCCACAGCAGGCACTTCTGGAGAACTTAAGAGACCACAACTCAGCTTTATAGCACACACAACAAAAGTCCCCCTTTCAATCCTCAGAATTTCCAGTTTAAAAAGATTTTGAGTAGCAGGGCTGGGAAAGTCTTCTGGCCCAAAGTCTGGAGAACTAATACAAGTCAGGAAATGAAACAGTGGGCTAGAAAGAGCAATGGAACAAACTCATTGTCATAGGCGTCTCTAAATACTTTCAACTTCTCTAAATACCATATTTTTCGCCCTATAGGACGCACTTTTCCCCCTCCAAAAATGAAGGGGAAATCTGGGTGCGTCCTATGGGGCGAATGCAGGCTTTCGCTGAAGCTTGGAGAGCGAGAGGGGTCGGTGCGCACCGACCCCTCTCGCTCTCCAGGCTTCAGGAAGACATCCGCAGCCTAGGCAGCCCTGCGGGAACTCCCACAGGGCTGTCTAGGCTGCGGATAGTAGCCTGCTTCCTGGAGCGCCGGGCGTGCTGAAAGCAGTGCACCCGGCGCTTCGGGAACACATCCGCAGCCTACACAGCCCTACGGGAGTTCTCGCAGGACTGTCTAGGCTGTGGATAGCAGCCTGCCGCCCGGTGCAAGGGGCGCCCTGAAGCAGAGCGCCCCTCGCGCCGGGCAAACATCTGCAGCGTGGGGAGCCCTGCAGGAGTTCTCACGCCAGGCAGACATCCACAGTGTGGGGAGACCTGCAGGAGTTCCCCGCAGGGCTCCCCACGCTGCGGATAGCAGCCTGCCGCCCGGCGTGAATAGCGCCCAGAAGCAGAGCGCCCCTCGTGCCGGGCAGACAACCGCAGCGTGGGGAGACCTGCGGGGAACTCCTGCAGGGCTCCCCTCGCTGCAGATAGCAGCCTGCCGCCCGGCGCGAGACGCCCTGAAGCAGAGCACCCCTCGCGCCGGGCAGACATCCGCAGCATGGGGAGCCCTGCAGGAGTTCACAAACTTCAATTTTGCATGCACAGTCAAAGAAAACTATGGTATGTATAACAACAGTGCAGGTGGATATTACTCTTGACATCACATGGTTTCCCTGGTCCTGCCCCTGATGTCCATGACCACATGGATGACTGCTTAAACCTATATGAATGAAAAATGGGACAGGGAGGGAGGAAGGAAGGAAGAAAAGAAGGATTTTTGTTTTAAGGGATGGCAAATTTAGAAGGATCTGGCATGCCTTCCAGCAGGCTCTCAGTGGAAAGTATGGAATCTCTTGTGCTTCCTGTGCACATGAGTAATGAATGGAGAAGAGATCACCTAATAGGACATGACAGTAACAGAATACTGTGCTATAATAATTGGCACATGTTTATGTGTGTATTTTGAAGGTGGGCCTAGAACATGGCGGTGCCCCCTGAAACAGATGGCCTTGGGCTATAGCCCAGTTAGCCCATGCCTTAATCTGCCCTTGGCATTGTGCACAGTAGGAAGCACATGGTATGTGTTGTAATCTCCCTTTCTCCCCCTAATCTTAGGCCTGAGCAAATGCATTTGGGTTTCAAAAGCATGGAGGACCTTCATAGTTCATGTACCAATGCAATGAAGCAAAGATGATGTTAAACTAAATCAGTTATGTACCACAGGGAGCTTTGTTCTCCTCATTCCCACCCCCTTTTTTAAACAAACAGGCCTGAGCTTAAACACACAGGGAGAATCCAAGCTGACTGAGATCAGATTCTTTTCACATTTGCCTGCAGGGAAAGCCACAGGTTTAATCTCCCAAGTAACTTGCCACTTCATAGCTGCCGAGTGGCTCTGTAAAAGAAACAGCTAAAGAGTTCTCATCTCCACCTCGGTCACTGCTACTGGAATCAAATGGCAGTAAAAGATAAGTTACCAGCATTTCGGCTTATACAAGCTTGAAGGAAGACAAAATTGTACAACCCAAAAGGGAGCAACTATCAAAGCAAGGGATGACAAAGTCCTGCAGTTGCTAAGAAGAGGAAAGGCCACAGGATCCATTTTGCTATCAATGATGCTGAGTGTATCACACTACTCTTTAATCCCTTGGCTTTATGAGAGAAGACAGGCATCTACACATGATATAGAACAATAGAGAAGTCAATTGCTTGTTGAACTGCAAGTTTTTTTAAAAAAAAAGGTGATAAGCCAATCCATTTTGTAAAGTTTGTTTACCTACAGAAAAAATAAACATGCAAAGAACTATGAAACAAGCTAACAAGGGCTCATTTAAGGGCACATTTCCACCATATATCTGTGATGGTCGTAAGTAGAGAGTATATTAAAATTAAGTAGACTGATAGTGTTACCGGTATCTTTCCTCCATAGCCAACACCCCACTAAGAGATGTTGCTAATCCGGTGAAAATGACCTACCGGTATGTACTTGACCCATCCATATAATTGCTTAATTTACACATATGCCTTAGAGGTGTGCAATGGTACCATATGGAAAGGAGCTCATGCAGTGTGTGATCATGCATGTGTGTATATACATCTGCATGTGTGTGTGGTGTGTGGTGTGTTCAAGGGGAGTGGAATAGCCTCATCCAGCAGGGATTGGAAATCAGGTTGACAATCTGCTTTTCTGCTAACTGACCAACTAACAGCTCAAATGTCTAGGGTAGAAGCACAGGTAGGTGGTGCAAGAGAGAGTACCATCTCAGTGGTTGCTCCCAGATTATGGAAGACATTCCCCTGTGAAGTACAGTGGTAACCTCAGGTTATATACGCTTCAGGTTACATACACTTCAGGTTACAGACTCCGCTAACCCAGAAATAGTGCTTCAGGTTAAGAACTTTGCTGCAGGATGAGAACAGAAATTGTGCCCTGGTGGTGCGGCAGCAGCAGGAGGTCCCATTAGCTGAACACCTTTTTATTCCAGCAGGCTTCTATATTACGAGGCTGAGATATTTTTATTTTTTAAAAAACAGGTTTTTTAAATTGTTGAACCTATCTTGATTTTGCAATTGTTTTATACAGGAGTGGCTCACCTTCTGGGACTAAATCCCACCAAAAGGCTCCCAACAGCACTGTCCCGTATTGGAAAGGAAGAGGTCAGGTAGGCAGAGGCTGTGCAGGTGCATCAGGTTGGTCCCAAGGGTGCAACCACACAACCCTGCCCTTGCTGTCACTACTCCTGTTAAGTGGCAGCAACACTGCTGGCGGAAACCTACTACTGCGGCTCCTCTACAGTGGCCAAGCCACTCCTGGCTTTATATCCAATGTTCTGTATGTTGTAAGCTGTCCTTGAGCAGTGTCTTCATACTAGGAGGGTTGGGCATTAATAAAATAAACAATTAAACAAGTGTCCTAGCAACAGCACAGCCTTCCACAGCCAGACCTTCATACTGTTGTGAGTCAATGGTTAAAAATTGGATACTGCTTAAACAGAAATAAATGATTTTTTAAAAATCACAGAAGGCAATCCAACTTAAAAAAAAAACAAACTTGTATGCTAATCCAGAGCACCTGGAAAGCTGACAAGTGGAGTTCCATTTGCCTGAATGAATAGGCTTTGACCTCATGGCAGTTTGAACGATACCATTTCCCTCAGTCAAACAGACATGAGAAATGAGGATGACTCATTCTTTTGCACTGACAGAAGATTTAGGACAAAATTACACAATTCACTGCCCATCCGCTATGAACACTCAGTATTGGATTAAATTCCATATGTTCTCCCAAGCTTCTGCTCTCAAAATATTTACTGTATATGTAGTATCTTTAAATAACTAGCATACAAATCTTGAGAACATAATTCATGATTTACATCTAGGTAGATAAATTGGGAGACGTTTCTCTAGTTGAAAGATGTTCCATTCTGAAATGACTTCCCGTTTTGTTTGCCAGAATGCAAGTAGCACAACAAAACCTGTTTCAACGAATAATAAAATGGCAATGGAAGGTACCATATTTTTCGCTCTATAAGATGCACCAGACCACAGGACGCACCTAGTTTTTGGAGGAGAAAAACAAGGGAAAAAAATATTCTGAATCTCAGAAGCCAGAACAGCAAGAGGGATCGCTACGCAGTGAAAGCAGCAATCCCTTTTGCTGTTCTGGCTTCTGGGATAGCTGCACAGCCTGCATTCGCTCCATAAGACGCACACACATTTCCGCTGACTTTTTAGGAGAGAAAAAGTGAGTCTTATAGAGCAAAAAAATACAGTAGTTTTAAAATGCAGAGCAATGAGCAATTTAGTAGTAGAAAATCCTGCAACTGCAAACACTGTATTGTGTATAAACACAATTTGTATATTTTTATATTAATATGCAGCATGTTTGTTTTACAAGGAAAACCAAATAGGCATAAAACTACACAACAGTTTTGCCTATCACTACATCAGTGCAAGATTGCATTATTTATGTCTGCAGAACAGAATTAGGACTTTCCCCTTTAATTTTTCTTTGTTTCTTTCAATGATGCACTAAGTCAAAAGCCTAATGGAGCACTAGGCGGGTGCCAAGATGTCATTATGCTCTTCTCTCAAGAGGTGAGAAAGATACCTTTCAATCTACTTTCCTTGTATGTCCTTGCTATTTTATTTTATTTTTACCAACTTTGTCTCCAACTGGTTGACACAGATTGGGCGCCTCCAGCAACAACAGACCATTTCTAATCCAATTAGCATTGCCTAGCTTACAACTTGCTATTACAAAACCTGTCACCAAATTTCACCTTGAAAAGTCCTGCTCACAGGTACTTCCAAAAATCAACTAGATTTTCATTTCCGGCAGTGCATGTTGCACTGGTGTGTGCATGTTCTAAAAGGATCCCCATGGATGAATCCCATTTTGCATATCCCTTGTTATCTTCTCTCTTCCATTCTTCCTGCATTCATGCTTTGTTTTCAACTTCATTTAATAAAGCATATAAAAGGTAAAGGTAAAGGTACCCCTGCCCGTACGGGCCAGTCGTGTCCAACTCTAGGGTTGTGCGCCCATCTCACTTAAGAGGCCGGGGGCCAGCGCTGTCCGGAGACACTTCCGGGTCACGTGGCCAGCGTGATGAAGCTGCTCTGGCGAGCCAGCACCAGCACAGCACACGGAAACGCCGTTTACCTTCCCGCTAGAAAGCGGTACCTATTTATCTACTTGCACTTGGGGTGCTTTCGAACTGCTAGGTGGGCAGGAGCTGGGACCGAAAGACGGGAGCTCACCCTGCTGTGGGGATTCGAACCGCCGACCATGTGATCGGCAAGTCCTAGGCACTGAGGTTTTACCCATAGCGCCACGCTTCCTGCAAATTTCCTGCACTGGATACATAAGGATTCTGTCCCCATCCTACAATCTACTTGTAATATGCATCTTGAGCAGAAACAGAAGACAAAGTAAATCAATTTTTCTTTTCTTCTTGGAGTTTTCCTGCATCTCAGTTAAGTTTCCTTTTATCAAACTGGACAAAAAAGTTGCATGAATCTAATCTATATTTAGGGACCCACCTTGCTATCATGACTGTAATCTGAATTTAACAATGTTGTATTTTAAATTGTTGTGATCGCCCCCACCCCCAGAACCTTGAAGAATGGCTAATAAATGATGATTATTAATAATAAAATATATTGTGAGGAGCTCAAAAGGGACATTTCCAATTTGACAATGAAATGGCAAATTTGATTCAAGTGAAGCAAATGTAAAGTGATGTGCACTGGAACAATAAATATGCCAGTTTCACATATATGAGGTCTGAACTGGTGATAATTGACCAAGAAAGAAATGTTGAGGTCATGGTGGATGAAACGTCATGCCACTGAGGGACTGCTGTTAAAAAGCCAAATTCTAGATATCATTATAATAATGTTCTTGCATAAAGCTATGATGTTATACCACTTGGAATACAGCCAAAGCTCAAGAAGGATATTGTAGAGAATGAAAGAGCATAAGAAGGGACCATGGTGAGGAATTTGTCTCATCCTCTTTAAAAGACATCTAAGTTGGTAGTCATCACTGCCTCCGGTGTAAGAGAGTTCCATAGCTTAACTATGCACTGGGTAAAGAATCAATCAAAACTTTATTAGCAAAGCCAACAGGCCACAGCTATACAAGAATTAAAAATAGAAATAAGGATAAAAGGGAGAAAAGAACAAGCAAAAGGAGGTCCGTCAGATGAACAAGTCTGTCACTCAGATGGTGGCCCTCAATTTCATAGCTCTTTCGATGTACCTCGCGACCTTCTCTGTTATCTGACTATCCGTATCAGATAAGAGGAAATACAGTGTGATGTCTGGTGAACGGCCGGGGTTGGAGAGAATGAGTGGAGTAATAATCTCATTCCTTAGGTCTTTGTAAAGGGGGCAGGATAGGAAGACGTGGGACACTGTTTCCGTGTTACCATCTCCACATGGGCAGAGTCGTTTTTCAAATGGAGTCTTTTGGTAGCGACCTTCGAGTATGGCAGAAGGGAGAACATCCCATCTAGCCAATGTAAAGGCACGTCTGTATTTTGGGATGGTTAATTTAAACAAATATGAAGCTGGAGAGTCAAAATGAGAAGGGGGAAAGTAGGTATACCATGGGCACAGTTTCTTTAAGATAGTCAGGTTGTTTTGCCGTTCAATGTCTTTCAGGCGCTGGCCTATTAGACTCTTTGCTTTAATGAGGCCCATTGATAGTAGGGACTGTGAATGCAGACCGCATGTAAGAAGTTTTTGATGCACAGTTTTGAACCACTTGCTTTTGTGGGGGTCTTGCATTACTAGAGGCAGTAGACCAGGTGGATTTAGATTAAGACGAAGCCAGTAGTTGAATGTTCTTTGCCAGGTCTGAGTTTCTACAGATGGAAGGCAGGCCTCGAGTCGTAATGCTGCGTTTGGAACACAGGAGGGGACGCCGAATATCTGCCTTAGGAATTTAGACTGAACAGTTTCAAGACTGGAGCAGTGGTTCCCCGTCCAGATTTGTGCCCCATACAGTAACTGCGCCAGAGGTTTTGCTTGAAAAACTTCAAAGGCTGCTGGGATGTATCTGCCCCCCTTCGTATAAAAGAAGCGAGACAGCATCTTAATACTTTGAGCTGCTTTTTCTTTGGCACATTTTTGATGGACATCCCAGGACCCGGTCGACTGGAAAACGATACCCAGATATTTGAAGGCTTTAACCTGTTCAATTGTCTGGTTATCCATCCTCCAGCTGTACTGTCTGTGTTTCCTTGCAAAAACCATAATTTTGGTTTTCTGATAGTTTATTACCAGTTGCTCTCTCCTGCAGTATGCTGAAAATTCACCTATGAGCCTATTTAAGCCTATTCTTGTTCGAGATAGGAGTATCGCATCATCAGCATACAAAAGTACTGATATTGATTTGTCAGCCAGTTTGGGGGCGTGGAAGTCCGGAGATGACAAACAATTAACCATATCATTGATGTAAAAGTTGAATAAAACTGGGGCCAAGGTGCAACCTTGCTTGACCCCCTTGCAGACAGGAACTGGTCCTATAAGATGGCCATTTGACGAAGTTCTTACATGCAGCACCGTGTCTTTATATAAACAGCTGATCAGAAATAATAGTCTTTTGTCTATACTTGATGTGCTCAATTTATCCCAGAGTCTTGCACGTGGAATTGAATCGAAAGCAGCCTTTAGATCGATAAAGGCTGCATATAGCACCCCACGGGATTTTTTGGCATATTTGTCAATTAAATAGGCTAGGGTGAAGCAATGGTCTATGGTGGACCTGCCTTGCCTGAAACCCGCTTGCTCTTCCGCTAGAATAGCTTCAGTTTCGAGCCAGCTAGTTAGCTTAATATAAAGATGTTTGGCATATAGTTTGCTGGGTATAGGCAGAAGACTGATTGGTCTATAACTCGCCGGGTCTGGCATAGGTCCTTTTTTATAGATTGGAATAACTATTGCCTCAGTCCAACCATCTGGGAGTAAACCCGTTGAGTCGATCCAAGAAAATAAAGACGCCAGCAGGGGGGCCCACCAGCCAATGTTGGACTTCAGAAGTTCGGCAGGGATGTAGTCATTCCCTGGGGCCTTGTTGTTCTTTAATTGTGCGATTAAGTTCTCAACTTCCTTTACAGTTACTGGTGGCCAATGAGGTAGGTCCTCCAATTGAATACATAATTTGTAGTGTTGGGCTTCCTGGTCATAGAACAAAGATTGAAAATGGCGCAACCACTCCATTGGTTCCACTGTACAGATGGAATTAGTACGCTCCTGGTCCAGTAGACCAGATATGGTTCGCCAAAAGCAAGTAGTATCTTTCTCGTGCGATGCCTTAACCAGACTGTGCCATGCGGCTCTTTCAGCTTCCAGTTTCTTTCTCCTTAGTAATTGTTTGTAAGACCTTCTCAGATAAATATAAGCATTAAGTAGGAGGGCAGTCCCTGATTTCCTATATCTCTGGTAGGCTGTTCTCATTTGTCTCCTTGTTTGCCTGCACTCCAGGTCAAACCAGCTAGCTCCGTCCTTTGCCCTCTTTGTAGCGGCGCTATGTATCACTGTTGTTAAATGGGATTTCAATCTTTCCAAAAGTAATTTAAAGCGTTCCATAATCACATCTACTGAATTGCCTGACACAATAGCGGAGCGAATAAGCTTTAACTCCGCTGACTGAAGAAGGAGGGTTAAATTTTCATTCAGTATTGGGGACCATTTGAGTCTTTTAGGAGCAGGTATACCCAAATTTACAGAAGGTATATATTGTGGCTCGGCAATAGAATAGTCAAAAGGCCGACCTGCAAGCTCTAAAATTAGAGGTAGGTGATCACTCAGAGTATTGTGGCCCACTTGGAACTTCCTTACAAAGCTGTGAGCAAATCTTGAGATTAGAATATAATCTATAACGCTTCCCCCAGCCTTGGAAAAATGGGTATATTCCCCGGGGCGATTCCCCTCTATGTTGCCGTTTAATATCAGCAGTTCCCTCCGTCTGGCAGCCTGCACTAAGCAGAGACCTGAAAAATTACTTCTTCTATCTTTGGACAGTCGTGTCGCACCAATATCCGTCTGTTCTTCAGGGTCCATAAATAGGTTGAAGTGAGTGTATTGACTGTTGTCATCTGTTCCTATACTAGCGTTAAAGTCTCCACACACAATAGTCAGGGCAGACGGGTAAGTAGATTCGAAAGGCTCTAAAAACGCCTCTAGCTCAGCCCAAATAGCCTTGACCGCGGGGTTTTTTTGGCCTGGGGGAATATAGACATTGACCAGCAAAAGAGTAGTTCTCTTGAAGCTAAGTAGAGCGGCTGTTGCTAGAGAATTGCAGCTGGGTAGGGCTGTTAGAGAATGCGCCAGCTCCGTGGAAATGAAGCAAGCTAGGCCACCACTAGATCTGCCGCCCCTTAAAGATGGAGAGGCAGGCAGGTAGTGGCAGTTATACCCATTGAGAAATATAGGGTCATTCTGCCATGTCTCCTGAAAGAAGATGATGTCAAATTGCTTAAGGTAGCACAAAAATTGTTGGTTGTTTTTCTTGGCGTGCCAACCCGCGATATTCCAAGACAGCACTTTTAGGCCCCGGGCCCTTCGGGGAGCTGGATCTATGTCACCACCACGTCCAGCAATTCTTTGGTGTCTAAAAAAACACACCCATTGGCTCTTTTCGAGGATGACTGCTTGGAGAGAGTGTAATGATCCTCTCTTCTTGGTGATTTGGGGCTAGATTTTGGAGTTGGGGGGGAAGCTAATTCATTCGGAGACAATTTAAGATAGGTGTGCCAGGCGCTTTGAGATTTCACACCTTGATTTGGTCTTACTTTATTGTACATCACAGGGGGCTCAGATAGTAATTCCACGTCTACACATTTAAAGGTGCCTCCCACCGTCCTCCTATCCACTAGACATTTGGGAGATATGGGCTGCACATAAGGGTCCTTCATTGTCTCACCTTGGTCATCCTTTTTTTCTAGTCTGCTTCGAAGTAAATCAAGTCTTTTCAGGATCTCAGTTTGAGCTGGAGAGTGCAGTGACCAGAATCGCTTTATCAGTGAGAGTTCTTCCTCCAAAACGGAGTCCTCACTATCACACGTGAGAGGCCAGACGCCAGTTGGATGTGGAGCTTCCTTTTTTTCATTTGGCACTGTTTGATGGAGATGATCCTGCTGGAACTTATGCTTTCTATTTTGATGGTTTTGGTGGTTGGTTTTTTCCCTTTTGTGAACTTCCATTCCTATGCCCTTGGGCCCCATCAGAGAGGTTAAAGGTGCTCTATTTTCAAATATTCTTAATAGGACTATTCTTTCTTTTTTGAATAGGTTTTTAGCTCTAAAAATAAAGCTGGCCAGACTATGATCTAAAAAAGTAATCAGTGCTCGTACCGAGCAATCATCTTGATGTAGATACTCTATAGCGGCTATGTCAATTGCTTTTACTACCCCCGGTAAAATGCCACTTATGATGGACAAAAAGTGGTCTATACGGTCCGACCCTGCATAAAATCTAGGCGGTTTAGGGTAATTAGCAAAGACAAGCTTTTGTGGGATTAGGACTAAACTCCATTCTCTTTTGGGACACAACATCTGTCGAGCTTGAGAGGAGTGGTTCCCCTCAATAGCTTGGGTCGCCAGCTCACCTCTGTCTGCAGATTCTGTGCTGGCCATAAGAGGACTCTGGGGCGGTATAACTGTAGATGGATTAGTTCCTTTGTCCCAGCTCGGTGTTGGTTCTTCAAAGCTTGGTTTAGATTCTTTTGTGAGTGTATCTACTTTACGTGTCTCTTTGATGGCACTCGAGTTGGATTTGTTTGTTCCATTTGTAGAAAGGGATGGAAGAAGGTTAAAGAGCTTCTGCCAATATTTTTTACAGGTACAGTGAGTTGTCTTAAGCCGCCTTAGGTTTTTCATATTTTTGCTTTTCTTCATCTTAGGCTCGGCTTTTTTCCTCCGGGGTTTGCTGGGGAGTGGTAGATCCGGGCTGGCTAGGGGATTTGTATTCTGGACTGAAGCGCTCACATGTTGTTTGAAATTATCCACTAGGGTCAGGAGAAGCCCGTTTGTTATCGATAAGAAATTTTTGACGTTAAGGAGATCCGTAGAAATCTGGTATATCTGCTCCTGAAGATAATCACCCCGCATTTCTGTTCCGCTGTCATTGGCTTTCAACCAGTGGGTTGAAAGGTTGCTTCCAGGTTCCAGCGGTGACAAATGAGGATTAGCATCAGGTGTGTTGGCTGTATTAGCCTTTGTAGCATTCTCTGCTATGGCAAGTTCTTGGGCCAAATTTGTTGGATGGTTTGTCCTCTTGTTGTTTGTTTGCAAGTCCTTTAGCTGTGTTGACCAATCCAACACTGTGAGTGGCAAAGGCATAGCTACCTCTAGAATACTCTCATTCTGAGTTCTCTTACTCGAGTCTTTTTGAGGAAAGTAGCTGGTAATTTTACTTTGTCTCCTTCGGCACTCCATCGGGCTCTGTGGTGAATTAGGCAAGATTCCTTGGTCCTTGTATTTTTTCCTGGTGAGGACCATAGTGGGTATATAGGTATATATGGATATATGGTAGGTGGTGCTTGCTTAACGGCGACTTATCTTTTGTTCTAAGCTGGAGTAATCAATAGCAGAAATGCCGATTTGTGGAAGTTGCCTCTAGACCTCTCCAACCTCTTCAACTTGTTAGTTTCTCCAGCAATTTACATCGGGGCTTGTGAGGTATCAATCATTTAAAATGTTGGAAAATATTACTGGTCCTAGGCTTTCATACTATAACTTGTTTCTTTTAAAATTCAACTAGGTCTTTCTCCCTCATTCAGCAGCCTCACGGCGTAACCGGTAAAGTAGCTAGGCAGTATAACAAAAGTCCCTTGGAATAATTATCGAATTGAACTTGCCTTGTGTTTCTTGGAGTTGTAGCTGCTTCAGTTCCTTCCTTTTTGTTTTTTTTTTTATGGATAAAAAGCTCGGCGTCCTTCCAGAGGAGTAGCTGACTCCCCCGTCTGCTAATTACCAGCTTCGTGAAGATAGGGCGGCTTGCCGAACCTCTTTTGGATAAAAATAGGCCTTTGGCAGTTAATAAAAAAGATAATAGTTTAAAACTACTAAGCTCAGTTAAAAAAAAGCTTTAAAAGTGCTAGAAAATACTGATAAATCTATATTATCAACGCGGAGCACAAAATAGAGCTACCACCAACGACGCCATCTTGGATCCTCCCACTGGGTAAAGAAGTACTTTCTTTTATCTGTCCTGAATAATCTAATTGGGAAAGGTTCAGAAAAGGGCAGGCAAAATTTGAGAACAAGGTGCAGGACTAGATGGATCCCACTGTCCCAGGGGATGGGCTGAAGGCATGCCATACAGCAGGCATCCTCAAACGCAGCCCTCCAGATGTTTTAGAACTACTGTTCCCATCATCCCTGACCACTGGTCCTGTTAGCTAGGGATGATGGGAGTTGTAGTCCCAAAACTTCTGGAGGGCGGAGTTTGGGGATGCCTGCCATACAGCCACATGGCAGGACCTATGCATGTCTAGGTCTGGTCAGTACATGTGTGGGAAATCTTCCAGGACCCCTGAGTAAGCTGCTTTGAATTCCATGATGGAAGACAGGTGAGATATAAATGTATTAACCAAATAAAACTTTTCAGGACATGACACGCAACGCGGCTATAGCTGAGCCGTAGAAGCTGGGCAAATTCCTATTCCTAGACAGGTAAAAACTGAACTTTGTTGACATTGCTATTTTTCTTCAACGTGTTTCTTTATGCGCTGTTCCCAGCAACACAGTGAGCGTATACCAGGTTGTTAAACATCAGTTTTCTTGATGTTCTTTGTACAAATCTGTCAAACTCTATCTATTACTGAGGATGACATGCTATGAACAAGACAGCTATACTCATGGGCTGGGCCAGCTAGTATCACAGCTGAAATTAAGTAGCACAGTGAGCAGTCCGTGAAGTTTATTTAGCACTGCACTGAAATGTGAAGAACAGACTTAGACGGAGGATCAACTACACAGACAGTTAAGGTGAGCTTGCATCAAACCCTTCTTCACAATTTGTCATTTATTTATTTTTGTTATTGTTTTGTTTTTGGCATATTATTAGGTAGCCTTTGTGGTTTCTGCACAATGAAAGTGGGGGAACTTTTTCAGCCCTTGGTCTGCATTCCAGCCAGGCAAAAGCACCTGAAGGCAGCAGAGGGCAAGGCTATTTAGAGCCTAGGGAGAGTGTGTAGCCTGGAGAGCTGAATTCCACCACCCCTGCTCCACAACATGACAGTATTCGTATCACTGCTTCTGGGCTATTGTTGTGTGTGTTCTTTTTTAAACTTAGAAGTGAGTCCTGTAGAATTCAAGGGCACTTACTCCCAGGTAAGTGGGTTTATGACGCACCCTAGTCCATTAGCAAGCAGGACTCCTATACTTTCAATAGGAGGAAACAAAAATAATGATCCAGAGGGGAAGGAGGAAGCAGCAAAAGCAAGGGAATGCTGTTACTTGCCAGGGATGGCTAACTTAGGAAGAGTGAAGTCAACATGGTGCAAATGCACCAGAGGAACTAATACAGTGCATTTGCAACACACCAGGCTTGCTACTCAGCAATTATGCTTGATGCATTTTCATATTACCACATACAGGAATAAGTCACTCAGTGTAATTTTTTGGTCACATAAATACTGCAAGGTAAACTCTGAAGATCAAATTAAAACATTTACAGAAACCGTCAAATTAGTCTCTTTTTAGCCAATCTTCTTTCCAACACTGATATATATCCTTCTTAAAAGGGCACATGGCAAAATCATCATTATCAGAACTGCCCATAATTATTTTAATTGAGTGTATATTCCATCCACCACCACCACCACAATGTTTGTTTCAGAAATAAAACTGGTTGTACAGCATGCCTGGATGCTTATTATTATTCCAGGCTTGCAAAAATCTGATCACTAGTGGAGAGAGAAAAAAGTTGACCCCACTAATAGGATCACAGCTGGGCTCCTAGCCAAAGCTGGTAGAAGGCATTTCATGTCATTGAGGTCACTTCTGCCTCCACTGACAATGCTGGATCCAAGAGTATTCCCAAGCTAAGCCACTGCTCCTTGAAGGGGACTGTAACTTTATCCAGAACAAGTAGCTTTATCCACTCCACTAATCATTCTGCTATGAAAGCGAGCATATACTCTCTTAAGATAACACCAGCTTCTTCATGCCATCTCTGTTTCTCATCTCCTTCAATCCTTTATAAATGAAGAGAATACCACTTATTTTCCAGTGAACTGGGCTGTTGCGGGCATGTGTCTTTACAAATAAAAACAGAATGTAAACAGCAAGAAACACTGGCCACCAGTCCAATGAATCAGGGAAATCTAACACATATCCTGCTGAAGAATTTAAGCTACCAAACTAGTCTTTTTGATTAAGAAGGGCTGCCAGCCACCTAATGATTGTTAATTATCTATTTGGTTTTGAAGTTACTAACTGATCTAATAGTGCAATCCTGTGCCTCTTTACTCAGATGTAAGACCCACTGTGTTCAATAGGGCTTACTGCCCAGTATGTGTGTTTAGGACTGCAGCCTATATTTAAATAAACATATTAACTGCAAAACCTCATCAAAGTTCCCTTTTTAAAGGAGGCGAACAGCTTCTCTGTGTTGAATACCTTGGAGCCCAAAACATAATCCAAAGATGTCTGGTGTAGTACTGTGTCTAACCAGGCTGACCCTGACAGGACTTACCAAACTAACCAGCACTTTGAAGACCATGCACTGTTAGGGCTGTCCAAATTTCAAAACTATAATTGCTATCAACTTTACTTATTAATCACAATGCAAATTTGTAATTAAAGTGATTAATTGCACCAGTCAATTAAATCCACACTTCAAGACAGGTGGACTAGGTAAAATCATCACTCAGAGCTTAAATGTTTAATTAAATGTAAGAAACTGTTGTCAGGTTAACTAATTTTGGAGATCATTGTGCAGAAGTCGCAGAATATGTATGATAGGAGTCTGGCCCTAAAACCAAATATCACCCTAGACAAGGTGTATCTTGTCCACCTCAATTTGCATTTCTGTATTGCATTTGTAGCACATTTCATGGTTTTTATGCACAATTTTCATGCTTGATTTATTCCTGCTAGAGGAGACCTCGAGTTAAATCCAGAGTACATGAGTCCCACTTTGGTCCCATAGATCAGTTTGATGTAACAGTGTCAATTCTTTCTGGGCAAAACTGGGATGAGGCTATTGATTGATCTAAGGCTACACAACTTGAACTTAATCGAGCTGGTTGCACATGGAGCAAGGGGGGCAGTGAGGAGAGGGAAAAGGGATGATGCTGGCAGAGATTCTCATCGGCATCATCTCCTTCCCCCACTCCCTGTGCCACTGACTGCATGTTTAATTACAGTATAAAACCCTAAATTTTATTTAGTGGTTCTGCAAGACCCCCTGTTAGGTCTGTGGACCAAAACAGTTTGGGTTGGATCAGGGCCTGATTAGAATTGCTGAATTGGACCCCAAACCAAATCTAGAGTGCCTTGCATAGCCTTATGTTGAGCTCAAGTATTATTTTATCAACATACCTAGTGGGACTGTAAAATATTTTTGTTTAATGCACCTGCCAAAATTAGCTAGTACTGTAATAACAAATAACTAATGTGCATGTGTATTACTTGCTCTCAAAACTATCTTCATCTGGGCCATCATAAATTTAACAGAAAAAGTTTAGCCAACAGCCATGGTAAGTTGTTTGTTGTTTTTGGTTTTTTTGCTTGCATCATGCTACTCTGTAAATGCTAATAAAGCCAGGACATACATCTGAAGGTGGAAACTTCCATAAAAAAGAGAGGGAGAGGGGATGGGGGAGAGAGTAGTCACTTTAACAATACAAGCAACAGCCAACTCTCATTTTCCTTCCCTTACTCCATTAGCATGGAGAGGGGGAATGGGTCATAATTGACACAATAAGCGATCCAAGGAAATAATCCTCCACTATGATAGATAATATCTATCTGTCTTAATTGGGTGGGATCAGTGGGTCACAGGGGAGGGAAATGTTGAAAGGCTTGTTCTCATGCATCAATTTGGAGAGAGCACAAAAGCTGAAAAGCCACCAACATACCAGGGGTAATTCAATAGTGCTTAGCCATGAAGTTTTAAATTTTAAGGAAAAGGAAATTAAGAGGATTGAGGTGGAAATGATATTTAGTGCAAATAATTTTCTTGAATGTTACTACATAATTAGGTAACACATTAGACACGATAGCCTCAGTGTGCTTAATTCCTGACCCATTATTTACAATAGCTGCATAAATCACAAAGAACCCATTAGATGCGAAGATGGATGCTTTGCCCAAGGCAACCATTATTCTGTTTCAACTAACACCAATCTGTCGGTGGCTGTCAAAATTATTGGAAAACATTGCTGTAAATATTCTCGAAATTACAAGCCATAATCCACCAATACTCACACAGAGCAGTGGGTTGTGCACATGCTGCTGCTATGTATGATGAATGCACAGAACCCAAATTAAAACTCTTCACTGTCAGCTCTGGCAATATTAATCATTAGTCGAGAACAGGGAAGCAGACACGCCGTTCCCCTAAACTCATTCTCACATACATACCATTTGTTGAAGGAGCACTTATGCTATACATTTTTCTGCAAACAATTAAGGAAAAAGAATGCTAATGCCATGCTGGTCATCTCTGAAAAGGTTGTGTAAATCTTCAGTTTCACAAGAAATGAATTGTCTGTACTATGTGTTTCAGCTGTTGAGTGGATAGTTGAGTAAACAATTCCATGAGAGCCCCCTCAAAGCCCATTGTGAATCAAACAAAGGACAAAATGCCTACAATCTGATTCACACTGAGACACATTGACTGTCCTCCACATGAACCACAATACAGGCAAAGCTCTCCTGAACTCATCTCCCTATGCAAATAACAGAGATTTTGGAAGAGGCCTTTCCTTACACATGTGTTTCTAATTATTTTTTTTATGTGACAAAGTTTCTGCTGCTGTTCACACCAATCTGGAGTGAGAGAGATGAGGACGTCTATTGGTTCTGTTCAGGAGTCAGCAGCTGAGGTTTATAATAAAAGGAGAATCTTGGAATCAGAGCTATAAAAGTAAAAACAGGAAGACTCTTGACAGCCTTTCCTTGCTTTGCTTTGACCAATGGATAACAGAACTTGTCAGTCATGGCAATGGACTTGCCATGAGTTTAGATATCATTGCAATCACATAGCGATTGACCTATGACAAATGATTAAAAACATCTGGACAAGAGTGTAGGGCAAACAAATATACTCAGAGATTTTTTACCTATGCAATCAATAGCTGTAAAGTGAGTTGCCAGTCCCATTCATCAATCTCATATGTAACAGGTCACATGAGAGACAAGTCATAAGGAACCCAGAGATCACTCATCCATCTAACTCAGTATTGTCTACACTGACTGGTGGTGGCCCTGTAATTTTTCAAGACAAGGGGCATTCCCAGCCCTACCTGGAGATGATAGGAAATTTCTGCAAGCTTCACCACTGAACCACCAACCTTCCCATAGTGCCTGTTTCCAATAAAGCAATCATCAAAGCTGCCTACACTGCTATTAGTCAGGGAGAGGCAATATTCTGCTTGCAGTAGAATTTGGGGGTCCATTAAATGGAAGAAGCTTGTCCATTATTGTGAAGCTGAGGCTCCAGTACTTTGGCCACCTCATGAGAAGAGAAGACTCCCTGGAGAAGACCCTGATGTTGGGAAAGATGGAGGGCACAAGGAGAAGAGGGCGACAGAGGACGAGATGGTTGGATAGTGTTTTCGAGGTTACCAGCATGAGTCTGACCAAACTGCGGGAGGCAGTGGAGGACAGGAGTGCCTGGCGTTCTCTGGTCCTTGGGATCACGAAGAGTCGGACACGACTAAACGACTAAACAACAAATTATACTTTTACTAGCATATTGATGGGGCAGGGAAGGTATGTGATTTGGGTTTTCAGCCTCGTGCATTAAATGTGAGGAAACCAATCCCTCATCATCATGGTGGACCCACCATATCCCTGTGACTGTCTGTCATTTATTTTAACTGTTTTTAATCCTGAATTTTAAATTGTAACCCACCCTGCTGGTAAAGTGTGGGTAATCATAATTATCACCATCATCCTGTACTTACTACCCTAGCTGGCAGTTCTCTAGGTCAAAGGCACAAGTATTTTTCTGTCACTTGCTACGTGATCCTTACTGGAAATGCCTGGGATAAAAATGACTCTCATGACTCCTCTACAGATATTTTGTGACCTTGTACATATACTTCTATTCCACTTAATATCAGCATGAAACAAACCAGGGACTCGGCTATATTCCCAAGATATAGCGCTTTATATGCGTCATAACACTGTGGCACCAGATTGTGCTGCGGAGTCCCGTTTTCCGCCAACGGGATTTCCCTGTATGAAGTTTACAATGCGATTAACTGAATCGCTTCTTTGATGTGCCCAGTCCATATCTGTGGAGCAATTAGTGAAAATACATCACTTGCACCTTAAAAAAAAAATCACATATTGTTCAGCAGGCAGTTGTGTTGATTCATAGCTGATTATAATGCAGTCTTTACAGTGCAAAGATGGGTTAGATGGAAATAGCAAATGGTCCAATGTCCACCTATTGAGCATAGTGTGATGATCATAATGGATCACAATGCAGAAGTTACCTAGGTCAACATTATTATTATTATTATTATTATTATTATTATTATTATGCATTATATTTTCACATATTCATCCTTATTACTGGCTACACTGTCACAGTGATAGGTTATAGGTTAAAGAGCCCCCTTTTAACACCACCTAATTCTTTTCTTTTTTTATAGCTAGCCTGGATTTCCATCTGCCTTGTGTTACATCATTGCACCATGCAGCCCTCAGGGAGATCCACGTTTGGAGGAGCACACTTTCACTTTACATTCACATGAATGGCAAGGAACAAAACCAGCTTGGTCCTTGAATATTTATGTCTATGTGGATCACTCAAGGGGTTCATGTCTCATACAATAAAACTTTGAAAAGCAAGCAGTCACTCTGTTTTTACGTCTACATTCCAGAAAGGAATACAGGGTTGTCAGAAATTAGATTCAAAGGAGTCAACAGTCAAATGCACTGTATTTAAATGTAGGACTGAACTCTTCAACCCAACTCTATTCAGATGCTTGCATGTAGCTTCCCCAACAGCCAACTCAAGATCCACTTAGCAAACTAGGGTGAATATCTGAAGTTTAATTTACTCCCTAGGTGCTTGCATTTAGCGCAAAAATTTGCAAGATGGAGGTAATGAAGCAGCAGGGAATTTCACTTAACCAGTGTTTTTTTCACCCATAGCTGTACTTTTATCTACCAGAACCATATTTGAAATGTTTTGATGGCTCATATTAGGAACTTATGGGCTGCTCTAAAAGCTGCTTGCTCAATTCTTCCTCCCTAAGTTCCAAACCCCAAGATGGGAGTGGGGAGAGGAAAAGGTCAAAAACCAAAAGGAGGACTGAGAAACAACTTTATGGCTTAGTTCCCTGAAAGAATACACATTAGCATTGTGTTTAGATGGGTCTTTTGTAAACCGCTTTGAGAGCTTTGAGCAGTATATAAAATTTATGAAACAAACAAACAAACATGTTTGGAGCTTACTAAATGTTACATGAAAATGCATACACGTACAACCATACCCTGATCATCATCCCTGCCTGTGCAAACAACAACAAAAGTCACTTTGGGAGAGACGATTGACCCCATGCAGTTTCTAAATAAGGAGGGAGTTATGGGGACAGATTCTGCCTGCCTGTGGACATTTTTGCCACCATCCATGCATCATAGGGCAACTGTTTGATGCAAGGAGCCTGCCATACTCACGTAGGCTTTCTGCAAGGAAAGATCACTCTCTGTAACTTGTTTCCCCCCTGTGAGGTTGGATCTTATGTAGACTTTTGGCTTCCCTTGAAATGTCTAGAATGTTTCACTGGAGGAGGAATACTTTAATTCAGTGGTGGCAACTCTTTTCTCAGAAGTGAAACGTTTATTAACATTAATAACACAACATTTCAAAAGTCTCATTATTTAATATATGAGGTGAGCCCCCTACACACACCCTCTGCAAAAGCAAAGATACAAAACAAGTATCAGTCATGCTTTTGAAGAAATGTGGGTTATGTTTCAGAAGCAAATGGTTCACAAAAGCCTCAACACAGATAATCAGAAATTGAGGGTTTGGGTGAGGGATAATACACACAGTGTGTGAGCAAGCACAACACAAAGCATGTTTCTCTACAGAGCTTGCTTTTTAAATTTGGTGTGCTTCCTTTTACTATTAACACAGCAACTTCTCCTGCTGTAAACATGCCACAATTATTGCAATGGAAAATTCCAATGTGCCTTGGGACCTCAAACAGCTCTTAGCGTTAGAAATGATGTTCACTCTGACACAGCTACATCTTAAATTTGATGGAGCTTCATGTTATATAGTTCCCCTAATAATTTTCTAATGGTTCAAAGCATGCAGTGATTCTTATTTTCCTTCTTCTCCAAAACACTCCCCCATTCAGATTGGCTGACCATCTCATATGGAACATTATGGCAGTTCCTTTTTTTTTTATTGGAGCTGTTATTGAATACCGTTCTCCCCTCCCTTTTATTTCATTTAACAGCAGTCATTTAATATGGAGCTTATTCTACCATCTAGAAGGAACCTAGAAGAAATATAGGTGCCACAAAGAAGGCCTATATGTGGCCTTTTTAGATCTTAAGGCTGCATTTGACTCAGTCGACAGGGGGCTGTTATGGTCCAAACTGGAGCATTGGGCTTAGATCCTAGGTTACTTTACCTGATTAAAAAGCTTTACTCAAATAATACCTGCCATATAAGAATAAACCCAGTGGACGAGGTGTCAGACCCTGTTGTTATAAATCGAGGTGTGAAACATGGCTGTGTTCTTGCTCCCTCTCTTTTTAATCTCTTCTTAAATTACCTCACCCCATTACTAAAACTGGTGGATGCTCACAGCCCAAAACTCAATGCATCAAAAAATCCAATTCTTCTATATGCAGATGATATGATTCTGCTCTCATGGACCAGAATTGGCTTAAAGCGTTTGCTAAATGCCTATATTGACTATTTGCCTAGAATGAAAATGAGCATGAACTTCGATAAAAGCAGAATAATGGTCTTGGGGAATTCTCATAAGATATATAGTTGGGTTTTTGGTGGGAAACACATCACAGGTTCTGGTGGTCCTTGCACTGCGCAGTGGTGGTAAACACCAGCAAGCTGTCTATGCACGCCATATTGTACTTTTTTTGCAACAAGAGGTAACCAACACATCCCTTCTGCCCTCAAGGTTTTTAATGCTAAAGTTAAAGCCCAACTGCTCTATGGAATTTCAATCTGGATGTCAGGGTTTACCCAGTCAGTGGAACAACTGTAGGCAGCCTTTCTATTTAAGATTTTTGCTGTCCCATGCTGTGTACCTTACGCAGCCTTGAGTCTAGAAGGAGGTCAACATAAGCTAGCGACAGTTGCCTGGACGAGTTTTCTTTTATACTGGCTAAACATTTGTTTTGCAGCAGACAAAGATACTTTACTTAGCAAAGTTCTGTCAGACCCCTTCCCTTCCCCAGGGGTACAACTGTTTTGCCCAAAGTTACAGCAACTTGGGCTTTCAGATGATCTCCTGGGTGCTGTGGCTTTTCCAGTCGCCAAGGCCATGTTAAAAACTAGACTGTGGGACATAGACCGCCAGGAACGAATCTCAGCTGCAGGGAAAAACATGTTCCCCTCTTTATTTTCGACTCTCCTGGGTGCAGGAATTTAACCTTAATTATTTACAATTTTTGTTTAACCTGCAAGAAAGAAGGGCTTTTTCGCTGGCTAGGTTCAATTGTAATCTTTCTAACGTTCTTTGGGGTAGGTTTGCGGGTATGGCAGAAGGAGATAGGATCTGCCCATGTGATGCCCACCTGGTGGAAACTCTAGCTCACTTGTCCCTTATTTGTAAAATATATGGTGATCTCCACCAACAATTCTTAGACAACCTATGTATCCCAACATGGAAACAAGAGACAGAGGTTATACGCTTCTTATTACAGGGGAGAGACCAGGAGCTCACCAAGACAGTAGCCAAGTTCCTCTATTTTATTTTCTGCTTCCGAAGTACACTACAGGACCCTGCCCTTGCTGGAGTCCCACAGAGGTGAAATAGATTGCTCGCCTCTTCTTCCCTTTGGCAAATGACTGTACTGTTTAAATGGCAACAAGATCGCATTGGCCTATTTATTCTGAATGTTTGTAAGTGATGCCAATAAAGGTTTGATGATGATGATGATGAAATACAAAAAAAGTACCCCACTTATTAGACCTTACTATCCAACCCATAGTTCAGCTTATCATGCACTTTTTTTAATACCAGTGCATGGGGCAGGTGTTCTGGGTTAGGAACTAGGCATTTGGGTAGAATGCGCTTATCATTTGCTTCTGTGTTATGGTCCTAAACAGAAATTTGCAAGGAGCTTTGCAGAAAGAATGGTTCTGAATTGACTAGAGTTCACAGCCCCATCATCTGTATTGAAAAAGAGGTCAAGGAAATGTCAGGTTGCTAGCTGCATGCCTCCAAAAGATGGATATTTGTTTCTTTCATTAATCCCAGATTATGACCTACATGTTAGCTCGCACATGAAAATCTAGAAAGCATATATTTGATCATGTAAAGGTCATTCAGGTTCTAAAAATGATTTGGAAATTTAAAACAGTATATTAGTGCATTTCATTCTGACAATTTGTAATCATCATGACTGATGTGGCACTTTAAAAGTCACTAAGAATATCTAATGAAACTAAAAATACCTATTAGGTCTTGATGACAAGAGAAAAGCTTAGCAGCTGTCATCTGACTTTGGTTGGGACTTTGCTTACACTTCCTCCCAACCTTATGTGCTGAAAAACCTAAAATAGAGACCAAGAAACAATACATTGTGCTTCAGCAGACTTTGTGGGCAACAGCACAATTCTGCCATGTATTGCATGAACACTAGGAACACTAGTCTGATGCTTCTGCTCTTTTTATTCTTAAAGTTTTGCTGTTGCTGTTTGGGAGTGAGTTATTAATTCCTTTACTGATTGTTGAAAGCTGCCTTGAGGGCATTTGCTTGTAAAGGAAGGGTACAAACCAAATAAATAAATGAATGAATGAATGAATGAATGAATGAATGAATGTCTAGCCCACCCATGAATTGAAGTCTCCTGGGCGGGGAGGGTACCCAATAAAATAAAATGGCTTACTCTGCCTAACAACAGGAGTGCCCCTGCCTCTATCCTAAAATACGGTAAATCCCAGGCAAATGGACTCGGCCTGCAGTCCTAATCCTGCTTACCTAGGAGTAAACCCATTGAACAGTGCGACTTAATTCTGAGTAGAGACGGTTAGAATTGCACTGTCAATCATTTAACCTACTTTGGTCCTTTCTTGTGATTTGGGAAAAGCTTGGAGTGGAGGGATGGAAAAATTTTGTACGGTACTATTTTATTGTCAATTTCTTGTTGCAAACCACTATAAAGCACTGATGAATCACAATTCTCTAATTCTTTAATCAATTTAAGAAAATTAAAACGGGAAAGGTGTCCACTGAGAGGAGCCATTTATTTCAAATAGTTCTGTGTTGCCCTTTCGGACAGAATTCTTCAAAAGTACCTCACATATATGAATAAGCCATAAAAGCATAAGAAGACCCTGCTGGATTAAGCCAATGGCTCATCTAGTCCAGCATCCTGTTCTCACAGTGGCCGCCACCAATAAGCCTATGGGAAACCCAGGCTTCCTCAACCTTGGTCCTCCAGGTGTTTTTGGCCTACAACTCCCATGATCCCTCTAAGCAGGACCTGAGCACAAGAAACCTCTGCTGTTCTATGGTTTCCAGCAACTGGGATTCAGAAACATACTTCCTCCAGCTGTGGAAGCAGAGCACAGTGATCATGAAAGTAGCCACTGATAGCTTTCTCCTCTGTGAATTTGTCCAAACCTCTTTTAAAGCCGTCCAAAGCCATTTAATTACACTTACCAAGTAAAAACTAAAATAGCAGCCTAAAAACATTGTACAGCCCTCAGCACAGAACTACATTTTTTTTTTTTTTAAGGAAATCAGCTGCAGTTTAAATAATTAAATAAGAAAACTTCATCCAACTTCTCAGATAAAAGCAGACTGGAAAAAGGAGGCATTCAAGGCTTGTTTAAAAGCCAATACAGTGGTACCTCAGGTTAAGTACTTAATTCGTTCCGGAGGTCCGTTCTTAACCTGAAACTGCTCTTAACCTGAAGCACCGCTTTAGCTAATGGGGCCTCCCGCTGCTGCTGCGCCGCTGGAGCACAATTTCTGTTCTCATCCTGAACCAAAGTTCTTAACCTAAGTGTGATGGGATAATGAGCTGCTTGTGCGTAAAAGCTTGATCCCGCTGGGGTTTGGCCGGTCATCCAAACCCAGGCACTAACGGAGCCCCCAAAAGCATGACTCCGTCAGTCGCTGGTAGAATCTGACAGTGGGCGTCTACGGAACTTACGCCAACATAAAAGCTGTTTGACGGACATGCGCTTTCGTGACTCTCTGCGTGACAGTTTCCGGCGAAGGGAGGGAATTCCTAAAGGGGGTCTAGTTACCTCTTCACTATTCTCACTAGAAGCGTCTGAGAGCCTCCCCTCCGCTGTAACTCCTGCACTCCCCCTGCTGGTTCCTGCTTCTGCTGCAGAGTCTCTCCTACTCTGCTGGAGCCTGTCCAGCACCTCTAACTCCGATGGCAGTTCCCTGACATCCACCTCCCCCCCAGGCCCCCCTTCACCCCCTCCCGCCTCCTCTCCCACTGGCGGTGAGGGCGGAAAGCCCCTGAAAGAGCAATCCTCGTCATCAGAGGATTCAAACACTTCTAGCCACGGCGTCCCGTCTCTCTCCCCGTCTTCTTCTTCTTCGTCGGAGGCAGCTTCCTCACCCACCCCTGACTCTGGGAACCCTTCAAACTCTCCCTCCTCATCGGTGGTCCCAAAGTGTTCCCTTCTAAATCGTGCCACGGTTGCGGTTTTCTTGGGAAACGCTGATGAAATGTTTCTATTAAGATCTCGTCATTCACTACCTCTGCTGGCACCCAAGTGTTTTCCGACTCTACTTCCCCCTCCCATTCTACCAGATATTCCACCTGATTCCCCTTCCACCTGGAATCAATGATTCCTGCCACGTTCATGTCGCGCTCTCTCTCTTCTATCACGAGCGTTTGGGTGGCCTCTCTCTCACGCTCCCCCCACTCACGTCCCTCTCGGTACGGCGACAGTAATGACCTGTGAAATACTGGGTGTAATTTCATGTGACTGGGCAGTCTGAGTTTGAATGCTACTGGGTTGACCTGCTGTATGACCTCAAAGGGTCCCAATTTCTTGGGTCTCAATTTCTTACTCCCACCCTTGAACGGTAGTCCTTGGGTGGACAACCACACTCGGTCTCCCACCCTTATGATTTCACCTTCCCTCCTATTTCTGTCTGCTTGCTTCTTATATTCTTCCTTGGCTCTCTCTAAGTTAAGTTGAAGCTGACGGTGGATCGCTTCCATCTCTTCAAAAAAATGTTCCGCTGCCGGCACGCTCCACCTCTCCCCCCCCTCTCCTGGGAATGCCCGGGGATGGCACCCATAGTTTGCCAGGAAAGGACTCATCCCTGTGGACACATTCTCCGCGTTGTTGTAGGCAAATTCGGCCAGCGGTAGCTTATCTACCCAATCATTTTCTCTGTCCTTTACATAACACCTCAGGTATTGTTGCAAAATGCCGTTTGCCCTTTCCGCTTGCCCATTAGTTTCTGGGTGTCGGGCAGTGGAGAAATTGAGTTCTACTTGCAGTAAGCTCATAAGTTTCCTCCAGAACCTGGAAGTAAATTGTTTGCCTCTGTCACTGACCACCCTCAAGGGGGCGCCATGCAACCTGAAAATATGCTCTACAAACAACTTGGCGGTCTCCTCCGCTGTAACCGCATGTGAACAGGCTATAAAATGACACATTTTGGTTAATAGATCTACCACCACCATGACAGCTGTTTTGCCTTTGGATTTTGGCAGGTCCGTCATAAAATCTATGGATACTGCCTCCCAAGGCCTTTCTGGCGTGGGTAAGGGTTGTAATAGCCCCGCTGGCGCCACCCTCTCTCCTTTTGCTCGCTGACACCTGTCGCAACCCCTAACATATTCCCGCACGTCCTCCCTCACCTTGGGCCACCAAAACTCCCTGGTAACCAACCACATGGTTTTGTGCTGTCCAAAATGTCCCGCTGTGGGGCTGTCATGCAACTGCTTGAGTACTCTGCCCCTCAGTTCCCCATCTGGTATGTACAGTGCCCCTTTGTAATACAACGCCCCGTTCTTTTCTTCAAATCCCCCTGTGTTCTCTTCTGTCCTCCTGAGTTCTCTGAGTTTCTCTTGGGCGTATTCATCGTTCTCCGTACCTTCCATCAGTTCCCTTTGCCCCACCAATGCCGCCCCACACACCCAGCGGTCTTCGGAGATTACATGCCTTGCCTCAGGCGCTCCCTCCCCCTCTAAGTACTCAGGTTTCCTGGAAAGGGCATCCGCTCTCACGTTCTCTGAACCTGGCACGTAACGAATCTCAAAGTGGAATTTGGAGAACTCCTGGGCCCATCGCACTTGTCTCTGGTTCAGGACACGGGCTGTTCTCCAATATTCCAGATTTTTGTGGTCAGTTCGGACTTGAACCTTGTGTTGCGCCCCAATCAGCAAGTGCCGCCATTTCCGGAATGCTTCATGAATGGCGAGCAGTTCTCTGTCGTACACTGTGTAGTTCCTCTCGGATTTGTTCAATTTCCGCGAAAAGAATGCACACAGTCTCCATTCCGACGTATCCTTTCCCGGCTGGAGAAGCACGGCCCCCACTGCTCGGTCTGACGCGTCAGTCTCCACTCTCATTGGTTGTTGTAGATCCACGTGCAGAAGCTGTTCTTCCGACGCAAACGCCTGCTTTAGGCGTTCGAACGCCCGCTGCGCTTCTTCCGTCCAAACAAATTTCTTTTTGCTACTAAGACAATCTGTGATGGGCGCGGTCAAATGGGCAAAGTTTTTGATGAACTTCCTATAGAAGTTTCCGAACCCCAGGAACCTTTGCACGTCCTTCTTGGTCTTTGGTGTTTTCCATTCCAGTACCGCTTGAACCTTGCTGGGATCCATGGCCAATCCCTTGTCAGACAACCGGTACCCCAGGAATTCCACCTCCCTAGTATGAAACTGACACTTCTCCAGTTTCACCCACAGCCGGTTTTCTCGCAGTTTGCTCAGTACCTCTCTTACATCTCGCACATGCTGCTCCTCATTCTCTGAGTACACCAGGACGTCATCTAAGAACGCTACGCAGTTCTTGTAGAGCAATGGCCCCAGGACGTGATTCATGAATGATTGAAAACAGGCGGAGCCTCCTTGTAATCCGAAAGGCATAACGAGGTACTCAAACGCCCCCAAGGGGGTGAACATAGTGGTCTTCCACTCATCCCCCTTCCTCACACGTATCAAGTTATATGCCCCCCTAAGGTCCAGCTTGGTAAAAATCTTCCCTTTTCTCACCTGTGTCAGAATGTCATCAATTCTAGGCATAGGGAAAGTCACTGGTTCTGACACTGCATTCAGGGACCTGAAATCACACACAAGTCTGGGCTTGCCCGTGTTTTTTTTGTCCACAAAGAACACTGGACTGCCCCCCACCGCTCGTGACTCTCTGATGAAACCTCTCTTGAGATTCTTGTCAATGAACTCCCTTAACTCCTGCATCTCACTGTCTGACATTGCATACAGCTTCCCCACTGGCAATTGTGCTCCTGGGAGTAAGGTAATTTGACAGTCAAAGGGTCTGTGCGGGGGCAATTTATCCGCTTCCTTTTCGCTGAATACGTCAATCAAGTCAGCGTATTGTGGTGGCACCTTCCCCTTGTCCATCACTTCCACCCCTGCTAGAGTGGCCCTGCTGCCTGCCTGGGCCTCTCCCTCCTTGCAGTGTTCTAGGCAATGTGCTGATCCAAAGGAAACCACGCGCTGATGCCAGCCTACTAGCGGATCATGTAGTGCCAGCCAGCTCATTCCCAAGATAATAGGGGCTCCTCCCAGGGTGGCTACGTTAAACGCTATCAGTTCTGTGTGCCGTGCCACCCTCATTATCATTGGTACAGTCTGTTGGCTCACTTCTCCTCCCAACAGCTCCCTCCCATCAATCGTGGTAACCTGCAAAGGCTTACTTAATGGGATAGTCTGTATCTGGTGCTCAGCTGCAAACTCCTTACTCATGAAATTACATGAGCTACCTGAGTCCAATAGCGCTCTTATCTTTAGTGGGTGTCCGTTTGCCAGTTCCAGCAACACCTCTATCACAAGTGCTGGTCTTGGGGGTTCCGGCGTGGGCACGTTCACTACTCCCTGGCCTGGCTGCTGTGCCCCGATGTTGGCAACCAGGCGTTGGCTTTTACTTGCTCCTTCATTTCATCCTCCTCCTTCCCCCCAACAGTTCCTGCCATCCCTTGCCATTCCTTCCTTTGCGGACAGACTCTGGCAAAGTGACCTGGCTGTTGGCAGAGATAGCATCTCTTGCCGCTCTTTCCCTCCTTCTTCCGCCCTTCACTGGTGTTTGAAACTGTGCGCGCGCGCGCTGCTCCAATTTCCATCGGCTCTGCTGGCGGGAAAGGCTGCTCCGGAATCTCTGGAATGCGGAAGTCCTTCCAACGTTCCCCCTTTCCTTCCCGCTTTTCCAAAGCTCTAGCCTCCTGGCGTGCTCCTATGGACAGCGCTGATTTAGTCAGCTGGTCCATAGACTCCGCCCTAGGCGCCCGGGAAAGTTCATCTTTCACTGCCGGAGAGAGACCTTCTTCAAATAGCATTTGAATAGGTTCACTAGCAAGGTTCCACCCCAGTCTATGAATCAGCATGGTGAACTCAGTCCAGTACTCACGTACAGATCGGCTCCCCTGTTTACAAGCCATCAACTCCCTGCGCACCATCCCCTGCTCAATCTCGCTGGAAAACATCAAGTCCATGGCGCGAAAAAACTTCATTGTGTCCTTTAAGATTTCATTATTGGCTGCCATCAGGGGGCGAACCCAGTCCCTCGCCCCTCCCTCTAGATGGCCAATCACGTACGCCACTCTAGAGTTCTCATCGGGGAAGTCATCAAACAGTAGATTGAGAGCATATTGCATCTCTGTTCTAAAGGCTTGATAGTTCCTGGGATTCCCCCCAAATTTCTGCACCAATCCAGGCACCCTTCTGGCAAGTGGGGTGGTTTTCCCCTTATCTGCATCTTGAGCCCTCCTCTCCTCCAGCCTCGCCGTTTGCAGTGCGAGCTGGACCTCCAACGCCCTGTACCTTTCTTCCAGGCTTGGATCTGCTCCAGCTCCAGCTGCCCCGGTTCCTGCTGGTTCACTCATGATGCCCTCTGCTTGCACAAACAGCTTTCGGAGACTGTCAGATTGCTGTGATGGGATAATGAGCTGCTTGTGCGTAAAAGCTTGATCCCGCTGGGGTTTGGCCGGTCATCCAAACCCAGGCACTAACGGAGCCCCCAAAAGCATGACTCCGTCAGTCGCTGGTAGAATCTGACAGTGGGCGTCTACGGAACTTACGCCAACATAAAAGCTGTTTGACGGACATGCACTTTCGTGACTCTCTGCGTGACAGTTTCCGGCGAAGGGAGGGAATTCCTAAAGGGGGTCTAGTTACCTCTTCACTATTCTCACTAGAAGCGTCTGAGAGCCTCCCCTCCGCTGTAACTCCTGCACTCCCCCTGCTGGTTCCTGCTTCTGCTGCAGAGTCTCTCCTACTCTGCTGGAGCCTGTCCAGCACCTCTAACTCCGATGGCAGTTCCCTGACACTAAGGTACTATTTCTGGGTTAGCGGAGTCTGTAACTTGAAGTGTATGTAACCTGAAGCATATGTAACCCAAGGTACCACTGTAAAGGTGAACCCAACATCAATCTCAGGGATGGATAAACGGTGCTCCAGTGGCGTAGCGTAGGGGGTGCAGGGGGGGCGGCCGCACTGGGCGCAACATCTGGGGGGGCGCGCTCGCCGCCTCCAGAGTCGCTGAAGAGCCTCGAGCGCAGGCTGTAGCAGAGCCCCATGTCTCGCAGAACCAACGAGCTGTGCGCGCGTCCGGGCTGAAGGCGTCCGGCAGGCAGCGGCTCTCAGCAGTCGCCGCGGAGGGCGCGCCAGGAAGCCCTTCCTCACAGCCCCGCTGCCGCCGCTGCTACTGCAGCTGCTGGGCCATGTTGCATTTTCCTCGCCTCTCTGCCCTCTTCCTCCTCCGGGCAAGCAGCATCATTTGGGCGGCAGCGCCAGCGGCAACTCGCCTCAGATCACCTGACACGGACCCGCCGCTGCCACCGTGGCTACCTTACCATAAATACCCCAGCCCAGGCAGCAGCAAGAAGAAGCTGGCAGCAACGGCAGGTTAGGGGTTAGGGGTGCAAATTACTTGCCTTGCCCCGGGTTAGGGGGCACAAATTACTTGCCTTGCCCCGGGTTAGGGGGCACAAATTACTTGCCTTGCCCCTGGTGCTGACAACCCATGCTACGCCGCTGCGGTGCTCCCATGACCCAGATCAGGCATACCCAAACTCGGCCCTCCAGATGTTTTGGGACTGCAACTCCCATCATCCCTAGCTAACAGACTCAGCTATCATAGCCAATAGTCAGGAATAATGGCAGTTGGAGTGCAGGAACAACTGGATGGGCACAGATTCTCCATCCTTGGGAGGCATAACGAGGTAGCATTGAGGGTAAGCTGAATCAGATGTGATTCAGAAGGAGGACCAGTTATTTATTTATTTTACTGAAGTGTCAGCAACAGAGGGGTATCAAAACCTACTCCCAAGTCCTTGACTGTGAGGACAAAAGCAGGCCTAAAAGAAGTTTTGAGGAAGAAATCAGAGGAAATGTGACACTGAGAATGCCTCCTTGCACAGTTATTAAACTAATACACTATCTTGCCTTTCCAACAAATGACCTTGTCCCTGTCTTCTATAATATCACTGTACCTATTTAATAGGGGGCAGGGTGGAGAAGCAATCTTCACAAGAGAAGTGGAAACAGATAAAAAGCTACATAATTTATTTACACTGTCTCACACAGTTACCAAGCAACGTGCCAGGTTTCAAAAATAGAAAACAGGAACATGAAAAAGGCTGAGAAAAAGCTACCACGACTTATGAATAATTAAGAGCCAGTGCCAAAAATGAAGAGCAAACTAAGGTAAATTTCTAACTCATACCTTTCCCTTATTTTAACCTGTTTAAAAAAGAAAAGTTTAACTTCTTTTCACATTCCAGAACGGTAGAAGCCAACCCTGGTTGTTGTACAGCAGACTCTCTCCGTGACGAAAGTTGATAAAACTATAGACAGTGTCGAGAAAGCAGATACAGGAAAAGTTTTTCTGCCTCCCTCATAACATAGGACTTTGGCTATCCAGTTAAGCTGAATCCTGCAAGACCCAGGAAAGATAAAAGAAAGTACTTTTTCACACAGTGCATAGTTAAGCAAGGGAACTCTCTCTTACAGGAGGCAAAGATGGCCACTCACTTGGATGATCTTAAAAGAAGACTAGAACAATTCATGGATGGCAAGGCTGTGAATGACTGCTGAGTATGAGGGCTATGTTCTACCTCCACTGTCAGATTCATTATGCCTCTGAAGACCAGCTGCTGGGAATCATAGGTAGGCAGAGCAGTGGTGTAAGGAACCATGGAAAAACACCCAGGAAGGGTGCTTTTTTAAGGGAGATCTCCAGAAGTTGTTGAGTGAGACAGAAAGGGGGCACTCATGTCATTCAACCCTGCCCTCTGGCTCCAATCACCCTCTGCCACCGGCCATGCTGTCCCCAATCAATGTCCCGCCCAGTACACCCGCCCCCGCCCCACTTAACTACACTACTTAGGCAGAGTGCTATTGTGCAACTTGCAGGATCCCAAAGGGATCTGGCTAATGATGAGGTGTGGAGACGCTCCTTCAGGTATACAGGGCCAAGGCCATTTAGAGCTTTAAAGGTCAGCACCAACACTTTGAATTGTGCTCAGAAATATACAAACATACTAGCAGCCAATGTAGGCCTTTCAGGACCAGTGTTATATTGTCTCAGTAGCTGCCCCCGGTCACCAATTTAGCTGCCACATTCTGGATTAGTTGTAGTTTTCGAGTCACCTTCAAAGGTAGCCCCATGTGGAGTGCACTGCAGTAGTCCAAGCAGGAGATTTGGTGAGACAGTGCACAGGCAGGTAGGGTCTCAGCCAGCGTACCAGATGGAGCTAGTAGACAGCCGCCTTGGACACAGAAATAACCTGTGACTCCATGGACAGCTGTGAGTCCAAAATGACTCCTAGGCTGCACACCTGGTCCTCTGTCCCCCAGAAACAATACTTCTATCCTCTTGTGATTCAATCTCAATCCGTTAGCCACCATCCATCCTCCAACTGCCTATAGGCACTCACACAGAACGTTTGCCGCCTTCACTGGTTCTGATTTAAATGAGAGGTGGACGCAACTTTGCAATACTGACAGAAATGTATCTGTTGGCACCACATTAAAAATGGATCACACTGAAAAACGGATAGTATTTAAAATGGCTACTAGGTACACAGTTCTACCAGAATTAATCATTTTAGTACTTCGCACTAGGCACACACAATGATCAAAATTAATTCCCCCATATTAGTTAAATCCTAAGATAGCAAGACTGAAAAAAAGCATGACACCAGCAACATGGTTCTCATGATTCAGCAGAATTGACTTCCTACAAAAAATGCTCTGAGCATTTTTCAGAGATGAAGCTTTTCAGCTAGTGCCACATACTGAGCAACTCACAGAAAACTTCCATCTGGCACATGGAGTCTCCTTAGAATGAGCAGCATCCTCCTGCTCGTGAGGCCATGCCTCCTCTTTGATACATGCTGCAAAGGGCAAAGCTGTAATTCTAACAGAATGAAAGTCCATGAGCAAGGTAGACATACAACCAGTTTGGAACCATAAATTGCATTTCTCTTTGCACTATGAATGTCACCCAATAAATCTTCATTCTTAGGAGCAACAACTGCCCATCTGAAATCTCTGCTGTATGCCTCCTATGCTGTAACTCAAAAGTCTTGGATTGGAAGTCTCCAAACTAGTCTTCCCCAACTGATATCCGCCAGATGTTTTGGACTACTTCCAATGGCCCCAGCTAGTATGGCTATTGGTTTTGTAGTCAATAACATCCTGAATTTGGGGAAAACAGCTCTAACCTACACAAAAAATGGCCAGCCACCAACATACTCCTCTATAAAATTCAAACATTGACTAATAGCAGACTTAGGACTTTCAGACATGACATCTTCCTACAGTTTATATTTTGCATTTATGTGACATGTCAATGAAATAAAGTTTCCATATGTATCTGCTATCTTTAATCTTTCAAGTTATTTTCCTTTATTTTGTATGTATGTATATTATTTTAGACTATTCTAACTGCTGCTGGTATAATATATTTCATTTGTAATTTGATTTTATTATGACTGCTATATTTTTCATATGTTGGAAGCTGCACTGAGAGTGTTAGCCCTGAAATGCAGTATATAAATGCTGAAATCAATAATAAATATACTGTCCCTTCAGAATTTCTAGAATAATTTAAGAGAGGGTTTACCAGAGTGATGGGAAACCTGTGGCCCTCCACATGTTGTTGAACTATAATTCCCATCATCCCTTGCCTTTGGCCATGCTGGCTGGGGCTGATGGAAGTTGCCCCTTTATTATCTGTGAAACCTCTGCGGTGTGTCTCAAAGTATTTTCAAAATCTATGGATAATTTCTGAAGCACAATTTCAGGGGGGGAAACATTATTTCATGTATGCCCTCATTTGTTGCATGTACTGGTTCATCACTAACTGTGCATTATCTAGTCCCAGTTGAAAGCCTGCAGCAGGCAAGGTTGAAATCATTAAGGTTTCTTCCCACTAATGCAGCCTACCCCCTTACTGCAGTGGTGAAATTAACATTGGTTTTTAAAGTATCCTGTCAGCTTCACCTCTAGATTAATGCAGTTTATTTTCACCTTCTGCAGAGATGAGGGATAACTTGTTGGTTACATCACTGCTCTTTGCAGGAGGTGTTAGAGGTTGAATTTCTTGCATCTATTTTGTTAAAAAGACACTCAAGGATTTGCAAATCCAGAAGCCAATAAATCTTACACACACACACACCCCAAACAGAAATTAAATTGGACAGAATTGGATCAGGGATACTTTTTGAATCAGAGAAACTACGATCTCTGCATCAGAAACTGAACCAGGTAGACTACTATGATATTCCTACAATCTCTTCCCTCCATTCTTTCTGAATACAATTATTCCTCCCCACATGAGTTTTAAAACACCTCGAAAGTGAGTTCAGTGGTACCTTGGTTTACGGACTTAATCCATTCCGGAAGTCCGTTCTTAAGCCAAAGTGTTCGTAAACCAAGGCATGCTTTCCCATAGCAGCAGGGGGCTAAATTTACAAATGGAACACACTCAACGGGAAGCGGAACATGTTCTGCTTCCAAAGCAAAGTTCACAAACCAAAACACCTACTTCCAGGTTTGCAGCATTCTTAATCCAAACTGTTCATAAACTAAGCTGTTCTCAAACCAAGGTACCACTGCATGTATACCTGTTGGATTTTGTTTCCTTCCAACATGTATATAAACACATGGTGCTCCTGTTTGTTCAGGAAAGAGTGGGGGAACTTTTAAATAATTTTGGAAATTCTAAGAGGTTCTTTAGTTCAATGCATGCACTGAAGCTAATTTCATACAGGAAAAAAAACAGGAAAATTATCTCCCCTCCACTCTGCAGTTTTAATCTGAAATCTTAGGTGCAGTACTGCACCCAGAGCTCTGAAACTGCTCGCGCTAATGAAATTCCCTGTCGCAAAATGCTCCTGAAACAATGGGGGTTGCAAACACTGGACTTGCATGGAAATCCATTAAATAAACTGAATCGCAACCTAGGGCATACTAGGCCAAAGGCTGCCAGCACTGCTTGTACCCATGGGCACTGCTTCGCTTGCCAGCACCTCCAATGATGCCTGTGACAAGGTCTCAGTAACTGTCCGCTCAGTAATTAACAATGCACAAGAGACTGCTTGATCTTACTACTTTTAATGTATTTTGTTGGAAGCCGCCCAGAGTGGCTGGGGAGGTCCAGCAAGATGGGTGGGATATAAATGATTATTATTATCATTACTCAATTCCTGTTTACGCTGGCTCGTCCTCTCCTACACGGAACCCCCTGGTTTTGCAAGAGGCTTCTCTGCCCCTTCCTATCCCAAAGGCTATTATCTACCTTCTTTTCTCATGCCCATGTTTCAATGGATGGCAGAATTAGACACCCATTCTCCCTGCCAATGGAGGACATGTGCAAAGAGCTGTACTCTATGACAAAGCATAGCAGGGTCGATACAGGCCCCCACTTTCCCTTTATGGAGGTGGGTGCACCATTCAGTGGTCCTGTCTCTTTCTTCTCACTTAGATATGGCAGCCATTTTGTTTCTGGCACCACAACAGTTTTTAAAAATTGCAATTGCATCCACTGGCCCAAAAATTTTGGTGACGCTGGTTTAGGGCCTAGTGCCCTCATGTGCTGCAGCCAGCAACTGGCATTGTGGATTTTAAAATGAAATTTTGCCTGCAGCAAATCCTTCTGCAAACACCACTCTGTAGTTTATTTAACTATAGAGAAAACATATGTTTTCCAAAGCCTGATTTCTCACAACCATTAAAATATACCTCCTGGAGGACAACAAGAGAAAACAGAAGGATCGAGACACTGTATCAAGCCCATATTTCCTGGCTCAAAGGGACTTAACGTTAAATGAAGAAGCTTCTCACATTCTATGTAATTATACAAGAAGAGAATAAGATGTGTTCATCTGTGAACAAAATATTATGCTGACTTATGAAGCTTTGCTATATTTCATCATCTTAACATTCTGTCATTACATTATAATTGCAATGTATCTCGCAGAGACATTGAAGTGCATTGGAAATGTCAAGGCAGAGGAACAAAAGGTTGTTGCTCCCTGTCCGATAGCACAAAGTGTTCAACTTTATTATGATGGAAACAGAGATTTATAGTTACCACTAGTCACACCTAAAAACAAAAAGATACACAGAGCATATTACACCTGGCTGCTAAAAGAAACAACTGCATATATTAGATGCAATACTTCCAATGCACATGAATGGATTTGGGTGATAATTCCTTGACATATAAAGCAATCAAGGGCTGAAGGTCTTGCTCTGATTTTGCAAGAGGCTTCTCTGCCCCTTCCTATCCCAAAGGCTATTATCTACCTTCTTTTCTCCACACCTTACTGTGTTTACACATGCATATTTCCCCCCTCTTCACATTCTTGTGCCTCTCAATCCTTCTCCATGCACAGCTGCTTGCTTTGCAAAGGTGCTCAATGAAGACATTTCAAAAAACTGAAAGCTAAATAAGGTAAAGGTAAGGTACCCCAACCATTAGGTCTAGTCGTGGACATGGTAGGAAGGCATAATTATCAGGATAAGCATCTGAAACCGATTTACACCTAATCAGATTATAAACCAATATTTACTTCAAATGAGGACCATGTCATTTCACAGAATCATAGAACGGTTGAGTTGGTAGTGATCACAAGGGTCATCTAGTCCAACCCGCTGCAATGCCTGTAGCATGTTCCGGGTTCAATCTCTGCCATCTGCAGTTCAATACTGGGTAGCAGCATTGGGAGAGAGATTTCTGGAATAATTCAGGACTGTCTATTCAAAGGGTTCTCTCATCTTCTTACCCAGTATTGAAATGCAGGTGGCAGGGATTGAACTCATGTGGTCCTCAAATGAGCTAAAGACCCTCAAATTTTTGATGGGTGGTCTCTGCTAGTGCAAGTACTTTGTGTCCCCCCCCCCCCCCCCGCAACTCTCTAGGGCAGATTTGGGGGTGGCAAGGAGGAGAGGAGAAGGAAGAAGTTGTGTAAGTGAAAATCCTTGCAGCAGAAACACTTTATTGCATACTGTCATTTATCTCTAGTATAGGAACCTACTTGTTTGTAAATTGTGTGGCTAAGTCTAAAGAACGGTGAAACTACTTCCAGGAGCCCAAAGGGGCTTCAGACTCCACACCACCACCACTAAAACACCATCCCACTGTGCCACAAATAAATAAACAACAACAACAGTAATAATTTATTTATACCCTGCCCATGTGACTGGTTTCACCAGGCACTCTGGGCAGCTTCAACAAAAGATTAAAATACAATAATTTATCAAATATTAAAAACTTCCCTAAACAGGGCTGCCTTTGGATGTCTTCTAAAAATCAGATACAGTGGTACCTTGGGTTAAGAACTTAATTCGTTCTGGAGGTCCGTTCTTAACCTGAAACTGTCCTTAACCTGAGGTACCACTTTAGCTAAGGGGGCCTCCAACTGCCGCCACCGCACGATTTCTGTTCTCATCCTGAAGCAAAGTTCTTAACCCGAGGTACTATTTCTGGGTTAGCGGAGTCTGTAACCTGAAGCGTCTGTAACACGAAGCATCTGTAACCCGAGGTACCAATGTAGTTGTTTATTTCTTGGACATCTGATGGGAGGGCGTTCTACAGGGTGGGTGCCACTACGAAGAAGGCCCTCTACCTGGTTCCCTGTAACGTTGCTTCTCACAATGAGGGAACCAGTAGAAGGCCCTCGGTGCTGGACCTCAGTGTCCAGGCAGAACGATGGGTGTGGAGACACTCCTTCAGGTATACATGTCAAACTGCTTTTGACATGGAGCATAGATAGTGAACAGCTATTCATATGGTAAGGAGAGTCACTTCAAGGGAAAAAAATCCCAATTCTACTGGGCTGACACACATCCTATATATAGAAGCAAAGCAGCTCTTTGGATCTCAGCCAAATAAGAACTGCAAATTGATATACACAGATGCACTGTGGCAAGATTCAAAGGCCATCTTTGCATATATCACTGTTACAGATGAATCCTGAACCTTGAGCACATCTGGATACCCCCTGGGCAAGTATAGATGCAACCCAAAAAATCACAGAAAAATCGGAAAAGAATATGGCTGTCACAACATATTTAGGGATTTGACCAGGCAGTTCTAGAACTGCTTATTTGGGAACATGGAAATTTACCTCAGGCCAATCAAAAATTTAGTTTTTTTCCGGTCACTGCATGTACACATGCTCAAAGATGTGGATTTTCCTAGATTTGTTCAGGCACATCCAGATATGTCCACATTTTGGGACTGGCCTGTAACATATACATTAACCTATTATAGAAGTTTGGTTTGTTCATCAGTGGATTATCATTATAGTTATATTTACCAAGTTTGTATTTTTTTTCTTTTTGCTGAAATTACTTCATTTATAAATTAATAAAATTACAGATGCAACATTTGTCCTCAGAGGCATATAAATAAAAGTATAATTTAAATGTTTTCCATACTATAAAGAGCACATCTGGAGGGAACTCGTGAAACACCTTCCAGAAGCTGTTGGGCCACAGGTCCCATCATTCCTGACCACAACATTGCAGGTTTCTTCAACTATGTTCCACTTCATTGGCTGCCAGTAGCAAAGTTGGAGGAACTTACAGCAAACCCACTTATAAACCACTTTGAGAAACTGTGTACCTCTGTGTATGTTTATATTTCAAAAGCCATTCACTTCCTCTTACTAAGTATTGTGGAGGAGGAAGAAAGTATATGGCTGCTCTGTGCCTCACCTGCTTGACTTGGCCTTCAGACTTATTATTTTGCAGGAGGGATTCAAGCACATATCAGATATTTAGGTTCGTGCAACAGAAGTAGTTCTAAGTGCTTTGTCACCCTAGTACAGCAAACCCACTTTAAAAAGAAATGGGCTTTTTAAGGTTAGGAATGAGGCAATGAAATGCAACGTATAAACACCCCACAACAAATCAGAATGAATGCTTATTGGTATATAACTGCCCTGTAAACAAATAAGAACAAATGTTCAGTAAAGACTGGACATAGTCTAACTTCCACTTAAGCTTTGTGCAAGCGAGTCAGGATGAATGCTCAACAAATAGGTCATCTGGAGGACACTCAGAGGTATCTGCGTTGTTTTATGAAATGGTTCCTTGTAACCTAACAGGCACTTGCAATAGCACATCTCATTTCCTCCTTGCCTCTGCTTATAGTCAAGCTGATACGACTTCATTTGCAAGGCAGCTGATGTGTGGCCTGGATGTGGTTTAATGCCTGGTGGATCCTGCTTGGCTTAGTAATGGAACTCAGGAAGGTTTTTCACCCTGATGATCACAATCCCTCTCATACATTTTGCAGTGTCTGTATTTGGCCTTATAATTTACTGGATTGACTTTTAAGTCACGTACATACTATCGGGAGTTTTTTATTCCTTTTAATAAATCTTCTGCAAAGCTTTGCAAACAGGCTCTCATCCACACAGCTCCTGGCATTATAAACCTTGCCCTTACCTGTTTGAAAGAAGTCAAGAGCATTTACACAAGAACCTAAAATGTATTTGGGCTTATGTGTTTCACAAATATTAATTCGATAGGCATTAAGTTTTCTCGATTGGGTTTATGCATGTGTTTTCATATCCCCCCCCCAATAGCTCTGCACTGTTGCTCTTTTGGGCTCTTGCCCAAACTAAGCTGTCATAACTACTGAATTTTATTTGCCTGCCAACACATCCCCAAATTTCCTTAATCCTGAAGGCTTGCTGGCTTGAAGTTGTTCTACCACTTTCCTTCTTTCTTTCTTTTGCCTTCACCTCAGTGATCCTGATTTAGGATACATAGTCAGAAATGTTCTCTCTTGTAAATATATCTGGAAATATTCATTTAATGCTTCAACTGTTTTAGTATCTTGGATGACTATGTTAGTTTCTATAATCCATAACACTGTAACTTCTTTCTTCCTTGACCTCCTTCTTCTGAAATCCAGAAGGGAAAAGAAGTTACTGATTTCCACCAATCCAGTTTTTATATATACAAGTCTATATTAATGCTTTCCATAGGAAATTAAAACCTTCTTTATGCTGAATATTGGTCTATATATTGCAGTGCTGCATACTAACTGGCAGTAGGGCCCCAGCTGAGTAAGATACAAGGTTCTTTCTCAATCCCACTTGGAGCTGTCATTCTGGAATCATAGATATGTTAAAGGTAAGGCATGTGCTATAGTCCTGCCCTTCATTTTAATCAAACTGGAATTTATCAGCTGTTGCTGAAACCAGCATTCCCCAACCAGTCTCCCCCGATGCTTTGGCTGGTTGGGGCTCATAGGAGTTGGAATTTAAAACCAGCAGCTGATCCATCCATAAAGGGGAAGTTTGTGTATCCCCGAACTCAAAAGTTTATATGCCCCTGGACCTCAAAATAAACACTGGGATACCCCATATCATACACCTGCACAGTTGGAACAATCATGCTTCCAAAATACTCATAAATGCATGATGACATCACACAGTCTCCACACACACAAACAAACAAACAAACAAACACATATAGTTAGTTGTATTTATTGATTTGGGGTTTTCTTTTTCCCTCCAGTTTTCCTAAATGCAATATATAAATTCAAAGATTTATGTGCTTGGAATACTATAGTTTGTGTGTATCCTCTAGAAGAAGAAGAAGAAGAGGAGTTTGGATTTGATATCCCGCTTTATCACTACCCGAAGGAGTCTCAAAGCAGCTAACAATCTCCTTTTCCCTTCCTCCCCCACAACAAACACTCTGTGAGGTGAGTGGGGCTGAGAAACTTCAAAGAAGTGTGACTAGCCCAAGGTCACCCAGCAGCTGCATGTGGAGGAGCGGAGACGTGAACCCGGTCCCCCAGAATACGAGACTACCGCTCTTAACCACTACACAACACTGGCTCTAATAACTTTTGTACTCAACCAGGAGGAAATTCTGAAGCAGTGATACTGATGTAGAATAGAATGTTAGGGGGTATAGAACAGACTCCCTCAGAAAGTGGTGGAATCTCCGTCATGGAGGTTTTTAATCAGAGGTTGGATATCCACTAGTCATTGATGCATTAGCTGAAATTCCTGCATTGCAGGGGGCTGGATTGGATGACCCTTGGTGTACCTTCCAATTTTACAATTCTATGATTCCATGACTCTGTCTGGAAGACACCAGGTTGGGGGAGGCTGGCAGAAGCCATGTTTAATGCTTTGGTATACACCTGTGCTATCCAGACTTCCTCCTGTGAGACTCAAATGGCCTATCCAGAATGGGACTTGAACACTGGACAAGGAAAAGATACACTTGTAACATGATCAGAAATGGAGCTCTTTTCATCCCAACCCTTTAAAAATGTTTACCAGGCTTTTAAAAAAGAAAGCCTCTATTCAAGAACACATGAAACTGGATTCCTCACTGCAAAACCCAGACAAATTCCTTCGGTTCTGCTTTTCCCCCCAAAGCAAATCTTGAACGTTTCTCTCTCAGCCCATTGAAAAAGATATTTTTGATCTATATTTATCTAATGTGACAACCATGGGTCTATCCCAAATGCTATCACAAATGACAGGACAACCTTTGGACTTAGTGATAATCCACAGAATCACATAACTAATCTGTGTACCCAACCGGATTTTGATTCATTTTTCCAGGGTGCATCATGGAAAACTTCAAAGAAAAGCAGAGGAACCAAGGCTACCATTTCAGATTTCAGCAGTAAGTGCGGGGGGTGGGGAGAGAGAGAAAAGATTCATAAGCACTGTTCCTGTACAATGAGAGATTAAATTGCAGGTGGCAGTTCTATGTTTTCCCCCTTGCTCTTGAACAGGCAACCATGGCCTCTTGTTTTGGCTTCCAACTTTCCTACCTACCAAGTCAATAATTCAATAAAAACTAAAACAAAGAAATGCTCGGCTAAGAAAAAGACACAATCACCTTGAGGCACTGATTAGGCTGTGAAAGAGAAAAGCTAGCTAGCTGAAAATGTGAATGTTCTGCTATGCTATGAAGGTCCAGAAATCAGAGTTGTAAGTGAATGCGCACTGCAGTGTTATGGTGGTTGCTAATGGCAACTGCTACAGTATTGTGTTATATATTTCATATTAATCTACTCTATTTTGGCCTTAGGTAATTCTATCTGTATTTGCTGCATACTTGGTATTTAACACCCTTTATCCTTAGAAATGATCCTAAAAAATATTTTAGTATCTGTTGCTGAAGGGCTCCAACACAATAGATTTCAAAGATACAGTTGTAAACTCCCCAATTGCCCCAAGCAGTGATAGAATCCGGAGCCGTACTAACTGGGTTTGCTATTTGTTGGATGAAATAACACAAAAGACTCAAAAGCAAATAGTATGGAGGGACCTCATATACAAACAGATACAATTACAAATATGCAGGCACATATCACTTTATTGCGCTTTGCTTTGTTGCGCTTCACAGCTATTGCTCCTTAAGAGGAGGCAGGTGCAGCTGCAGGCAAGCTGGTTGCTCCCAGGGGAAGGAAGCCCCCTACCATGGCTGAAGCTGCCACCACTCCTCTTTTAGCCATTATGGTGAAGCTAGCTAGGGTTGGAGCTGGGGTTAATAGACTACAGCATAGTGTAAACACAACTTTTATATGCACTGGGAAACCAAAAAATAAATAAACTGTGACTCTCTTTACTGCAATATTCACTTTATTGCAGCAGTCTGAAACTAAAGCACAATATATTCAAGCTTTGCCTGTAGAAGCAGATATGTGGAGGCACTTCTACAAAGCAGAATATTCCCAGTGAGAGGAGCCACAGCACAGGCAGCCAATATGGCGCCTCTATCAATTTTTGTGAAACTACGAAGTAAGAGGGTCAGGGAGAGAGACTTAAGAGACACAGAAGGAAGGCAAAGCTTAAGGAAACAGCTACCAGGAAGTGACTCAGCACGAGGCGCACTGACTCCAGGGGTGTGTTTGCGCTGCTGAGGGGGCCTTTTCTCTGGCGCACCCCTTTGACGATTACCAGGACACCTTCTGGGGAGGTGTGCTGGTGATCTCAAAGGAACACGCCAAAGTGCCTTGGCGGGCCTCACAGAGGGGGAGGAGGGAGCCTCGTCGAGGTAGCCTTAGCTTAGCGGTGGCAGCACTGGACAAAGGTAAGAAAGTGGGTGGGGGATGACGGCAGAGTTGGCTTGCGGGGAGGGCGGTGCATGCAACATCACACACACTAGACACTTTCCTCCAATGTTGGGTGCAACTTGTCACCTCTGTCAGTACAAACAGTCTAGAGACAGTGTAGGAGGATCAGACAGAGTCAGGTGTTTAAAGCAAGTGTCCAGATCGAGTGAAGTAATAGTATCATTTTATTCTGCCTTGGTCAGACAACACCTGGAACATTGTGTCCCATTCCAGGCACCAATTTATGAAGGATATTGACATGCTGGAACAAGTGCAGAAGAGGGCAACCAAGATGATCATAAGGCTCATAAGCCTTATGAGGAGTGCTTGAAGAAGCTGAGTATGTTTAGCCTGGAAAAGAGGAGACTGAGAGGAGATGTAATAGACATCTTCAAATACCGTATCTAAAGGGCTGTCACATGGAGGATGGAGTAAGCTTCTTTTCTCCGGCTCTGGAGGGTAGGACCCAAACCAATGGATTTAAGTTACAAGAAAGGAGATCAGAGGAACCTTCTGATAGTAAGAGCTGTTTGACTATGGAACGGAGTCCCTTGGAAGGTTGTGGACTCTCCTTCACTGGAGATTTTTAAACAGAAGTTGCATGGACATTTGTCATGTATGCTTTAGTTGAGATTCCTTCATTGCAGGGATTTGGACTAGATGACCCTTGGGGTCCCTTTCAACTCTACAATTCTATCATTCTGTGATTCCTAAATCAGTCTCTATAGCCACAGCAGACGTTGTAATTCTCAACAGTTTGACTTTACTCCCCAAAGATGCACTCTTCAATGGTCTCCCAAGACAGACAGATTCCAAGAACACCATACCGACTCTTCACCAAGAGGCAGTTTGACTTCTACTTACCATCTTCTCAGACCTCCAGTTACAAAATGTCTGCTTTACACTAGCAGCATTATCTAGAAAACCCCAGGAATGAACAAATAATTGCATCCGGCTTTCACATTCTGATGGTTTCAAAGTTCACTAATGAGCCACATACAGAACGGCAAACTCAAATGCTGTAGAAAGGTATGGCAAGGGGTTTGCATAGATAAGGCTGTTCTGAAAGTCAGTTTTACTTAACCTCAAATGCTTCAAAATCCTCAGATTAGATGTGTTTCTTAGTACTGGACTCCCAGCAGTTTTGTAGCTTTTATTCATTTGGCTTCTTCCATTTAACTAACCAGTTGGAAAGTGCTATGTTTAAAAACAGATGAAATTGCACTGAGCCCTGGTTTTACCCTCAATAATCTGTGGCACTTTTGCAGATACAAGGCACTTTATCTGCCCTCTGCTGAAGCAGGCGACATTGATTGATGGAGTACTTGCTCAGGAACCAACAGCATACCTTTTAGCTGTTCCCCAGGGGGAGTTTTACTTTGGTCTCTAATGTCTCTGAAAGTCTCTAAGCAGCAGACTGTATCTCATGGATTAACACACTAGGATCTTAGGTTGAGTGACTGGTTAGGAAACCATTAGTACAGCATCCTATCTTATTATCTCATTATTATTTAAAATCTGTGGACAAAATCACATCTAAACACAGTGGTTGCTAGCTTTCTCATTGAAAACACTTACCGGTGATTCTCCAGGGCTGAACTAAGAAAATCAGATTTTGCACCAACATTGAGTAAATTCTGGTCAAAAAGCAAAAACTGAATTCAATCACCAGTAGCAATTATTTAGTTTTATTTTATTTTTACATTTATCTCTCCCCTCTCCTCAAAGGAGCTCAAAGTGATAAGTATACTTTCTTTCCCCTCTGAACAACTATGTGATGTCAGTTAGCTAACTCTGCATACATTTCTATATATTGCATAACGGCTTCTGAGGGGCCTTCTCTTAGCCACTGTGGGATTGAAAAGGCAGGCTAGAAAGACCTCTGTGCTGATCCAGCAGGGTCGTTATTAAGGATAGGAAGAATTTGCTTGGTCTGCATTTCAATGCAAACTCACCAAATTTGCACTTCACAAACCAAAACACAACTCACCTTTGAAATTTTAACAATCTGAATTGTGCAAAATCTCCAGCAAAGGAATCTGCACAAAACTGTGCATTATATAAAAATAGTGCACAAAAGTACATTCTATTAGGCAACAATTCCTCACAAAAATACATGTACTAGGCAAAAATGTGTATATTAGAAAAAAAGTTTACAAAAAATGTATACAAATTTCTATGCACAAATGTATGTCTAAATCAAGTAAACTGAACTAAAAACTGGAGAAATTAGAAACAGAATTTAAAAATGACATATTTATCCATCTGTACTAATATTCTTTTTAATGTACTTTTTAATGTTCTTTTCAATACACACTATTCACATGTGATTTCTCTAGCCTATCTTCACTGGAAAATAGTTTTTGTTTGTCTATTTGTTTTAAATGAAAGCCAGAATTGTCAAATGTTCTCCATGCTTTTTCAACTGTTCCTATTAAAACTGTGCAAATTTTATTTCTTAAAATTATAGAATGCTTGATTGTAGAAAAACACACACCACAAAGTGGTTTACAAAAAAGATAAAACAACAGCATTAACACTAAGAAAAATCTGCAATGATAGTTTAAAACAAATAGTTAAAATACTAACACATGTTGGCCATACCCCAAAATGCAAATAATGTTTTCATATCTTATCACAGGTATGCTGATTTACAAACCTAAAACCAAATTTCTGCATTTCCTGGGCATGTTTAGAATCAAGAAATTCTTAGAGCTAAGTTCTTTCCTGCTCCAAATTACTTTTCAGAAGATTAAATTTAATAGCTAGATCAAAAGCCCATCACTATAAAAACACAAAACCTGAATAATGCAACAGAGCAACCTACATGAAGCCAACATATCCTAACAATTCTGTGCTAATCTTTTGTTCCCCCATTTTATGTTGGCAGGCGGGCATACACTTGATTGGAGATGTCTCACATTATCCATCCACAAATATGTTACAGCAGCAGAAACACCGTAACAGCTACTTCATGGATTCCCAATGCTAACTTGATTGTTTCTCCAAATATTTCACCCTACCCTTTTCAGTGCTAACCAGAAGAAAGAGAGAGCATTTGGAGGCAATTCTAAATGGAAATTAAGCTGAGCTTTGGAGGGATACAACATTTGGGTAATTGTCTCCCATAGCTTGTCCAACATCATTTATCTCGCATTTGGCACTTGTTGATTTGCAAGGCTGCTGAGAAATTGAAAAATGCAATTAGAAGAAAACTTTCAGTGTCTCTGGCCTCTCCAGAAGGAAAAATCTGGGGTGCCGTATAGAAATGATGGTGAGGTTATTTTACAAGCTGTTACATTTTAATAAAAGCAAGATTATATCTCAGAAGCCAACTCTGATGCATCCTTGGCTAGCTAATAACTTGTACACATTGAGTTAGTTATTTTTATAAACAGTTAACATCAGCAATCCTTCTCTCAAATTATGTCTGCTAAGCAGGAAAACACTGCTGCTAAACCTCCTCGCTCCAGTGGATTAGTACAAGACTATAAGCAGCATAACTCTTACGTTTGTGGTACGTCCACCTGGAGAAACTCTAGGGAGTTTATCGTTTCCAATCTCCCCATCCCAAGGGGTTTACTTTGAAGAGGAGAAAAATCATTATTCAGGTTTCAAACCCTTCCTCCTGCTCTTTGAGCGGCAGAGCTGGAGCCATCTTGATCTCGACCCTGGTCTATTTGTAGATATACACATGTATGCATGGCCACCAAAGCATAGTTTAGAACAGAGCCTGCCATTTTGTACACTGAAGCTGGTTAAGGTTCCTTTTTAACATGACAATGTGTTACAGGGCAGAGCAAATTAATATAGCATGTAGCAAGGTGACAAGAAGCTTCTACACTAAAGGTAAAGGTAAAGGACCCCTGGATAGTTAAGTCCAGTCAAACTTGACTATGTGATGTTGCGCTCATCTCACTTCAGGATGAGGGAGCCAGCATTTGTCCACAGACAGCCTTCCAGGTCATGTAGCCAGCATGACTAAACTGCTTCTGGTGCAACGGGACACCATAGCAAGTGCCAGAGTGCACAAAAACGCCATTGACCTATGTGATAGCATGTTGGGGTAATGGTTCTTTTCCATGAAAAGGGGGTATTCCAAGTACACTTGCCCCTGTTTCCATCTGTGAAATACTGAAAGATTTGCAGCTGCTAAATTAGGAAGAGAACCATTATTTCTTAAATCCTACGAGGGCCAATAGTTCATACTCTTCCTAACCACAAAGAAATAATTATTATTTTTTTGAAAGAAAAACAAGAAGTTACAATGGCTACATTTCTTGTTCTCTTAAAAACCCATGCTAAGAGACCAATGAAAGCTCATGGGTAATTAGGGCAAGCTGAAAAGGCTCTTCTGAGAAACTGATTTAAATAAATTACAATAAAGCCCACATTTGGAACCATTTATTATGACTAACCTGTGATAACACTTAATAATCTATGGTGTGACCACACTTGAACTACTGTGTATAGTTTGGTTGCTGTGGCTCAACAAGGATATTGTTGAGCTGGGAAAGGTGCAGGAAAGGGCAACCAAAACAACTGTGGAAATGGAGTGGCTCTCCTATAGTGAAAGTTTACAACATCTGAACATATTTGGGACAAACAAAAATAATGAATTTGTCAAGCACTACCAGTGCTTAACTACCAGAAGAGATCTATTGCATTCATATCCTGCTTGTGGGCTTCCCATAGGCATCTGGTTTGATTCTGTGGGTAACAGGATGCTGGTCAGATAGGCTTTGATCCAGCAGGGCTCTTATGTTCTTAAAGATTCTCCCACCCACCAGCGGAATGGAAGCAGGGATCCACTGCCAATTACGGGATTAACTCTGGATAAATATTTGAGGCAGTCATATGAAAATCTCATTCTGAAATACATTTAAGCCATACTCCCACCCAAGTCATTAGCCTCTCCAAAGTGTCGAAAAGTTATATAATTGCATGCTGCTCTCATTGTGTATATTCAAGTCCAACAAAAAGGTTTCCTGGTACAAGTTCACATACATTTAGACACAACTGTCACAAGCTTCCAAATATTTCCTTTGCCAGCATGTATATTTTCATATTTCTAGCTGGTTTAGTCCTTAAATTCATGCACGTAAATAGGAAAATTTGTAAATTACAATCAGTTTAACTCTTTCCTGGCTGCCAATTTATTCAGGCTTCAGCAAGCCTCAAAGAGGAGGGAGATCTGTGGTTATGCATACTGGGCCAGTAGAACAATAGAAGACACTCTCTTTTACGAATTCTATTCCTTTATTTCTTGCAAATCAGTAATGTCTGCAGCAAAAGAGATGTAATAACCTAGCCTAGCATATCATTAGACTGACCTCCTCATAGACATCAGCCAAAGAAATTGGGAGACCAGTTTAGTATATAATGCCAAGCCAAACCATGGCAGCAGTAGGACTGCTTGAGGAGCACTGTGGCTTTGATATCTGCTCTGAGAACCCACACATTTGCTTGTTCATGCTAAACTATGGTTTGGATTAGTGTTATGTCCAAACTGGGCCATTTTCATCTTTTCACATGAGAATTAACCATATCACCTACATTTTACTAGCCCTACTCCTTTGCCTTTAAGAGAAGTATGCCAAACCATAAAACTTTTTTTTTTGCAACATTTTACACTTTATACCTCTCATGTCATGAAGACCATATACAGTAATACCTCGGGTTACAAACACCTTGGGTTACAAACACTTCGAGTTACAAACTCCACTAACCCAGAAGTAGTACCTTGGGTTAACAACTTTACCTCAGGATGAGAACAGAAATTGTGTGGTAGTGGCGCAGCAGCAGCAGTGGGAGGCCCCATTAGCTAAAGTGGTACCTCAGGTTAAGAAGGGTTTCAGGTTAAGAACGGACCTCCGGAACGAATTAAGTTCGTAACCAGAGGTACCACTGTACTGATCTCAATGAAAGTGTCATCAGCTTCACTCTAACTGGTTCTGTGCCTTTGGCTTCAACAGCATCCTGACACAAATGGAAGTTTAGCAGATAAAGACGTTTGTAAGCATTTTTCGCCATGCCAAGAAAAGCTGCAGCCATGTTGCTTCCACAATTGCTTTCCCCCCTCTGTCACCCTTTGGACTTGCTCCATTTTAAAAGGAAATCCAGACAGTGCTGTTGCCAATGCACTGAAATTTAATAATAATGTGTTCTCATCTTTTTTTTCAAAACTGATGTGAGGTGATTTAAAAAACAAAAACAAAAAAACAAGACACAGTTACAGTTACAGTGCCAGATTGTGCAATGTTGACTAGGAAAGTGGAATTGAGATATTTAGAGGGTACTAGAAGTAGCTTTTCCCTCACAGCTTCTTAGAAGAATCAGCAGCACAGAAAGCATGCTGGATGAGCCCAGATAAGGGAAGTGTAGCCCTTATACACACCACTAGTCCACCGAAAACATTAAAAAAAAAAAAGAGTGCTTCAGTTATTATAATACCTTGGAAATTTCCTAACAGTCCTGTCCCAACAACTGTTTTCTCAAGCCTTTTTTCAGTAACTACAAGGACTGGAACCTAACTTTCAAAAGGTTTTCATAGACTTTTGGAAACATTTGGGTCAAAGGTTACTTACCCAGGAGAAACACATCACCACAAAATAGGATTCTGAGGGTATAGGTCTTTTTTTTTTTTTACAGCATTGATGCAGAAGCAAATAGCAGCTGGATGAATTCCTATCTCTTTCAGAATTGCACAAAGAAATGAAAATAAAGTTTACCAGGTGTGTCTCGGTCCTAACAGACCTCCCTACAGAGGCAAGGAGTTGCCACACCTGCTAGAACAGATCCTTCTATACCAGTCTTAAAGTCACAGGGGCACTTTCTAGGTCTGAACTTAATAATGCTAGAAACAAACCACCTTGCTCTTTCTAGGCAACATGAAGCATTTGCAAAGGCTATGAACACGCTATTGGCATCCTGGGTCGACATGCTGTGTCACTGCGAAGATCCATCGACCTCTGGCTCTGGCATAAATCAGTGACTCAGGCCTCCCAGACTCGAGCACACTATACGTAGCAGTGTAAGCTGCACAAACGAAAGAGGCTGAGGCTGTGGTTACATACTAAAGCTATGGATTTATTTTACCTAAATCAGAACAAAGAAACATGTCATCTCTCCTTGCCATCTTCTCAGAGAGAGAGTCAAAACAAAAAGCAATACAGTGGAAGTTCCACTTACACCAGCAAACTGTGCTGGAATGTAAACAGACATGTAACAATCCCATCTCTGCAACTAAAGGTGGAATGGAAACTCCCAACACACCCCAGGGAGTGGGGAGAGAAAAGGAAAGGAACATTACTATCATCTTAATATTTATATACCACTTAATTTACAAAACCCCTAAGTGGTTAACTTCCTTGCAAGTACCATCCACCAGAAGAGGTTCAGCTGAATGGAAAAGTGAAATGAATCTGACAATATTTAAGTTGCCTTTTAAAAACCCACCATGTTCAACTTTCAAACCAGTCTGCTTGTTACTGTGTTCTTCTCCTACAAAGTCCCACTCAGTTTTGGTACATTTTTGTTTACGACATAGTCCAATTGACATCATGGTGCCACCTTCGCAGGGATGGCCCAAAACAATTTGATGCCCTGAAGCAAATGGGTCCAATTCCCTCACTCCAATTTTATCACATTCCATCTTTTTAGAAGCTGATCAGAGTGGCGCGTAATCATTCCGTAAAGAAGCCCTTCTTTGTTCCTGATCCTAGTAGTGAAAATAATACGGAGTAGCAAAATAAACTTTATTTTAGGGATTTGAGATTCACGGGTTTGTATGTTATTGTTGTTTTGCTTTCTGTGAAAGTTTCCTAAGGGATTAGACAAATCCAAGAGAAAAGCACTTCAGTTCCCCAGTCCAGTAATGTGTACAAAAATGTGTATACTGTGGTAAGGTTCGCATAAAAAAATGCATATGGGGCAAAAACACCATACTAAATACATCATATGGAGGAAATAGCTCTGCAAAAATGTGTATATTAGGAGAAATTCATACAAAAATTCTGATGAATTTTCATGATTACTTTTTTTTAAAAAATGCAAATTGATATGGAAATGTTGCGAACCCATAATTGCCTAGCCCACTTTATGAGCAAAATGCATAGAACTAGGTGTTAAAAGGCTGGCTGCCTTGGGAAATCACAGAAAAGGTTATGTTTATCTGAATTATGAGCTGCTTTTAGCCAAGATACAACCAAATGCTTCTGCAGCAAGCAAAGTTTAATATTTCCTTCAAATATGCCTTGCTGTATTGAGGCACCACAGTTTACTCATTCCTTTTATCTTTATCGATATTATTATTGTACCCACTGAAGTATTGTAGAAATCCACATCACTCAGATCATATTATCTAAAACTCTTTGTTATTAGAATTCACAGTATAACTGGATATAAATATAATACCGCGAATACAGTCCCATTCATCCTTATTTCTGATTAAGTTTGCTATGTCATTCTCTAGTCCCATTCAGATGAAATTATATTATTCTATGATTCGGTCTGGATAACTGCTGCATGCCATTTGGGAACAAGCGTTGAGCAGGTAACAAGATCTGCTAAATGGGTTTTGCAGATAAATATAAACTAATATGCCCCCATTCCTGTTAGTTGTTTCTCAGGTAATGTATAAACACTTTAGCAATAATGAAACTTTGTCAAGATAACTGGCATTTGGAGGAAGATATTAGACACAGGTGACAGATTCTTTATAAATATGTACTGTAAGTGACACTTGCAACAAGACATTACCATGTAGAGTGCTCCTCTTCAGGATACTCCATTCCATTTACTCCCTCCTTTTTACTCTCCAGGCACCATAACAACAGTCAGTTAGCATTCCCACTAAATATGCTCAGCCCTACTGGTTTTGTTTTGTTTTTGTTTCTATTCTTCCACATCCCTTCCATTTCTAAACCTTTTCAAGCCCCCTCCTTTTTTTGCATGTTTGCAAATGTTGGGGGTTCCCTGAAGCCTTCTGATATGTCCACACTTGGTTAACATGTTTGCTATTGGAATACCACAATCTCATTTACTAGCCATATCTATTTTTGGAGGAAACACTTGCTTATTTTCAGACCCCTAATTTCTTTTTTGTTCTTTTGTTCTTTCTTTTGTCCTTATTTTCCACCCAGCTCCCTATATAGTCTCCTGTTCAATCACATATTATTGTTACCTCTTTCTTGTTCCTTTTCTAAGTGATTCTTTTATAAAATTATCACCTTGATATTTCACATCTTGGCATCTGTCTCTCTTAAAGGTAAAGGGTAAAGGGACCCCTGACCATTAGGTCGAATCATGGACGACTTTGGGGTTGCAGCGCTCATCTCGCTTTACTAGCCGTGGGAGCTGGCGTACAGCTTCCGGGTCATGTGGCCACAATGACTAAGCTGCTTCTGGTAAACCACAGCAGCACACGGAAATGCCGCCTGAGTAGTGCCTATTTATCTACTTGCACTTTGATGTGCTTTCAGACTGCTAGGTTGGCAGGAGCAGGGACCATACAACGGGAGCTCACCCCGTCACAGGGATTCTAACCACCGACCTTCTGATCGGCAAGTCCTAGGCTCTGTGGTTTAACCTATAGTGCCACCCTCTCTCTAACTGGCTCATTATCCTTTGATATTTTCTGTTTTCTCAGGGAGCGGCTAGACCGTTTAACCCTTTCACTCCTTTTCCATGTAACAAACCTATCTACCTTCTGGGCTGGCTAACATCTCTAAATTAAGCAAGTCTAAATCCCTGGGATTGAATGTAGAAATTTGCTTGAGGTTAAAAACACGTATGCCAGAATATGCAAACCTTTCCTTTGATATTATTCATATGAGTTGCACCATGGGCTTTGCTATAAGGCCACTCTTAGTACCTCTTTCCATTGTGTTCTCTTGGTATTATCTCCAAGTGGAAAATGTCTCCTAAAAAATTACAAGTGCCATTGCAGAGACACAAGGTAATAAACAGAAACTGTCACGGAAATACAGTTGCCTCAAGAATGCAATCAAGTCTCAATCTAGGGCAGGGGCATTTCAGAGCATGACAGTTGTGTAACAGTAACTAGGGTTCTGCACTCATCCTACATTTAAAACAAACTTACCCCCGCAAAGAATCCTGGGAACTGTAGTTTGTTAAGGGTGATAGAAACTTTATTTCTGTGAGGGGTAAACAACAGTTTTCAGAATCTGAGGGGAGGGAAAATATGGTGAAAGAAAATACTTGAATAGGTCCCCACTAGGAATATGCAGTGACCACACAATTAGCTCTGTATCTATAGATACAGAGATATAGATATAGATACTATAGTACATGGAAACAGCCCCATCTGTTTTGCATCCACTCTGTTGTTATGAATTGATTTGTGATTTGGGTCCAAATCTGTCCCCACTAAATGCAATGGGGAAATCTAAAAATGGCTATAGGTTTTTTTCTATTTTCACATGTGGATGAAATGTGTAGGCAGCAAAACTTCTCAAAAGTGTATTTCAGGCAGATACATCCATGAGTTTTGGTGCAGGGAACCTTAACACATAGCAAAAATACTTTTTTGCATCCAGTGGTTACTGTGCTGCGTGATTTTACCTTCGCTACAAAAAACAGTAAAAGTCACGTTTGTCTTGCCAACCCACTCCTTTTTTGGAATTAGCTTCCATGAAGAAATAGAACTATGGTTTTTAATCATTTGTTAGGAAATATAATTACCGAGGAAGAAGCAGGTCCACTTAATAGTCTAATTCTGCCATTTCAACCTGCTCTCACAACTTGTAGGAGAATGACAACCCATGTGAATAATCTCTGCTTATTCCTCCTGTAAATCATTGTCATTGAGGTGCACAGGGGAAATAATTCACTGTGGTTAAAATCTAGACCTGTCTGTCAAAATGAGAGATCATCACACCTCTTCTCTCTTCTCTCCACCCCTCAATCCCAAACTCTGGGGTTTCCCCAGTCAGCTTGACTTTGTTTCTCAAAAAGGTAAAGGGGCCACCATACATTTAACTTCATAGGTGGAAGGGAATGGGGCAAGAGGTACTTGAATCCACCTTGACATAGCTTGTTAACAGTGAGAACTGACTAGAGATTCACTTCATTATTTGGGGTCCAAATAGAGTTGATGCACACCCCTAATCCTTATATCTCTGTCTTAGAGGAAGCTCCAGCAAACCCAGTGGGACTTACTTCTGAGTAAGGAGAAGATATCTCTCTTAAACAATATAAATAGAACCCATTCTAACAGTTATCCATTTGAATTGGCTTTAAAATTATTATGAGAGTTAATTTCATTACAATGCACCATATTGCAACCTTTTCTAATGGCAACCAACATGTCTCAGATGAAAATATTTACAAGCTTTTAGCACCTCTATTATAATACCAAGGATCAGTGTCTTGGTGCCGCCCATTAAAACTCTTCTCCATCTGTTCTAGATTGTATTCATTACTCCTCAACAGCCTTTCCTGCAGTTTTAAAACCTAAAATGATGTTTGCACTTTCAGTTAAAGATATGCTAGAAAAGCACAGTTGTCCTCTACAATCTGCTATACAAAATTAGCCGTAGTCAGATGTGAATGGCAAGTTATGTACTGCATGAAGCATCAGTATTCATGTGTGTGCCTTTACATGTATGCACACTAGACACATAGTGTATGCATGCCCATCTTCCAGCCCCGGCAAATATTTAGCTTTTGGACACTCTGCAGGTCTGAGGAACCCTGCAGATGAACCCTGAACTCTGAGAAACGACATCTCACCAACTGAATTTTATTGAGGCATCCCAAATCCCCAGTTAGGGGCAATGGCTTTCCAAGAAGTAGTAGTGAAATACAGGGAGTCATAGTTCAGCTGGAAAGCACATACTTTGCACACAGAGGGTCCCCAGTTCAATACACAGGATCTCCAGATTGTTGACATATATTTGCCTTGATAGACAATGGAATGTGCCCCCCGGGGTGAAATCAAACTGCTGGAGAATTACAGCACCTGCTATGGCTGTGGAGACTGGTAACTCATAACTGCTGCCTCCTGCATTATTTTTGGTGTGTTAGCAGCACCAAAGTGACCTCTTCACGGTGCAAGCCTAGGCAGTATGTATGGTGGTCCTGGGCTATCCAGATGACAAGACCCCACTCTCAGCCTCCCTGATGTGGTCCAAAGGAAAGCAGAGCAATACATTTGGCACCAGTGTGGCTGCAGGAGAAGCTGGAAAGGGGCAGGGTGTACAAGACACTATCGGTTTGAGGATGGATGGCGGCTAACAGATTGAGTTTTGAATCCTGACAAGACAGAAGTACTGTTTTGGGGGGACAGGAGGCAGGCAGGTGTGGAGGATTCCCTGGTCCTGAATGGGGTAACTGTGACCCTGAAGGACCAGGTGTGCAGCCTGGGAGTCATTTTGGACTCACAGCTGTCCATGGAGGCACAGGTCAAATCTGTGTCCAGGGCAGCTGTTTACCAGCTCCATCTGGTACGTAGGCTGAGACCCTGTCTGCCTGCGGACTGCCTCGCCAGAGTGGTGCATGCTCTGGTTATCTTGCTTGGACTACTGCAATGCACTCTACATGGGGCTACCTTTGAAGGTGACCCAGAAACTACAACTAATCCAGAATGCGGCAGCTAGAGTGGTGACTGGGAGCAGCCGCCGAGACCATATAACACCGGTCTTGAAAGACCTACATTGGCTCCCAGTACGTTTCCGAGCACAATTCAAAGTGTTGGTGCTGACCTTTAAAACCCTAAACAGCCTCGGTCCAGTATATCTGAAGGAGTGTCTCCACCCCCATCGTTCTACCCGGACACCGAGGTCCAGCACCGAGAGCCTTCTGGCGGTTCCCTCACTGCGACAAGCCAAGTTACAGGGAACCAGGCAGAGGGCCTTCTCGGTAGTGGCGCCCTCCCTGTGGAATGCCCTCCCACCAGATGTCAAAGAGAACAACAGCTACCAGACTTTTAGAAGACATCTGAAGGCAGCCCTGTTTACGGAAGCTTTTAATGTTTGATGTATTACAGTATTTTAATTTTTTTTTGGAAGCCACCCAGAGTGGCTGGGGAGGCCCAGCCAGATGGGCGGGGTATAAATAAATTATTATTATTATTATTATTATTATTATTATTATTATTATTATTATCCAACTGTCTTAGGGACTGTACTTTGAATTTGTGTGGGATTTACTCCTTAGCCTTTTCTCTTTCCAAAATGTTCCCAAGATTCCTTTCTGAAACCCTGGAAAATCACTGCCAGTCAGTGGAGACAATACTTAGCTGGGTGGACCAATTGTCTGACTTGGTATGAAACAGATTTCTATGTTCAGGTAGGAATGGACACATCAGTGTATTGTTGGTCACATCATTCATAAGTCCATTCCATCCCATTTCCACATCAATCTGAAAGTTTTTACAAGAGAAGCAACTGCATGAAAAACTGGGTTTAAATACAATTTTATCTTCAAGTTCACATTTTTTTTTGTAAATAATTTTTATTCATTTTCCATTTTTTTAAAAAAACAACCATTCATATTAATGACAAATCAAACCAAATATTTCCACATTCAAAAAGAAAAAACAATATAGCGAATTATATAATCCGAATTAATTAATTTTAATGGGACTTCCCATGTTCTGGATTTCAAGAGCTAAATGTCCATCCTTTATCTTTCTGCTATCTTCTTTATTATTACACAATTTTCCAATCCTGATATTGTCAAACTCCTCTCTCGATCAATCAGTCGCTGTTATAACTCTCTGTCTTGTTTTATTTGACCATTCCTTATTTCTATAATCACGCAGGGGGCTTTTTCCACATTGTTCTCAGTCTTCAAGAGCATTTGACTGCAAGTTCACATTTCTAAATGTATTTCATCCTAAAATATGCATCTCTCGAGGCATTTTGATACTTTGAGCTGAGAAATCATGTTCCAATCCACACATTAGCAAGGGAAGTAAGGATCAGATCAGTTTGCACTGGAATTCACAGAAATCAAATTCTTCAAGAGTATCTAGGCAAGTCTAGGAAAGACACCTGGCTGAAACCCTGGAGAACTACTGCCAGTCAGTAGAGACAATAATTAGCTACTTGGGATAAGGAAGCTTCAAATGCTCATATATGTACACCCAATTTAGGAGAGAGACAATACAGAGATTATACCTTCTGATTTAATACTCCTTGCCTCTTTGACCCAAACAGAATTGGGATTCAGGTAGGTAGCTGTGTTGGTCTGACACAGTCAAAATAATTTTTTTAAAAATAAAAAATGTCCAGTAGCACCTTAGAGACCAACTAAGTTTATTCTGTGTATAAGTTTTTGTGTGCATGCACACTTATTCAGAATTCCAAAAGGAATTGGGTGATGTACACAGGAGGTTGTCTCTTGCCCATCTCTGCTTCATTTTATGCCCAGCTATAAAAGGTTCAAGATTCTTTGCTTTTTCTGTATCTGCTTACCTGAGAAATTACTGGTGGTTTATACATCATAATACGATGCTGCCTTTATAATTACCGTTGACTACCTGCTTCAGTCAGCATTTGACAGTGAAGACACACCTTCTCCCACCCAGGCTTTTCCAGATAGTTAAAGCAGGATGCTGCCTTCTGTAAATTATAACGCTTTATTGCACTTATGTACTTTTTACTGATGTTTTTAGTAGTTTGATGATTTAATTGTTTATTTCTGTAATAGTATTTTTTATTTTCTGTACACTGCTTAGATATATTTTTTATATTAAGCAGTACAGAAATGTTGTTGTTGTTGTTTAGTCATTTAGTTGTGTCCAACTCTTCATGACCCCATGGGCCAGGCACTCCTGTCTTCCACTGTCTCCCGCAGTTTGGTCAAACTCATGTTGGTAGCTTCGAGAACACTGTCCAACCATCTCATCCTCTGTCGTCCCCTTCTCCTTCTGCCCTCAATATTTCCCAACATCAGGGTCTTTCCCAGGTCTTTTCAGTACAGAAATAGTCTTAAATAAATAAATAAATATGGACTTGCCCTGGTAAGTGGGGATAGCTGGAGCATATGGCTCTGCAGTATCTTGATGCTGACAATGGTGGGAACCAAATACAAGGACTGACAATGTCACCTAATTTCCTCTACCAATCCTATAAGAAGTGCACAGTCATGCATCAGAACAACACAGAATCCTTAGAATGACTCCAAAGCTACTATGAAGCTTATATTCTTTCTTTTTTGCATTATTTAATAATAAAAAATAGCTGGAGCTTTGAAACTGCTTGCTTTCAAGTCTGGCAGAATGTACTATTCCATTCCAACCTGAACGGGAAATTGGTGTGTACTCCTATTGGCAGAAGTGCTGCATTAATGTGGAGCAATCAGCAGGTAGACTATAAAAAGCCTGCACAATATTGTGGCACGATTTCGCCGCCCACTGGTTCACAACATTACCTTAATGTTACACCATTATGTAATGGAGCTAAAGCCAAAGCACACAGCCAGGAAACTCAAAGTCACAACATATTCTGCAATATTCTACCAGATGGTGATCCAGCCGCTGAACTTTTGGCTGGCCCTTCAATTGATCAGACCAACCAACCTTAGATTTATTGCACTCTTCAGCTAGCCTCACATGATTATCAGAGTTACTCTTTTGACACCAACTACTCAAGTTCTTGGAAGACCTCAACTATTTGGAGGTGAGGTTAGGTCAATCATAAAATATTATGGCTTTTTTGTTGCATTTTTTAAAACAATTCCAGTTCTCTCTGGGTAGTACTTATCATTAGATGTTAATCATGTAATGCTAAGAACACGCCACAGGTGCACAAATAGTGCCGTAATGTTCCAATGGGTTTTCTTTTTATAGCTGTCAATCTGCTAAGATGGCAAGTGGTCATGTAGCATGATTGCCAATAAAAGCGGGATGCTTTCTTGTACACAAAACTATTTAGTGGCAAATGGGCTACAAACTAGCTGGTATATTCTTGGATAGGCTACATTTTGGTTTAATCCAACATTTCTCAAACTATTAAAAGCTTCTTGCCTTTTAGTCTACAAACCCTACAAGCGCCTACTGCCTATACAGGGTGTATAGATTTGTATACAGCCTGTGGCTATGTGCAAAAAGGAGAGAAAAAAAACAGTTGTCCAATAGTAAACTTCGTATGATGTTGAGGGAGCACTAGCTATTGGGTATCTAACAAATATGGTTAGTAAATGAGCAAGTCAGTAATAAAAGAAAGGAGCTACCAAAAGAATGGGACTCATTGAGATTCTTGTGAAAAAAGATTGAATATTTTTGATCAAGGGGTAAGCAAAAATAGCCTCTCCAGGTTCTCCACCCTATCTGCAGCAACATCCCCCCCCCCCCAGAGGAGGGAAATATGCTGAGTATTTTGCAGAGGAGAGGGAATTCTCCAACTGTTTCTTGCCAGGGTGTTTCATCACTAGAAGCTTGGGAGACACAGCTTTCCCACCCTGGGAAATATAAGAAGCAATCCCATATGGAGCCAGATCATTGGCAAATCTGGCACAGCATTGTCAACACTGACTCACAGTGTCTCTCCACTGATTCAAATGGAAGCCTTTCCCAACCTTTATCTGGAGATGGTCCAGGCTGAATTTGTACAGTTAAGATATGGGATTTCAAGTTATAATGAAATGATAAATTAATATATAATTTCAATATATAATGATGACTGTCAACTTGGAGAACTTTTAAAGGGGTCTAGACAAGCTCATGAAGAACAAGGCAGTCACTGGCTACTAGTTGCGATGGCTGTGTAAGCTTGGGGGGGGGCGGATCCAAAAGCTGCATTGATCCATGATAAAGCCTCTTGGGGTCACATGTCACCAATTCTAAAATATTTTTAAAGGGCACATCTTGGAGATTGGGAGGGTCATAAGAAACCTTTGGCATCATAAAATAACATCTGGGGACCTGTGGAAGTGAACAGTTAAAAACTACCTGAAAAAACAATTACAAAAATTAAAAAGGACAAATAAGAGAAGGGGTAGTGTGTTGGGGAGCCATAAAAAAACCTCTTGGGATCATAACATCCTCATCTGGTACAACCAGCTGAGAGCAATCTGTTTTAAGAAACACACACACACACACACACACACACACACAAACCTCTTAGAGAAGGAAGAGGTTGTATGCAGCCTCTGGATTTAAGGCTAGGTGCCTTGTTATAGAGAACTGCTTGCCAATATAGCCATTATGAGCCCTCTGGGTTCACACACAGCTACAAACGTACTTGAAAAGGGTTTTGGCTTCATATAAGGGCATATAAATGCAATCCTAAATTATGACACAGGTAAAGAAAACTTGACCGCAAAATAAAAAGTATTTTTTAAAGTCTTCTGTTTTAATAATAATTATCATTATTCCTATCATCCAGAGGCCATTAGTGGAGCATGGAATCGCAAAATATTTGGCCCTTCATGATAGGATGAAGGAGATGGGTAGTAAATATACTACATTAAAGCATCAGATTGATTACGAATTTCCTAAACTGAAAAGGGGATTTATTTTCTCAGCACATTCTCCTTGCGTCTTCCCACTGTCAACTTGACAAAGATGTATGTTATTAATTGACACTCTTCCTGGAAAATAAAAGCAAACACATTTTTCATCTCCCTCTTCAAGTGCAAATGCTCCAGTTTCACTGAGGGTATGGCAGAAAGCATTAAAGATTTAGACTGCTATTCTATACACACTGTGAGTGTGCCCCATTAAAACAGTCAGCCTAATCCAAATGTCAAGCATGATTAGAAAACATAAGTCTGAAATTTTAAACATGGGCAGCTGCTGTCCAATCACCATCCAACCACTAGAGCAGGCTTCCTCAAACTCAGCCTTCCAGATGTTTTTGGCCTACAACTCCCATTATGCCTAGCTAGCAGGACCAGTGGTAGGGATAATGGGAATTGCAGTCTCCAAACATCTGGAGGGCTGAGTTTGAGGGAGCCTGCACTAGAGCTTGAATAGTGCTAGCCCAGGCATCCCCAAGCTGTGGCCCTCCAAATGTTTTGGGCTACAATTCCCATCATCCCTGACTACTGGTCCTGTTATCCAGGGATCATGGGAGTTGTAGGCCAAAACATCTGGAGGGCCACAGGTTGGGGATGCCTGGGCTAGCCTATCTCCACCACTCACCCCTACTCTACTGTGCCACAGTTTATGTGCACATGTGACCTCTGTAAAGGAAAGCAGAAATGCATCCAGACAAACTTTGATTTATTCTCTTGCACTGGTGCTGGCTCCAGATCCATTTGTATACAACTGTTTTTAAAAACCATACCATATAAATGCATTTCTCTGCCATTTTCCAAAATGGTGTTGTGAATACATGTGCAAATTCAGTAGGCACTGCTACTGCTTAGGGACAACATTGCAAAGCAGGGCAGTAGAAGGGACTTTTCAGACAATAATGTGTTTGTGTAGGGGCTACTTGAGAAGAATGCACACAGCAGTCCTCACCCTGAGGGCAAAATGGGCATGTATGTCTACCACTATGTAAAGTTTGGCTTTCCAACATGCACTGGCAAGTGATGCTTCCCTAGCACTTTCTGTCATGTACTGAACATCAAACACCTATGCATGGCAGTGCCTTCAGATCATTATTTTCAGGCTATTAAAGGGACCACTATGTCCCCAGGTGGTTATAATAAGGTGAAAGCCACGAGGCAAAGGGTGAAGAAAACACATGAGAGAGTCAATGGCAAATATTAGCAGGAAAGTAGGCTAACAGTGAGCCTACTTTCTAAAATACTAGCAGCCTAAGCCAAGTTTTTATGGTAATACATTATAAGTGCTTCCAAGACATAGCTTAATTGGATTTTATCCAGTCTCCTTTTGCTAGTACTACTTATCGGGCACTTAAACTTCCTGTTTTGTGGGAAGGAAGCCTTCCATTAGAGTGATAAGAAAGAACAAACACTGTTATAACCACACACACAGAGAGAGGGAAGCTAAGAAGAGCAGTGCACTTGTATGGAGAGTATAAGACAAACAAAATGAAATGAGTGAGAAGAGAAACCATAATGAGGGGTCTGCTATATAGATTAGCATACCACAGATTCAGAGCTGTCTGGGGTCACTGCTGTATTTCAGAGGTATCCTAATATACGTAGTACTTGGCTGAAAAGGCAATTCAGCATAATGTTTTTGATTAATCAGTTCAAGACTAGATCATAGTCTAAAAATAGTCCTCTCATTAAGATCTGGTCACTCCAGCTCTGTCACTGCTACAGGATTGACATGCTCCTTTTTTTGTTATCTCCCTTCTCATGTACTTTCCTCGGTTCCACATCTATTAATAAAAAAGGTGCTGGCCACTGCAGAACAATTTACAGTCTATCTGATATCAAGCTGAAGGCAGATTAAAAATGAGGGAGTGGGGAAGAAGGACTGGAAGAATTAACACTTAGATGTAAAATTCTCTATGAAATTCATGCTGGAATTTGTCTTATTTAAATAAGAGGACAACATGTGAAAATCTGATATTCAAACTAAAATACTTAGTTGCCTTCTATTGAATCAGAGCATTGATCAGTGCTGGCCCAGTATCATGTGCTTTGTCTAATTCAGACTAGTAGAGACATTCTCACAGAGCCTGCTTTAAGTAAAGGGTAGATAACTTTTTTTTCAGTCCAAGGACTATATTCCCTCTTGGTCTAGAGGGTGGACATCTGCCAATGGTGGCCATAGCCAAGACAAAAAAAGGTGTGGCTGCCAACATACAAAGAGTATGCATACTACACAAACCACTTCCACCACTTCAATTGGGGTTGAAAAAATAATAATGAAGGCTAATTCCTAGAGGGTATTGGTCTTCCTGAGAACTTCATCATTTCCTCCTCAGCTGTACTCTAAAAGTAGACTGACCTCCCGATATCCCTGCATTTAGGCTTAACTGTCCTATTCTGGTCTGATAGGATTCCATGGAGCAAGGCAGGTGAGAAGTAGCAGCACCATGGATAGCTCCAAGTGAACAACTTGCTGAAACAAGTTGAATCCAAACTAAACCTTGGAAAGCAGTGTTTTCCAAACTTGGGTCTCCAGCTATTTTTTGAACTACAATTCCCATCATCCCTGACTACTGGTCTTGCTAGCTAGGAATGATGGGGGTTGTAGTCCAAAAACAGCTGGAGACCCAATTTTGGGAAACACTGTTCTAAAGTCTCTGGCCCTCACTACCTTCAACCTACTTGTAGAGAACCTAGATCTTGAAGGGCCTGAATTCAGTCACTTCTCCTATGCTCTGTAGCCTCTTGCCTGGTGTGTGCTGGTGAGGTATTATGGGAAGCCCTCGGTTTCTCAACCTCAGATGCCTTTGAGGGCCCTAGCTCTAAAAGCCTGGTTCAATGGGAGGTTGTTCTATGGAACAGCATGCTCCAGCAGCATACTGAGTCCTGAATCTGGTCTGACTTCTTAGCTAATACCTCTGCAGCGTCTGACATCAAGGATCATGACATTAACAAAGCTCTAATAAAAACTTAATTGTGGCATGGGGCATTTTTGATGGGAGAGCCACAGTGCTTAGGGAGGAGAAAGCTAAGCCTAGTTGTTTCACATGGATCCCTGGAAACACCCCCATTATGTGATTAGGTTGTTCAATGGAAGTGATATCACTTAGACAGTTACATTCTTCATTTTTTAAAATAGCACCCCACAAATTGCATTTAATAGTCTATATTTTCATGAAACAAGGTAGATCATCCACCTCTAATTCATGACAAGAAGAAGAAGAAAAAGAAGAAGACAGTGACACTTGGCCAATATACTTTATCACATTGTTGCAGGTCTAGGCTTAGTCTACTAACAATGTTGCTGCTGTGATCAAGTGTGAATGTCAATGACACAATTCCCATTTACAGGGTAAACTTTGAGTATAATCACCAGCAATTCAATTCTAAATTATAAGTAGTAGTGTGATGGCCTGGGATTCCGATTCAGAGGCTGAACCAGAGGAATCCCAGCCTGCACAGGAGTCCCCGCCTCCAGGGCCGGCTGAACTGGGGCAAGGCCTAGATTCTGAGGAGCCTGCACCTGTGTCAGATCCTCAGGAGCAGGCACCAGGTGAAACCATTCTGGCCCCAGAGGTGCTTGAGGACTCAGTGTCTACAGGTGAGCCTCCCCCAGGGCCCAGTAACCCTTCGGCCTCTCCTGAACTGCAGAGGCTTAGGGCAGAGAGGCGAAGGGAACTGGTCGCTCCCAGGAGGAGTGCTTGCCTTAAGGCCAGGAGAGGCGGGGCTCCTGGGGGCCGGGACCGCCCCTGGCCTTAGAGAAGATAAAGGTCAGTCAGCCCGGTCCCAGGTTGTGGGAGCAACGTCGTCATTGAAGAGCTGTTTCGGCCAGCATCCAGTCCTGTTCCTCCGGTGTTCCTGTTCCCTGCCCGGCCTCCTGCTTCTGACCTTCTAGCGTTCTTGTTCCCCGCCCGGCTTCATGCTTCTGATCTCCGTGAGTTCCTGTCCCCGCCCGGCTCCCTGTTTCGGACCTTGCCTCACATCTTGTGAACTCTGAATACGATAGCAGTACCTCCCCCCCGGGACCAGCACAAGTAGAGTCCAAATCTTAAAACCCAAGGCTGCATTCCTATACACAATTGCCTGGGGACAAGTCTCATGTAACTTAATGGGACTTGCTGAGGAGAATGCTTGCATAGATTGTCATGATAGATGTTTATATGGATGTCCCAAAACAGCCACACTGGTAACTGGAGAAGACTACAGTATTTTAATGAGTGATACTGTAATGCCTGAGCCAGTAAGCTGCTACTATTCACTCAAAAAAATAAAAAATATGTATACAATAATCAATCAAATAATAGTATAGTGGGCCAGCCTTGTGCTTTAAATCATTTTTCTTATCTTTAGACCAAACTGCAGAAGTAGAGATAAGGACTTGCTCTAAGATGTGGTAGTTTGTAGTTCTTGGTGTGTGCTTTTAATACAGTTATTTTACTGATCAGTTAAAGTGTCAAGTTAATTAGCTGAATAAATTGAATGGTGTGAAAGCTTCACCATGGGGGGGGGGGGGCTGGGAATGCTGCATTGTGATATACTGATGATTGTTGCCCACCCTGAATCTTCACAAATGTTACATGACTGTGCTAGTATTGTTGTGCAAAATTTTTAAATAAAATTGATATATTGAACAAATATGTGATAAAGCCCAAGGAAACTATAGCACTGCTATACTTCTGGAATGAGCTTTCTTATCCCTCTTAATAGAGCAGTGATGCTGAGCTGGTAAAAATAATTGTGTAAATCATGCACTAATGTGCCAAAATCTCCTAGTAATGCAACCCCTCTCACATTTGCTAATGCTTTGGTTTAAGTTTTCTGTAAGTAAATTTGTAGACATCTTTATAAACCCTAAACTCTGTGAGCTACACTGTAGATTACAATGGTATCTATCAATATCTATGTTCTAGCTCCTGCAACTGCCAGCCTTTCAAAAGCTCTGCTTTCTTAATGGTATACAAGTATAACTACACAAATGGTGCAATTTTGCTTTTTTTTTCACACAAAGAGAGGAGCCACTGACCTGTCGTTATAGTTCTTCCTTTCGACATCCTGTGGGCTCAGGGCTCAATTGTTTCTGCTCTCCATACATATAAACATTATTATTATTATGAGCCCTCACATTTATTTCAAGACCACAGCAGTGTTCAGTCATTCAGTGCTCATGAGTGGACTTATGAGAATATGGGTGGCTTAGCCCCATTCCCTGGATGCCAATGCCCCCTATGCCCCCATCTTATGGGTGATCAGGACCAATCTGAACGGGGCCTACAGACATACAGCAGTATGTGCATGGGAGCCTCTCCATAGGGAAGCAGGCCCTGGAAAGAAAGAAAAAATGCTTACATCTGCATGCACATTGGCACCTTTCAGATGAATTCAAATCACATCTTGGTGAGGGGGCAGCTGTGTTGGCCTCAAGCAGGTGGGTCTCACCAGGTACTTTCTCAGAAGCCTGTACACATGTTTTATGCCCACCAGTGGCGTAGCGTGGGGGGTGCAGGGGGGGCCGGCCGCACCGGGCGCAACATCTGGGGGTTAGGGAAATCCACGGGTTAGGGGGCGCAAATCCATGGGTTAGGGGGCGCAAATTACTTGCCTTGCCCCGGGTGCTGATAACCCACGCTACGCCACTGATGCCCACAGGTACCAAACATCTGAAAAGGGCTTCTGAGGCATGTTGGAAGCATTTGGTGAATTTGTGCAGAACAGCTGTTTACAGAGCAAAGGCATGTACATTTCAAAATTTGACGTTTTCCACCCCACCTGTAAGGCCACAAAATCTCTTTCTTTGTCATGTATGAACACATCTGTATAGGAAGCAAATGAGACAACCATGCAGCCAAAACTGGTTCACAGGACCATTCAGAGGGGAGCAGGAATCAGATAGCATGTCTCTGTGAGCCATATCCTTGTAGGATGAAATGCTTTAGAAGCTTCCACAACTGTAGTAATTCAAGCATCTTAAGACTTTATTCTCTACAGGGGATAAAAGCCAAATGAATATTCTAGTTGGCTTGGTAGTTAGATTTTTAATTACTTATTTGTCTTGGGAAATGATTCAAGAGCCAACCTTAATGCTTTGCACTGTCATGTTATGGAATTGCTTCTCTATGCTGCCATTGGACCAGATAAGGAGGGAATGGGTTGCTTTTATCTTTTTTCTTTCTAGAGCTGAGTGAAAACTCTTCCATTATTATTTGTTCAGAGGTGTTTTGTTTGTTTGTTTGTTGTTTTAGGAAAGATTGGAGGGATGCTTAGTATTTGGTTGCAACGTCAACTTAAACTGCTTTTCTAATTGAGCCACTACTGTATGTGGTAATGATAACGATAGTCACAGTGAATATCTTCTGGGAGCTACCATAAAGTCCCATTGCCACTGAATGCTCTTCAATATGGCAATGGCTATAGTGGAAATGCAAGAAGATCAAACCTATCCATTCTGAAGGAAATCAGCCCTGAGTGCTCACTGGAAGGACAGATCGTGAAGGTGAGGCTCCAATATTTTGGCCACCTCATGAGAAGAGAAGACTCTCTGAAGAAGGCCCTGATGTTGGGAAAGATTGAGGGCACAAGGAGAAGGAGACAACAGAGGACGAGATGGTTGGACAGTGTTCTCGAAGCTACCAACATGAGTTTGACAAAAAACTGTGGCCGGCACTGGAAGACAGGAGTGCCTGGCATGCTCTGGTCCATGGGGTCATAAAGAGTCGGACACGACTAAACAACAATAATAGTGGAAATAAATATTATTTGATGTCAGCAGTCCCAGGACTTGTATTGGGGACTTGTTTTAGCCAACTGCCCTTTGAATTCAAGTCTGCTTGTGGACCTGTCCAGGTATCCTTGCACACACACCCTTTGGTGATAAACATCATGTGGAAAGAGAATGGGGTACGGTATAGTTGCCCCACCTCCACTGCCATGTCCCCTGCCAGCCTCATCCCCATGTGTTTGTCCATGTGTTTGAAGCACATCACATCTGCAGAAAAGAACCCCACTGAATCTGCATAGGTTGTGCCTATGAGCTGGAACCATGAACAATCAATCTATGCACTTCAGTAGGCTTGCCCTCTGCAGATGTGCCCCCAATGCAGGGACAACATGGGAGCAGGACCAGCAGGGGATCTGTTGGCAAGGGTTTTCTGTGTGTTCCTGCTCTCTTTCCATACCAAGTTAATCATTTGGAGGTAAGAATACCCATATTGGATTTCGTGGGTTATTTAAAAAGAAAAATAAGCATCTTGTAGTAAACCTAGGTACAGTGGTACCTCAGGTTACATACGCTTCAGATTACATACGCTTCAGGTTACAGACTCCGCTAACCCAGAAATAGTACCTCGGGTTAAGAACTTTGATTCAGGATGAGAACAGAAATCATGTTCCGCTGGCGCAGCAGCAGCAGAAGGCTCCATTAGCTAAAGTGGTGCTTCAAGTTAAGTACAGTTTCAGGTTAAGAACGGACCTCCAGAACGAATTAAGTTTTTAACCCGAGGTACCACTGTAATATGGTTCACAGCAACACTTTCACTTGAGTACATGCCTTTATATATTTTAACTCACATAGTTATGAAACAAAGTCAATAGAATGAATTATGCTTCAAATTATGGCAGTAAACTTGATCTAAGAGCCTCACAGGGTTTCCACCTTATATCTTTATCCCAGGTAATTGTACTATAGCTCACGCAGAATTTTTTTTAAAAAAATGACTCCCATAACAATTACTGCAGTCTTTCTTTACCAAGAGCCCTCTCATGTGGGCAATCTGCTTTGGCTTCCATTAGTATTTGCTTGTTTGTGTAAAGTAAATGCCGCCTCTTCCTCTAGAACAGGAATAGCTTATTGCTCCCTACCATAGAGCATGAAAGGACAAGCTCTATTCTAGGGGGCTGTGCCTGCTATGAACATACCCACTAACCCTGTAACCAGCACTATTGAGCCACCTAGTGACAATTTATAAATATCACAAGCACAGCAGGTGCTGGAAGAGAGGAAAAGCTTTGAGCACCCAATCATTTGTTGAAGCAAATGCATGTTTAAACAAATGTTTACACTGCAGCCTAGGTTTCAATCGCAGGCATGTAATTAAGAATATAGAAATCATTTTGAGTTTAGTTTATCGAGTGCACAACCTTTTGTATTTTATGATATTGTACACAACTTTAGTAGATTTTGTTTATGAAGTGGTTTATAAATCTAAAAATAAATAAAACAACTAGTACACTGATTAGATCAACCTATTATCAAGGTAAAGAAAGCAAACTTTTAGGTACAGAACTATTAAATTTTATGGTGGAAAGAAGTTGCAAAACTTCTCCAATTTTGGAAATTTCCCCTGGATTAATTTTATTCAGTATGAAATAACCTGTAACTGGGGAGGGGGTGAACTCTTACTGCCATCAACAACTCCCCTCGCCTGCCCTGCCGCCTTTTGTACAACCACACTAGGGAGTGGCACTGGTTGTCAAGTTTCCTCCTCCTTGGTCTCAGTGCTGGTCTTGCAGCAGGGAGGTGCATGGGGGGGGGGGGGACGACTAGAATTGGCTAGCTCCATTGGCTCTGGTTCCATTTACTGTCAGTCTTCCTCCCTTCTGCCCTACCAGTTCCAATGAGCATCAGCCACTATGGCCATTTGTCAGGGATGGTGGAAATTGTAGCCCAACCACATCTGGAAAGCCACAGGCCACCCACCCTGGTGTAAACAAAGTTCTCTGCATAGTTAATCAGTCCAATGTCCTGGGGATGAAAAATTGGCAGCATAACAATTCATAATTGTAATTAATGGAGGCTGCCTGTATTTTAAAAAATGTTAAAAAATGGTGACTGAAGAAAAAGCTGCCTATATTATCTCCATTAGTTCTTTTGCTACACAATCATCCAGAAATTGTTTCACATATTCTGGTAAGTAGACAGGCAATGCCAACCTCTTATCAGGAGTACAAAACTTAATATAAATTATTATTACATAGCAATACCACTCAATTAATGTTGGCCCCCTCATTAAGAATTTACTTTAAAAATGTCAATGGTGAAGTAAGCAACAGAGGGATATATACGGGCAACAATGGCTTGTGAATATCAGCAAATACAACTGTATATTTAAGAGAGCAAGTGCAAAATAGTCCCCATGGGGGACTTATATGATGGGGGGGACCTACATTCAAATTTCCCTACAGCCATGCAACTCACTTAGTGGTCATGGACCAGTCACTAATTTTTAGCCTAACCTACATCACAGAGTTGTTATAAGAATAAAAAATGTGCATGGATGGTTGGAAAAGGCAGGATAGGAATGAACAAATAGCAGATTTATGAATGTGAAACAAAACAAAAGGAAAAAAATATTCTTCAAAATTCTACCTCAGTTGTAATTAAACTAAATGGTCAATCAGCCAAGTGCTAGCACATTTTCAGTTCTATAGCCCCACCACCATCCACATTAATTAATAATTCCCAACATTATCTTAATGGTCCTAAGATATGCTTCAGGAGCTACTCTGCCAATGCGTAGATTGATTTCTGTGCCAGAAAAGTAATGTGGGGAAGTAGACTTTGTTTAGTCTTATCAACTCTTCAGCGTTAAACAAATAACCCTCTCCAGCTTTTCATATTCAACAGCATATTATTCAAAGTCCTTTCATGGTCCCTTCCCCTCTCCTGTCTTCAGACGCTTACAGAGCAAGACAGATTAGAAGGGTCTTTATAATTGACCATACACACTTGATATAAAAAATAAATGCAGTCACCACCACTAGTTAAAAAGGAGCTTCGTTGAAACAAAAGTGCTGTATTTCAATCTGACAAAGACTGTTTAAATTTGTGTCAGCATTTCTAGCAGATTTATTCCGAGCCTAGGCTTTGCAGTTTAATATATCAGCCTCATCAAGCACAGAAACTTTGTTTCAGAGGCAATTTGTTTTAAAGAATTATAGGGAATGAAAGCAATTGGACTGGACTTTTTTCTTTTTCTTTTTGATTTCTTGAAATGCTTTATACATTTAGAGAACTGAGAAAAAGCCTTTCTCACCTCCCCTTTTATCTTTTGCAACAAAGTAGGCAAAGAGGCTGGTCTCTTAACTGCCATTTAGGAGAATGTGATCCTTAAGCCGCTGTCACAGTCCTTTCCTGTAGCTCCATGGAATAAAATCTCCACTTCAGTGTCCCAGTGAGCTTGTGGGGGATTGGCTCTCTCAGAGCTGTTTTGGGGTCACCAATGTTTCAGCTTCCACAAAAATAATAATAAAAAATATCTAGCCGTTTACTTGTGAAGGTCTAAGAAAATGAGTCCAGATTAAGCAGTAAACTTATTTATTTATTTGTTTGTTTGTTTGTTTGTTTGTTTGTTTACTCACTCACTCACTCCATTTATTTATCTACAGCATTTTTAAAAGAATCCTCACTGGAGAGGGCTTGATGGTATTACCCTCTTCACTCATCATGTCAGTCTAGCTGTCTTTCCCTCCCTAGATTTATTATTCCCCACAGGGTTCAGATCCTGGAGCAGAACTGGAAAGTGTCCAGGCCACAAGGACAGCTCAGCTCCCGCAACACAGTTCTTCCCTACTCCCTTTTTTTAATTTCCCCAAGCTTTTTACATACTTTACAGTTTAATTCTTGCCTGATTATTATTGAGGTCTTGTTGCTCTTGTAGTTTGTTTTATCATTTTATTTATATTTTATTTTCTTTAAAAATATTCACACACACAAATGTATACCTCCCTTGGGAGATGATTGAGCAGTGCTATAATAATATATATAATAAAAAATAAATACATTTTTTCAGCAAAAAGGCACACAGGGAAAGAAAACAAAATCCCCCCAGGCTGTTTCCAATTTTTAACTGTAGTTAAGAGACTGAACCAGCTGCGTCTACATCAACCCATCTAATACAACCAAATTTTCATACGACATGTGGTTTTTAAAATCTTCTAGATATGACAGTGCCAAATTTGGTGACAGATTAATATGATTACACCAAACATATCTGGGAGGTCTCCAGATTAAACTGACAAGTCCCTCAGTATGACCTAAAACATCTTTGTAGAGTTAATTATGAATAGCAGGATTCAGTAATTTAATTCTTCAGCACATCTGCTGCACAGACAACATGTTCTCTGCCAAAGCTTCACACATATAAAGACTGGGAAGAACAGTCCCAACACTGGATGAGGAGCAAGAATCACACAGATGGTTAAATTTTACTGGACTCTTCTGTAAATTCTTTGGCAAGTTGTATCTCAATAAATTGGAGCTGTGTGAATTTTAAAATTCAAAAACTGCACTGTGGAGATACAGAAATTGCTACGTACATTAAAATCTCTATGCAAAGAGGGAGATGGCTCTAGCCCCAACAACCATCCCATGCCCAAAATGGAAATTAAAAGTCAAAGTGAAATAATTCAGTGCACACATAGATCTAAAAGATTAGTGGTGTGGGTGAAAGGCAACATTATATATTTAGCTTGTGCTTAATCAGGAGTGAAAGGGTGTAGTTATTCAGATCTGTTTAATTCTGGTGGGACTAACGAAGACAAAAGTCTGTGGTATTTGTGGGTGGGTAAGATGAAGCAAAATAGCCAGGGTTAATGAAGTTGGGCTAGTGTCATGACTTCTTTGCAGGACAGTAGAGATAAGTGGGAATTTGGCTAGAAACTGCTCTTTGTGAGTGCTCTCCTATGGTCACGGTCAGGGCATCCCAGTGGACACATTTTGCAGATCTTCCTACCCAGCGGTGGAAAGTGCCTCATGGAAGCATCCTCCTAGATACTTTTGAGAGCACAACCACTGTTGCTCCTTACTGCTCAGACAACACAGGGTGTCATGGAGGAACAGGGAAGACTATGGATCTACTAAATCCAAAACCCTCCCATTGTCTTGACATGCCTGCTGCATGGTAGGATAAGTGTACCATGACTGAAACTGTCTTACTTATTTTTGTTCAAGCCACAAATGCACGCACACACCCAAACAAACACACCACCTTCCAGGTTGCCTACCACAAGACCACCAGAGAGAGTTCCACCATAATAGATTCTCCATTTATGACCTTATCTGCCCCTATACTTCTGCAAGGAAAGGTGTGTAGGAATAATTGGCTTATGAAATAACTACAGTATTGTAGGCCATATTAGCACTAACGTAATTATTCAAGCTGTGTATAGTCTGGGAGGGACCTTGTCAGTAGTACAGTACACTGCACAGTTTAAGCGATAAAGGCTTTCACCAAGAACCCCAGAAGTTCTGTGCAGTGCTGAGCATTCTTCGTTAGAGATCCCTAGTCTCTTGACAAAACTATATTTCCTAGGTCTCTGCCATTGTGGTGTGGACATGACGATAACAGTGCACATTCCTAGACGCAATGGTGAAAAGAACTGGTCAGCAGGTTCACCTTGAAATACAAAGTGAATCAAATTTTTCTCCCAACCCTAACACGTACGAAAGAGGGCTTACTCTCTCCCTGTGCTCTGAAGGGATGACTGTAAGGAGATCCTTTCACAGATTTTCTTCCCTTTAGTCTCATTTCCTTTGAATTTCACATGCCATCACTGCAACTGAGGAGGAGACTGTCTGTACAGCACCTATTATGTGACTTAAATTGTATGAATTATACATTTAAAAATTACCATGAGAGACAAAATTCACTCTTTTAAAATATGACTGAAGGTTTCACTGCTGTAAATCTGCTTTTTCCACAGGCAGGATTTTAGATCATTAGTAACTAGGAAGAATGGCAGATGACCTGTCCTAGAACTGAGCAATGTTTTTGCAACAAACAAACAAATAAACAAACAAAGCATGCACATTTGATAGGAAATGCAGACTTTGGGTAGAAAAGGAAATACAAACGATTTTTCACCAGCAGCCTGAAAACAACAGCTTGCTGCAGCAGTTTGGATGCTACCAAGTTACTGTCCTACATAACCAAGCTAGATTGCCTACATAACCAAGCTAGATGCTACCAAGTTACTGTCCTACATAACCAAGCTAGATTGCCAAGCTAGATTGAATGCCAAATGATTGAAGTGCAAAGTTCACCCTGTGAGGATGAAGAAGATCAAGATGGGCAGTCTCTAGCATGAGAGAGTGGTGTGTTTTGTAAACTGCAGTGCTGCAAAAATGTTCACAGCATTCGGAATATCGTGCAAGATAACTTTGGAGCTCCCGCAAAACAAAATTTAAAAAATGAATGCTCCTGTTTGGTTTCTGAATTACATCACCTTTGAGTGCTCACCATCACTGACCTCCCTTAAACCACATCTCTTTAAAGCATCTTTTTTTGCATGTAGGAGATCCTACCTTCAACCTCTAAACAAGGCTAGGAGAGACCCCTGCCTGAAACCCAGAAGAACTACTGCCAGTCAGTGTAAAGTACACAATACTAATGGTCTGACTTGGTAAAGCTTCCTGTGTTACACTGTTGCTTGCATTAGAGCCCAAAAACCTTGTTCATGGCATAAGCATCGGAGCTTCCTTTTCCTATATGAGAAAAGGACTAAGACCACATCATCCTCAGTGGAAGAACAGTGCTAGTCATGGCAATTTCAATGAAGACCTTCTAGGCCAGGCATCACTACATGCTGTGGTAGCTATACAGAATGGTGTACATGGGACAGTGTACACAGCTCCCACTTGTCTCGCTTAGAGTTCTCCAGATATTGTTGGTGCCATTTCCCAAAGGAACTTATTGAATTGCTGAATTGCTCTTAGAGAGAAGAGTTCCCTAATACTTAACAACAGTTTCTGTTCCAGTAGTTTAAACCCTTTGTTTTCATGCTCTGTCCTCAGTGGATAAGATGAGCAGCTGTTCCATCTCTTTCCCTGTCTTTTAAATATTTAAAAACTGTCAGCAAATTTTCTCCTCTCCTCCCCTTTCCTTTCCTTTCCTCCAGGCTAAACATGTCCAGTTCCTGCAATCTGGAGCCAACAGTATTCCATCCAATTGGATTTGGATAATTGGGGTTGGTGAAATAAATGTTCAGTGCCTACATTGAAATCCATGGAGGTCTTGTCCCATATGATTATCTGGGCAAAGGAGACTGGATTCCTAGTACCTCCACTAGATACTGCTAGGTCAATATTCAACCTTCAAATAAATGGAATGTTTTAAAACAATAGATGTCATCTAAATAGCCAGAGTAAAGCAATGCTTTGGATTTTGGGTGCTTTTTTTCCTTCAGGATAATGGGTTTCAGGTTCTTCTTGCTATTATATTTGCATTCCAATCTTCCACCAAGCAGTTCAGAGTAGAATATATAACTGTCCCTTCCCACCAATTTATCTTCTCAACTTTGTGAGTTAAGTATGGCTGGAAAAGAATGACTTCAGGTTGGGATCTTGAACCTTCTTTTCAGTCCTACACCAATACTCTAACCCAGAAAAAATGAACAATGGCCCTTGACACGTTGATAGCCCTCCAGCATAGCTCAGTCAACAGAAGATGAGAGTCTTAATTTCATTCATGGGTTCAAGCCCCACATTGGGCAAAAGGCTCCTGCACTACAGTGGTTTGGACTACATGACCCTCATGGTCCCTTCCAACTCTACTGTTCTATGATTCTATGAACTCCCATCATCCTTGGCAACTGGATCACACTCTCCCTGATCTGAGTACTATATTTGGATGAAAAAGTATGAAGCATCACCTAATAGCAGAGCCTTACAGAATTATGACAGTAAGTCTAGAGAAGATTGGAAAGAACAGTGACCTGCTATCAGGGTTGTAAAATGAAAGAGTCTGCATCAGTTATATAATATTTTTTCAGGACCTGTATAGCACTTTGTCTAATGGCTCTTTTTCATTTGCTTCTGACAACCATCAGAACCACCATTCAGAATCTGTTCTCAAGCACAGGCACACCAATAATAATATTTTTTCTGTATGAGTTGTGTGTAATTTTACAGAACAGACAGGTTCAAATCAATTGATAGAGAATGCCTGGTAATCACATTAAAAGGGGGGCGGGCAGAGAAGGCCAATCTGCCATTTACTGACATATTAGCCAGTTACTCCATTGGGATGAAATTCAAGTTTTGAGGCTGTCCTTAGGGAAAACTTAATTTTTCAGCTACCGGATTTACCACATGGGGTTTCCTTCTTCAAAATAAGCCTTTCTGGCAGATGAAGAAGGTGTTGTTAAACTGTTCCTTGGGATGTGTTTGACAGCTAATGCAGGCTATTCCAAACAACTAGAAAACTCTCAATAAAATCTAGGCATTTTCCTTCCTGGTGTGGTTCAGTGCCATACTCGTTTTATTTCTTAAGTTGTTACTCATGAATATCATGTCAGCTTCAGTTTGCAAGCTGTATTTTATCATGAACATCATTCCACAGTAAATCTCTGTCTTGTGCTACACTGAAAGAGTGAGCATGACACTCAATTGGTCTGTACTGATGGTTGTAAAAAAGAAAACCCCACAGCTCTGTATTTTTTCCTATCCACCCCCAGACTGCTCAGTCAAAGGCCAGAATCAAAAGTAGGCACAGCAACAAGTGTGATTCTTACCTCTGTACAGTAGGTTACCACCACGCACCATATATTTTCTATACACACAAAACTCTCCATCCATCCATTCAAGCAAGCAAGCAGTATTATCACTAGGACACGTCCCAGCCAGGCAAAAGCACCTGCAAAGGGTGCTGAGCAGGGCCAGTGTGAGTTGTGGCCTAAGCAGAGTCCAGAGGGCTAAACAGAGAGACCTGAAGATTACACTGTAAAGTTGAATACTTATGAACAGTACAGTATGCACTAGAACAGCGGCATGATGATGCTGTGGGTTTCGTTTAGGTGCTTACTTATGTAAAATGGTATCTCAACTTCTCTAAAATATTGTAGAGGCATTGCAAAAAATTGTTTGGCATGCGCTTTTAAAGTGACTGCAATATATTTATTACCCACTATAACTTATGCATTATCAACTAAACATCTGGCAAGTGGCCCCTTTAAGAGAAATAGCTATGACCCAGGAGGTCAGCTCCTGGATTGCAGACAGGGAGTTGTGCTCCAGCTAGAGGACTTAGTTACTAACTCTGTGCAGGCTCCCAGGACTCACTGGAAATAAAGTTTTATTTTTCATTACCTCACCTTGTAGCGAGCTCCTACACAAACAACAGAAAACAATATGCTAACTGCTAATTTGTAATTATCGTACTAAAAGCTATTGTTTAGCTTTATAACAATGCTGTTTTCCACAATGTGTGTCTTTGATTGTGCTTTTCACAACAAGATTGGTTAGTAACTAATGAAGTTTGCTCTTCTGTGGAAGGGGGTTTATTACCACATTTGCAAAATTGTTAAAAGCTCTTGCATTATGACAAACCAGTAATAAATTGGGTTGACCTCTGGATTAGCATTACCCAAACTCATTATTTGTTCTATTCACACATAATTTACAACCATGACAACCCAGAATGACATGTCAAATGTAAGTAGAATGGCTTCAGCACAGCACACAAATATCAATTAACTATTTTTTCCCCTTAGAATTCAATTAGGCTAATGCAGACTGTCCTATTTAAAGAGTTCAAAATGTCATTATGAACTATGCTTGTGGCCATTTTCTTAACCCTATTAAAACATACCTTCTACAATTTATATTTGTGGTTCACATGAGATAATTATGCTTTTATATAAAGTCCCACTTATATTCACAAAACGAAAATGTTGCCCAGTGTTTACATATGAAGGTATTAGCTAAAGGGTCTCTTTTTTCTTTTTTCTTTCTCCTCCTGTGATGAGGCTGCATTTTAATATTTTAATGTTTCAATATTTTAATGTTGTATTTTAATCTTGTTTTTAAGTTGGTTCATTCAACTTGTTTTTATTATTGCTTGTTATCTGCCCTGAGCCCGGCCTTCGCTGGGGAGGGTGGGGTATAAATAAAAATTAATAATATTATTATTAAACAATTATAATCACCCCAGCATATTGAGTTATCATACAAAAAAATGTGTGAGTTAAATGTATCTTTCTTGTCTAAATGCGCCACGTGCACCATTTGACATGTGCCAGTGCGCCATTGACATGTGCCAATGGGGCAAGACAATGTGTCAGTGGTTTTGAAGAGTCTCTTTGTGATAGAGATGGGGACATAAAAGAAAATTACAGGTAGCAAGAGGACTAAATAAGATAATAGATATGCTTAGTGTGTACCAGTGATTAATGAAAGTCGGCACATAATATTCAACAGGCTTATCCACTAAGATTTCTAATTATCCTGGCTGGCAGTTCCCTTGCAATACTCTTTGTGCTCTCTAGTGTGTTAATAAAAACAGAGCGAGCATAATGAAACCATCTGTGGTGATACTGGTGACTATCCAAAACAAATTGTGTAAAAAATATCCTATGACCAATATGATGTACAGTGAACCACCTACTGTTTTATCTAATTTTGAGCCAGTCTATTATGGGAGCGTTTCCGTGTGCTGTGCCGGTGCCGGCTCGCCAGAGCAGCTTCGTCACGCTGGCCACGTGACCCGGAAGTGTCTGCGGACAGGGGTACCTTTACCTTTACCTTACCTTTGCCTTTGGCCAGGGCACAGCCTGACTCCCTCCCTCGGCAATCTTCGCGGAGCTCTGGCCCAATGGTTGCCAGTGGCTTGATTTGAATTAATTTTATAATGAATGATTTTAGAGTGTTGTTTGTGCTGTACTTTTGTACTGTTTTATTGTTGTTAGCCGCCCTGAGCCCGGCTTCGGCTGGGGAGGGCGGGATATAAATAAAATTTATTATTATTATTATTATTATTGGAGCCAGCTTCTGAAGCAAGGAAGCTCCTGTACTCATGGTGGCTCTTCAACTATTTTAGAGCCCTAGAAAATCAGTGCAGAAGATTCCCTACTATACCTTTTCCCTCCATCAGTTAAAGTGTGACTGGAGAGGTACGTCAGAGGGAGGGAGAAGCTGCCATGTTCATCCCCACTGCTCCCTACATGTTCACAGAACTCTTAACTGCAATTCCAGAAGAGGGCTAATAATGTAAGTTGGATCTTCTTAACAGAGGCTCCATGTTGTGCATGGCCCTGGAACTCTTCCCCAACCGGCTTGTGGGTGGGGCTTGCCCCGCTCCAGCCGGTGGTGCCACAGTTATGCCACTGGCTTTTAGTCAATCGGCAGCATGGCAAGGTTGGGGGTTGGGGGTATTTATTCAGCAACGCAACGTGGGGACCCTCTCTTGCTTCGAGCAGGGAGGGGCTAGGGACATGCAAGGACCCCCGGGAACCCCAGGGGTGAACACCAGTCAATATACATTGATGGAGCTCCCACTGCTGGTTGTTTAGCCTTCCAGGCTTCCTGAAGGGTGGGCAGGAGCCAGTTATAGTTTTGATACCAGTGCCTAAGCCAATACCAGTCACGCTTGTGTATTTAATAAAGTTGTGCCCAAAATTTCTCCATTAACCTTTAAACTAAATTCTGTCTCCACTGTGTCTTTATTTCCATGGGGGTGGATTTTGGGGCTAGAAGCACAACTACAATATTAAGCATAGTAAAACAAGGAGGTCTAAAGAGAAGAAGGAATCCCACCCATCGGTTGATTATTGTCAGTGACTTGTTGTTGTTGTTACCTACTCAGCACCACAAATTTTCCTTGGCAAGGCGTTTTATCTTCACACTATCAGTTTATTCATATGGACTTTGAAGTGAAGCTATTGTACACAACCTTTTATCTGAGTATTCTGCATTAATTCCAGAGTTGGGAACCTATTTAAAGCCACAATCCTTTAAGAACCCATATAAGTACTCCTATATCCCTTTATCACTTGTGTTATGCTGACCTGCAGCTAGGACATCGGCACAGCATGGAAGTTCTCTTAAGCAAAGGCTTGTACTTGACTTCTGAAGTATATGTAAAAAGAAAGAGTCTCTGTCAGAAGCCTTTTGAAACAGTGAAAGTGTGATATTTTTGTGATGGTTCAGTGTAGAAAATATTTAACCATTCAACACCCCCCCCCACACAACCAAGATCCAGAAATACACTGTTTCTTTTTTTTCTCTCACACACAGCCTCAGTTTATGCCCCAAATCTGATAATGCACCTTTTTTCTATAGAGATACAGTGGTACCTCAGGTTACATACGCTTCAGGTTACAGATGCTTCAGGTTACAGATGCTTCAGGTTACAGACGCGGCTAACCCAGAAATAGTACCTCGGGTTAAGAACTTTGCTTCAGGATGAGAACAGAAATCATGCTCTGGCGGCGCAACAGCAGCAGGAGGCCCCATTAGCTAAAGTGGTACTTCAAGTTAAGAACAAGCCTCCAGAACGAATTAAGTTCTTAACCCAGGGTACCACTGTACATATAGAAAATGCATGAATATATTAATGACCATAGGCAAAGTCTGACTGGATTTTTCAGGAGTGAGTCATGCATTTAATATCTCATTCCTCTGAAAAAGTTGCTTCCATTTTAGAAACTCTTCCCTAGCCCCTCCACAAAAAACAATGCCAGCCCTTCTGAGAACACTTTCTAATTTTCTTTTATGTAAAATTGGGGAGGTGAGGGAACTCCAGGCCAATTATTCTCCATTAGAATAATTAGAAATATTATCCTATTAGAAATTGGATAAAGCAGGGATCTCCAATGTGATGTCCTACAGATGTTGTTATATTGCAGTTCCCATTATCTCTGATCATTGGTTATGCTGGCCAGGACCGATGGGAGCCGGAACCCAATAACATCTGGATGGTACCATGCTATCTACACCATCCTGGTGTATGTCATAAGTTTCTCTGTGGGCAGATATTTGTTAAGATGTCGTGAAACTAGAGAGAAGGGGAGAGAAAGATTCTGGTGTCAAGGGTTGTGATAGCAGTTAAGGATACAAGTGCCCTTATATCCCTTTGACAGATAAATCTTCTAAAAGCCTGTTTATGGTAATTTTTTGAAGAAGTAATCTGCCTAGTTAAGCTGCTAGAGTAGGTTGCAAGGGTTACACAATAATACTATGAACTAAAACCCTTACGGTAACTTACAGTTTTCTTGGGAAATCATTCGTTTTCTGCCTTCCTGATTCTAACACATTGCCAGAGTTTCTTACATTTTCCAGCAGCACAGTGTTATATGATCATCCCAGAAGATATGGCCACTTGGAGTCCTCTACCTCACTGAAAGTTCACGCCATCCTGTTCCAGATTCACTTAGTATCATCCTCCCTCAAAAAGATGGCAAGCATGCCTGAGTGCCAACTTTCCCAAAATACCTTCTGTTCCTTAACTCTGAATGAGAAGTTCACTCAAACAGTAAGGAAGAAACTTGCTTTACGCTTCAGATACATCTGTACATATTCTGTTTCTATGTGAAGCTGCATCACTGGACTATTTTTATTTATTTTATTGTATTTTATTGAATTCATATACCACCCTATACCCGGAGGTCTCAGGGCAGTTCACGGAACAAAATAAGAATAAGCTCAAGTTGATAAAAATGAACATCTGAGCAAATCTGGATGGGAAGGGCAGTAAAAATAATACAAAAGGCAGGGGATCAGAGGTGGTTCCTACATGACAATGAATGGTGTTCCACAGACACACAAGACCTAATACTTGAAGAGAGTGGGGTATGTGAGCATGTGTGAAGAGGGACCCAGCTTTATTTCACATATCCACCCAAATGTGGGCCTTCCAATGTGTAAATTTATTTATTATTTGGTTACAGCATTTATAATTGTTGTAAGGAAAAGTAGAGGGGGGCAGGAGTGTGTATGCCATCTCCTTGGGGAAAAGTTGGGGACTACTTTGCTGACTGAAATCCCAGACTTTTTCTGGATTTCTACTTGTGCCCTAGGCACTTGGGGCTGGTGTATTTTAGAGAATTTGATTTCTGGCCTATGTAGGCCTAGTTCTTCTAGTTTAGGAGCTCCATCCCGTAAGGAACATCAAATTCATCCCAGTTCCAGACAGAAGATTAACAGGTCAACAATAATTTGAAGTAATCTATGTGAGGCCATGAGTCAAATGAGTAATCAGGGAAGGGAGAGCATTTTGTTGTCCCTGCTCTGCAGCTACAGGCTTGTGCTGTTAACAGTAGATCCCATTCTAGGTTAAAAATGTAATAACATTGCAGAACACAATGCTTTCATTACAAACCTCCATATTTAATGCAGCAAATTAAATGAATGATGGATACCAGCAGTGACTAGACACAGTAACAATGCAATAAAATATGTCCCACCAAACAGTGCAGCAATATGTAAATGATGTGGTTCATATGCACAGAAAAAGATAACAAGCTCTTCAGAGAGCACAAATGAAGGATCTTCCATGTAGCAATTTTTGTTATTATTTACCTGACCTTGGTATATATAATGAAGCTTGCACATAGCATTTCAAAGATATTTCTTCTCTCTTCCCACCCGCTGTGCCTCAACAAATGACACACTGACTGGCAGAAGTAATGGAATGTAATGAAGTATAATGCTTGAAGTTGTGGAAATATAATAGGAAAAATAAATTTCTAAAGCTCAATGATGTTATTTATGTCAGAGCAACAGTGTACTAAAGAGCCTGGTTAATCTCAAATGACTGTCTACAGAATTTGGTAACCAGTGCTGGAGAATATAGGACAATGGCACTATTTTAACAAGAATAGAATTTGCCACTGGGTTAGAATATTATGCTTACCTTTATTCATAACTTGCAACACTGAGAATTGGATAAAAAGTGGAGGGCATTCTTCTTTATTTATTTATTCCAAATACTTATTTCCCAGTTTATAGCTCTGAGGAGCTGTCAAAGTGACTTACAAAAGATTACATGAAATACACTTTCAAAAAAAATAGTTAGGCCAAAGGTTAGACCAGTAGGAGCCAACCTGGTAACCTTCTGCTGTTGTTGGACTCTAGTTCCCATCAGCCCCGGCAAGCATGGCTTAATTAACAGGGATGATGGGAGTTGTAGTCCAGCACTATCGGGAGGGCAACCCATTGGCGCCTCCCAGATTAGACCCCCCCCCCTTTTTATGAAAGTGACTGTTTCTGTTTTCATCATTGCTCCCACAAGGGTCTTAGTTTATGTAAGGCCTTTTAACCATGCAGTCTGGTTTTCAGGTATATTTATATGCAGAGAAATGTGAGCAATATAGCACAGGCTGCTAGGAAGACACTGGCAAATGTACATGCAAAGTGGCCCTTTGATTTTGGGGAGAAGCTAGGACTTTCAGAATAACATGCAGTAGGATGGCCTGGGATTTCTGCTAATCCACCTTGCTGTGAGCCCTGCAAAACCTGCTCCTTTGTTGGTCTGGCCTCTTTCCATCTGGCCTGGGAGGACAGGGCCTTGATTGACTCCTACTGCAAAGGCTGCTACTGTTGAGGATATTTAGAGTCTAGAGACCATCATTTAGGAATTATTGCTGGAGTCAAGATTTAGTTCTGGAGATTGCTGTTTTAGGGGATTCTTCTGTTTTTACTGTTAGACCTTATTATAAATGATCAGTAGATGGTTCAATTTTATTGCTTTCTATTAATAATGTTATATTTTCATTAGCCTGCTGTTTATAACTAAAACTTGTCATGCCTTGCAACTGTTAGCAAAGTAGGTAAACTTTTTAAAGTGGTGTGCTGCCCTGAGCATGCTTTGCAGTGGAAAGGATGCTTTGGAACAACAACAACAACAATTTTATTTGTACCCTGCCCTCCCCGTTCATGACGGGTACTTCAGATTTGTCTAAACAGGTACTGCAGTTACTAAACAGAACATAAGTTCACATGGTCAGTTATTCCCTTATAGATTACGCCTGTACACATAGAGTCTAGAGGACTTTCAGTTAGACGTAGTAACCGATGTTTATATATAATGAAATGCAACATTTGACCACCTTAATTTATTTTACAACAAGGTTCTTCTGGGAGGGTCTTTCTTGAGTCTTCCTCTAATCAACACTCCCTTACAAAACCAGCCCCCATCCTGGCAAAAACCACCACAAATCAAAAGATGAGAATCTGGGCAACCCATAAAAATACTCATCAGATCATCCATCTTAGCTATTATTATATTTGTTTATTATTTACTGCATTTCTACCCCACTTTTATCTCCAAGGAGCTCAAGGTGGCAAACATGGTTCTCCCTCTCCTCATGTCATCTCCACAACAGCCCTGTGATGTAGGGCTAGGATTGCCCAAGGTCACCCTGTGAGCTTGATAGCTAAATGGGGAATTGAACCCTGGTCTCCCAAGTCTTGATCTGACACTCTAACCACTACACCACACTGGCTGTATAAAAATATAGCTTTCTGTGGCAAAATGTGAGGTAAAATGGTTGAATCGAGCTAACAGGAGCCAGCTGAAATGTTTGATTTTGCAGCACAAGGAACACTTTCACACAAGATTTTTGTACATTAAAGTCAACTAATATTTTTAGCACATAAAAGTAATATTTGATGTCATAAACCTATAAAAAAAAGCTGCCCATATACAGGGTGGGTAACTACTGTGGGAAGGAATCAAGGAGAGAGACAGAGGTACACAAAGACAGTATCAGTTTCCTGTTGCAGATTACTGGTTTTCTTTTCGGTGTATGGTGTTAAATTATTTTTTATTCCATTTATTAAAAGTATAAACCACTGTACCCCCCAAATGAGCCCAGGGTGTCAAACAGGTAACCAAACTGCGCAATTAAGAGTAAAAATAACTTTTAAAAACATATCTTTAAAACAACTAAAAACATCCAGAACATTTAAAAACATTTAAGAATACTTCAAAACCACCACATGCCCACACAGCTAATGATTTCAAGGTTTTCAATATTAAATTTTCAACCGTTTCTAAATTTTGTCAGCCTCTTTAAAGACCTCAGTCAAAAAGCAAGTAGGAATCTTCAAAGAAACAAAAACACGGGTGTTTCTTTTACATTTATCTTGAGAAATCAAATATTCTTTCCTACCTTTCAGCCTGACGGTGATGCTGAGGGGAAGGATTTTTGAGTGGCTTCAGGGGACAACGTGAGTAATACTGTGTAAGGAAAGTACGCCTCACACAAACAGCATTCGGGTTTCAGTAGACTCCATTTGACTCCATTTCAAACATATGCAGAAAGACTAACTTAGTCTCACCCCTCTTTTTTTTTTAAAGGATCCTGACTGCTCTTGTGAAAATTTCTCCCCTCAGAGACAGAGCACGGTTTCCCCCTCAAAGGTGGTAAGAGTGCCCTTCCTCGACATTTTGCTTTTTATTCCTGCATTGCAGCGGCTGTTCTTCCATTTGCAGAGGGTTGGACTAGATGACCCTTCCAACTCTGATTCCACCCATTTTGCCACCCCCAAATAGGCAGAAAGAAGAGGGCCATTTAGATTCAGCCATAGAACCACTTCACATTGTACGCATGCATCGCTGTTGCAGAGCGCCTGCGGGAATGAAATCATTGCACACAGGTGGCCCCCTCAGCTGCTATTTGGAATGGAAGGTACCAGTCAGCGGCATCTGAGATGCCTATCAGATTTTCCCGCCTCCCTTGTGTACTGTGTAGCTGCTTGCTTGTGGAGGGTTGTCCCTCTGGCGACATGGAGACAGAACTAGGATCTTCTCTAATATAAAAGCTTCCCAGCATGAACAGGACTGGCCCGAAATATTTTTCTGCCTGAGGTGAGGAACAAGATGGCTCCTCCATCCCCATTCTGAGTACAGAAGCTTTACCTAATGGTACAGCCAACCCTGGTTGTGAAAAGAAAAAGAAGGAAATAAACTGGGCAATGGAAATATCTGTTTCCTGCTGTTTTTCTGCACTGAGGTACTGCCTGTGCTGTGGTAATTTCCCCAGTTCTGTGGGATAATTACACAGCCCACTGAAATTGAAAATGGACACAATACTCCAGAGAACATAGCTAAGCTTCCCAAAGCCAGTTTCATGCTTCTAGATCTTTTCTCACAGAATCACACACTTGAGCTTAGTTCAGGTACGTGGATCTCAAGGCCTTTACAAATTCTCATAATTAGCAGAGGCAGTATTTTCTGCTGAAAAGTGGGTCAAGTCTCTTGTTTTGTTTTGCTCTTCTTCCCTTGTATTTTATTGTGGTTAGTTCTGCATAATGTGTTTAGCCCCACCGTGTCAAGTGTGCGTGTTAACAATATGTTTGCAAGGCAATTTGCGATTTACCGGTGAAATGAAATGTTGAGGTTCCAGTCAATGAGAAATCATTCATAAATGAAGGGAAAAAAACCAATATCCAGTGTGAAGCAAAGTTATCTGACATGCTCTAGAGTAGGATGGGCATATATCCCATTATTTGAAAGGGTCACCTCACATTTCCATAGAATTTAACAAATGCTTCTTATTTAGGATGCTCAAACTCCAGCATATTTAGGCAGAGTTCCATATTCATGTACATTATTTTAATACTGTGCACCTTAAGCCTCTCATCAAAATGTGTGAATTGACCCCAGTGAAAAGCACTGAATCTGTAACTTCCTACATGTGATACTCTTAAGAAGGGGCAGTAGAAATGACTACCAAAGATCCATTGCTCCTCCCAGACTCATCTGTACAATTCCATTTATATCCAAGGTGGAGAGACCTCTAGGCATGAAGGCTTTTCTGAGTCCCAGATTCAGAGACCCAAAGAAGCCTTCACATGTAGAAACCATATAAGATGTTCATACTAATGTGTGGGTGGCAAGTGACCTATGCATTGTTAGAGGTGGGCCCAGAGGCACAAACCTACATCTCCTTTCAGCAGAATAGGCAACTTCATATGAGTAATATTTGAAGCATGGCTGTGAAATTGGGTGATCTGTGATAACTCATTCACACACACCAGTGATGCACCATACATGTGTGAACCAAATGCATTGTTCAGATGTTCTATATATCGGGTCCAGAATGTTTCTTCACCCAAGGGCTGCATTCCCTCAGCAGAAAATGACCAAGGGCCATGTACTACTGGTGAGCAAATAAAAAATCTGTAGGGTCAAGGCATTCACCTGCAAAATACAAACACACACACACACACACACATTCAGCTCCCTTGTCTTCCATACTGTACACTTTAGATGGACTAGTTGATCAACAGCTGAGGCCCTACTCTGTAAATATTCCCACCATCAGAAGGATGAACATATGCAATAGGCTTCTCATTCCCTGGAGCAATGCAATGTCAGCGATATTGTGGGAAATTAAAATGGCAGCTTGACCCAGGTGCCCAGCACTGCTCATAGTACTTCTACACACTATGATACTGCCACAAGGTAATCCCTACAGAGTCAAGTGATGCAGAAGGAAGGCCGGACAGAAAAATAAGCCCACAGGAAAACCCTTGCTCAGAGCTCAATCGTATAGTATCATATCATACAGTATTATATTGCATTCTTATATTTTCACTCATCTGTCCAACTCCATTCCAAATGATGTGGAAGCCTATGCTCTTCATATAATCAGGGACAGGGCATATAATATGTGAAGAGGGCTCATATTAACTATGAAATTGGCTTCCTTTGTGAGGCCATTTGGGTGGCCAGTTTATATGGAGTGCCTTTGCCTACAATAACTGTCCAGTTCACACCAAGCCTATTCAAACCTGACCTGTACCTAACATTTAAGCAAACCATGGTTGGATGGCCATCTGTGATGGATGCTTTAGCTGAGATTACAGCATTGCAAGGGGTTGGGTCCTTTCCAACTCTAAGATTCTATGATTCTGTGAACCAAGCAGTCCATGTGCAAAGCAGAAAATGTTTTGACCTAGAGTGAGTATATATGTCATGAAAACAAGTTATCCAAAAAGGAATATCAGGCAAATATATTTGCTTTGGAGGTGATCATTGGTCCCCAAACCTCACTGAAACCATGATGTTCAATGTGCAGACCCATCATATGTCTCTCTCTGCAAAGCATGCACTCTTTGCCCAGTTGCCTCATTTGTTTGTCAGCAGCAAACAAAATCAATTTTCTGCAGCTGCCAAGAGCATCTGCAGTGATAAAACTGGAAAGATAATTTTAATAACAGCTTCTAAAATAGCAGACACCCAAATATTCTACTCCCTAAACGCCAAAGTCAGAAAAATAATAATGGACACATGGGATTTATTTAAATATATGTTGTTGGCATCCGTCTGTCTTGGAATACAATGGAGGAATGTGCCTTTGCGAGTGAAATAAAACTATTGGAAAGTTACGGTGCCTGCTGTGGCTATAGAGATCAATACAGGAGAGTCATGGTTTGTTGCAACTGAGGCAGATGAAGGTGTCCAGTTATGCTGCTGCAGATGCACCATGATGTTTCTTCTCTCTGCTCTCCTCCCAGCAGTCATTCTTTCTCTGGTCACTGCAATGGGCATATGGCCTGACCATCTCCAGGCCCTGCAATTGTTTACATACCGTATTTTCCCGTCTATAAGACGCCCCCATGTATAAGATGCCCCCTAATTTTTGACATTACTTTTTAGGGGGAAACCTTAGTCTTATACACGGAAAAATATGGTATTTATATAGACATGTGTGTATGTGCGTGTGTGTCTATATATATTACTCACGTGTGTGTAAAAGACAGCATGGATTGATTGTGACTGACAAAGGGCACAGCACAATTAAATTATGCAAGTGGTGTTTCAAAATGCCAGTCAAATTGGGTCAGGTTTTCAGACCAACAAAAATATGAATGTGCTTTCTAATACAATACTATTAATAAGGGCTGACCCTACTCCGACTTTATCAACAATTAACTATAATGGCATAATTTGTTCTCAAGAAAAGCATTTGTTTCTTCAGTATAAACCAGATGGCAGGAAATTATAAAATCATTCTTTCACTTAGAAAGTGGACAAAAGATAAAACGTATATACTCGAGTATAAGCCGACTTTTTCAGCACATTTTTAATGCTGAAAAAGCCCCCCTCGGCTTATACTCGAGTGAGGGTCCTTTCGGGCTGTTCCTTCCTCCTCCACCACCTTTGCCACTGTCGGTGGCGGAGGAACAAGCAGTCCGAAAGCAGCCTTTTCAGGCTGCTTGTTCTTCCTCCGCCGCTGCCACCACCACCAGGTTTGTGGTGTAGTGAACCAGCTTATACTCGAGTTAACAAGTTTTCTCAGTTTTTTGTGGTAAAATTAGGTGCCTTGGCATATATTCGGGTCGGCTTATACTTGAGTATATACGGTATATGCTTATGCATTTAAAGTCCCATTTCTGTCCCTCCTACCTAGTGTCATCTGATGCTTCCATATTTTTATCTCCCTTCTCCAAACCCCAGTCCCTTGAATCTCCAACAGAACCTGGTTTCACCATATGAAGTGTTAACGTATGTGGACAGAATCCTTAGCTGTGACTGGCTATCTTTGCACCTCTTCCCCTATGGAACCCTAATCCTGATGCTTCTAACAGTTCAAAACCAACATCTGGTTCTGTTGTATCCCCACAAACTGGATTTAGTGCCACATCAAACAAAGTTGCAATGGAAAAGAAGTAAGTTGGGCCAGCACACTATAGGAGAAAGGGATCAAATACAACAGAATCCTGGACTTAATGGTTCTCCTGCAATGTAATGGTGAGAAATTTCTCTCAATGGTGAGAAATTGTCATGGATGCTTTAGAAAAGCTGTTCATGTCAACATTTCTTTCACACAATGGAAGGTAGAGAAGCTGTGTTCTTGTTCATATCTGGCCACCCTATCAAAGGCATTGGTTGCATGCTTACATTCTCCATAGAAAGGATAGATCTTGCCTTTCCCATCCTCCAGTTAGGATTAGGATTTTCAGTATTCAAGACAGAACTCTTTCTCCTTTATATACCTGCTGAATCAGAAGAGGAAGTAGGGCTGTTTCTCTCATCTATCCTTACTTTCCCTCAGCCCTTTCCTTCTGTCCATCCCATTCATACAGTGTGGGATATTTGCCATCCTCTTAACTATTCCAAGTGAAGTATGGAAAAGGAATCAAAAGACCTAGAGTGGTTGTGGTGAGGTGGAGAAAGTCACTTGCTGTTTTGTCTCCTGATTCTGCTTCAAATTTCATCACTGAATTTCTGGGTTGAAATATGATGGCAATCCTTTTGGGGTAACCCTTGTTTCCATTTGCATCTTGAGAAAGGAAACAGAAACTAAAGTCCTCAGCACACTGACTGAGAGAGCCAGAGCAGCATAGTGCTTAGAACCTGGGAGATCAGGAGTGAAATCCCTACTCAGCAATGAAACTCACTATGTGACCTTGGGCCAGTCACTGTCTCTCAGGCTAACCTTGCTCACAGACATGCTATGGAGTCAAAATTGAGGGAAGAGAACCATGTATGATGCATTGAGCTCCTTGGGGGGCGGGGAGACAGGATATAGATATAGGAAGCAAGCAAGTAGGTAAATACTTGAAAGTATTTGAAATCAATGGGACTTACACAGTGCTATTTTTCTAGGAAAAGGGGTGTCAGAACTCACTATGAACACCTCCCTCGTTCTCTTAGAATGGCTCAAAGGGGCTAGAACTGAGTACCACCGAGTTCCAGCTGAAAAAAGCCCTGCACTTACTTCCAAGGAACCCTCTCTCACTCATTATTTTATTCTAAAGTTATGGAACTTCCCTTCCATACTGGTGCATTTGCTACTGTAAAAAGGTAAAGGGACCCCTGACCATTAGGTCTAGTCGTGACCGACTCTGGGGTTGTGGTGCTCATCTCACTTTTTTGGCCAAGGGAGCTGGCGTACAGCTTCCAGGTCATATGGCCAGCATGACTAAGCCGCTTCTGGCAAACCAGAGCAGCACATGGAAACGCCATTTACCTTCCTGCCAGAGAGGTACCTATTTATCTACTAGCACTTTGATGTGCTTTCGAACTGCTGGGTGGGCAGGAGCAGGGACCTCACCCCGGGAGCTCACCCCGTCGCAGGGATTCGAACCACCAACCTTCTGATCGGAAGTCCTAGGCTCTGTGGTTTAACCCACAGTGCCACCTGCGTCCCTATTTGCTACTGTATCCTCCCCTTAATCAAATGTGTTTTTGTGCATAATCCAAATAGTTTGGTAAGTATCTCTTGACATTGCATGTTCCTACATTGCAGTGTCTGACAAGGTACGCTGCCATAGATCAGTAGGCATAGGTATTTCTGTTGCTCTTTTCAGAGGAGTTAGGTTTATGGATGCAAGCCTATATTTACTTCTCCTTGGCATCCTCTTTCAAGCAGCTTTCCCTAGCAAGTGATGTCACGTGTCAGAAAGCCCTAGTTTAAAAGGCATAATGCATAACACAGCTGTATCATTTACTCTTAGAGAAAAGTTGGCATGCCTCTGGCATACAGTTATCCTTTCTCCCACCCCTTCAGGGCATATGTACAATGAACTGTGAGTAAGAGCTGTTTATTCAAGTGTGGAAAAGTGAACCCAAGCACACAGAAATACAGACAGTGACTGAGATTGGTGATTGGTCATAAGAAAACAGTTATACTTGATTACATCAGTGAAATTCTCAGTGGTGACACAGAGGTCTGTAATTGAAATGCTGCATGGTTGCGCTTTGTTCATTATTTCATTTATATCCCACCTTTCCGCAAAGGAGCTCAAGGCAGAATATTCCCTCTCTCCCCATTTTATAGCAATCATAACCCTGTGATATAGGTTAGGCCGAGAGAAAGTGATTGGTCTTAGGTCACCCACTGAGCTTCACGTGTGACTGAGTGTGACCACAGTTGCTTTCCAGTACACTACTCACACTCTATCCTAGATCAGCTTTTACAATTCGGTTTTTGGCATAACTGCTTTACATTGACTAGTGCTGGAGATTGAGTTTTAAAGCAGATTTCAAAGACAGCATGTTTTAAGGCCTGTGCCTCCAAATGTCATTAAATGGTGCCTCCAGATTCAAGTGCATACTGGAAATAAACAGGTCACCTGGAAGACAATATTTGCACAATATATTGCAGTAAAAGTGGGAAGTATGATAACCACTTTCTAAACCACTTTCCACTATGATGTAAGTAATGGGCCCCGCCTGCTAGACTTCTCCCTAAAATATCACTAGTTTGCTCATTTCTGTATATAGGGTGCCTATGATAAAATACATATTTTGTTATGTGCAAATGGCTTTAGATACCTATTAGGTCCATAAATTACCATATAGCATATACTCAACACAAAAAACAGCAACAATTTATTGTTGAGAAAGGACAGCTGGACATATAAAGGGCCCCGTTATCTTCAGTAGCTTAGAGCCTCATCAAACCTAAATCTGGCCCTCAGCAGCGCCTGCACACCTCCTAACACCCAAACTGCTCCAGGGTCTTCCCAAGAGCAGGAAGCTCTTTCTGCCTCACCTTCCAAAAATTTCCCCACACTGTTACTGCCCAGCCCTGCCTTTTGAATAGCTACTACCCTCAGCTGGGGCTCACTTGGAAGCCGCCACTAGTCCCATGGAAAAATAAACTCGGGTTATTTCCTTCTGAGTTAATAAATAATAATAATAATCTTCCCCTATTGTTTAAGCCTCTTTCCTCCCTTCTCCTTCTCTCTGTGTACAGTGTGTGTGTGTGTGTGTGTGTGTGTGTGTGTATGTGTGTGTTTATTCATTGTGCCTATGTCTCCCTTCTCCCCCTCTGTATGTGCACGCGCGTGTTTGTGTCCATCCTTATTTCAGACATCAAGATATATTGGTATATCGCAATGTTTGGCTGGTGATATATTACAACGTTGAAAACCAGGCATTGCCCAGCCCTAATGTCAAATGATATGTGGATGCTGTGAAAGATTTGCTTGCCTGAGGAGCACCCATCCCACAATAAAACACACATCTGGACGCGTCCTTTGCATTTTTGCTCAAATCATGTTCACTGTGTATTTAATGTAGTCAACATTCTGAATGAAGAAATCCCACTTACCAACTTGCAGGCATTTGGACAGCAACAGCTATTCAGTATTAATTTTAAACATAGTATATAAACATGTTTAAACAGTGCATGCACACACACACACACACACACACACAAAACCATATATATATATAGTTGCTTTTTCCAGCTTTGATCACATAAACAAGTCACCAACGTTTCCCAGACAAGGGAATCTAGGACAAAGACATTTTTAGGTCATGTCCAGCTCGATTAATACAGAAATACCTAGAGTCTCATATTGAATATGAAATAGCCTGCATAATTTAATCAGAGTTTTAGTGGCACTAAGCCTCTTCCTAACGCACTACTACTTTTGCTAGGCTGAAACATATACAGAGAATGAAGTCTTAATACAACAAGAGTTCACATCCACATTTGGCTATTCATTATTATTATTATTATTATTATTATTGCTTTATAACAAATATAGTATCATTTTGCATTCTTCCCTCTTCTCTAAACAGCACAAAGTTCAAGGCAGTCATTTTCCTTTGGAGAGGAGCACAGAAAAATGGTGGTCTACAGTCGGTTATAGGAATTAAAGGAGCACAAAAGCAAGCACACATTGCCAGAAGTGTATATGCTTCACAACTAAAACAGTAAGTGTGTATTTTGTATCAGCTTTATGGGAAATGCCAACTACTGTATGACCATACCTGAATAGAGATAGCCCTGCTCCAGTCATCCAGTATCTGGAAACCACCCATTTGGATCACTGTAACATAGCGAAGCCATCCTTGCATTAACTCAACAGCCATGTGTCTGCATCCTAAAAAGCTTCAGATGTTTTTTTGAAGAAACATTCAAAGGAGATAGCTATTCAATTGTTACTTCACACCCTATTATGTTCCTGGGCCAGGTTCAAAGTTCTTGTGTTAAATTACAAGGCCCTTTACAACTGGGGTCCAGGATACTTTAAGGGACAGCTGATTCTTTATATTCTTGCCTGGTCTATGTGATATTCAGGTGAGCTGCTGTTACTGCCCCATCCTATGGATCAGAGGCACACCTTGTGACAACCACTGTACAGTGGTACCTCAGGTTACATACGCTTCAGGTTACATACGCTTTAGGTTAAAGACTCCGCTAACCCAGAAATAGTGCTTCAGGTTAAGAACTTTGCTTCAGGATGAGAACAGAAATTGTGCTCCGGCAGTGCGGCAGCAGCAGGAGGCCCCATTAGCGAAAGTGGTGCTTCAGGTTAAGAACAGTTTCAGGTTAAGTACGGACCTCCGGAACGAATTAAGTACTTAACCTGAGGTACCACTGTACATTCACTATTGTACAGGCCCAATCCTGTGGATAGCCCTTCTGACTGAAATCTGACAGGCCTCCTCTCTGCTGAACTTCAGGTGCACAACAGACTTTCATACTTCAGGCATCTTTATTAAGTTTACTTGCTCTTCGTGTTGTTGTTGTTTTAACATTTTATGTTTACCACTTAGAAGTTCTGAATATTAAGCAGTGTGAAATAAATAATAAAAAGGTTGTTACCCTAAAACAGGTGTGTAATGCTGATGCGAGATGAAATGACCCAATTTACCTGAGCCTCATATTTCCACGCTGCAGACATTACTGTGAGTAACGTGGAACCTTGCCATTCAGAAGTAGTTTCCGTTATCTCTGGTAATGTATTAATCCAGCATAAAATCCACTTTTGATCCTTCTCTTTCTATAAAAAATTAACCTTAGAAATTCACATGAAATTCTTTTCTCCCAGCCCCCTCTGAAAATCCATTTAACTTCCTTTTCATTATGGAAATTCAATTCCAGGCATTTCCCTCCATTCTTGTGTGCATAAAAACTTAGTTGGAGCTGAACATCAGCACAGGCGGGGGGAAAATCCTCATTCCAATATAAAATATAATTTTGGCTCAAGTTATAATTTAAATGTGATGGATGATCAGTTTCCTGCATTAGATTGCAATAATATCCTTACTATCCCTGGTAATTCAGCTTTCAGAGGAGAAAGTCATTTTTAAAATTAGAAATAGCTGCGGAATGAGATGATGCTTTCGTTCTTTCTTTCATTCGTACCCTCATACTGTTACCATGAAAGAAAGCCCAGCTATAACCAGTTCTGTCAACTTCATTGGGGTCAAGGCATCACCTTGTTTCCCCAATTTACAGCACTTTTATTCTGTCCTGCTGACAATGTGCTTAATGAATGCAAAGATATTGTAGCAATACTGGCCACTTCAAAGATGTTTCAGTGCAAAGGGATTCAGTATAATTACTGCAATCCAGCTTCCGTGTGATAAGAATATGGAAAGTACTGGCACACAGAAGCAATTTTTCCTGTGGATGCCACAACACCTGAAAGGCAGTCATTAAATGGATGTCCTGTGACTGGTAGCCTGGTGGCTGGTAGCATGGGCATGGAAGTTCCTTGTCAGAAAGGTCATATCATGAACAATTTCCATACTTGGTTTGTTGGCTGGGAAATATCACTCTTGCTAGGGGTGTGTTGCAAAAGGTCCTAGCTTCATAGCCCAGACAAACTCTGTGGAAGAGAAGATGGAGTCCTGCTTAGGGTACAGATTTATATCCATTACAAACCCTGCTGTGGAAGAGAGATGCTCTAGCTTCTTCTTTTTTTGTATGTGCAGAGGCCATAACTCAGTGGAAGAGCACATACTTTCTATGCAGAAGGTCCCAAGTTCAGTCCTTGGCATCTACAGGGCTGAAACCCTGGAGAGCCAATGAAAGTCAGTGTAAGCACATTGTAAGAGCCTTTATACTGGATCAGACCAAAGGCCTTTCTAGCCCTGTTCTCACAGTAGTCAACCAGTTACCTACAAGCAAGACATGTTCAAAACATCACTCTCCCAGCAACCTGATCCCTTGCTGGCCTACAACTTTCAACAGTCCAAGCCAGGTTGGTCAATGAACAAGAAAGATGGGAGCTGTAGTCCAAGAACAACTGGATGGCACAACATTGACATAACCATAGTGCAGATAATACTGAGCTGGATGGATCAATTATATAACTTTATATTTATCTATATCCCGCTTTTCCACCAAGAAGGGAGCTCCATAATATCCTGTGGGTTCTGGCTGTTCCCTCCTGGAGACCATAGGATTGCATTCTTAACCTGACTCAAAGCAGCTGGTTCAAACAGGCATTTGCTTTGCTTTCCATCAAGAATTCCCCTTTCCCTTCTTTGCAGGCCTTAACCATAGTTTAAAAATAGATCTGCTCTAACGCTAGTCAGAGCAAGACATACTGAGCCAAACCTTGGTTTAGTGAGACAGCACGCATGTGTCGGCTGTCAGTAAGGAGTTTGCAGGCGCTTTGGGTTTCTGCCATCACTGCGTCTCTCCCCTCACTAACCATGGCCTCTATGCATGGTATGTTCTTTCCTGTAGCTTGTGGTTAGTGAGGAAAGAGCTTCATCACAAGTCGCAGTTTGGACATCATGCTGAACCTAATTTTAGCTCAGCACAGTGCAGCAGCAAAAAAACCAACAACAACGGATCAGGGCGCAGCAAAGTTGCTGTAGGTGTGTGAATCAGCTCCGTGAGCAGGGATACCATAATAACTAGGTTTTTAAACCAGGGTTCGAAGTCAGTTTGAAAACTGATTTGATATGGAAACTCATTAGCAACATTAATAACAACAACTGTTATTATTGCTTCTCAAAATTGACAGAGCCATGTTCATAGCTGAACTCTTGTGTAGGTCCCTTAAATGTGAAGAGAGTTATTGATACAGTGGTACCTTGGGTTACATACGCTTCAGGTTACATACGCTTCAGGTTACACACTCTGTTAACCCAGAAATATTGCTTCAGGTTAAGAACTTTGCTTCAGGATGAGAACAGAAATTATGCTCCGGCGGCGCAGCAGCAGCAGGAGGCCCCGTTAGCTAAAGTGGTGCTTCAGGTTAAGAACAGTTTCAGGTTGAGTACGGACCTCCGGAACGAATTAAGTACTTAACCTGAGGTACCATTGTACTGTCAGCCGCCCAGAGAACATTGTTACTGACTGGAAAGTAAGTAAATAAATAAATAAATAAATATTGTACAGTAGGTATTCCTGAAAGTTTATGTCCATACCCTTCAGCGAATTTTTTAAAAAAGATTATTCACTGAGCATTATCCATATTTATTTTTAAATGATAGCATTTTTAGAAAAAATATATATAATTAGATTTAACAATTAAAATGCTGATTCCCCCCTCAACATTCCAAACTGCATATCTAATGCAATTGTTCTACACCAGATGTCCCTTTTCTCTCAACTATTATGAGTCATCTCCTTTGCTAAAAATTGTAATTAACCTAAATATAAAGTAACTTAAGTATGCATTAGAAATGCAAAATACAACTGGTAAATGTAACCCCAGACCTTTATGATTCACTGAAGCTTAATCATACATGTGCACAGCTTAATAGAATTTATTATTGCACGTTAGGAAGAATATATAAATAATCATGAGGAATAATGGCTATTATAAATTAAAGGATTATTAAAGACTACATAGCTTAATTGTAAGCATCTGTTTAAAAGACTCAGATCAAGACAGCACATTAAGTGTCTAAACACACACAAACAAACATGGACACTAGTACTTAGGAGCATATTACATTACCCTAAATAAATTATTTGCATGTGTACTTTTCACCAGTTGGCCAGAATGTATTATGTCTGGTTGTGAGTCACTTTAGATTGCCTTGGGCAAGATAAAGCAACTAACAAATTTAATAAATAATAATAATAATAATAATAATAATAATAATAATAATAATAATATGGGCAGATATACCTAATCCAAGAAGAACTACCACTCACTGTGTGTATTCTACTATAGCATCACAGACAGTAGAGCCTATTGATCAGGGGTCAGCAAACATTTTCAGCAGTACAAATTGAGGTTTATAGGTTTGACATACAAATTGAGGATTATAAGTTAAAATTGGTTAATTAAAACGAATTAAATATAATAAGGCAAAATTTGGGGACAAGAACTTGCTGAGCTAACAATTGAAACTGGAATACAAGAAGGGGAGGTGTGGGGAAGTCAGGGAAAGATGTTATTGAAAATAAGGAATGTAAATGCTATGTGTTTTTAATTTTTCTTTTGTTTTTTCTTGTTTTTTGAAAATTTCAATAAATATCTTTTTTAAAAAAACATTTTCAGCAGGAGGCTGGTCCACTGTTCCACAGACCTTGTGGGGGGCCGGACTATATTTTTTTCAAAAAAATTATGAACGAATTCCTATGCCCCACAGATAACCCAGAGATGCATTTTAAATAAAAGCACACATTCTACTCATGTAAAAACATGTTGATTCCTGGACCGTCCGCGGACTGGATTTAGAAGGCAATTGGGCTGGCTCCAGCTCCCAGGCCTTAGTTTGCCTACCCATGCTATTGATCAAACTAGACGTTACTTTGATTGCATAGTTAGCAACCACGTCAAGCACAGAGCACCTGATTTTCACTGGCACTTGTGTGCATGGATGGGGAAGGAAGGTTAATGGCCTTAGGCTGAAACTCTCCCATTGATACCAAACAAGAGTTACCCAGGTATCAGGATTGTAGCTGGGGAAAGAAGGATTAAACCTCTTCTCCCTGCAATTGGTGGTCCTAATTGTAATTAGAGGAGGGGGTCTTGCTCAGTCGGATAACACATACTTTGCATACAGAGAGTTTCAAGTAGAATACTTGGAAACTGTAATTAAAAGAGTTCCAGGTACTTCAGCAGAATGCTAGTTTAGATTTTAAATGACTCTGGAGAATCAGGGGAAGCTTCCTTGGTTCTGCTGTTGTTTTGTAGTAAAGTAAAAGTAAAGGGACCCCTGACCATTAGGTCCAGTCGTGACCGACTCTGGGGTTGCAGCACTCATCTCACTTTATTGGCCGAGGGAGCCGGAGTACAGCTTCTGGGTCATGTGGCCAGCATGACTAAGCCGCTTCTGGCGAACCAGAGCAGCGCACAGAAACACCGTTTACCCTCCCGCTGGAGTGGTACATATTTATCTACTTGCACTTTGACGTGCTTTCGAACTGGAGAATCAAGGGAGGCTTCCTTGGTTCTGCTGTTGTTTTGTGGTAAATGTTCACCTAAATGAGTACATCAAAGGTTCATATCATCTTAACTATTTAAAATAACTGTAGTACTGATGATCAGAGGCACAGAACAAACAAACACAATTGTGACAACAGTACCAGCAGTTTGCTTTATCAGTTAGATTGCATCGTCAAGCAACTTGTTAAGGATTAGAGTGAATGAATTGCTGGATCCTGGCCAAGAATTCCAGCTCCTCACTATTGCAAATGAAAGATCTCCTGTATCAAAAGTGGGCATTCTTTGCCCTTCTTTGCCCTTCCACACAGAATCATGGGGAGAGGGCTAGAAAGCACAGCCAAACTCCTCCCCACAAAAGTTATTAGAACAAATAACTAATAATGCATGCATAGAGATTCCAGTGAATATCCTTACATCTTAATTAAGAGATTTTACCAGACCTCAGTAATGTACAGTTAAACAGGAGAATTTAAAGAAACAAGGATGATTTCTCCTTGCACATTTTCAACTGCCTTTGCCACTTTGCAGTTCTCTTCTCCTCACGCTGTCACTGTGAGTTATTCTCACAGGAAACACTGAATATCAAAGTCAAGTTCCCTTTTCTGTACTAAGGACTTGGCACCGAGTTCAGGGCATGAAATTTCCCTTTAGCTTACATGATAGTGTTAATCACAGGTGAGCAAGAGATGAAAAATTTATTGAACGGATAAATGATGCAGGGCTTAGAAAAATTTGGAGCAAGATATTTTGACCCTGGTCCAACAATGGACGTCAGCGTGTGCAGCAAGTAGGCTTTCCTCTCTCCCTGTTAGAGGAAACAAACCATGTGTGCTTCCAGTGCCTTTTCAAAACATTTATAATAGAGTACTAGCTTTGTAAATCTTATGACAGTCATATTTGCCCCAAGTTGGGGGTGGGGGGGAGTTCCACGGCACAAGCAAAAATCCTTGCACTAATGAATGATCGGAGTGGATATCACCCATTCTTTCCAATCTTACAGTAAATATCAGTGTACCTCACATGTTATAAGAAAGATGCCATTTCAGTTGGTAGCAGCTGGTATTTACTTTATTGAGTGGGAGGGTGGGTTCATACATCCATGCTCAGCCCTTGATATTACATTGCTTGATTATTCAACCCTTTATGCATAACTGCACTGGAAAACATTGTTGGCATCAAGTGATAACAGGGACCTGTATTTGATTTGCAGCACTTAATACTGTAGTCTTCCAATTATGAACAGGCATGTTTAAACAGAAGATTTGGGAACCAACAGGCTCTCAACTACATGGGGAGCATTCCTAAGAAATAGATGGCATGTGAAATCGCACTGCAGTTTACTTCATAGTATCATTGCTCTGGAGATCAGGACTAAAGAAGATAGAAGATAATCACATGAACATGGGATAACAAACCTGAGATAAGAACTCCGAATAATCATCATCAGTTTACCAACTTAATCATCAGACCACATTAATATCCAGAAGCTCAATATTAAAATACATAGCCTCAAAAGAACTTGCCTCATGTAAGAAAACAACTCACAATATTTATTATATAAATAAGCTCTGATGAAGTATTTTTTTGTATAGGGCTTTATTTAGAAGTAGCTTTATTTCTAATAAAGCTTTATTTCAAATAAGGGACACGGGTGGCGCTGTGGTCTAAACCACAGAGCCTAGGGGTTGCCGATCAGAAGGTCGGTGGTTCAAATACCCGCGACGGGGTCAGCTCCCATTGCTCGGTCCCTGCTCCTGCCAACCTAGCAGTTCGAAAGCACGTCAAAGTGCAAGTAGATAAATAGGTACTGCTCTGGCAGGAAGGTAAACGGCATTTCTGTGCGCTGCTCTGGTTCGCCAGAAGTGGCTTAGTCATGCTGGCCACATGACCCGGAAGCTGTACGCCGGCTCCCTCAGCCAATAAAGCGAGATGAGTGCCGCAACCCCAGAGTTGGTCACGACTGGACCTAATGGTCAGGGGTCTCTAATTAGGTTTACAATGAAATGGATTTTTAGGTGAATATTTTTTTATTATGACAAAAGTTGCAAAGTTGGGTTTCAATTTAGTTCATGTTATGAGATGAATGGCAGTAAATAAACTTCTTTTTAATAAAGCAACATGTACAAAGCATGCCTGCAAAATTAACAGTGAAGAAAGATGAAAAATAGCTTTGGAGTTTGTCAGTGAATATCCACTTTACTTGTCTGTTCCAGCTAACTTTATGTGGATCATGGCCTGGAAGAGTCTCACCAGAACTTTTACACCCCCAGGGATCCATCATTTATATTCTTTTAAAAAGCCTCCCGTAAAGTCTCACCTTTCCAAAAGCTATTTCAATAAAGTTTTATTTCCACCTCTATTTCAATTGTAATTTGACCTTGATTTCTAAATTTCAAGAAGGTTATATCAAGAAGATTCCCTTTGAGAAGTCTGGTTTTTAAAAACATTGGCATTGTGGAGCATTTTTTCGACATAGTGAAATAGTTTTTGGTGCATGTCCCTTAGGATTATTCCCCTGCTCCCCCTGTTGTTCTCATGATCCCTGTGGGAAGGAATTATTACAAAAGAAGCCCGCCGCTTCCAAAAGATAGAGCTGCAGAACATGAATTAAACTATATGTCTTCCTGCTGACAACTGGGCGATCTGATACATGGCTGCGTGCCTCCCCTCTCTTCTAAGAACTGTATGTCTTGAAATGGAGGAGGGAAGAATGTAGCTACTTGGCCCCAAATGAACTGCTGAATGACAGCAATTGTACATTTTCTTTTCTGGTTGAGCAGGAGCTGCCTACTCTTATGTGTACATGTGTGTGCACACAGACAGAGTATTCTGTGAGTTAGCACAGTAACTTAGAATCATAGAATTGTACAGTTGGAAGGGACCACAAGGCGCATCTCAGGGGCAGCCCAGTCCGTTCGCCACCTGAGGTAAAACAGGAATTGCTGCCTCCTGCCCCCTGCCCCCTGCTTCTTCTGTGCCCCTTTCTGCTCCTCGTCACTTCTGCCAGTAGGAGCTGAGGCATTGCACAAAGTGTTGCCACTCCGTTTCTCTGCCCAGAGGTGGAGAAGATGAGTGGGAATGCTGCACACTGGAACGCCTCCCTCTCGCTGACAACAGTGGGGTGTTCTGATAGCAGCAGCAGCAGTGGGGCAGGCAGAGTGCTTCCTCTTGTGCTTCCGCTGCCTGAGGTGGGTGCTTCACCCTGCCTCATATGTGGGCCAGCACTGTGTCATCTAGTTTAATCCTCTGTGATGCAGGAATCGCAGCTAAAGAATCCCTGACAGATGGCCACCCAACCTCCTCCTGAGCATCTACAACCTCCTGAGGGAGTCCATTCCACTGTTAAACATATTTTAATAATAATAATAATAATAATAATAATAATAATAATAATAATAATTTATTTATACCCCACCGATCTGGCTGGGTTTCCCCAGCCACTCTGGGCGGCTTCCAACAGAATATTAAAATACGATAGGTGTACTGGTCTGGCGGGAAGGTAATAATAATAATAATAATAATAATAATAATAATAATAATAATACATTTTTATTTATATCCCGCCCTCCCCAGCCAAAGCCGGGCTCAGGGCATTTCCGTGTGTTGCTCTGGTTCACCAGAAGCAGCTTAGTCATGCTGGCCACATGACCCGGAAGCTGTACGCCGGCTCTCTTGGCCAGTAAAGCGAGATGAGCGCCGCAACCCATTTTATCTACTTGCACTTTGACGTGCTTTTCGAACTGCTAGGTTGGCAGGAGCAGGGCCCGAGCAACAGGAGCTCACCCCATCGTGGGGATTTGAACCGCCGACCTTCTGATCGGCAAGTCCTAGGCTCTGTGGTTTAACCCACAGTGCCACCTGCATCCCATGGTCCTTCAGATAGCCTGGTCCAAAACTCTTATGGGCTTTCAGGTCATCACTAGTACACTGGAATGGCTTCAAAGCACTCTTAACTTTGACCAGATCTTTCATATGTTCCTTACAAATGCCAATTTAATTGACATTCACACTACAGGATTTTTGTATTTTTTACACCAAGATTGTTATCTTCTGAGAAAAGCTATATTTTTATTTTTATTTCTTTTGTGTCCATAAATGTGTTAGGATTCGGTTTCTTCGTTATCAGTGACTGTAGCACAGATATCCGCAAACATGCAACTGTGCTCATAAAGAGAAGAAATATTATTCCCAATAAAAGAGAGCTCACCAGCAATTAATTTTCACCAGACATCTTGAGTTACCCCATCCAATTATGGAAATATATTAATTTTCTTTTCTTAGTGGAACAATGGATTAAGATATAACTTTGACTGATAAAAAGCAATCTTGCTCCTAAATTAATGTCCCCACTCTCTGTCCATGCCTAAACTACAAGTCTCCCTGTGGAAAGCACAATATTGCCCCTTTGATGAATGAAGCAACATAGTCAATTTATAGGAAGCAAATGTAATTCAGCAGCTCAGTTCTTTAATTTTGCCTGCAACCTGTACTCAGGCTTTCAAAATGGTATCTTCATGCAGCTGTGTAACTCACAGAATGGGCCTTCAGAGGAGGCTACTGTGGCTTCATTTTGTAGTAATCTTGTGAGCCTGGGCTGTGCAGCCAAGGCAGCTGTCAGATAAATATGGATTACTTTATATTGGGATCTTTCCTTGAGATCATTTATAGCCACCAGACAGATACAGCAGTCCCTAAAGTACAGAGCTCAATGCGAAAACATTTCACCTCTAGCCACAAGCTTGATGCTGCTGTCAGAAACTGTGTATGCATATGGAAGTCTGCAAATCACCCAGGAGACACCTACAGTATGGATTTTTCAAATTCAGTTGCTACATAGGAATTGCCTGGGTGATATTTCTACTTTCCACATGCAATATGCAGCTGCTAGCTGGGTGCAAAACTGTTTGATCTTCCCTAGCACTCTATGTCTGCTTCTGCAGCAGTCAGCTTCCATACCAAACCTCACTATCTCCCATAGCATTGCCTTATATAAGATGAGGGTGCTAGCTGTTGCATAAGAGAAGGGCAAATCCAGATCTTTCATGGGTTTTTCTAAGAGACATATTTAGCATATAGGATGCCTTCTTCTATCCGTGTTCCCCTACTGTCTCCTCTCTCTTCCTGTTCCTAGCTCCTTATTTCCCAGATTCCACAACTTCTGTAGGGCTGAAGCTCCATCTCAAACATACTGAAAGACTTTCCTGCCCATTCAGTCACACCTATGCCTACCTGACTATGTTCAAACTGAATGGATCCATGAGCAAATAACAGGTCCAATTCAGGTGGTGGAACAAATCTGCATACTCCATTTACCATCAGTTGTACTATTCCTGGACCATCAGGAACTGTGAAGGAACTGTGACAAGGGTCTTCTATACTTCCACTGGACCTACCCCATGCTTGGAGCCTTGAAGGTGCAAGGATAATTGTCCTCATTCAGGACAGGAATCAAAACACAACGTTGGTCTTGGAAACATCATCTATAAGAATGTGTGTGGAGTAATTGTTTGCACTCCTGTTGTTAAAGTGGTGCTCAACACGAAACTTTGCCTTCAGATACTGGCAGTCTCAACCTCTTCCCCTTGTCACAGCTTTATGGTAAAATATAATGAATTAATTAAAAAAGGTAACAGCTATAGGAACTGAAGGTCTACTTTGAGCAAGCCTTTGCCATAAAATCATTGATGAAAAAAGGAGAAAAGGTACAGGGGGAATCCCTTCTCACTCACATAGTAGTTAAAACTTAACATTAGTTCCCTGTTTCAATAACCGTTGTAATAATTTACAGATAGCTTCTCCCAAAGTGCAGCTTCAAAAGGATGCCCCACTCAGTTTTTAATATACTCCAAGCCAGGAGGAAGAAAATCCGTCCAATTGAACTCTGCCTATGGTCTCTCTCAAGGGAAATAAACCTTTTAAGAGGCAGAGAGAGTTCTCTGCACTTGATGAACATAATGAGAATGGGACATCTCATCCAAGCAGTCCAGTCCCACTATAAAGTATTTAAAGAACGACAGAATTCAGATATAGCAATTAATCATCTTATTATTTATAGTACTTCAGGAGTAGCTCACACTACATTAATCAGGGATAACGTCTGCTTAATTAACAATGCTGCCAAAAATGTCCAACAAGCCCATAAAAATAGCACAGAGTTGAAAAAGAATTGCCAAGGGATTTATAACCAGGAAACAAGGCATCATTTTTATTCATCCAGGTGCTTCTCCAAGCTGAACTTTCAACACCATTTCCAAGCACTGTGTATGTTGCAGGCCCTAACAAATCAAAACTTATTGTTATGGTCAATAACCAGTATCTATGGACCTTACCTGTGGTAAGAACCTGGTAACTTGATGGTTTTCAGTGAGGCTGGCCTAACTCTGGAGACAAACAAACAAGGCAACTTCAGGGGAAGCCAAAATTCCAGGGATACCTGGTACAGCTAATTAAATGTGTTGGAGGAAAACATCTTGCACCTACAAGTTTGATGGAAGGGAAGGGCAGAGAGGCGGTAGAGCAGCTTGTCTGCTGGATGATGTGTTCTGCATTGTAATTAACACAACTGCATCTTTTGGGTCTGCAGTGACCACTCATGGCACACATAGGCACAGCATTATGTATTGATTTATCACCTTCCACACACATCTCAATATGATGTATAAATTCTATAAAAATGGCTGAAAAACAGTTTAAGACAACAGAGAAAATAGCAAATTTAAACAAAAACCAAGAACAAAACAGACACCCACAGCAGTGATTATTCATCCAGCTGGGAATGCTTAGAACAAAAATGTCTTCATTTGTTTTGTTTTGTTTGTTTTTGGAAAATGCAGATAATGAGCACCTGTCATATCTCAACAGAATGCTGATCCACAGAATGTGGACTGCCATACTAAAATCCCTGCTTTGAGTTACTGTGGAGTGGGCTCCTGAGATCTTCCAAACTTGAAGGAGAAGCTCTCCCGTAAACCACAGTGGACCTACTAGATATATAAAGGTTAAAGCAATCTCTTAAATAACCTGGGTCTGAGCTGTATAGGGCCCTATATGTTAGTACCACAACCTTGAACATGGCCCTGCAGCAAAATGGCAGTCAATATAAAAAACCACACAAGCAACCTAGCCACCATGTTCTGCACCAGCTGCAGCCTCCCAACCAATTTCAGGGGTAGCCCCACATAGAAAGCATTGCAGCAATACAATCTGGAAGTTGCCAGTGCAAGGGAGGAAGCAAAACAGAAAGAGATGCTGTTTAGAGACAACCCTTAGGAGAAGGACTGCAGATTGGACACTCAACTCTCTTTAGAACAAAGGTTCAAGGTTCACTGAGTGGGGAGAAAGAATCAAAAGCTCCTTCCTATGAACTAAAATGGAAAACAAGTACTTCATGCAGAAATAGAAAACAAGTACATCATATTCTGCTAGAATTGAAAACAAGTACACAATATCCTGGTTAATTCTTATTAATTTAATGTACCATTGTGTTATGGTGCTCAATGTACAATAAAATACGTGGAAAGCATTTAATTTACCTAGCGCAGCAAAAACCTTTGTACCAACCTTGACTTTCGATGCAACTAATCAAATCAGATGCAACTGTATAATATGTAAGAAGATACCTGGCCAGCTACAAGCACACACAATCTGATTTTTAGAGTGGGCATCCATATTTTACCGACTTTTACAAAATAGTTATTATCCAGCTCATAAAACTTTAAGTTTTTAATGAGAATGTCCAGTTGGTTAAGAAGTTCATGGCTCATAGAGCCGACTGGATTTACAGCTCCTTATTGCTCTAACTCACACTCTGTGGGATGCTGCTTTGTAAAAAGCAAATAAAAGTCCAGCTGATTCTGCTGTGCAACAGTGTTTTTAGCTCGCCTTCTTAAGTAATTAAATAATGCCAGGGCCTTTTTCAGTAGTAGCATGTTTATTAGGTAATCGTTCATAAAGTATGATTCTGTGAGCCCAAAGTGAAAGGTAATGGGTGCCTCCCACTTCTGTGACTTGAAAGGAAGTCTGGTAATTAAAATTAAGTGAAACCTTCAAGAGATATAGTAAGTATATGTCTACTTTGCATGTTAGGCACAGACAAATTAGAGCATAAGATCTAGTTTAAGAGGATGATGGTTTTTCACAAAATTACATGGCTATTAAAAGTTGGTTATATGCAAAGAGGTATTCTGATTTACACAAGCAAATTTATTTCAATTAGTATATGCAAATGATAATTATATCAAGTCAAAACAAATTTTTGAGAGCTTATATAATTATAGAAGGCATTAATGAATCTTTCAAGTTTAAATCTTCAGTTTGAAGACAAGTTGCTGAATAAAATATGGGAGGATGAAATTACTTCTATTATTTAAAGCAAGTCTTCAATACGATACAGTTCCAATTAGTTAATCAGTCTTAGTTACTATATGATCTGTGGACATCCATGCAAATGAAGGCAATAAACTTCTGTATCGTCAAGCTTAAGAAAAAGCAGGACAGAAAAGACAAAGCAAAGATTCAAATTCATGTATAAAAATGTTTTCTTTGAACTTTCTTGCAATGTAGATACTGAACGCATGGCACTATAAGTCAGTGGTACAGCACATGAATTGCCTGCAACAGGGCTAGGAATGTCCCCTGCTGAAACCCTAGAGAGCAGGTCAGTCAGTTTTGCTCATTGTGAGCTATATGGACCAATGGTCTGTCTCAGTATATGGTAGCTTTCTGTGTGACACTGGACATAATCCATAAACAGGGCCATCTGGTGGGAGACCACTAGCACATGCAAGCCTCTAAAACTACAGTTTGCATTCTAACATTCCTTCCACGAATAGAAAGTGGTACCCATTTCCATTGCAGCCCCCTGCAGCAGACCCCCAATTGCTCCTGTGTTTGGGGGAGCCATTAAGGATGGTGGAGGCTACAGGCTGAAGGAGGAACTCAGCAAAAGCCGCTTTACAAGAATGGAGGAACAACTTAAGAGCAACATATTGAGTATGTATCTGTATACACAAGGGACGCGGGTGAGCCTAGGACTTGCCGATCAAAAGGTTGGTGGTTCGAATCCCCGCAACGGGGTGAGCGCCTGTTGCTCAGTCCCTGCTCCTGCCAACCTAGCAGTTCGAAAGCACGTCAAAGTGCAAGTAGATAAATAGGTACCGCTCCAGCTGGAAGGTAAACGGCGTTTGAGTGCGCTGCTCTGGTTCACCAAAAGCGGCTTAGTCATGCTGGCCACATGACCCGGAAGCTGTACGCCGGCTACCTCAGCCAATAAAGCGAGATGAGCACCGCAACCCCAGAGTCGGTCACGACTGGACCTAATGGTCAGGGGTCCCTTTACCTTTACTATCTGTATACACAGTGTACTTTTACTTACTTGGAGACAAATGAACAAGTCAATGTCTATCTAACAAAGCTTTACTCAAAACAAGTCCCCCTAAAAGATGAATAGCTCAAAAGGGTGAAGGGTAAATAAGGAAATAAACAAAATGCAAGGGCAAATGTAGTTTCTGGAGAAATGTAGCCTTCTAGAAAACCAATCTTTGAAACACTGACTTTGATCATGCTCAAGAAGTTTCTCCAGCTAAAGAAGTAAACAGCATTGCCTGTATGAGTTTGTGTGCTCATTTTGAAACAGCAAAGAGTAAAGTGGCCCATTCCATACATGACTGTTCTATTTAACTTAATGCCTTGAATAATGCCTGTTCTGCTCCATCTTACCTGGCAACAGAGGCAGCAAAAGGGTCATTCAGCGCACATTTAAAACTCTCTCGAAATTTAAATGTTCTGGTTACCTGGATAATAGCATTGTCTCCATCCAAGTGTGTTAAAATGGTAATGAAAAATATTATAGCTAATGCTACCTGCGGTTTTGATCCTTTAACTCGGCATACTCCTGACAACTTCAACACATTCTGAGTCCGAATTTTATCATCAGCGGTGCCCAAAGAAGGAATACTAATGATCTAATGTGGCACTACAATACTTTCCAAAATGAATCTATCAATCAAGAAACCAATAAATTACTCAGGTGCATTATGGCAGCACTTTTTAATGTTTTGTTAGTATTCATCCCATGAATGAAGACAGTGTTTGAGTGCATGCAGTATCATTCATTGTCAGCAATGCAAAGCGATAAAACACTAGGCTAATAAGTCATGAACAGTGTTGGATAAAATGTGTTGTCTCTTCAACAAGTGCAGAGAACTTATGTGCAATTATGCATGCCCAGTGACAGTGAGCAATTTATCTTTGTTAAGATTCCAGAAGGCTTAACTTTCCATTGCCACAGCCATTCAAATGAGTGGGAAACTAGGGCCCAATCCCTGTATATGTTACCTGAATATCACCAACTATACCTGTGGCTTTAACTGAGCTACAGTTTAGCTTAGCAATGAAAGTAAGATGCCCATTAATGCCAGAGTTCTTAAATTTAGACAACTTGTATTCTGTCATGTGTGTGGTATGTGCACAACTGAAATTGTCATATGACGTGGCACTTGCGTGTTCAGACCTTTGAACCTTCCCCTTAAATAAATTCAGACAAGACTCAAATTTTGGTTTGGTTTTTGGCAGAATTTAGGCCACAACTTTATTGATTACAGCAAGTGAGTGGTTGCATAGGCTCTGGTTCGACTAGCTCCCTGCACCGTGGCAGATAGCACTGACCCAGGGCACCAGCATAGGTCAGCCTAGGGTGAACACCTGGGAACAGGCTATCTCAGCCACCCAAATGCCCCCCTGGACTCAGGCACAGGCACAACCCCCTCTCAGGAGTTGACCAAATCATTGGGTACCTGCATTCCTTTAACAGAATACCCTTCACATAGAGATAGCGAGAGTGTTCTCCCATCCCTATCACCTGAACCAGAGCCTATCCACAACCTTACAAGTTGTGACAATTTGCTACACGGCAGGCGAAACCCAAATGGCACCAGCCAATCAGCTAAGTGGGGAAAATTCCTGACGTGCCCCTGTCCCAACGACAGTTGACACACAACGGCATAGCAAGGTCAAGCGCACAAGGCCTAAAAGTAGGAAGAGGTGGACAGGTGTTCCAATGCACGCACCGAAAGAGGAAGCTCTGGGTCACATGCATAGGTTTATATAGGTCTATATAGGTCCCTTGATCCGTTTAGCCTGCGTCCCATTGGCCTGATTAAACCCTTCATTAAACCAGTTGGGTGTTGTGGCTATCCAATCATAACTAACCCACAACACAGGGTTTGGTTGCCAAGTCTCACCGCAACATGTGCCCTCTTTAAGGGAGGACCTGATCTGCCAATAGTGTCACAGACGTAAGTACGGTAGGTCTACTTTGTCCAAAATAAGAAGTCACCACAAGCATGGATTTGTGGTGCATGGCAGCTTACCTTGGCCAAAGAGCTTTTGGACATTGATTGGGTAGTCTGCTGCCAATACGCCATCACTTCCTTTTATAAAATCTGAACAGAGACACACAAGCATATATAGGAATGCTTTGAACTGAGGCAAATCACTGGTCCCTCACCTTCAATACTGTCTACCAAAACTAACACCAGCTTTCCAGGGTTTTGAACAAGACTCTTTCCCATCCCTACTGCCAGGGACTGAACCTGTCTAGTTCTGCATACAAAGTTCTTCTGCCCCTGAGCCATACAGTTTTGCTCAGAGAGCAAATTTGGGACAATAGTAATTGTGGCTCAAGCACCATGTATCCACCAACTTTGAATATTATCCTGAACATTCTGACAGCCTTCCTGAAATCTAGGGAAGGTAAAAGAATTCATTTAGTACAATTTTCACAGCAGATTGATCTCATCCAAAGCCCCCAAATTTGATGTCAGATTGAAACAGAACTCCCATTTGGATCACATGCCTCTCTGGATTTTGCAATGCATTTTTGGTGCAAAAAGGGTACACAGAATTATGAAGGGGTTGGTTAGCAGAAGAAGATGCATACAAAATGTACATTTTATTGAGGACAGCATTGGAAAGTATTATTTTACATATAGGTGTTTATTTTATGTAAAAGGTGTGCACAAATGCATACAGTGGTATCCCAGTATGCAATAAGATGGGACAGGATGCTGTGACACACACAGTACAATGAAACAGGAAGCAATACACCTATGATTGAGTGCCAAAGACACCAAAACAAGATAAAATTAGCTGCTCAGCATATCCCTTCTGAAACCCCCAGGATTTTAGTCAAATCTGCTGTACTGTATTCTTTATCCATGACTATTTTAGTATGCTCATTGCAATATCAGTATTTCTGTGCAACTTAAATATCATTTTATGCTACACCACTCCTATAATCTCATCAAATCTTGCTAACCCAAGAAATACTATCCAAATGCTGTAAAGACTCTTAATACAATGCTGCATTGTGGCTCTGACAAAGAGTATGGTAGATACAAAATTGCAAAAGGAATTCAGTTTCCTCTTTCTGGATGTATAGAATTAGAAAGCTGTGGGCGGGACACAACAATTTGAAGAATTCCTTGAGGAGCGCTACAAAATAGTTTGTATAGTTTCCCTGTCCACAGGAGCATAGGGCTTATCTATGAACTGTCATGACAAGAATGGAAACCTCATGGTTCATAGTTCTCTTCTCTTTGACCTCTGAAATCTTAATACACAAAAAGTAATCTTTTTACTATTATTTATTAAATTTGCATACTGCCCTTCATCCGTAGATCTGAGGGCGGTTCACAACATAATATGGGCTCCTCCTGCTCTGGATGGTAGGTCACGTACTAATGGCTTCAAGTTACAAAAAAGGAGATTCCAACTTAACATCAGGAAGTAAGGGTTGTTCAACAGTGGAATGGCCTCCCTTGGGAGGTGGTGGACTTTCCTTCACTCGAGATTTTAAAGCAGAGGTCAGATGGCCATCTGTCATGGATGCTTTAGTTGAGATTGCTGCATTGCAGAGGGTTAGGTGACCTTTGGAGGTCCCTTCTAACTCTATGATTCTGTGATGTGTTATCTATTCAAAAACTATTCAGAAGCTGCCAGTACACAGTCTTAAGGGTAATTGTTTTAGTATAACATCTGACAGCCACCACAGTATTTTTAAAGGAGACAAAAATATTATTCTTGCAGTTTGTGCAGGCATACTATCTCTCAAATACATACTGATGTACTATATTTACTTCTATTCAACTTTCACTTTCAGTTTGTAACACAAGTAATCAGAAGTATTTTAAATACATACAGGCATATATTTAACTTGTGAATCATTTCTCTCTCCCCCCCCCCCCGACAAAATCCTGATGGCTTCATTATCTTCATACTGTTATGCACTTCCCAAAATAATTTCCATTTATTTTCAGAGCATATTCAGACATAAACTGGAAATGAATATATTTGGCACACATGTATGAGCCACCAAACTGGTGATAACAAGAGAAATAAAGTGCAGAGAAGTCCATGTGATCTCTGCGTTCTTGCCCCTTCTCCTTCCGCTAGCTTTAAAGGAGTACAGATTTCCTGTCCTGGGGAGGACAATGGGTCAGTGCCATGGAAATGAGAATGAGAAGAAGTATTAGTGAGTACAATATATCAAGTGGCAAGGGAAGAGACATATCATTTTATGAGACCATATTCGGTAGTCCTGTAAAACCTGCTCCCTGCGCTGCAAGCCCTTTATCACCTGGCCTGGGAGGGCAAGACCCTGACTGGCTCAAGCTACAAAAGCTGAGGCTGCTGAAGAGGCCAGAGACCATCTTGGCTGTCTCTTAGCAAAGGCTCAGATCATGGAGCCTGAGCTTTCACAGCTGCCACTCGCCATGAACCACCATTGGAAGGATTGGCAGCAACGGCAGCCAATATGTTCTATGCTTGTGATAACATTTTATTCTCTTGTTAATTATGCTGTTTGAAATGTGCGTTTTAGATTTCACTTTGGCAATGATTCCTTTTGAAATGTTTTAAGATAATTTTTTGGGTTCATTTTGCTGTGTTAAATGTGCATTCTGTAGCTGACCGCCTTCATAATGTTTTCTTTTGAAATCTTTAAGATAATGTTTTAGTTTCCTGTTAATAAATGCTGCTTTGAAAATATCCTTTATATTTCACTTTCTGCAGTAATGTTTCCTTCTGTGTTCTTTTATTTGATGTTTTAATGTGGGTTGTAAACTGCTTTTAAAAATCATAAAAATATAAAGCAATATAGATTATTAATATTATTATGTTGCTATTATTATGTTATTATTATTATTATTTTAGGCCACATCTACTTTCAAATACTTTATATACCTAGACCCCCAATTTGATTTTCTTCTTCCCATTCTGTCTTAGCCTTGGTTCTAAGAACATAAGGAGAACCCTACAGGGTCAGATCAAAGGCCCATCAAGTCAAACGTTCTGTTCTCACAGCTGCCAACCAGATGTCTATGAGTAACCCTGCAGACAGGGCCTGAGCACAACAGTGCTCTCTCTATTCAAAAATGCCAGCAACTGCTACTCAAAGCCACACTGAAGTGTCAAAAATATTCATTGTGGTTCTCCTCTTTCTGACATTGTTTTCATACTTGTGTCAGAGCCACTGACAAGATTTGTGGTAAATCTCACTATGCCTGGTTTTGCTAATTATACTTTCATGTTTTCCTCCTCCTGGACTTTTTTCATTTTTTTCTGCATTTTAAATCTTTTATCTGATCTTCTTCTCTTGACCACATCTGCTCGCTATTTTAATTCTCTTTTTTCAACCTCCTTCTTTGACCATTCTTTCCACGATTCCTTCAGATGCCTTTGGTCTATATATTTTGGGTAATAATTCTGCTGTCTCTCTTTTATTACTACCACCTGATTGTAATATTATGCCTACTTCTTCCACTTTAACAAATTAGTTTTGCTTTTTCCCATCATTTTCTCAGTTGTCCTCTGATCCAGTTCCCTCTCAATTTTAAGTAAGTGATGCTGCATTTTATCTCCCTCTCCCTCTTCTGGCTATAAGCATGCAACTGTTTCCAAAATTCTTTTTTAAAACTTACAGTGGTACCTTGGGTTACATACGCTTCAGGTTACAGACTCCGCTAACCCAGAAATAGTGATTCAGGTTAAGAACTTTGCTTCAGGATGAGAACAGAAATCGTGCTCTGGCAGCGTGGCAGCAGCAGGAGGCCCCATTAGGTAAAGTGGTGCTTCAGGTTAAGAACAGTTTCAGGTTAAGTACGGACCTCCAGAATGAATTAAGTACTTAACCCGAGGTACCACTGTATTTGGGTCCCTACCTCTTTCCAAATGATCACTATGCTTCTCTCCTTTTGCCTCCAAACTACTTCAGTAGATTACTTATTCTCTGTGCCTCCATTTTGTTTCTTCTAACTCTTTTTAGGCTGGAAACCTATTCACACTTACCTGGGAGTGAGCTCCATGGAGCTCCCAATATTTAATCAGCTGTTTCAACAATTCTCTGCTTCTTAGTTCTCTTGATTCATTGTGATACAGTGGTACAGTTATATACAATGATATACTGGCCAATCAGGACCTGACCCACAGCCAAAAGTCAAAATGGAGCTTCTCCCTGATTTTAAGGGCTCCTCGGGACTCAGCTATGCAACTGCAAATAAAACATTTTAAGTGTTTTGTAAAGTGCAATATACAAGTGTGACACTAGATGGCGATGGTGGGCTATGGCAAATTCAATATATTTTTCAAAACTTTCTTTTTTTAAAAAAAGCATTTTCACAGCATTTTTTTATGTGTGTGTAGATTCCACCTTAGGGATGTGGCAAGGTAACAAGCATGCATCATGTCACTTAGCAATAGCCCTAGGCCCTTAGACAGAGAAACTCCAGAAGCCTGCTTGACATCTAGCAGAGATGCCAATATTTCAAACATTAGAAAAAGGATGGAGTGCCTCTGCATTAAAGAAGGAAGATCTGACTTGGAATAGCTTATCTGGATTTTCTTGCATGCATTGTCAAGCAATATTTCTGGGATGTTGCAGATCACTCACTTTGCCCAAAAGCTATTAGATATCACTGAGACACACATTTCATGAGTGTGCAACCAAAACAAAAAAAGAAAGGAGGAAGGAAATTACTATTCAGTAATTCAAAAGCACTGAAAAGAGAGATGAGATCCAAAGTATCTGGAGCAGCTTTGATTTATGAGCTACAGGAAGACATGGACTCTGTAAAAAATATTTTTTAAAAAATCAGTGAGTTTTTATTAACTTTCTTGCTAGAAAAATATACAGAGGCATCTAATAATAAGACTGTTGCTTGTAGGAAAATATGGGGAATTGTGCAGCACAGCATCAGAGGGAAAGTCTTTCCTGTGCTCAGTTAAGCAGAAAAGTTAATGATTTTTCCCTCTCTTTCAAGGGGAAAAGTGATTCTCCAAGTGTGTTAGTTTGGGACTCCCTGGTTTGGGAGCTCATAAATGTAGAACTGTGTTAAGTAGTGCAAAGATAAATGCTTAAGGTTCTCTTTTCATTTTCTCCATTACAAAACAAAACAGAGCAGTACAGTTGCCAGAAAACATTTCAGTTTTAGCATACTTATCAGTCCAGGATTAAGTTTCTTTTCATTATCTCAGAAAAAATGCAGAAGTTTTTGAAACTGGAATTACTCCCCACAATCTCACAAGCCAAAAACTGGCTACCTGCAGAGGTGTTCTTATTTTGGATACCGTTTTGGAAGCAGTCTTGGTGGAGCATACTGAAGGCCCAATTTCTCCAGGTTGTTCTGACTCCAGCCAACCAGATAAAGATTGTCTTCCAGGCTATTTCCGGAATACCAGTTCAAAGTGCTGGTATTATTAACTTTCCAAGCAGGGTTTGGAAACCTGTGGCCCTCCAGATGTTGTTGGATTCCAACTCCCATTCGCTCCAGTTAGCATGGTGTATGGTCAGAGAAAATAAGAACAGGTTCCCACTCCCTCATTCAAAGCTCTAAATGGCTTAGGAATAGCATACCTGAAGGATTACCTCTTTTCATATATAGTTGTCCTAACCTTAAGAACTTCAGCAAAGGTCCTTCTTCAGATTCTTCCAGAGTGGTGGTGACCAGGGAAAGGGTCTTCTGAGTGGTGGAATACTCTCCTCAAAGAGACTCACTTGGCACCTATGTTGGAATCTTTTAGATGCCAGAAGATGGCCTTTTTAATTTAACAGGCCTTTTAAAAAATTGCATTAATTATTCTTCGTTCTCTGAACTATTTTGTTACTCCTGGGCTGGCCATTAGTGCTGATTTTATTGTTCTGTTTCTTTCTCATGTTGGTTTATACTGTTTTTATGCTGACTTCTTTGGGTCTGTTATTGTTAATGATTGTTTTAGCTTTGGATTACAGCAGTCTATTTTATTAGCGCTTGCAGGGCAGCAGCTGAAGAAGGAGCAAAAAGGGTTTTCTTGTGTGTGTGTTTCTTTGTGGCTGATTAGCTGCTCTCTCTGTGCAAAGGTCAGAGGGGGCAGGGTTTCTGTTGAGGCAGGTGATTAGCTGTGGGAGGAGCTTATCAGAGCTTGCAGGGCAGCAGCGCGTGCCTAGCGGCACGCACAGTTTGATCCATCTTTTGATTTAGGGGAGCTAGTCTCAAACGTTTGTTGGGGGAGACCTAGGTTTTTTTTGGGGGGGAGTTATTTGTCCTGTCTTCACGCTTTTTATGATGGAGGACCGCTGTAGCCACCCCCAACGACACGTTCTCAAGATGGAGGGTGAGGGAACAGCTGCAGTCACCTGCGGTTCCTGCGCAATGTTTGCCATCTTGCCAAAGGTTGCAGGCAGCTTTACCTGCAGCAATTGCATGTTGATTGCCCTCTTAGAAGACAAAGTCCAGCAACTGGAGGAACGTGTAGCTACGCTCCAAAGAATTAGAGAGCTGGAGCTCTTCTTGGAAGCAACAGAGCACACCAAGGAGGAGACAGGGGACTCCCCTGAGAAGGAGGCTACTTCACCAACACAGGAGCCAGATATATGGAGAAACGTGACTCAAAAAAGTAGGAGGCCCAGGGTTCGCTCTGATTGTTTAGAAATACACAATCGCTTTGAGGTCCTCTCCCCTAGCATGGAAGACGAAGAGCAGACTCCATTTGAGGATCTCTCCCTCATTACAGTCGATCAGGTATATGAAGACAAGCAGCAAAGTCAGTCCTCAGGGAATGTGCAGGCGACCTTGGAACGGACAGCTCATGGAAGAACCCCTATTGAGGGGAACAGAAGCAGTGATCTGTGGGCCTGACAAGATGTGTCGGGAAGTGTGCTGTCTCCCCGGGGCTAAGTTCCAAGATGTAACTGAACGACTGCAAGGAATCATAAAACCCACTGACAAATACCCCTTCCTCTTGGTTCATAATATAATGCACTTTTGCATGTTATTTTCCCAAATATATGCATTTTGTATACGAGGTTTCAGTGGATAAGAGCATTGCAAAATTCAGGGAAGTGTGAATCTTGATAGTTGCTATTGATTCTGTTTGTATGCTGGTTAAAATGCAAATTGGATAGTTGTCATTGTAACAAAACCATTTGTTTGCCAATGTCCAGGATAAAAACTAATCCTTCTCCCCTGAGACTCAGTTTAGTGCAGGCAGAGGGGGGAAAGCTGTGTCCTTTGACAATCTAGTCAACAGGCAAATAATTTTCTACTAGAGCCTGAAGTGATCAGTTACACCAACACTACCTAATGAGTGAGAAAGTAAATGCCAAAATGAATTGCCAACGAGGGTTAAGGATGGGCATTATAGACTTGTTTGGCCCTGTGTATGGAGACAACACGAACCCATACACTTCATCCATGTCTTGCCTCTTCCCCAAGCACATGCAACCCTCCCCACATGCACACACACGTGCCTACTTTGGGGTCAGGCAGAAATGAACAAAATATTGTTTGGGGAAACCAACAGGCACATGAAAACAAATACAGGAAAAGAAAGCACAACACTGTTTCTTATTTATAACTTAAGGCACTGTCTTTGGATGCATTCACAAATTTGATGATCAGCTGAACAAAACACATTTAAATGGAGACTGCATTAATAATGGCAGACCAGTAGCACCTTAAAGACCAACTACGTTAGTTCTTGGTATGAGCTTTCGTGTGCATGCACACTTCTTCAGACACTGAAGAAGTGTGCATGCACACGAAAGCTCATACCAAGAACTAACGTAGTTGGTCTTTAAGGTGCTACTGGAAGGAATTTTTTTTGTTTTGACTATGGCAGACCAACACGGCTACCTATCTGTAACCCAAATAAGCTTTGTGTATGCTTTCAAACAGCTTATGTAAGCCTTAGCAGCTTTTGTTTTAGCTTTTTTTAACATCCGAAGCTGTAATGCGAACCCTAAGGAGTCTGCAAAACTCAAGGCAATGACTTCTCACATTGTAATAAGGTGTCATTTTTCCTTCATCTAATATGCAGTCTCCAAAACCACTTTGCCGTTTTCTAGGCGATATATATAATATTACTGTTTGTTCCCCCAAACAATGTATTTTTTAGACGGTATGAAAATAAACATTTATTCTTAGTCTTATGAATGTGCATATCCATTTAGCAGTATATTTGTTGTTTTTGAGGTTTAGTAATGAATGTCTAGTATAACACCAGTGGAAAAAGAAATGCAGGCACTTTATTGCTAGCAACTGTAAGATAGCGTTTGCTTTAAAGCAATTGGTCTGGGGCACATTTGATAGATGGAAAGTCCCTGTACTAAGACCAGATAGACGGATGGATGGATAAATATCATAGAAAGGTGCTTTTTACTATGGATGGAAGGTTCTGTCTATGTCACTTTAGCATGTGCTCAATCATAGGTCCATTTTGCCCCATTTTCTCGTGTGTGTGTGTGTGTGTGTGTAAAGGAACCCTGACAGTTAAGTCCAGTCACAAACAACTCTGGGGTTGTGGCGCTCATCTCGCTTTACTGGCTGAGGGAGCCGACGTTTGTCAACAGACAGATTTTCCAGGTCATGTGGCCAGCATGACTAAGCCGCTTCTGGCAAACCAGAGCAGCGCACAGAAACGCCATTTACCTTCCCGCCAGAGTGGTACCTATTTATCTACATGCACTTTGACGTGCTTTCGAACTGCTAGGTTGGCAGGAGCTGGGACATAGCAACGGGAGCTCACCCCGTTGCGGGGATTTGAACCGCCAACCTTCCGATCAGCAAGCCCTAGGCTCAGTGGTTTAGATCACAGTGCCACCCAGCGTATGTGTGTGAAAAGGCTGTAATTAGATACATATTTGTCACAAATATCACAAAACAACATTGCAGAAAAATCATATTGTGTATGCGGTAAATTTTATTATAAGAACCTTATACTAGAGGGAGGCATTACATCTAAGGAAGACGAGCAGGCTGCAAAGTGTTAAGTTGAACTGTCACTGTAGTCTAGCATCAACAAGTGGATGGCTAGGTTTGGGAAGGTTGAAGGCATAAAAAGTGTGGTCAGAGAAATACAAAATCTACAGGCTAATTATGATCCAATCTGTTAGTTTGGAAGCTATTAATTCAGCTGGTACTCTTAGAAATGCAGATCAAATGAAACTCTTCCATCTCTTCCTTATACTGAGTCAGGCCATTTTGTCCCTCTAGCTTAGTATTGTTCACACCAAAAGTAGCCAACATGGTGCCATCCAGATGTTATTGCACTACAATTTACATCCTGTAAATTACAATTTACAGAGCCAGTGTGGTGTAGCAGTTAAGAGCGGTAGATTCGTAATCTGGGGAACCGGGTTCGTGTCCCCGCTCCTCCACATGCAGCTGCTGGGTGACCTTGGGCTAGTCACACTTCTCTGAAGTCTCTCAGCCCCACTTACCTCACAAAGTGTTTGTTGTGGGGGAGGAAGGGAAAGGAGAATGTTAGCCGCTTTGAGACTCCTTCGGGTAGTGATAAAGCGGGATATCAAATCCAAACTCTTCTACAATTGCCCAAGCTGTCTGGGACTGACAGGAGCTGTAATCCAATATATCTGGAGAGCACCACTATTTGAATAGTATCTCAAGGAACTGGGTCTGGATCCACTCCCACAGTTCTTTGTATTCAGCTGCTGACATGGTAGGAGAATCCCCCCCCCCCAAAAAAAATATTGTGTTGGGCAATTGGGTGTGTGGGTTCCCTGACACCCACCCATGCTTATATACACTGCATATATATTTCTATTTCTAGAAGGAAGTCGGCAGTTAAAGTTCTGCAATTGGAAGATGTACATGGCTTGCAACACAAAAATTAATGACTACAAGCGTCCTGGTAGAATTACTTTTGACGTGGAGTAGCCATTAAGAAATAATCTGTCCTTTCAGAAATAAAGTGACACACTGGAGGTACAGAATGTGCCTTGTGGGGAAAGTTCTTTTCCTTTTGTAATGCAGCCCATCAAGTTGAATCATGTCCAAAATATATTCCTTTGAAAAATGGCCGATTGGAATTCTGGCAAGCAACATCTCTTTCCTTTGCCATTCTCTTTCCTCCCATGACCCCCTTTCTCTTTCCCCCACCATGTCTGCTGTTGCCATGAATGCTCCTGCTGGCCTCTGTCCTGTCCCACATGGCTTTCTTTACAAATGTGCTCAGCTGTTTCCATGGATACCCCCTTCTGGAAAATGTTTGGCTTCCTTTTAAAAGGGAAGCACCTTCACCTGTCTCGGGAGGCAATGTAATGTCATTGACTCGAGGCAATCATTTTAATAAATACAGGCGGGGGAGGGAAACGACTCCAAAGTCTATAGACACTTCTGTCTCACATTCCGTCATGGAAGAACAGTCTTATCTTTCATTATCCCAAACCACCAACGTTCCATTTTTTCAATGTATCTCAGTGCAATTTCAAGACAGTAATGCCCAGTTCATACATGCAGATGTTTCTATTAATTCCAAAGCATATATGTGCAAAAGGTTCCATGTTAAATCCCTGACATACCCAGACAGGGTGGAGAAAGACACCTGTCTGCAACTCTGGAGAGCCATGGCCAGTTATTGTAGACAATACTGTGCTCCTCTTACTCAATATAATTCAGCTTCTAAAGTTAAGAACCTCAGCAGAGCCCTGTTGGATCAGACCTATGGTCCTCATCCAACATCTGTTTTTAATATGGCCAACAAGCATCCTATGGGGCATTTGTAGAAGATGTTCTGTGTATGGAAGCTTGCCATGCAGATTTTCACCACCCTAGCAGAACAGTTTTTGTTGGTTGCATGAATATTTTGGCAAAATGGTGTGGCATGAAGCAGCCTCCATGTGCCTGGGATCTAAAGCACTAAATTGCCGCACCATATTATAGTCTTCTGAAATGCAGTGACAACCTGCACATGCTTAGAGGCACTTTCTCCCATACCTGTAACCATACCTGAAATTGATACTTTCTGGCTGGATCTAGACACATCAAAGATGCGTTTCAGTTTCAAGCATTGTAAATTTAAACAGGGAAATCGGGTAGAGAAAAACGGGACTCCACATCGCCATCTGGTGGCACAATGTTATATCGCATATGCAACACATATAAATCACTTTTTCTTTACCAGTCTAGCAGAGTCCTCTGATTAAGCAGGCACTTTGAGTGCAGGCAGGCAATATAAAGTTGGGATGCTTCTGAAATTCGGCTCATCAAATTTCTCTCTCCAAAAATCGGGATTTCTAAATTACCTGGTCTCATTTGCAAAGTGAAACTTCTGCATTAGGGAAATGTCCTTTGTTCTGTTGTCCTTGTCAACAAATCCAAATGATGTGCGGAGCAGATCTGTGCACGTACAGGGCTGCATGTGCAGTGTTCACCACAATTGTCCTCAAGTGCACTAGCCTTGCCAGCTCCACTTCAACCTTCCCATGCTGAGTCTGAAGAGGAATGCTAATTCTGCTGGATGTATTTAGAAGCTTCCCCGTGACCAGAAATCCTGTGGAATCAGCACCCCCAATTGCAGCATGAATCTAAGCATATTCAGCAGAATGCACAAATAATTCCCCTTCAGACCTTCCACCCCAGGCTTCCTCAACCTCGGCGCTCCAGATGTTTTGAGACTACAATTCCCATCATCCCTGACCACAGGTCCTGCTAGCTAGGGTTCATGGGAGTTGTAGGCCAAAAACATCTGGAGGGCCGAGGTTGAGGAAGCCTGTTCTCCCCAAAGTGTGAAGCAGGGCCAGCTACCATAGTGCTCTCCAGGTGTTGCTGTTATCATCACTGACCATTGGCCAAACTAGCTCAGGTTGATGTGTAGCCCAGAAACATATGGAAGATGCCATGTTGGCTCCCCTTAGTGTAAAACTCTGGGGATGAAGTCAGGTAGGGGTAAGGATGTTGGGAAGTGGGGCTAGTATGTGTGGCCCCACTTCTTCCTTGACACATTCTTTTTTTGACAAACGTCTAAATTGTGCTAAGGAAAATCACATATTGATGTGTTCTATCAACAACAATTACTGGCCATGCATGGGTGACTCCAGTTTTACTCACAAGTAATTGAGATGCAGAAATGACGCCGTCACATATACATCAAGTGGAAGGCCACAGAACACCAAATTACATCAACTGAATTAATTTGATCACAACCTGGGAATTGGTTTGTTGGAATAAAGCCTCGCTTCTCCATACCAAAATGGTCTGTTCTTTGTATTGGGACAAGTTCATATATACCTTTGTCTTGAACTGCTGATCCCCGTGAATTAAGGGATAGTTTAAATAACATATAAGGATCGATATTTTCTCAATGGCAGCATCCATCCTATTAGTTTTTCATATAATTAGGTCATTCCTTTTACCTGTTTGACAAGTTTGCTTACTGCAAGTATTACTGTAAAACTAATAAGCCTGGGATTATTATTTGTGTGGTACTAGGAACTTTGTAGTTATGCACTGGGGAAAGCTTAGAAGTCACTGTAGACCCATGAGATTTAAGCACATCAAATGAATGCATTCCTGTACAACGCATATTCATCATATATGTCAAAGGGGGGTGGGGAACTGACCAAGGAAAAGGGGAGGGGTTAATTTCCCTTTTTTCCCTAAAGACGTAAGTCTTCTTTAAGATATTAACCTAAAAAAATTGTGTAAAATCACATTCTTTTTAAAAATAAAGTCTGGAGGCCAAACATAAGGCATGCGAGTATTCAATGTGCATCTGTGCACATTTTTTAGCCTCTGAAAATCAGCCATGAGGGGTCCAAGCAGGATTGGGAACACAGCACATGGAGGGGAGGTTGATTCTTTCCCCATGCACCAGCAAGTATTCTGACAACAATAATAAAAAGCCATTAGAACAAAATTCACAAATGATAGTAAGTTAACACCTTTTATGAGGATCGATCAATATTTGCAATATTGTGGATGCATCAGCATTCGCATTACACAGAACTCAGAGAGAGAGAGAGAGAGCTCAGCCAGTGGAGCATAAGACTCTTAATCTCAGGGCTGTGGGCTCAAGCTTCACATTGTGCAAAAGATTCCTGCATTGCAGTGGGTTGGACTAGATGACCCTTGTGGTCCCTTCCAACTGTACAACTGTAAGCTAGATGTTCTTAAAAAATAAAATGGGAGAGTCTGCAGTTTGTCTCAGTTTCAACCCAGTAACATAATAAGCCCCTGAATACTGCTTGGGTTAGAAGGCATGCCTGGTACAAATGTGATGTAATGGAATGTCACAGAGGCATGCGGGGGCCAATGGATGGAAGAGGCTAAATTTAACTTTCCCCACAGAATACAGACAGCAGCTGCCCATGGCCCTGAGAAGACACCACAAAAAAATACCTTTCTGCAACTGCTACAGCAGAGATGGCCAAAGCCACTACAAAATCTTCTCTAAAGGTGCAGCTACCGAGAAGACTGTTTTGTGAGAACATGGAGGTATAGCATAGATTTCCTAAAGCACTCCTCCTAATTAAAGGATTAATCCAAATCAGTTTAGGTCAACAGAAAGATTTTCTGTTCAGTTCAAAAGGAAAATCAGAAATTCATGGTTTAAGTGAATTAAAAGCCAAGAGCTACAAGGACCGATATGATTTCTTCCCATTCTCTTCCTGGTTAGCTTTGATACAAAGGCTTCCTCAGTGTGTACAAATAGAACCACTGCTCCAAATTTCACAGTAATTTAATACCTGATTAAGCAACATTAAATGGTGTGGTGCTGCAGGAATACACCACCATTAAGCAGAATGAATGCTAATAATGGGTTGGGTCCACACCATGTTTGTCACACTTTAGTTGCCTTTAGGGATGGGTGAATCTGTCAGTTTTTGTTTCCCTCCATTTCTCTTTTTCCCCACCATCCCTAAGACCAGCCTACCCCAGTATATTCATTTTTGTACTCATTCCTCGAAGGACTACAGTGCAAAATTTGGAGAGCTGTGAATGTCAAATGACGGCTAGTTTTGTATATTGTTTCTGGAAGTGTAAATTACATAGGTTCACCTTTAAATGTAAAATAAATCTAATTTTGCATTCATCCCTCCTTCCCCATGAAATCAATGGGAAACTAACTTTTGTCCCATTGATTGAATGGATGAAGCAGATCCCAAAAGTCCCCACAAGATAGTTCAAGTGCAGTGGTTATCCTGTGATTCAGCTGAAGTAGAGATGTGTGAATACATCACCTGTACAAAAATTATCAGGTTTTTGCAAGCATTCTTTTCAAATATTTGCAAAATTTTGAAAATGGAGGGAAACCAAAACCAAGTACTCAGAACTGCTTGCAACTCTCCCAATTGTTCCCCATTAGCAACCTTAGGTAAGGGGAAGTGTAAAATCTTTGCTTATAAAGGTGCACTGAATGCATCTCTGCAGCTGAGCAGGCTTCTGTCCTAAAACTTCACAAATAATCCCCTCACCTCTGAAATCACTGTAATCCATCAAGAAGTCCTGGTATAAGCTTCCGTGTGTATGCATACTTCTTCAGATACACTGTGTATCTTCAGTGTATCTAAAGAAGTGTGCATGCACACAAAAGCTTATACCAAGAACAAACTTAGTTGGTCTCTAAGGTGCTACTGGACAATTTTTTTGTTTTTATATACCATATATTTTGACTGCATCATACCAACACGGCTACCTACCAGCATTAAGAAATCTGTAATTGAGCGCGCGCGCGCGCACACACACACACACACACACACACACACACACCAACAGTCAAATTATGCTTCTGGGACATATTCCGTCTTCATATGTTAAGGAAGATGACCAGTAAAACATGAGATTAGTTCATCAGAGGAATGATTGGGTCATCAGGTGACAAATGGAACTCTCTGCATTTAACAAATTGAGTTTTGATGTTGGTGATTTTCTTTTTACATTATTAATTGCTCCTTTGGTTCATTCAGCTAGCCGAAAAAAACCTCCTGCAGGTGAAGCAGCAAAAACAAACACCAAAACCCCCCAAAAACTGATTCCCCAAATCAGGGTTGCTTTTTCACAAACATACAGGAAGAAAATAATGTAAATTGTATATCGAATGCTGGCGTCTGCCACCAACATATAATCAATGGGCCTTGACTTCCCAGTACATGTAGGTTCACACTGCAATAAACCCAGTGAAATAGACATAAGTATAGATTGATTTGGTAATCTTTCTGCTCCCAGCTAAATTCATATAAAACATGTTCTCCTGTTGGTGTCTCATATATTTGTCAGACATGTTCTGTCTCGCTGCATTCACTGCCAAAATTTAACTGCATAAAATTTGACACCATCCTGTTGCATGTACTACTCTTTCAATATAGTTGTGACCATGAGAAGATGGAGAAACAACTATACTACTGAGAAACAGCTGTAACTGTTTGCATAAAATGATTCTGGAATGTAAGAGCTGAGCTGCATATTTCATGATATATCACATAGTACGACACTTCTGGGACCCTACTAATTTGGAACGCAAAATGGGGAGCGCAGTACGATTTCAGTGCTCTCCCTTGTGGAGAAACTCTGCGCACATACAAAAGTAGCAGGTTACAGACTTAGCTGGCTAGAATCCTCCTCCCTGACATGCTACCTTTCTGCAAGCATGGAGTTTTTTGATAATGGCTTGGGGAACATTCCAACAAAATCACACATCTTCATTCTTAAAGTTACATATTCCTAGGATGGCTGTGCCATGTTTTCTTAGCAGCAATATGCCAGGCACAGTACAACATAAAAAGGAGGAGAAAATCCTGCCTAGGGGGCTTCACTGAAAAATATACATTATGCAGACAGAATAGAATGCAGGAAGGGGTGTAAGCTGGCTCTCTAAGTAACTAAAAAGAATCAAAGGAGACACTGGGCAAGCATAGGCAAGGTATAGCACTGGCAGAGAGGGATGTCAAGTAAATTCATCGTTGAAGGAGTGGGTTATATGCTGATTAAGAAGGATCTTGCACAATTCTTGTATAGTTTTCAGTTCATGCAAGACGCATCGCTCTACCCAGGCTTTGGGGAGAGTGGATGTTTCCCCTCCCATGATACCCTGCTGTTTTCCTGCTGTTATTTATTTATTTATATCACTTTTAGCTGGGTTTCCCCCCCCAAAAAAAAAAATATCCCAGAGTTGCATATACAGTGGTACCTCGGGTTAAGAACTTAATTCATTCTGGAGGTCCGTTCTTAACCTGAAACTATCCTTAACCTGAGGTACCACTTTAGCTAATGGGGACTGCATAATTTCTGTTCTCATCCTGAAACAAAGTTCTTAACCCGAGGTACTATTTCTGGGTTAGCGGAGTCGGTAACCTGAAGCGTCGGTAACCCAAGGTACCACTGTACAGTAAGGATATGAAGACAATTTTAAAAGCAATCTAACACCAGCAACAGTAAGGAAACTTCAAAATCATATTCAGTTCAGAGAGGGAGAAAGATACTTCTGCATGGTTAAGAGCATGGTGCCGATAACGCCAAGGTTGCAGGCTTGATCGCCCGTATAGGACGGCTACATATTCCTGCCATTGCAGGCAGTTGGACTAGATGATCCTCAGAGTTCCCTCCAACTCTAAGTTTCTACGTTTCCTTGACCAAAGCTAAGAGCCAGGGTAAATAAGTAAGTTTTCAAAAGGCATCTAAAGACAAGCAGGGTTGGCCTCATCCAAACCTGTGATTCTGTTTAGTTTTGTGATTCTGGGTTAATTGTTTCAATGTCTATTGCCTTTATATATACAGGCAACACCTGATTGTCACCCGGGTTGCATTCTGCATCATTGTGCACTTGCGTGAAATGGAATGCAATTGAAACACCCCATTCTGCCCCTGTCTCATTCTGCCCCACCCTGGCTTTCACTCCCATCCTATCCTGCTCTTTAAGTGATGTCTTCCATGGCGTTTCTGGGTCACTTCTGGGTTCGGCCCTGTGCGTGTGTGTGCAATCGCACACCTATCAATCACACCTAAAACAGGTCTGCCTTCATTTCAAATAATTGACCCTGGGACGATTTGATGAAGGGTGAGCCATAAACAAACAAACAAATGTAACAATAAAAAAAGGGCATTAGAAGCCAAATCAGACCATTCACCCATCTAGCTTGGTAGTGTTAAAACTAGCTGGCAGCTGCTCTGTAGTGTTTCAGTCAGGGGAAAGTTTCAGTTCTACATGAATATGTCATAGATTAAACCTGGGGCCTTCTGCATGCAAATGCAAATACTCTTCCACTGAGCTACAGCCTTCACCAAAATGCTAACATAATGCCTGTAGACTGTTCAAATCATTCATGTGCATAACCTCAGTAATCTTGGCAATAACCTATCAAGGTAGTCAATATGATCCCTATTCTACAGAGAGGTTGGAGAGCTTGCCTTCTACCACCCACTTCATCTGTGTTTGAGATTAGACTTCTAATTAGAGGCTTCCCAGCTTAGCATCATACCAACTTCAGGGAAGCAGTTCTTATTCTTCGAGACAGAAAGTAACTTGATAGATGAGGAGGCCAAGCAGAAGTCACGGATAGAGAAGATAAAGAGGGACATCTTTCTTCTGCATGACTTGCCTGTGCTCTGCTTCTCCCCCCCCCCCCTTTGCTTGGACTTTTCCTTCCTCCCCCATGTCTACGCTGCGTGGTCATCCATCTTTCCCCAGTCACATTCCAAAAGACACCACTTCTTTGCTTATCGTTTGCATGCCAAAGCTTCAAAGGAATTTACATACATCAGCTCATTAACCTCAGCAAAACTCAGAGGAAGCTGAGCATTATCCCTGTTATTATACATGTATAAAACAAAGCAGGAAGATTAAGACACATGCCCAGGAGAATACAGGGCATCAGCATTGGCTGCCAAGATTAGAATTTGCATGTCTGGCTTCCAACCCTCTGCTCACACTTTATCTCTGCCACGGTCTATTTGCTCTATTGGACTGGAAAGAGATTTCATTCTAAGAACGCTCTCCTATTTGCATGACAGTAGTATTTAAGAAGGGGAGGGAGCCTTATGGGGTGTGTATCAGAGTTTTGGCCTCAGTCCAAAGGATGGTGTAACTCGTTCAGCATGCCCAAAGCGTGTTAAGTGGCTTCCGTTTCTTGAACAGCTGCCCCATATACCATATGGCAAACTGCTTTTGAAATTTGAAGGGATTTTCAAAAGCAGATTGCAATTTTGCATGGTGATCCACTGTTGTTTCAACGGCATGGTCAGCCATTTTTCAAACAACTGCTGCAAATATCTTTTTAAAAACTTTCCTTTGAGAGGATATGCAGGTAGGCTTTATGCCAGGGATGGGAAACCTGTGTCCCTCTAGGTGTTGTTGGACCATAACTCACATCACCCCTTACCATTAGCCATGCTGGTTGGGACTAATAGAGTCCTGTAAGTGGTTCCCCACCCTGAGTTGCACCAAAAGTATACTGTACTAACATCATCATCATCATCATCATCATCATTTATTTATACCCCGCCCATCTGGCTGGGCTTCCCCAGCCACTCTGGGCAGCTTCCAAAAAAATATTAAAATACTGTAACACATCAAACATTAAAAGCTTCCCTAAACAGGGCTGCCTTCAGATGTCTTCTAAAAGTCTGGTAGTCGTTGTTCTCTTTGACATTTGGTGGGAGGGCGTTCCACAGGGAGGGCGCCACTACTGAGAAGGCTGTCTGCCTGGTTCCCTGTAACTTGGCTTCTCTCACTGAGGGAACCGTCAGAAGGCCCTTTTATACATATAAAACAAAATAGTTCAAAGATGCCAGCTGTTTAAAACACTGACCTAAAATGGGGGTTCCCAACATGGTGTCTGTGGATACCATGACATCCTCAGACACCCCTCTTAGCACCCAGCAAGGCCCCCTGCCCCCACCCATTTAATTTGTGATGGGGCTGGTTTGCTTTAGGGGGTGTTGCCTGGTACTTTGTGTCTGTGTTTTATTTGTTTCTGGTGGTATTCTGTCTGTTTAGGTAGGTTCTGAGCATCAACTGCTTCCGTGAAATGAGTTGTTTAGTGTGCCCATGAGATCCTTAAATTTCAAAATGTGCCATTGGGCCCCAAAGGTCAAAGTCCCCTCCTCTAAAACCTTTTTCCTTTCCATGCATTTCAATGTGTCTGATGATGAAGCCTAGGTCAACTTGTGCCACAATCAGTTGCTTACGATGTATTCACACAAATGGACAAATGGATCCGTGTGATTAGCAGGCTGAATCACAGGACAAACCACATTTTTTTGAAGGAGCAATGGGTCATTTCTGTTCTTATCACAAACAAGCATGGAAGCCAGACCTACCATCACACCAAATAGCTTTGGTAACCCTAAATCAGAGTACCTGTTTAATTTTATTTATTTCATTTCGCCACAAAAGACTTGAAGGTAGCTGTCAGTGAAGTCCTATAGATGTCTATCCAGAAATAACCCCTACTGACAGCTTAATGTAAGTGTGTATACAATTGCAGCCTGAGATACCTTCCTGTTGTGATGTAGAGACATAGGTGATATATAGAAATCCTTAACCTTGAAGCTTCTTAACAATTTACCATGGTATTGAGAAGGAAAATGATGATATCTAGCAGAGACCTGTAGCTCCTACATCCTGGTGGGGATTTGGCACCCAGGAGATCTGTGAAAGTGGTCCATAGCCCTAGTCAGCATGTGCCAATTGCCAGAGAATCTATATACCGTGTAGCCTCCAAGTCTTTAGTAGGATCATGGCTCAACATGGTGTTGGGTTGTTTTGGTGTTTTTTTTTTTTGCAATGTCAAAGAAGAATGCTGGAGGAAAAGTAATGACTTGTGAAATAACCACATTAAACCCAGCAGGAACTGGTAATATTGGAGAGCACAAACCCTTCTTTTACCTTAAGAGATTTATTTTTCTTATCCACCCAGGGCTCCTAGTTGTGAAGAGGCCTGTAAAGATCTTCAGCCAAACATGTTTACAGTCTCCCTTCAGACCCTCCTGCTCAACGTGAGATGGAGGCAGAAGGGGCAGAGGTTGGTCCAGTGACAGATATACCATTACCTCACAGGCCACCTCTTTCCATATGAACCCACCCCAGACCCTGAGATCATCTTTTCTTTGTGTGCCTCCTTCAAAAGAGGTCCGGAGGGTGGCAACACAAGAACGGGACTTTCCTGCAGTGGCTCCCCATTTGTGGAATGCTCTCCCCAGGGAAGTTCGTCTGGCGCCTTCATTAAACACCTTAGGCACCAGGGAAAAACATTCCTCTTTAACCAGACCTTTGGCTGCTGGGAGGTGGGGTTATTTGATTGTTTTTGTTTTTATTGTGCGTTTTTTGTTTTTATATTCTGATTTTATGTTGTAACCGCTCTGAGACCTGCGGGTATAGGGTGGTATACAAATTTAATAAATAATAACAACAACAACAATACAATTAGCTCTAGTTGTAGCCAGTGTGGTGTAGTGGTTAAGAGCGGTAGACTCATAATCTAGTGAACCTGGTTCGATTCCCCGCTCCTCCACATGCAGCTGCTGGGTGACCTTGGGCCAGTCACACTTCTCTTAAGTCTCTCAGCCCCACTCACCTCACAGAGTGTTTGTTGTGGGGGAGAAAGGGGAAGGAGAATGTTAGCCGCTTTGAGACTCCTTTGGGTAGTGATAAAGTGGGATATCAAATCCAAACTCTTCTTCTTCTTCTTCCTCCACCACAGACAGTGCATGACCTTGAATACAGTCCAGTCACCAAAAGTTGCCAAATTCACACTAAAACAAACTAAAGTCACTCTGATCCCATGGCACATCACACATCTTTCTTCAAACAGAAATTATGATTTTCTTATCTGAGTTCTGAGTTTTCCCACATTTTTACTGAATACTAGTTCTCTTCCACAATTCTCCTGCTACCAATTGCATAATGCTCTTCATAGTATCAAATATACAGTGCTATGTGATTTGTGTTTTTTTTTAATTGTAATTTGCAGAATGCTCTGGAAAAGAGGGAATAAATCTCCTGCTTGGGAGCTATTCAAGGGGTGTTTTGAAATGTATGCAGCAGCACTCTGCGAGGGAAACTTAATGAGCTAAAAGGGGGGTAGAGGGTGTGGGAGCAAGCAAAGACTACTGTACCTGCTCCTTCTTAATTTCAGCATGTAGACAATGCACCATCCCGTTAAATCCATTAGTAGCATTACATCCATAGGCTTCTAACACCTTTTTTTAAAAAAGATTCATTATGGTGCACAATCACTGCAAATTAGTGCTCTCTCTCTCACACACACTCTCTGAGAATAATAGAAAAGGCTGGAATTGATTCATCAGAGCTTAACAGACTCCATGAAATTAATCAGCATAACAGTTTTCTCAAACTTTATGGGGAAAGGAAGAGAGAGAGAAAATAACTCTCACCCTCACTAATGAATTCTCTTCTCCTTGCTTGAGAAAAATCAGAAAATCAGGACTGCAGACAACCACATATTCCATAACAGTCTCACAATGCCTTCCCAGGGTGCAATGAATGCTCTGAAACCACATAAGATTGCAGCATAACAAAAGTTAAACAAGTGTGGACCTGGATGGTGATGGTAGTGGTTTGAGAATCTAAACTTTCTGAAGGAAAAGGGAGATATAAATGAATTAGGAAGTATTCGGTTTAGAAAAAAACAAAGCAAAGAGGGGACATGAAAAAAGGGTGTGCAAAATTATATGCAATGTGAAAAAGTGGATAGAGAAAACCTTTGCATCCCTCTATCATAATGCTAGACTATTTAAACCATTTCTTACAGCATTTAAAAGTGCTGATACCATTGGCCCTGGATGCCACTCCCTACGGGTCCTCAAGAGATCCCATGCTATTTTAAAATAGGATGACACAAATTTATGGGTCAGATCCTATTAATGGATGCTAAGTCAAACCAAAAGGTTGTGGTTTTTCAGAACAATGGTTCCTGAATGGGGTGGAGAGGTGATGAACAGATCTTTGGGCTTCCCAGAAACATTTGGCTCACCACTGTTGGAAACAGCACAATGGACTCAACAGACCCTTGGCGTGATGCAGTAGGAGTCTTCTTATTGTCTTATGATATTAGCATGTCTGCTTGTCTCATCTTTAAAAGCAAGTGTGTGTGTGTTCTAGGGGTGAGAAAACTGGATACGTGTAGTGGCCCTAATTCTGAGAATCATGGCAAGTTTTCATCTAGATTTCCCCAAGCATTGACCAGATAATTTTGCATATCATTTTTGACAGCAGTGGACTGAAACTGGAATCACAGCCCATATGGTATTTATTCACAAGTAAGTCATTTCAAAACATACAGTAGGTGGACTCCTTCGTGCTGTGCAACAGCTTGCATTAATGAATCTTCCTGCTTTATGATAGGTTTTGTACCAATCAATGTGGCTCACAGCAAACTGACAAGGTTTACATAAACTCATCTGCCGAAATCCCTCTTTTTACAGAAAATAATAAATATCTTCTTGCAGCCTCCGTATTCCCTTAGGTATCAAGCTGACATCTTTCTATAATAAACTTCCACTCCGCTCTTTTTATGTTCAGAAATAAAATACTGAACCGTTATTTACAGTAGATGGTCTAGAAGGGAGTATTCTGTATCTAGCTTTTGGGGATGAACACAAAATGCTCTCACAAGTTTTTCCCCCATCATCACTCTATATCACCAGAGATCTAAGGGAAAGCTCACATTACCAATTTCATGGGTACTTTCCCCCCCTACCAAAGAGAGCATAAGAACGTTATGAGAAGCTCCTTTAATGTGAGGGTTCGTGACTCTAATTATGTGGTTCATTTCTCCGTGAGTTTCTCAAACACTTGGTGAGGATGAACTACAGAGTATTTACAGAAGTTGCTGTATACCAGGGTAGCCAACATGAAATGTATTTTATGTATGTTTTATGTGCAGTTCCCCCTAAGGCTCTGAGGAAGAACTGAATGGGAAATCTGTAAGATTCCCCAGAGAACATCTGTGTGACATCAAGGTCCATTTTTTCCACTGGGACTTCCTGCATAGATCTTAACATGTGCGGCGCCAGGAGCCCCACACATTAGCTAGCAACCCTTTGGCAGCTAATATTACTTTTTTAGAGAGGCAACCCTCAGGCCTCCTCATAAGCACTCTTCTCGTAAGTGCTTTCCCCTTCTACTTTGTAGGTTTAATTTTTAAAAAAGGAATTCATATGGTAAACCTGCATGGAAATGGGACTGAATGAGCTTTAGTCTCTTCCTATAACTAACTGGCCCAGCACAGATTATACATGCATTCATTATTTTTATTTATTTCCATTTATAGCCCACCTTTTTCTCCAAGGAGCTTTTCTCCCCCTCCTTATTTAAGACTTCCGGAGGCGGCGCAAAACAGCAATGGCGGTCCTCTTTACTCAGTGAAGAGGGGCTCCGCGAAAAAGGGTCGTCCGCTACGGCAAAGCGGAGACCCATCAAGAAAAACCACAGGCAGAGCGAGCCTGCGGCCGTGGGACTCAGCGGGCGCCCAAAGCCCCCCCGGAAACGAAGAAGGAGCTCCGTAAGGGGCTCCGGAACGCGAAAGGGGGAGCGGCGCTGTGAGTTCATCGCTCTTTTCGTGGACGCAAAGCCGCGCTGCTGCTGCTGATGAGCGCCGACCTTTCTTCTTGAAAACATCAAAATTGGCTGCTACATACCCGTGAGTAAGGGGAGTTAAACATCGGAAAAATTTGGGAATTTGGTTGAAATTCGGCTGAAAACGGGAGGCGAGTAACAGGAAGTCCGCCTCCCGATCCTGCTAACCAGATTAAAGCAATTGCGCAGAAGAGCGCTGAAGCGCTTAAAAGGGACTGTAAAAGTAAAACGAGGGTGCATTTGACAGAAGTGAAAAGATAAGCTGGAAATCTTTGCAAAAGTTGTGGATCTTATTTTTGGGACCTTCTTCCTAATTTTGAGCTATGTGGAGTTAAAAGGGACAACCCAGCTATCGGGCTGTCAGTGTGTAAAAGAGAACTGTCAAACTGCTGATACTGTTATTGGAGCTTAAACTGATACATTGACTGAGACACTAGAGTTTAAACATTGTTGCTGGGACCTTTCTTGACACCTTGTGGCCTTTCTTCAGGAGAAAGAAAGCCTGGGGAAACTTCCTTTTGTGCTCTGGAACTACTAAAGATTTAACATAGGGAATATAAGAACTTCAATGGCGGACAAGAGCTCTCTCCTTCCTTGAAACTTTGAAATACCCCCACCTAGAGGATTGTGGAGATATAGAGGCCTGGGAACTGTACTTTATTGTGACTCTCTGTGGTTAAATTGTTTACACTCTGGTTTTGTCTAACTTATGAAACAAAAGAAAATTTGACCTTGAACAGAGGCAGGTGTGGAATGAGTGGCACAGGGAGAACAAGAGCAGCTAAAGCTAAAGAAAAAGAAAAGAAACCAGGGCAACTTGTTCAAACAACCCTATCTCATCAACGAAGATCATCCGCCCCAACTGTGCTGATAGCACAGGAGGTGGAAATTGAAGAGCCTGCTGTAGAGCCTGCTGCAGAAGATATGGCAACTGGAGGATCTGAAATAGTCCTGAAACAAATCTTGGAACAACTGGCAATTTTAAACCAAAAAGTGGACAATCAATCATCAAAAATTGACCAAGCTACATCCTCTATCACTAAATTATCCGAGCAAGTTCCTCATCACACTCAGGCAATTGAAAAATTGCAAGGGGCAACGACTGAAAATTATAAACTTGCGGTGGAAGCTAGTCAAAAAGCAGAACAGGCGAACAAAAAGGTTGATGAGATTAGGGGGGAAGTAAGGCCTCTGAAAAGACAGGTAGGGGAACAACAAGCCTACCTGTCATTGGTTGAATTGAAAAGTAAGGAAAATAATCTCAGATTAAGGGCTATCCCAGAACTGGAGGAAGGAAATCTACAGGGATTTTTAACACTTTTGTTCTCCAAATTCTGGGGGATTGAGGAAGATAAGGATTTTAAGATTGTGACTGCCTTTAGACTGGGAAAATTGATAAAGAAGGACAAGTCCAGAGACTGTTTGGTTATTCTGAGATCGAGAGAGGAAAGAGACAAGATACTAGGCCTACATTTTAAAAAATCTTTGGAGATAGAAGGTAAAAAGGCTGAAATTTACAGAGACATTCCTAAACACCTTTTGGATCTTAGGACCACTTATACAGACTTGACCAAACTGTTGAGATACAACACAATCCCTTATAGGTGGGAGTTTCCGCAAGGACTATCATTTACCTACAAAGGAAGGAAAGTAAGAATTAAAACACCGGAGGGCCAACAGAAGTTCCTACACGACCACGAGGAGGACCTCCAGAAAGGAGCTGCAGCTTCTTGGCCTCCACCACCACCGGGACCATCTCCAAAGCCTACACCGCCTGGATCTGGACCAGCACTACCACCTCCGGGATCGGAGGGAAACCTAGACACCCCATTGTAGACCCACCAATTAGACCAGGATGTCGCTGCAGCTTCTTAGTTGGAATATAAATGGCGGAAATTCTCCGGAAAAAAGAAGAAAAGTATTTCACATTTTGAAAAAAGAACAATTGGACATTATTTGCCTGCAGGAAACGCATGTGACAAGGCTCCACAGAAAAGTGCTAATTAATAAAAGACTAGGCCAAGAATTTATCTCTTCGGACAAAGTGAAGAAAAGAGGAGTGGTGATATATGCAAAGGAGAGCCTGTCACCGAAATTCTTATTTAAAGATGAACACGGCAGAATTTTGGCGATTGAAATTCAGACACAAGGAGAAAAAATTTTGATATTAGGAATATACGCCCCAAATGAAGGAAAATCGGAATTTTTCAGGAAGCTGCATGAGATTATGCTGGATTATTTAGACTACAACAACATCATCATGATGGGTGATATGAATGGGGTTGTGTCTGTAAATATGGATAAGTCGCAAAGTGCTAACATAACGAAAGATGGCAGACTACCTAAAACTTTTTTTGAAATGACTGACAATGTGGATTTAATTGACATATGGAGGGTTAAGAACCCCCTAGGAAAAGAAGGGACTTTCTTTTCTGAAGCTCATCTGACATGGACACGAATCGACCAAATATGGATAACTAGAGGACTGGCACCCAAGACTAGAAAGGTGGAAATCTGCCCAAAAACCTGCTCCGACCATAATGCTTTGAAAATGGAATTGAGACTAAATACAACCGGATCATTCAGATGGAAAATGAATGACAACTTATTAAGGGACGAGAAGATTGTTAAGAAGGCCCAAAAAACTTTAAAGGACTATTTTGAGATAAATTTAAATACCACTGTGGAAAAAAGAACAATCTGGGACGCAAGTAAAGCAGTCATGAGAGGGTTTCTAATACAACAAAATACGATCAAGAAAAAACTCTGGAATGAAAAGAAGGAGAAGATATTGGAAAAAATAAGAGATGGAGAGAAAAAACTAAGATCCAGGCCTAAGTCGAAGGAGGTGCTGAGAGAAGTGAAATTTTTCCAAGCACAATATTTGAAACTGATAAATCAAGAGGTGGAATGGAAAATTAAACAAATGAAACAAAGATCTTTTGAATCAGCAAATAAGTGTGGGAAACTGCTAGCATGGCAGTTGAAAAAGAGACAAAAACTTAATACTGTTACAAATCTAGAGATTGAAGGGAGAATGGTTCAGAAACCCGAGGAAATCAGAAAGTGCTTCCAGAGATATTTCAAAGAACTTTATTCACAAGGGCCACAGAAAGATTCGGAGGTGGACCAATTTCTCAAAACCAATGGATTACAGAAAATACCTCAGGAAATGAGAACAATCCTGAATAGTAATATCACACAGCAAGAAATTGAAAGCGCCATTCAGAACCTCCAATTAGGCAAATCTCCAGGCCCGGATGGACTTACCTCCAAATACTATAAGGTTCTGAAAGACTATTTGATACAACCTTTGTTGGAGGTCTGTAACCAGATTATGGAGGGGAGGAAGGCACCGGAAACGTGGAAAGAAGCCTTCATCACATTGATACCCAAACTAGAAACTGAGAAGACTCAGCTTAAGAACTACCGCCCCATCTCACTCCTAAATGTGGATTACAAAATTTTTGCAGACATTTTGGCAAGTAGGTTTAAAAAAGTGCTTAATGAAGTGATCCATAAGGACCAGGCAGGCTTTCTCCCTGGTAGGCATTTGTTTGACAACACAAGAAACATCATCGACATTTTGGAACTTTTACAAACAAAGCTTAACACTAGAGCGGTGTTAATCTTCATCGATGCGGAGAAAGCCTTCGACAACATTTCTTGGATGTTTATGAAGAAAAATTTGGAAGGGATGGGAGTGGGGCGGGGGTTTGAAAATGGAATAGAAGCAATATATTCAGAACAAAAAGCTAAATTGATAGTAAACAATGTGGTGACAGAGGAGTTTAAAATTGAAAAAGGGACACGACAGGGGTGCCCTCTATCCCCTCTATTGTTTATTTCAGTTCTGGAGGTGCTATTGAACATGATTAGAAAGGACCGGTTGGTACAGGGAATTGAGGTCGGAGTGAAACAATACAAATTGAAAGCATTTGCAGATGACCTGGTATTAACATTACAGGAGCCAGTCTCTAGTACTAAAAGAGTGCTAGAATTAATTTCTGACTTTGGTCGGGTGGCGGGATTTAAGTTGAATAAGCAAAAAACTAAGGTTTTAGCAAAAAATTTGACAACTGCAGAAATAGATGAGTTCCTGAAAGAAACAGAATTAAATGTGGTTAAAAAAGTAAAATACCTAGGGGTGTATCTGACCTCCAAAAATTTGAATTTGTTTAAAGACAACTACGAGAAATGTTGGTCAGAAATCAAAAGAGACTTGGAAACGTGGTCAAGATTGAAACTTTCCTTGTTGGGCCGAATAGCAGCTATAAAGATGAATGTATTGCCAAAAATGTTATTTTTGTTTCAGACCCTACAGATCGTGGACAAGGTGGAATGCTTTGGAAGGTGGCAGAAGGATATCTCTAAGTTTGTTTGGCAGGGCAAAAAGCCCCGAATAAAGTTTAAGATATTAACTGATGCGAAAGAAAGAGGGGGATTTGCCCTGCCAGACTTGAGGTTATATTATGAATCCGCAGCCTTCAGCTGGTTGAAAGATTGGATCTTACTGGAAAACACTGATGTCCTAGATCTGGAAGGGTTTGACAATGCTTTTGGGTGGCATGCATATTTGTGGTATGACAAGGTTAAAGTGCACAAACTGTTTAAAAACCACATTGTCAGGAGAGCAATTTTAATGGTCTGGACAAAATATAAAGACTTATTGGAGAGTAAGACTCCGAGGTGGCTCTCACCGGTGGAGGCCAAGGCACGTAAGAGACCAAATATGGAAGCCAATTGGCCTAAATATGAGGAAATTATTGAAAAGATTGGAGACAATTGGAGGTTGCAGAGCTTGGAAAAACTAAAAAACAAGGTGCGAGATTGGTTGCATTATGCACAAATTCAAGAGGTCTTTAAAGTAGACAAGAAGGTTGGATTCCAGGTGGAAAAATCGAAACCAGAGACAGAACTGTTAGAACCAAAAAGTAAACTACTTTCGAGAATGTATAACCTGCTGCTTAAATGGAATACTCAGGATGAGACAGTCAAATCCGCCATGATAAAGTGGGCGCAGGATTTGGGGCATAACATTATGTTTGAAGACTGGGAAAGGTTATGGAACACCGGAATGAAATTTACGGCATGTAGTGCCTTGAAGGAAAACATTATGAAAATGATATACCGGTGGTACATGACCCCAGTCAAGCTTGCTAAGATATATCACCTGTCTGATAATAAATGCTGGAAATGTAAAGAGGCGGAAGGGACATTCTTTCACCTCTGGTGGACCTGCCCGAAAGTGAAGGCCTTTTGGGAAATGATTCATAATGAACTAAAAAAGGTACTTAGATTTACCTTACCCAAGAAACCAGAGACCTTCCTCCTGGGCATGGTGGACCAGAGAGTGCTTAAGAAGGACAGAACTTTTTTTATGTACGCTACTACAGCAGCAAGGATCCTGATTGCAAAACATTGGAAGACACAAGATTTACCCACACTGGAGGAATGGCACACGCAGTTGATGGACTACATGGAACTGGCCGAAATGACTGGCAGAATCCGAGACTTGGGAGAAGAAACAATTGAGGAGGACTGGAAAAAATTTAAAGACTATTTGGAAAAATATTATAAGTTGTATGAATGTTAAAAAACGCACCTTTTAGGAAATTCTAGCTTCAGTAATGTTAAATTCAAGAAATGGAAATTAAGGTACAAGAAGCCAGAGATAGAATAATGAAACAACTTTATTGTGTTAAAATGAAAACGCACATGATTTGGGTCATAATATATCTGAAATTGGGTAACATGATAAAATGGAAGATACAATAAGTATTGAAACAAGTTAACAAATTGCAGATGTTATGTATCACAGAGAATGCAGGGTTGGGAGGACGCGGGGAAGTCCAGTAGATTTGGAAAAAAGAACAAGAAAATTTGTAACTTTCTTTTTCTACTTTTATAATATGTTCTTCATTCTTTTTTCTGTATTCATAAAACTAATAAAAATATTATATATATAAAAAAAATAAGTCCCACAACAACCCTGTGAGGCAAGTTAGGCTGAGAAGCATTAAGTGGCCCAAGGTGAGCTTCATGGCTAAGTGGGGATTTGAACCCTGTTCTCTCAGGTCCTAGTCCAACACTCTAACCACTACACCACACTGGCTATCAGTCCTTGGGCTGATAGGACAACACCATATCAGGGATAATATTTCTACACTAGTTTTTTCCCCCTTTCTATCCTGAGAATATTTGCTGCAGAGAACACTTCATCACATTCAAATATGTAATCCGCTAAGAGTAGTATATTTTCAGACACCTTCCAGTCACCAAATCCCAATGCTAACTTTGCATTCTCTTTGGGAGTTTGCAATACTAGACCCTCTTTCATCAGGGACTGGGTAGGCTTTGGACAAGGGTGAAGTGTGCACATTAGGCTTCTACTCCTTTGCAGGCAGTTTTGTGCCTGAAGCTCATAGTGCAGCAAGGATTGGGGTTAGGAAACTGGACAAATTTGCATGTCCTCCAGCTCACGCTGTACTGCAAGTCACAGACACAGCACAGACACACCTTAGAAGGTCCTTGTTGCACCAGATCTATCTAGTCCCATAATAACCAGCCAATACCTCTCTCCCACTCCTGCTCCTCAGTGACTGGTATTCATAGAAGAAGAGTTTGGATTTGATATCCTGCTTTATCACTATCCGAAGGAGTCTCAAAGTGGCTAATAATCTCCTTTTCCCTTCCTCCCCCACAACAAACACTTTGTGAGGTAAGTGGGGCTGAGAGACTTCAGAGAAGTGTGATTAGCCCAAGGTCACCCAGCAGCTGCATGTGGAGGAGCGGGGAATCGAACCCCGTTCACCAGATTACGAGTCCACCGCTCTTAACCACTATACCACACTGGCTCTCATAGGTCACTGATCTAGGAGGCAATATTGCCATCATGACTAGTGGCCATTGATAATCTGAGCATCCATGGATTTGCCTTGCCACCTATAAAGCTATCTGATTTGGTGGGCAAAACCACACCTTGTGATAGCAAATTCCATACTATGTACAAATTCCATACTATGTACTTCCTTTTCTCTGTCCAGAATCTCCCACCGTTCAATTTCATGAAATAACCCTAGGTTCTGCTATTGGGGTGTGGGGTCACCTATGCATGTTCTCCACATTATGCAAAATTCTACATCATCTGATTCCCCATCTTATCCAACCTACACTCTCACTTCTTCTGGAGGGGCTGCAAAATTTGAAAAAAAAACCCACCATAAAAACCCAGCCTAATTTCAGTCCAAAGTATTGCCAAGGCCAAAACCTACTTTTAGAAGGAGAAACTGAAGACATCCTGTTGTTGAAATGAGAGCCCAGACAGTAGTCTACCCATTTTCCCTCTTATTCTCAAGGGATTTTGTTAATGGGTGTTCACATCCAAATCTGTTTCTTCCACTACCTGACACAGCTTCCTCCACTTCAATTGAATATTGACATTCAGAGTCCAGAGTTCACCAGGATGGAAACTGCACGAGCAGCAAGTTTCTTAGTCAGAAAACTTTGAAAGGAGATTGGTTTTCGGATAGTCTTAAAACTTTTGGGCGGGAGGGGGGAAATAACCAAGGACATTAGCAGTGGAAGCAAAGAATATTATGACCTTGTGTCAGGCTAAGACACAGATGAGGGCCAGATTAAATGGTTACCACTGCAGCAATGTCATCATTTTATTATTATGTTGACCATCCTCTCATATGGTGGTGCCCAGAATGTTAAAATGCAATGCATAAAATAAAATGCTACTTCTGACCAAATGCTAGCTATACAGTTGCTCCAGTAGTTCTGGTTTTCTCTCTTTTTTTGCCACAAAGAACATAAGAAGGTCCATGGCCCATTCAGTCCAGCATCCTGTTATCACAGTGACCAACCAGATGCCTGTGGGAAACCTGCAAGCATGACCGAAACACAACAGAACTCTCCTCTCCTGTGGCTTCCAGAATTCAGAAGGATTGCTGCCTCCAGGCATGGAGGCAAAGCACAGCCATCATGGCCAGTAGCCACTGTGGGTGACACATATTTTTTCAACTTACTAAAGTTACTAAAAAAGAAACACTGATCATTTAAGGTATATTAACTCTCCTCTGACTGGAGAAAATGAATTTTAGCTTAATAATGGATGAAGGTGTCATACATTTTTTAGTTACTGCAACGAAAAAAGAATCCTGTACCTGTTCATTCTTTTCAGCGACTTTGTTACATCCGTCACTGTCGTGTTGGGCCCTCTTCTACATCGCCTGCTTACTGGGGATACCAGCCAGTCACATAAATCACCTCCAGTTTCCAGCCCGAGAACTCCCTCATCTTCAACCAAGTGCAGATAACTTAGATACTAAAACATGAATAATGCTCAACTACACCTCATGTTCTCTAAGATCTAAAGAGCTGCAGAGAAGAATTCCAGCGGAGTACCCAGCACAAGTAGCCAAATGGCACGACCCGCCTGGCAACTGTCCTAGCAAATGCGTAGGAGAATTTCCCTGTCAGCTGCGCCCAATGACTTTAAGATTAAGCAGCCTGGCAAACCTGGGGACCTTTTAAGTCAGTGCCAGCTAAAACGAGAGAAGATAGTTTTAAAACAATTCAGAGATGACATCACACACCCACAAAATGCCACAGATTAAGCTCTCGTGCAAGTCATTTATGTTGGAGAGGATGTCAACTAGTTATAGGTAGGTAGCCGTGTTGGTCTGCCGTAGTCAAAAATAAAAAAAATTCCTTCCAGTAGCACCTTAGAGAACAACTAAGTTAGTTATTGGTATGAGATTTCATGTGCATGCACTTCTTCAGATACACCCGTGTCCAAAAAATGTATTTCTTGCATAGATTGGTTCATTGTTAGGTTGATGTTGGGGTGAAAGTCATTGAATGTCTGGTGGAAGGTGTCCAGGGTCTGTTGACCATGAGTCCAGATAATAAAAATATTGTCAATGTATCGCAGGTACAAGAGAGGTAGGAGTGGGTAGGAGTTTAGGAAACATTGTTCTAAATCTGCCATGAAGATGTTGGCATACTGTGGGGCCATGCGGGTGCCCAGAAGTGTGCATGCACATGAAAGCTCATACCAATAACAATAACCAATAACTTAGTTGGTCTCTAAGGTGCTACTGGAAGGGTGTTTTTTTAATTTGTTTTGAGGATGTCAGCTGTTAGGTTCACATTTCCATGTGTGTTGGAATGCCAACCTGTGCAATGGTATTGGAAAATGACATTTGAAGAAGGTTCTACTATTACAGGGAAGGTAATACAACCTGATTTCAAGGCTAGCTTTCTTAAACTAGCTTGTAGATGGACCACAAGAATTAACTGTTTAGGGACCTACTAATCTTTTTCATGTCTGCAGCCAGAAATACCGGGTACATTTAATGCAATACTGGAAAACAGCTACTAACTTAACTCTAGAGACATGGTGGGATAGACAATGGAACATAGCTCTTATGGAGAGAGAAACAAAACATCTTAGAGCACTAAGGAACACAAATACCAAAGGTAATTTTGAAACTGCATGGTAAATGTTTAATCAGGACAGTGGAGAGGACAATGCTGTCCCCTGTCCACCAGCTACACATGGCTCACTCTGGGGGCATCTGTTAAGAAGGAGAGAAGAAGACACTTAACCGCTATAATCGACTCTATTGTACATGCCTGCTCAAGTAGCTGAGAGACACAAACTGACATAGCATTTAGCAACTGACATAGGTTGATGTGCATTCTTCCACAACTCCTCACCCCAGGCCATCCTCTTAACCCTCTCTATAGAGAGTCTAATCTATTCTGCAATGAAGACTAGAGAAGGAACCTGTCTGATATGCAACAGGAGGGAGTTCCAAAGGGTAGGTGCTGCCACACTACAGTCCCAATTCTACAGATAGGATAGTATCTCTAGGATGCTCTCTATTGCAGAATGCAGTGATTGGTTGGGTATGCAGAAGATGAGACAACATTTTGTGTATGTTGGTCCCAAGCAGTATAGGGCTTCCTCTGCCGATACCAGCATCTTGAACTCAGCCCAGTAGCTAATTGTCAACCACTGCAATTCTTTCAGCAGCAGCGTAATATCATGGTGATATTCCATCTGAGGACCGAAGGCTGAAGAACACCGGACTAAAGGAACGTTTCGTAAGATCCAGAAAGGTGGTTTTAATGTTCTTACAGAATCTGGTGGCCACAGGAAGAGGCAAGTTATAACCCAAGCAATGTCTTGGATTTGGGTTGCTATAACCCAAGCTAAGCCTTGGATATGGCAGGATAGAAAGCCTAATAAAGCAAAATGTGTTGAACCAAATAATTCCTGAAATGGTTCTTCTTTTTCCTCCTCCCTCCTCCCTTAACAAGTTGAGATTCTACTCGGCTACTGCTGAATTGCTGCGAGAATTAGGTTAATATGAAGCCACATGTGCAATGTTCCAAAATGTATGAATGTGCACAGTGAGGCTAAGTTGCCTCTTTTATTGTGGCAAAATGCATTTGAACCATTTTTCTAAAGCCTTCTGAGTCCCTCCTGGATGATGAATTGAAATGCTGAAAGGCACACACCACTTAATGGCTTCCAAACAACTTCCAACCAGCCAGACAACCTAACTCTTAAACCTTAATGCAACTTCCCTTCTTCCTACTACACTCCCTCAAGTGCTCGTTTCTTCCACTGACTGCTTTCTTCCCAGCACAGTTCCCAAATAATTTTCGGAAATGGACACAATATCTAGGCTGCAATACTAACTGCACTTACTTGGGAGTAAGATCCACTTGATTCAAAGGGTTTACTTCAGAGCAGACATAGTTTTGTTTACTTAGAAGACAGACCTATTGAATGTTCAGTTTCAGTGGAATAAAATACCACCCCCCGGAAGTAATTTTGTGGGCAAGCTGGGAACTGGAGGGGGACACAAGGGAAGAATTACCTGGGGAAAGGGATTGTTTAACCACTTGGCAATTGTGAGGGGAACTACTGACAGCACTCAGCACCCTTAACAAACTACAGTTCCCAGGATTTTGGAGGGGAAGCCATAACTTTTAAAGTGGTATCGTGCGGCAAACCCTATTATCCCTGCTTGAATGAATGGCAGTGAGCAGAAATGAGCAGAAATGGACACAGTTCGCTTCAAGCAGTGTCATACATTTTGCTAGCACCAGCCTTTCCACATTTATATCCTCACTTCCCACAAGCAGAAAATAGTCACACCTTGGGGAAGGGAACATAAGAAGAGCCCTATTGGTTAAGACTTCTCAGGTGACCAGCAGGTACTCATAAGAATGGTAGTCAGATACTGGAGATAATAGGGTAGCAGGTGATGGATGACCCCAGGGTACATAGGAGACCTCTCCTCTGATGGGGGATGATGTTTCTTCCCAGGGATGATGAAATTACAAGCCATCGGGTCTTTCCTTTGTGCACTGCAGCCCTCACCCGCTTGCTACCCTCTTCTCTAAAGTAAGGCTTCTTTTCCCTTGAGGAAGGAGAGGAGAGACAGGGAGGGAGGACTAGCTAGTCACTGAACCCTTTCAGCCAGGCACCGCCATCCTGGCAGAGTCCCTGACAGTAATGAATCTGTAGAGGGGACAGAAAGTGAGAAGGACTAATGTCAAATGTTCAGCAATTACACTGATTTCTGCAAGGGTTTCCGCCCTCCCTTTCAATATCTGCAATTCCATTTTGCAGAAGACCTTTTTGTCAGCACTTCTGCTAAACCATCGCTTCACCCAATTATGCTAGCGGCAAAACATCAACATTTAAATAGATGAAATACTTCAAAGAGATGGTGGCATGCTGAAGACGGCATAGCACATAAACTGTCTGGGTCAGGTCACCATAAAAACAGGCCTCCACTTATCCTTTCTCAGCCATGAGCTTTAATTTGGTATTGGTTTTTAAAGGCTTTATTTTTTTTACCCTTAAGTGAGATCAAAGGCAGAGAACACAATTCTGCAGTTTCCACCATAGCGACATGTCCAATGACAGCAATTTCCTGCACAAAATGGGCCCATATGTTCTGAAGGACTAAGCCAGTCAAAATGTAGCAGTGTTCGATAAAGCAAAACAATTAAGCATGTACACAGAAACTCAAAGAGCAAGACATGCCCTGCTCACATCTCGCAGTTTCCCAGAAATCTGAAGAGGGTTACTTTTTTCAGATCTCAATTGTGAAGGGGGAGTAAGACAATATCCACTATTTCAGGATGAAGGCAAGAAATATTCCCAGTCAATAGACATACATCAAGAATAGGGATCCTTTCTTTAGCCTGGGGCCACATCCCCTCATGAACAGCCACATGCCAGTGGTGCCAAAATGCACAGAACAATGAACTACATTCCAGCCACAGAGAAGCCAGGCATTTCTACGCATAGACATGAAGGCACACATTTTGCTCCATCCTCAGTCTAGACAAGCAAGAGTCATTATTGCAGTCCAATGAGAGATTTCATCAAAGGAAAACCACATGAAGGGTCTAACTGTGCCACAGGTCTAACTAGTCCAACATCCCATCCTCAGCTTGGGAAATTCAAGGGAGCACAGGTACATAGAAAGCTGCCTTAAGTCAGACCAGGGATCCATCAGGGGTCCATTGTCTACAGTGGTTGGAAGCAGTTCTCCAAGGTTCCATGGGAAGATGCTTGGGATTGATCCTGCAACCTTAGGCATGCAAAGCAGATGCTCTGCCACTAGGCTATGACACTTCCTACTGCCCTGATGGTGATGGTCATCCTCTTTCACTTGTCCTCAGCATTCGGTACTCATATATACACTGTCTCTTTATCTGGAGGTTTCATTTAAGCTATCGTGGATAGCAGCAGTTGATAGACCTCTCCTCCATGAAACCGACCAATTTTTCTACTTGCTGGTAGCAAAGGACAGTTGGGTAGCAAAGTCCTATTGATGTGATGTGCAGAAACTCCCGAGCTATGCTTAATTTCATAGCAGCTGAGCTATTTAAACTAAAAAGGAACTGTTCAGGCCTGAATATTATTTTTTAAAACCTAAACACTCCAGTACAGATGTCTGCTATTTTATTTATCATAGTGGGCTTCTTTAATGTATAAATAACTTTCTGGAGCTCACACAAGTGCAAAATATTACAATAACTGTAAGCCAATAAATAAAGAAGTCCAACAAACACAATTTCAAAGAAAATTCTTAAAAACTCACCAAGAGGATTAGGGACAGCTGAAGCAAGTTTTTAAAACCCACACAGCTAAGGATTTTCTCAGGATCTAAGAGAAAATGTGGTTCGCAACACAAAACTACCCAAAAGAACTGAAAATAACCTTCAAGTCATTGTTTTTCCAATTTACCACCATGTATGTTTCAATGAGGTATGTGTAAAATTAGCGAGGGGGGGATGAGTTAACCTTCAGTGTCCTTCACAATTGCTGCTCTTCCATCTTCAAAACCTGCTTACTGACCCTTGATCAATTATAAATCTGTCATGCTAGCTCAGTTGATTAAAATCACATTAATAGCTCCATTTTGGAAGACAGCAGTAGGCACGGGGGGGTGGGGAGCAACTACTGGTAAACTGGTGCCAACATGCACATCTGCCAAGAAATTAACACGCTTGCAGCTAACAACTACAGTAACCTCAATATTTGCTTGCAATTCTGTGGATGTTATTGACACACACATACACATAAACTACAGTCCAAATATAAGACTGAGGACACGTTCACACCATATATTTAAAGCACTATGACACGACTTTAAACAGTCACGGCATCCCCCAAGAATGCAGGGAGCTATAGTTTGTTAAGTGTGCTAAGAGTTGTTACAAAGCTACAGTTCTGAGTGTGGTTTAACAGTCAACCCCTTTTCACACAGAACTCTAAGAACTGTAGCTCTGTGAGGGGAATAGGGGTCTCCTAACAATTCTCAGCACCCATAATTCTTGGGGGAAGGCTGTGACTGTTGAAAGTATTGAAAGCTGAGGCTGCTGAACAGAATCTTGGGCTGAGGCGTTGTTTAGGGGGTTTTGTTGAGAGACAGTTGTTGCCATTAATTTTTTTGTATCTTCATCTGGGATCTTATGATTTATGTGGAAATTGTTCGATTTGGTCAAGTACTTTTTGATGCTGTTTATGATTTATGACTGCTTTTGTTATTTTTGTAGTTATGTATTTTTTTTATATATGTTGCAAGCCGCCTTGGGCATGGCTTTAACTTTGGAAAAGAAGCATACAAATAAAACGACTGATTGATTGATTGATTGATTGATTGGTATTCTAGCACATCTAGTGTATGGTGTAAATGGGGTCTGAGTGAAACTAAGGAGTTAAACCAAGCTAACACAGATCACCATCCTCATCATCATTGTTTAATCGATTTAATACCTTCGCTTATTGCCACGTAAAGACTCTGTAAATGACTTAAAAGGTAAAGGTAAAGGTACCCCTGCCCGTACGGGCCAGTCTTGCCAGACTCTGGGGTTGTGCGCCCATCTCACTTAAGAGGCCAGGGGCCAGCGCTGTCCGAAGACACTTCCGGGTCACGTGGCCAGCGTGACATCGCTGCTCTGGCGAGCCAGAGCTGCACACGGAAACGCCGTTTACCTTCCCGCTGGTAAGCGGTCCCTATTTATCTACTTGCACCCGAGGGTGCTTTCGAACTGCTAGATGTTGGTTTCTGCTTCCTTCACTGAGCAGCGAAGTGCTTGTCACAAGACAATGTTTACATTCCGCAGTCAAGTGCTGTTGGGTTTTCTCACGGGAAAGGAGGCTGGATGTGACGTACACTGGTTTCCTGTTTTTCACTGTTCTTTGCAGTTCAGTGTGGTGATTCTCTCCGTGCTTTAGAGGAGAGAGGATGCCTTTCTCTGCTCCGGCAGAGGGAAGATGTTTTCCTGTAAATTACCAGCTTTGAAGTGTAAATAAAGTAATATAGAGCATGTTGGCACGTACTTTTCATCATTCCGCTGTGCACTCGACACTGCTTATCTCCAACATTTGGTTATGGGCCCAGAAAAACGCAGTGTTTTGAGAATGGACTCCAGAAGTCGGGCTCCTGGCAAAGGAACAAAGGAGCAAAGAATTGGAGTGCCGGCAAAGGATCGGAATGCAGAGGGCCGGATCGGACGATATCTCTGCGCGTCAAGATGATTTGATGAGGTATGTGCTACTGCTCCGGGCAGCCTGCCAGCTTCTAATTAATGGCTTTATGGCTGGACTTTGAACTTTTATAGCCGGTTTTGCCGTGGTACAGGCAAAAGGCTAGAAGGATAAATTTTTCCTATGCTGGGGGAAATCGAAAGTAAAGCAGCTGCAGCAGTGTCGCAGCATGAATTTAAGACAGCAGAGAGAACTTTAACTTTTGAACTTGCCTTTGGAATGCGGTTTGAAGCAGCTGCAGATAAGCAAAGCAGTTAAGCAGAAAGGCACAGGTTCACAGGCAGAGGCTGGAAATCGAAAGTACTTTTGAATTTGCTTTTGGATTGAAGCAGCTGTACACAGACGCAGCTTGTATGAAGCAGCCTGATTTAAAGCAGCAGAGATGACGCAGAAGGCTAATGCCAAAGTCATGATGGCTAGCTGCAGAAGGCTGGATGAGGCAAGTGGGGAATTTGATGCCAATCAGCCACATGCTCAGCTCAGAGTAGCCTGTGATACTGCCATGATTCAGAATGAAGCAGACCGCCAGGGTGATAGCTGCATGGGCAAGGGGGAGTCTTCACAGACGTCATCCCAGAGTGCAGTGGAACCACCAGATGGCGCCAAAGCTTTGAAGGCAGTGAAATGCTACACGTGTGGACGTCTAGGCCATATGAAGAGGGAATGCAGATATCCCAGGGCCAAGACAGAGCAGCGCAGCGAAAGCTCATCGCGTGGAAAAGGCCGAGGCAAAGGCAAAGGTCCGGTGTCCAGGACAACGCAGCACAAGGCAATGGTCTCACGCTTCACTCCAAAGGTTGCAGAGGTCCAGAAGACGTCTAGATCTTTCTTCGTTGTTGATTCGGCTGCAACGCACCACATGTGCAACGATAAGCGACTGTTCGTGTCTTTTACACCGCAGGAAGGTGCGATTCACCAGGCGGATGACCACACAATTCCCAGTAAAGGCTACGGAACTGTTGTTCTTCACAGTTTGGACTTATCGATACAGGATGTGCTTTATGTGCCAGATGCCAAGCATAATCTGCTCAGCGTTGGACAGCTGAATGAGCGGAAAATTGACGTTTCCTTTAAGAACAAAAGGTGCATCATCACAAAGAAAAATGATTATGTATTGCATGCTGAATATGTTGATCGTTTGTATGTTTTGTATTTTGATGATGTTGTGCAGGATGACACTTGTTGCATTGCAGGTTCTAACAAAAGTTTGCATGCAGAATGTATTCATGATTTTCATCGAAAATTTGGTCATTTGCATTTTGAGGCAGTATCTAAAATGCCTGCCTTGGTTGAAGGTATGACTATTAAACCCTGCAGGTACCACATGAAGTGCAAGGCATGCGCAGCAAACAAGGTAAAAATGGCTGCGAAAGGTAAGGTGTCTAGTAGGCAAGCTACAGAACCATACCAGGTTGTTCATGCTGATTTGGTTGGACCACTAGCGCCCTCTTTGGGTGGAAACAGGTACTTCATGGTTCTCATTGATGCATTTTCCAGGTATATTTATGTGTACAATCTCAAGCAGAAATCAGAGGCTTTTCCAAGGTTCAAGGAATTCTGTACTTGGTTGGAAAATGTGCATGGTAAGAAGATAAAAATTCTTTTCAGTGATCGCGGGGGAGAATTCACTTCTCAGCAGTTTGAAGCTTTTCTGACTGAGAAAGGAATTCAACACGATTTGTCTAGTCCTCGCTCGCCATGGCAGAATGGACTTGCGGAACGAGCAAATCAGACATTGCTTCAAGGGTTAAAAACCTTGCTGCATGATGCCAATCTTCCAGAGAGTTATTGGGCCGAAGCTCTCTCATGTTTCACTTACAGTTATAATCGCAGGTTATCTTCAGCGATTGGTTGTACCCCCTATGAGAAGATGTTTGGCAAGAAGCCATACATCAAACACATGAAAATTTTTGGTTCTGACATGTGGGTTCACTCACCACAAAGCTCCAAGTTAGACAAGCGTGGATTGCATGGTATCTTTCTAGGTTATCAGAAAGGGTCTTACAGAATAATGATGACTGACTCTAAGGCAATTAAGCTCACAAGAAGTGTTGAGTACAATGCCAAGTGGGGGGAGAATGTGGGAATTTTCCAATGTTATCCTGATGACAGTGATGAAACTGAGGATAGTCAAAAGCAACCGCAACAACCCACACCCACTGATGAAGGTTCTGATTCTGAGTCTGAAACTGAATCGGGTGATTCAGAGGATTTCAAGAGTGCGAAAGCCTCTATGCGACCCTCTGAAAGCTCTGATCAAGAATTGGAGGAACCATTGTTCACAATAGGTCACTTTTCTCCTAAGAAGGAAGAGGAGAGTATTGAAGACTTAAGGCTAATTCGTAGGTCACAGAGAGCAACAAAAGGCAGACCTCCAAAGAGATTTGCTGATGAGTTTGCTAAGATAGCAGTAACAGCTGTTAAAAGCTCCAAGAAGGTGTTTGAACCTTCAAGTTTCCAAGAAATCCAGGATTTGGATTCAAAGGAAGCTGAGCCATGGTTAAATGCCATGAAGGCTGAGCTTGATTCCTTGGAAAGGAACAAAACATGGGACCTTGTTCCAGTAGTTCCAGGAATGAAACTGCTTGGAAGCAAATGGGTCTTCAAAGCGAAGACTGATCAAAATGGCAAGATAGTCAGACACAAAGCCAGATTGGTAGCCAGAGGTTTTGCACAGGTACCAGGTGAAGACTATCACGAGACCTACTCACCCACCGTGAGGTATGAGAGCATTAGGCTTATGCTCAAGCTAGCTGCAGAAGAGAATCTACACATTAGTCACCATGATGTGAATACAGCTTTTCTGTACGGATCTCTAGATGAATCACTTTATATGCTTCCACCTGATGGCGTACAGGTAAAACAGGGATTTGTTTGTGCTCTGAAGAAGTCCCTTTATGGTCTCAAACAAAGTGCACGGTGTTGGCACACAAAACTCACTGAAGTATTGTTTTCTCTAGGTTTTAAGCAAGGGAAAGCTGATCCATGTGTATTTGTCAAAGAGGAGGGGCAAAAGAAACTGTATTGTATGTTTTATGTTGATGATCTTTTATTCTTTTGGAAGGATGTCACAATGTACAATAATGCCCTAGCTCAATTGAAAGAGCACTTTGACATGAAAGATCTTGGTGAGATAAACAACTACCTATCTCTGGAAATAGAGAGAGATCAAGATGGTAACATTCTAGTACACCAGTCACGTAAAATTGCTGATGTGTTAAGCAAACTAAACCTGATGGATGCTAACCCTGTAGACACACCGATGACAACAGGTTATCAGGTAGATGACACTGGAGAAGCATTTTCTGATACTACACTGTACAGAAGTGTGCTAGGCAAGCTAAACTTCATTGCCAGATGTTCAAGACCTGACATTGCTGTTAGCTGTAATTTGCTAAGCAGACAAGTCAACAATCCTACTGTTAAGGATTGGAAAGCTCTGAAACGCATAGCGCGGTATTTGAAAGGCACTATGCATTACAGACTGAGATTTAACAATCAGAAGTCTGGTGGTCTTGAGATATTTGCAGATGCAAGTTTTGGAAGTGACACTACAGACAGGAAAAGTACGTCTGGAGTTTGCTATAAGTACAATCAGGGTCTATTTGATTGGTCATGCAAGAAGCAAACAACAGTTAGCTTAAGTACTTGTGAAGCTGAACTGAACGCACTGTCTTATTCACTTAAGGATTGTGAATGGTTGTTACAATTGTGCAAAGACATGAAAATTCCTGTCAAATGTCCAATCCAGGTTTACCAGGACAACAAAGCATGTTTGGCTTTGCTGAATTCTGAAGGTTGTAAGCAAAGCACGAAGCACTTGCAATTAAAGTTGCAACATGCTAGGGAACGTATTCAAAAGGGACTCGTAACGGTGTCCTATATGCCAGGTAATGAAATTCCTGCTGATGTATTGTCCAAGATTGTATCAAGGGATCAACACTGTACCTATGTGCAGAAGTTGGGTTTGTACTGATATTGTACGAACACGCTGCCCAGTGATGTTCACAGAAAGGGGGAGGATGTTGGTTTCTGCTTCCTTCACTGAGCAGCGAAGTGCTTGTCACAAGACAATGTTTACATTCCGCAGTCAAGTGCTGTTGGGTTTTCTCACGGGAAAGGAGGCTGGATGTGACGTACACTGGTTTCCTGTTTTTCACTGTTCTTTGCAGTTCAGTGTGGTGATTCTCTCCGTGCTTTAGAGGAGAGAGGATGCCTTTCTCTGCTCCGGCAGAGGGAAGATGTTTTCCTGTAAATTACCAGCTTTGAAGTGTAAATAAAGTAATATAGAGCATGTTGGCACGTACTTTTCATCATTCCGCTGTGCACTCGACACTGCTTATCTCCAACACTAGGTTGGCAGGCGCTGGGACCGAGCAGCGGGAGCGCACCCCGCCGCGGGGATTCAAACCGCCGACCTTTCGATCGGCAAGCCCTAGGCGCTGAGGCTTTTACCCACAGCGCCACCCGCGTCCCTCTAATGACTTACAACGTTTTAAAAACACCAAGAAGAAAAAATATTACATTAGAAACCGTACAAAAATCCATAGAATGTGCCCACACTGTATACATATTTTTCACACACCAAAAAAGGTTGACACGTATGTTCTCATGACAAAAGATGATCACTTTTCAAAAGTGAGGAAAATATTTGTGCAACAGACCCCCTCCTCCATTTGGGATCCATCTTGGAAGTCTTAACACATGTATTGTGGAACCTCGGGTTGCGAACGTGATCCGTGCAGGAGGCACATTTAAAACCCGCAGCATTCATAACCCGCAGCGTCGCATCTGCGCACATGTGCGATGTGATTCGGTGCTTATGCGCAAAGCATGATTTAGCACTTCTGCACATGAGCGAATGCCGAAACCTGGAAGTAACCCGTTCCAGAACTTCCGGGTTTGGCACGTCCGTAACCCGAAAATGCGCAACCCACAGCGTTCGCAACCCGAGGTATGACTGTATATAAATATTGTGGGGATTCAAGAGGCATTCCTACCTTGCCAGAGCCCTCATATATGAGAACAGGATCTATGAAAAAGATGGCTGAAGGCAGCCAGGAAGTGGGGAGGAAGCCACAGTCGTCACTTGGGTCCTCCAGTAAGCCAGTTCCCTTGAGCCAAAGGGAAGCATTTTAATGGATAACAGGCTCCTCATGGTTAAAGGATCTATTCAAGAGAGAAATTTGACACGGATGGAAAGCTGCCTATAAAAGACAGCGGGGTTAGGAAGTAGACCCCTCAGTTCTGTTTCTGTTACCCTCTCTATTAGTTTTGCCAACAGCTTTCATTTCCTTCACATCATCAGTTTCCTTGGCACTTCTATGACTTCAGGTTGTTCTTTCTTTCCCTATCTTCATGCAATTACTAAACAATCCACTACCGGGAGAAATTGTAGCCTATGGTGATCCAGCAGGCCTGTGTTTACCAGAGGGAGCAAGCTGAGAACAGCCGCGTTAAGATCTGCAAGCAATTAACCATCAAAGATGGTGCTTCCCTGTGTTCCAGAACAGCTGAACCAAGGTCTCGGGAAGCATAAGTAGCAGACTGATAAGAGAACACCCCTTCAGAATGCACTTATCGGGCGTTTTTTCCCTGTAGCGCATGACATCAAACAACAAGAGCAAAAGATCATGGTGGTCTGCCTCTCTTTGGCTAAAGTAGTCTTTGCAACATCAGTAATATGTGGGGCTGTCTGAAAAAACCATAAAGGGATTAGCTCTAAACAGCATATATTTTCTCCTTCATTGCAGATGCCGGAGGTGATGAGAGGAAGGGAAAGGGAGCACTTTCTGAAAACCAAATTAGGAAAAGTGGAGAGGTTGCAGGAGCTATTTTAACAGCTCGCAAGTTTACAAACTGTCAATTTCCATAACGCACTTGGAATACAAAGCTACCACCGTGAACAATCCCGGCATTCTCAGCACTGTTCACAAAGCACGAAGCTGCCTTTCTGCTTTGTGGCATTGATAGGAGACTATGAACCTAGTATTTTCTAAAAACAGTTGCACTCTCCTCAATACAAAGAGCCAATTAATTGCAGCCTTAGGAACAGTTGGCAGGCTTAACAACATGCAAAAATATTTTTGTGGGGGAGGGGGGAAAGAGAGAGCAGCAACTGCTAATTTAATGACCAGAGTGACTTTTCCTCTTTTGTTTCCAGCTCCTTCACAGCTTTGCTTTCTATAATATTGCAAAAATGATGGCATTGTCTTCCTGCTTCATTCTTTTCATTATGAAAAACATTCACACCTCTTCCTAGCAGATTTCATGCAGATGTGATTTTTAAAGGCAATGACACCCCCACCCTCCCAAAAAGGTGGATGTGCATTGCTTTCAAAAGTCAGTGACCCCCCATTTTGATACATAGCTCTGATCCGATGCTCCTGGAAATGCTTTTGACCCCACCATGCTCCCCATTAAAGGATTTGCTGTGCCATTTTTGTCTCCTTTGAGGGTAGAGTCGAAGGGCTGACCTACTGTGCATTTAACGCCATGTGAGACCTAGGCATATGCAGGCACACATGAGTTACCTAGTTTCTGCAATCATGTTGTCTCTAAAAACATGGACAAAGAAGTGAACATTAGATAAAGTCTGCATCTATCAGCACACATGCTTGGATGATGATGAGGATAATTATTTAAAGAGTTTGATACCACTTTTTAGGGGGGCAGGGGGCGATGTGGTCTAAACCACAGAGCCTAGGGCTTGCCGATCAGAAGGTCGGCAGTTCAAATTCCTGCGACGGGGTGAGCTTCCATTGCTCGATCCCTGCTCCTGCCAACCTAGCAGTTCAAAAGCCCGTCAAAGTGCAAGTAGATAAAATAGGTACTGCTCTGGCGGGAAGGTAAACGGCATTTCCGTGTGCTGATCTGGTTCACCAGAAGTGGCTTAGTCAGGCTGGCCACATGACCAGGAAGCTGTACTCCGACTCCCTTGGCCAGTAAAGAGAGATTAGCGCCGCAACCCCAGAGTCGTCCACGACTGGACCTAATGGTCAGGGGTCCCTTTTACCTTTACCTTTACCTTGATACCACTTTTTACAAAATATATCGAAGCAGTGTACAGCAATGCAAAATAATGAAAGTTCCCAAAATTGCATATTTATTATGCGTAATTCAGTAGATCAAGGATATATAACAAAAAGTGATTGGTGGAGAGTCCAGAAATGCCTTGGCAAGCAATAATGTCTCTGACTACTGGCAGAAACACATTGCAGAAGGTGTCCATTGGATCTCTAAGAGGAGACTGTTCCATCATATAAGTGCCACCACAGAGAACATTCTTTTCCAAATCAATTCATTGGTGCATTGTCCTCCAAACACAGTGGCAGATACACTGTCAGGGGCTCAGGAGCAGAGGCACAGGGGAGAGAGGAGATGGAGAGCGAAGGGGAAGAATCCGAGGGCAGCGTAGGGGAGTATGACAGTGGCACAAGAGATTCCATGAGCTTCTCCAGCGAATCAGAAGATTCCCAAAGGGGGGCGCCGAGGGCCAGGGCAAGGGGGGTCCCAGGGGGGATGCACCAGAAACAAGGGGCCAGCAGGGACTCCCAAAGCAGCAGTGGGAGATCAGGACCAGTTCCCCCACCAGAGCGTAGTGGGGGGGAAGAGTCCCATGTATCAGGGCCAGCGTCTCCTCCAGCAGGGAGAGAAAATGAGTCAGGGCTGACCACGCCTCTATCGGAGAGTGAGGGAACGGAGGGGAAGTCAGGTCCAGCTAGCCTCCCCAAAGGGGGAAGCAGTGACAGGAGCAGTGTAACGGTCAGGAGAAAGGTTGCCAGCTGGGCGCGCGCGCCAAGTTCGAATGTACAGGCGCGCGGGACAGCAGAAGACCCGGATTGGGAACCAGGTCCTAAAGCCCGCCGGAGATGGGGGGAAGACTCAGGGGACTCAGCGTCAGAAGAGTCTAGAAAGGGCAAGACCCCAGCGGACAGGCGGACCCAGAGGAGGAAAGAGCAAAGGAAGAGGTGGAGCAAGGCTAGAGTCTTAAACTGGTGTTTGGGGGGAGGAGATTCAGACGGAGCTTCAGCGGTCTAGAGTTGAGACGTAGAGCTGCGCGCTGCGGCTTTGAAATCGAAACTGAACTTCAATAAAGACTTTTGTATATAACAACGAACTGGCGTTGGTCCTTTGTGAGCTGGGACATCGGGCAGCTCTGACATACACATAATCTTGAACACACACTTAAATAATGGAAATTATGTACACACATGAAAATGGCACAGCATGATTAATAGGGAGTGGGGTTGCCCTCCTTGCCCCACCCTGAGCATTGGGCAGGTTGCTAGACTTTTGGCATCCATCTGTCTTGAGAGACAACTAAATATGCCTTAAACCACCGTGCTAGCACCACCAAAGTGACTTCCCTGGGACAGAAGCCTGGGCAATGGATTATGGAGGTCTGATCCATTAGTGTGGGCCATCTGCAGTGACAAAGCCAACACATGAGCAGCTGCAACTGGTACAGTTCAAAAACTGGCAGCATCTCCTCTAGAGATTGTCAGCATCTGAACCGACACTTAGTTCTGTGCTATGTTTGAGCAGAGACTCAACTGCTCACATAATTAAAAATCAGGGTGATTGGAATCATTTATGAACCGTTTATATGCCTCACATATGCAATTGACCTAATTGCACATCATTCCCCATTTGAAATCACAATATTACTAAGCACTCTAATGCAGAATGGAATCACTCTTGTGCATGGCATATTCAGTTGCTCTATTTCACAACAGCTTGTATTGTTAAGCCTCTTGCTTTTATTTTTCACAAATGCAATGAAAATGTTTGCTATCCATGCACTCATCCACACCAGCAAGTTTTCAAGCTTCATATGGGGAGTGGAGGAATCATTGATCTTTGTGGCATCCCTATTCATATCTTAGCTAGGCAATATACCAGGTTGCCATTGTCAGCAACAATGTTTGCAACCGCCTATCACTTGAATCACCTAGTTGGCATGGTTACTTCCCACAGCAACACTGGTTGCCTCAATATTGTCTAAAACACTTGCTATTGTTAAAAGTTTGCAGGGGGGTGGGTTGAGACCTCACTAAACCCAAGAAATCAATAAATGTCAGAACCAAGCTAATATTTGGGATATTGAAGGGAAAGGATACAGGCCACAGTAGTTCTCCTGAACTGTGCTAAAGGAAATTCCTGGGTTTAGACTACGCAAACTAGCCTGGCCAGGTTGGTTAAATATATGCCATTATGAAACAATGCCCAGGCATCTATCTATACATCAAGGAAGGTGCTCAGGTCTGTGCAAAACAGAGGGTGCCAAGGTGAGGGGTGTGTGAAAGGTGCCAGGAAAAGTTCACAGGAGGCTTGGGGTTTGGGGGCTAAAGGTGTGCTGGGAAAGAGAAGGAGAACAAAGCAAAACCAGCTTGGTGCTGGCTGGAGGAAGCTGCACTAAAAGACTAGGAGCCATGCCTGACTGCTACTTTGGACCCAACCTTGCTGAAGCCGTGAGAGGGGCAACGAGAGACACTCTGGGGGTATAATGTTCTGCACCTCATCTACTTCAGACTTCCAGGTGTAAATATGTGCTCATAAACCATATTTCTTAAAGACACTAGTCTCTGCTGTACCTCAATCTTCCCAAAGGAAACTCATTCCAGCATAAGCACCTGGAACCCCTGGAACCTTATGTAGCTGCTTGGCAGAGATTGGCAGAGAATGTTAAAACATAAAAAGAGCCTGCTTGATGAGGCCAGTGACCCATCAAGTAGAGCATTCTACTCTCACAATGGCCAGCTACTGTTTGGTTTGGGAAAACCAAAGTAGGAACTAAGTGCAAAAGCACTCTCCCCACTTGTGAGGGCTAAACCAGACCTACTGCTGATCCCAACCATCAAGACATAGTCATCATAGCTAGTGGCCATGCAGAAACATCTGAGTTTTGCATGGCTGGAATATAATCAATTGGACAATGAGCTGCATTCATTGCTCCGCCTAATTTTTTGCCTGTGGTCTGAGAGTGACTTCACATTATGGGAGCATTATGGGGTGGGATTCATGTGGACATCCTTGACTCTTCACACATTCCCAACCTACACATGTTTGCCAATGCCTGAAGAGGGATTCTTTCTTTTCATATCCCAACATCATGTACAACTTGGGTGGTTGGTAGATGTAAAGAGGGGATGTTTAACTTTAGCAGTGGAGTTCTGGGAGAGTTTTGCTACACAGCCTATGAGTATTTCCTGACTAGGCTGAGGGAAGCTGGGCAGCCCTAGGAACAGCCAATGAAGTAAAATAAGAGTAGGGAGCAAAAAGAAATGTTGGATCCTTTAAGTTATGTTAAGTCTGCCTGATAAAAATTAAGAATTATCAGTCCATTTCAAATCCAGACTTTATTAATCACATAATGATTGATTTGTTCATGAGCAATAATTATATAATAATTAGGAATAATTATCATTTATCTTATATGTGTTGCCAAACTTGGTAAAACGCACACAGCATTTTTCTGCTAAATACTATGTGTAAGATTTCTGATTTAAATCTTTTCCACTATAGCAGAAATACCATACAATACTCCAGCGCAAGCTTCAGCTTATTGCCTACTGGGGACTTTTTGCTTTTGATATCTTTTTTTTCTCTCCCTCTCCTTTCATTTCCTCCCTCATCTTTCTTTACAATTTCTTTTTTAAGCATGGCTTGTCAGATAAACCTAGCACAACTTTCAAGAAACTTTTTGCCTTTCATCTTCCTCCTCCCTCCATCTCTAATTCTCAGTCCATTGTGTGCTCAGGAAACCTACTTTAAATTTAACCTTGCTCTCACAAATCTCATTCCAATCAGACAACAACTGCTGAAACCACTGTGTTTATCACCCTAGTACAGCCCTGAAATATAATTTGAGCATCACATATAAATATAATATTTTGCTATATTATCTTTGTTGAAACCACAAATGTTGGCCTTTTGGGATATGGAGTGCTTTTGCCGCATAGCTAATCCAGCAAAATCTAACCTATGGCAAAGTAAATGTAAAGCTATACAGCAGAAGCTTTCCTGTTCACACATACCTGGAGTAGTCATGTGATAAGAATAACAAGAACCAGTCTATATTCAAGCTTTCCAGTCTAGCCAAGTCCTTTTAATCACTGGCTGTTTGAAAGTTTACCATATCTTGTGGATCTTCAGCTTCCATTTCACAATGAGGTTTGGGGCACCACAGCATAAATATATGCAAGATGCAAAGACACCTGAGAGGCACATCGATCCTGTACACTAATACCCAACATGTTTACATGGGAAACACGAGAGAACTCTATGTTGTGCACAGGTGCACAGGCGATGGAAGTGGAGGGTATGAGTAGCACCACCACACACATTAGGGTCTTTGCTCCTCAAGACTGCTTCCTCCTCTTCCAGTTATGATCCAAAGCAGCCTCTCCCAATCTGGTTCCCTCTAGATCTTTTCAGACTACAGCTCCCATCATTCCTGACCAATGTGCCATGCTGGCTGGGTCTTTGAGAGTTTGAGTCCAACAACATTTGGAGGGAACCAAGTTGGAAAACGCTGGTTTAGAGCAAACTTGGCAGTTCTCTGAAAGAAATTAAGCGGTCTTGATCAGTAATAGTGGCAAACATCCCTGAAACATGGCAGATCCCTAATTATTGATCTTCCCTACTGTACTGTATGCAGCCACTGCATGTGAGAATGCAAGGTGTGCTCTAAGCCATCCTGTTAGCTCAGATGAGACAACAGTGAGGTCCTAGATGCAGCATGATGCAGAATCCTTGGCAACACCCTGGCAAATGTGTTGGGGCTCCTAACAAACAAGCTGATATGGAAATGATTCAATGGTAGGTCTGAAAGCCACTTATTGGCAGGACAGAGCACAAAATACTCTGGAATTGCAAATCTAGAGCTTAGATAGAATCTCTTCAGCTGCATAGACCCTGGTATGCAGTTGCACCAATTCCAGGATCTTTGACAAGTTACTTGCTCCAAAAAGTTAGAGGAATTCATGCATGGAGAAGGATGGGGAAAAGGAGAAAACATCTGCTCAAGTGGAACAGCAATGAAAAGCAATGAACTGTCCTCACTAATATCTCACACATACTGATACACAAGACCATTTAAGATATGTACACATTTACCCCAACTATCCACAGGAACATATTCTTATGAAGAATTTTTTTTTTTAACCTGGGCAATGCACAGTTCTGACAGCACCTACTCAGAAGACCTTCTTGTGATAGTCACAGCTGGAAAATATGCTGTCACAATTGCAGAAATCACCACCAGAAAGCTATGGCTGCACTGATTAATTGCCCAGGTCACACATGACATTCCCTATGTGAAAAGCATCCCCCAAGGACACCCAGGGCATGTTATGTGAAGATTTTGTTCGTTTGTTTTGGTTTATATGAATTGGCCCATCTTCAGCTAGTTATTACTTCAGACAAGATAAACAAGATGGATTCAATTTCTCTAATTTTCATCCTGACAAAACTGCAGAACATTACTACAATGATGGGGTTTCTCTCCTGATATCCATCATCTAAAAGGCACAGCCTGCAGCTATATTTGTCTACCAGGCTCCGATGCTATTTTGGTCCTTCTGTGACATTTAAATAGAAGCGCAATCATTGCCAACCACATGGCCAGATTCACTAGCTCCTATAAGCCTCCATCTCTTTGCTTTTTATTAAGAGCAATGCCATAATCATGCCAGTTCCTGAGAATTCAGATAGTTCCAGACTTTGTTCACACATATGTGCAGACCACTTATTTTCTCGATGGCTGATGACTGGCAGCTACATGTGCAAATTGTCTCCATTGAGAAGCATTGTATTTCAGATGCTATGTTATGGAAGATCTATCCATGGTATTAGATCTGTCCATTCACACATGCATATTATCACTTGAAATTGCAGTGGGGACTTGAATGTTGGTCTCCCAGACCCTAATCCATGGGTAGGCAAACTAAGGCCCAGGGGTCAGATCCAGCACAGTCGCCTTCTAAATAAATCCAGCCCATGGACAGTCTGGGAATCAGCACGTTTTTACATAAGTAGAATGTGTCCTTTTATTTAAAATGCATCTCTGAGTTATTTGTGGGGCCTGCCTGGTGTTTTTACATGAGTAGAATGTGTCCTTTTATTTAAAATGCATCTTTGGGTTATTTGTGGGGCATAGGAATTCATTCATTATTTCCCCCCCCCCAAATATAGTCTGCCCCCCCCCACAAGGTCTGAGCAACAGTGGACAGAACCCCTGCTGAAAAAGTTTGCTGACCCTTGCCCTATTCCAACACTCTAACCACTACACAACATCCATTGGCTTGCAAGGTTGCTTCATAACCATCCAGAAAAGTGTAGCCACTCAGCAATGAAAGGAGTAAGAAAAAGTTGGTTAATTTACATCCCCATCTCCTGCCTTTTCACACACCACTTTCCAAGTTGGCACTAGAAGGTCATTTAAGAAATTTGGGTTAATGCTGTAAATATATATCTGAATCACTCCATTCTAGCTGTACTAGAAGAGTAATTGCACACTCTGTTATGGCTGTAATTAAATTAATAGATTATCTTTCAGCTAATGCTGACATTGGATTGGCTTGCTACTGTAAGACAACTTATCAGCAACACAAAAAGAGCAATGATGTGGAATGATGAACAAAGAATGGCACTACAGAGAACCGGGTCTGCTTATTCCATTTTTTAAACAAATTATACATATGTTCTGTAGTCATGTAGTGCATAATATCATGGAAAGAAATTTAACTAAGAATGGACTGAAACCTATTGTTTCTGCTCCAAATAAAATGCAACAGGTTCTCCCTTCAACAACCATTAGCTCTCAAATAACTATTAATATGACAAATCTCTCTTCAGCATGTTGCTTTTTCCAGCATCGCTTAGGAATATGTGGAAGATAAGGGAGAATAGCAACCGAAGGATTGTCTACAAGCCATTACTGAAACCAAGGAAATGTCAGGGGGCCACATGAGGGCCATGGTGTAACTTGAAGGATTACCAGCCTCACAAGTTGGAAGCTGGAGATCAAGAAGACAAAGTGCTTTGGAAGCTAGTGTTGTTTCAGAACTGGAGAGAACGTAATGTCAAATTTCCACCTAGCCAGTCACAATCTCTCAGCTTAGCCTCCATCACCTGATAGTCCTGAGGGCAAAATGGAGGGAGACAAACCACACATGCTCCCTTGAAAGAAATGTGAGGTGTAAATGCAACTAATAAATGGGCAGTTTTCTAGTATTTGTGCCAGGCCTTGCCAATCCAAAGACTTCATGCTGCCAAACAATCCAAAGGGCCAATGTTTGCTTATTTAATTTATGTCCCACTGTTCCTCCAAGGAGTTTTTAAGTGCATGTATAGTTCTCATCCCTGTTTCATTCTCACAGCAACCTTGTGAGGTAGGTTAGGCTGAGAGTGAGTGATTAGCCCAAGGTCACTCAGCGATCTTCATGGCTGGTGATTCGAACCATGGTCTCCCAGGTCCGAGACTGACACTCTAACCACTATACCACATTGGCTCTCAATGTTGAATGCCTTTATTACTTTCAGTACTGAACAAGCACTCAGATGACTTGGTGTACGCTGTCCATGGTAGCTCACTAGGCTAGGTTCCACCTTCAGACTCTGAGGCCAGGAGCCCCAATGGACAATGTTATGTATTTAAAATAGAGGTAACTGGTGAGGATTTATTGATACACTAAACTCTGAGCACCTTCAAGAAGAGTAATGTGAGTCCAGTTACCTGCAGTGCACAATACATTCTTGCTGCTTGAAGCAAAGTCCAAATGCCCACCTCCCATTCTAAGGACAACACTTTAAGAAGTCTTGCAGCACCATCCAGACATAAATTCCTGCCTTCATCTATCCCACACCAAATGATGCTCCCTGAAGCTGGTCACATCAACTTGCTACATGGCAGGTTCAGCCCTGCAAATTACTGGCTTCCAGCAAAGGTATCGGTCATTCACTTAAATGGGTCTTTATGCTGTAAATTGTGCATTGACTGTCTCCCTTTGCAGGGAAATCCTCTTGTAACAAGACTTAAAGGTACAGAGCATGTGCAAGGAAATGGATAGTAATTAATGTACTTGATCCCTCAAACCAAGTGGGCTAGCAAATCCAAATTACATAAATAGAACAGAAGATGATTAGAGTCGACCACAAATTGCTTTGTCTGGGACCCAAAGAGACATGTTACCTATTAGCCAGGACATCTTGGGATCAAGAAATGTGTACTGCATGTAAATGTAAATGTAGCCAAAGATCAGAATTGTAAGGCTTGGAAAGTAAGTTGTCCTAGTTTGGCTGTGAGTCAGTCAACCAGCTACAAATCTGGTTACAAACAAACAAATAATAAATCCACCTCACAGTGACCTCATCCAGTCCATGTTTTACCAGCTTCTCCATCAGAATATCATTGGGGACTTTGTCCACTGAGCTTGTAACTCAAAGAAAGAAATTATATTCATCTGACATGACTTCTATTTGAGAAGGCCATCCTAGTTTTCCTAGTATTTTAGTAGTAATGCACAGCATTGTAATGCTATGCTAGTACAGTAATGTGCTAGTATTTTAGTAATAATGCTGCAATCCTTTACACAATTGTGAGCAAATCTCATTGATCTCAATGGGACTCGGAGTAAAGGTGCACAGGATGAGTGCTGTAAATCTTACAGGCAAACAAAGCTAATGAGAAGGTTAGAGGCAGATAATGTAACCCACGATGTACCACCACTGTGTATCCTCCATTTGTTGGAATGGGGCTTGTAGAAGATTCACACAAAATCTCCCTTTCAGTTGAGTGGAGGTCATGCCATTGCAGCACTTGCTGATCTGAAGAAAAAAAAAATGTTTATCCTGGAAAATGCATTCATCTTTTTTCACCTATATGGAAACACACACACACACTCTTCTCATTGGAGGACTTAGAGGTCAAAATCAACGGACACTCACATATCACTAAATATACTAGAACATGAGACCCGCTATGAGCCATACATAAATTGTGCACTTGGGTGGAAATGCCAGCTAATCCCTGCTTAATTAAAGCAGTGTTCTCAACTCCTGTTGTGTTTAGGGAGTGAAGAGTATAGGACAAGCAATGTACGAAGAAAATAGCAGGCAGCGTGGCTAATCTCAAAGACTTCAGAGCTTTTGAGCTGCATAAATCAGAGCGACTTTTTGAATAGCCTCATAAAACACAATATCATTGCCATTCCGCTCACGGCTTTTGAGTTCTTCCTACAGCATACAGATCATTAGGAAACTTCTAAGCAATCAAGTAATGTGAGTCTGATGAAATTATTCAATCAATGCATAGGCTCAAGGAAGCAGCATAATGCAGAACTGCATAGTTTCAGAATGTCAGAAATGAGAGAGTGAACCCCTTCTTCCTCAGTGTGCATGCTTCAAACAAAAAACACAAAAAAACCAAAAACCTCCAGTGGAGGTGATTGTTTTTAGCATTTTCATAAGCATGCTTAATGTAGTCCTCCTGAACTGCCTGCTCCCCTCTGTAATGTTCAAGTCAGCAGAAACACATACAACTATATAAACCCTCTCAATGCTCAGAAATACATAGCCTGCAACATGGATTCCCTTCAATATAACCAGAATAATTATATTAATTAGAGGAGTATGGTTTGCGAGGGGAGATAGCATCTATATCCTGTTACTAACTCTTAGCTTCCATTCTGGTGGCTGGCAAAGAGATGAGTTTGTTATCATAGATACCTATTCTAAACAGGTAACCTACATGATAACTGTATAAATATAAATACATAGTTGGGTAAATGGATGAGAAATACATGCAAGTTACATTTATATTGGAGAATTCCCTGTTACTTTCACCCTATCTCTCTCTCTCTCTCACTCACTCACTCACACACACTTTTCTCTGTACGGTACACTGAACTATTATTTTTTGCACACTTTAGAAGTGTGATTACATTGAGGAATCATCAGTCTTTTCCTCGTTGAATTCAGAACATCTGTTATACCTGCTGCTTCAATATTTCCCCCCCAAGGGAATGTTTAACTTTCATTTCCCTCATTGCCTTTGCAAACCCTCATTTGGAAACACTGTGATTCTAACGTTGATTTTCACCCTCTCTGTAAACCCTCTCCCGAAATTTTAAATGAACAAAAAGAGTTCTTCTTTCTTGCTTCTTCTGTTAGGTAGGAGTTTGTGCAAGGGGTGGGGGTGGGAAGACACCAGAGTCATAGCTCACAAGATTTTCAGACCTGGAAACTAGCGATGAATTCTATACTTTTGGAAGAATTGCTGCATTTAGCTGCTGACCCAATTTAACACGAAATTGTTGTTTGTTTCCCAGCTACTTATTTTCCATACCCTGCAGGAAATTGAAGGGAGGGGGTGGAGAGAAAGATTGAGAGCTCTGGATGACAATTATCAATTTGCCAGCTTCATGGCAACATAAAGCCATCCATAAAAAAAGCTAATCCCCTTGTCAAATGTACTAATTGTCTTTCCAAGTGAAATTAATTGTCTGAGAAGCCACTTTGGATTCCCCCCCTCCCCTTTCTAAGCAAATGTACTTTTGTTGCTGCTTGTAACCACCAATGGCACTTACAAGAAAGCCAGAGAGAGAAGGGGGGGGGGTGAATAAAAATAAATTACACAGTGCTGTATTTGCCAGCGATAAATAATTAAAGTGGGCATCCAGCAAACATAAATAGCAATTAATGTGAAGAGAGGTGGGGAGAAGGGGCTGTTTGATGCAAAACCACAGTGCAACAGTGCATGGAACTGTTTGCTCAAAGAAGAAAGAAAAGGGTCTTTGCTCTGGGAGTCTCTCCCCCCAGCACACCTCACAACCCAACTATTCACTGGTGAAAATAATTGTTCTGGAATACAAGAACGGCTCCAAAACCTTTCACCATAGACAGAGAAGGCTGCAACTTCACCTGGTTGTAACAAAGCCCAAACTCTTGTCCCCCAAGCCACCATTTCAAGTAAATTATTTACTCCCCCCCCCTTTTTAAACGCTGTGAACAAACCATACTCTGCCTCTTTTCTAAAGGATGTCTGACGCTGCTAACCTTCAATCCCTCCTATGATATTCAGAGACTCAAGCAAGGACTCCTACAGAGGTCTCTTGCCTTAGAAACTCTAAGCTAACTTACACTCCAGAATCTGCCCAAATCCTATAGCGCGAGCTCTCTCTCTCTCTCTCTCTCTCTCTCTCTCTCTCTCTCACACACACACACACACACTCAAAAGCAGGGATTTCTCAGCCTTGATCCTCTTCCCTCAAACATCGCATTACAATCAAGGGCTGGCAGACATGTTTACAAACGAGCATCTCTCAAACGATGAAGCCCCGGTAGACACCAAGTTGTGTGGTTTTTATTTATTTATTGGGGGTGGGGGGACTGCTTGGCATTAGCCCCAGAACAGCAGGGAACGATCTCTATTTGTACCTTTCTAGCACAGGATGTGCACATTTTGGAGCGCGGGGGAGGGAAGGAGGAGTGTGAGCGAAGAGAGACAAGAGTTTCGACTCTGCTGGTACCTGAAAGCAGCGCGCCTGCTCTCTGTCCCCCTGCTCCGCATGCAGCCAGCAGGGGGACTCTGAGGCTTCCCCCACCCCCAGTACGTTTGGATCGCTTATCTTCTTGCGAGCCAAAGCAGCCTGCTCGTTCCATGCTCTCTCTGCCTGCGTGCGCTGCTTACAAAGCAGTCCAGCAAACGCGGGCGCACACACACAGAGACTCCTTCCTCCTCCCCAACACATTTTTATTTTATTTTTTGCTAAGCAAAACATCCCCCACGGATGCAATTTTTAAATTTTAAGCAGGGGAATGGGGATAGAGAGTTGGAGGATGCTCTCGGTTTGATGCTGATGGGGGAAAGCCCTGGCCAGATGATTTTTCTCTTTTCCTTTTTTTGCAATGATTCTGAACAAGCGAGGGATGGAGTTATTTCCTGTGCCTCCCTCTCTCTCTCCCCACCCTCTCCAGTGGTTGGCAAATGCGAGCTTCGGGCTCGCTCTCCCTGCAGAAAGAGCTCTGTGAATCAGAAGCACCGCGATGCCCCTCATCCTCCTCGCGCGTTCGAGTCCCCGTGTGGCCGTCAACGCGGCTGCCAATAGGTGGGGCCCAAAAGCAGCTTCGGGGGAGCGCGGGGAAAGGGGAAAGCCGCGGCTCCTTTAACCCTTCCCGTGCTGCATCCAATCAACGCTCTTTGCTGGAGAAAAGGCACGCGAAGCGGGGCTGGCTCTCCCGCTGCCTTTTTCCTTCCCCCCCCCCCCAAAAAAAGGGAAGAGGGGACACCACCATCCATCTAGCACTGGAGAGGGTGGCCGTAGGGCGCGCGCGGGAGGCCCTGTCAACGTATAAACCTTTACAGAACCCACGATCCTCCCGCGTCGCGGGCTTCCCGGCTGGGGGGGGGGGGCAGAGAAAGAGAGAGAGACTGGACGCTATTACTGCCTCCCCCCGTTTGGAGGGAGGTTGAGCCCCACGGCGCTCAGTCCCCTCCCCTTTCGCGAAGATCTGCTTGGCCAAATGGAAGAGCGCACGTTGCCAAACCACCTGTTCCTCCGTACGGGGGGGGGAGGGGAAGGGGGCGGACGTACGTTGTGTTGCAACGTGGGGCCAGTGTGCGTGTGTGTGCGGTGCAGGTTTGCAAGCTTTATAATACATGGGGGGGGGGGCGTTTCAGGCTTTCCCTGCTAGCAGCGGCGGGAAGCCTGGGGCGAGGGATTTCTGCTCGAGAGGACGAGCTAGCTGCACATACACACTATGCAAAAAGCAAACTCTGGTTGTTTACCTTCATTTGTAGAGGGGACTAGAAAATAAGCTCTCCCCCCCCCCCCGCAAACTCCCCAACACAGATATTCGCGCTCGAATCTAGAAAACCCATGCAGGAAACGAAACGTAGCCGATTATGGGGGCGGTTATTATTTCGTTCAGTAAGAGGAAGCGGGGGAGATAGAAATACTGCCCGGGGCAGCTGCAGGCGGGAGGAGGCTGGCGAGGAAAGCGGGGAAAGGCTGCGAAGTAAGCCCGCTGCAGTCGCAGCTCCGGCGCGCCTTACCGATGTGGATGATCGAATCTGCCAGCGCCGCTTCCCAGGTTCCGGTCCAGCACACGGACACGAGCAAAGCGAGGGGGAAAACTTCCATCTCCTGCGCTTCGGGCAAGCGGGGAGGAGTGGTTGGTTCGGGAAACGGGGGGTAGTAGTAAGGAGGGGGGCAGGAGGTTAGCGATCACACCAGCGACAAGGACGAAGGGAGCCCAAGAAAAGAGAGACGAGAGTTTGAGGAGCCTCTAAATCCCGGTTGGATCCTCCAAAGGAAAAAAAAAATATTACAGGGGGAAAGGAAAAAGCTGCAAGAGGGAGCCGATCCCAGGCTGGTTGGGGAGCCTCTCGCAACGAGCCCCGCGTCACTTCGGGGGGCGGCCGGGCATCGCCAGAGTTGTGGGGAGTTGCTGCAGCAAATCCATCCAGCACATCACCGCCGCCGCCAGAGATGTCAATCGGGAAGCAGTTCGGCGTGTCCCTGTGTCGATCACACCATCCTCAGCCTTTTTATTGTTGTGTTTCAATGGTATATCTTTTAAATATATAGGGTTGTTTTCCTTCGGAGCGATCCGCAAGGCCAGGTCCCCACCGCCTCTCCGGTGGGGCAACTTGCAACCGGCAAACCGACGGACCCTTCCAGTGCCCCCCACAGCCAGCCAGCCAGCCAGCCAGCCAGCCAGTGTTCGAGAGAGAAGGGGGGGTGGAATAAAACAATTTTAAAATATATATAATAACTGCAGCTTTTCTTTCCAATCTCCCCGGCGAGGGACTAGATCCTTGCAAAGTGTGTGTGTGGCGAGGGAGAGCGCTCTTCGTCTCCAAGCTTCCCTCCAAAAAAATAATAATGATGACGATGATTTTTTTTTAAAAAAAAAAACCCCAAAACCACCCAAAGTGAACTTCAAGGCAATGCAGAACTAGATCTCGATCTTCTTCCTGCTCCACCAAAAGAAAGGGGGTGGGGAGGGGGAGAAGCAACTGATCGCTTTTTTTGCTTCCCCCCTGCAGCTGGTTGGTGCGGGGAGTGGAGAGAGCGACCGCTGCGAAAACGGCTCTCCAACGTGCTCACCCGAGATAGCAGTTCCACGGAGAGCTGGATGCAGCCAGGAAGCCAAACCGCGGCAGCCCCGGGACTTGTGAAGATGGTCTTCTGCAGTAGAAGCAGCAGCAGCAGCAGCCGAGGAGGCGGTTTGGAGCTTGCTTGGTTGGTGGGATGCAGAGAGAGAGAATCCCCTAGCTGTTGGCAGCTCCGCCGCTAGCTAGCACGTTGCTTAGAAATGGATCACCTAGGAGAGAGAGAGGAGAGTGCTATCAGCCAGAGAGGAGGAATAGAGGGGAAGAACCGAGAGGCAGGCTTCCTAACGACCACTTTCTCCCCCTATCTGGTGTACGAGGGAGAAGCAACGTTAGAATAGCTTCAGCGCCGCCTGCTAAGCTGGTCTGTGGTAGGGGGCCGGTGAGAAGGATCTTCAATGGGTGTGAAAAGCATATTTCAGGTGGGGGGGATCACTTCAGTCCGAAGGCGAGAAGGCACCGAAGTGGGGAGTTCTTTTGGTTGGGATGAAGGAACCTGGGCATTTCTTTGGCCCTAGTTTAGAGCGCGTTGGCTTCCGCCTCTCGACACGTTTAACCTTGCAACTTCCACCGCAGAGCTCAAGTTGGGAGTCTCTGGAAAGTGAATCAGGGGCAGGGCTTCAAGATGCGGAACCGGAGCGGGGTGGGAAGGAGGGGGAAGTATCCAGGACAGCTGATTCCGAAGGGAGGAGAATAAAAATAAGGCTCCAGAGTGCTATTAATATGCACTTAATTATCGACGTTTTTGATGGGGTTTTGTTCACAATTGAATCTCAAGGCTGGGAAATTACTCCAGGGAGGAAGGGGGTCGTGTGATTCTGGGAAGAAGGAAAGCAGTGATTTTTCCATCATAAAATGGTAGCCTGGATAACCCCTGGCTGCTGTTTGTGTGACATGGAAGAGTATTAGTTAAGCTACTTTTCTAGTTTAGACTCCAAAGCAGGGAAGAGGGGGAGAAACACAATCCCCCATATGTCAGCAGTCCCTATGGGGACAGTGTCATTACATGGCTTAGTCACTAGGTGGCACAAGACTTAGTTGTAGCTGGGCGGAGTTTCTTGTTCTTCAAGAGAGATAATAAAGCTCTTGTTTAGATTTCAGTATGGTATACCCTATAACAGGGGTGTCTAACTCAAATTCATCGGGGGCCGCATCAGCAGTTTGGTCACCCTCAAAGGGCCGGTTGTACAGGAGAGAAGGGTTTAGGCAGCCGTTGGATCTGTCACATCACAGGATGGCATGCGCTCAATATAAAAACAAGTGGAGGTTTCCTGAATGCATGTAAAGTGGAGGTTTCCTCTGTAAAACGGCCGGCGCTGGTAGAGGGCAGACGTTCTCTGGCTTGTAGGCTGCCGCGCATGCACTGAAGAGGCGGCTTTCTTGTGTTAAAAAAAAAAAAAAGCGAGAATAAAAGGTGAAGGCTGGCGGCCGGCAGCGGCTACACGGGCCACATGACAAGATCTGGCGGGCCGGATTCAGACCGCGAGCCTTGTGTTTGACACCCGTGCCCTATAAGTTTCAACAGCATGGTGTCAGAAGCCAATATTTAATGGCCATATGTACCTGGGGGGAAAGGGCACAGATCTGTATAAAATGTGCAGGAGCTAATTTATCATTCTGGATTCTGAACCTTAAGGAACCCTTCATGCATAGACCTGTACAACTTGAAGGGAAGTGATGAGAACAAATCTTAGTAATCTTCAGTGGGGGGTAAAGGTAAAGGGAACACTGACCATTAGGTCCAGTTGTGGCCAACTGGGGTTGTGGCGCTCATCTCGCTTTATTGGCCGAGGGAGCCGGCATACAGCTTCCGGGTCATGTGGCCAGCATGACTAAGCCGCTTCTGGCAAACCAGAGCAGCGCACGGAAACACCGTTTACCTTCCCGCTGGAGCGGTACCTATTTATCTATTTATTTGCACTTTGTGCTTTCGAACTGCTAGGTTGGCAGGAGCAGGGACCGAGCAATGGGAGCTCACCCCATTGCGGGGATTCGAACCGCCAACCTTCTGATCTTGGAATCTTAGAGGGGAGAAATATGAATTCATGACATAGCATCACTCCTGTTGGTACATTGGGAGGACCAAAGAACACGAAGGACTGTTTATGGTGCATTCAGGGTTCCAACTCATGGGGGCAGCTTGTATGAGTTTGGCAAACCTCCCCTCTGTCCTCAACTGATGGACAACCTGGAGGATGGGCTGGCGGCAGGGGAGGATCCAGCTTGTGTGACCCAGCTATCTCCCTCCATGTAAATATAAGCATTCATTTGTCTGAACAACTGGACAGAGTTATGTTGGAAAACTTTTAATTCTGGGAGCCACCCTAGATCTCCTCATGCTTCGTCATTCCAAAGCTAGTGCTGGCTGGTTCTCATTGAGACTGGAATGACAGAAAGCAGGAGGCCCACAGCGGGTGGAACCAGAGCCAATGACAGTCAGCACCAACTAGTTCTAGCTATGCCTCCATCCACTTCCCTGATTAGCTGCTGGGATAGTTTAGTGAGTAAAGCATGAGACTCTTAATCTCAGACTCAGGGGTTTGAACCCCACATTGGGTGAAAGATTACTTCTGCATTACAGGGGGTTGGATTAGGCGACCCTCATGGTCCCTTCCAACTCCACAATTCTTTGAGCCTATGAACACTGGGCTACTGAGGAAGAAGCTGGCAGGCAGTGCCACCCCTTGGTAAGCAGGAAAGAACTGGCTATGGTTGGTAGGGGCGGTGCCTTGTTCAAAGCAGAAATTCAGCACACAAAGCCTTGAACAGATCGGGTAAATAGCACATTTGCAAACAACAGCAGTGCAGTTCCTTCCAGTGCCATACAGGCACCTGTTTTTCCAGTGTACTTTTCTTGATCTCTCCTTATTCAAAGACCTTTATGGTAGAATTATACTTTTGGCAGGCACTTAGCTAAGACCACCAAATTTACTACAGATGTGACCTGAATTTTCCAATGGAAAATGGTTACTTGTTTAAATCACAGTCTTACCTACCCTTTGCCCATATATATACACACACACACACACACACACACACACACACTTTGAGTTGACTGCGGAGGCAGGGCTGGCTGGCACAGGAAGAGCATGTTTCTGAGACAAATCCTTAAAATCACCTCAAGTCAGATGGAAATAATGTTGGCAGAAGTTCTTTATTTTAATAATGAATCATTATTATGTATTTAAACATTTCAGATTAATAACACTGGTCAACAACAAATTTGGTGTCTGCGTTTTTTCAGTTGATTTAGGACGAATCTGATGCGCTGAATCCAAAAATCACATTGGTTTTGCTCAATCAGGTCAGGTTTTTGAGCTATGGCCACATGTCGTTTTTTTACGTTTTTGTTCACATGTACGCTTGTGTGGAGCATTTTAGAAGAAGCTGGTGGGGGTAAAATGCCATGTCGAATAATTGTTTTGATTGGAAATGATTATTTTAATGACAAGAAGTATTCAGGTCCAATAGTTCTGGGTGATTATGTCAAAAAGGGATCAGTTTGAAGTCATAAAACCTCTTTTTTTCTCGGAAGAGAAGGACTTGGTGTACTGTGCAGATATTGTGCAGCTTCGGCTCAAGCTTGGAGTGCCACAGTACGAACCCAAAGATTGGAGACTGTTCATTGACAGCAGCAAGCGATCACTGAAATGTGTTCTGCTATACAACGGCAACCAGTTTGCCTCTATACCCCTGGCTCACTCGAGTACACTGAAGGAGAACTATGAAGCATTGAAGTATGTGCTGGAGAAAATTGGTTATGATCAGCATAAGTGGTTTATTTGTGTTGACCTGAAGATGGTGAACTTTTTGTTGGGACAACAGTCTGGATTCACCAAGTACCCATGTTTTCTGTGCTTGTGGGATAGTAGGGACCATGCTCAGCATTACACGAAGAAGGACTGGCCTGTGCGGGAGGAATTGATACCTTGCAAAGAAAGGAATGTCATCAACGACCCTCTGGTGGATAGAGACAGAATACTCTTCCCACCGCTGCACATCAAGCTCGGCTTAATCAAGCAGTTCACCAAGGCTCTGGACAAGGATGGTGACTGCTTCACTTACTTGTGCCAGGCTTTTCCAGGATTGACCATGGAGAAGTTGAAAGCTGGCATCTTTGATGGTCCTCAGATCCGTCAGCTCATCAGAGATCCAGAGTTCGGAAACTCAATGAACGAAGTGGAACTGGAAGCTTGGAAGGCATTTGTTCTGGTAGTGAAGAACTTTCTTGGCAGTAATAAGGCCAGAAACTATGCAGAACTTGTCAACAACATGCTGACTGCTTTCAGAAACCTGGGCTGCAACATGAGCGTCAAGATGCGCTACCTATTTTCACATATGGACCGGTTTCCTGAGAACCTGGGTTCAATGAGTGACGAGCAGGGGGACATGAAAGAGATGACATGAAATGAAAGAGATGACATCAGGACATGAAAGAGATGGAGACCAGGTATCAGGGTCGCTGGGATGCAGTCATGATGGCTGACTACTGTTGGACTCTGAAGAGAGACCTCCCTGCCGCTGAGCATTCCAGGAGTTCCAAGAAACAGAAGTTCAAGCCCTGAAGTTTGAAAAATGGTGAAGCAACATGCAATTTACGTGTACTTACCTTTATCAATGCCCACCATTCAGTTTACAGTAAACCTGACCTGATGGAGAGAAACAGATGCCATTTCCTGATTCAGCAGTGCAAAAATACCCTAAATCAGTTGTAGAAATCTAGACAACATTCAAAAAGTAAAAAAATGTTGCCCAGTGTAATTATTTGGTTCATTTTATCCTTTCTTTCTTCTACGCTGTGTGCCCTCAGACCATGCCTTGGAACACTACACCTAGCAAAACTAAAAGTAGCAATTATACACGATGTCCTATATTAAAAATACAAGCCATAGTGGAGTGCTAGTCTCTCTCTGTGTGTGCTTACTTTACTTTTGTGGTGTCCAGGAGTGTTTGCCTTTCCTTTCATTCTACAAACCATCTCACCAGCGGTCTGTGCTCTGCAGCCATTGCAGGTGCTTGCACTTCTGTTAAAGCACAGAAGAGACATCATAAGGTAGCTAGCTCTTCCTGTGAGATTTTCTCAGACCGGAAAGTGCAGGCAGCTGGGGAGGCTGCACAGTTTTAGAGAAACATTTATACTGGAAACAAGGGTGAGGGGACCACCCCACTCTCAGCCAGAACACAACAAAATGTCACACCCACAGAAATGCTAAAGAATGTCTAAAAAGCCCGACCACCTCCTTCTTTTATATCTCACCCCACTCGTCACCTGTCCCCTCACAGCTCACCCCACCCTCTCCCGTCACAGCTTGCCCCTAGCCTGTTCTGAAAGAGGGGAGAGGTGCTTCAGAGAGCACTTTGACAAATTGCTCTCAGGCGCTTCTCCACCTTCATTTAACAACTTGCTTGGGCCGCCTGCTTGCTCTACCTACCTGCCACTTGTCATCATGCTGGAATTGGCATGGCCCCCAGTTGGCAGTCATGTGAACTGCAGCATGAGAGCAGCCTTACCATTCTATGTATATAGGAAGAAAATCCACTGGGCAATAACTTTACTAAGTATAAATACCCAAGAAACTTTTTTGTCTGGAGTCGTTATGACTTCTCCACAAAATAAAAGAGTTCACATAACATGCTAATTTGGTTCTTGGGGGAGTATGTAGGAGAAGTACTCTTTTAACTATATACAATGCACAGCAGGTGGAGTACAAAATGTGATGAAACCCTTTTAGTCAACTCTGATAACTTTTTAATTCTCACTTTAATGCTAAGAGCTTTGATGCCTTATCTAAAAGCAAGCTGTGTCCTCTGGCTGGTTTAAAGTGCCAGATAAATCCATACTAGATTAGATATTACTAAAGGACGTCTTTCACAAAATTATCCGCTGGATGGAATTCCCCCTGTTATAGAAAATGCTACATGTCTGAAAAGCAAACAGAGACAGCCAATAATGGTGAAGCTGTTAAAGCTCTGTGCAAGAACTGAATAGACCCAGTTTCAAATCCTCAGATAGGAGCTAGGTGACCTGAGCCAGTCGCTGTCCCTAACCCCAACAGAGTAGTTGTGGGGATAAAATAGGAGGAAAGAGAACCATGCATACTGCCTTGTGCTTCCTAGAGAGAAAGCAAGGTATGTTAGGTAAAAAAAGGTAAAGGACCACTGGACGGTTCAGTCCAGTCAAAGGGGGTTGCAGCACTCATCTCGCTTTCAGGCCAAATGAGCTGGCATTTGTCCACAGACAGCTTTCTGGGTGATGTGGTGACTTAACTGCTTCGGGCACAATGGAACACTGTGACAGAAACCAGAGTGCACAGAAATGCCATTTACCTTCCTGCCACAGCAGTACCTATTTATCTACTTGCACTGGCATGCTTTCAAATTGCTAGGTTGGCAGGAACTGGGACAGAGCAACGGGAGCTCACTCCATCGCAGGGATTCGAACTGCTGACCTTCCGATTGGCAAGCCCAAGAGGCTCAGTGTAATGACAACATATCTTTTTCAAGCAGTGTGAAACCTTTCAAAGTGATTTATTGTATATTTTTATATGTGGCTATATCCAGAACTCATACTGGTACTCACCTCAGACTTTCACTGATTTCAGTCATGTGTGATGGCCTGGGAATCTGATTCAGAGGCTGAACCGGAGGAATCCCAGCCTGCACAGGAGTCCCCGCCTCCAGGGCCGGCTGAGCCAGGGCAGTGCCTTGAATCTGAAGCGCCTGCACCTGTGCCGGATCCTCAGGAGCAGACACCAGATGAATCCACTCTGGCTCCGGAGGTGATTGAGGACCCATTGCCTACAGGTGCGCCTCTCCCAGCCCTGTCAGGGGAAGGTGAGCCTCCCCCTGGGTCCAGTAACCCTCCAGCCTCTCCTGAGCTACAGAGGCTCAGGGCAGAGAGGCGGAGGGAACTGGGTTCTCTCAGGAGGAGTGCTCACCTTAAGGCCAGGAGCGACGGGTCACCTGTGGGCTGGGACCGCCCCGGCCTGAGAGAAGATAAAGGCCAGTCAGCCCGGTCCCAGGTTGTGGGAGCAACGTTGTTGGAAACCTGTTTCTGCCAGCACCCAGCCCTGTTCTTCCAGAGTTCCCAACCTTGCCCGGCTCCTCTCTTTGGACCCCGCTTCGCCCTTGGTGGAAAGTCTCCAGACCCTCGACCCAGGACCGGACTCTGACCATGCCTCACGGTAACCTCCCCCCGGACCAGCACATCATGCCTGTTTCACAAGGAATCCTGGGAAATGTAAGTGTGTATGTATGTGTTGGGACATCTAACAGAGTGTCCTCAGCACTTTCACTAGTTTACCATTCTCATTATTCTTGTGGGATGTAATCCACTGAGAGCAGTCAAGTACAACATTCCTTGTTTTCCTAGAGTGGACATGCAAGAGAATGTTTGGTCCAGCCAGCTTAAACTTCCTGTTCCTCCTGGTCTGGAGCATCCTTCCTTGCATATGACTAGTGGGTAGGTGTGACCTTTCCAAACCTGGTAAAAGACCAAGGCATGCTGCCACTCTCCCTCTTTTTCATCTTCCTTTCATCCTGCAAACTTCCTGGAATGAACTGCTGGCTGCCAGCCAAGCAGTCCCTCAGATCATCTCCCTTATGGGGAAAACCTGTTTTTATACATTTGTAACTTTAAGCATAAAGCCTGCCTTCAGGGATCACACTGTGCTCTGCCTGATCATGAGTAAACTTTCTTTTTATTGCTTATGAATAAGACTGTGGTGTCTTTATTCTTTTAGGAGGGATTCAAGGGGTCTTACGAGGAAAATAGTAGAATACATTTCAGTCTGTACAAGCCAGCTTGAATTGCGTATTGTCTTAAGAAACTCACACGAGTTTGCAACTAGTTTTCTGTGTAAACGGGAATGCACTCTGCTAAGTAAAGGAACTTGCTAGCGCAAGTTAGGAAGGATATTAATAAACAATATATCCTCTCCTGCCATCATGAACATTCCCACAATTCTTTGGGGAAACACCATTACTCATATAAAATACCATTTTTGTCCAGGTGAATATGCTTTAAGAACTCATTCACATATCTGCTTAATGTTCTCCCACTTTAGAGCTGCTTCACAAAGTAGAAGTTAGGAAACTTCAGGGCTGACTGTACCCTATGGGTAGACTATGAAATGGTGCATTTTAGGGGGAAAACAATGTACTATGGCAGACGAAATACGCAAGTCAAGCTTTTCAGTGAGCTTCTAGCATGGCTGACTCCCCATGGAAACTGGCATTGGATATGAGCGTTTCAGGCACAATTCAAAGTGCGGGTGATTGCCTTTAAAGGCTTGAACAGCTTAGGACCTGGATACCCAGAGGACTGAACCTTCCCACTAGAAGCAATGCAAAAAGGATTTTCTTTAGAGACCATTCACTGAGTCCCTTTGCTCTCTGGAATTAGGTGGGTGGTGCTTGGAAAGAGGGATTACTTAGCAGGTACAGTGGTACCTCGCAAGACGAACGCCTCGTAAGACGAAAAACTCACAAGACGAAAGAGTTTTTCATTTTTTGAGTTGCTTCGCAAGACGAATTTCCCTATGGGCTTGCTTCGCAAGACGAAAACGTCTTGCAAGTTTGTTTCCTTTTTCTTAAAACCGTTAATACCCAGGGTGCATTCAGGGGGTGTAGTTGCGACTTGACTTCGAAGAGCAACTCGTAGCACGCGGTGTGGTAGCCTTTTTTGAGGTTTTTAAAGACTTTGGTGATTTTTGAAGCTTTTCCAAAATCCGTGCTTCGCAAGATGAAAAATTCGCAAGACGAAAAAACTCGCAGAACGAATTAATTTCGTCTTGCGAGGTACCACTATATATGTTGCACACAACCAGCTTCATCTCTGATGTCTATCCTGTGCCAGGCACTTACATTTTCCCAGGACTATCACCATGTCATTCTAGTTCATCAGTAACAAATGTAGCATCCTCCAGATGTTGGCAGGGGTGATTTGAGTTCTAGTTCAACAACATCTGGAGGGCACCACATAGGTCAATCTGACCCAAACTGCTCCAGTCTTTGGCAGTAGCTGAAACAGACCACTGTAAGTGCAGCAGTGGTGGGAAGGCAATACACAACATGCTGTTCTCATTTCATGCTTTTCCTTTGCAAAACATTATTTGTGGGGTGGGGTGGAGGACTAGGGGCAGGTTTGCTCTTTTGACAGCATCCCATCTAAGCTTCACCTACAAGCAGAATAGTATTTATAAAAAACTCATACATTACTGTCAGCAAGTGAAAGAGTTGCTTATTTCAGCTCCATAAATCAGAGCCTGGGAGCTGCCAGTAATGTGGTTTTGCCGCTTTTTGTGCTGTCTGTGTTGATAAACTCAGCACAAAGCATTGAGGAAACCGTGAACTGCAACCAGTACCTTAGATGCAGCCTGTTTCCCCTCCAATAATAGCAAGAATGCCCTGCTCTTTGGAACAAGCCATTCTGTGATCTCTTTCAGCTTAGCAAATCAAAAGGATTTAGATCGGAGGGTAGTTTCTTTCTAGCAATGCCAGCCTTTAGTCCTATCTAGGTTCCGTCTTATGAAATTGAACCATGGTCCACTGCAGGGATGTCTTCTCATGGAAGACAGCAGTGACTCCATGCAGGCTCAAGAGCTTGCCCCAGAGGAACAGCAGCTAGCCAAGGGAGCCACCTCACTTCTTTATTTTGTGTGGCACAATGCTTGCTTCGATCTGAGGAGCTTTGGCTTCTGTAGTTACTGAGGAATTGAACATAGCAATAAAACTCTCATTTATAACCTTCTGTCGGCTCCCGTGTTAGGAGGCAATTAGCACACTGGAACATAACTGTGTAATGTGGAACTTTTAGTGTAAACATTAACATTTCCATAAATGAGGGTTAATTTAAACATATGTTATTGTTCCAGTAGGATGAGGAGTTTTCTGTTGTGGAAGTGCTTGTAATTGAAGAACTGTATGGAGGAGGATGAGGCACAAATCGACTGTATATATTAGATTCCAAGATGCTGGAGGTGAAGAATAGAAATAGGCTGTTTCCACTGTACTCTGCTTAAGAAGTGGCAAGCACCTGGAGCGATCAGTTGCCCTGGAGGCACAGAGGTCTTCAATTAATTTCTAAGTCAGACTTAGGGGAGTGTGATGGGCATGGGATTGGCTTTTGTGGGGTGAAGGCAGACATAATATAAAATTGGAATTTACTGCAGCTTCCTCCTAGCTTTGCAACTGGAGCGGGGTGAGCACAGGCATATATATCAGCATGTCTCCACTATCAACAGTGGTATTTCTCTGAATACCAGTTGCTGTGAATCACAAGTTGGAAGTGTGCTGTTGCACCCAGTTCCTGCTTATGGTCTTCCCCTAGGAAGCTGGCTGAGAACAGGATGCTGGACAAGATGGGCCTTTGGTTTGACCCAGCAGGGCTTGCCTTATGTTCTTCTGGAATCCTGGCTCCACCCTCTTGCCAACCTGTGCTTCCTCCAGCTGGAGAAATTCCCTGCAGCCACATGTATAGTATCAAAGGAGGTTTACCTCTTCCTCCTTGATAGAAAAATCTTTACTATTTATCCCTTCCATTGAAACCTTGTACTGTAGTTAGTTGCCTCTGATCAAAGGAGGTTTACTTCTTCACTACCTTGAGACCTGATGCCTGATATAAAAAAAGCTTTCCTCTTTCTCTATTCCTATGAAGATCTGAATGTAGTGTTGAGAACAGGCCTGCTATGCCCCCCACACCCCACTACTGAGGAAAGGAAGCGGACCATCATCTCACTTGGTGCAGGACTCCCAAAGAAGGGACACAGTCTTCTCCCATTTCAAAAACCTAGAAGTGTGTTAATGTTTCTCAGTTGAGAGGATGGAGGCAGCAATGGGTGGACAGGTAAGTGAAGAGGATTAAGCCTTTCTGCTGAGTTAACATTCACTTTTGCACATCTGCCAGTTCAGTTGTGAAACCAGGTTCTCATTGTAGCTGAAGAACACATGGCAAGTCCTCTTTTTATATGATGTCCCTCTTCCCTCTTGGATCATGTTACTCGAAGGATCAAGAAAATTCAGGGCTCTGCTGCTAGCATCCCAACTCAAATAGTCTTTGTACAGCTTCCGCTTTGGCCAAGTGCTATGTAGCTTGGGGAATTGGCTCCTAGTGCGTGTAAAGACACACACATGCACAAACACAACACTTAGGGTCATTATTGCATCCAGAATGTGGTGGCCCTTTGTTCTGATCCAGTGAGGAGGCGGCTCCATTTTTTCCTGCTCATAACTGAAAGACAGGATTGCTTCATTTTAGAGATGGGACTTTGGTTCAATTGCTGTGACTACCTGCTTCTGGCAGACAGATTTAACATAATAATACTGAAAGCAGCATTCCTATAGTGCATTAAAGCATTCCGAGCACTCCACATACATTATCTTGGTAATCCGTACAATTGCCCTATAGAGACGGCAGGTATTATTATCACCATATCACAGATGGTGGGCTGAGCTGAAAGTTGAACTGAAGACTTCCTGTGTTGCAGCTTAACATTCACACCATTACACTCTATCACCTCTCTTTGTAATGTGCACACACAATAGCATCTTGTTGCCACATTGGGAATGAAGGCTTAAGCAGCCTCTGGGCTGTGGCAAGGGAGGCATTCGTTTCTGAATCCCAGTAGGTCACCTGAGAAGTTAGAGATTCATTCTTATTTTTATTTAGCATGCACAGTTGCAAATCTTGTTAACGGTCATGAATATAGCCTTTGAAAAACTCCAACCACAGCATTTAACTCAGTGACCTTCTGTAGCAATGAATTTTGGCATTATAAGGTGACCAAAAGAGAGAGAGAGAGCATTTCCTTTACTGTGTTCAATTCAAAATGTACTCCTCAGTTTTCCTCCTCCACCCTTTTTAATAGCTCAGTATTCTTGCATTGGTGGGTGGGATCACAAAGAACCGATCAGCCCTAAAAGCAGAGAGGCCATCCATCATTAATGCAGAACAGTCATACCCAAATTGTTATTGATGCCATCTAAACTCGGGAAAGCTGCCAGAAAGACCCACCTATTATTGCTAGAGATTGGCTGCTATTTTTGGACTTTTAATGTGTCTTGTTTCCATTTTTCACCACAGCCCCCTCTTCTTGGGAGTCCTTGAGCATCATTTTGTAAGTGGATAGATATGGCTGGGGGAAAATTAGTCATAATTTTGCTAGTTTTCCTCTCTCCTTTTGATGGCCGCAACAGAAAAGGGGGTCTGTATATCCCTAGATATACAGTCAACTGCAAAGCAAGTCTGGTTTGTCATGCTGGAGGAAGGATCAGTGATACTGACAATGTGAAAATTTGTAAAATGACTTCCCCATAACCTCCTTGGACTCCTAATGTCAAGAATGGAAGACAATGTGCAAATGAAGCAGCTCTATGCAGGACAAGCCAAGAATGGTAGATTCCCATCATCTGAGTGCCAGTTTTCCCTGCACAAAATAATATTCTCAGCTTTGTTGGGGAGGGGGGCAGGGGAGATATCACAGAGAACCAACCAAACATACATATATCAGGGGCTCAAGAGTTTTCCAGGTATTTCTGCATTAATTGTTGAACCAAGTCTACTGCTAAATGTTTCAGTTAAGCTTTGTACTTTTCTGAAATCTGTACTCAGATTTCATTGCATAGTGTTGTCACATGCAAATGACAACACATGCAAATGAGGGGATAGGGCAGGGGCAAAGTTGTGGAAGTGTGAAATTCATTGTGTGAGCACTAGATTGACTCCACTGGTGCACTCATGCTACCCACAAGGTTAGGACGAGACCAGGTTCAGATGACATGCTGAACCAAACCATGGTTTAGCTCAGCACAGCGCAGGAGTAGAATGACTGGGGAAGAGCAAAGTGGTCACAATCTCCTCTCATTGAGCCTGCATGCCTGTGTTTTCACACTAAGCCATGGTTTGGCTTAGCACAATATGCAACCAGCATGAAACACCTTTTAAAGGTGTTGTGGGTGGTTTTTATTACAGCTCAACTGGAAGGAGGGAGAGTTTTAATATGTATTTTATATTTGACAGCAAGAATTACTGAATGGTACATTTAACTGTTGGCACATACACTTTCCTACATATAAATTCATTTAAAGCATTGTTACACACAGCAAGTCCTTGAGATACAATTGGCTAAAAGTAAAAATAGCAGTGCAAATAAAAACAGTATGGATTTATTTACAGCAAGAAATGGGTAAATGCAGTCCTGAATCAAATTCAGGTGGGGCAGTAAGGTTGGTACTGCTAGATGTTTGAAGGCAGAGACGGATGTGAAGGACTAACTCAATGGTAGATCACAAGCTTTGCATGCACAAAGTCCTAGGTTCAATCCCTGGCAGGTGAAATAATAATAAGGTGAAAGATGTCTGCTTAACATTCTGGAGAGACCAGCAGTCCATCCAGCTCAATACTGTTTACTGCACTGACTGGCAGCACCTCTTCAGGGCTTTAGACAGGAATCCAACCCTCCCAGGCAATGGTGGAAACTGAACCTCAGACTTTTTACATGCAAAACATGTGTTCTGTCATCAAGCTATGTCCCTTCCTATGGCATAATACAGCTCTATGCTCCTTTACAAGAACATCTGTGGTCCAAGTGTGGTTGGGCACCAACAGCATTTCCCAGGGTACACAGTGACAAGTCCTGATGGTGCGCACAGTCCCAAGGCCAACACTGGAATGTAGTCAAACAGTCCAAATGGTCAAATACTAGTCCTTTTATAATACAACAAGCAAGGTGTGAAGTTCATCTGCAAGGTCAGGTTCACACATCAGCAGATCATCCCTGGTCAGAACACCTGGGATCAGTCCCAAAGTCACAGTCCAGTGGTGTTCCCAAAGCAGCCAAGTCATGATCCATCAACAGAGAAAGTTGAGCAAACCCCAAGTCTCTGCCTTGCTTCCCTTTTATCCTTCCCAATCTTGATTGCTGCACCTTAGTTTGCTCCAGCTGTGCCTCTCCACTTGATGAAGCTTGTGGTTCTCACCTGCCCTGAGCTTAAGCCAGCTGAGTGGCCACAAACCTCCTCCCAGACCTAATGAGCCCCATGATCTCCACCTGGTCCACCAGTGAGCTGGGCTGTGTTCCTTTGCCTGCCTTTGTCTTCTGGAGTGTACTTCCTGCTGTTCTGATGCCTCAGAGTCTTCCACGTCCAGGGGCACCTCTTCTTGTGGTGATGTGTCTCCTTCCTCTGGCTCCTGTAAACTGTCTGCTGCCCCTGCAATGTTCCCTGATGTCCTGTGAGTACCTCCTAAGTCCCCAACGTCTCCCACCCCATCTTTGCTTGACCTGGTGTGTACCATTCATGGCTGCACCCCTCACCAGGATCTGCTTCCCCTTCCTTGGTGTCCTGCTAGCTCATGACAAGCATTTGGTAAATCATGTAGTCTCTGTTTGACAACAGTGGGTGGAGGGAATATTACTTTCAGGGGTGTGTTCTCTAGCAAAATGTATTGAAGATAGGAAATACTAAATATCACTTTTTGTTACCAGACTTCCGTCTTATCTGTTCCCCAATGTCCTAAACATGTGTGTGAACAGATAGCTATGCATTCCTTTGATGTTTCTGCAAGTAAATCCAAAACTGGAATTGCAGCAAAAGGATTTGTTGTCAGTTTGGAATATAGACTGACAGGCTGTAAGTGTTATCACATAGAAAAGGTGATACATGCAACCCTTGGAGGTATTTACTCTGTTGAAAACTTGTGTCTGATGCACAATGAGAACCATTCAGATTTTTACTTTGCCAAGCCTGCGTACCATGGCTAACTTGAGAGCCTTTGTCCTTCAGATTTGCTAACCAGGACTTGAAAAGAGGTTATGAAGTACAGTCTGTGCTTAAAGCAATCGGTGTTATCAGAGTAAATTAAGGAGATTACTGCTGTGATGGATTTTGCTTTCCTTTCAGTGCTGGTGTTTAGAGCTCTGTTTAGAGCAGACTGCTTACTTGTCCAACTTTCAAGAGGCCAGAATGTTCTTCTGGCCTAGTGGCAATGCAGTCCCCTCGGTGGGGTCACAGCTAAGACAGACTTTGCAAACTGTAACTTCTGGTGGATGTGTTATTGTGAGCTCTGCTTTTTGGTAGCACAGAGGACATGAAAGGTATAATCCTATATTTAGGGGGACCTACTGCCCCAAGGAGGGACGCAGGTGGTGCTGTGGGTTAAACCACAGAGCCTAGGACTTGCTGATCTGAAGGTCAGCGGTTCGAATACCCACAATGGGGTGAGCTCCCGTTGCTCGGTCCCTGCTCCTGCCAACCTAGCAGTTCAAAAGCACATCAAAGTGCAAGTAGTTAAATAGGTACCGCTCTGGCGGGAAGGTAAACAGTGTTTCCATGCGCTGCTCTGGTTTGCCAGAAGCGGCTTAGTCATGCTGGCCACGTGACCCAGAAGCTGTACGCTAGCTCCCTTGGCCAATAAAGTGAGATCAGCGCCGCAACTCCAGAGTCGGTCATGACTGGACCTAATGGTCAGGGGTTACCTTTACTGCCCCAAGGCTACATTCCTTTACACGCTTACTTGCAAAGAAGTACCACTGAATTCAGTGACACTTAGTACTGCGCAGACACGCACAGGTTTGCTCTCTAACAGCAAAATCCAGGTATACTTAGAATAAAGTCCTACTGAATAGTAATTGTTTGGGATTGCAGCCTTAAGATCCGGGAAAAGGCATAAGTACAGCAAGTTCCCTGCTGCCGATATTCACTCTCCAATACGGAGGATGGCAGGACCAAGTGGCAGGGTCAAAGCACAAGTGGAGGGTGCATCTTATTGCATGGCACCTGAGGAACTGAACAGGGAAGGAAGACTCCAGTGGTCAGTGACAGGCTCCTCATGTCAACCCCTGAATGCTGGGGGGTCTTCTTATTGTTTTCATTTCTTACATATGTGGGCACTGCAGCCAGAAACCCTTTACTTCAAAATGGTTCAATGGCTATGTCCTACCTCCACTGCCAGAGTCGGTATGCTTCTGAGTACCAGTTGCTGGAAACTGCAGGAGGGATGTAGTGCTGTTGTGCTTAGGTCCTGCATGTGGGCATCTCACAGGTATCTGGTTGGCCACTGTAAGATCAGGATGCTGGACAAATGTCTGAAAGATGGCCTCCTTCGCTCTCTTGGGTGCTGAGATCAGCCAAGGGGACCTTCTTGGTAGTTCCTGAGCCCTCAGAATCTGGGTGGGACAGGGATGGTGGCATGTATCTGATACTTTCATTTTACTGCTTCAATAATAATAATAATAATAATAATAATAATAATAATAATAATTTATTATTTGTACCCCACCCATCTGGCTGGGTTTCCCCAGCCACTCTAGGCGGCTTCCACAAAGACCAAAAATACACTAAGATGTCACACATTAAAAACTTCCCTAAACAGGGCTGCCTTAAGATGTCTTCTGAATGTCAGGTAGCTGTTTATCTCTTTGACATCTGATGGGAGGGCATTCCACAGGGAGGACGCCACTACCGAGAAGGCCCTCTGCCTGGTTCCCTGTAGCTTTGCTTTTCGCAATGAGGGAACCGCCAGAAGGCCCTCGGCGCTGGACCTCGGCATCCGGGCAGAACAATGGGGGTGGAGACGCTCCTTCAGGTATACTGGGCCAAGGCCGTTTAGGGCTTTAAAGGTCAGCACCAACACTTTGAATTGTGCTCGGAAACGTACTGGGAGCCAATGTAGGTCTTTCAAGACTGGTGTTATGTGGTCTCGGCGGCCGCCCCCAGTCATCAGTCTAGCTGCCACATTCTGGATTAGTTGTAGCTTCTAGAGAATACTGAAGACTTTACCCTGGCTTTTGACATTTGAGGTGCATGTTTTAGGACTCACCTTATTTTTATGATTGCAAGTTGTTTTAAATGTTTTTTTTTCCGTGTGTGTGTGCTATGGCCTGATCCAGCAAGTTGTTCTGATCCATCAAGTTGGGGTCGAGGGGCAACATCTGTTCTTAGCAGACACTGCTGCTTACTAACTGTTTATTTTAAGCAACTGTTTATTTCAATATAACTGAAGTCAGCCATCTTACCAGCAACAGCCACAACAACCTGAAATTCATCTTCCCCCTGTTGCCTCCAGAAGGAAATGGCTCCTCTCACACTTACTGACTCTTCACTCTGCGTAGCACCATTGTGCGCACTTTGCCACTAGGACAAGAGCTCTCCCCACCTGCCAGCAAACAGATCACTTGCTGCTTCCCCATTCTGAAAAGAAGACGCAATAAACCTAACATTTCAATGTAAGGAGTGTGCTGGAGTCTTAAGAAAACAGCTCCTATTATCCATGGCATATATACATAGTAACAGAGTGTGCCGTGTGAGGTATGGAAATATTAACTATGCAGGGGTGGTAAACTCCTCTTCTACCCCTCCTACTCACATTTTTCTGCCTGCCATGTGTGTGATAAAAGTGAGAATAAACTGGCAGGGAAAGAGAACGAAAACTGCAGAGGTTTTCCAGCGGCATAGTGTGCTTGGATGCTACCATGCAGCTCCCCCTAGTGGCGACAACTTATAACATTATGGGTGTCTGCCACCCCACTGCATAATACTTCTAAAATGGGGGAGGGAATGTCACCTCCCCTGTTTATTTTCCTATGGAGACTTATAGCAGATATGAAGTTTCTGACCCTATTCAGAGTTAAGACAAAATCATTTGTCCGATTATATATGAATCAGCATTTCTCCCTTCTTTTTGTAAGCCTGTCAAAGGAGCAACTGCTTGCTCTTACTAAGTGTGGCTTTTTATATGCATATAAAGGACTGTATTCTTTAATTTTGCAAAATGCGCCAACCCACTACCATCTGCCCATGGTGCATGGGGGCAACTGCTCCAGCTTTGTTTTGGGAAAGAAAAAGAATGTGGGATTTTGGAGGCAGGAGGCAAATTTGATTGGTTTGCATTTTAATACAACCCTGCCCAATTTTCATTGCTCGGACCATGATAATATAATAATAATAATTTATTATTTATACCCCACCCATCTGGCTGGGTCCCCAAAGCCACTCTGGGCAGCTTCCAACAAAACACTAAAATACCTATTAAACATTAAAAGCTTCCCTAAACAGGGCTGCCTTTAGATGTCTTCTAAAAATTTGGTAGTTATTTTTCTCTTTGACATCTGGTGGGAGGGCGTTTCACAGGGTGGGTGCCACTACTGAGAAGGCCCTCTGTTTGGTTCCCTGTAACTTGGTTTCTCGCAGTGAGGGAACCACCAGAAGGCCCTTGGCGCTGGACTTCAGTGTCCGGGCAGAACGATGGAGGTGGAGACGCTCCTTCAGATATACTGGACCGAGGCCGTTTAGGGCTTTAAAGGTCAGTACCAACACTTTGAATTGTGCTCGGAAACGTACTGGGAGCCAGTATAGGTCTTTCAAGACCGGTGTTATATGGTCTCGGTGGCCGCTCCCAGTCACCAGTCTAGCTGCCGCATTCTGAATTAGTTGTAGTTTCCGGGTCACCTTCAAAGGTAGCCCCACATAGAGCTCATTGCAGTAGTCCAAGTGAGAGATAACCAAAGCATGCACCACTCTGGCGAGACAGTCTGTGGGCAGATAGGGTCTCAGCCTGCGTACCAGATGGAGCTGGTAAACAGCTGCCCTGGACACAGAATTGACCTGCACCTCCATGGACAGCTGTGAGTCCAGAATGACTCCCAGGCTGCGCACCTGGTCCTTCAGGGACACAGTTACCCCATTCAGGACCAGGGAGTCTTCCACACCTGCCCGCCTCCTGTCCCCCCAAAACAGTACTTTTGTCTTGTCAGGATTCAACCTCAATCTGTTAGCCGCCATCCATGACTGTGTACGTACTCCAAATTTAAAGTGCATTATGTTCCCCAAAGACTTCTGGGAACTGTAGCTTACCCCTTACATGATTTTTTCCCCCAGGACCTTTAAGAAACGACGTGCCCAGGATTCTTTGGGGGAAGTTGTGTGCTTTAAATGTATGGTGTGCATGCAGCCCAGTTAAGTGATCCAAATGTTAGAGGGGTTTTTTCCTCTGGTGACAGATGACAGAAACTATGACACCACGAGACGGGTGTAAAACCAAATCAAAGAAAGGTTTTATTACAAAACAACAAAGCTTGTGGGTGTTTTTCCTTGCAGGCAGATTCAAACTGCAACTTTTCCTCCTTTTGTAGTCATGACCAGCTGTACCCAATCTGCCCAGAGCTCACAGAAACAGTTCTTAAAGGTACAGACATCTTTACTGTTTCTTTGCAGAACGACTCCCAACACCAAAACCCGGCTAGCATTTGAAATGTGTACTTCTCTGAATGCTGTGTTGCAGTTTTCCAAACAGGGAGCCAGCGGCATTGTTGTAAAAGCTGTGTGGTTGTGTTCATAGTGGCTTATTCCTTGCCAGTAATCAAGCAGGGGCATTATGTACCAGTTGAGGTTGGTATTGTTTTCAAGGGCAGCCCCAGGCAGAGGAGTTGTTGTTGTTGTTTAGTCATGTCCAACTCTTCGTGCCCTCATGGACCAGAGCACGTCAGGCACTCCTGTCTTCCACTGCCTCCCGCAGTTTGGTCAAACTCATGCTGGTAGCTTTGAGAACACTGTCCAACCATCTCGTCCTCTGTTGTCCCCTTCTCCTTGTGCCCTCCATCTTTCCCAACATCAGGGTCTTTTCCAGGGAGTCTTCTCTTCTCATGAGGTGGCCAAAGTATTGGAGCCTCAGCTTCACGATCTGTCCTTCCAGTGAGTACTCAGGGCAGAGTAAGTTGCAGTAATCTAATCTCTGTTTTCAGATTTGGGGTGTACGTGTGAGTGGACTGTGTACTACCCTATTCTCAGAGGCAATATTCCTTATATTTTCTTATTTTGCTTGTGCTCACTCCATGCGTGTTGGGGTAGGGAGAATGTTACAGAGACCTTTCTTTTCTGGTGCTGGGAAGTCGGTGGGGCAGATGTAAATACAACTATGAATGGGCCAGCACTTTTGTGACTCAAGTTGCAAAGTAAACACTGCCTGTTTGTGCCACAGTGCCAACCCCATACCCTCCTTGCCCTTGGTGTTCAGAGGCAGCTGGAGAGGCCACTGCACCCCCTGCCATTCCTTTGCCTATCCCTTCCTCTGTCCACCAAAGGTTAAAGCCAAGTTCTTTTTGCTAAAGCAGACAGAAACTGGGCGGGATTGTTAACTGACCAAAGAAGATTCCTTAGCCTGCTCTTGTGTCTTCATGAATACAACTTGCTGTGCAGAAGTGAGTACCTGTAAGCCTGATTACCTGTGAGTGACTGTCCATCAAGATGCTGTAAAAAGGAGTAGCTGATGGAAGCTGGAAGTCCTCAGGGTAACTAAGGAAACAGGTGTATAAATGGGGCAGAAAGTTCAGCAGCTGCCCTGTAATATTTAAAGGGACAGGGAGGGTGAGATCTGGTTGTCTTAAAGGGTCACACGCAGGTTATAATCTGTTACTGTAGAAGGATATTGTTCATCTCTTTAAAATGAAGTACACCCACCTATTTTTGTTGTATTAGAAGAAGAAGAAGAGTTTGGATTTGATATCCCGCTTTATCACTACCCGAAGGAGTCTCAAAGCGGCTAATATTCTCCTTTCCCTTCCTCCCCCACAACAAACACTCTGTGAGGTGAGTGAGGCTGAGAGACTTCAAAGAAGTGTTACTAGCCCAAGGTCACCCAGCAGCTGCATGTGGAGGAGCGGGGAATCAAACCCAGTTCACCAGATTACGAGTCTACCGCTCTTAACCACTACACCACACTGGCTACAACTAGAGCTAATTGTATTGTTGTTGTTGCTGTTGTTGTTATTTTTAAAATTTGTATACCACCCTATACCCGCAGGTCTCAGAGCGGTTACAACATAAAATCACAATATAAAAACACAAAATGCACAATAAAAACAAAAACAATCAAATAACCCCACCCCCCAGCAGCCAAAGGCCTGGTTAAAGAGGAATGTTTTCCCCTGGTGCCTAAAGGTGTTTAATGAAGGCTTGAATAACTCAGAGAAGCTATGAGCTATGCCGTGCAGGGCCACCTAAGATGGACAGGTCATAGTGGAGAGTTTTGACCAAACGTGATCCACCTGGAGCAAGCCACTACAGTATCCCTGCCAAGAAAACTCCATGGACAAAGACAACAGGCATATAAAAGAAAAATTGCACTGGTTGTACGTTATTTGAAATGTGGCAGGTCATTCACACATGCTAGTCTACTTTTGAAGCAGCAGTTATGAAGTCTCAGCTAGTGTAGTGTAGTGGTTAGAGCACAGGCCTTATCAGGCATGGCCAAACTTGGCCCTCCAGCTGTTTTGGGACTACAATTCCCATCATCCCTGACCACTGGCCCTGTTAGTTAGGGATTATGGGAGTTGTAGTCCCAAAACAGCTGGAGGGCCAAGTTTGGCCATGCATGCCTTAGATCAGTGTTTCCCAACCTTGTGCCTCCAGATGTTTTTGGCCTACAACTCCCATCATCCCTGACCACTGGTCTTGCTAGCTAGGGATGATGGGAGTTGTAGGCCAAAAACATCTGGAGGCACAAGGTTGGGAAACACTGCCTTAGATGACTGGAAAATTTATTTCAAATTACTACTAGGCCACAAAGCTTAATGGGTGATCTTATCCCACCCTCAACTTAACCTACCTCTTAGAGTTGTTGTGCGGATAAAGAGGGTGGAACTGTGTACACCATCTTAAGAGCTTTGGAGGAAGAGGAGGATGAAAGTGTGGCCAGCAGCATGTATGTGTGAAGGAACCATTAATTTGATTCATGCCAATAAGTGTAATGTGTTCAATATTCCAAGGATTTCCAAGGGATTTTGAGCCCTTCCATCACAGCACCAGGAACCAGCTCTAGGTTATTCCTTTCCTCTCAGTAGAAATGTGTCTTTTACTTGCTCTGACTTATTCCCCTTGCCTCTTAGTGTAATTGTGTCCTTAACTAACGTTGGCTGCAATGATCTTTATTATTAGCATGTTACAAGGTTTTCCATTTCAGAAGGGTGAGCCCAATTGTTAAAAATACAATGGATGTAGCTGGGATAACCTGCTTGAAATTTCTGGCTTTGATGCATTAAACATAAGTTCTTTCTTCCAGTGGTTTCCACCCATAGCAGACAGAGCATCATTATACCTGACATTTACCTTATAACCATGGTATTCCTGTCATAAATTAAGAAAGAACTGGCAAAACTGACAGCATGCTCAGGGAGAATATATATCTAACTGTTTTCTCAATTATTTCTAGTCGGGTTAAAATAAATTTATTTATGGAACTTTTTAGAAGTACAGTGGTACTTCGGGTTAAGAACTTAATTCGTTCTGGGGGTCCGTTCTTAACCTGAAACTGTTCTTAACCTGAGGTACCACTTTAGCTAATGGAGCCTCCCGTCACCGCTGCACCGCTGCTGTGCAATTTCTGTTCTCATCCTGAAGCAAAGTTCTTAGCTCAAGGTACTATTTCTGGGTTAGCAGAGTCTGTAACCTGGAGCATTTGTAACCCGAAGCGTTTGTAACCTGAGGTACCACTGTATGTGCAATTAAATATAAGGTGCTCATTTCTCCACCAGAAACAGGTTTTAAACTCTTAAGCAATTTTTTTTTTTTACTTATTCATTATTTTAACAGAATTTACAGCATATACCCCTTAATTGTCAAAAGCTCTAAGTGGTTTACTGCAAATGTGTGAGGTGATGGAAATATGCTCTCCCTCTCTCTCTCTCTCTCTCTCTCTCTCTCTCTCTCTCACACACACACACACACACACACACACACACCTTTTCCTTTATCGAAACCCGGTGATTATTTTCTTCAAACTCACCCTGACTGCTGCAGATCATAGCTTGTGTTATGGTTTTTCACCTTTTGGCGAGTTTAAAACATCTGATAAACTACTTGCAGAAAATGTGGACAATAAAAGCACAGGAAGAGGGAGCTACCATCTGCTGTAGCTTCTGAAATGAGGATTCACACATTTCTCTGATGTGAGCGTGCATGAACCTGTTTTTGCAATGGGAATTCCTGAACTCCTGCTTTTGGAAATTGGATATTATTTTTGCTGTGAGTAAATGGATACAGCAAATGAAAAAGCCACACATTCCAGGTCATTCGGCTGCAAAAGAAGCCTGCATTTCCCCCATTATTTTTTTTAAACCCAGCTCTTCTGAATATGCAAAGCAGCTCTGAAAAATCAAAACCAGAGCAACCATATAAAAATCAATGAAACAATCTATTACACTACACAAAAAACAGGAGTTACTTAAAACAGTAGTAAAATCATACATTATGTGTCTATGCAAAAGTAAGATCCATGTAGTTCAGTGGGATTTACTCCCAAGAAAGGTATGGGATTGCAACATGATACCTGTTTTCAGAGATAGCCTAAAAGCAGACAAAGAGCAGGGCATAACTGTCTGAGGAGCAAATACTACAGTTATGGTGCCACATTGACAAGGTAGTACTTGACAATACCAGGTCAGATTGAACATCTATATTGGTGTCTAACAAAGTGGACCTCCAGGGTCTCTGGCAGAGATCTTTCTCAACTCATGCTACCTAGTCGCTTTGAGCTGAAATGCTAGGGATTGAACCTGGGACCCTCAGTCACTGAGCTATGCCTCTTTCCTGAAGCCCATTGCAAAGGTGGGTCAGAGGAACCAATCTCAAGCTTGGACAAGCTTGGTATGTGTGCAGGTGGTTCTTAAGGTAATCTGGCCCCTTGCAGTTGAAGGCTTTATGATGCATTCAGTGGTAGTTGGTGCCCATTGGAGCTGTTAGGATGGAAGGCAGAGATGTCAACAACAGGTGGCCCCAGAGCTAATGCCTGGCAACTCATTCTGCATTTGTTCCCATCCTCCACCTTGCTGAGCACTACAAAGGCAATATTGAGACTAAGAAAGAAGAAAACCTAACAGCTAGGGCCATCCCCTGGACTGAATATTGGTAAGAAGGGAGAAAGTTGGGGCTTGGCTGAGGAAGACATAGGTTGGTGGGGTAGTGCCACATTAGTTCCATTGGACCAACCACCACTGGTTCCATTCTTCCCAGGGACAGCCCAAGGCAAACATGAGGCAAAGGACAATGCTCCTGTCCACTTCATGTCCAGAAGTTGACCAGACTATCAGTTGAATCATACTGCAATATTGGCAATGAGGGATCCTCTTCCTGAAGGAAGCCTGGTTTAGGAGGCACAGGGAAGGCTTTCTGGCTTTTACATCTCAGTCCTCCATCAACTCACTGCAACTCCCCAACTTCCAGCACTTGCCACCTGAGGCAGGATGTCCCCCTTGCCTAATAGTAGGGCTGGCCCTGACCCTTCCTAATAGATGCCATCATTTAACTAGTTCAGTTAGATATTCCTGTACTATTTCTCTTTGAATTTTGTGGTGCACTTACCTTGTAGCAGTTCTTTCTGTCATTAAATCCATTCTCTACCCTGTACTTATTTCAGTGCCATTGCTTGATCTTGCTAAAAGAGATTTGCTGGTGCTGGTGAGGAGGTGCATGGGAAATGATGCTCAATAAAGGTGAATGCAGCATAAATAGATACTAACCCTATCAGGCAATAAAGAAATAGTTGCACTAATGTGCTTTGTTTTGTTTTGTTTTTTACTGCACAGAAATGCAGCAAATGTTGCCTGTTGGATTTCTAAACCACAGGCATCTGTTCTCAGCCACAGAAGCTCTGTTTGTAAAACTAGGTGGCAGAGGGTCGTGCACATCACTTTGTGCTCTTTGATCGGTGGAATAAACTTTCTGATGAAATACCAATTCAGGAGGGGTTAGGAAAGAAACTGTAAGATCATTGGCTAACTGCCTGAACCTCCACAGGGATACCTGTCTGAGACTTTAAGAACCACAGCTTTGGTCCCTTAAAATGTTACGGATCTGATGTGTGTTTATAACCATACACTTCAATAGTACTTGAAAGCATGGCACTAAAAATGACATATGTCTAAAGCTGCCAACTTTCCCAAACCTAAATCCCACGGACATATACCATGCCATATTTTGGAATGGTGCAGTTTAATACCACTTACCTGTTACTGAGAGGTACTAAAAGGCAGCAGTTTGTTTGGGGTTTGTGTATGGGAGACAGTGAGTGTACTAATAGATGCTTGGTGGAATGTATGTGTTTGCAAATGCTTCAGTTGTGAGTAGGGACGGATGGAGGGGTATGGCAGTATTGATTTCTTTCCGTTTCTCAATTTCCCAGTGCTGAGTTCAGTATGTTACATTTCTGCATCAGTTTGTGATGTATTTATTGTTAAAGTCCCCGTGAAAATTCATCAGTATTTCCTGTAACGTACAGATTTTTGCAAGCAACTTTCCCTAATATATTGCATTTTCCTATATACACACTATTTTCTGCATTTTTATGCATACTTTCCCCAATACGTGAATTTTTGAACACACATTCTTTGGTTGGAGAAGCAAATAAGATGCTTCCATACAGTAGGGTTACCAGATGTCCCTGGTTCCCTGGGACAGATCCCGGATTTGCAAATCTGTCCCTGGACAAATTCTGTCCCTGGAATGCCCCGGTATTGCAAATCTGTCCCTGGGAAATGTGGCAGCCGCAGCCTCAGCAGCTCCTGAAGCCAGCCAGAGCTAACTGCACTACCAGGCTGGCCCCTCCTGAGCAACGGCTGCCCCCCCCCCCATGACTCCCGAGCCTCCCCTGATCTGTCAAAACAAATGAGGAAGGGGGAAGGAGATTGGGGAAGGCTCGGAAGTCATGGGCAGGAGGTGTGCTGTTGCTCAGTTTTTTTAAGAACTCTGTGCATTTATGTTTCACAGGGTGCGAAAGAAGGGCTTTGCACCTTTATACAATATGCATGTGTGCTTGGGCCCAGGGTCTTTGCCTCACCATCCCCACTACTGGCTCCCTGAAAAAAATCTGGTAATCATACCTGTCAGGGGTTCAGGAGCAGAGGCACAGGGAAGAGAGGAGATGGAGAGCGAGGGGGAGGAATCCGAGGGGAGCGTAGGAGATGACAGTGGTCCGAGGGATTCCATGAGCCTCTCCAGCGAATCGGAAGATTCACAGAAGGGGGCGCCAGTGGCCAGGGGTAGGGGGTTCCCAAGGGGAACGCCCCAGGAACAAGGGGGCAGCTGGGACTCCCAGAGCAGTAGTTGGAAATCAGGACCGGCTTCCCCACCAGAGCGGAGTGGGGGGGAAGAGTCCCAAGCATCGGGGCCAGTGCATTCCCCACCAGGGAGAGAAGACGAGACAGGGCTGACCACGCCTCCATCGGAGAGTCGGACAACGGGGGGGGGGGAGGTCAGATCCGGCCAGTGTCCCGGAAGGGGGAAGCAGTGACACAAGTAGTGTGACGGTTAGGAGGAAGGTCACTGTTGGGTTGGCGCGAGAGGCAAGTTCAAATGTACAGGAGCGCGGGACAGCAGAGAATGAGGATTGGGAACCGGGTCCTAAAGCCCGCTGGAGGCAAGGGGAGGAGCTAAGCGACTCAGCGTCGGAAGAGTCCAGAAAGGGCAATGCCCCAGCGGGCAGAAGGACCCAGAGGAGGAGAGAGCAGCGCAAGAGGTGGAGCAGGGCTAGGATCTTAAGCTGGTGTCAGGGGGGAGGAGACTCAGACGGGACTTCGCCGATCTAGGGTTTAAGATGTAGGGCTGCGCGCTACGGCTTTGAAATGGAAACTGAACTTCAATAAAGACTTTTGTACATTGCGACAGCCTAGCGTTGGTCCTCTGTGAGCTGGGACCTAGAGGCAGCTCTGACAATACCATACAGGGTTTTTTTTTTTGTAAACATTCTTGCAAAGGGATGTTTGCAAAGGGCTTTCACGCACCCCCTGCAGAGGTTTGAAAGAGAACTGGGGGTTGGAGGCACATTCCCTCTTCCTCATCACCTGATGGGTGAGTGGGATCATGCCTTCAAGCAGTGCTGGGATAGTTCGGTTGGGAGAACATGAGACTCTTAATCTCAGGGTCTTATAGTTTTGTGCAGATTAGGTCATGTTTTGACAATACAAATGTTTTAAGTTTTGTATCAAACTAGTATACATTTTAGGGACGTGGGTGGCACTGTGGTCTAAACCACAGAGCCTAGGACTTGCCGATCAGAAGGTTGGCGGTTTGAATCCCCGCGACAGGGTGAGCTCCCATTTCTTGGTCCCTGCTCCTGCCCACCTAGCAGTTCGAAAGCACACCAGAGTGCAAGCAGATAAATAGGTACCGGTCCAGCAGGAAGGTAAACGGCGTTTCCATGCACTTCTCTGGTTCGCTAGAAGCGGCTTAGTCAAGCTGGCCACATGACCCCGAAGCTCCCTCGGCCAATAAAGCGAGATGAGCACTGCAACCCCAGAGTCGGTCACGACTGGACCTAATGGTCAGGGGCCCCTTTACCATTACTTTACTTAATATATATTTTATTGAATGACACTGTATATATTGCAGCAGCCTTTGGCTATAAGCAATAAACTTGACTGACTGACTAATCTCAGGGTCTTGGGTTTGAGCCCTATGTTGGGCAAAAGATTCCTGCATTGGAAAGGGTTGGACATTGTTTGTTATGTGCCTGACAGTTGTTTTTCATTCAGTTTTGTTTAAAGTGAAGTCTGTTTTACTCCTAAAGAAACTGGTGCAGATTCTCTTTTCTTTTTTAAAAAAACTTAGGACTTCGTTTGAAAACAAAAATAGTGACTGCACCAAGCTCATGTGCTTGGTAGGCAACCTCCCTAGCTTCCCACACTTTGATTAAGGCTCTAGGCAAATCATGAGGTAAATTCTGTCCAAAACGCTGGAGAGACCCATAGCCACCTTACAACAATAAAGTAAGCTCAACCCTGCACCCACCAATATTATAAAGAAATTTTAAAGTGCATTGAGAAAGAGACAGGAAAATGGACACCTCATTCTCATGGGAACAAAATGTTCGGAAAACTGGAGGACAGATTTTGGCATAGCAGTTGTCCAAACCCTTTAATAGCATAGGTTCAACAAGTTTCAAGTACAGTTGAGTGTGACATTATCTCCAGATATATAAATAACATGGTTATTTAAGGAAACCAAAGTTTACATGCTTTTATTAAGAAGTAGAAAATATTGGGCGGGAGGGGGCAAGGGTTTGAGGACAAACTAATTTTGCATTTAACTTTGAATCATAAAATTGAAATTACTAGTCCAACCTCCTGCTGAAGAAGAAAATGGTGTCTCCTAGTTTGTCTCATATTTCTTGTGTTGATAAGGGTTTGTTATTTTTGTAGGAGTCTGTTAGGCGATATAAGCCTTTGGTTTGCCAGGTTTTTATCCGGAGGTTTTGTGCTGAAATTGAGCTGTAGAAAATGTAACTTGAAAAAAGAGACATTGCACATACTTTTGTAAAACCAAGAAATCTTTAATAAAAATCTGAAGAAGAAAATTGTATAGATGGCACCATGAGGGAGGTTGTCTAAACTGGAACCCCAAATTCTTGGTTGCAGGAAAATGTAGTTCAAAATTCACCCCAAAAGAAAGAGGGAGGGAGAAGCTAAAGAAAAATGGTTTGAAATTCCATGCCCTGTAGGTAAGCACTCAGTTGTTCGCTTCAGTCTCTACCATCCAAGTGAAGGGGAACAAGATATCTAGACTGAAATATTCAGATTTCCCTTTCAAAAATATGCTGAATAAAAAACTTGCAACCAGAGGCACCAGGTTGCTCCCAACATTATGGGGGGGGGGGAGGTTGGGTGTGTTGTGCATGTGTGAGATGCAGGAGGCTGAGTGCTCTGGAGGAGCAGCCGACTGGACCTGTGACATGCGTTTCTGATGTCACACACACCTGATGCACATGAGGGCCCCCAGCTCCCTTAAAACAAATATTGATGGGGCCGAGGTGCCTTCACCCTCCCCGCTAGAACTGGCACGCCTGTTCCCAACTGCCCATTGATAGCCAAAACCAGTTTAATTTGAAAAAGGATGGGTTAGATCATTATGATCGGAAATAGGACTACTTTGGTGTGAAGTGTTTGGTCCACACACTTGGGGTCAGGGAAAATAGACATTCTCTCAAAAGTTCACATGGATGAGTGAGAGAAGGCCATGCTCCTCACATATGCAGAAAGGTTAAAGCATCTGGGTTTTGTTTTTACTTCAGAGAAATGTTGAGTAAAAGGCAGTCTGAGAGGCAACATGATAAAACTATGCATGGTATTGAAAAAGTGGATAGTCCCTCTCTCATAATGCTAGAACTTTTAGATATCCAATGCTGGAAGATTCAGGACATACAATAGAAAGGACTTGCTGTTGTTGTTTAGTCGTTTAGTCATGTCTGACTCTTCGTGACCCCATGGGCCAGAGCACGCCAGGCACTTCTGTCTTCCACTGCCTCCCGCAGTTTGGTCAAACTCATGCTGGTAGCTTTGAGAACACCATCCAACCATCTCATCCTCTGTCATCCCCTTCTCCTTCTCAACATCAGGGTCTTTTCCAGGGAGTCTTCTCTTCTCATGAGGTGGCCAAAGTATTGGAGCCTCAGCTTCATGATCTGTCCTTCCAGTGAGCACTCAGGGCTGATTTCCTTAAGAATGGAGAGGTTTGATCTTCTTGCAGTAACATCAGGGTCTTTTCCAGGGAGTCTTCTCTTCTCATGAGGTGGCCAAAGTATTGGAGCCTCAGCTTCACGATCTGTCCTTCCAGTGAGCACTCAGGGCTGATTTCCTTAAGAATGGAGAGGTTTGATCTTCTTGCAGTCCATGGGACTCTCAAGAGTCTCCTCCAACACCATAATTCAAAAGCATCAATTCTTTGGCGATCAGCCTCCTTTTGCAGAGGGTTGCTAAACTGTGGAATTTGCTCCCAGAAGAGGCAGTGATGGCCACCAACTTGGATAACTTTAAAAGAGGATTAGACAAAGGATAAAGCTTTAACCCTGGTGGATTTTGTTTTACTTCCACTTCACAGGCACCAGCTGGCCACTGAGAACAGCATGCTGGACTAGATAAGCCACTGGCCTCCTCTTATGTTCTTACATGTGCTGCATATATACATTTGCAGACAAACACAAATGGAAGTATGGGAAACTCAGGTGTTCTAGCATGGAGTCAATGGAGATATCAGGACTGAGTAAACATGACTAAGACTGCACTGTGTATCTGTGTCAATTATTCACCAGTTTAGATGTTCTAGTTGAAACTAGCAATCCAGTGGAGCTGAAAAACACTTGTGAATTATTCATCTTTTCCCAATACAGTTCAGCACCATTGCTTTCTCTAGCTTTTGCTTCCTGGTACTTCCTGAATTGATTGCATAGATGAGCTCACCCAGTCAAGGATAATAAAATGGATGGGATGATGTCATGCCACTAAGTCTGATGTGATGATGTCAGTAAATAAAATCATTTGGATTGACATAGCCATTGGATTTGGCTACATTATGACATCACGAGGAACACTTTAAACAAATAAGCAAATGTTTTTAGTATTAAAATTCTCTGACTTTTGACTCAACCTTAACTTAAGCAGTATAGTTAGGAAAATGAGCCTTACTTATATATATGCAATTTCAGAAGTGGAGCTGAGATGATGTTCTTACACAGAATGTTTATGTGCATGTGAGTGGACACAAGCATACCATGAACATCTCTGGTGTGGGTGTTTAGCCTTTATCTTCTTCCAGAAACTACATACAATTAATAGATGAAGCTGTTTTATGATTCATTATTTCTGTACCTAGAGGATGATTTTTAAGAGCCCCATAAAAAGCAGGAATGTCAAAGATTGAAAGGCTTTTTGGTTGATTAACTATGGTGCTTTCACATATTAATCAATGGATTGATTGATTAAAATACTCAGAATTGCTAAGATTGCCAACACCTAACCCAAACGAGTTTTTTTGTAGACCTGATAAGCTCTTTCTCTCTTTCTTTCTTTCTTTCTTTCTTTCTTTCTTTCTTTCTTTCTCTCTCTCTCTCTCTCTCTCTCTCTCTCTCTCTCTCTCCCTCAATCTTTGGTGTGTTGTGAGTGTGTGGCTACTTTTAACAGTGCCTGGAAATTCCACCCCAGGCAGAACTCTTCCTAGTGCTCAATTTAAAAGCACAGGATTTTGGTTTAGCTAGGAAGCGGGCAATGATTTTCTCTCTCCAGACCAGCACTAGTTCCAGTTGTGGGCCTGGATTCAAACAACAGCATGCTTAGTCCTACTCACCCATGGGAGATGTAACTAGCATTTTTCAAACAGCAATTCCCTATTGTCCCCAGCAACCTTCTTCTTGAAACTGAGTTTAAACAGCACTTTGTAAAATGACTTGGGATGTCTGTGGAATGCTCAAAGGACAGTCAAACATTCTACTGGGTATAAGTGGAGTAGCTCTTTAGATAGTGGAACATTGCCTTATGCAGTTGAATGTTTTCCTCTTCTCATACTTTGTTCATCCAGACCTAGTCTGTGGTGAGATGCCATCTTGCAAGAGATCAGCCCAACCCTCCAGGTTTCATAAAAAGCCCTACAGATCTTGGGCTCAGCCCAGATAGCAAGGCCAATGACTGGGAATGATGGGGGTTGTAATTCAACATCCACTGGAATGTCACAGGCTCCCTGACCCTGTTGTCAATGATTCTTCAAAACTGCCAGTCATTTTTATTGGTATATATATATATATATATATATATATATATATATATATGAAGATGCGTGCACAAAATAACAACATGGTTCATTTTTAATTACTAAGCTGAGCTTAGTAATGAACACAGAACATAGTTGCTGGAATATGGTGTGTTCTTCACACTCATACAAGAGAAACTCTGGAGACTGCTTTGCCTGGGAATTGGCTCAGCCCCTAGTGCTAAATTATGCAGTCTTGTATAGCCCACTATGATTTCACATCTCTCTCTCTCTCTCTTTCTCTCTCTCTCACAGTTCCCAGCTTTAAGAGGTTGTGGGCATATCTACAGCTTTGCTACATTTCCATCTGCACTGATAGATGGATTGTGTTATGTTGCGCTACAGATGGCTAGACAAATATAGGATACAACCCTGAGAAAGTGCTTGAGGCTGCAGTTGGGAAGTATTTTTAATTTTATTTATAAGAATATTTATAAATTGCCAACTCATAAAACATATCATGGCAGGGTATTAAAAAGTCGTTAAAACACCACACCATTATAATATCATGAAAGACGGAACAAATGACCAACACTGAATTAAATTAGTTCTCTAAGGATGCAAAGCAAAACAAGAACCTTTCCAGCAAGCAACAAAATATCAAACTGGAGGTGCCTGTCTGATTCCTATAGGCACAGCATTCCAAAATACCGATGCCCCTAAAAGTCTTCATGCACTTGGAAGCTAAATGGGTATGACATAACTGTGGGACATTTCAAGAGGGCTTTTCCAGTGGCCACAGTGATTTGGCTGGTGCGTAAGGGACAAGGCAGTATAAGGGGAAAATAAGGCAAGTCAGTCATATGGAGTTAACATGGGTAGAGGGTCACACTTTCCCATCTCTTTAACTGAGTTATCAAATTCCATTGCTTTCATCCTATTGACCAGCTCATTGTCTTGTGCCCAATCCATTCATTGGCTTGTGTTTGAAAAAGTGCTCTATTTCAATCTTGCTAGCAACCTCACACTTGGCACTGCTTGGGAATTCCAAGAAATCTAAATATTAGTGTAGTTTTGAAACGTTCAGTCTGCCATCTTGATTCAAAGTGCTATTTTCACTAACATATTTATTTTAATGCACACTTCCCCATATATCTATATTTAAATTGTTTAGGAAAGTTCTAATTTGATTGCTTTGGCTTTAAATGCAAACTGAACTGAATTTCTTGTCCAAAAACAACTGTAAACAACTAACTTCGCTAGTAGGGTTGCAAGAAGTTTTGTAAGGTGGACTTTATCAATTATTGCAAGTATAATTTAAAAATTGTTGATTTACAATTAAGATTTAATAGTAATAATTATAATTCCAAAATAGTGGGAAAACCATTAGTCGAGGAGGAGGGAAGTCTCAGGCTGTTGTAGCCAAATGTTTTCTACATTATATATAAGTTGAATGTTATGTTTAAAATATTTGCAAAAACTAATATATATATATATATATATATATATATATATATATATATATATATATATAAAATTTCTCCTCCATCCCCACCACCAGGTAAACAGCAAATTCTCGATATTAATAATGGATGGTATCAGAAGTAATATACTCTACCAGCAAAAGCTTACCAGTTTTATCCACCTGAAAGTGAACTGTAACAGCAGAATATTCCAATTATTGGACATTGCAAATCTGAGAGTCCTAGGAAGCAAAGCTTCCCTGAACTCTGAGCATGTGTACAAATGGTGTTCCAGTGGAATGAAGAAAGGTGTATTAATGTAGCTGCAGTTCCAGCACAAATTCCCATCATGGGACTGGGGGAAAGTCTGTGTTGTTGATTATTGTCAATTGCAAGGGGTGGGCACAGATACACTCATTTATTCCTATGGGTCAATTTGCCTCCAAGGGATACTGACCTCCAACCCCTATGAAGGATCCTCTCTCCTGCTCATCCGGTGCCCTGGAGACATTTTAGCAACTTGTCTGAATGAATCAAATCACTCCAGCAATGCCTTGTTCATTTCCAGCCATTCTTATCTTTTCTGGATGAAGGTTTTATATTTGCTCAACCAGAACACCCACCTGAATCCATTACTCCATTATATTATAGAGGACTTAATCCAGTTTTTCTTTCCCTTTACCGGGGTGCTATCTCACCCTCAGGATTGTGGGTGCCCGCCACTGCAATGTGGACATGCGATGTCACACGTCTGTACGTAGTGTGTGTGATGTCACATGTACTATGTGCAGGTGTGTGTGACATTGCATGTTTGTGTTGCAGTGGTGGCAGCTGCTCTTCCTCCTCCTCCTGTCCACCAGTGCCATCTTTACCCAGGGGTGCAAAGGAGGTGAGGTATCCGGGCACCAAATTCTGGGGGGTGCCAGGCATCCGCTGCTGAAACTGCCTAAGCTCTTAACTATCTACCTGTTATGAAATAATAAATAATTTTGATCAAGCTAGAAAAACAAAATACATATATAACTAGTTATTACCGATATGTATACCTACTGTTTCACTAAAGGACTTTCGACTTTGTGCCTCATTTACCAAATGCACAAAAAACCATTTCCTTCACTTTCTTACATTCCCACCACATATGGTAAAAAGTACCTTCTTTTTCCTGCTCTCCGAGGTCCTAGTCCAACACTTAAACCATTATGCCGCACTGGCTCTGCCTGATGTGATAGATTGGGGTTGCCAACGTGGTACCCATGGATGCACATACATCTGCAGGTGCTTTCCTTGTTACCCATAAGTTCACTCCAGCTGCCTCTGGCAAAGAAGTAGGCTTGAAAGAAGCATTATGTTATAGTCAGTAGACTGGGTGGTGGTGTACACTTAGTTGTTGTGTGTGTACTGTCCACAACATTTTCTCTGGCTATGTGGGCCCTAAAAGGTTGGTGGCTTCATGCTAGATTGTACTTGCAGGGGGAGTTTCATATATATATGTATGCGCATTCAAAAATTCTCTGAAGCTTGAAAAGGCATAGTCTACTGTACTTCCTTAGCATTCTGCTGTAGTGAGTTCAAACCACCCACCATATGTTGAGAGAACATGTGAGCAGGGACACAGAATTGTTGAGGCTAGCCTCACCACAGGCATGAGCTGTGGTCATGGCCAAATTTAAAACACTATGAAACAACTTTAAACAGCCATGGCTCTCCCCAAAGAATTATGAGAGCTGTAGTTTGTTTAAGGTGCTGCGATTTGTCAGGAGACCCCCATTTCCTTCCCAGAGCTACAATTTGAGTTCCCTGTGAAGAAAGATTTATTGTTAAACCAGCCTGTGAACTGTAGCTCTCAGACCCTCCAAGTGTCCCTATTTTCAAGGGATGTTCCTGTTTTAGAGAAACTGTCCTGGTTTCTCATTTGATCCCAGAATATCCTGCTTTTCCTTAGCATGTCCCTATTTTCATTGGAGAAATGTTGGAGGGTATGGAGTTTTTTGACTCCTGAGATGTTTGAAGGCAATCCTGTATAGGGAAGTGTTTTGTTTTTTTAAAAAAAGTTTAATATTTTGTTCTGTTTTTATATACATTGGAAGCTGCACAGAGTGACTGGGGCAACCCAATACGATGTGTGGGCATATAAATAGTAAAATTATCATTAAGGAATGGGATGTCCCTATTTTCATTGGGGAAATATTGGAGGGTATGAGCTCCAGGAGGGGAAGAGAGCCTTCTAACAACTCTCAGCACCCTCAACAAACTACATCTCCCAGAATTCTTTGTGGGGAGCCATCACTGTTTAAAGTGGTATCAACGGTGCTTTAAATGTATGGGGCGATTGTGGCACTGTCCATATATTTGGCAGGCATGTGATGGAGGGGTAGGGTCTAGGGCCATAATGCTTTCCTGCATGACTTTGGGACAGGAGTCTCTCTCGTGTGCCGGAGATCAGTGTGCATATTTGTATATGCAAGAATCAGCATGGGTGGGACAGACAGAATGGAAGCCTTCCTTGAAGGGGGAGAAAAGTTTTGAGAAATTGTAGGAGAGATTTTGGCACAGCACTAGCTCTGTCTAGTTAGTCCCTCATTGCCAGAAGAATTTAGCGAGCGTTCTGGGACAGGTGGTATGGGCGGGGTGAGAGAAGTACATTTGAGTTCATCTCTGCCTTCTGTCTTGTGTGAAACATACTTCTGAAATCAGCTCATCCTTGGCTTGCTTTATCTTCAATATTTCCTCCCAGCTCACATTTGCAAACTGGAGAAACCGTCACGGGCAAACTCCCCAGCATACTCTATTGGCTACAGTATAATGCCTTTTTCAAATCTGATTTCAGCAGGAAAAACCTGTGGGTGCCACGTTGGTGGCCTGTGGACTAGGGAGTTGGTGTGTCCAGCAAGAATCTTTTCCAATACTTGTTTTGCGTTCAATGTTTTTCCCCTCCAGTTCACTTTTCCTGCACCAATTAATGCTCCTATGTGATCATATATACCGTTGTGTGTGTGTGTGTGTGTGTGTGTGTGTATATATATATATATATATATATATATATATATATATATATGCAGGTTTTGGTGTCCTCGGGTGTCTTCCCGTGTAAAAGTTGGGGTGTCTAGGCGACGTTTCGACGAGGTCTCACTCGTCATCTTCAGGCTGGTGCTTTCGGCTTCTTGTTACTGGAACAGAGCGGGATCTCAATGTTTGAGTTCCTATAAATACTGTAGAGGGGGTGTGGTGTCTAGCCTCCAATGTTCTGGGCAGAGAGGAAGTTCCCAGGCTAGTGTGCCTTTTCTTCTTTTGTTCCTTAATTACTTGAGAGATACCTTGAGTGATTTCTTGAGTGATATCCTGAGTACCACTTAGGTGGGTCATTAGGCGTGGATTAGTTGCTAAAGTCTTTGTGTCTTGACCTCTTGAACTTTGTGAAGAGTTTTCCTGAGAAGATGGCTGTATTGCACTTAGTTGTGCTTTGGCTTGGCTTCGTGTATAGGGGCGAGCTGTGGTTTTGTGGCTTGTGTCAGCCAGATCTGTGTAGGGATTGCAGGGGGGTGCAGCATCCGGAGGTGCCACCATGGATTGGCTACTGGATGGTGTCAGTAATTCATCTGTGGAGAGGGTCTGGGTTTGGGTCTGGTGTGGTTGATTGGTGTTGGCGTTCTGTGTGCCTCTGGATCTGGTGTCAGTTTTTGTGGAGAGGGCTAATTTCCAGATGTCTGGCAAGCGGGATGTGTCGTCACGCTTGTTCATGTTGTGAGGGTGTTTCTCTATCTCGATGGCTTCCATGATTATTCTCTTGTGGTGATGTTCCGTGTTAAAGAGCAATTTGGAATCTGCAAAATTAATTTCGTGTCCTGTTTCTTTCATGTGTTGGAAAAGAGAGGAAGTTTTTTCTTCTTTTTTGACGGCATTCTTGTGTTCTGCGATACGTGCATTTATTCGTCTGTTTGTTTGTCCAATGTACGTGGCTGGGCAGACTTTGCAGGGTATTTCATAGATCCCTTGGTTTTCCAACTGGATTTTATCCTTGGGGTTTCTGAGGATATTGGCTATTTTTTGGTTGGTGCAAAAGGCTGTTTTGATATTGTGTTTATGGAGGATTTTGCTAATTTTATCTGTAGTGCCCTTGATATAAGGAAGGAGGGCCATGCCATTGTTTTCTTCTGTGTCTTGGTTTTTGGGGGGTGTTTCCTTTTGGATTAGCTTCGTAATCCTGTTTTGCTGGTATCCATTGGCAATTAACACATTTGAGAGATTCTGTAACTCAGTTGTCAAGTGGTCTTTGTCAGCCAGGTGTTTGGTTCTGGAGATGAGAGTCTTGGCTACGGAGTTTATTTGTGCAGGGTGGTGGTGTGATTGTGCATGTAAGTAGCGGTTGGTGTGTGTTTTTTTCTGGTAGATAGTGTGTCCTAGGGAGCCATCAGGTTTTTTGTAGATTAGGACGTCAAGGAAGGGAAGTTGGTTAGCTGGATAGCTTCCTCACACATCTCAACAACTTACACCCCAAAATACAATTCACTATGGAAATAGAAGCCAACAACCAACTTCCCTTCCCACAATCACACCACCACCCTGCACAAATAAATGCCGTCAAAAAAGAAGAAAAAACTTCCTCTCTTTTCCAACACATGAAAGAAACAGGACACGAAATTAATTTTGCAGATTCCAAATTGCTCTTTAACACGGAACATCACCACAAGAGAATAATCATGGAAGCCATCGAGATAGAGAAACACCCTCACAACATGAACAAGCGTGACGACACATCCCGCTTGCCAGACATCTGGAAATTAGCCCTCTCCACAAAAACTGACACCAGATCCAGAGGCACACAGAACGCCAACACCAATCAACCACACCAGACCCAAACCCAGACCCTCTCCACAGATGAATTACTGACACCATCCAGTAGCCAATCCATGGTGGCACCTCCGGATGCTGCACCCCCCTGCAATCCCTACACAGATCTGGCTGACACAAGCCACAAAACCACAGCTCGCCCCTATACACGAAGCCAAGCCAAAGCACAACTAAGTGCAATACAGCCATCTTCTCAGGAAAACTCTTCACAAAGTTCAAGAGGTCAAGACACAAAGACTTTAGCAACTAATCCACGCCTAATGACCCACCTAAGTGGTACTCAGGATATCACTCAAGAAATCACTCAAGGTATCTCTCAAGTAATTAAGGAACAAAAGAAGAAAAGGCACACTAGCCTGGGAACTTCCTCTCTGCCCAGAACATTGGAGGCTAGACACCACACCCCCTCTACAGTATTTATAGGAACTCAAACATTGAGATCCCGCTCTGTTCCAGTAACAAGAAGCCGAAAGCACCAGCCTGAAGATGACGAGTGAGACCTCGTCGAAACGTCGCCTAGACACCCCAACTTTTACACGGGAAGACACCCGAGGACACCAAAACCTGCATTCCTGTACCCGTGAAAATCTACGAAAGCATATATATATATATATATACACATACCGACCATCTGATTAGGTTGCCCCAGCCACTCTGGGTGGGTCCCAACAAAAAATAGTAAAAGCACAATACAACATCCCACACTAAAACCTTCCCTGCCTACCCCACTGTACCTGTAAATACAGAGCTGCATTCACTGAACCATTCCCATGCTATAGTGAAGAAATCATTTGATTTAACACCACCAGAGAGATAATAATAATATTAATTTTATTATTTACACCCTGCCCATCTGGCTGGGCCTCCCCAGCCACTCTGGGCAGCTTCAAAAAAAATATTAAAATACTACAATACATCAAACATTAAAAGCTTCCCTAAACAGGGCTGCCTTCAGATGTCTTCTAAAAGTCTGGTAGTTGTTGTTCTCTTTGACATCTGGTGGGAGGGCATTCCACAGGGAGGGCGCCACCACTGAGAAGGCCCTCTGCCTGGTTCCCTGTAACTTGGCTTCTCGCAGTGAGGGAACCGCCAGAAGGCCCTTGGTGCTGGACCTCAGTGTCCGGGTAGAACGATGGGGGTGGAGACGATCCTTCAGATATACTGGACCAAGGCCGTTTAGGGCTTTAAAGGTCAGCACCAACACTTTGAATTGTGCTCGGAAATGTACTGGGAGCCAATGTAGGTCTTTCAAGACCGGTGTTATATGGTCTCGGTGGCCGCTCCCAGACACCAGTCTGGCTGCCGCATTCTGGATTAGTTGTAGTTTCTGGGTCACCTTCAAAGGTAGCCCCACTACCTTTTACAGTCAACAACAGAACGAAGAACTTGTGCTAATAATATTGTTGCAAGCTACCCCAATCTCTGAGCGGTGTAAGATTCCAGGAGTTCCAGGCATCTTTATGTTTCCTTTTGGGAATGAGGCACAGCGGAGACTGTGGTGTCTTTATGATATATGATTTATTTACAGAAATATGCAACCTGAGCCTATGATGGAGGGGTTCACAGCATTAATACCCAAAGAGGGTCTTGCTTCTTTCATAGCTGCAGCTGTGGATTCAAACAGGCATCAGCCGTGGCTCCCCGACCCTTTCTCTAGCTTGCAGCCTTTACCAGATTGCAACCTTTCCCCTTCAGATCACATACCAACCAAAAACATCTAATTCAAACTCTGCCTTTGTTTTCTAATTAACTCTGAGTTGAGAGAGGACCCCCTCCCATTTGCCATCTGGCACCGAGCTCCCTCTCTTTCACTTTCCTAATGGCTCATCATCTTCATTTTGTTCTCCTAATGGTCCATCTCTGCAGGCAATTCCCTCATCAAGAAACTGGTCTGGCTTATATTTTAACATTTGCTGAATCCAGAGGTTCAGTGTCAGACTCTTAGAAACACAGGGGAGTCTGAAACTCATAACACAGGAGTCTGGCACCCACAAGCTCATATCTCTATGGTACACATTATTCTGTGCAAAGCTGTGCCACCCACTCCTAACTTGGGACAATTGCTCCAGAAGGGTACCATGGCTGATGGCATCAATAGCCACTCAGAGGTCAAGGAGAATTAACAGGGGCATATTTTCCCTGTCTCTCTTCTGACAGAGGTCACCATACAGGGTTTGTGGTTCCAATTCTGTTGGTATTCATCACCTGAGTTTGCTATTATAGGGTGTGGTGCTCATCAAAATTGTACCAATTGCACCCACCTCTGTAATTATTGCATGGATACAGATATAAAATTGTTCAGGAAATTGGGGAGGGGGATATGAGGATGCATTTGCCAAAGGAAATAGATGTGTTGCATCATTTCTGCTGTTGGCGCATCATTTGGAACTGACTGCTAATATATTAATTGCAGTGTTACACTTTCACATCTGGAATCAGTTACATCAAATGGCAAGAATGCAGAACTTCTTGTTGCATCAGTTCTGTGGATATGGCATTAATTTAGTTTTAAGTTATCTAGTGAGCCTCCTGCATTTGATTTTATAGTCTGAATTTTCCCTTCTTCATGACTTATTTTCCCCCTTATTTTCTGGACTGATTCATGACGTTGGGTATTTGCCAGCTCAGAGAAAGAGCTGACTTGGCACTTGTATAAAAGACAGCTAAAGAATAAGCTGGCACTATAATACTAAACACAAATGACCCACTCCAGCAGTCTGTTCAGTGCAAAGCATTATGGGCAGGAAGGACCTTACTCTTTAGTGGAAGGCAAAGCTGAACCCATGCAAAGTCCCTTTTGTAGTCACTACATCTAACAGAGAAAGCCATTAAGGCAATAATTCCTAGTAATGTGCAGCTCCCTTACCCCAAGGACACAACTTGGGCTTTTTCAGCATTCTTTGGGATTCTGTTTATTGAACAATTACCCTTATTTGTTTACAGCTTGTTATGAGGTTGTAGAACGGAAGCTGCTTATGGAGCATTCATTCAGATTTGTTTGTGCAGAGGTTACACAACCTAGTGCATTTCCCCATCACTATCTTTACTGCAACAAGTCTATTTTTTATGCACAAGTGGTGCAGCCTGAATTTGCAAGTGTGTGATTGAATCCCACTCACAGAATAGCAGCAATAACCCTTTGAAAGGTTATTTGAGCATTGGAAAGGAAGAATCAAAAGAGGTTTCTTTGCCTCTTACTGCTGATCACCCCCTTTGCCAGAAAAGTGCTTCAAACATTTGGCAGGGGGCGGGAGTAGAACCAGCAGTGAAGGGATGCCCATGAGCATGCTGAGACAGTTGGAAAATCCCAAACCTGAGCAGCCTTGGAAACATCACTTTAAGCTCAGAGACAAATAGGCAGGTGCTTTCTGTGGCCCCGGCCAACAATGGTTACCTCCTCTTTTTCATGTTGATGAAGGTTGGATGAAATAATATGGAAGGCCACATGGCAGTAGGACATGGCAGGAGGACAATCTGGTGCCTTCCAGATGCTTGGGACTACAATTCCCATCAGCCCCTGCAAGTGCATTTGTATTCTAAAACATCTAGAGGGCACCATGTTGGCAAAGGCTGTAGTAGAGAGTGGCCTCCCTCCTCTCTAGCCTCCTCTTTTGATTCCAGTTTGAATCCATTTTGATTCAGCCCTAAGGTTGAAGGGGTCTTGGTTGGCTTTGACTCAAAAGGATCAAGTGGTTTCTCACCCAACCCCTACACACATTACATGCTCTCTATCTACGATGCAGCCTTCATAAGAATCACTTGTGGTTCCTTAAGCTTGCCATTAAAAGAATGTAGCTCTGGAAAGGGAAGAACAGCATCTATAATCTGATTGTTCGTCATGGGACTTCAGAAATCCAAAGGCAAATTTCAGTAGCATATTGGTCCAACTATTCTCTGAATAATTATCCATTGGACTGTATGCTCCATAGCTGGAAGCATGCCTACAGATTTCAATGGAGCAGCCATCTAAGTGCACTTGGCACCTTTGCCTCAGTCTCATAGTACAGGGTGTGAGTAAAGTAATTTGTTGGAGGTTTGCTGGCTTGCTGGACGGGAGCCATGTGACCTCAAGGGGAAAGTGTGCAGCGCCTGAGGGCATGGGGACATAGCCAAAGATCAGCAGGAGGCACAGTTGGTTCCCCTATTATACCACAGATGAAATACATATGAAGGAAAACTGGTCTGCATCTCATGTGACTAGGGATGGGAAAGAAATTTGATTCAGTTCACATTGCAAGGTGATTTACCTAATTTGCAAATAATAATATTTTTTATCATTTATATGCTGCCCATCTGACTAGCTTGCCCCAGCCACTCTGGGCAGCTTCCAACAAATTAAAACACAGTATGACATCAAACATTAAAAATTTACCTTCACAGGTCTGCCTTCAGATGTCTTCTTTCCAAAACAACATGCAAACTGGAACACAACATTCTCTGTATTTTGCATTGCAGTTCTCCTGCCAAATAAAGTGTACAGAAAAAGATACTGCATATATGAGGGGGGAAAATATGCAGAAGTGAATGATATCATGGGAAATTGTTTTGCAGTGATGAGTAGATTAGTGCAAATTGCATATAAAATTTGCATATTAGGAGCTTTTATGAAGACTTTTTAAAAAAAGTATACTGATGTGAAAATGTGGAAGAATAAACTGAAGTTGACAGAGTTGCCCACCGTTATGTCATGGACTGGCTGGATCCTGAGGAGTGGTGGGAGGCACCAGCTGGGGAACTCCCTAGGGTAAGGAGGCTCAGAACCCGGGCACTGGTAGTGGGACAACAATGACTGGTCAGAGGGAGAAGAGGGAGCTGACTGAGAGGAGAAGGTTCAGAAGCTGAAGAGGCAACAGGGTTTAGTGAGCAGGAAGAGGCTTTGGCAGAGAGCAGTCCAGAATTGGAGGCATAAGAGGAGGCTGGAGAGGAGGGAGGCCAAGAGGCACAGTGTGGAAGAAGCCAGAGAGTTCCTCCTGCTGCTGTGACCAGCTCCCTTCTCCCATGGTCTTCTCAAGCACAAAGAGGAATGAAGAGGGTGGAGCAAAGAGAGAGAAGGCAAAGGAGCCTCAAGTTGCTGGGGAAAGATCTGGGGGAGGAATCTTAGAGAGAGGTGGGAAGGTGGAGTCCTTCAGTTCTCACAACTGGAGTCCTCATTGGTGCAAGACCTACTGGGAAGAGTTGCTGCGATCTCTAAGCTGTTTTAGTTTCTTTGAATCAAGAGTCAACTTCACTAACACCAGGTGCTTTATTACTGACCTGCTCCTGGCACCTTACTTATGACTTGGAAGTCACAGGAGACACAATCCTGTGGCATTCACTCCATCTGAGCTGCAGCTTAGATCAAACAAGTCTGTGTTCTCGCCCCACTATGTAACGAGTGCTTCCTTACGTCTCTATTTCTGATGCTTCATTCCAGACCATTTAGGTGATACTAGGTCAAGGCATAAGTTACACCTGCATCCTTTGAAAATTAAACAGGCCTGATGTGGCCACTTGTGACAAAGCTTTCATTCTCATCATATAACACCTATGTTCAAAATCCAGCCACTTGAGTACAATGGTTTCTTATGAAAGACTCACAGGGTTTTAAATTTAAAATATTGCATTAATAAATAGTGTTATTAATTAAAAATATTCTCTCTTATGCAATACAGTGTTCAAGGACAAGGCTCATGTTTAAAGAAAACTGTCATATTGTATAAAGGTAGTCGCCTATATTTCTATTGTTAGACTTCCAACATCTCTGAACACATTTATTCATTCATTTTTATTTATAGCCTTATCTTGAAGGTTCAGACTGAGTAATAAAAAAATATTATTATTATAGGAAAGTTTTTAATGTCTGATGTTTTATTGTATTTAATATTTTGTTGGAAGCGGCCCAGAGTGGGTGGGGTATAAATAAATATTAATATTATTAACTTTATAGTAACTGAGAAACAGGGACGTGGGTGGTGCTGGCGGTTAAACCACAGAGCCTAGGACTTGCCGATAAGAAGGTCGGCGGTTCGAATCCCTGCGACGGGGTGAGCTCCCATTGCTTGGTCCCTGCTCCTGCCAACCTAGCAGTTTGAAAGCACGTCAAAGTGCAAGTAGATAAATAGGTACTGCTCCAGCAGGAAGGTAAACGGCGTTTCCGTGCACTGCTCTGGTTCGCCAGAAGCGGCTTAGTCATGCTGGCCACATTACCCGGAAGCTGTACGCCGGCTCCCTCGGCCAGTAAAGCGAGATGAGCGCCGCAACCACAGAGTCCGCCATGACTGGACCTAATGGTCAGGGGTCCCTTTACCTTTAACTAAGAAACCAGCAGGATTCTATATATTCTAACTTAAAAGGAAGCCTCATTGAGTTCAATGGGGCTTGCTTCCAGGTAAGTGGGTATGGGATTGCAAATACATGTTTTACAAATAGGGGTATATGTACTGGATATGTCAACATTGCAATGAAAACTAATATGAGATCACCTCTTTTCTGTCTATATTTTCTCACACTGGAGAGCCTGGAGAAGACCATGTCTTCCACTGCTGCATTCCTAACAGTGTACACCTAGGGATGCTTAAGAAATTTGATCTTTGCATATCCTTATATACAATGACCTCATCTGCACCCTCCAGACTAATGTGCAATCAGCATTAAGCTATCCATTGACCTCTGTACTGCCCAAAATGTCCTGTCACAGTCCTTGGCTTCAAAAAAAGTACCAATATGCATCCTAAAGAGTGTACAGTATTTTGAAACAAAACACTTTAAATATGCTATTTAAATGCCACAATTATGTGGATTTTAAAAGCAATACTTTGAAATACTATTGATGCTTTAAAACATTATTTGAGTGAAAAGTTTTGCATGGATTTTCTTTTTTAAAAAAATGCAGATTAATGCAAGAACAGGACAGAACAGTCTTAAGAACAAATGAAGTGCTGTGCTACATCAGACCTAAGTTCTCATGTAGTCCAGCATTCGGGCCAGTCAAATGCCTATGGAAGTCCACAAGCCAGAGCTGAACGCAACACCACTCTCTTAACTTGTGATTCTCAGCAACTGGTGTTCAAAGGCTTCACTGACAGCGAAGATATGGATGAACACATGAAAAAGTGACATGGATGGAAATACACTCACTAATCCTTTCTTATATATCTCCTGGCCAGGAATCTTGCCATCATTTCTCTTTGCATTGCTCTTATCCATGCTGTTGCCTGCTGAGAGCTTGCAATGCAATTTCCATTATTTGGGGTGTACAAACATAGCTGCTTTCTTCTGTGAACAATGCTTTGCTCCGACACAAGGAGAGCAGTACAAATGTGATGTGCTTTTCATTTTATTGAGTCTGTTGCTGCGGAGGAAGCCTCCATGTTTCTTATGCATATTCAGTGTGCAGAGGCCTGAGGCTGGTGCTCTCCTTTTCCAGGCTGCCTGGTTTTGCCTTGTATGCAGGGAGATGGTGTCCCTAGGATGGTGTCATGGGGGGCCAATCATCCATTGCTGTATGACAATCGACACCTTTCATACATAGGTAAAGCGGGGGCTTTATCAGCAGATGGTATTATGGTTGTGGTTGGCATAGTTTTTCTTCCAGGGATGCTGTGAACATGTCTGTTGGTTTTTTGATGTTTGCATTTGTTTCTGTAGCTATTATTTTACTGTTGACTCTACCTCTGTTTGAGTGATTACACTATGCTGGTATTAGCCCTAGCAAAGCAGCTGCCTGGCATACTGGGACCATAGGATCATCCTGCCCTATCGAAGACAAAAGGAAACGTCAAGCATATCAGCATTAGCCCTCTTACACTAAATGTGAAATTGAACTGAAAAAACCCTAATCCATCAGCATGACATTGGTGTTGCAGCACAAACAAGAAACAATGTCCTGCTCAGAACATATTATACACTCTACTGTAAAATAGAGGAGTGTTACACAGAAACACAATGGCATCAGTTGTAAGGGTAGTGGTGTGGCTGTAGCAGGGGTGGGGAATCTTATCTAGCCTGAGAGCCACATTCCCTCCGTGGTAGGCTTACCAGGGGCCACATGCCATTGGTGAATGGAGCCAGAGGCAAAAGTGGGTGTAAGCAACGAATGCAACATTTGTACAGTAGGCTAGTTTCTACACCAACCCACACACCTCCATTCTCCATCCAGGTGATCATGAGGCATTGTCAGAATTCAAGGGCACATTCTAACCAGGCAAAAACACTCTCAAGAAGGTTCCAAAGCAGGGTCAGCTGGAAAGGGTGTGTTGATTGGAAAGAGCCCCCAGGGGTGAGGAGGAGGAGGGAGAGGAGGAGGAGAGGGAGAGAGGAGGAGAGAGGCAGAGGGAGGAGAAGGAGAGAGGAGAAGGAGAGAGGAGAAGGAGAAGAGGAGGAGAAGGAGAAGAGGAGGAGAAGGAGAAGGAGAGAGGAGAAGGAGATGAGGAGGAGGAGTTTGGACTTGATATCCTGCCTTTCACTCTCCTTAAGGAGTCTCAGAGTGGCTAACATTCTCCTTTCCCTTCCTCCCCCACAACAAACACTCTGTGGGGTGAGGGGGGCTGAGTGACTACAGAGAAGTGTGACTGACCCAAGGTCACCCAGCAGCTGCATGTGGAGGAGCAGAGACGCAAACCCAGTTCACCAGATTACGAGTCCACCACTCTTACACCACTCTACACCACTCTGGATCACATTTAGTTCATGGCCTGAGGTTCCTGAACATGAGAGTGTCAGCATCAGCATGAAATGACCTCTTACAAGGTCTACATTTGCCTTTGAGAATGTATTTGTTTTCCTTTCCTTTAGTTTAGGGTTTTTAGTTCAAGGACTGCGCTTACACATGGAAAACCTTCCAGACACTGTGTGCCAGGGGTAGGTGGGGTCCAGAGGTGGATGAAGCAGTGATTGCAACTCTTACCTGTGTGCTGTAGGCTTCATTCTGGCTATGCAAAATACTGAGATTTCTACACAACACACACACTCCACCCTCCATCTAGGCAAGCAAGAGGCAGTATTACAGTTCAAGAGCACATTCCAGCCATGCAAAAGTATGTGGGGAAGGCATAGACAAGGGTTGGTGGGATGTGTGCACTGGAGAGATTCCCAGGAGCTAAACAGAGAGGTCTAGGAGGCCACATTTGGACCTGGGCCTGAGCTTCCCCACCTACATTTAGGGGGTAACTGCACAATCAATTTCCATAGTAAAATGTTACAAGATGAGAAAATTCATGGATTCTTCTCTTGCTCTTTTTTCTTAAAACCTTGTTATCCATATAGTGAAGCAGATATAGTTGTGCTTTATATATTATTACTGCTAGTTCACATGTTAGCAATTTAGTATCTTAGAGGGTCCTTTGAATACAGTAACATGGAGCAGGACTATACCTCCCAGTCCTGCCCCAAATTCCACGCACCTTGTCGGCCTTGACCTAACATCTGCATGTTGATTGCAAAGGGGAAGCCCATGTACTCAGACATCTGCCTGTGTAGGCTTCTACACAATCATGAACTCCTGATCATGTTGAGACCTAGGTATGTATACCTCAATGCCAACAACTGATATGTAAACACTGCAAACAGGGATGGGGGAGCCTGTGGTGTGGTGTTTGTGTACATGTGTGGTAAAAATGGCCCTACTCCTTCTCCATGCATTAGACTTATATAAAGTTCTGTGGGGATTTGAGGCCCATGGAGGAAGGAGGAGGGATCCAGTGAAAGCAAAGCCCAATGTGAAAAGGACATTGGACAGCTCCAAGGGAAATGTATGTGCTCAATCCATTTCCGTTACACTTACAGAGAATATAGATAAAATCTAAGTGTGGCATTTTCTGTACTGAAAACATCAGCATCATATAATTAAGAAAGGTGGCTCAGGATGTGATCCTTGATGCAGTGATGGGTGCACACAGATGGGTGCCCCTACTTTCATCTCTGAAACACAGGATGATAGGAAATGAATTTGCTAATTTGGGAGGGGGGCAGAAAGAGTTTCTGGTGTTAGACTTCATTTCATGGTTTAGTCATATATTATGACAGTAGTACAATTTCCAATGAAAGGTGTCAATAAAAAGTAACAGCATCATTTACGTTGAGCTTTTTTACTTTTTCTCAGAGCAAGCTACATGTTGTTGTGTCTTATCTTCAAATTAAGAGAAGCTGTGAAGGAGGGGTTCTAACATTGCTGCAGCTGTGTGAACATTTCCTTGCTAGAAATTTATGCAGTGAACTAACACCTTTCTCAATTGCAACCTTTGCTGAGTTAGTCTAGCATTTTTAAATTGCAGGAAAATCTCATTATTATTTTTTTCAATTTGTGTTTTCCTTCAAATTCTAGTCATTGCACATGTAAATTTTATAATTCAATAGATCTGTTGCTCTTTTCCCCTCTCCATCTGCTATCACGATTCCAGTATATGGCACACTGCTTCCTTAAATTTAAAGAAACGTTCAATGAGAACAATGTTATCCTCTTAACTAAACAGGGTGTCATTAAAAGTAGAACTCATGCATGTATTTGTGTGCACATGTGTTTGTGTCGCGGGGACTCTACTGTTCCTCATGGGCCACAACTGATGGCCCTCTTATGGTACAGACACTCATGAGATCAACATCTGGATTTTAAAGATTAAAAAGAACCCAGACTCTGGAGTAGGGTTGCCATATTTTTGAAAATCTTCCCGGACAGACCTACACTTGACACAGAGGCCAAGTGGAGTTTTTTTTTCCGGTTGTTGCCTCACTCCCAGGGCTGGATTTAGGTTTGATAAGGCCCTAAGCTCCTGAAGGTAATGGGGCCCTTTATATGTCCAGCTGTCCTTTGTCAACAACAAATTGTTGCTGTTTCTTGTATTGAATATATGCTATATGGTAATTTATGGACCTAATAGGTGTCTAAAGCCATTTGTGTTGCCTACACAACACAAAACACTGTTGCTGTATGTAGGTTTTATTTTATTTGTTTTTTTAAAAAATCATATTTTGGAAATGTACATCCAGTTTTTTTCCTTTAAATTTTTCAGGGGCCCCCAAGAGAGTGAGGCCCTAAGCTATAGCTTGTTTAGCTTATACGTAAATCCAGCACTGCCCACTCCTTTCCAGTGCTCGCTCCAGCTGTGTGGCTTGCTGGGACCCTGTTTGCATAAGGCTCCTGCTTGGTGGTGCCGGAGGTGACTCTGGGTTATGCAGCGGGCTCCACTATGGAATTGCCTCTCCCTCTCAGGCCCTCGTCCTCCAAGTGTTCATCGGCAAGGTAATGCCTGGGATCAGGCCCGGGCAGGGAGGCTTATCACCTCGTGGCCTCTCTGGTCCCACCTGGCCCTTCCACAACAACAGCGGCAGCCCCCAATGGCTGCTTGAGCCACACCAGAGGGGACATGAGTGGCCATTGGGGCCGATGCTGCTGCTGGGGGGGGGGAAGGCCCAGGCAACACCTGAAAGGCTGGTGGCTGCTTTGGTGGCTCCATGACCTCTTCTGGGGCCTGCCTGGGGCCTTCCCCAGTGGTGGCAGCAGCCCCCAACAGCTGCTCAAGCCACATCAGATGGGAAAGTCCAGTCAGGACTGGAGAGGCCACAGAACTGTCGCTGCCAATGCAGCTGAAGCCACCACCCGCATCTGGCTTGAGCAGCCATACAGCCTGGACATTTTCCTGGACATTTTCCTGAATCCCGGCAATGTCCAGGAAATTCCGGATGTCTCGCAGCTTTATTCTAGAGCATCTTTGTGGCTGAGCTCAAAGTACCAATAGTTCCTAATACCATAATCCCCACCAATACAAGCTACCGGGATAAGGATATTATGTATTGCAATATTATGATGGCTACTAGGTTAGTCAGAAACCACCGGCATTATTAGCAACACTCAACAGAAGGAAGTTTTATTTTTAATGAGTGCACTACTGATTTGCAAGGTTTTTTAAACAGCAGAAGAATACAAAGGATTTGGTGCATAAGAGGTTACAGTATCACAATAATGGAATTATGCAAATCTTTGTTGTGTACCCATGACTCCTATATCCCATTATTTTTTCTGGAAGGACATTCTGGGATCACTTTTCAAAGTGTTGATAGCCATGTTTTGTGTATTTTTGGAAATATTCTTTTCAGTGTCACATAGGATGTTTATTATGAAAATACTAAAATAGATTTTTTTATATATACAGTGGTACCTTGGGTTACAGACGCTTTAGGTTACAGACTCCACTAACCCAGAAATAGTACCTCGGGTTAAGAACTTTGCTTCAGGATGAGAACAGAAATCGTGCAGTGGCAGTGGGACGCCCCATTAGCTAAAGTGGTACCTCAGGTTAAGAACAGTTTCAGGTTAAGAACGGACCTCCGGAACGAATTAAGTACTTAACCCGAGGTATCACTGTTAAAAAAGATGGCTTTTCCTATCAGGATTCAGAAGTGACAGAAGTGAAATTACAGTCATTCCTGAATTGTGGGGGGTTGGATTAGATTACCCTCAGGGTCCCTTTCAACTCTACAATTCAATGATTCTATTTTGATAGTTCATCAACTACTACAGTCGTACCTCTAGTTACGAACTTAATTTGTTCTAGAAGTACATTCTTAACCTGAAACTGTTCTTAACTAGAGGCATGCTTTTGCTAATGGGGCCTGTTGCTGCCGCTGCACCACTGTACTACACTTGAAAACTGAATAGGTTTTTAAAAAGAGGTATAAGAGTATACCGTGGTACCTCGGGTTACAGTTGCTTCAGGTAACAGACTCAGCTAACCCAGAAATAGTACCTCAGGTTAAGAACTTTGCTTCAGGATGAGAACAGAAATCATGCGGCAGCAGCAAGAGGCCCCATTAGCTAAAGTGGTACCTCAGGTTAAGAACAGTTTCAGGTTAAGAACAGACCTCCAGAACGAATTAAGTTCTTAACCTGAGGCACCACTGCATTTAATTATTTCCCCTCTATTTCATGGTTTTGTTTGTAATTTTCAGTGCTTTGACATTTGCCCTTCATAGCCAATAGTGTGAGATATCTATATGGTGGTATTCTCACAGAAGCTTTCCTTATAGAAAGGTTAGGTGTCTGTTAAGGGAAAGAGAAATAAGACACACTGAAGACTATCAAGATATACTCCCTCACGCATATTTCCCTAAGCTACAGACTTCTCACCAAGGCGCTTTGGCCTGTGCATTTAAAGTTAAACAGGGTTGCTTAAAATTTGCCCTTACAGTATTATTATTTAATATGACCTTTAAAATTGCTGACCTTTACTTAACAGTGTTCCTCTTTTTTTCCTCTGTAGATCTCACACCTTTTATTTCACTAACCTTTTCTGTTTTCCGCAGTGGGATGTGTGGTGTGTTTTCGCGCCGATTACCGGTAAATGTTTTGAGAGCTATACATAAAAATAGCTTCATTGTAAGTGCGGAGTCTGTGTGGCGGAGGAACAGCCGCCAAACCAACCTGCTTATGTATGGCCGTGAATTTGGACCAGGATGTATCCCCACCCCCACCCTGATGGAGGAGAGTAAACAAAAATCTCATCTAGACAAGTTGTGTAGAGCCTGAAGGGGAAAAACAATTATAGGCAATGTGGTGGTGATGTTGTAATGGATCTGGCATACTCGGGAGGAGGTCAGGAAGCAAGGAAAGACTGATAAGAGGACACAACTGGTGACAAGATGACAAGAGATGCTCCCCCCTCCCCGAGGGACAGTGACAAACTAGTAATTAAAGTTGCGATGGTATCTCAAGAAGAAAGGACATGAAATACCTTTCCTCTGGAATTGTGGTAAAAAGTCGGCAGGTTTTTTTTGTGTGTGTGTTTTTACACAAGAGGAATACAAGAAAACGTTGTTATAATCACAAATAGCACCAACATTGCTGCCCTTCCAGACTGGTGTTTCCTTGTGGGTGTATTGCACCACATTTTCTTGACACAACAAGGCTGCATTCAGACAGCACTCTATTCCGTTTTCTCAACATTTCCTTACCTAATAGTTTCCGTGTTTTGTGTGTTCTTTCGTACAACGTAAAAGCTGCTTCTGGAAACCGAGTAGAATCTAGTGGAAGTTCAGCACTTATTTCCATGTTAATTGCTTCCAGATAAAAATCCATTTGCAGCCCCGTTAACCCAGAAAACCCAAGGGAGTTTTGCAGTGCAATATTCATGGATCACACCACTACTTGCTCCCATGACATAACTGGTAGTCCTGCATACAGTTATTTCCTGCCATGGGTGAATCATGGGGGAACAGAAGCATGGGTGCGCATAAAGGGTGGCAACATATCCAGTGATGTCCATTGTTGTGTCATGACATGACCCTTAATTAGCCATTTTAAAAAATTTAAAGAACATAAATTTTAGAGAGAAAAAGGCAGTGCTGCAGACCACCTCACAGACCTGTAAGAATACATTGTTTTATTTTCCCCGTTGCATTCATCACATGGGGCATTGTTTTCACTCCAGTGTAATACAGTGGTACCTTGGTTCTCAAACTTAATTCGTTCCGGAAGTCTGTTCCAAAAGCAAAGCGTTCCAAAACCAAGGCGCATTTTCCAATAGAAAGTAATGCAAAACAGATTAATCCGTTCCAGACTTTTAAAAACAACCTCTAAAACAGCAATTTAACATAAATTTTACTCTCTAACAAGGCCATTGATCCATAAAATGAAATCAATAATCAATGTACTGTACTATAAAACAAATAAGACAGTATTGTAGATGGGGGGGGGGAATTCTTACTTGTTTTGATAGTCATTGTTTGGAGGGGGGACTTTTATCCATTTCTGCAGTCACACAGTCAGTCAGTCAGTCAATCAGTCAGCTCAGCTGGGTTCCACACAGTCACAAAAACAAATTAACTGAAAAAGCCTCAAAAATAAAAATGCAAAATAAATAGCAAAACCAAAAGCACCAAATACAATGGTACCTTGGTTCTCGAATTTAATCCATTCCGGAAGTCTTTTTGACTTCCAAAATGTTCGAAAACCAAGCCGCGGCTTCTGATTGGTGTAGGCACCCCGGAAACAATAGTCGACTATGGCATCGGACGTTCGGCTTCCAAAAAATATTTGAAAACTGGAACACACACTTCTGGGTTTTCAGTGTTTGGGAACCAAGGTGTTTGAGAACCAAGGTACCACTGTATGGGACACTTGTTTGATTGCCTAAAACAGATGATTTCCTCCTTCCATTAACCTTTTTTTATAAAAAATAAATAAATTGAACCAGCATGAATATAGCTGGAAAGTTATATGGCGGCTGCTGCTGGGTTTTTGTTTAAAGCAGCAGCTAATTAGGCAATAACATGTTTGTGGCTGCAGCCCCAAGATTGGAAATAGCATGCTACTGGATTCTGTGTACAGTGGTACCTCGGGTTAAGAACTTAATTTGTTCTGGAGGTCCGTTCTTAACCTGAAACTGTTCTTAACCTGAAGCACCACTTTAGCTACTGGGGCCTCCCGCTGCTGCCATGCCACCAGAGCATGATTTCTGTTCTCATCCTGATGCAAAGTTCTTAATCCAAGGTACTATTTCTGGCTTGGTGGAGTCTGTAACCTGAAGCGTCTGTAACCCGAGGTACTACTGTACAAACAATGTGAAAAAGAGCACTACTGGGCTGCTGAGCTTGTGAACTTGTCTGGCTACTACTATCAGAAGGCAAAATGTAGTGACCACGAATGGGAAGACCCTCGTGTAGCAATTTTGTGTTCTTGGGTCCATGCTTAAAATACAAAGCAAGATGCTGAACAGGTTTTCCATCAGATCTTCAACAAAAGATCAACTCCTCTTTGAAGAAAGTGTAAAAATAAAAAGAAAGAGATGAGCAAATATAATCTCTGCCACCTGGCATTTAAAGATAAGAGAGACCAATGAATTGCCGTGGGAAATGGCTTGATATTTGGTTCGCTGTAGACAATGGCTACATTTAGCCCTGGAGAAATATTTGTTATGACACTCTGCTGGAGCTGTCAGGCATATGTTTAGTTTGGGGAAGTACTTTATTTGCCCACCCCCTCAAAAAAATGTTCCCATCAACTTCTTCCTTACTGGTCTGTCCAGTTCAAGCAGCTTCCTTTAGGACAGGGATGCGAACCTGTGGCCCTCCAGATCTTTCTAAACCACAATTGCCATGATCCCTGACTGGCTGGGTCTGACAGGAGTGTAGCTCAACATCTGGAGGACCATATCTCTAGCCCTCCTCTAGAACAAGCCTATATAACTTGAGAGCCACTGTACCAAACACAGTAAGGTGGCCCACCTTACCAACACTGCAGTTTACATGGTGTTGTGTTGTGTTTCCTAGCAGGCAGCAAAGTGTTGCTTAGAATTAATTTGTCAAAACTGCCGTGGGAGCTCTATGGAGCCATGTTGGTGAGATAAAATCTCCACACAAATATAGACCCACAGAAATGGCAAGAGGGGCAATGGGAGGGGGATAAGAGGAATGTTTCCAGACTCTGTATGTGAATTGTCCTAAGTTCAGAGAAACCTATGCAGGGCCACCACTGCCAGTCAGTGATGATCCAGTGATTTGAGGTCAGTGTATGCAACACTGAGCTAGCTGCACCAGTATAAGATAGTTTCCTACAGTCACGGGTCCAATGTTGTGGAACACTCTTCCAGCAGAGATTTTGCAGGCATCCTTGCCTTTGACTTTCAGACATCTCTTGAAGGATCTTTCATGCCAACAGCCTTAGGCAATTGTTTAAAATGCCCTTTCAGTAGCCAATCACTTTAGTGATGGCTTTGTAGTACTTTACATGTTTTACATCACCCTGATGTTTTACAAGAGAGTGATATATAAAATCTATTAGAAAATGAACGAAATATTAATCAGAGTTTTTTGTGGGTATCTTCAACCTGGTCCAGTGCAATCCTATGCATGTCTTCTCAGAAATAAGTCTCACTGAGCTCAGTCAGACTTACTCCTAGAAAAGCATGTATAGGTATGCAGCCTGAGACAGTGAATGGAAGCTCCCCCACTCTCTCTGCCTTTACCTCCCCTTCTCCTAGCTCATAGAATGGTTGCCTGAGGAACATTATGAAGTCCGTCTGAACAATGTATTTTAAAGAGCCTTCAGCCTGTTTCCCCTCCCCTTCAAAGCGGTATATCACTGGGAATTTTCAAGTAGTGTTGCAGAAAATAAAAAAGGCTGGGAGCTGTATAAAATGTATGTATGGAAACGCCCCAAGTGATTTGCCCAAGTTCATTCAGGAATAGTAGTCATGGTGGGGTTGCCCACCCCAAATACAGCTTTAAGGACAAGTACAGAAATATACCCATATTTATTCCAGAATGTTCTGATATAAAACACTTTTATTTTACCAGTTTCTTTCCTCTTTCTTCTGGCAATCTGTTCCTGTTACCCACTTTATTTGCCGAAGGCCCTGTGAATAGCATACCCTCTTTAAAGGAAAAGTGGGATATTTCTGAAGCATTGCAAGTCATTTCCATGAATCTTACTGTTGTTGTTTTTAAAGAAAAAACCTGGCATGAATTTAGGATAGAAAAGGAAACAGGTGTGCTCAGTGCTCTCAAGGAGAACAAAAGAACCAGACCTGAATGTGAATTATTGCTAAGAACTAAGGAAGAGGCAGGAAATTCACACACATACACACATATCTGTTATAGTGCACAACTGGGTTGCAGAATCCCATAAAGAAGACTTAGATCTCCAGGGAAAACAATTACCTTCATGATCGTAATTGGTAATTTTGTCAGTTAGTACCTTTTGCATTTGGTATTTGCAATAACTAAAGTGATAATTTAAGAAACATACAATCCATTCTCGCGAACTCATAAAAAAACCCCTTCAATTCTCAGTCCGGTGTAATGGAAATTCCCTGACAGTTGAGATTTATTTTTTAAATACCGATGTGCTTTAAAGAAGAGAAATGTAGGGCTGCTTCTGTTAGAAGGCACGTCACTGCGTCTGAGCACTTACATGGCCCCATCAACTTAACGACTCGCAACCATTAGCCTTACCCTGAACAGTAAGAAACAGCTCGGAGTCCTTAATTTTTAGTGAGTAATTATGAACATTAACAATAGCTATTAATTATTGCTCAAGCCATCTGGGGTGCTTTCCCCGTACGCATTGTTTGTCCTGCCCAGTGACCCTTCACATACAGCAGTGCGGTTCCTTCCGCTCTCTGATATTTTGGCTCTGAGGAATTGGGGTGAACCTGTCGGATAAGCTGTAGGAAGATATGGCTGCAACTTTAGTAAGCAAGCACTCCTATGCCTTAATAACCCTGAACGTAGGCAGCTGCCTTGAATTGAGTCAGACCACTAGTCCAGCCAGGGTAGTATTGACTGCATGGAATGTTAGTGGCTCTCTGGAATTTCAGGCAAGGTTTCATTCCAGCCTTGCTTGCAGATGTTGGAGATTGGATCTGGGATCTTCTACATGCAAAACTGATGCCCTGCTCCTGAGTCCATGGTCCATCTCTGACTTGCCATAGGGGGTGAAGTAGAATAGATATATCAACGCTATAGCAAGTCAGAATATTTCACAGCTGTTCATTGGCAGTCATGGGATTCAACAGGAGTAATCATCCCGTGACAAAGTGCCGACTGATGTTCCCCTTGACATTACTGCTTCCTGGCATACGAGGGCAATGATGGGTAGCAACTGAAACTCCACACAAAGTAGCACAGTTGCTACATAAGATCACAGTCATAGTAATACTAGAGGTAACAAAACTCAGGCTGAAACCCTGTCGCACACCATTTGAATTCAGTGGGACTTTTGTGTAAACAGATATAAGATTTTGATGTTATCATTTATATAGCTCATCAGAGTGCTCAAAGTACTATATATATATATAAACATGTAGGGTAACGTCAATCAGTATTTTCATCCCCATAATGACCAGAGGGGGTGGAGGCAGAGACACAGAGAGGAACTGAGATTCACACAGTGATTTGTAGCACAATCTCTTTTTCATTATGTGACACCAGCAAGGACTGTATCACACCACTTTGAATAGTCATTGCTTCTGTGACAGACTCTCTCTATAAAGATGGGAGCTAGATAACGTAGCTGGGTTTTGAGTGCTTTTAAAGCTTAGAATCTCCCTGTCAGAACCCTTGAGAGTGAGGAGATTTCACCCCTCCCATATCCAAGAATCTGCTGATGTTCTCTGCTGATTTTCCAGAGAGGAGGGGGCGGTTTCTGCTCTCTACTTATTCCACTCCAGCCTCACATCAAAGAGAGAGAGAGAGAGAGAGAGAGAGAGAGAGAGACTGAGTGTTAGAGAGAGATAAGATTGCTGCTAAGAGCAACTGCAGACACTCAGTGCAGTTCAGCATTTTTCTTTAGACCTCATTTAGCTCTGTATATAGTTGTGTATTATAGTTGTAGATAGAATAAAAGAAGATATTCTACAGAGCTGCTCTCCGAGTGGTTTATGCTCTGCTATACTCTGCTGTACTCTGCTGTGCGATGACTGTCTTCTTGTTGGAGTGAATCCGGTGCTCACAACTCTAAGCTGTGAGTCCACAGCACTTTGACCTGTTCCTGTGCAGAAGGTGGTCTCTGGAAGTGCTACCCAGCTCGCCTAGCCCAGTCGGGGCTGAAGTGGATGAGTCCAGTTGGTGGCACTGGCTCAAGGGCGATACTGACAGAGAGGTGTGTTATTATCTGTATGTGGCATCATATCTTAATAATCTTAATAATATGAAATATTCTGAACTGAGTCCTCTCTCCCTCCCATAGTTCTGTGGGAAGAGAGACTGATTGTTAAACTACTCTGGAATTTGTAGTTACATTATGGGAATAGGGATATCCTAACAATTCTCAGCACTCTTAACAAAGGGCAGTTCCCAGGATTCTTTGGGGGGGAAATCAAGACTGCTTAAAGTGGTATAAGAGTGCTTTAAATGTATAGTGCAGATGGGGCCTTAGTGGGATTCTCTCAGTTTTTCATTTTTCCAGTCTTAAATTCTCCACATTTTAAAATTAGTCTAATTTTTTTTTGAAAGTCAGCATGAAAATACACCAGCATTTTAGTTGGAATTAAGTGTGTCTGTTTCCAGTTTCCCCTAATATGCACATTTTTGCAAGGCAGCTTCCCCAAATATTACGCGCTTTTATTCAGTTTACATCCAGTACATGGCTAGAGAACTGCATTGCAAAATTCAGAGAAGGGTAAATATTGAAGGAAGCCTGTGTTTTGGTGCATGTGTTGTTTTAGGAAGTGTCCATTAATTTGGCTCACCTTTAAATGCAAACTCCTAAACCAGCTTAACAATACAAGTTAAAGTGTATAGCTTAGTGCTCAGGACCCATCACCTAGCCTGCTCAGATTCAGCAGCACAGATTTTGGTTTACAACATAGGGTGGGCTACATTGTACAGTACATTAGATTTAATGCCTGATAATGTAGCACTGTGCTTTAAATTTATAGTGCCATTTACAGGTGAACTTTAAATATTTCAATGAAGGGATCGTTAAAAGAAATTATTACTTTGGATGGCTTAAGAAAATGATACATATACAGAATATATATAGTATTAAACTGTGCAAGGTAGAAAAGATGAAGTAATGTGCAACTGCAGAACTTCTGTGCAAACATAACCAGTCTGAATGCTCTAAAATCTTATACGTGAAGCAGCACCAACAATGCAGTGCAGCCATCTGTAGGAACTAATGAGCTGAGCCGGTGAAATAACACTGGGAGGTTCCTCAGGCAATGTTCAGGAGCAGGGCGACAGATTTTTCAACAGCAAACTCATATAAATTTCTGCCACTGTCTGATAACCAAGATGGCTCTGTTCTACCTTCACTGCCAAAGGCAGTATGCCTCTGAATATCAGTAACTGGGAACTGTAAGAGGGAAGAGTACAGTTGCACCTGGTCTTCCTTGTGGATTTTTGGGTTGTGCATGGTGGGAATAGGATGCTGGACTAGATGGGTCTTTGACAGTAGTGGCTGATACTCACTGGAAAGGCAGGGAGTCCAGTGGTAGGTGGAGCCAGAGCCAGTGACAGGTTCATCCATCCCATGACTGGCCGTCCTCAGCCAGCAGTTAGAAGTGTTCCTTTAACCCCAATGGACCAGCTTCCACCAGCCTGATCCCTCTCACGTACCTGAGTCAGTGGGCCTACTCTGTGTGGAAGATTTTGGCGTGCATGAATGACACCTTGCTATAACGATTATCTCTCAACTGATGTTCTCAGGAAAAGTCATTATTTGCACTCTTTATTTTCCTTAGCCCCTTTCACTCTTGGCTTAATAGTTAGGGAATATATAACCTGGAACCTAGCAAGATAGTAATTGCCACCTCTTGGAGCCAATTAAGCAAGGTGCAACTGACCAGCATTAATAAAAGGTCAGCTGCTGCAAGCATCTGCCACAAGCCCCAATTTTGACTCCTGTGTTGCCAAGAAAATGCTCATTAGTGTGTTTTTTACTCCTGGATCTCTTACTCTGGTGGATATATGATTGAATTGCTTCCCTTCTTTTCTTCCCCCCGATGATGCTGATAGAACATTTGGCAATGTAAAATGTGCCCTTGTCTTAGAGTCCTCCTTATGAAGCTTCTGCTTCAGGTCATCACTGGTGGAATGTTTAACAATGGTGGTTATTTTCAAACCATTCATTAGAACAGGCTTCCTCAGACTCGGCCCTCCAGAGGTTTTGAGACTACAGTTCCCATCATTCCTGAGCACTGGTCCTGCTAGCTAGGGATCATGGGAGTTGTAGGCCACAAACATCTGGAGGGCCGAGTTTGAGGAAGCCTGCATTAGAAAGTCAGTTTTGGTGGCTTCTGCACCAGGCTTTCCCAACCTGTTGCCCTCCCAATGCTGGCTGGAGCTGGGAGTTGTAGTCCAAGATATCTGGACGGTACCAGGTATGGAAAGGCTGTTCTAAGCTGTTGGTTTTCTTCTGTCTGATGTGACCCACAGTTAGGTTGCAGTCCAATGGTGTAGTGGTAAAATTTGAAGTACAGGAGCTCATCATAACAGCTCCCATAGCCATGCCCTAAAGAAAGAAAGTCCAAAAATGTAGACAGTTGGCTTGATCCAACATAGCATAACACTCAAGGCATCAGTAGGGCCTGAGGGCCTAATGGATTTGGCCCATGAGACCATTTTGAGCAAATCATGCCCAGCTGTCAGTCACCTGACATCAGTGTGGAGTGTTTAGCACTTAGAGCGAAGATCAGAGGTCTTATATTCAGTATTAGTGCTGTGATGGCTCTCTTATCTCTGATCTTAGCACTGTGGTACCTAAAGAGCTAATATCAGAGATAAGCCTCTGCTCCGTCTTTCAAAAACAGCAGGCAGAAGAAAGATAGGCAGGCACAAAAAGTCTCTGCCTGTTTTTTTAGAAGAGTAGCAAACAAAGGTTTATGTCATATCTCAGCACTGTGGGACCCACAGCGCTAAGAGCAGAGATAAAAGAAATGCTGCCTCCCTCTTTGTGAGATTGGGGTTTCACATGTATGCCAAGGGCACAAATTTATTTCTACCTGTTCACATGGTGTCCTGATCTATTTCTGCCACCCCCTTTCCTACAGTCAAGGGTCTGAAATGACTTGTTGTTGCATATATACTTTCTAAATTAACATCAGCTATAATGTGGGTGACGTGGGTGGCGCTGTGGGTTAAACCACAGAGCCTAGGACTTGCCGATCAGAAGGTTGGTGGTTCGAATCCCCGTGACAGGATGAGCTCCCGTTGCTCGGTCCCTGCTCCTGCCAACCTAGCATTTCGAAAGCACATCAAAGTGCAAGTAGATAAATAGGTACCGCTCCGGCGGGAAGGTAAACAGCATTTCTGTGTGCTGCTCTGGTTCACAAGAAGCAGCTTAGTCATGCTGGCCACATGACCTGGAAGCTGTCTGCAGACAAACACCGGCTCCCTCGGCCAATAAAGTGAGATGAGCACCGCAACCCCAGAGTCGGTCACAACTGGACCTAATGGTAAGGGGTCCCTTTACCTTTACCTATAATGTGGATGGCGCTGTAGTTTAAACCACAGAGCCTAGGGCTTGCCGATTGGAAGGTCAGCAGTTCGAATCCCCGCGACGGGGTGAGCTCCCATTGCTAGGTCCCTGCTTCTGCCAGCCAAGCACTTTGAAAGCACATCAAAGTTCGGGAAGGTAAACGGCATTTCCGTGCACTGCTCTGGTTCACCAGAAGCAACTTAGTCATGCTGGCCACATGACCTGGAAGCTGTCTGAGGACAAACGCTGGCTCCCTCGGCCAGAGTCGTCCACGACTGGACTTAACGGTCAGGGGTCCCTTTACCCTTTACCTTTATAACTGTCCCAAGTCTACTACCATAACTACAAACAAAAGGAACCTGCAGCAAAGTAACAATGATCCAAGCTAAAAAGAAATAAGGGGGGGAAACACAACCCACCCCCCAAACCTCCAAAGTCTATCCACGGCTGTGACATTTATTCAAGCGGTGGTTTCCAAATTTAATTCCAGACACAAACAAAACCCTTTGTGTTTGCAGGGCCAGGCTTTTAAGCAGTCTGCTGGGAGGGAGTCATCAAAGTGTGTTCTGTGTAAATGTGGAATTAACAAAGCAAAGCTTTACACATCGCTCCTGTGTCATATAAATTACAGCTATTGTCTGGAGAAAGGTCTAAACTGTTTCCTGGGTTATCTAATTTCATCACCTTTCAGATCTCTTTTGCTGATAAGAGCCCTGGAAGCCTCTCTAATTATGTGTGCTCCCTCCAGCAGGCTGGGTTGTAAATACAATGGAAGCCTGAACATCTGACTGAAATGCAGGCATTATTCTCAGAAGAGTGCCGGGATATTAAATTGGACTTTTAAAATGAAATACTGCTGTAAGAAGGGGGTTCTGGAAATTGACAGATTCATTTGAATGATTTTAGAATTTTGAGGATGATTGAAAATTCTGTTTATAACATTAGGCTGTCAAGCTCAAATGGTTGCTTAGTGATTTGGCAGCTTCAGTTGTAAAAGGGACTTTAAAGTGGCCATTCACAGATTTTTGTCTACCAAGCTGAATTGGTCCTGGCTCCATGTCAGACTGGACCCTGAACAAAGGGTGCTGGGATGGCTCCCCCTGCTAGTGGCTCCTCCTCGTGCCCCTCCCTAGATGTCCACACATCTTCTGATAATACGTTGATTGGAAATTCCTGCTCTCTCCCACCTTTATTTTCTCATAAAGCACATACCAAGAAAAAGAGGACAAAATGAAAAGATATGAAAAGCCCTGCTGAATCAGGCCAAAATCCCCGTCTAGTTTAGCATCCTGTTCTCAGGTGACCATCAAGATTCCTAGAGGAAGCAAAGGAGGAACTAGTGTGTTGGCTTAGAGAGCCAGTGTGGTGTAGTGGTTAAGAGTGGTAGACTCGTAATCTGGGGAACCGGGTTCGCGTCTCCGCTCCTCCACATGCAGCTGCTGGCTGACCTTGGGCCAGTTACACTTCTTTGAAGTCTCTCAGAGTGTTTGTTGTGGGGAAGGAAGGGAAAGGAGAATGTTAGCCGCACTGAGACTCCTTCGGGTAGTGATAAAGCGGGATATCAAATCCAAACTCTTCTTCTTAGGAGACCAGTGTTCCTATCCCTGTTTAACCATGAAGCTCCCTGACAGTGGTGTAGCGTGGGGGGTGCAGGGGGGGCCGGCCGCACCGGGCACAACATCTGAGGGTGGGCGCGCTAATCTAGTGGAAGAGACTGGAGTGCTAAAATGCACGGGTTAGGGAGCGCAAATTACTTGCCTTGCCCTGGGTGCTGACAACCCACGCTACACCACTGCTCCCTGGGTAATCTTGGGCCACCCACTGTTTCTGAGCCTAGCCTCCTTCACATTGTTGTTAGAATAAAATGGGGAGGTGAGAACTATGTACACCACCTCTCGCTCCTTGGAAGAAAAGTGGAATATTAAAAAATGCAACTTGCTGCACAAATCAACTTTAAATTATGTGGGAGAAATATAAATGCAACAAACGCCTGGATCATTGCTGTTCAGTGAGAGGCCAAAATTGATGAGTTCTTAATCTCTCACTCAATATTTTAATACAATTTTATAGATTGTAAACCCATTGGCAAGGACACAAACACACTCTCCCCCCACTCCCTCCTGCCTTCCCTTTCTCTCCTGATGTGAATCATTCTGGGTGACAATAATGATCTGAAAAATGAGATAAAAATACCAGTCGATGAATGTATGAATGAATGAGTTCTGGTATATACGTATAGATGTGGATGAAGCCAACGTCTACCTCAGTGATTTCCAAACGTTTCATGTTGGTGACACACTTTTTAGACATGCATCATCTTGTGACACAGTAATTCAGTTTTACTAGCAAACCAGAGGTTAAAGTAATGCCTTATAAGAGATATGCACACATATTGTGTGACACACCTACCCGCTGCGGCTGGAACACTAATGTGTTGTGTCACACAGTTTGGAAACCTCTGATCTACCTGATACGGGGGCAAAAGTAGATGGTGCATTTCTAGACAGCACACAAAAAATGAGTGCATTAGGTATGCCTCATTTAAGAATCAATAAAAATGTGTTATCTAATTTATTGGTTTCAGGTAAAATGGCTTGACGACAAATCTCCTGGAACTCCTTATTCTTCAAGGCATTTAGTGGATTATTTGAGTCGTTGCTTTAGAACAGAAAACCTTCAAGACACAAGGCCTTTGTTAATGTCAATGATCTATTGATTAGCATTTTTACTCTAGCAAAGGAAAGCTGTCAGGGGTTCTCTCCAAACAGAACAAACTATTGGTTTAAGTGGCAGCCTTCAAGCCCCTACCTGTAGGTTAGCCTTCATCAGCCTTGTGTCCTCCAGATGTTTTAGGGCTACAGTTGCCTAATGGGAGTTGTAATCCAAAACATCTAATGCGCATCAGGTTGGTGAAGGCTGCTGGTCCCCTTCTGCTGTAGTGTGTGTGTGTGTGTGTGTGTGTGTGTGTGTGTGTACACGTGTGTGCATATGTGCACACAGGGCTATAATTTCCAGAGTGGTTAAACTATCAATCCCTCTTCCCAGGGAACACTGGGAAATGTAGGCCTTTGAGGAGATAGGGGTTTCTGAATAACTCTCAGCACCCTTAAACTACATCTCTCAGAATTCTTTGGGGGAAGCCATCACAATTTAAAGTGGTACCAGAGTACATTAAATGTATAATGTTTACCAGTATGTGGTCTCTGTCACACTGGACACAGGATGATAACTTTCTCAGGGCAACCTATTATCAGTATTTTCACATAAATTCATGCCTATTCCTCTCACATGTGTTTGATTGTATTTGCACGGCCACTGGTAGTAAGTACCTCTCTGATGCGCTTGTTTAGTCTACTTGAGGGGTGTTGAACAAGAAAGAACATTCAAAAACACAAGCCTTTCCTTCCTGATGTTTGTTACAGTACAGAATTGTACTTCCCTTTATTTTGTTTGTAGCATGGCTTCCAGACACTAACCTAACCTCACCCCAAGTCCCATTAATTTCAGTGGGATTTAGCTAGGACAAACTTGCTAGGGTTTGCCCACAGCCTTCTGAAATGGATTTCAGCTGACAGACATTCTAGAAGGAGAGACTTGGTCAGCCTGCCAAGAATATGAGATATTGCTGTATCTACATCAGCAGCCGTGCATTATATTGTTTATTTTGCTTACCGAGCACTGGCATCAGCAGCATAAAGGAGAACTCCTCTTTCTTTGCCTTTGGCACATATTTTCCTAGCCGCTGAAAGGTGTGATCACTTTGTTTCCAATGTAACAGCAGGAGAGATCAGCAACTGCTGAGCCCCTGCAGCCTATGGTGAAAGGAGGAACTCAAGCAATTTTGTGGTGTTTTCTGCACTGTCTTTGAAGTGAGAAGAGGAAATTGCTCCTTTGGAGAGTATCCCCCTTTTTTGGCCAGAAAGCTCTCTGCTGTCATCAGCTGTTATCTGCAGGATGATGGTGGGATGTTGTCCAATGGACACATTCATGCAGGTCTGTCAATGACTATTAACCATGACAGGTAGGACCATCAATAAAATGATGGAAGCTGGAGTGCTTGCTATTCTCGCTTTGACTTTCTACCTCCTCCTACCACTGACACAATACGTAGTCATTCAGCAGCCCAACAATGGGTTCTTTTTTGTGGGGAGCTTAAGGATTTTTCTAAAGGTTGTTTGGGTACATTTACATGAATTGGGGTCTCTTCCCCCCCAGTCTACTGATACCTCTTGTGTATAACAGGTGGTGTTTGGGCTACAAAAAAACACCAGAGGGTGAATCAATCTGTCTATCTCAGTTTCTCAATTTCCCAATTTTTATTCAATATACCACATTTGCACATCATTTTGTGAATTTTTTAAAATGTCTGCATGACAACAAGCATTTTAGCATGGTATTTCTCCCAATAAACACATTTTCCTATGCAATTTATGCCAGTATAATGTGTTTTGGTATTTTATTTTCATATGCATATGCATTTTTATGCACATGTATTTGTAATTTGGTTGGAGAAGTGCACTGCAAAATCCGACAGCTTTGAAGATCTGTGCACAGCCTGCAGCCAACCATAATGGAGTATCAGCCATTATTTATGCTCTGCTACTCTACGTTTCCACTGGGAAAGAGTTGTAGCACAGTGCTAGAGCATCTGCTTTCCATGCAAAATGTCCCAGCTTCAATTCCTGACATCCCCAAGTAAGACTGGGAAACACTGGGGAGCTGCTGCCTGTCAGTGTCAAGAATGCTGAGCTGGGTAGACAAAATGTCTAATTCAGTGGAAGACAACTTCCTCTGTTCCTATGCTTGCAAAATATCTGACGTAATTTCAAACTATACTACTGTGGGTACTTGTTTCAGCTCCCAATACCCTGGAGTGTTTATAAATACCATCCTGTTTCTTGCCAAGACTATTCTTCAATTTCTATTACATGAGATACTGACCAGCTTATCATTCTCAACCTCTCTCTTTGTCTTGGAACAAATGCAAGAGCTTAATCAGCTTCTAAAGTAATCACGCATTTTAATTTTCTTTAAGCTGAAAACTTCCTTTAGCAGGAAAATTACAGGGATAAAATCTCAATTAGATTAAAGCACCCAGGCCTTTTTGTTTCACTAATTCCATTACAGTCTACATTATTGTTACATGTTTTATAGTTTCTAATTGTTTATCATTACCTAATTTGCATGTGTGCATATACCAGTCTTGCTCTGTGTGTGCCTGTGTGTACATGCATATTATATGCATATAAGATGAAACGATAAAGAAAGAAATGTAATTTATAGTTCTGTGGGGCACTCACGGCACTAAATAAATGCAGGTTTACAATGTTATATCCCTTATAAGTCACAGGTGGCCAATGTGGTGCTATCCATATGTTTTGGACTACAATTCCTATCATCCCTAACCAATGGCTATGCTGGTTGGGGCTGATGGGAGTTGCAGTCGAACAACATCTGCAGAGCATCACATTGGGTACCACCCCTGCCCTATCTGAAAGAGTTCCTCTATTTTTAATACAGTGTGTCTACTTTACAGACTTAAACTGCTTTAAAAGTCATTGTCTGTCCCAAAAGAACCAAGTCTATGGAGAGAAGGAGAAATATTTAGCAGAGATTGCACACTAGTGTCAACAAACAACCACTCCCTGGAGTCATAGAATCATAGAGTTGGAAGAGACCACAAGGGCCATCGAGTCTCACCCCCTGCCAAGCAGAAAACACCATCAGAGCACTCCTGACATATGGTTGTCAAGCCTCTGCTTAAACACCTCCAAAGAAGGAGACTCCACCACACTCCTTGGCAGCAAATTCTTGGGAAGTTAAACTGGGGTGAAACCTACTACAGTACGTTTGTGCTGTAAATATACTAAGCTTTGTATAAAAGGAGAGTTTTCATTAGCTGTAGCTTCTTCCATTACTGCAGCACTGTGATGGGGAAACCTCATACCTGATATCAGGTGAACATCTTCCATCTCTGAAACTTTTAAAGGTACAGGATTTCATGTTCCAGACCAGCCAACCCTACTCCAAGCAGGTGTTTGGAGCATTGTTGCCTCAACGCATCATTACGAGAATGTTGCTTCCTTGGAATGAAAGGAATCACACCCATATAAATGATAATTGAATCCATGCGTATGGTTTTAAAAGCATAGCTGAATACTTTTACTTGAAAGGGTGACACGGCTTCCTTATGAATTCAGTTTGAGAGACAGATCTGGCTTGAAGGCTTCAATTTTGTGCACTTTATCTTATAATCACCCCCATTTCCTAACCCAGGCTATTCTAATGTGTAGCAAATCTGTAGTTGCTGCCTGATGCCTTTGAGCAACCTGGAATCAAAGGTTCCAACTTCAGAATGTTTGATGTCTTCCTTCAGCACATCTCAGCATCTAGGAAATGATTGCTTCCTCCCAATCGTCTGTACAAAATAAACTAAGCTGCTCAATGGCAGGTGGGCAGAAAGAAAAATTAGACTAAAATATACTCAGACACATATCTATGCAAGTAGTAAGAGAACATTCCTTTGCCTTCCAGTGCAGTAGAGGCTTACTCTTCACTGATATCAGTGATAATTGTCAGATCAAGCTCTCAAATGTTCTGTTATTTCAGAGAGGTGCTTCTGAAATTGGGAATAATCTCCTGTGCTGATCTGTTTTCTGCATATCACAATGGAAAATGAGATACAGCAAGTCTCTTTCCAGAAGACTCTGGCAAAATTTGTATTATTTCCCTATTAATTACAATTATTTATATCCCAGCTTTCAGGATATGTCCTTCCAAGGTGACTTGGATACATTTTTACATCCCATTAAACAACAATAGGCAATATCAATATATAGACTGTATCGATGGGTGAATCTGTCAGTTTTGATTTCACATAATTTCTCTTTTTCAGTTCCCCATATTTCCCTAAAATATTGCAATTTTGTATTTTTTTTTTAAAGGAAAAGACTCATGAAATATTCGCCAGCATTTTAGTGCACCTTTCTCTTAATATACACATTTTTGGATGCAATTTTGCCTAACGTGCACTTGTTTGCAAATCAGCTTTCTGAATTCAATGCATGTTTTCAGTAATATATGTATTTTGTGCACATTTCATCAAATTTATGCCATTTTATACATATAACCTGGCTAGAGATCTGCATTGCGAAGTTTGGAAATGTGAAAATTTCAAAGGATTCTTGTATTGTTTTGAAATGTGCAGACTAGGTAGCTTCGACTTTAAACGGGAACATAATTTCTACCCCATCCCCTAATAAAAAAAATCAAGATCCTCCCTGCAGGGCAAATGATGGTGGAATTGCCCTTTTAGTGTAGGGAAAATTCGAGTTGGAGCAGGTCCTGAAGGTATGAAGTTTAGGCATCAATTCTCCATTGAGTCAGCAGAGATGTCTCAAACCCCACTATGCATCTTGTGACTTTCTTTATGTGTTACTGGGCAGATTTGGAAAGTAACTTTGTGTATAAAAGGGTTCGGGTTACAGCTTACTGTGAGGGTTGTGTTTGGAGATTGCATGAATTGTTGAAGGCTATCTTTGGAACTGTGGATTTGATTGAAGTCTTTTTGAAAAGATTGTCAGAGGAAGGAGTTGGAAAATTGCCAGACTTCAGAACGCAGAGGACTCTATCAGTTGCAAGACTTTGCAAGCAACTGAACTAAGGACTTGGCTGGGGACTTTAACACAGCAAGGACTTTGAAGGAAAGAACCCTCTCTGGGCTCAGAGAGAGAAGACTACTTGTAACATCTGTACATAGTGTGTGTATGTAGCGTAATGTAGGTTGGTGTTAGTCTAGTAAAAACAACTCTGCTAAACAGTGAGTTGTTGGGTGAACATACTGTACACCCAACAACTCAAACAATTTACAAGGTGGTAAGGCCCATTGAACACAACACAGAGTGACTCACTTCCAAGTAAACATGCATAGGATTATCATACCGTAATAGCATAGCAAATTTTAGGTGGATGCCAAAACAATATTTCCCTCTTTGCTGAGTGATAAAATATAAAGCATAAGTAATCAACTTTATATGTATTCTACACCCTTCCTTCAAAGTTATTTACACTGAAGTCTTTCTCCAGTCTTTCCTGTAAAAACTCTGGACTTAATCAGTACCATTATTTGACTTCATAAAGTTAAATAGATATCATACATAGTGTCAGCGTTAATTGTACCATGTTTGAATGAAGAATGTATGAATCTGCAGTTGGCATTGTGTACATTTTTTTTATTAGTTGTGTTAGCGGTCTTGACTTAGCAACTGAGCAGTGTATTCTTGGCAGTTAGTGACCTCTAAATTTCACTAAGTAAATTCAGAAAATAATATCTGAAGATGTGGCATTCTTTTTACATTTGTGCTATAAAATGATACCCAGATGCAATATACTGCTCCCAAAACGAGACAGAATTATGAGTACTTGCAATCCTCTCTGCTGGAAATGCAATTGGAACTATCCATTTGTGGTAGAGATGGCTTTTTGCTAAGAAATAATAGACTAATTGTTGTATAAGCAGAGCTAGAATTCTTTGTGCTAAGTAATGGATAAAAAGAGAGATTTTAACAGTTGAGGAATGGAAAACTCATTTCCCCAAATATTCATTTATGACAAAATTAACACATTATTTCTGAACTCGGATGGAAGGCAAAGGTGGAATCCACACATGTGTTAAAAACGTTGTGAAAATGCTTTTTTTAAAAACCGTTTTGAAAAATGCACTGAATTTGCTATAGCTCACAGTTGCCATCTAGTGTCACAATTGCATATTGCACTTTACAACACATTCAAAATGTTTTATTTGAAGCTAATAGCTGAGTCCAAAGGTGTAATTGTTACAGTGAAAATGGTTGTTTCCACATTAACTATTGGAACAAAGTACATTTACTTCAATCATGTATTTGATCTTCTGTAGGGTTTCACTGACAATTTTTTACGGTCAAGAAAATATCACTGTTATCTCTGAGCATATTAACTGTTATCTCTAAAGGTATTTTTATATAGATTTGCAATTTAAAAAAACATTTTGCTCAGAAAATAAATAAAGTGTATTCTGAAGCTAAAATTTATGACCCCTCATAACTTGAAAGAGGAGCTGGATTTCCCCCTCTTTTATCTTAATATATTAAGAGGGTGGAAGAGTACCTAAGGTTATACAACATGTAAATAGGCCAGCTTCTACTCTATAAAACATAGAGTGGAATTGGACCTTGAACCCTTCCAGATGTTCTGGCTGCACAAGCATTGCTATTTGCTAGATAGGCTGATCCCCTCCTCCACAGTGTTCTAGGGATTATTTCGATCAGCTTGCGTCCACCAGTTTTGACTGATGGAGGAAAGCCCTGTTGCACAAGCAGAAGTCCATCTTCAGGTGTTCTACTGATTGGGACAAATTAGGTGAATCTGGCCCACAATTTTTACAAGTATCTGCAAATCCCATTATCCACACCCAGTGCCAGATTTACATATAAGCTAAACAAGCTATAGCTTAGGGTCCCACTCTCTTGATGCCCCCCAAAAAAATTTAAAGGGGAAAAAAACCTGGATGTATATTTCCAAAATATAAGATAAAAAAACAAATAAAATCAAACCTACATACAGCAACAGTGTTTTGTGTTGTGTAGGCTTCTATGATGTAAGTAATGCCCCCCGCCTGCTAGCCTGCTCCCTAAAATATCACTGGTTTGCTCATTTCTGTATATAGCGTGCCTACATTCTGCATGGACTGGTTGCATGGCAAAGGACAGCTGGACATATAAAGGGCCCCATTACCTTCCGTAGCTTAGAGCCTCATCAAACCTAAATCTGGCCCTGTCCACACCTCTGCTTGCCCTGGATGAGCCCTGAGTTTCCTTTTGGCTTTGGATATAGCAAGGAAGTTGAAAACGGAAGCTAGCACTTCGGGTGCCCTTGCAGCTGCGCCAAGCAGGAGGGAGGGGGCGGGAAATGTGCAAGCCTCGAGGCTTGCGCACATAACGCTAAACCACGGTTTGGTGTTATGTGTGAACCAGGTCTTGTTCTTACAACGTCCGGTTGTAGTGGACCACCAGCAAAGAATCCATCATTGAAGCAACACCTGAGACAAACGGTTGTCTCACAAAATGACTCTTTTAAGCATCGGTGAAAAGTGCTGTTTGAGAGCAGATTAGCTAGTCGTTCGGTAGGCACTTTTCATTCAATAGGCACATTCCATTTGCACAACGGTGGCTTTTACAACGCCAAAGAGGGCAGAGAGCTTTGCAATGAAAATCTAGCAACTGCGGAATCAATTTTTTATGGCCATTGCCACGCCAGCACAGAGGCTTGCCACTTGACTCTTTGCCTGCTGGAAATAGCAATTCCACCCCCCCCCCCCAAATGAGCTGACGGGAGGCTCCATGTCTACCCGCCTCTGCTTCCCAGCTCCTTTCCTGCGGTCAGTAAGAAGAATGAAGGAACGGCCCTGCTGTTTCTGATAGACCTTTATAGCCAGGAGAGATGGCCTCTGCAGGGCTTCCCCCTATATGCAACTCTCCAAACTATGGGCAAGAAGCCAGGAGAGGTTTTGGGTGGCCTTTCCAGTTTGGGGGAGGGGGGGTGCTGTTCTTTTTCTCTGTTCTTTTTCTTAGCTCTGTTTTCCACACATAGTGATAAAAAGCCCTAGCAATGTTTTGCGAGAATCTCAGAGCATCCTTTCTCAGTGCAGAATGAGCATTGCAGTGGTGGCATTTACATAGTAAGTTGCTGTGTAATAATGCTATATAAAATAAAAGCTGTGTGGTTTAGTGTTAGATTGGCTTTTGCAAACCTGGTTCATCTCTGGAGGATGCCAGCAGGGCCGTCTTTAGCATATGCGCCACCGGGGTGCAAAGATCCGCCCAGCACCCCCAAATTTAGTTTAGCCATCCCCAAATTTTTAAAGGAGGTTGTGTGAACTCAAAGTTTCCTGACTCGTTGGGAATATTTGATACTACAGAGTAACAGAGCGATGGAGGGGGGAGAGAGAGAGAGACTTTCACTCCATTGCTTTTCACTGAAACTGATCAAGAGGGACCTGTATACAGTAGGGATATATTTGGTGTCCCCCAGAATTTGGCACCCGGGTGCCCCGCACCCCTTTCACACACGCCCCTGGGTAAAGACAGCCCTAGATGCCAGGTTGGCAAAGGCTGTATTGGAGTACCAAACTAGGATTGGGGCAACCTGGGTTCAAATTGCCTAAAAGGTAAAGGTAAAGGGACCCCTGACCATTAGGTCCAGTTGCGACCGACTCTGGGGTTGCGGCACTCATCTCACTTTATTGGCCGAGGGAGCCGGCGTACAGCTTCTGGGTCATGTGGCCAGCATGACTAAGCCACTTCTGGCGAACCAGAGCAGTGCATGGAAACGCCGTTTACCTTCCTGCCGGAGATACCTATTTATCTTCTTTGCACTTTGACGTGCTTTTATTGCCTACTCAGCATTAAAGCATTAAAGCAGACCTTAGACTCACTACTTTGAGGGACTTTGGGCTGCAAAGCAGTACATAAATAAATGCTACCCCTACCTGAAGGAGGCCATGATGGCTTTAGGGAAATACTATCAATGGCTAATAGCCATAGTGAGTATTGCTCTGCCTGCACAGTCAGAGGCAGTATGCTTCTGAATACCAGCTGCTAGAAACCACAGGAGGGGAGAGTGCCTGCTTGCAGGATTTCCTCACAGGCATCTGGGTGGCCACTGTGAGAACAGGATGCAGGAACAGATGGACCACTGACCTGATCCAAGATGCTCTTCTTATGTAAGAGGAATAGCTAGGCGGGAATGGGTTTAGGTGGAGATGACTACTTCTAAATGCATTCATCTGCCAGTCTTCCGTTTATGGTGAATTTCCTTTTTCATTGCTCCTCAAATAAACCTCCTTTCTGCTGTTAAACCTGGGTAATTTTCAGTGAATGTCACAATTAAAGGATATGAGCACCTGCCTTTTGTGCCTACACCTGCATGGCGCTGTTAATGCAGCGAGAGTGTAACATTAGGTTGTCAATTTAAATCGCCAGGTTGAATAAAACAAGACTTGACAACGGCTTCGTAACTTCCCTGCCTTTTATTTTTTATACCACAGTTTAACCTGAAACACTAAACTATTTTATGTTCATTTATGCACATAAAAAGCCCGGGGGGGGGGAGTCCCACACCTTTTCCTCTCTCTGGCTTAAAGGGGAAATGACAACTTGGGGCGAAGCAGCAAAAAACCATTAAGATAAAAGGTGCTGGATAGACTCTCATGAGGATATCAATAATTGGCAAATAAAAACCACCCTGAGATAAATCTAATATTTTATTGGGATCAAATGTAACAATGGCAGATCAATGCGACAGACATAAATGGCTTCAACGATCATTTCCTCTTCTTGGGAAACCTGGGGAAATGTATTTCTTTTGGAAGGATTTCAACATTTCACCAAACTACAATTCTTAGGATTCTTTGGTGAAAGCAACTACAGTTAAAGTAGAATACAATATGTCTTGTTCAACTTTATTATTGAGATATTTCCATTGGGCAGCTGTCCTAGGTCAAAACTACCGTACATTATTAGTATTAGTATTAGTATTAGTATTAGTATTAGTATTAGTATTAGTATTAGTATTATTAGTATTACATTAAATTAAAATAATTTAATTGCTAGCCCTTCACCTGCAGTTCCCATGATGGGTTACAACAATTTAAAATTCCAAATTAAAAAAACAGTTAAAATATATTAAACACATATAAAGCACAGGCAGATGCCAGCCTTGATCTCATCCTTCAGGATTATTATTTTTTTAATGGACTTTGCAGGGCTGGCCTAAAACATTTTGTCACCTGAGGTGAACCACAAAATGGCAGGGAAGAAGGGAGGAGTGAAGATGGATGCCAGGAACAAAGGGGAATAAAGATCTACCGGTAGATTGGGATCTGCTACCCCTGTGAATTCTGCCACCTGAGGCAGTCAGCGCACCTTGCCTTTTGGGTGGGCTGTCCCTGGACCTTGTAATGTCAGCAGAGAGGTTTGCCACTTGATTCTTTGCCTGCTGTAAATAGCAATTCCCCGCCCCCCCCCTCCAGATGAGCTGATGGATGGTGCCATGGCTGCCCACATTTCCCTCCCAGTCTCTTTCTTGGTGTGAGTAAGCATTGTGAAGAAATGGCCCTGCTGTTTCTACGAGACCTTTTAAAAGAATTAAATAAAATAGAAATTATTTGAATTTCAATCACAGTGAAATTGTGGAGGCAACTATACTTGTAGCAAAGATGTTCAAATAACCTTAGCACTGCAATGAGCTCTTTCTTTGCTGTGTTCCCACTGCAAATTGGCATGCCCATATCAGTAGAAGGAGCATTCTTTTACCTAATTCTCTTTGTCACACACGTACCTGTATTCTGGGTAAGCCAGAATTCCTACATTAAGAGGCAAATAATAATAATAATAAGGAAAAACCCACCATGCTCCAACAACCTGTTCTAGCATGAATCCTGAGAGGTAAGGAAACAATTCTCCACACTATTTCACAGCAAGTCAATATTAATGGATTTAAGGCACTGGTATGATTCATACCTCGGAAGCTGCTGAAGCAGCACAGGATACATAAAATAAAAATAAACAAATAAACGATTTTTATTCATTTGATGTATACCCTGCCATTTCGACAGGTTCCAAGAGTGGCTTACCAAAAGTTAACATGGCAGTAAAACAAATTTTTAAAAGGAACCTTGAAATGCAACAAAATGGAAGGATGCTTGGAAAGCAGTTGGTGGAATTAAAAACAGGGGGTCTAAACCACTGAGCCTCTTGGGCTTACCAATCAGAAGGTCAGTGGTTCGAATCCCCGCGACGGGGTGTGCTCCCATTGCTCTGTCACAGCTCCTGCCAATCTACCAGTTTGAAAGCACGCCAAAAAGTGCAAGTAGATGAATAGGTACCACTCTGGCAGGAAGGTAAACAGTGTTTCCGTGCTCTGCTCTGGTTTCGGTGTTCCGTTGTGCCTGAAGTGGCTCAGTCATGCTGGCCACATGACCTGGAAAACCTGTCTGTGGACAAACACCAGCTCCCTTGGCCTGTAAAGAGAGATGAACGCTGCAAATCCAGAGTCGTCTGTGACTGGACATAACTGTCAGGGGTCCTTTACCTTTACCTTTACAAGCAGCATACAAGCAATACAGGGAGGATGAAAAGGCCAGGGGCTATTATTATTTTTTAAAGGACCTTGCATGGTGTTAATGTGACATCAATGTAGCTATTAGGTGAGACTCCTGAGAGCATTCCACACTTGGGGTGCCACTACCAAGTAGCCCCTTTCCACTGTAGTCATACACCACCCTGCAGGCAGATGGCCAGTGAAATAAGGATTTCTGTTGAAGTTTGTCATGCTAGGGCTTTGCACTGGATTTGGCCAGATCTTGAACTGAATTGAGTCAATCTGGCAGTAACCAGGTTTCAGCTGAGTTGGGTGGAGACTGTTGGTGTCATGTGAACAATGGGTTCAGTTACACAGTGCTTGGTCTCATGTCTTGAGGAGCACATCCCCCACACCTGGATGCTCTAAGAGTGGCAGATGCACTGGGTTACCATAGCAACACCAGCGAGGTCAAGTGTATGACTTCCTGAGTCATTCAGCCTCCCATTGGTTCAGACATGCCATAAAATTAACCTGATGAGAAAACCATTTAAGAAATGAATAAGAAATACTAAAGCAAACAAGAAGTGAAAACCTCTTACATGTGACCACAGAGGGCCAGTTTAAGCCAAATATCAGTTGGTATCATTTCATACCACAAACACAATATATGTCCACCATTAATTGCTCCCAGAGCAAAGTTTCTGCAATGAAAACAAAACTACTTGCCAGTCAGTAAGGTCTGTATTAGGTCAAAACCTTTTGAAAACCTGCTTGCTTAGCTTCCTGGAAAATGAGAAGGTTTTGACTGGGGTATTTGCTGGGCAATCCAGTGTGACTTTCCGGAAAGCAAAGCTCACAAAGAAAGTATGCAATACTTGGGAACAGTCTCAAGTGTCATATTAAAAATTAATCCATTCTAGAGTTGGAATACAAAAGGTTAGCATTCTTAACTTCTTTGGGGTGATAGAAAATGATACCCAACTGCAAGATGCATTGTCATTTGGCAGGTGGAAGAAACATCATCATTACAAAGTGTTATTATCATTAGTGTGTCTAAAACATCTGTTAAGTTGATACAGCTTCTTCCACAATGAAGAGATGGGAGCCTCCTGAAAAGAAGCCATCTGATAGATTGGTGGGTCAGGCATAACTTGGAAGTCTCAAAAGATTCAAATTTGGCTTTGGATTGCCTGCACAGGTGCAGAGTTTCTGATGAAAAATACACTGTAGTCATGTTTTCAGAAAATGGAAATGAGATCTTTTCGAGAACATGAGTAAAAGCCCCACAACCTTTCCAAGTCAGTTTGGATTAGACTAAAATAGCTCCAAACATATTTCAGAAGGGCACAAAAGATCCTCTTTCAAAACACTCAGGACTCACTTTAGCTACTCATTCATTACATTTAACAAATTATAATATTTTAATGTGCTCTTTCCTCTAGGCCAAAAAAAGAGGAACTAAAAAAGGAGGGAAGAAGAAGAGAGAGGGAGAGGAGAGAAAATAAATTTTAAAAGTGTCTATGTTTTTGCCAGAACTTGGCTCCCAATTCATTTTTGACAACATGCTGACTTCAAATGTGTACTTAATTATCTTCTAGGGTACCATATAGGCTCATATGGCTTTCCTGACACATACCTTTCATGATACTGTGTAATTATTTCTTTTCTTTTTTTACAAACAATTTTAATGGAGTTTTAAAATTATAAGAAAAGGGGGGGGGGAATTACAGAGGGGAAATAAGAAAGAGAAGGTACAGAGAGAGAAGAACGAATGACGCAGAATCAGTGTAGACATGGAACAAGTATTTTTGAACTTTTGAGGTAGTTTTAGACTGTTTGGATTGTGGTGAACTCCCTGCTTTGGGTATGTGTGTGTGTGTGTGTGTGTGTGTAGGAGCAATTCCAGACAATGGCTATCATATAGCAATATTAGAATTAAAACAGAATGGAGAGGTAAGAAAATAAAGGGCAAATGGCAATGTTGTTGTTTGATGTTAATCTGATTTCCTCATCATATTGCATAAAAGAGTCTCATGGAGACTTAGCAATACTTCCATGGTGACTTAAAATATAGTTTAAAAAGAAAGTATATGCAAAAGAAGAATGCCTTTGGAAGATAAAGAAAAAGGATTAAATATAAGGTTAATAAAGTTATCATCATTTCATCATCATTTTAATTTGTATACTGTCTTTCTATCTTACAATACTCAAGGCGGTTTACAAGTTGAAGAAACAAAAAATGTACATCTTATAACAATCGTGCAATACAAAAATGTGATAATAAAACATAACTTTAAAATAGGCAACCTACATCAAAAAAATAACATTCAACAATCATTGTTGTTGTTTAGTCATTTAGTCATGTCCAACTCTTCGTGACCCCATGGACCAGAGCACGCCAGGCATGCCTGTTGTCTTTGTTCATGGAGTTTTCTTGGCAGGGATACTGGAGTGGTTTGCCGGTTCCTGCTCCACAACAATCATTAGAAGAGTATTAAATAATAATAACAACATATAAAAGTTAAACAGAAATCCACTCAACAGTTACAATAAATAATTTTTAAACAATAATCAATAAAACAATGGCAAGCCGCAGTACATAAAATAATACAATACAGATTGATAAGCAGAGACAAGAGGGTGGGGCAAGGCAGGTGGAAGGAGGCCTTGCCTGACGAAGTCTCTCCCCTCACAGTTTTTCCTCCAGGACCAGCTCCCTTATGAGGAGTCCCAAGGCAAAGCAGGTGGAAGAGGCCTTGCCTGATGGATGCAACAGGTATCTGGTCCACGGCAGCAGATGGCTATCACATGATGAGTGAGACTGTGGCCAACATCCTGGTTGCTGCTGCCTCCAATGCCAACAGAGCTGCTGAGGCCTCTTCCTCTTTTATGTTCCAGCAACCAATCAGGGGCCAGAATGTCATAACACATGAGAAGCAGGAATCTTACACAATTGTTTAGGCAACACACAGCTGTGCACACATCTATCTACCCACTCCTGCACTATGGTTTGCACATTGTGAGAATGTGCATGTACCAAAATAATATGAACCCATTTAGAATTCTCAAAAAATGTTATCTCTCCCCCCTCCCCCGCAACCTTCTGTGAAGGAAACTCACAATAAGGTGCCCAAAGATAATTCAAACAGAGGCAAATCTGCAGGCGGTAGCAATGGGGGGTTATTGATTATTTTCAAAAGGTTTTCTTATTCATTAAACAAAACAAAGCTCTGGAGGGCTTGTGGGGTTTTTTGACGATGTACTAAATGTTCATTATCATTGGAATAACTCATACGATCTCACACTTGATATAGAGGGGTCACCCAGCTCATAATTCATAGATATTGATCAACAACCACTTTGAGACTGTTTGAAGAAATTACATGATTACTTAGAACTTCCTTTCATGATTGCAGAAGAGTTGCCTTCGTGGGTCTCCCCAAAACATAGAGATATTCCAAAATGCTACTTTTTGTTCTGCAAAAATGCAGGGTAGCATAAGGTAACAATATTTTGAATTGCATACATTAAGGATTGCACCAACTATTCTAGTTATGGCAAGGCAAAAGCTTGGCAGCATTCGTAAGAGCAATTCAAGAAAGGAAAACAACAAAACAACAACCCAGAAAAGATACTAAGGGTTGACTTACTGACATAATAATAGTTGCATGAAACCATTAGAGAAATGGTTCTCTAAAGAGAAGACTGAACCCCAAGAGTGGCACAATAAGAGACTCCTGTGGAGCAATTAAAATTCATTAGCAGAGCCCATCTGCTATGTGGGATTTCACACATTAAAGGACAATCCTGTTCTTAATGACTGCTACCTACCATCCATTTCAGCTCTTGAAAGCTTAAGATTCAGGACACTCGCAGAATTCTCCCAAATTCTACAAATTACCAAGTCTTGTTGCTCAAGTGAAGCCTATGGGTAAGGAATCCTGCAATGATCTGTGTTGTGTTTTGTTTTGAAACTTCTTAATGTTGTACAGTGTGCTCAGCAATTTATACCTCCTCCAGGGTGAATTATAGATGCTGCTGGATTTAGACATTTTAGAAAAAGATATGTAAAAATATTGAAATTGGTAGTCTGATACTTTATAATGCTTCAACATGATCCAGTGAAATATTTACTTGAAATAGGTTCTTTTGAATTCAATTAAAATCACCTCACTTAAGTGCACACTGAATTACAGTCGCAGCATCTCTTTTCTTTTTATACCCCCATAAAGTTTAAAACAAAAACAAAAAAACCCAATCACATACATGTCTATTCAGATGTGAGCCACATTGAGTTCAGTGGGCAGGTAAATGGATATATGTGACTGTAGCCTTAAAATTGAATTTCCAGAGTGAAACATTCATTACTGAATGTGATCTCTCCCCATTCCACCCTCAATTTCAAATGTGTGTGTGAAATTTCATTTCAGCATTACAAGTAATTGGAAGTTAACACATAGGAAGATTCTCTAGTGGGGGGAGGGAGCACTCAAAACTCTCAGCTTTTTCAAGGTACTGGTAATCTTGTCTTGTATATGCAAATTGCTCTGTGGCTGCTTGTTACCTAACGTAAGAAGAGCCTGCTGGTTCCAGCCAGTGGTCCATCCAGTCCTATTGGCCCACTGGCCAACCATCATCCTCCCTGCTGAGTTCTACAAGAACAACACTGAGACTCAGAAGCTAACAGGTAATGCACCCCCTAGACTACTGCATGCAAGAAGGCAGGGGGCCGGCTAGTGGCCCTAATTAATTCCACCAACCAGATGGTTTTTCACCAAGACTGGTAATGGAATCTGACTTCAGCCTTGATGACTGGGCAGCATCCTCCACCATGCCTGAGGTCAGGAGACTAATGTAAGGAGTTGTAGAGCCAGCTGCACAGCACACAGAGCTCTGGTCTCCAACACCTCACTGTTGCTGTCTGCCTGCCAGCGCCTGCCACCTAAGACAGCCGCATCATTCTGTTTAACAGTAGGATTGGCCCTGGGGGTGTTTCTGAAGGGGCAGTTTAGGGGGGAAATGTGGGATTTCTGTTACTAAGTATGATATGGAAGCCTAAGCAGAGTTATATGCAAGAATAATCCAGCACATGGCAGCTATCAGCAGAAGCTCAGCCAGCTCACAGCTAGGAAAACATGCCTTATCCACAGGTTATAGCATAAACACAGATGCACCAAAATGAGTCACCAGAGGAAAACAAAAATTCAAATTGGACGCAAATGAAGCTTTGTGCGCATGCATGACAAGGAATCCATTGAGCAAAACTAATTTTATGCCGGTGCCAGGATGGCTGCCTTGCATGTTGAAAACAAAAATGAGGCATTGGTGGAGGAACTGTAGCTCTGTGCTACATTTAGAGCTCATGCTTTGCATATCAAAGCCCCCCACCCCCATTCTGTCCCCCATCATATCCATTTAAAAGATGCCGAGGTCACAGGACGGGGAAGACAGTTGCCAACTGACTAGCAGTACTCTGAGATGAATGGGAATCAGTCCAATTTACATGCTTAAAAATTGCTTTGCCAAAGGAGATGAAGGAACATAGAATACTTGGTTCCAAAAATGCCCAGTAGTATCTAAGCATAAATTTGGAGGCGGCATGCTTCTGAATACCAGTTGCCGGAAACTGCAGTAGGTGGAGGGGCACTTCTGCCATAGCCCAGTGGTAGAGGACCTGCCTTGCATGCAGAAAGTCCCAGGTTCAATCCCTAGCATCTCCAGGTAGGGTTGGGAGAGACACCTGCCTGGATCCCTGGAGGTGCACTGGCAGTTACCGCAAACAATACCGATAGATGGACCAAGGTCTGATTCAGTATAATCCAGCCTCCTATGTTCCTATAGAGGTCTGCACATACCCCCAATTTAAACATCCAGATTAATGTGTGGAAGGTGGGGACCAACTTCAGGATACAAGTCCAGAATTGCTACACTAAGACCACTGCTGGATTGGCACCACATCAGAAATAATATAACTGAAAAGGAATTCACACCCATACCCACCACTCTTGTCTGTATACAGATAAAGAAACAGGGAGGAGTGTTGAAAATGGAACTTCTCACACCAATAATTTTTTTCCGTTGAAGGCTCAATGTCACCTTAAAGCATGCTTACATGTTTCATGCACACAAGCCAAGAAACAAGTAGCTAACCTTTAATGCTTTTTCCAGCGGCTGATGACACAAAGTGTGGAAGTATATAATGAGAGTCACTCATTCGCTTCTTCAACCAGAGGTTAGGGAAAGAAAACAATTTCACCTAAGGACATTTCTGTACAAACACATCAAGAGTGCCACCAGCACATTTTAGCCAGTGCTAAAAGGAGGTGTTATACTCCAGCTAGTGACTTTCCACTAACAACTGCACAATATCCTGTATTTAACATTATAGGTATAGACAGGATAGTCTTGCTGGAAGGGGCATCTAAAAATTGCTTTGATGGGGTCTGTCTTGTCTAGGGTTCTGTTTTCCCAGGGTAAAAAATCACCTGGAACAATTAATTAGTCAATCATAGAATTTTAGAACTGGAAGAATTGAAGTCATCAATTCTAACATGCATGCAAGCATCTTTGGTCGTGGGGTGGGGAGATGAAATTGCAAGGGTGCACAAAAATGTATACATGGTGTTATGTACTGATGTTCTCACCCTGGGCCAGCAGGGGGATACTGTAGATAGTTATGCAAATGAAGGATCGAAAGTAATGTTCTGTGATTGGATAGTTTGTATGCAAATGAAGGATCGAAAAGTGATGTTCTGTGATTGGATAGTTTTAGAAAGTTGCAACAGTTACAATTGTTCTGGAGCTCTATATAAGCAGGCTGACTGAGCTCCTCAGTCAGTTCTGTTCCAGCTTACAAATAAAGAGCTGCTTTGGAAGAATCGCTGTGTCATCTGGTATGTTCGCCCACAACTTAACACATGCTCTGCAATCAAATGGTTATAGAGTACCGTAGAGTACAATGCTGTGTTTTTTAAGTGCCCCCAAAGAGAAATAAATTTCTGAACATGCTGGGCCAATAAATTCTTCCATATGTGTGCACTCTTAAGAACATAAGAAGAGCCCTGCTGGATCAGACCACAGGCTTGTCATGTCCAGCATCCTAATCCCACAGTGGCCAACTAGATGCCTGTAGGAAGTCCACAATCACAACATGAGTGCACAACACTCTCCCACTCAGTAACTGTTATTTAGAGGTGCCTGGCCTTTGGTACAAAATGGGATTTGGCCAGCATAGCTTGGAATCATTGATAGCCTTATCCTACATAAATTGGTCAAATTTCCTTTTAAAGTCATCTCATCTGGTAGCCATCACTGCAGTCCACAAGGAGGACATGAGCATTGTCTCCCACTCATGATGTCCTATAACTGGGACCCAGAGGCAAGCTGCCTTTGATACTGGAGGTATATAACCAGGATGAGATTTCATTCCCCGCTCCCTTTCCCCTCCTTTGCAATTGGCAATGGTAAAATCCATGTTCAAAGTTAACTTGAGCCAGTTTTGAAAGGGAATTTCACAGCAGTGATAATAATCTGGACACTGCTAGGCCTACATATGTCATCCCCAGCAGTTATGGCATGTCTTATGCACACAGTAGAGCAGCCATTATGGATCAAAATGGATGACACTATGTCATGTCTGTGTCTCTCCTGCTGGACCTGAATCCCCCCCCCTTTTTTTTTTGCTGATGGAATCTTTGGCATTCAATGGCAGAAAAGCAGTCTTGTCACAGAAGTGAACAGAAGTGAGAGCATAGCATGTTTTGGTTTGGGCAAACCAAAACTGGAGATGTTTCAAAGGTACTTAAACAATAGAGGTAGGGGAGTGAGCTTCATAGGTATATTTTTTTTCAGGAAAACAAGAAGATAATGGCGTACAGCCATTTTAAATGCAAGGACAAGGAGCTGGTGCTTTTGTTAATTATACCCCTTTAGAATTATAACCCAGGGTTATTTTCAATGAATTCTGGGATATGTTTATGCAGCATGTTCCTAGTTTTATCAGTTTCTCCCATGGATTATCATTCCATCACTGGAGTGCACTAAGATTTGCAGCAAAACTTCCTCCAAACCTATTTGTTCCATCCACCAGGAAAATGTGATATGCAATGTACTGTTTTGTGTGCCTGGTAGGCGTTGTTTTGTTTTAATATTTACATCAGTTATGTGTTCCTATCGTCAAGAGAAATTGAGTTAACAACATTTGCTGATCTCACAGAGCAGTTGTAAGGCTAAATTGATGTTTGTTAATAAAGGGCTTGGAGTTCCTCAGATGAGACATAGTAATAAAAGAACGGTGTTAAGGGACAAATGTTCGGAAGCAGGTTGCTCACTTGTGGTGTGCATTGAAGTCGTAAGTGCAAATGGTGCTCCCCAACCTGCTACTAGGACTTGACTTCTAAATTGAAGAGTCCATGTTCCAGGCAAGGGTCGGAGGCATCAATGAGCAGCTGCCTCCCCTCATTTAACAGCTGTTGAGCAAGGTCTCCCACAAGCTTCCTGATGTATCACTAGGGAAAGTGGGAATTAGCTGCGAGGTCTCTGTTGTGCAATATATGGATTTGTACCTTTAAGCGAGAGATTGCAAGAGTTTCTCTTCCATCCTCTGTTTTCCTTATCCTATTAAACACATCACAGGGAAGACTGACGGGGTGGGACAAGCCTCTTAGATCAGGCCAGTGGCCCATCTAGCCCAGCATCCTGTTCTCACAGTGGCCAACCAGATTCCTTTGGGAAGCCAGCAAGTCGCACATGAATGCAACAACACTCTGCCCACCTACAGCTTCCAACCACTGGTATTCAGAGGCATAAAAGTCAATGAGGTCACAGCAGCCTAAGGCAAGTAACACCAGGAGCATTCAAAGGTGATTTTAAAGTAAGTGGGGAAAAGAAGGAGAAAATGAGTGGTGAATTAACAACTATCATCTGTTTGGGTAGTTAATTCACTGCAAAAAAAAAAAGGATGCTGGCAAGAGATGCAGTTTTGTTAGGGTTGGAGATGTGGGATCTAAATAGCTCAGTTGGTAGAGCATGATGAGAATCTTAATCTAAGGGTCATGGGCTGAAGCCCCAGGTTGGGCAAAAGATTCCTGCATTGCAGGGGTTGGACTAGATGACTCTCAAGGTCTCTTCCAATTCTATGATTCTATGAAATAGATCCCTGTAACACACTGCAACCATGCCTCCAAAATTGGGATAGGAGTTTCAGATTAAGTAGGGGTGCAACATACAGATGCCAAGTTTGTAGAATGTAGAGACTGCCATGTAGACAGACCCATCTGAAACATGACCACATGTGGTTTGAAACCAACCCTGCAACTTCCCTCCCTTAACTGGCACCAGAGATGTGTAGAGCAGCCTCCTCCATTTCAGTGAATGGCAATGCTGTCTCCCATACAAGCTCTTCACACATGTCAGAGAGGGGTAGCTAACCTGTGGCTATAACACCCGTCATCCTGACCATTGGCCGTGCTGTGGGAGTTGAAGTCCACAAACATCTGCATATCCACAGGAGAGTCACCCCATGTTAGAGAAACTATGGAGTTCTGGGGATGGGGTGGTTGCGGCATGACTTAAGATTTGCATAACATTCACGTGTAATATTTTAGAAGTGGAGGATGAATTTGCAGACCCCAAAATGCAGTTGGCAGGGATGCGGTGCTAGGAAACTGAGGTGAGATAAACATACAATGGAAGCTGCCTCCAGTTCCAGTCACCACACACAGGCAGCTTCATGTCTAAAATTGTTTATTGCTGCAGAAGATTAGGCTTCAGTAATACAGTTCTGGACACTGATATATACATACAGCTTGTAGGCTTTGCAGATACAGATGTCGATACATACAAGTAGAAAGTATTTCTGATGCTTCAGCAATTTAAATGTAACCCAGACTTTGACTCACTTTGCAAGACTCACTGACTGACCCTGACACACAGCTCAAGACCCTGGCACTGAGCTGATGTGCCTTAATCACTTATATAGTCAGCACTGGGCTGTGACCATAGCAATTGGCTTGGCTGACCTTGCGCCTGTTGGCTTATCTCATACATGGGGTGATCTGTGCTCATCAAGGAAATTTGTCGCTTCCTCCATGTCCAGTTCCTCCAGCATGTGGCACTAGTGATATAATTTTCATAATGTGAAAAACATGAATTTGTCTTTAAGATATCCTGATTGCCCAAATTATGAAAGATGACAAACAAAGCTGGTTTGGACACTCTCCCACCCACCCTTGATTGTTTTATTGTCTTCAGTGTTATGACCATTAAATTGAATATTTTCTCACATTCACAAGATCTAGAGCCTTGCTTGCTTTATCTCTTACTTAAAAAGAAGATAGCTATGACTTCCCAGGATGAGACTGACCTTCATGAGATGCACAGAAGTGTCCTAGGGCAACGAGAGGCTGCGTATTGCCTGCCCTTTCCATAAAGATCAGTCTTTACACTTGGTATAATTAAGGACGTAAAAACATTATTTATTCCACACTGTTTTGGATCTGCAGCCAGTCTAGCTGGTTACTTGCATGCTAGCTATGTTTAATAACACATTAGAGGTTAAGATCTAATTTCCTAATTTCAATAATATGTGCAAATGGTTTTGTTGCTGCCAAAAAGATACAGTGCTCTATAAAAACGAGTAACCTTCTCTCTCTTTCCATATTCTCAGTACATGGGAAATATAATGAGGGTAGGGATGCAGAGCAATAGCTGTGCTATCTGGCTGAAGATGCAGCTGTGAGTCTTTTCTATAGAGGAAGCTGATTATACAGATCTTGCAAAATGTATTTGTGTCGCATACTTCAGTTAGGTGTCTATATTGCTACAGGCCACCCCAATCTCTGCCAAGCGATAGCAAGACATTTCAGGGATCTTGGCTTCCTTGGAAATACAATGCCCATCAGCCCTACCCAGCACATGGTGACTGGACTGATGGGAGCTGTGCTCTAAAGCATCTGGAAAGCACAGGTTTACAAAGGCTGATCTGGTGGTTTAATTGCAAAAAGGGAGAAGGCATTGTGGCTAATGATAGCCTAGTCAGCTAGCAACACTATATGCCAGTGGTTTTCAACCAGTGTGCCATGGCACCCTGGGGTGCCTTGAATGGTGGTTAGATGTGATGTGGGCAACACTGGCTTGCCTGCCTCTCCCCCCCCCATGCCCTCTTGCATCTCAGCCTCCCCAAGGCTTGTACAGATGTTTATCGCAGCAGCCCTGTCTACAAGCTCCACAGCCGAGTGGTGCCTCTGGGGCTGGCCAGGGGGTGCTGGTTGCCAGGAGCTGAGGCAGCCTTGGAGTAAACAAGCAAATGGGTGAGGGAGCCTAGCCAGCCAGTCCACCTGCCCTTGCTGTTGGGAATGGACAGAAGAGTCCCAGGCCCCTGTGGGGCAGTGTGAGGAGGCACATCTTTTTGAGGTGTATATGTGGGGGAAGCTCAGAGATCAGGAATGGCAGCAGCAGCTGCCCAGAGGACTCCCAAGGAGAGGGGAGAGGAGAGGAGGCTGAGGGAACACTCCACAAGGAAGGGTGTCGGACAAAGGATGAGAAGCTGCCATGTCTGCAGGCAAGGGGTGACATAACTGGGCTCCTAAACCCCACAGGGGTGCCACAGAAAGAATGCAGTTGGTCAAGGGAGACGTGGACTCAAAAAGGTTGAAAACCTCTGCTATATGTGAAAGCTGTTCTTCCTAATCCAAGAAGTATTGGAGGAAGGAGGTTGGTAATTTATGATAATTAGGATTTTATTTCCAGAAGGGAGCTAGAAGACTCTTGCTTCAGAACAACATATATCTAATGCCTTCTCTTATTGGGTGAAGTGGCTTTGTGTGGTTTCTGAATCAGAATAAGCAAAGGACCTAAAGTTTGATGGGCTCCACATGACATGAAACTATGGAGACCTGTACTATTTTATTTTTCAGAAAGAAAAGTGCCTCTATGTGTGTGCATGCCCACATATTTCAAGTGAACAGATAGAAAGCAAAAAGTTAAATGGCTAATTTCACCATCACCACCTCTTCCTCAGTTTGAAACCACTGGCCACTCCTTTACTAATCCAAGAACACACTCAGGGAAAAAAGAAACTAAACAGCACCTGCATTTCTGCCCTTAGGGTTTTTGTAGAATGTGAAGACTATATTGAGTCACTGGACTCACTAAATACTTGTGGAAGCTTTCAGAACGGGTATAAAACAACCAACTTCTTAGATGAAAAATGGGTTATCTTGCCTTCTGTCTTATTAACGTCTTTTTCATATTATAGAGGCCAAAGATGTGTGCTGTTATGCCTCCTTTTTCAAGTGGTATTTGATGTGGGCTGCTAAAACAAAAGAGAAGCATCATTATTTCTTTCACTGTGGGGTTTCACCCTGGGATCCTTGCAGCCTTATTGCTTACTTATGATTGGTTGGATTTTGACAGTAGGTGGAGTTGAGCCAACTGGAAACAGAACCTAGGCAAGAGTGAAGCAGTGATGCTCAGCATGTCTAAAGATACAAACAGGGAGAGGAATTTCGATCATGGAAAATTTCAGCTTTCCTTGGTCATTCACAGGCTGGCCACATGCCATACTTCACGAGTCCTCTATTTGAAGAAGTCTTCTGGTGCAACATTGGTCTGAAGTTAAAGAACCCTGATAAGGAAAGGCTAGAAGTGTCTTGAATTTTCCCACCAACAGATGTCACCTGAATAGCAAACTTAACAGGCACACAGACCATCTAGTTGCAGTCTTCCCTATTGTGATGAGATGTGTCTGCTTTCTATTTATAGTCACTATTTAGTGTGGGCTGGCTGCCCCTATTCTGTGAAAAGCATTCCTGTCAAGGTGCCCACTATCTCCACTTTCAGGAAAAAAGCTGGAGATACTTTTCTCTCTCTGATAGGCTTTCCAAGCTGGATAAATGAGTGCCACAAGTGCCTTTTTTGTATAGTTTTAAATGTCCCAAGTTTATAAAGACTGAGTGTGTTGATGGAGAATAGCACTGTCATTGGGTTTCCCCAAGCTTACCAGATATTCCTGATAAATTTTTGGAGGCATTTCTCTTCAAATTGTTTTCATTGTGTGTGTGTGTCTGTGCATTTGTGTGTTTTGTGACCTGATTTAAAGTTCAAAACTTATTTTTTTGTACATGCACATTTTAATTTTGTCTGATTTTTTTATTGGCCTATTTTATTACGCATTCTTCAAAACATAACCTAGGTAGAACCTTAGCTATAGAGCAGGCTAGACTGCCAAATGGACGCATCACTTTCTTTAAAGGGAAGAAGGAAAGAAATGCTCTCAAAATGAAGAGGAAGGACTGAAGGAGCGCCAGACTCCAGGTTTCTAAAAGTTGGTTAATTTTAGAACCTTTAAATTGGATGCGACCTTTAGAAAACTTCTGGACTGCATTAGAATTTGAAGTGAGAGAGGGAGAGCTCTCTCTCTCTCTCTCTCTCTCTCTCTCTCTCTCTCTCTCTCTCTCTCTCTCTCTCATGCACACACAGACACACATAGGAATGCATTCACAGAGACCAGTTTTAGAAGAAAGTAAAATACAGCCTTCTTGTGTGAGTCGAGAGATGAGAATTAATTCCCTTCCTGCTGGGTGCCGAAAGCAGTTCCAAAGCTGGAGTTCAGGAAACATTTTGAGTACAAATTCAAAAGTGTGGAAAAAGAGAGCTTAAGGCGTACTAAAAACTTCCATTTGAAACCCAAGTAAGTTTCTTTTAGTGTAACATTAAAGTAGACAGAGGAAGAAGAGGCATCATTTAGCGAAGTTAAAGGAGAGAGAACAGGAGTTGATGGCACAGAATTCAATAAAGGGAAATGCAGCTTTTGGGTATTGGAGAGCAGTACCAGTAATCAAAGCACCACAAGCTCAGACTTGTAGCTGTAAAGAAGATAGAGTAAGGAGCGAGCGTGGTTTCATTGGGGGAGGGACTTTGCAAGATAGGATATGAAGCACAGAAGGCAACAGCACTACTTTTTGTTTTCATCAATGCTGGTGTAGACACTTGAGCCATATTCAAATGTAGATTGCTGACTTTAGCCTGGAGTAAGGATAGGAGATAAATTTGTTTCATGTCACATTTAACAGCAAAACTACTTAATTCACATTTTCCAAAACAATACGAGAACTGAAACCAGGGCCTAATTCACCGCTTCCATTGTGTCCAGGAGATTTCTTCAGGATGGTTCGTAGGCTGTTGACACCTCTATCATTGGATGGAGCTAGGGACACCCCAGTGACCCTCTGTGAATTACTTGCTGGACACCTTGAGGACAGAGTCATTCCTGTCTGTAGCAACCTGGATGCCACAATTGATGTAGTTCCAAGTGATGCTTCCAATACCCAGTCAAGTAATGTTATGTGGGTTCAGCTTTAGTTTTTGCAGCTTGATGATGTGGACAGAGTGCTTGTGATTATGCATCCAGTGATGTAACCTCTTGTCCCTTGCCCCCCATGGTTGTTGGGGCATAATTGGGCATAACTGGGCAGGTTCAGGGTTTGTTGGGGCATAACTGGGCAGGTTCAGGGTTTGGTGAACACGTCTTTGGATGAGGAGGTGGTACCAGATGCCTTGAATGAAGTTATGGTCTGGCCATTGCTGGGAAAAAACAAAACCTCCCTGGACCCAAAAGCAAATACTTCCCTGTCACAAATGCCCCCTTTTTGGGCAAGGTACTTGTGAAGGTTGTGATGACAAAGCTGCAGGAATTCCTGGAGGTAACTGATTATCTATACCAGTGTTTCCCAAACTTGGGTCTCCAGCTGTTTTTGGACTACAACTCCCATCATCCCTAGCTAGCAGGAAAAGTGATCAGGGATGATGGGAGTTGTAGTCCAAAAACAGCTGGAGACCCAAGTTTGGGAAACACTGATATACCCATTTCAATCTGAGTTCAGACAAGGATTGGAAAGCAAATCTGCTTTGGTGGTCATCTGATGGATGACCTCTTTTGAGTGAGGGAATAGCAGGGGGAGGGAGATCCTGTTGCTCTTACTAGATTTCTATTCAGCTTTTGATACCATCAACCATGGTATCAAACTGGACTGTCTACGGGTGATGAGTATGGAAGGCAACATTGGATGAGTACTTCTCAGCCCCCTGGCTCTTGAGAAATGGGATGCCACAGGGCAGTATGCATTGGTAATTAAAACCTGCATAACACTTTTTGGAGAGAACATCAGGAGTTTTGGAGCAATGAGTCATCAGTACACTGATGATGCCCAACTCTATTTCTCTGGAACAACTGAATCAAAAATGGCTGTGGAGGACCTGGAGCAGTGTCAAAAGTGGATCTAGGACAGTGCCACTGGTTCTGCCACACTGGGTACTGAGCCTAGGGGGTGCTGCAGGGCATCACAGCTGTGATGTAGAATGGAAGGCAAGGGAGGGTGCCAGATTTTGGACTCACATGGGGCACTGCTGAAATCTGAAAGACCAAAGTCTGCCCCTGCCAGTGTCTAGATGCAGTGGTAGTTTGAATTCTGGCAAGACAAGAGGCTCTATGGACTGTCTCTCTCCATACCAATCACCCTGTGTCCAGAGATTGGCTGAAGGGTCCTACTGGTGGTTCGGCCAATGCGTGTTGCTTATTGCACTGGGACCCAGAACAGCACCTTCTTTGTGGAACTCCTTTCCCTTGGAATCATGAGTGACTGTGATGTCAGTGCCTTTCTGCTAGTTGGTGAAAGCCCATTTGTTCTTAAAAGCCTCTGGAGGCTGATTTTTGTTCTTCTCCCAACTTGCCTCTTTTTTGTATTGTTGATAATGCATTTTAAGGAATTATTATAATGTTTAAATTATATCTTCTTGCTGTCTTATTTATTTTGTTTTACTATGTTTTTATATATGCTGTAAGCTGCCCAGATGGGCGGTGTGTTGTTGTTGTTGTTGTTGTAGTTGAAGTAGTAGTAGTAGTAGTAGAAGTAGTAGTAGTAGTTATTACCAATGTACATTTTTATGGAAATCACTTTGGAGTCTGCTTTGGAGGATACATACATATGCCTTGACTGATATCCACTCTTGTGTATAGTGACATCTTTACTGTCAGCTGGTCCCAAGTCCATTCATAGCATCTTGAAGCTACTGTCCCCACTTGACTGAGTTCTCTCCAGATCACAGCCGATGCTCTTTCCACTGGATACTGCTGGCTCTTGTCAAATGAAATTCACATGCTGAAATAAATTGTTACTATAAACCCTCAGAACAGTTATTCTTGCCTGCCTGAAAGCTGAAGTGTTAATTCACAGGGTGTGTTTTTTTAGAAGCCAGTGTACTGAAGACGGAGAGGCTTCTAATTAATCATTGTATATTTGTGTATCCAGAACACTGAAATATTTATGAAAGAAGTCAAGAACCTTAGAAGGAAGGAAAGGCCAGGATATAAATCTAAATAAATAAAACTTGTAACAGGCACATCTTGTAGGATTAAATTAAATTAACACAGAGGATTATTAATGAGTGTGCTGTAATAAAAGGACCCTGTTAGTCTTAAGCCAGTTTTTTTTTAAGTCCCTACTAATATCACAAGGTTTATTTTCTAATTAAAACTTTTTAAATCAATCTTTGCTTCTGTAGTGATTGACATGGAACTCCTGCAGTTCTGAGGCAAGATGTGACCTGATGAAGATGCCTAATGCTATTGGTCCATCTAGTCGCATGATGTCTATTCTGCCTGGCAACAGTTTTCTAAGGCAGAGGTTCCTAAATGGTGGTCTGTGGACCCCCAGGGTGTTGCGTAACCAAGCCAGGGGGTCTGTGCCACCATTCACATAACAAAAACTACCATAGAGATATCATTTTTTTCAATAGTAGGGGGTCCTTGGCTTGGCATATGAAAAACAGGGGTTCTGCAGTACTTAGCTAATTGGGAACCACTGTTCTGAGGCAATGATGCAAATCATGAGGCCTTCCAGATGTTTCTGGACTGAAGCTGTCACCACCCTAGACTAATGGAGCTGATGGAAGTTGACAACACCTAGCGGGCCACAGGTTCTGTTGTTGTTGTTTAGTCGTGTCCTACTCTTCATGACCCCATGGACCAGAGCACGCCAGGCACTTCTGTCTTCCACTGCATCCCGCAGTTTGGTCAAACTCATGTTCGTAGCTTCAAGAACACTGTCCAACCATCTCGTCCTCTGTCGTCCCCTTCTCCTTGTGCCCTCAATCTTTCCCAACATCAGGGTCTTTTACAGGGAGTCTTCTCTTCTCATGAGGTGGCCAAAGTCTGTACCCATGCTCTAAGTCATGAGCCTTCCTCATTCACAAAGCTCTGCTATAGGAAATCTTCTTCATCAGGGATACCTAAACTGGAGCTTGAATCTTCTGTATGCAAAAATTATGTGTACTCCACACAAAAATCTAGGCCTCATGCACTATACATTTAAAGCAGTATCATGCTTTTTTTAACCATTATGGCTTACCTCCAAAGAATCCTGAGAACTGCAGGTTGTTAAGTATGCTGAGAGTTGTTAGGAGACCTCTATTTCCCTCACAGAGTTACAACCCCACTTCCCAGGCAACTCATAACAACTCTCAGCAAATGATAGTAGTGTCATGTCTGGTAGGACATCGCTGCTGCTTGCCTCAGTGGCACTGGGATGGGGCAATGTCAGAGCTGTGGAGACCTTCACTGCCAATCCCATGCTCCCATCACATACCCACAGAGCCCTGACCTGTCATTGCCCTGCCACAGCCCCATCGAAGTAAGCAGCAGTGATGCCAAGTGTACACCCAGATCTCCACTGCCAATTCCATATCTACAATCTGTCTCCATGGTTGGGCACACATATCCTTCTGAATATCAGCTGCTGGAAGCCACAGGAGAAGAGAATGCTCTTGTGCTAGGGTCCTGCTTGCCGTTTTCCCACGGGCATCTGTGTGGGCACTGTGAAAACAGGATGCTGGAGCCAGTGTGGTGTAGTGGTTAAGAGCAGTGGATTCATAATCTGGTGAACTGGGTTCGCGTCTCCGCTCCTCCACATGCAGCTGCTGGGTGACCTTGGGCTAGTCACACTTCTGTGAAGTCTCTCAGCCTCACTCACCTCTCAGAGTGTTTGTTGTGGGGGAGGAAGGGAAAGGAGAATGTTAGCCACTTTGAGACTCCTTAGGGTAGTGATAAAGCGGGATATCAAATCCAAACTCTCCTTTTTCTATTTTTTTTAATAAATATTTTTTATTAAGGTTTCAACAAAATTAACAAAACACAACATAAACACAACACAAAACATAATAAAACATAAAACATATATAAGTTCAATTCTTAATTTCTTGTAACTTACTTTCCCGACTTCCTCATACCTCCCCTTTCTGTATTCCAATTTCAAATTTATCTTCAGCAAATCCTTCCCTTATTTTAAGCTTACTTTTAATATTACTTACTTTCCTTAATTTAACCATTATCGCTATTAACTCCTTCATTTCTAATCCAACATCATTTTGTTGTTGTTGTTGTTGTTTAGTCGTTTAGTCGTGTCCGACTCTTCGTGACCCCATGGACCAGAGAACGCCAGGCACCTCTGTCCTCCACTGCCTCCCGCAGTTTGGTCAAACTCATGCTGGTAACCTCGAAAACACTATCCAACCATCTCGTCCTCTGCCGTCCCCTTCTCCTTGTGCCCTCCATCTTTCCCAGCATCAGGGTCTTCTCCAGGGAGTCTTCTCTTCTCATGAGGTGGCCAAAGTACTGGAGCCTCAGCTTCACAATCTGTCCTTCCAGTGAGCACTCAGGGTTGATTTCCTTCAGTATGGAGAGGTTTGATCTTCTTGCAGTCCATGGGACTCTCAAGAGTCTCCTCCAGCACCATAATTCAAAAGCATCAATTCTTCGGCGATCAGCCTTCTTTATGGTCCAGCTCTCACTTCCATACATCACTACTGGGAAAACCATAGCTTTAACTATACGAACCTTTGTTGGCAAGGTGATGTCTCTACTTCTCAAGATGCTGTCTAGGCCTGTCATTGCCCTTCTCCCAAGAAGCAGGCGTCTTTTAATTTCGTGGCTGCTGTCACCATCTGCAGTGATCATTGAGCCCAAGAAAGTAAAATCTCTCACTACCTCCATTCCTTCCCCTTCTATTTGCCAGGAGGTGATGGGACCAGTGGCCATGATCTTCGTTTTTTTGATGTTGAGCTTCAGACCATATTTTGCGCTCTCCTCTTTCACCCTCATTAAAAGGTTCTTTAATTCCTCCTCACTTTCTGCCATCAAGGTTGTGTCATCTGCATATCTGAGGTTGTTGATATTTCTTCCGGCAATCTTAATTCCGGCTAGGGATTCATCCAGCCCAGCCTTTCGCATGATGAATTCTGCATATAAGTTAAATAAGCAGGGAGACAAAATACAGCCTTGTCGTACTCCTTTCCCAATTTTGAACCAATCAGTTGTTCCATATCCAGTTCTAACTGTAGCTTCTTGTCCCACATAGAGATTTCTCAGGAGACAGATGAGGTGATCTGGCACTCCCATTTCTTTAAGAACTTGCCATAGTTTGCCGTGGTCGACACAGTCAAAGGCTTTTGCATAGTCAATGAAGCAGAAGTAGATGTCTTTCTGGAACTCTCTAGCTTTCTCCATAATCCAGCGCATGTTTGCAATTTGGTCTCTGGTTCCTCTGCCTCTTCTAAATCCAGCTTGCACTTCTGGGAGTTCTCGGTCCACATACTGCTTGAGCCTTCCTTGTAGAATTTTAAGCATAACCTTACTGGCGTGTGAAATGAGTGCAATTGTGCGGTAGTTGGAGCATTCTTTGGCACTGCCCTTCTTTGGGATTGGGATGTAGACTGATCTTCTCCAATCTTCTGGCCACTGCTGAGTTTTCCAAACTTGTTGGCATATTGAGTGTAGCACCTTAACAGCATCATCTTTTAAAATTTTAAATAGTTCAGCTGGAATACCATCACTTCCACTGGCCTTGTTATTTGCAGTGCTTTCTAAGGCCCATTTGACTTCACTCTCCAGGATGTCTGGCTCAAGGTCAGCAACCACACTACCTGGGGTGTACGAGACATCCATATCTTTCTGGTATAATTCCTCTGTGTATTCTTGCCACCTCTTCTTGATGTCTTCTGCTTCTGTTAGGTCCTTTCCACTTTTGTCCTTTATTATGGAAATCTTTGTACGAAATGTTCCTTTCATATCTCCAATTTTCTTGAACAGATCTCTGGTTCTTCCCATTCTATTGCTTTCCTCTATTTCTTTGCATTGCTCGTTTAAGAAGGTCTTCTTGTCTCTCCTTGCTATTCTTTGGAAATCTGCATTCAATTTCCTGTATCTTTCACCATCTCCCTCGCATTTTGCTTGCCTTCTCTCCCCCGCTATTTGTAAGGCCTCATTGGACAGCCACTTTGCTTTCTTGCATTTCCTTTTCATTGGGATGGTTTTCGTTGCTGCCTCCTGTATAATGTTACGAGCCTCCATCCATAGTTCTTCAGGCATTCTGTCCACCAAATCTAAATCCTTAAACCTGTTCCTCACTTCCACTGTGTATTCATAAGGGATTTGACTTAGATTGTATCTTACCGGCCCAGTGGTTTTTCCTACTTTCTTCATTTTAAGCTTGAATTTTGCTATAAGAAGCTGATGATCTGAGCCACAGTCAGCTCCAGGTCTTGTTTTTGCTGACTGTATAGAGCTTCTCCATCTTTGGCTGCAGAGAATATAATCAATCTGATTTCGATGCTGCCCATCTGGTGATGTCCATGTGTAGAGTCGTCTCTTGTGTTGCTGGAAAAGCGTGTTTGTGATGACCAGCTTGTTCTCTTGACAGAACTCTATTAGCCTTTGCCCTGCTTCGTTTTGATCTCCAAGGCCAAACTTGCCAGTTGTTCCTTTTATCTCTTGACTCCCTACTTTAGCATTCCAATCCCCTATAATGAGAAGAACATCCTTCTTTGGTGTCACTTCTATAAGGTCTTGTAAGTCTTCATAGAATTGGTCAATTTCAGTTTCTTCAGCACAAGTAGTTGGTGCATAAACTTGGATTACTGTAATGTTAAAAGGTCTGCCTTGGATTCGTATCGAGATCATTCTATCATTTTTGAGATTGCATCCCAGTACAGCTTTCACCACTCTTTTGTTGACTATGAGGGCCACTCCATTTCTTTTACGGGTTTCTTGCCCACAGTAGTAGATATGATGGTCATCCGAACTGAATTCACCCATTCCCGTCCATTTTAGTTCACTGATGCCCAGGATGTCAATATTTATTCTTGCCATCTCACTTTTGACCACATCCAACTTACCCAGGTTCATGGTTCTTACATTCCAGGTTCCTATGCAATATTTTTCTTTACAGCATTGGACTTTCCTTTCGCTTCCAGGCATATCCGCAACTGAGCGTCCTTTCGGCTTTGGCCCAGCCGCTTCATCAGCTCTGGATCTACTTGTACTTGCCCTCCGCTCTTCCCCAGTAGCATGTTGGACGCCTTCCGACCTGAGGGGCTCATCTTCCAGCGTCATATCTTTTATATGCCTGTTGTCTTTGTCCATGGAGTTTTCTTGGCAGGGATACTGGAGTGGCTTGCCGGTTCCTCCTCCAGGTGGATCACGTTTGGTCAAAACTCTCCACTATGACCTGTTCATCTTGGGTGCCCTGCTCGGCATAGTTCATAGCTTCTCTGAGTTCTTCAAGCCCCTTCGCCACGGCAAGGCAGTGATCCATGAAGGGGAACATCATTTTAACACTCATTAATTTTGCTATATTTCTTTAAATAGTCCTTAAATTTTCTCCAATCTTCTTCCGCCGTTTCTCTTCCCTGGTCTCGGATCCTGCTCGTCATCTCGGCCAAACCCATATAGTCAATCACCTTCATCTGCCATTCTTCCATGGTGGGTAAATCTTGTGTCTTCCAGTACTTTGCGATGAGTATTCTTGCTGCTGTTGTAGCATACATAAAGAATGTTCTGTCCTTTTTAGACACCAATTGGCCGACCATGCCCAGGAGAAAGGCCTCTGGTTTTTTAGAAAACGTGTACTTAAGTACCTTTTTAATTTCATTATAAATCTTTTCCCAGAAAGCCTTAATCCTTGGGCACGTCCACCAAAGGTGATAAAAATCTCCTTCAATTTCTTTACATTTCCAACATTTGTTATAAGGCAAATGATAGATTTTTGCAAGCTTGACTGGGGTCATGTACCATCTGTAAATCATTTTCATAATATTTTCTCTTAAGGCATTACATGCTGTAAACTTCGTCCCAGTGGTCCACAACTTTTCCCAGTCAGCAAACATAATTTTATGACCAATGTCATAACTCTTCTTTTTCTAGACAGGCCATTGGCGGGCTCCATGTCTCTTTACAGTTTCCTGCAGGACCTTTTGAAGATGCTTGGGGCAGCCAATCATCAAGACTGTTCCAAAACAATGAAGAAATATATAATCATAGTTCTGTGAATTAACTCATGCATGGGCAAGGCTGGTAAGGGAGAACAAATATGGGACAGGTGTGCAGTTGCTCAGCCAAATCTTGGCCATTCACCTTGAATGCAAGAACCTGCTCAGTTAGTTTTGTGTCTTAGAAATATGTAACAGTGGATACAAAAATGCTCACTGCAGGAAACCTCATTTGGGCACTTTGTGCCAGCTAACAAGAGTTCTGAGCAGTAAAGTGGGTCAGATTCAGATTTTTAAAGAAAGGTGCTGGAGGGGTTGGGTCAAGATCTCCTTCTTTGTGGTAAGAAGCAACAGACTGTGACAGGGTGAAGGAGGACATCCCAACAAAAGCAACATTGTTCTTTAGGTTCATTATAAGTAATATTGAACATAGGAAGCTTCCTTAAATCAAGCCAAACCATTGGTCTATGTAGTTCATTATCCTCTTCATTGACTGGCAGGTGCTCCCCACAGTGTCAGGCAGGAGTCTCTCCCAGCCTAGTGGAATTGAGAGGAATTAGACCTGGGAACTTCTGCATGCTCCACCACTGAGCTAAAGTCCTTCCCCTTAATCGATGTCATGCTTAGGCTGCAATCTTATGCATGCTTACTTGAGAATAAGGGGCTGTCCACATTTCCGCTTGTCCCTGGCCTAGAAAGCATGGGGCCAAGAGGTTTTCTGCTTGCCCTGTTCTTTCTAGGCACAGTTCCCCAGGAATACCCTCTCTTTACCACTGAATCGGAGCAAAAAGTCAATGCACAGAAAATCCAATGGACGTTTGCTTCATTCAGAGGTAAATAGGAGCTTTTCCCTGGGGGGAAACAGCAGAACAAGCGGAAAGCTCAGAGGCCTCAGTGGAACTTACCGCTGAGTAGACAGGCATAGGGCTTCTGCTGATGATGACACAAGGCACTTTCACAGTCCTATGTCTTCCTAACAACCCTTGACAAATAAGGCTAAGGAGATCATAGCAGCCCCTAACCCTGTTGAATCTCTCTTGCTGGAGGGAATTTGCTAATAAGATTGGGATTTCTCTAGAAGTGACTGTGTCATCTGAAGTTAAGCATTTCTTTGTGTGTTTCACCCCCCTGGTTTTCAGCACCATCAGTTGTTAAATTAATATTTATTGGTACAATGGCTTTTGGCACCAATATGGCATAATATTAACAAGCTCAAATAGTTCCTGAACAACATTACCAACCCAGTCTTATATGATGTTTTCTTTTCTTCTCCTTTTTTTCATTTTAAATGGCTCAAAATAGAAACAACAATAATAACACAGATCATGAGAAATAGCTTCTTTGTTTGAAAAAACTGGATAGATCATGAGAAATAGCCTCTTCGTTGGCCTCTTTGCTTCCTCACTAGGGACTCATTCATTTTCGAATATGACTGGTAATCATTTACAGCTTTGCCACTCTAAAGGTTATTGTGGATAAAAAGTAATCCCTAAACACCCAGACAAAATATGATTTTGTCTGTGACATCTTCTCTATAGTTGAAACCTTGACACAGATTGCAGGATTAATGCCATAAATTTCATTAGAAAATTGCACCTGGTTGATCTGACATTCCATAAATGTAACAAAACCATCCCCCATACCCACCATCTTGGAAGATGAAACTTTGTCTAAGGAGGAAGAACATCCTACAAACTGTTAGAGTAACTTGATACAGTGACCCATGCTGCTCTGCTTGTGCAACAGGTTGTGTAACTTTCTGCACAAGGGAAATATGAGAATAGCTAGAGAATCTACCTGTTATGGCACCACATGAATCCCCAACCAGATTAATCTACAAGAGCTTCCTTCGTTCCTCCATCTTAAAAATGAAACTGACTGCAGACAGGACTTGATACCATATCCTTGATACTTCTGCTTGTAGTTCTTCATTTTCATTTTTTTAAAGGAAACCAGCTTCAGAACAAGTTCTGTGTATTTTGTTTAGCTCAAAAGTTCCTCCAATACATTGTATGGTCCTAGCAGGTTATTATTTTATTGTCCCTGCACTGCGTTGCTCTAATGACTCGCCTGTTTGGATTTAGGTGAAGAGATAAATCAGCAATCTTCTTTCTTCTTATTTCCCCAGCAGCTTTTCTTTTGACTCAGGGGTCAGAGGAGTAAATTCAGGACCAGACGAGAGAAATAGAAGGGGGAACACAAAGGGTGTGCGTGTGTATGAGAGAGAGAGAGATGGAATGGGTTGTTCCAGAAAAGCAACCACAGAGAGCTCAAACAATCCAAAGAGAGTAAAGAGTGGGGAAGAACAGCCAGTCAATTAACTTCACATACCTGCATGTGGTTGGTTTGGTTGTTGTTGTTTTTAAAAAAGAGGAATACGAGCAGGGGGCATTATGTTTGGACTAGATTTGTCATGGAACATCACACAGAACATTTTATTTCATGGGATAACAAAGAAAACACTGAATTAGGGCATGAGGGGATCCAGCTGGGAACCTATGTTCTAATTAGACATTTGCTATATACACCGACATCCGATCAATCCTGCAGTCTTGGCATTGACAAAAGATACGCTGAAATAGTGGGGTACTGGCCTGTCTATTCAATGCATACCAGATCCCCACTGAGCTTCACGATGTGAAAAACCCAACATCCTATGTAAACTTCAGTTTTTGCTCATAGCCAAGGCTAAAGGACAATCTGATGATGAAATCAATACAGCCATGTGTGGAACTCAGACAGACCCTCTGTGTTATTGAGACACTCAGTCAGAAGACACTTGAGGATGACCAGAACAAACTCCTGCAGGTTCGCCCACACTTCATCCATGAACCAGTCAACATTCATACTCTGTGGGGAACATGATATGCCGCTGTAATGTCTCTGAACAGTGAACATCTTTTGCTTTTATATGGTAAAAACCTATCACAAGAGAAAAGGAAATAGCTAAACTATAATGGTAGCCTTAGGGCTCTGCCACACTTCCATTTGCCCCGCTGCTTTCCCCCGTGGCTTAGTGCTGAATTGGAACAAACGGCAATTGGGTTTTCTTGCTATTTGTTCTGATATGTAGTGCTAAACAAAGGATTTTACAGAAGAAAGGGGCAGGGCAAAAGCAAAGGTTGTGGGTTTTTTTTTTGCTGCTTTATTTATTCTTTATGACTGCTTTTGTTATGTTGCAATTATGTAATTTTTTTCCCATGTTGTAAGCTTCCTTGAGCATGGTTTGAACACTGGAAAGACAGCATGCAAATACAATTACGTATGTATTTATGTATGTTTGTAAAACCACTAGAAAGCATGGGACAAGCAGAGGTGTGAACAAGCCCTTAGATTATATTGCATGGATATTGATATGGCCACGAAAGAAACATGTGGATCTACCATGATCAGTTCTCTAGCTTTTTCTGAGCCTATATGGAAAGCAGCCTATATCGAAAGCACATTTCCAGTTCCAGTTCAAAGGGCTGGTATTAACCTTTAAGACCCTAAATAGTTTGGGACCAGATTATCTAAAGAACAATCTGTACCCAAATGATCCTGCCTGTAATTTAAGGTCTGTATCTGAAGTACTGCTTGTGTGCTCAGCTGCGAAATCTGTCAAGCTGGCAAGCACACGAGATAGGGCCCTCTTGGTAGTAGCACTAGACCTGTGGAACCCCCTCCCAGTTAATATTCATTTGTCCCCTTCAGTTCTGGCATCCGAAACAACCTTAAACCTAAGTTTATTACTATTGCCTTTTCTTAAGAGAATATTGTGATCTAATTCCAAATCTTTCATGTGTCTATTTGCCAGTTTCTGCAGGAGTTTCTATTAATGCATTGTTTTGTGATGGCTCCACCTTGAACTAGCAATTAATAAACAGATGGAACAAAGAAGTAAATTCTATCATACATTGACCATGGATGAATGGCCAAACTATCTTATCCTCTTGGTGGGATGATGCAGATGCCCAAGTTATCCCAGCATGCAGAAACTCGCCATGGCCATAGTTTAGTTACCTAGATTGTTTTGAAGGCTTGCTAGCTCTTGAGCAGATTAAATTTGTCCATATATCTTCTGCTACTGTATCTTACAGTAGTGCCATGGGGGGGGGTAGGTTATTGGGCTAATTATTTCTCAGGCAGGATCAGTCCTGCTTCTCATTCTCTCTTTCTGAATCCTCCCACCTTCTTTTACACTTAATGGACCGAGCTGAAATCCAGATCTTAACATCTCTTAGAGTGAAACTTGATTTATATGAATGGCATTTATCATTGTAATGACATGAGGCAAAACAGCTTTCTAAGCACTTCTGTTGCTCCTGAACTTTACAACTTCAGTTCATCTCTATTCAAAGCATTGTGCTGCTACAGATGGAATGCTTCTTTAATAATACAGGGCTGAGATCAGTCAAGAATGAAGTTGATAGACAAAATAGGATAATCACCTTCTATACTACCCTGAGCTCCTTGAAGTGAAGGGTGGAGATGGAAACATCATAAATAAATCAGCAAGCCAATGACGCAGTGGCTAGACTGCTGGCCTGTCGTGTAGGAGACTGATGTTTGAGTCCCTCTGAAGCCATTGGATATTTCGGTGGGAGAAGTTACAGACCATAGTTGAGCATAGGACGGGAAAGCAAAATAAGGGCACAGCTTTCATAGTCCATCTTTTTTGTAAGTCTTGCCAAATCCACCTTCCATATGCAGATATAATGAATCTCAGAAGGGAATACATTTATTAGTTGTCTATGGCTTCTAGAAAAGGGGTGGCTAATCCTCAACACCAGGGGCTTGAACCAGCCCCTCAAGCATCTTCTTCTAGCTGTAAGACCCAACTAATTTATGGCATTGGTGCTGAAAAGAAAGAAAAGGGCTGAAGAAGACACAGCGCTGGGGCGAGTAGAGTTCAGTGGCGAGGGTGCAGATCATCCCTTACCCATTTGTCAGGTTGATCATTTGATGAACTTGGAGGGGGCAATAGCTAACCTGCCCAGCTGAATGGCACAAATCAGCTGAGTAAAGGTGACTGTGTACCAGTGTGTGAGGTGTGTATTTGTTGTGCCCTATTTCTCTCTGTATATCTTGTTTGTGTAGGGGTGTGAGAGTTCATGTGGGATTGAGGCATCTAATCATAAGCCTGCACTTTTATCAAAGCTTCTATATTTTGATCAGGGCCTGAATCTTAAAATGAGCTTAAAGATTTTCAAATGTTTCATGCCAGGCAGAAGACTAAAAAACCTTGGCAAAATGTTTTTCCTCCTAAGACAAGGGGCCCCCCTGATTTATAGCAGAAAACAATTCTCAAAGTCATAAAAAGGGAATTACAGGCTGAGAGCGAGGACACTGACCTTGCATGTTACAGAAGATAAAAAAAGCAGAGATAAACAAATTAAGGGTTGGTAAATAGTAAAATAACACCATGTGCCTCCCAGTAAAATGAGCCATATCTTCTTCTCTAGGGTTAAAAAGGCCAAGAGCAGTGAAAAAGGCAACTGGCTTGGCTGGAGAAGAAGAAGCTTCTTTCTATTTTTATTTTGAGGCTGGAAACTGTTCCTTCCTTTTCACTTTGAGAAGGTTTAATTCTTTTAAAAGGCTACCTATGATAATGTATGAAATATATTAGCTTAAATGTAATTATGCAAAGGATTTAAGAAATGCTAGATTCTTATTTCATAGAGTCATATTGCAATAGGAGACCAGAAGGGCAAATGAGCCCAGCCTCCTGCCAGACAGGAGACGCCATCGAGCACTCCTGATATATAGTTGTCAGGCCTTTTTGTTTAGAAACCTTCAAATGAAGGAGATCTTTCAATGTTGATGTGAACTCAAGATCCTTGAAGATAAAAAGTTAAGATTAACCATCTGTTTTGGAAGGCAATAGGGCAAGGAGGGCAAGAGGTGAGCTGGTAATTAAGATTCCTTGTTGAGACACATGTAAGATATATTACTACTTATTTGTCATTTATAGATGGAAGAATATATAGCTCTTTGTGTCCCATAAAAGGACAGAAGGAAATGGGTGTATCTTTTGTGATTGGTTCTAGCAAACAGCCAATAGGAATTTCAACCAGGCTGATTGGACAGAGGCAGCCAAAGGAGGAGCAAGGGGGGCTGGATTAAGGAAATATAAGTGCTGGCCAGAATGGCAGGAGGCCAGGCCAGAGCTTGGTAACCATATACCACTGTGCCTCTCATTTATTTGTCTGACAAATAAATTACTATTTTAATTTCTCTATTGCTGCGTTGAATATTTCATTCCAGCTAAGCGTTAACCACAAGCAGGGTGCTACATTTTATGGTGCCGTCACTCGGATAAGTGGTCTGCTGGAACGCAGCCCCTTCGCCCTACTGGGCAGGGTACAAGAGAGAGGACCTCTAAACTGCTTACCCAGCGCGCACTGGTAAATTTTTCCAGGGGGAACGCAGAAGTCTCGTCTGTCTGATACCCTGCTCACTGGCGGCGACGGACCGGGGGGAACCAGAGAAATAAACAGGGAACCAGCCAAGGGTAAGTGCACAAAGGGGTTTTTGGCCCTCCAATTAATTGGGAGGAAGAGAAGTCTTGATCAAACTTCTGCGTCTCAGTAAGGGGGAACTGAGTACGCTAGGTGGTTGGGTACATCAGATGTTGGTCTGGTGGAGGAAAAGGGAAAAATTGGGAGGTAGAGTGTGGTGAAGTATCCAGCGCATTGTATGTGTGAGAAAGTACAGAGCAATCTGTAGCTGACCTGAGTGTGGAGTGGGCAGTACTTCGGTTCCCAGTAAGGCGACTTCATCTGGGCAAGGAACCTCACAAAGCGCATGTTTGAGTGACTGAGTGGATACTTCACAGGGCCATACAATGGGAGTTGGGGGTTCAAAGGGGGGAAATACACCTCTTGAATGTATGTTAAATAATTTTAAGAAAGCCTTCTCAGGGGCATATGGAGTCAAAATGACGCCAGAGCGCTTGAGAACGTTATGTGAACTAGAATGGCCAAAACAAAATACTGGATGGCCATCTCAGGGAACCTTTGATATAAATTTAGTAAGCAAACTTTGGACTGATATCGCCAAAGAAACTGGAGGGTGCCCAGAACAATTTTCATATATAGATTCTTGGCTGAGCACATTAAATAATAATCCTCCATGGATAAGGAAATGCAAAGTCAAATGATGCAAATTATTGGCTGTAAAAGCCGAAGCTAGGAAAGGAATCTTGCCAAATAAACTCAAACCCATTTTTGAGGGGCCAGAGGAAGAGGTGCTTTCACCTCCACCCTATGCGCCACGCCGAGGGGAGCCTAATCCAAACACTCCACCAGTTGTAACCCCAAGGCAAGAAACTGGAATGAATAATGGGGGTGGAGTCACAGAGCTTGATTCCTTGATAGATTATGATAAATATCTTCAGGAGGCATTGGAGTCCTATAATAAAGCCCAAGCAGAAGTGGTTATTCCACCTGTGACTCCTAATAGACCTCCATCTACAGTCTCCTTTAGTGGAACAACTGATTGCCCACCCCATGCGTAATTTTTATTAGTTTACATAAATCAAAATACAAGACAGACTATAATATTCCACTTAGTATCACACATATTTTAAAAGTGACTTCCTCCAACCTTTCCACAAATCATCCGTATTAATAAAGGCAAATAATTCCGCATTTCTTATTTTGTAATGCCGTTAATCATTCTAGTTCATCTGTTTTTCTTTAGACATTACCCTTTGCTTCTTACAGAGCTCCCTTAAAACCCACTAGTGTTATCTGTCCATCGCTTAAATTTTCCAGATATTTCGTAAGACTTTCCCAATCTTTTACAAACCTCTGGTCTTTTATATATCTGATTTTCCCTGTCATCTTATCCATCTCCACATAATCTAGTAATTTTGATCTCCATTCCTCAATTGTCGGCAAACCCTCTAATTTCCAATTTTTAGCTAACAGGACCCTTGCTGCCGTTGTTGCGTACTGAAACAGCTTGTAGTCTTTCCTTTTTATCTCCCTTCCTACCAGGAATGCCTCGGGTTTTTTAACAAAGGTATAGCTTAAAATTTTCTTCATTTCATTATACACACTCTCCCAGAACCCTTTAACCTTTTGGCATTCCCACCACATATGGTAGAAGGTCCCCTCTCTTTCCTTGCACTTCCAGCATTTATTACAGGATCCGTACATTCTGGCTAATTTAACGGGAGTCATATACCAACGGTAGAACATTTTCATTAGATTCTCCTTAAGTGTCACACAAGCCGTAAACTTAAGATGTTGTTTCCATAGTTTTTCCCATTCTTCGAAGTAGATGTTACGGCCAAAGTCTTTGGCCCAGTGTGTCATTACCGGCTTGACTTCCTCATCAATTAGATTCCAGTCCAGTAACTGATTGTACATTTTAGACAAAGTTTTTATATTATTTTCCAGGATCTCAATTTGGAATCTAGAGTTTTTATCAGCATATCCTTTATCTTTGATATCTTTCCTAAACGTGTCATTTATCTGGAAGTAATGTAGCCAATCATAAACTTGGTTCTTGACTTGCTCGTACGGCCTCATTTTCCACTTTCCTTCCTCTTTCATGACCAGTTGTTCATATGTGGCCCAATTGGCCCTCATATTGGTCTTTTTAACGGACATAACCTCTAATGGTGACAGCCAGTGGGGTGTTTTAGGTTCTAGCACGTCTTTATACCTTTCCCATACCTCAATCAGTGGGCCCCTAAATATGTGATTTCCAAATTCCTTATGCGTTCTCCTCCGCCCATGCCACAAGTAGGCGTGCCACCCAAATCGATTGTCGTGGCCCTCTAAGTCCAACACTTCTCTGTCCTCCAAATTGATCCATGTCTTTACCCAGCATAGGCATGATGCCTCGTAATATAATTTCAGATCTGGCAGGGCGAAGCCTCCCCTTTCCTTCACATCCGTCAACAATTTAAATTTTATTCTGGGCTTCTTCCCCTGCCAGATGAATTTTGAGATCTCCCTATGCCAGACTTTAAATATCCTTGTACCTTGGATCACTGGGATATTTTGGAAGAGAAATAATATTCTTGGAAGTACGGACATTTTAATTGTGGCTATTCTACCCCAAAATGACAATCTGAGCCTGCCCCACGTTTCTATATCTTTCTTAATTCCTTTCCATACTATTTCATAATTATTTTTAAATAAATCTATATTTTTTGGCGTTACCCATACTCCTAGATATTTCACCCTCTTAGTCACCTCTAATTCCGTTTCTCTTTGTAGTTCTTCAACTTTGTCCTTGTGCATATTCTTAACTATCATTTTTGTTTTCCTCTTATTAAGTTTGAAGCCCGATACTTTTCCAAATTGATCAAATTCTTCAAGTACCTCTTTTGTTGAGTCTAATGGATCTTCCATTGTTACAACCAGATCGTCAGCGAAAGCTTTAATTTTATATTCGTTCTGACCGACCCTTACTCCTTTTATTTTTTTGTTGTCTCTTATGGAATTAAGTAAGACCTCTAATACCATTACAAACAGTAATGGGGACAGTGGGCATCCCTGTCTTGTTCCTTTTGTTACTATTATTTCTGCCGTCTCTACATTGTTAATTATGAGTCTTGCCCTTTGTTCTGTGTAGATTGCTTTTATCCCGTTGTAAAATTCAGTGCCCACTTCCATATGTTCCAATTGTTTCAGCAGGAAATCCCAGATTACATTATCGAACGCTTTCTCGGCGTCCACGAATAACAACAAACCTTGTTTATCGCACCTGTCTGTTAAGTATTCTATGATGTTTATTATGTTTCTTATGTTGTCTTTCATTTGCCTACCCGGCAAAAAGCCGGCTTGGTCTTTGTGTATACTTTCTACCAGAATGTCTTTTAATCTCTTTGCTAGGATTCCCGCAAAGATCTTGTAGTCTATATTTAACAGGGAAATCTGTCTATAATTTTTGATCTGCTGTAAATCTGAGTCTTGTTTAGGAATTAATGTGATCAATGCCTCCTTCCACGTCTCTGGTAGTTCTCTTTCTTTGAGGATGTTATTCATTACTTCTTGCAATGGGGTCAGCAGAACTGGTTCCATCTCCTTATAGTATCTGCCAGTAAACCCGTCCGGGCCTGGGGCTTTCCCATTTTTTAAGTTCTTAATTGTTGCTTTGATTTCTTCCATCTCAATTAGAGCGTTCAGCTTCTCTTTTTCTACTGTGGAAATCTTATTGATGTTCTTAGCTTTTAAATATCTCTCTATTTTCCTCATGTTATTCCTTTCTGTGTTTTTGAAGAGTCCTCTGTAAAAATCCAAAAAGGCCTTCCTTATTTCATTGGGCTTATTTATCTCTTCTCCTTCTACCTCAATTTTGTTTATTGTATTCTGCTCCTTCCTTTTTTTTAATTGCCAAGCCAATAGCTTCCCAGATTTATTAGCATATTCGAAGTTCCTTTGTCTTAATTTTTTAACTTTCCATTCTATCTCTCTATTTATCAACATCGCGTACTGGGATTGTAAAACTTTAATGTTCTCTTTTATTTTCTTATTTTTGGGATTTTTGGTTAATTTCTGTTCATTCTCCAATATTTGTTGTAAAATTTCTTTTTTCCCTTTTTCTCTCTTTTTATTCTTGATTGCATTATGTTGGATAAAGAAGCCCCGCATCACCGCCTTGCCTGCATCCCACACCACCTTTGGTTTTGTACCATTACCTAAATTATCTTCAAAATATTCTCTTAACCTGTTTTGAGCTTTCTCTATTATCTCTTGGTCGTCCAGTAAATAATCTTTCATTTTCCATCTATTTAACCTTCTTTCCAGCCCCTTCAGTTCCATTTTTACTGGGTTGTGGTCGGATATTGTTTTAGCCTGTATCCCCACCCTTGCGGCTCTTGGGATTAATTCTGCCGAAATCCATATCTGATCTAATCTTGAAAATGAGTCATTGGGTTCTGAATGATAAGTGTGTTGTTTTTCCAAGGGGTACTTAAATCTCCAAATATCCACTAGATTGCAGTTCTGGACCAAAGAGAAAAAGGTTCTAGGTAGTTTTCCTTCTGTACTTTTTGTGTCCCTTTGCCTGTCCAACTCTAACGACACCACGCCGTTCATATCTCCCAAAAGTATAATTTTCTGATCAGCGTAATCAGATAACTTTCCTTCTAGCCTCCTAAAGAACTCTGACTTGTTAACATTCGGCGCATATATCCCCACTACTATTACCTTTTCTCCTTGCCAATTAATTTGTACTGCTACTATCCTTCCTTCTTCATCTTTAAATAATTGTTTCGCTTCGATTTGTTTATTAATATAGATGACCACCCCCCTTTTTTTACTCCGATCTGACGATACAAATTCATTCCCCAGTCTTTGGTTAGTCAAGACTCTTTTATGTTTCCTCGCTATGTGCGTCTCCTGCAGGCAAATAATATCTAGGCCTTCTTTCTTTAGGATATGCTCAATTTTATTCCTCCTGCCCCTATTGTTCATCCCATTAACATTCCAGCTGTAAATTTTTAACGCCATATTGGTTTCCTAAAGAGAAAGATAGAAAGAAAGATAGAAAACGGCTACTATTTCCCTTTAGACTCCTTCCTCTGCCCCCCCTCCTCTCCCCTTCCTCCTCCCCCGGCCCTCCCACCCCCTCCTCTGGGTTTTCCCCTCCTTCTGCCTCCTCTCCTTTGTCTTCTTCTTTTTGTGGTTTTAGTTCTTTATATTTTCTTAAAAATTTGCTTGATTCTTCTGGATTTGTCAATTTTTGCCTCTTGCTCCTATATGTGAATGAAATTCCTTCAGGGAACTCCCACTTGAATTCAATATTATTTCTTTTCAGTATCTGTACCAGTTCTTTATAGGGGTCCCTAAGTTTTAGAAGCCTAACTGGGATGTCTTTGAAAATAATTATGTAGTTTCCCCCAATGTTTAACCTTTTCTCTCTATTTTTTTGGAGAATCCTGTTCCTCATTTCCCTTTCTTTAAATGTAACTAGACAGTCTCCAACAAATTTTTTATTCCTTACTGATTTGACTTTCAATCTGAAAGCCGATTGGACTGTCTTCTCAACCTCTTCTATTGGGGTCTCTAACCATAGGGCTAGTTCAACTGATTGCCCACCCCAAACCCCTGTACATCCAAGTCCCAGAGAAATATTACAGAAGTTACAGGGAGACCTTGATCGGTCAGCAAGCAATACAGCCAGGCGTATAAAGCTGCTAAAAGAACGCCTTGGGACAGATACCATCCCCTATGATTTGAGGCCCCTAGAGCAAAGTGAAGAGAAAGGTCACGTAGTAGCCCCTCTTAGAAGAGTATTTGATGCACTTGAGGAGCCTGTGCTGGTTAATGGGCAACCCGGACCACGGCCACCTCGAACTTCGACCCTGCAATATATTCCATTCACGACTACGGATCTGATGAATTGGAAAACACACACCCCATCTTTTGCAGAAAAACCTCAGGCTATGATGGACTTGGTGACTTCAATAGTAAATACTCATAGTCCTACTTGGACAGATTGTCGCCAGCTCCTAAATACTCTTTTCACCACTGAGGAAAGGAGAGACATAATTGAAAAGGCACAGATATATTTGCGTGAGCAAGCCAGAGTGGGAAATATTTTTAATATTGATCGTCATCTTCAGGACAACTTTCCCTTGGAAGATCCTAATTGGGATCCAAACAATGCAATTCACCTGGCCAGACTTACCACCTACCGCCAGACACTTGTGCAAGGTATCCGCAGGGCATGCCAGAAGCCCACTAATATGTCTAAAGTCTCAGAAGTAGAACAGAAACCAAATGAGAGTCCGGGAGACTTTTTAGAGAGGCTGCAGGAAGCCTATCGTATATGGACTCCTTTTGACCCTGAAGCCCCTGAAAACAGCAGAATGATTACTGCTACATTTGTGGCCCAGTGCGCTTCTGACATTCGTAAGAAAATTCAGAAATCAGAAGGATGGGAAGGGATGCTGATGAGCCAAATTATGGCCATTGCACGCCGAGTTTATCGGAATAGGGATGAGGCTGAGAAACAAGAGAAGAAGAAGTGGCAGAAGGAAAAGATGGTAATGCTAGCCACAGCAGTGAAGCAAGACTACCGCCCCTTAAATGGAGGGAGAGGGCGAGGAAAGAATCCACCACTGGGAAGGAATCAATGTGCGAATTGCAAGAAGGAGGGTCACTGGAAGCGGGAGTGTCCTGAACCCTTGAGGTTGGAAGAAGTACGCCCAGGCCCAGGCCCAGGCTCCGGCCCAAGAAACCAGGGACGGGGACGGGGAATGATCCGAGATGGAAGATATCAGAGACCTGGACAGGGACGGAGTAGAGACAATTTCATTGGACTGGCAGAAGAGGATTTTACCCAAGACTAGGAACGACCGGACTCCATAAAGTTAGGCTTCCAGGAGCCCACGGTCACGATTCAATTAGGGAGCCATTTAATAGACTTTATGATTGATACTGGGGCTGAATACTCAGTACTCCCAGAACTATTGCAGAAAAAGGCATCCAAAAGTGTAGTCATTAAAAGTGCCACTGGACAGTCAGCTAAGAGGTCTTTCCTCCAACCTTTAGAATGCCAGATTGGGGGACATCGTTTAACCCATCAGTTTTTATATATACCTGAGTGTCCAATACCTCTCTTAGGCAGAGATATGCTGTCCAAATTGCAGGCCCAAATCACCTTCACTCCTCGAGGTCCAGAAATGAAACTGCCATCAAAAGCAGCAGGAATAATTACACTCTCAGTATCTAAGGAACAATCATGGCGTCTAATGTCAGCCTTGCAAGTCCAACCCACATTGGATACAGAATTAAACAAGCTCCTCCGAACTCTACAGGTGCCACCAGGAGTATGGGCCGAAAATAGCCCACCAGGAATGGCTAAGAATATAGCTCCAATTGTAGTAACCCTAAAACCTATGGCTACCCCTGTATCTGTAAAGCAATATCCCTTACCCCGGCGAGCAGCAGAGGGCATCCAGAAACATTTGGACCGCCTATTAAAATATGGTCTGCTTAAGCCCTGCCAATCAGAATGGAACACACCCCTTTTGCCTGTTCGAAAACCTGGGACAGATGAATACAGGCCAGTACAGGACTTGAGGCTCGTAAACCAGGCTATCGAGACCTTGCACCCAAATGTACCAAACCCATATACCTTGCTGAGTTTGATCCCACCAGAAGCAACATTTTTTACTGTATTGGACTTGAAAGATGCATTCTTCTGTTGCCGGCTGGCACCACAGAGCCAACCTATATTTGCCTTCCAGTGGGAAGACCCTTTGACAGGAACAAAAGGCCAGCTAACCTGGACAAGATTGCCCCAGGGATTTAAAAATTCCCCAACTTTATTTGGCACTGCCTTGGCGAGGGATCTAACAAGTTACCCCTCAATACCGGGAGAAAAGGTGGTTCTGCAATATGTGGATGATCTTATACTAGCGGCAAAGGATTTTGATACCTGTAAAGAAGGGACAGAGGAACTGCTCCACTTGCTCTGGGAAGCTGGCTACCGAGTTTCCCAGAAAAAGGCACAGTTATGTTTAGAAAAGGTCAAATATTTGGGCTTTGACATCTCACACCAACAACGAGCATTGAGACCAGAGAGGAAAGAAGCTATTTGCCTTATCAAGGAACCTACCACAAGAAAACAACTTAGAGGATTCCTGGGAACAGCAGGGTTTTGTAGACTATGGATACCTGATTTCAGCAGTCTGGCCAAGCCCTTACATGAAAGCACTCGAGGTGCAGAAAAGGACCCCTTCGTATGGGGACCTGAGCAGAAACAAGCCTTTTTAGTTATCAAACAACGACTTATGGAGGCCCCAGCCCTTGGATTGCCTAATTCGGAAAAACCCTTTCAGCTGTATGTACATGAACAGAATGGGATTGCAGCGGCAGTCCTGACCCAGAGATTAGGAAGTTGGAACCGTCCAGTAGCTTATTTGTCTAAACAATTGGACTCAGTAGCAAAAGGATGGCCTCCATGCCTAAGGGCAGTAGCGGCCACTGCAAGCCTTGTCAAAGAAGCTGATAAATTTACCTTCGGCCAGACGATGTATGTGAATGTACCTCATGCTGTTCTGACACTCATGGAATATAAGGGTAGTTATTGGCTAACGAACCCAAGGATGGCTAGATACCAAGGCCTATTGTGTGAAAATCCCAGGATTCATCTACGAGTAGTGAATATGCTCAATCCAGCGACTTTGCTGCCCCTACCAGAGGTAGATGATGAAGAATCACATGATTGTCTCCAAATAATGGATGAAGTTTATTCCAGTAGACCTGATCTGAAAGATGAGCCATTGAAAAATCCAGATGTTGTATATTATACTGATGGTAGCAGTTACCTGCATGAAGGTGCCAGACGAGCAGGATATGCTGTGGTCACCAATGAGGAAGTTGTGGAAGCTGAAGCTTTGCCTGCTGGCACCTCAGCACAAAAAGCTGAACTTATAGGTTTAACTAGAGCTCTGCAATTGGCAGCCGGATGTAAGGCAAACATCTATACTGATTCTAAATATGCCTTCTTAACCCTGCATGCACATGGAGCTCTATGGAAAGAAAGAGGTCTAATCGGAGCCCACGGGAAGGCCTTGAAATATGGACCTGAAGTAGAAATCCTGTTGGAAGCAGTATGGGCTCCAGAACAGATTGCTGTAATGCACTGCAAAGGTCATGGACGAGGAAGGGATCCAATAACCAGAGGAAATCATGCTGCTGACAAAGCAGCCTGAGAGGCAGCCCAAAAGCCTGTGGGAGGATTTATAGCAGCCCTCATACCAGAGGTAGTTCCAGAAGAAGTCAAACCTCACTATACCCCAGAAGAGAGGAAGTGGGCTGAACAGGAAGGAGCGGTTGTGAAGGATGGTTGGATGATCCTGCTGGACAATAGGATTTATGTACCTCATCATCTAGCAGGCACAATTGTAAGAAATTATCATGAATCTACTCACCTTGGCGGTACTGCAACCAGAGAGAGTCTCAGTCGGAAGTTGTATATTATTAATCTATCACAATTAGCAACTTGCATTTCACAGAAATGTGTTCTTTGTGCTAAAAACAATCCCAGGCAGGGACCGGTACAACCTCCTGGAATTCAGCATGTGGGATACGTCCCCATGGAAAGCCTAATTGTGGACTTCACAGAGCTGGTCCCTTCTAAGGGATTCAAGTATCTCCTTGTGTTTGTAGATACTCTTACCGGATGGGTTGAAGCTTTTCCCACCCGAACTGAAAAAGCACGAGAGGTAACTAAGAGACTCCTCACTGAATTGATCCCGAGGTTTGGATTACCTAGATGCATTGGAAGTGATAATGGGCCAGCGTTCATTGATCAAGTAGTACAAGAAGTATGTCGAGTCCTACAAGTGAAATGGAGACTGCATGCAGCATATAGGCCTCAGAGTTCAGGGAAAACTGAAAGAATGAATCAGACTCTGAAAACCCAATTGGCAAAATTAACCCAGGAAACGGGATTGGGATGGGTAGATGTGTTACCCATAACACTGTTTCGTGTTCGGTGTGCACCCACAAAAAGACTTAAGTTGTCACCTTTTGAGCTCCTGTATGGGAGGCCGCCCTCCTTTGTTCAGGATATTCCAGCTGACCTTAAACAAATAGGAGACCATGTGACACAGGGACAAGTGCAATCTCTCTCCCGTGTTTTTGTTTCTCTTAACAGGTGGGCCCTCGAGCGCACGCCGTGCAGCATTGCCGAGCCGATTCATCAGTTCCAGGCTGGAGATAGCGTATGGGTGAAAGAGTGGAAACGCGATCCACTTGCACCTAAGTGGCGTGGACCTTACACCGTCTTGCTCTCTACTCCAACAGCGGTGAAGGTAGCTGAGGTGACCCCCTGGATTCATCACTCCCGTTTGAAGAAGTCCGAAGGCAGTTGGACATGCAAAGGTGACCCCTCTAATCCTTTAAAACTAACTCTCTCCAAAAACCCCTGTATCTAGCCCTACCGGGAACGGGCTAGGTCACGGGCAACATTTAGACGACCGGCCTGCTGCAGCCACAACCTGGAAGCTGGCTGACCTGCACACGCCTGAAGCTTGAGGAGCGTCTGAACCAGCGACTGTGAACGGGAAGATTCTCTTATACAATTGATTGACTGCCCCCTTGTGGAACAATTATAAGGGATATTACTCATTGGGGATCCTCAGGATATATGTTTTGGTCTTGGTGGTTCCCCATTTCTGTCACTGGGGGAATTATATTGGGGCTAATATTTATTTGCTATCACAATAAGGTAATCTTTTGTGGAAGGAATGCATATGCTAGACATCAACATGATTTTATTATTAATCCTGATCCCTTGGGAAGGGGAAGGGTCCTTGAATCTGACCAAATTTGCTAAATATGGATTCCGCCATGACCACAATATGTGGGTAGGCTTAGCTGAGATGGTAGCCAATGTTGCAAATAGGACTAATTGCCTTGTTTGCTCTCTTGGGCCAGATGATTCAGAGGGAGGTATGCCCTTATTACCAATACTATTAAGTGCCATTGGTATGGTAAGCGAAATGCCACACCAAACAGAAGTACAGAATTTCCCCGGATGGAACTCAACTAAACCAATACGAGTTATACCTGTGCAAGGGGAAATCTGTGTGCATAAATCATCAGATGCAGCTGATCCTACCATGATAGGCTCTTCTCATTGCCACTATACTTGGGATTATATTAAGAATAGTCAAACCTGGGCAAACGGTACTACGTATCGAACTCGGAATACCTTGCCCTGTGCACCTCCTTTTATTCATGCATGGAAAGTGGTATGGAACATAACTGTGACAGAAAAAGGCAATCTAACATACTGCACAGTGAATTCTGTACCCCTTTTGATATTTCGCCTTATGCACTCCACGTACCAAAAACCTCAGACCCGATGGTTGTGGTGGATATGTGGAGAATGGGCATACAAGAAACTCCCTTCCAAATGGAGTGGGACTTGTTTCTTGGGATGGGTATTACCACCAATGTGGATTATGCCCACTAGTTCGGGCAAGCGTACACGAAGAAACGCTGATATTTCTCATATAGCAGGAGGAAGTACCCAAAGTTGGAGCGATACTGATGATTGGCCACCAGAGCGCATTATAGCCTATTATGATCCTGCCTCCTGGAATCCTGGTGAGCTCATACAAGGGGCACGGGATCCTATTTATAATCTAAACAGAATAATTCGATTGCAAGCAGTAGTGGAACTTGTAACCAATGCAACGGCCCAGAGTTTGAGACTTATTGCACAACAGTTGGATGAAAGTAGAGCCGCCATTTTGCAGCTGAAAATGGGAATGGATTATGTACTTGCCAGGCAGGGAGGCCTATGTGGAGTCTTGAACTTGACAGGGAATGCCTGTTGCTTTAACATTTCTGATAATGGTGAGGCAATCCGTGTGTTGGCCACAAAGATGGAGAATATAGCACATGTCCCAGTACAAACATGGGAAGGATGGGATATGGGATGGCTCACCAATTGGTTACCTAATGTCGCAGGACTCAAAGGGATACTATTGTCTTGCTTGTTTTTCTTGACAGTAGTAGTAATGGTTTTATGTATGATGCCATGTATCATTTCGTGTTTTAGAAGTACAATTAGCAAGATGATTTCAAATGAAACTTTACCTCATATCATGGCCCTATACAGAGCTTTACCTCAGGAATATGATGAAGGTCAAGCTATCAAGGACACTTGGGATGAAGGTCCTTGAGCTTGAAAGGGGGGAATGAGGCATCTAATCATAAGCCTGCACTTTTATCAAAGCTTCTATATTTTGATCAGGGCCTGAATCTTAAAATGAGCTTAAAGATTTTCAAATGTTTCATGCCAGGCAGAAGACTAAAAAACCTTGGCAAAATGTTTTTCCTCCTAAGACAAGGGGCCCCCCTGATTTATAGCAGAAAACAATTCTCAAAATCATAAAAAGGGAATTACAGGCTGAGAGCGAGGACACTGACCTTGCATGTTACAGAAGATAAAAAAAGCAGAGATAAACAAATTAAGGGTTGGTAAATAGTAAAATAACACCATGTGCCTCCCAGTAAAATGAGCCATATCTTCTTCTCTAGGGTTAAAAAGGCCAAGAGCAGTGAAAAAGGCAACTGGCTTGGCTGGAGAAGAAGAAGCTTCTTTCTATTTTTATTTTGAGGCTGGAAACTGTTCCTTCCTTTTCACTTTGAGAAGGTTTAATTCTTTTAAAAGGCTACCTATGATAATGTATGAAATATATTAGCTTAAATGTAATTATGCAAAGGATTTAAGAAATGCTAGATTCTTATTTCATAGAGTCATATTGCAATAGGAGACCAGAAGGGCAAATGAGCCCAGCCTCCTGCCAGACAGGAGACGCCATCGAGCACTCCTGATATATAGTTGTCAGGCCTTTTTGTTTAGAAACCTTCAAATGAAGGAGATCTTTCAATGTTGATGTGAACTCAAGATCCTTGAAGATAAAAAGTTAAGATTAACCATCTGTTTTGGAAGGCAATAGGGCAAGGAGGGCAAGAGGTGAGCTGGTAATTAAGATTCCTTGTTGAGACACATGTAAGATATATTACTACTTATTTGTCATTTATAGATGGAAGAATATATAGCTCTTTGTGTCCCATAAAAGGACAGAAGGAAATGGGTGTATCTTTTGTGATTGGTTCTAGCAAACAGCCAATAGGAATTTCAACCAGGCTGATTGGACAGAGGCAGCCAAAGGAGGAGCAAGGGGGGCTGGATTAAGGAAATATAAGTGCTGGCCAGAATGGCAGGAGGCCAGGCCAGAGCTTGGTAACCATATACCACTGTGCCTCTCATTTATTTGTCTGACAAATAAATTACTATTTTAATTTCTCTATTGCTGCGTTGAATATTTCATTCCAGCTAAGCGTTAACCACAAGCAGGGTGCTACAGGATGGCTATGCTGCTGCTGGAATGTGGCCATGGGTGCAGGTGGTCCTTGGGCCACAAAAAGTTAGCCCCTCCCCTGTTTGAGAAGAAAAAGAAAGAACAACAATAGAGTCTATCTTCAAAATGTTGCCCTGAATTTCCATCAGGTTTGGGATGCTAAAGTTGCCATGGGGGAGGAGGGTTTGTGTAAATCAATTATTGCAGCTCTCTTGTGCATTTTTAGGCCTGTTTACAATCAGTGGACTCCTGATCACCTGCTGCTTTTTCAGAAGAGCTTTTAAATGTCACAATCCCGCCAATCAGGGATTTTGAAGTGAATGTGATGATGTTCAGGTGTTGATCCACACCCAGAGGTGGATTTAGAGCAGTGTGACCGGTTCCACTGGTGGCAGTGAACTGACCACTCCTGGAAAAGCCCACTCTGACCCCACTGGTTATGAAAACTAACATCTAATAATAATTTCTTCCTTCATCAAGGAGGTGATCAAGAGTATTGTTCTGCAACAATTGCAAGTACTTTTGGAGAAACCTGATTATCTTAACCCACTCTAATCCAGGTACTGGCATACGCTTTTGAATTCATTTACTGTCTATTTTATTAAACCTCATTCATATATCCTTTCCCACCCATTATTAAAGGACTAAAAAGCAAAAGCCAAGATTCTTAATGAAATCTTTTCTTGATGTACTGCCTATCATTTCTGCAGTTTTTAAAAAATCTGTGGGGGGTTTTTTTGGTGCATTTGTCAATGCTTCTTCACATTACTACCAAACATATGACTTAAGTACAATCACAAAATATTAATGTTAATTATACAAAGATGACAGAGTTTTAATATTAGAAACCAGATGGTTGCTTAAAACATCTTGACAAATCTGTTGTTTTTTTGCTGCTTAAGACATGTGTTTAATTAGCATCACATTTATAATAATTACTGATCTTAATGCATGGGATACTTGTAAATGTGTTGGAATTCATACCATTGATTGGACACTGTGGGATCCATTTATATTGGGGGTTTCTATACACAGGGCTGGATCTGGAGGTGGATGTCTACTAACAAATGAAAACATCCATCTGCTTTCACGAGAGCATTCACAACCTCTTTCACAAAGTCCTTTAGGAACTGTTGTGGAACAGACTTCTTATAGTGCTGTGTAGCCCTAGCAATATATTTTCTTTTTGTGCATGGTTCCCAGGACTCATTTTTTTTTTTACGAGAGAGAGAGAGAGAGAGAGAGAGAGAGAGAGAGAGAGAGAGAGACTTGGATCCTCAGAAACTCATTTTTGCACTAATGCAAAGATTAGTGCTAGCCGAAAGGGATTTCTCCACTTCTCATTGTGTGCACCACATGATGCCCCCAAATCTGCACTGGATTGGTTGGAGAAAACCTCAGATCAGATTTAGGGAACACATAAAGAGTGGAGGGGGGAGATAGTTATGTTGAAAGGAAAAATATTTGCACTGATGGAAAGATTCTTAGCTCTATACTGAATACAACTCACAGATTTGCCCATCTCCTCTTGTCTCTTGCAGTCCACAGTACCCAATAAATAGCTTATCTGGAGGGTTGGACAGCATGGGATAAGGTGTCAAACGCTGAAACAAGAAGAGAGACCAGACCAAAATAGAATGGAGACTGGAAGTAACATTTCCCCCAATATCTGCATTTTTGTTTTCATTGGATAACTGTATTGCAAAATCCAGAGACATGTGAATTTTGAAGGGTCACCTGCACTTCAGCTTGTGTATTGAATTTGTGTATTGATTTGGAAAATGTAAATCAAGTAGATTCGCATTGAAGTGTGAACTGAACAAATCTCTCCTCTGTTGCTACCAAGACCCCAAGATTCTAATTTGTAATCTCATTGAGACAATTTTCTTACTTTGCACTGGCAGACATTTCTAGCATGACTAAATACTGTAAGCCACTTGCTAATGCTAATGGGTTTGATTTAAGACATATACATACACATTTCCCAGTTGTTCAGCTTCCCAGTCCCATAATCCTGTCTGAGGACTCTGAGAACCTATAAATACTCACAAAGAGCTGGTATCTCCACATTCATGAGCACACAGTGTTCTCAGATTGAATCAAAAGAACAATAGTAGATGTTTCCTGGAAGGGACACGACACTTCAGAATGGTGTTATTAAGGATAATATGTTCTGTTAAAAAGAAGAGCAAGAGTTTTTGAAATTTCCTTTAAGTATTGTCAGGGGGCAGCTGAGATTTGTCTCTGTGTGCACTTGCCTACCCCCATCTGAAGACATGTAATCTAATGTGACTAGCTCACTCTTGCTGTTGGATTCAGACAGAATCTGTTGCCCTCCAGATATTTTGGACTACCACCCTGATGAGAATGGCCAGTGGTCAGGGATGATGGGAGTTGTACCACGTTGCGTAAGGGTAGCTTTTGTGATATATTAACGTGCCTGGAATCTGAAGCATGTCGATAGAGGTCTTTCCATATAGCCACAGGGCTTAGCCTTGCAGAAGCAACGTTGGTTTGGTTTCAGCAAGGCTTGTTCTTCCAGTTGCTAGGTTGTTTTATCTTTAACAATACTTTCCACCAGTTTTCCTGGGAAAGACATTAAGCTAACTAGTCTGTCATTTCTAGGATTCTCATGCTGGTGTCATTGAGACATGGCAATTTGTCAGGTGTTTTTGTTTTTTGTTTTGTCTGTTAGGCTTAGAACTTTATTTATCATCCCTACTGGTTGGCTCAGTTCCTCAGAACCCCTTCCTGAAAAATCATGCACTGTTGTCAGAGCCAGGTAGCTGGGGTTGGGAGCTGCCATTTTGTTTTCACACAATATCCTGGACCTGTGTTATATCAGGGGCATTAAGAGAAATTTAAACCACAGCACTGATCAGAGCACTGTTGCTATTGTCCACCACTTCTACTGCCACCAGCAGTCACCCACAGTGTGTCTACCTCAAGACTTTTTGCAGAGGGCCACTTCATTCTGAGAGTCAGCTCTCTCCACATGTGCAGGAACTTTGTATGCACATTTGAGCACACACTGGAGTCTGGATCAGAGCAACTGTATTGGGGAAATGGCTAATACTTAAAGCATTGACTGGCAACATAGGAGGTTGTGCTTTGGGTATGTAGCACATATTTCTACAAATGAACTACTCTCTTTGTAACACTCCACAATTTATTTTACTTTGAGAAATGTTTTTAGTGAGATGTTTAACAAGCCTGAATAATCACTGCCCTCCTACAGGTTGGTTTCTCAGACATTTGCATATTCTGAAGAGCTATAAAAGATGCAAAGGAAGAAGGAAACGTGCAAGCCCAAACATCTGTTCCTTTTGGCATATTTATATATGTTTCATTCCATTACGAAAAGTTTGCTGAAGGATGCTCACTTTTTAAAAACTGGTCATTTGTACCTTCTGGCTTGAACTAGTCAGCCTACCTGAGAACCTGTTCAACCTGTATGTAAGTATCGACTTCTCATCTAGATCGCCAGTATTCTCTCTTCCAGGACCCTAAATAAAATGAAATAACATGGTGACAGAAAATGATATCAATCCTCTGTGAGGACTGCATTAGCTAAGAAAAGATTCCATTATTGGTTTGGGTTTTTTCGAAATAAATTTTTATTAAGTTTTCAAAAGTTTAACATATATACTTCAATACATAAATTTATCTTTTTCCAACTTCCTATCCCATTTTCCATGGTGTTTTAACTTATCCCCCTCTGCTGCACAGCATTACTTCAATACTATTTCCTTCTGTTGCTCATATTTCAAATCCTGTTTGCGAGTTCATCATGCTATAATATTTCTCTAAATTGTCTGAAAAGGGCCTCCATTCTTCAACAAAACTGTCATTGCTGGAAAATATTCCATTATTTATTTTGTGCCTTCATATTGGCAGTGCTTTTTTCTGGGGGGATGCAGGGGTATGCATACCCCTAAACATTTTGTGAATCTAAGTTTGGCCGCATTGAAGGGCAGTATTTCAATATGAGTAGGAAAAGGAAAGTACCCCTAAACATTTTTTTAAGAAAAAAAGCACTACCTATTGGCAGTAAGATCACCCAACGCAAGGCATAATTGGGTTTCTGTAAGTTTGAAGGGTATGTAGGAATTTAATCACATGCACCTTTTCTCTCTCTCCACCCCCTGCCCACAATATGACAATTAAAATATGTGAGGGATACAGTAGTGGCAGAGAGGACCTGATTTAGTCCTCAGCTCATTCAGAAAGCTCTGTTGTGTCAAAGCCATAATCAGTACAGTGGTACTCTGGTTACAAACTTAATTCGTTTCCGAGGTCCGTTCTTAACCTGAGGTACCACTTTAGCTAATGGGGCCTCCCACTGCCACTACGCCACTGCTGCACCATTTCTGTTGTCATCCTGAGGTAAAGTTCTTAACCCAAGGTACTACTTCCGGATTAGCAGAGTCTGTAACCCAAAGTGTTTGTAACCTGAGGTGTTTGTAACCTGATGTACCACTGTATGTGCCAGGGTCCCAGTGCAAGTGTGGGGAACTTTAGGCCCTCCAAATGTTGCAGAACTGCAACTCTTTTCATGCTTGTCCTTGGACCATGCTTGCTGGAGCTGATGGCAGTTGTAATTCAGCAACATTCAAAGGGCCAGATGTTCCCCACTCCTGGTCTAGTGACTCAAAGTAGGCAGATACTCTGTATCTGTTTCAGATCTTGGCAAATCCCAGAACAGATCCAGAACTGTAATTGATTACCAGTATACCTGATAGAGCGTCTCCACCCCCATTGTTTAGCCCAGACACTGAGGTCCAGCGCCCAGGGCCTTCTGGCGGTTCCCTCACAGCGAGAAGTGAGGTTACAGGGAACCAGACAGAGGGCTTTCTCAGCAGTGGCACCTGCCCTGTGGAATGCCCTTCCATCAGATGTCAAGGAAATAAACAACTATGTGACTTTTAGAAGACATCTGATGGCAGCCCTGTATTGGGGAGTTTTTAAGGTTTGATGTTGTGTTTTTAATATTCTGTTGGGAGCTGCCCAGAGTGGCTGGGGAAACCCAGCCAGATGGATGGGGTATAAATAATAAATTGTTGTTGTTGTTGTTACCACAATCTAGGAGGGTTACCTAGGTTGCATTGAGTAACTGATTTTCATCTTGCTGTGTTCCCTCTTCCTGTGAACTGCTTTATCCCAGCCTCCTGATTTGAGAATTTTCTTATATGGGCCTGGGACTTGCCAGTACTTTTTATTTTATTTTATTTTATTTATTTTATTGCACTAAGCAGAAAATTATTTTACAGCTCTGAGAGGGGAAATAGTAAAATTCCATTTCTAGAGAGGAAGCATTAGCTGCTGCTGCTAGCATTCTCTACACCTTTCTGTCCTAAGACTTTTAAAGCCGTGAGCTGTCACCTTCATCCGGATTAACGCTCTGTGATTAGTACAACAGCCTTAGGCACTGAACATAAGGTAAAAAGTGTTGCATCATTGAACAGGCACACACTGGACTGTAAAATATGAGTTTAGGCATTACTCAGCAGCCCACATGCATGGGGCCCTGCTAAACATCTAGACTGCAAATCAAAAGGAGAAAAGCAAATGGTGAGGAGGGGCTTCTACTAGACTTCTTCTTCTTCTTCTTCTTCTTCTTCTTCTTCTTCTTCTTCTTCTTACTTATTTCTAAAAGGGAGGCACTCTTTGCTCTTACTCCAGAGTTCCCACCCCTCTGAATAAGTTGGTGTCATCTGCAAACATTGCCACCTGAATCCTCACTCCTGAATCCAGATCATTTATGAACAAGTAACAAAGCACCAGCTTTGCGCTGCAGACTCCCAGGAGACCCCACGTAATCATAATAATAATAATAATTTATTATTATTTATACCCCGCCCATCTGGCTGGGTTTCCCAGCCACTCTGGGCAGCTTCCAACAGAATATTAAAATACAATAACCTATTAAGCATTAAAAGCTTCCCTAAAAAAGGCTGCCTTCGGATATCTTCTAAAAGTCTGGTAGTTATCTTCGGATATCTTCTAAAAGTCTGAGAGCCAGTGTGGTGTAGTGGTTAAGAGCGGTAGTCTCGTAATCCTGGGTAACCGGGTTCGCATCTCCGCTCCTCCACATGCAGCTGCTGGGTGACCTTGGGCGAGTCACACTTCCTTGAAGTCTCTCAGCCCCACTCACCTCACAGAGTGTTTGTTGTGGGGGAGGAAGGGAAAGGAGAATGTTAGCTGCTTTGAGACTCCTTAAAGGGAGTGAAAGGCGGGATATCAAATCCAAACTCTTCTTCTCTTCTTCTAGTTGTTTTTCTCTTTGACATCTGGTGGGAGGGCGTTCCACAGGGCGGGTGCCACTACCACTTCTTCACTTGGTTGGACTCTCACGGCAATGAGATGAGCTTCATCACCTACTAGTGTCAAATTGCTCCTAAAGGCTTAGGAGAATGGGCTGGTAAAAGAAAAGGGGGGTAACCTTATTTGGTTTATACAAGGAAATCCTGAGCTGTTTTGAATACATCATGGATCCCTGTACACTAAAGGAATGTCTGTGAATTTAGACACATAATCGTACAGTCACTTCTGAAGCAGATGGATCGTGTCTTGGTTTAAAACAGTGTATGTTTCACCAGTGACACAAGCCTTATGCCTCCACATGTTCCAGCATTCCCAAAGCAGGAAGAAAACACATTTGAGACTGTTGTCAATGTCACTGTTTCTGATTCCTATTGCATTTCTCCGCTAAAGAAATGTTTTGTGAAGTGCCCCCCCCTTTTAAAAAACGTCTGCTCCAATTACATTAAATGTTGGGTTGTTTCCCCCCCCCCTTTCCAAATTAATAATTTGTTTGAGCAAACAAGCTGAAGGATTTTTTTAAAGTTGGGCATGAGTAGATTTTGGATAATGAAATCTAGCCATCTATTTCTGCCGAAAGGCCATTCTTAAGAACTGTCCACATCCACACAAAATGTTCACTAGCTTTACAGAGGTACCTCGGTTACAAACGCTTTGGGTTACAAACGCTTCAGGTTACAGACTCTGCTAACCTGGAAGTAGTACCTCGGGTTAAGAACTTTTCTTCAGGATGAGAACAGAAATCGTGCGACGGCAGCAGGAGGTCCCATTAGCTAAAGTGGTACCTCAGGTTAAGAACAGTTTCAGGTTAAGAAGGGACCCCCAGAACGAATTAAGTTCTTAACTAGAGGTACCACTGTAATGTCAACTCTTCCATAATAGAGAATAGCACTCATTTCCCACAAGATGTAGTGATGACCACCAATTTAGATGACTTTAAAAGAGGATTGGACCATTTCATGGAGGATAAGGCTTTCAATGGCAGCTGACCATGATGGATATGTTTTGTTTCCACTGCGGGTGTCCCTGGTGACAGGTTACCATAGGCTGATCTCTGTGAGACAGGAATGCAGAACTAAATGGCCTTTGACTTGAACCAGCAGGCCTGCTCATATATTCGTACGCTCTAGCACAGAGTGTTGAGGTTATAAGTTTAATGTACGTAAAATACTGCATTTGAAGGTGTTGCAATTGGAATGGTGTAAAGAGAAGTTTGCCATAAGGAAGAGGTTCCATTTTGGGAAAAAGCAGAAGGCAGGTGTTCTTCCATTTCAGTGAGTTAAGCTACCTGGTGACTCATCGCAGAAAACCTGACCTGCAGCTCTTATAGCAGGAGAGGAAATCTGAGAAGTCGGAGATGGCAGGTAGCAGCAGTTTGTAGCAGAGAAGATCTGCCATGATGAACAAGCTTAGGATCTCTCTCTCCAGGGTATCCCCATGCGATAGATGTTAATTCAACTTTACTTGAAGGGAGAACATGTCTGTCATATGACCAAAGTAAGCAACCCATAAACCCTATTAGGCAAGCAGCAATAATATGAATGGGAGAAACAGGATGGACTCTTGCTCCCAGAGAGAGATCCATGCCTCACATTGCAGCAACTTCTGACCACTTCAATCCTCCCGTTCTTTTTCACTTTTCATCTATGCATCAGAAATGCGTACTTTCAAAACTGTTGGGAATTTTCTGCTTCCCCATTTGCTTCTATGAGTTCTGAATGCTGAGTCATTGCACTCCAGAAGACTTAGTAGACAAAAACAAAGACATGTATTGACATTGACTGAGCAAGTGGCTTATTCATTGCATATAGCAAGCCAAATAAGTGAGCTTCTTCCACATTATGTCCTACCAAAGTTGAATCATCAGCACAACGGATGACTTAAAGATACTTTATGCTTTCCTGACCACGGGTTTCGCAGTCCTAGGGAGGCCAGAATGGCATTTCTCAGAATCATGTCAACCCATTTCCCCCTGGCATACCCCATCTCTGGATGCTTTTGAAATAACTATCATTAGAAGGCATCTTGAAGAAGAAGAAGAAGAAGAAGAAGAAGAAGAAGAAGAGGAGGAGGAGGAGGAGGAGGAGGAGGAGGAGGAGGAGGAGGAGGAGCAGCAGCTTGGATTTGATATCCCGCTTTATCACTACCCTAAGGACGCAGGTGGCGCTGTGGGTTAAAGCCTCAGCGCCTAGGACTTGCCGATCGAAAGGTCGGCGGTTCGAATCCCTGCGGCGGGGTGCGCTCCCGCTGCTCGGTCCCAGCGCCTGCCAACCTAGCAGTTTGAAAGCACCTCCGGGTGCAAGTAGATAAATAGGGACCGCTTACCAGCGGGAAGGTAAACGGCGTTTCCGTGTGCGGCTCTGGCTCGCCAGAGCAGCGATGTCACGCTGGCCACGTGACCCGGAAGTGTCTCCGGACAGCGCTGGCCCCTGGCCTCTTAAGTGAGATGGGCGCACAACCCCAGAGTCTGTCAAGACTGGCCTGTACGGGCAGGGGTACCTTTACCTTTACCTTTAAGGTGTCTAACAATCTCCTTTCCCTTCCTCCCCCACAACAAACACTCTGTGAGGTGAGTGGGGCTGAGAGACTTCAGAGAAGTGTGACTGGCCCAAGGTCACCCAGCAGCTGCATGTGGAGGAGCAGAGACTTGAACCCGGTTCCCCAGATTACGAGTCTACCACTCTTAACCACTACACCACACTGGTTTGCTTGGCATTTGCCTTCTCTTTTGTTGTTTCAACTCTAATAAGCTCTTTACTTTTAATGCAGGCGCTCCCCACCCCCAGCATATTTGTTTCCATATGGTGTCACCAGGGCCAGATTTAGGTTTGATGAGGCCCTAAGCTACTGAAGGTAATGGGGCCCTTTATATGTCCAGCTGTCCTTTGTCAACAACAAATTGTTGCTGTTTCTTGTGTTGAATATATGCTATATGGTAGTTTATGGACCTTAGTAAGTATCTAAAGCCATTTGCACATGACAAAATATGTATTTTATCAAAGTAATTGTTGAACTGAAATACAATTAAGAAGAAGTATATTTTATAGTGAATTTTTTTGGGGGCCCCAAGAGAGTGGGGCCCTAAGCTATAGCTTGTTTAGCTTATACGTAAATCTGGCACAGGGTGCCACCAAAGCCCAATACAGTTAATGATTTTTATCCATTATTATTGCTGTTTCATTAACAGTCTTGCTTTTAAAGCGGTGAGGTAGAGGTGAGAGGTTGAATATATTCCTTCTAATTGTTGGCAGCTAGCTCTCCTTCTTTCTCCAACTTGCTCTCAATTTGCTGGTGGTTTGTTTGATTTTATCCTTCCCTTTATATTCATTGTGGTGTGTGTGTTTGTTCTTTCTTTCCCTCGCTTCCAGAAGCCCTTTAAGGTTTGCATTCTTGCCTTCCCTTGTTAATGTGTAAAGAGATGGTTTCGTTGCGGCTAAATGGTGGTTTCTGCATGAGTCATTGAAAGCAGCAATTAAAATTAGCAAAGAATACCCTCAAGGGTAGGCATTACATGAGAGGTACTTGTCAGAGAGTGGTGGCTCCAAAACAGTGTGCCACTGTGACAAAACTGCTAGTGTGGCCTTGATAGCCCCCCGTAAGACTGAAGAACCCTCTCTGAGCTGGCAAATCTTCTATGAGGGTGTTTCCAGTGCATCTTTATCTTGGTTTGATTGATCACTTCTGTTGTCTAAGCTGTAGTAACCTCTACGTTACATTACTGCATTGTGTTATACAGTCTGTGTCCAGGGCGGCAGTTTACCAGCTCCATCTGGTACATTGGCTAAGTCCCTTTCTGCCTGTGCACTGTCTCTCCAGAGTAGTACATGCTCTGGTTCTTTCCTACTTGGACTACTGCAATGTGTTCTATGTGGTGCTACCATTGAAGGTGACTTGGAAACTACAGTTAATCCAGAATGCAGCTGCTAGATTGGTGACTGGGAGCAGCCAGCAGTGATAAAAGATCTACATCTGCTCCTAGTACATTTCCAAGCACCATTCAAAGTGCTGCTGTTGACCTTCAAAGCCCTTAACAGCGTCTGCCCTGTATACCTGAAAGAGCACCACCACCCCCATTGTTCAGCCCAGACACTGAGGTCCAGCTCTGAAGCCTTCTGGTTGTTCCCTCATTGTGAGAAGTGAGGTTACAGGGAACCAGGCAGAGGGCCTTCTCGGTAGTGGCGCCCACCCTGTAGAATGTCCTCCTATCAGGTGTCAAGGAGATAGATATTTCTATGACATTCCATAGACATCTGAAGGCAGCCCTGTATCAGGAAGCTTTTAACCGTGTGATATTCTATTCCATTTTTGTATATTCTGCTGGAAGTCATTCAGAGTGGCTGGGGCAACCCAGTTAGATGGGTACGGTATAAGTAAAAAATAATCCTGCCTTAAAGGAAGATTTCTGTTGCATTTCCCCATGAGTCGTTGCTCAGGAATTGCCACCTTACAATCACAAGCTATAGTTGCCACTGTGATTTATTCAGAAATGTATAGAGTTTGTTCCTTTGAGGGCAAGGAAGTTCTATTTCCTACCAAGGGACTAATGAGACATGTGGGATTCTTACATATATTGTAAGCCAATCTCTGTTCTGTTTACATATAAAGGAGGGATAAGAGGTCTAACTCTTATACAAAACAAGTGCAAATGAGTTGGAGGCTCATCAGTGAATCCTACCAAACTTAAATGGGTACCTTTCACAAGTTCCATGGACCCTTTTTTTGGGTGTTATTCCAGATTGAGCTCTAGATAATTAATAATAATAATAATAATAATAATAATAATAATAATAATAATAATGGGTTTCCCTAGCCACACTGTTTCCCAAAGCCCTTTTCTCTTACCTTTGAAAGCTGAGCTTTTGAAATGGTTTTCTCGCATGTTTATTTATTTTTTAAAAAATTATACTCCTTTCTTCTTCTTTTTTAAGTCTGTCTCATGACAGCTTACAGAGAGAATAACATGAGAGAGGAGAAGGAACTTGTACATCCTGATACATGACCTAGCTTGTGATGCATCAGAGAAGAAGTCTTAACGATTAGAGTTAAAATCCTATGCATACATACAAAATGGTACGCCCTGTTGGATTCAGTGGGAATAAGTTTGTATTGTGAGCCTCCCACCACATTTCAGGTTCCACCTCCTCCTAACTTTAAAACTGCCTCTTACATTTATTGAAAGAAACACAGCAGTCTTATTGCTCTTTAAGAAAGCTTTACAAAGAGAATTTCTAGTCTGCTGTCAATTAGTTACAAAGCCGCAGATGAGATACTTTCTTACTGAAATATTTAATAGACTAATTAAGCCAGGCAAAGAGAAAGAAAGCAATTTATTGTGTCATTTGATCTATCAATCCAATGCATCACTTTTCAGCCAAAACAAGAAAATGAAAAAGAAAAAGAAAAAAGCAGGTTTTTTTCCTTTTCTTTTCTATCCCACCCCCTTTTTTGGTATGGAAATCGTTTAAGACTTTATAAGTTAAAAGGATCACTTTGAATTGGTCCTAGAAGGGAAAACGGGGAGTGTAATGTGTATCAGAGCTTAATTTTGTTCTTAGTAAACTTCAAGGAAAGTTCCATGCAAGAGAAAATGATGGTAATCTATACTTGAGGTTATAAATTTAGAACAGTGCTGAGAAGCTGATGCTTTCTGACATTGTTTTTAAACAGCTTGTTTTGTTGAATCCCATTTGGAATTGGATTCCAATTCCAATTCCAAATTGCCTTGAATCATCCATCATTATATGGAATTCTGGGTGGGGGCTATTGTCCTGAAAAGATGAGACAAATAGAATGGACTTGATTTGGAAGAAACTTCAACATACTATGGGCTGATTTATTTATTTATTTATTTATTTATTTATTTATTTATTTATTATACTCATTAGTTGCAGATGAACAGATAAAACAGATCACGACTTACTGATCCCACCTCCCTAAGAGGCCAAAATACTATCATTCAAATTAAGTGTCAAAAACCCAGATAAAGAGAAAATTATTTGCCTGACACCTCTCTAGGTGGGATGGGATGAGACTGAGACCCATTATTCTCTTGGTGTAGCCAACCCCACTAGCATTTTCGCTTATTGGATCTACGGAGAGTGAATAATTTTCTGGTCTTCAAATCTTGCCGTGTTGCTTGGATTCAAGCATGTTTAAGTTGAAACTTTTCTGTTCAAGTGTAATATGAAATAAGCCACATGACCTATCTTTCTCCGTAATTGATGGTTCCTCAAAATGTTGTTTAGTCGTTTAGTCGTGTCCGACTCTTCATGACCCTATGGACCAGAGCACGCCAGGCACTTCTGTCTTCCACTGTCTCCCGCAGTTTGGTCAGACTCATGTTTGTAACTTCGAGAACACTGTCCAACCATCTCGTCCTCTGTCGTCCCCTTCTCCTTGTGCCCTCAATCTTTCCCAGCATCAGGGTCTTTTCCAGGGAGTCTTCTCTTCTCATGAGGTGGCCAAAGTACAGATCGTGAAGCTGAGGCTCCAATACTTTGGCCACCTCTTCAAAATGTACACAGTTCAATGGAACAATGTTTTGAAATCGCAGTGAACTCTGATGACTAGGAGTTCCTGAGGATTAAGATTCTGCTAATGGGGATCCTACTGGTTCCCCCACGCCCCAATACATTTTCTTTCAACTCAAACCTATCTACACATTTCTGGGGCTGCATTTGACAACTGATGATTCTAACTTGCAGACACAGCAGGCTTGTTCTTTTCATGCTTTCTAGAACCATAACACCTTAGAGCAGGAAGATCTATCACAATGACCTCATTGACTGCATTACTTTCTTGTTATATACTGTATGATAGAAGACCATGTGCAAGGACTACAGATTCCTAAGAATAGAAGCATTTAGATGTCCAAGAGAAACTAAAAATGAAGCAAATTTAGGGTTAAGTATTCAGAGCTCACCACCTTAAAGAACCTTATCCTTCAGCATTATGTTTAATCAGAGTTACAGATGGTTCCCACAGCAACCATCATTCATTCTTATTTTATAACTGTAGTTATAAAAGGGTACACGATGATATTACAGTGAGGCAATGTTAACAACAACAACAACAACAACAACTTATTACTTATACCCCGCCCATCTGGCTGGGTTTCCCCAGCCACTCTGGGCAGCTTTCAACAAAGTATTAAAATATAGTGTTCTGTTAAACATTAAAAGCTTCCCTCAACAGGGCTGCCTTCAGATGTTTTCTAAAAGTCTGGTAGTTGTTCTTCTCTTTGACATCTGGTGGAGGGCATTCCGCAGAGAAGGTGCCACTCCCAAGAAGGCCCTCTGCCTGTTTCCCTGTAACTTGGCTTCTCGCAGTGAGGGAACCACCAGAAGGCCCTGGGTGCTAGACCTGTGTCCGGGCAGAATGATGGGGATGGAGATGCTCCTTCAGGTATACTGGACTGAGGCCGTTTAGGGCTTTAAAGGTCAGCACCAACACTTTGAATTGTGCTCGGAAACGTACTGGAAGCCAATGTAGATCTTTCAAGACCGGTGTTATGTGGTCTTGGCAACCGCTCCCAGTCACCAGTCTAGCTGCCACATTCTGGATTAGTTGTAGTTTCTGGGTCACCTTCAAAGGTAGCCCCACATAGAGCACATTGCAATAATCCAAGCGAGAGATAACTAGAGTATGCACCACTCTGGCGAGGCAGTCCGTGGGCCTCAGCCTGCGTACCAGATGGAGCTGGTAAACAGCTGCCCTGGACACAGAATTGACCTGTGCCTCCATGGACAGCTGTGAGTCCAAAATGGCTCCCAGGCTGTGCACCTTCAGGGGCACAGTTACCCCATTCAGGACCAGGGAGTCCTCCACACCTGCCTGCCTCCTGTCCCCCCAAAACAGTATTTCTGTCTTGTCAGGATTCAACCTCAATCTGTTAGCCGCCATCCATCCTCCAACCACCTCCAGACACTCACACAGGACCTTCACCGCCTTCACTGGTTATGATTTGAAAGAGAGGTAGACCTGGGTGTCGTCCGCATATTGATGAACACCCAACCTAAACCCCCTGATGATCTCTCCCAGTGGCTGCATGTAGATGTTGAAAAGCATGGGGGAGAGGACAGAACCCTGAGGCACCCCACAAGTGAGAACCCAGGGGTCTGAACATTCATCCCCTACCACCATTTTCTGAACACGGCCCAGGAGGAAGGAGCGGAACCACTGTATGACAGTGCCCCCAGCTCCCAGCCCCTCTAGATGGTCCAGAGGGATGTTATGGTCGATGGTATCAAAAGCTGCTGAGAGATCCAGCAGAACTAGGAAACAGCTCTCACCTTTGTCCCTAGCCCGCTGGAGTTCATCGACCAGCACGACCAAGGCAGTTTCAGTCCCATGATGAGGCTTGAATCCTGACCGGAAGGGATCCAAATGGTCTGCTTCTTCCAGACATGCCTAGAGTTGTTCAGCAACCGCTCGCTCAATCACCTTGCCCAAGAACGGAATATTTGAGACTGGGCGATAGTTGGCCATATTGGCCGGATCTAGAGATGTTTTTTTAAGAAGTGGTTTAATCTTTCAGTAGGTCTGGGAAGGCTCCCTCACAGAGAGAAGCATTCACCACCCTGTAAAGCCCATCACCCAGCCCTTCCTAGCTAGCTTTTATAAGCCAGGATGGGCTAGTATCAAGGAGACAGGTGGTTGGTTTCACTCATCCAAGCAGCCTGTCCACAACCTCAGATGTAACAGATTGGAATTGTTCCCATGCAACTTGACTAGACAGGACTCTAGCACTCTCCCGCCCAGGCCCTGCTCCCATGCTGGAGTCTACCTCTTCCCAAATCTGAGCGACTTTATCTGCAAGAAACTTTGCAAAATCATTGCAGGAGATCATGTGGCCCTTACTGGGCCCCGATGGAGCTGGTGGTTCTGCTAAATTGTGAACCACCTGAAAGAGTCTCCTGCTGCTGTTTTCTGCAGATGGAATAGAGGCGGTGAAGAAAGTCTTCTTCGCCATCGCTATCGCCACTTGGTAGGCTCGACATTCAGCTCTAACCTGTGTCCAGTCAGCTTCAGAATGAGTTATCTGCCTCCGGTGCTCTAGCCATCTCAGCAATTGTTTCATTGCCCTCAGATCCATGGAAAACCATGGGGCTGTCCAGGCTCTATGCAATCGGAGAGGGCGCTTCGGAGCCAAACAGTCAGTAGCCCTGGTTAACTCCACATTCCATAGGGCCACCAGGGAATCAGCTGAAAAGCCATCAACATGGGATAAAGCATCCCCTACCACTCTCTGGAAACCATTTGGTTCCATTAAGTGGTGGGGGCGGACCATCTGAATCGGTCCCACCTCCCTGCAGAGGGGAAGTGTCACAGAGAAGTCCAGTTGCACCAGGAAGTGATCTGACCATGGCATTTTACTTAGTGTCAGATCACCAACATCCATAGAGGTGAACACCAGGTCTAAGGCATGTCCATATGAGTTGGGCCAGACTTATTCAGGGACAGCCCCATGGAGGTCATGCTTTCCATGAAAAAATTAGCTATAACATGAAGCTACCCCAAGGGGCTTATCTAGATTAGATATAGGGAAACAAAAAAGGAAGGGAGGAAATACAAGGGAAGAATAGGTGAATACTTCAATTATGCAGAGTTTGACTTAGTTACAATATAGAATAGGAATATAGAAAGCTGTCCTGTTCTGAGAACATTGGTCTAGCAGCTCTCTGAGGTTTCAGGCGGGAAAGTCTCTCAGCTATTGATCTGCGCTGCATTGCTTTCAATAGATGACTCACATGAATGCATCCAAGTGTGAGTTCTGTCATGTGAACGGATGTGCAATGTACATGTTACATCATCTCACTTTAAATTGTCAACTCTCGCTCCCCGCCCTCCAGCCTTCAGGATAGTACAGCCAACTAGGAATATATATAAAATACAAGCAGGTTCTGGAAGGTTGCTGCTAGCACTGTCCTGTCTCTGGCCATTTCCATGCTTTCCAAGAGAGATATCAAATCAGCCAGCCTTGTGTAGCTCTTTTCCCTTGAACTTCTTTGATTTTCTCTCCTATGCCTGCTTGCAAGTGTGCTTGGCCTTTTCTTTTTTTTCCCAGTGTACAAACATCAGTCGACAGGCATGCCTTTGATGATAGCGGCTGTCTGGCAGTTTTGGTCTGGGAGGCGTAGTGACATTTCCACAGGGAGCCACTAATCATCTGACTTGGATATGTTCTCCCTTCCTTGCTGGCTCAGTTCTACAGCCCCTTGGAGAAAGCTACAGGGGCAAGCATAGGCAGTAGCAATCTATAACTCTTCTTATGCTCTGCTGTGTTCCATCTACAGTGGTATCTTGGGTTACATACGCTTCAGGTTACAGACGCCGCTAACCCAGAAATGGGACCTCAGGTTAAGAACTTTGCTTCAGGATGAGAACAGAAATCGTGCGACGGTGGCGCGGCAGCAACAGGAGGCCTTAGCTAAAGTGGTGCCTTAGGTTAAGAACAGTTTCAGGTTAAGAACTGACCTCTGGAACGAATTAAGTACTTAACCCAAGGTACCACTGTATAGTTTTTCCCAGTTATGAAGCACTTGGGTGGGTGCTGTGAAATGTTGCATTGCATTAGGTCACATGAAAAAAAAAATCTGCTTTTTGATGTATTATTTATTTATTGGATTTGTTGGCACTGTGGGTTAAACCACAGAGCCTAGGACTTGCCGATCAGAAGGTCGGAGGTTCAAATCCCCACAACAGGGTGAGCAACCCCAGAGTCAGTCACGACTGGACCTAATGGTCAGGGGTCCCATTACCTTTACCTAGTCTACTCTACCTGAGATGCTTAGGCTGAAAAAAAAAGTGATTTCAGGTACTCTTACTCCACACATCACTTTAACAAGGAAGCAAGGGTCCATAAATATGCTGTGTTATGTTATGTTCTTATGTTATGTTCTTATGTTATGTTATTACATTCTGTTATGTTATGTTGTTATGTTTATGTTATGTTATGTTATGTTAATTGTATTTTTATAGATATATATTTAATAAGAATATATTATATTATATGCATAATATAGAAAAAGAGGTTCCCGAACTTATCACAAACATCTCCCTTGTTCTATTACAATAGCAATGGTGCCCACCTAAGAGGGTGCCTCAAATATTTTAAACAAATCATAACAACAAACAGTAATTTCAGGCTTGTTGTGCCATGATGACTCTGAGCCAAGATTTGCAGTTTTGCAAAGAGCATCTCTAACGCAGATGCTCCCCACAAAACCACAGTTACTGCAGGGTTACTTTTAATTTCCTCCTTCTGAATAACTTTGGGCTTGCATTTGGCTGTGTTCCCATTGGTGCTAATGGGACCTTTTCTCTCACTGCAGACAGGAGGTATGTGGTAGAGGCAATGCTGACTGGAACCATGGAGGGGGCATTTCTCCCCATGCCCATTGTCCCAATTGTCCTTACTGCTCCAATGCTATTTATTTTTATTTTTACTTGTTTATTTACATATTGTGCATGCCATGAGATAAGCATCATAGCTTTGCCTCACCTTGGGATAGAAGAATCTGTCAATGTCAACTTTTTCCCTTTTCTATGTTGTCCCCAATATTCAGTTCATCTTATTGGTGCATCAGTTTGCAAATTTTTGTTTTTAAAAGCCACACAAAATTTTTATTTGTTTTTGCTCACATTTATCCTAATAAACACATTTTCTTTGTACACACTTTCCCTTAATATAGCCACCCCACCCCATCCCCATTGGCAAACTGCATTGCAAAATTTTGAGAAGAGCACATTTCAATGAATGGCAGTGTTTCAGTTTGCGTATTGGTTCAGGATGTGCAAATTAGGTGGATTCACATTAAAATCAGATCAGACTGAATGTATTCCTATCCCTATTCCAGCCAATGTATGTTTCAAATATATGTAATGCCTGTTGGTATATGTAACACCTATTTGTTCCAGGAATAGATGAAGCATTATTCCTATTGATATTCATGCATAGCTTCAGGAGCCTGAATGCAGCCATTTGGCTATTCTGACAAGGGAACATGGCAATATCATCTTACAAGCTTTTCTGTTATTAACATATGAAAACAGCACAGAAAAGCAAGATTATGGTACAGTGGTATATGAGTTTCTTTGTATGTGTGTTCCCAAATCTTGTCTATTAATGCTGCAAAAATAGTAAATAGTAATATTCTCCCATGTCCTTGCAAATCTACATTCTTAAAAGCTATTTGCATTGCGTGTCAATGGTATGCTGCAGCATTTAGTTCCTCATTAAGATCCTCCATGCAGGGGAATCTCTACCATTTTTAGTCTTCAGATTCCAGCAACTAGGGGGGAGGGGGCATCCTAGACCATCATATTTTGCTAGATAAAATGGTACCATCTTGCAGGGTTTCAAGAACAGATAATTTCTCATTTACAAATCTATGCTTCAGGCAGAATTCAATAAAATATATACAGCTCTTGTGGCCTTCTGAGACTCTGCAGAGCAGAAATTGGATATATTTTTATTGAGCCGATCTTGTAGAAATTTATTGAGATACAGGAGTGAGGTTTTGTTTCAAATTTGGGAACGTGGAGGAGTTTTATTATTGCAGAATTTGGTCATGTTATTTTGCTTTCTGGCTGACCATAGCCAAACACACTTCTATATATACATACCCTGTTTTTTTGCTGCCCGTTGTCTATGCTGCTCTTTCCATATAAATATTCTCAGAACAGCTCACACAATAGAAGCAGTATAAAACATACGGAATCAAGTCTTGAACCAGAGAAACAATCCTCCAGCCAGCTAGAAACTTTGGACCCTTAAGGGGTCTTAGGAATACAGTGGTGCCTCGCAAGATGAAATTAATTCGTTCTGTGAATTTTTTCGTCTAGCAAATTTTTCGTCTTGCGAAGCACGAAATCCCATAGGAATGCATTGAAAATCAATTAATGCGTTCCTATGGTCAAAAAAGTCCAAACAAAGCCAAATTTGGTACAACAAGAGTTTATTAAGTGCTCTTTAAAGTCACACATACTGTAAAGAGCATTTCAAAATTCAAACCCAGAATTTTTTTTAAAAAACAGCAGAGTGGCACAATGGTCACAGAAAATCATAAAAATGCAGGGGGAAAAACACAAGCTTCCAGATTCTTGCAAACCCCTCCCCAACTGTTCCCCCAGCCACCCAGCACACAGAAATTCAAATCCAGAATTTTTTTTAAAAAACAGCAAAGTGGCCCAATGGTCACAGAAAATCATAAAAATGCAGAAAAAAACACAAGCTTCCAGATTCTTGCAAACCCCTCCCCAACACCAAGTCCTTGAATTCCAAACACCCCAACCCAAAATCTAACCCCCCCCCCAAAAAAAAGTTTTAAAAGCTTAACTTACCAAATGGCTGCAAAAGAAGTTTTGGAAAAGCTTCAAAAATCACCAAAGTCTTTAAAAACTTCAAAAAAAGGCTACTATGTACACTGCGTTCTATGAGTTGCTCCTCAAAGTCAAGTCACAACTGTATTAATGGTGTTAAGAAAAAGGAAACAAACTTGCAAGACGTTTTCGTCTTGCGAAGCAAGCCCATAGGGAAATTCGTCTTGCGAAGCAGCTCAAAAAACGGAAAACCCTTTCGTCTAGCGAGTTTTCCGTCTTGCGAGGCATTCGTCTTGCGGGGCACCACTGTATATACAAAGGGACATCTCCAGAGGAGTCCCTGGTATGGCCAAAGAATTCTCTGAGCATGCATATGCTGCCAGTGGGCATGGGTATGTGAAAGGGCATGTTGGAGGCTTGTGAGGGCTAGGATTGGGTCCACCAAAAGCAAAGGTCAATGGAAAAGTTGTCTTTAAATGGAAAAAGGCGGCGGGGGGGGGGGGGGGCAAAAGCCACTTCCACACTCCATACTGTAGGGTTAGTTTGCTGCCACTGTTTGCAGTTTTACTGGTCCTTTGCAACCATTGACAAATTGATTACTCCTTTCCTTCAAAAGTTGTTTTACTAGTTGTTTTATGCTGCCTTTTATAGTTGCTAATGTTGATTGGTTGCCTTTAATGTTACTGTTTAGAAGGTTTTATATTGTTTGTTTTGCTTTTTATGTGAGCCCTTATGTGAGGACTCTTGTTGAGCAGAAAGGCAGAATATAAATCAATAAGAGAGAAATAGTTTCTCCCTGTTCCAGTGAGGCCTTGCAGGTGAGCTCTGATGAGCATAAGATGCTATCTCGCTGTATGTAGGATGTAGCCATTAGCCGAAACTGGATTTCATTGTTTCTGGATTAGGTCAAGAGCTTTCTATTACTGTTCTGATCTTGCTGGAGAGAGGCAATAAAGTTCTCATCGGGGTTCCTGGATGGTGTGTCCTTCAAGCCTTCCATGGCACCCAACCATGGAATGCACCATAAATTTATTGTGTAGTTTGGCTCTGACTTAACTGTTTTGTGGACCAGGCTACTGAAGCACAATATTTCAAATGTGACTTGGACTGTGATAATGAGTGAATGAAGAAAGGACAAATAAACTTGATCCCTTTAATTAAAGCTGCTTTCTCTAGATTAATTGTCTAAATCTAAATCCATTTTAATCCTAGCACTGTAGATCAATCTGCTTGTGGACCTATTAACTGAATAGGGAAGGCATTGAAAGTGATTGCACCCCATGCCCATAGCACACTGAATGGAGCATTGGTATTTTTGTGGGGGGGGGGGTATTTATTTATTTATGTACAGCTTTTTCCATCAAAAATGGAATAAGTGAACACAGAATACATAATAAATGCACTAAAGCAATTATAATAAATTACAGAACCAGCATAATTAAAAACACCATAAAAATGACCGAACCAATTAGCTGCTAAAAGCTGGGTGGAAAATATGGCTTATCTAATGGCATCCGAAAGGATACAGAGTTGGTGAGGGACACACCTCTAATGCCTTAGTTGATCCACCAGTTGAAGCCAGTTGCTTAAGGCACAGGTTTCCATTAAGGAAACCTGTGCCTTAAGCAACAATCATGGTTCTAGGAGTTTCCCCAAACTATGAACCTGCTTCTTTAAGAGGAGTGCAGTCTTGCCCACCAAAAGGGCAGGATGGGGTAAGCTCAGGATGGGGAAGCAGGACACACACCTTCACTTTTCCCTTGCAGGGAGAAGAGTGCAGCAATAGATTCCAGAGAGGGTACCAACCAATCCCTAGGGGTGGAGGGCACAGTTCCCATCACTGGGAACAGACCATGAGCTCGGTCTCCACAGTCTCACAAAGCCTGAAAGTCTCATGAGTAAACTCACCTTGCACATCCTTAAAAGCCTGGTGAGTTGGCGTGCCACCCTATTGGGACAGCTCCATTGCTTTTGCACAGTCCCGTGCAGCTCCACTGCTTCTGCACTCTTTACCCCAAACTTGGACTCCATAAACTTGAACCTCTGCCTCTAGCCTGGCTAGGCTTGTCTTTCCTGTCACCTAGCCTGAGTGTAAAGGGCTTCTGTCATGCTGGTCTGAACAGTGCCAGCCAGTGAGGGATGTCCCAGCCCTGCCATGTTAATGACACTGACCAGTACATGTATACTCTGCTTGATGCCTTCCTCCCAATGAGCCACATCAACTGTCCATGGAGGCGCAGGTTAATTCTGTGTCCAGGGCAGCTGTCTACCAGCTCCATCTGGTACGCAGGCTGCCTTGCCAGAGTGGTGCATACTCTAGCGGGAGCACTTGTACTACTGCAATGTGCTCTACGTGGGGCTACCTTTGAAGGTGACTCGGAAACTGCAATTAATCCAGAATGCGGCAGCTAGACTGGTAACTGAAAAGAATTTCATTGGCTCCCAGTACGTTTCCAAGCACAATTCAAAGTGTTGGTGCTGACCTTTAAAGCCCTAAATGGCCTCAGTCCTGTCTACCTGAAGGAGCGTCTCCACCCCCATCGTCCAGCCCGGACACTGAGGTCCAGCGCTGAGGGCCTTCTGACGGTTCCCTCGCTGCATGAAGTGAGGTTACAAGGAACCAGGCAGAGGGCCTTCTTGGTAGTGGTGCCTGCCCTGTGGAACACCCTCTCAGCAGATGTCAAGGCAATAAGCAACTATTTTACTTTTAAAAGACAACTGAAGGCGGCCCTGTTTAGGGAAGTTTTTAATGTTTGATGCTGTATTGTTTTCAATATTTGGTTGGACGCCGCCCAGAGTGGCTGGGGAAACTCAGCCAGATGGGCGGGGTATAAATAATAAATTATTATTATTATATAACTGTGGTAGCAACGTCCAGCACTGTCCAGCACTGTCATGTGCCCTACCATACTGTTACTGGGCCCAGTGTAAATGACCATCAGTGAAGCTACATAGAAAGAACTCTTTCAGCGTTCTCAGAGCAATGTGAGAGCAACTTGCAATGTCTGTACCACTGACCACAACACTCCAGGTTGGGCGTCCCCACCAGGTTATGATCTGAGGACACACAAGCACATACCTTGGTGGTGCTAAGTAAAGCTGAGTCTGGTCAGTGGCTGAATGGGAGACCTAGCAACTCTCTGTTTGCTGCCTTGAGTTCCAAGAAGGAAGAAAGGTGGGGTATACATGCACTAAATAATATATATGTGTGTAAGTGGGTCTTAACCTAAAATTGCTATCATGAGAGGAACCAGAAAGTCCATTACTTAAAACACTTTAAAAACAAAGCTAAATTATATATTAGAAGGAGCAGTTAAATATTTAGGTTCTGGATGACAACAGAAAGCTTATTAAAATCAACTTCCAAGAAGCTGTAGATGAAAATCTCAATCTGTCTCTCTCTGTCCCCCATGTGATTGAATGATCCTTGCTATCTCAGAGGAAACTGACATTTTGCTGGTGTTTCATCAGATTAAACCTACCGTGCATCACATTGTGATAAAGGAAATCCAGTTCACCTCCAAATATGAATGAAAGTATAGTGTTATAATTTAAATTCTGTTGTAACCATTGACATGCGGGGTTTTTAAAATCAGATTGTGACTTTTACAGCACAGAAAGAATTCTGGGGCATCCAACTCTGTAGCCTTCAATGCCTGTCAGATGTGATCTTCCTGTGTGTATGAATGAATATGTTAAATCAAAACCACACTGGGGTCCAGAAAGTAAAATAACATTCAACACACAACCAAATAAATCTCTATGGGTTGCAATTCCTGCAGCCCAGTTCTGTGCATTATATACTTGCAAGTAAGTCCCAGTGTATTAAATAGGATTTAACCGGAGTTGAATAACACTGCCGCCTTAGAATAACTCTGGGAAAGTTCTGAAAATGTGTTCTGACTGATCTCTAGGAAATCCAGAGAACCCAAATATTTAGGCCTCCCTGATATTTTCAATAGTGATATATCAGTTCTCTGAAGCTGGCCTCCAGTTGACCTAGAAATGACCCAAAATCCCTCCCAGCCTTTTTTTGCTAGAGCCAGTTTGATTGGGTAGGGACAAGGGCTCAGAATAAATACCTGCAATGTATCTCCTCTCCTCGAATATTGTAAGACTTTGGAATGGGGGAAATGTTTGGTTAAGGGTTAAGCATCCACCCCCTTCTCCTAATACTGTTCTCTTTGCCAAAGTTGGGCCCAGAGGAGCTTCATTAAACAAGTTTGTGTGCCGGTTGTAGCTTAGCCCTTTGCCTGCCATTTGTTTCTACCGTTATCTGGTAGTAAGTAAACTTTATGTGTGCAAGATCAAGCTCCTAAGAGGGAAATCTAAAAGACAGAAAACCAAAGCACACTAATGATCATTCTGTGTACAAATGTACTGGAAAAGGCAAGTAGCCTACAGATGATGCTTCACTGTGGCACTCCTTTCCCTCGTGACTTGATGAATCAATCTATATAGACTGCCATCCCACTTTGTAGGCAAAGGATGCAGCTACCCTTTAATACCTTGTGTAGAAACGGATATAAATATTTTTTCGCCCTTTGTTTTAGTTCATATCTTTTTATTAGCAGTGCTGTTTATTGATCCATCTTTCTCACCCCCCCACCCACCAACATATCTCTTTAGTGTTTCCACACAATGGGGATTGTCTTTTCATTTTTATGGCTTATTAATAAACTTAGAGTTTCTGACTAGATTAAAACTTGTTTCTCTGATATCCTTTGGGTTGCATTTGTTTGTTTGTTTTCAAAATGAGTTATTTTCCTTTTTTTATGGAGGAGAAGGGAGAAGAAAGCAGCTGTCAATTAGATTTTAGAGCTCAGCTCTCCCAGAGGCATTAATTTTGTCAGCTTTGCAGTCAGAACTGTCGGCGGACTGATCGCCCAAGGTCAAATGGCCGTCGTCTTTGGAAAGTAAACAATGCATCCTCCCCATGTATTCTGACAGGAAACCAATCATTTCCAGCTGAAGGGATCTGGAGGATGTGTGAAAGGTGCATGTGCTTATGCACATGGGGCCGTGCGTTAAGATAGCAGCTTTTGCTTCTAACCTTAGGAAGCCAGCACTGCAGGATCAGACTAGTGGAGAGGGAGGCACTTCAACAATGGTGTTTTATGTTCTTCTTTCCTGCTGGAGGGCTGGGGTCAGAAAGACAGGGATAAAAACTATGATAGAATGGGTGGGAAAGAGGATTTATTTGAGCGAGTGGTGGTGGTGGGGAGTCTGTTCATCTCCCCCTGGGAAATTGCTTGAAAGCAAACACACGTGGCTTTCTGGGTGTGAATAGATTAGCCCTTAGCACACCCCTCAGAAGTGGAATTGGCAAAGAGACAGATAGCCCCCCATGCAGCCTTATCAGTCTAAGGATGTCCCAACCATTCTGGGATAGCCTTGTGACGTGTATACATATTTACTAGTTTATCATGTGCAGTCACTTGTGGGATGGGAGCTGTCTTCAGTAAATGGGACAAGCTTGCTGTGGAGCACATGGGATTTAGATGCTGCAGCACTCTTTCATTTCATGTACCTTAGATAAAGGGGTGAAGGAAGGCTCTCCGGTACCCGGGGCGGGGTGTTGAGGGGCAGGGCGGGGGCAGGACAAACTGCCCGGCGGTACATGTGCAGCACCGCTATGTATGGCACCTTTATGCATGGCGCCATCGTATGTGTGGTGTACAGGCAGTGACGGGATCCTCTGCTTGCGGCAGCGGCAGGATCCTCTGCTCACAGCTGCAGTGGGGTGGGGCAAACTGCTCAGTGGTGCATGCACAGTGCCGCTATGTACAGCGCATGTGCTGCTATGTACAGTGGTGCCATGCGTGCACTGTATGGACGGCGGAGGGATCCTCTGCTCATGGCTGCAGCGGCGGCGGAGGGATCCAACACATGCAGCTGTGGCGGCACGATCCCCACGGGGTGCCCTCTTGTCACTCCCCCTCAGAGATGGCACCCAGGGTGGTCCGCCCCCACCCTCTTCCTCTGCCACTGCTTAGGTATAAGCTTCTTTGAACAGAGTAGGATTTATTTTCATACAAATATGCATATGATTGCACAGCCATTCACATTTTTACAAATAAAATTGCAGGCTGCCTGTTTTAGAAGCAGGGGTGAAGGTGTGTGTGTGTGAGGATATAAAGAACAATGGACAGACAGACAGACAAAGATATAGAGAGATAAATGGATAGCTAGCTAGATAAGATATAGGCATTGGTATAAAGGTTCCTCAAAATGTCATAGCACAACTATGGAGAGGATGAGCTCGTTCAAACTTGCAGCTTTTAAAAATGGCTCTATTGGCACCCCCACGCTTCACTATTATAGCAAGGGAGCACTCCTTAGCAATAATTGGGAAATAATATGTAGCAAATCGACAGGGGTGTGGGAGGAAAACAAGGTGGCCATGTGTTATATTTTACAGAAAGCAATTCTCTGTTTGATTTTGAAAGGCTATTTGAAGAGCTGTCTGGTCCAACACCAGCTGGAAGCATAAGAAGAAAGAGCTTCGAAGTTAACCTGTGAACAGTAGGCTGAGCTAGCACACAACTCACCTGGTCACAGACTTCATCAGTCTGGTGAGATGCCTTGTATTTCTTTTAAAATTAATTTTAAATCATAACAATCATGTCTAAAATTGACATCTATTTAAATACATTAGCTAGGGTTGCCATACATCTGGATTTTCACTGTTTGAAATTCTTTTGTCCTCTTTAATGATGCATTTTCTCTTATTTGACATTGTGTTTCTTAAAGGAAGACTGGAATTACATCATAAGCACTATCCAATAGATGCTTGTGAGACCAGCGCAACCACATCCCACTACCATAAGAGGACCCAAAGGTCCATCAGGTTGAACATCATTGGTTGTCTCCACTGTTATACCCATTGTAATTGATGGGTATGACTAACTTAGGTTCAGTAACTTCAGCAGGTCAACTCAGAGTAAAACTTAGTTGGATACAACATCCTGCTTCCCTTAGTGACCAAGCAAGTGCTACTGGGAAGACCACAACCAGGACATGAAGGCAATAGCAACTGGTATGGTGAGGCACATCGCAGGCTGCAAATACCACCATGAGTGGTAGGTGGAGATAGACTTTTTGTCCATGAATTTGCCTTATACACTTTTGAATCCACTTATGCTAATGGCCAGCAAATTCCACAAACTGGTCATTTAAATAAGTGAAATGCTTCCTTGAAGTTTTCCCAGTCTTAACCGGAATACTGCAGTCGGAAGCAATGCCTGGGAGAATATCGGCCAAAATCCGGACGTATGGCAACCCATGTCAGCAGTGTTGTTTTTGCTGATTTCCCCCCAAAACATAGCTCAACAAATTTGGGCAGACCTTTAAAAAGCTCATCAATTTTGCCAAAGAAAGCTCAACAAATTTTGTGTCCTGGTTTGAGGCCCTTGCCAATGGGCAAGCGGCGGCTGCGCGTGTCTGAGAGGAGGAAGGGGGCTTGGCTGAGCTGGCCGAGAGCATTTCCAGCAGTCCCTCATTGGAGCAAGCTGTTTGCCGCCATTGCTCGTGCTGCCACCACCTGTGCCGCCGCCGCCGCTCTGCTAAGCACGACTCCTCTGCCTGCCCTTGTGAGTGGCAGAGGCTGTCGGAGGATGAGGAGCCCACTCCCAAAAAAGCTTGCTGACCCCTGGTCTTAGGCGACCCCTGTGAAAGGGTCATTTGACTCCCAAAGGGGTCATGACCCACAGGTTGAGAACCGCTGATCTAGAGGATACCAGGTTGGCAAAGCTGGTCTAGTCGCCTCTCCTTCCATTTTCAGACAGGGGAACTATGCAGCTACAGCTGGTGGGTCTGAGGACTGGGACGCAAATGCTGGCAAATCAATGGGAGGGATGAGGGAGGGATGCGGAAATGTGCATAACAATTTAGATTGAATTAGAGAGCAAATTAAGCTGTAATGGGCTCCCATTATGCTTATAAAATAGCACAAAGAATTCCAAGTTACAATTTACATTCTGATTATTTCAATAGTTTACAAATTGCTGCCAAATGTCCACAAATGTAAATCTCAAATGCAATGAACCAGAGCCGAAACCTCCTCTTAAATGCTTGCAGAATTTTGTCCCCTTTCATTCGTTCTCCCTGCTGCCTATGCAATTACCATCATGTGAGGGGTGTGAAGATAGTGTTAGGTGCCAGAACCTTGGGGCCTGGCATCCTACGGCATATTTGCCTTTGCCTCCCACACCCCTTTGCTCTTACCCTCTTGTCTCCATTGAATATTGTGTGGCATGAGATCATACAACCTGGCTTTAATTGCAATGAAACAGCAAGCGATGAGCAAATTAGCAGCTTCAGAGGAAGTGCCAAACATGCAGGCCATGAAGGATCCTTATCTGGTTCTGTCCACAGAGCCTGTCCCCTAGCTAAAAGTGACTTTCTCCCTATGATACATTAAGCGTGAGAGTCAAAACTAGGCTGCATATCTGCAGCGGGAGCAGCAGAAAGAAGCGACTAAAAACTTGGTCCCCCAACATTTTCCCAGGAAGCTAACGAAAATGCTCACACCTTCCATTGGACGTCACTGAAAAACCTTCCTTCGCTTAGGTGCAGCTATGCGAGGCAAAAGTGTATTTAAGTAGATCTATTAAAGGTGTTAAGGGACACGGGTGGCACTGTGGGTTAAACCACAGAGCCTAGGACTTGCCGATCAGAAGGTCAGTGGTTCGAATCCCCGCGACGGGGTGAGCTCTCATTGCTCGGTCCCTGCTTCTGACAGGTACCGCTCCGGTGGGAAGGTAAATAGTGTTTCCGTGCGCTGCTCTGGTTCACCAGAAGTGGCTTAGTCACTTAGTCACAGTGGAAGCTGTATGCCAGCTCCCTCGGCCAATAAAGTGAGATGAGCGCTGCAACCCCAGAGTCGGCCACGACTGGACCTAATGGTCAGGGGTCCCTTTACCTTTACTATTAAAGGTGTTTATTAGCCATTTTAAGCTCTGCCACATCTCTTTCATTCTGAGCTCATGGACATAGGGTTTATTGTATTGATGTATCTTTTTCTTTTTTGAATCTACTGAAGAATAAAATAAAATAAAATTGGGATTAAGGGGTTTTCTCAGGATAGTGGAAGGTGTGTGTGCCATGACCTTTTGGTGTGGTGATGGAAATGCTCTGTGGGGAAGGTGTCAAGGAGGAGCTGTTGCAGGGAGTAAACACTCTGAGGAATGCTGGAGGGTACGTTCCTTACCTTTATGGTGTCCATATGTGCTGTGTCCATCACAGTGCAGAAAATCCACAGAGGGAAGGGAGGCAGCAGGGGGACACATGGGAGGCCACAGAAGAAATCCCAAAGGGCTGCATGTGACCCCTGGGCCCCTGGTTCTTGACTTGTGGGCCCTTTTGTCTGATCCAGAAAGGCTCTTATTTTCCAGTGTTTGCCACTTTCAGCCATGCTCTGCAAATCAGTCATCTGCAGAACTATATTTTAAAGTTTAAAAAGAACACATGTGCACCATATTTTATGAAGGCATATTTGCGAAATGGGTCCAGAGAACAGATTCATTTTTATCTTATAAAAAAACCCCAATCAATGAATAAATAGATGTGCTAAATAATCTGCTCTGAAAGTCTCATGAACATATATCACATTACATCCCTTAGAATTTTTGCTCATCGGTTCAGAAATTAAAATGCTTAATCTTTTCCTCTTGAGGTTTTATAAATAGTGGTGCTCTTCCTCAAATGTATCCAATTATTTTTATAATGTGTTTTATTGAAATATATATTTTAATAAATATGTAAAGTGTAAGTTAAAATACCTATGCATATTCACTGCATTCATAAGAGCTTCAGCTTAGCAGTGCTAATATCCTAAGGCCTTTGGAGCAGGAGAATTCATGTATGAAGGAAGTATTTGTATACAAATCAGATCGTGGATTTTTATTTGTATATTTTCTCCATTATTATATGCTTGTTTCTGGAGCTCAGGTGGAGGGCTTGGAGTGTCAGATGAGGAGTGGTGAGACACCCAGGTTTCATTCAGCTATGAAGCTCACTAGGTGCCTTTGAACTCTCTCTCAGACAGATCTACCTCACAGGGTTGTGGGAAGGATAAAATGATGGAGGCAGGGGAGAGAACTCTGCATGATGCTCTAAGTTGGGTTTGTGTGTGTGCGCGCGCACTGGAGAAAGAGCAGGATTAAAATGTAATGTAAGTCCCATTCGGGCGTTCACTGCCATTCAAGCACTAGAGCAAAGGCAGATCTTGGGGAGCATGACTGGTTTGGTTGCAAAGGGGGCAGACATTCTGGGATACTGCCGCAGGAGTCAATACTACGTTTCCAAGTACAATTGAAAGTGTTGGTGCTGACCTTTAAAGCCCTAAACGGCCTTGGTCCAGTATACCTGAAGGAGCATCTCCACCTCCATCGTTCTGCCTGGACACTGAGGTCCAGCGTCGCTACGAGAAGCCAATTTACAGGCAGAGGGCCTTTTCGGTAGTGGCACCTGCCCTGTGGAACGCCCTCCCACCAGATGTCAAAGAGAAAAACAACTACCAGACTTTTAGAAGACATCTGAAGGCAGCCCTGTTTAGGGAAGCTTTTAATGTTTCATGGGTTATTGTATTTAATGTTCTGTTGGAAGCCACCCAGAGTGGCTGGGGAAACCCAGCCAGATGGGCGGGGTATAAATAATAAATTATTATTATTATTATTATTATTATTATTATTATTATTATTATTTAACTATAAAGTCCAACGGAAGGCAAAAGGTGGTAAGGGTGCTGGATATTGGCATTGTGCAAGGAGCCAATGAAATTTGAGATGCCAAGTTCTGCCACTAACTAGAGTGTGCAGAAGAGAGCTGTGCTGCCCCTGCCAGTGTGTACCTGCCATTGGGCATTCCACCAGCCATCCTCGCCCCACATCTGTGCAATAACATGGAGGTTTGCAAGGGGAAGCCACTGGGTGTAATCTGTGCATGCAACGTCTTCCATGTGATTGGGCATTAATGTTACAAAAAAGAGGTTCTTTTTGGATTCAAATTTTTAGCTGGTTCTTTAGGAGAAAGAAACACAAGTAGACCCAGGGAGTTGCAACTCAGCAAAACATTTTTATTGTACACATTAAAATTGCAGTCCCTAACACACACATTCTCAATCATACTCACCAACTCTACGCCAGTAGCTGATCAGGTCATGGCAAGAGGACAGGTGGCAGGCGTTGCAGCGCTGGGAACCTGGCACACCTTTCCACTGGAAAGTCCCTTCTTTGTATACTTCCAATCAGACATTCCAGCTCTGGTGATTCATCGCCATCTGCTCCTTGTCAAAGTTGTTTATTACGTAGTTCATCACATCTTCATTAGTCAATCTTTCTCAACACCCATCCTTTGTTATCAGCCTGTTTGTACGTCCTTTGTTATCGGCCTGTTTGAAGTCAAGTCTCATGAGCTCAGCACTTCTTCCTCACTTCGCTTGCCAACCTTATCAGTCCCACAAGTCTTAAGGAGACTCCATTTTAGAGTGGTGTTCTTCAGCCTAAAAACAGGCCCACACTCATTCCTCCATTCATACCATAAATCTCTAATGAATATGATTGTTATACTCATTACACTAGTGTACATTGGTACCTCAGGTTACATACGCTTCAGGTTACATAGCCTTCAGGTTACAGACTCTGCTAATCCAGAAATGGTGCTTCAGGTTAAGAACTTTGCTTCAGGATGAGAACAGAAATTGTGCTCCGGCGGCACAGCAGCAGCAGGAGGCCCCATTAGCTAAAGTGGTGCTTCAGGTTAAGAACAGTTTCAGGTTAAGTACGGACCTCTGGAACGAATTAAGTACTTAACCTAAGGTACCACTGTACATGTCTTTGAACACAAAGCTGTACACTTAATTTATTTTTACTTTAGCTACTTACATACCACTCAGTTCCTCAAGTTTCTAAGTGGTGCACATACACATTAGAGAAAGCATAAATTACGGCACTTAGGGAATGTGGTGGAGAATGTGGTGGAGAGGAGCATGGTGGCTCAACTGTAGGCATTGCAAGATGCTGCTGAGACTCATTCCAATCTGGATTCAGGCTCAGACAAATCACCTTTATTGAGAAAATGACAAGGAGAGGGCAGCATTGCTCTTTCTTACTTATGTCTTTGGGCCTTTGGTGTTGACCATGGTAAATGGACCTGCTCCATGGGATGGGTAACAGCGGCACTGCATCACAGTGGCTCTAGCCCTACTTATGCAGCCAACTCCCAAGAAAAGCATTGGGAGAGTATTCTCCCCCCCCCCCAACATTGAGGTTCTGTGGGCTCTAATTTCCCCCCATTGCTATTTAATACCAGTAATCAATTGCTGTTGGGAGTGGCTAGTAGAATTCAGGGCAAGGTGTCACCAGTATGCTGAAGGTTCTATTTCTGCATCAATCTGAATTGCGAGAGGTTGTGCTGGTCCTGGCCTGATGCTGGATGCAGAGGTGGGCTGGATGAGGGGGAATAAATGGAATTTAAATCCTGGAATGGCAGAGGCTCTGAGGTGAGCGGTTCCTGTGTCTGAGGAATTGGTCTTTACCTCTCTGAATGAGCCAGTATGCTCCTGGATCAATAATGTCTTTGGAGGCACAGTGGCTGTGGTCATTTCTGAACTAGGATAACCTGACCGCAGTAGTCCAGGCATAACTGATGACTTCAAGACTGGATTATTGCAGAGCATTATATAGCAATGCACTCTGTGTGGGGCTCCCTTACAGTTGATCCAGTAACTGCAGGCTGTGCAGAATGCTGTAACATTATCGCTGACAGTAAGGGGACCTACCAGCATAGTACACCCCTTCTCAAAGATTGGCATGGCTGCTGATGTGCAACTGGGCCAAGTTCAAGGTTTTAATATTAGTATGTAAAGCCCTTAACAGCTTGTGACCAATTTCATTGCCGTACCCCATACACACCTCCTGGACTGCTTGAATCTGCAGAATTTGCACTTTTAAAAGTCCCATAAAATGTACAATCTGCATCGGTGATGAGTTGAGCTTTCAGTGTTGTAGCACCTATACTTATTAACAATAGCTATGTGTTTAGAATTTTTTTAATAGCTGTGTTAATTAATATAATAGAGTTTTGTTTGCCTTTATTTTATTCTCATAATTGTTTTACGCACAATGTCACTTTGAGTGCCCTTTTGCAGCGGACACAGCAGAAACATTTTATAAAGAAAGAAGTTCACCGGGGGGTGGAGGGTGGGGAGATGTTCCAATAGTCGGACGGACCATTTCATTCTGGAAGACTTGATGCCATTCGGCTAACTGAATCACCTTTCTGCACTGCTTACAGAAAAAGGATGCATGCTGAGAATTATGGATTTTCAGTTACATTAGTGAATCAATAGCAGAGTGCAGGCTGCAAGCAAGAATAGCTTCTTAGATGCATGGAACTTTTATGCCAACACTACATGAAACCTTTGAAAATCTGGAACACCTAAGCACCTCCTAGGCATTTGCACCTCCTGCTGATGGGCCCAGCACAAAAAGCAGCAATAGGTTAACTTTAAACCCTAACAACTATCTTCCTGGATCAGACCAAGTTTCATTGAATCCATCATTTTATTTCCAGGTAGGACAGCTGGATGCCTCCGGACATATACTAGCAGGGGATGATGGCATTAATACCTTGTCCTCTTGTTTATCCCTAATGTCTGGTCCTCAAAGGATTGCTGCCTTTGAGCATGGAGTTTTGCATAATTATCGTTGCTAATAGCTGTCACATAGAAATGCAGGAGGCTGTATGGAAATTACATCTCCCATGTTCCCCTGGGTTTTGCATCCTGCAGGTTGCTACCCAACATATCAGGGGAAGGGAGAAGGAAGGAAAGGATAGGAAGTGTTCCCAACCCTGCTGCCACTCGGCAGGGGATGTGCTTTAGGGTGAAGAGGCTGTTGGTGTCTCGGGCAAGGGCTGGTGGACATGTGTGGGGAGAAACCTGGGTATTCTTCCCTGTCCATATGTTGATCCATGCTGAAGAATAACGGAGGTTCTCTCTCATTTGGTGCAGCCTTTCATGAGATCCTGAAGTCCATATCTGACTTTGGCTTGGGAGAATCATTTTGCAATCATCTCTACACTCAGCGAGTCAGACTCCAAAGAAAAGCAGACACCACGTCCCTGGTACCAGTGGAACATGGGGACATAGGAAACTGTGTTATACTGAGTCAGACCATTGGTCTATCAGTTGATGCTGGGGATCGACCCTGGGACCTTCTGCAGATGAGATGCTGCACATTGCCTTGTTAGCTCAGCCTAGGGGGCTAACAACATCTTCTGACTCAGTTGCTAAGCCTAGCAGCCCTTCACCCCAAGCTGTCAAATAGAGTTCTCTGCCCTAGAGACTGAAATGACTCAACAACATTCTCCAGAGGTGCCTGTGGGTCCACCAGGGTCCTGAAGTGTCATAGAAGTTCAGGGTTTTGAGTACAAGCCCTTTAAGAACTCTGAGGCAATCCTCCTATTACAAGGGAGGTGGAACATGCCAGGATTTGCTTCAGTGCGAACTTAGTCTGGCCTTGACCTTCCTCACTGCAAGTTGTTAGTCATGGAGCTATCCAAGGTACTGCATCTATAGCCTAGCCACAATGACATCATGTTACCGACTGCTGCATTGACCATGATTGTTAATTTGATCAGGAGTTTTCCTTGCCCTGCAGGTATAATCTAAAAGCAGAACAGGATATTGTTTGGGTAAGAACTTTTCCATCCAGCAACCAGTCACTTCACACAAACTATTTATCCCTGAATGTTCATCAAGCCAAGCAACACTCGCATACAGAACAAGTGCTGGACTTGGGCGGTTATCTAAGTTACAGAACAAATAATTTGTGTAAGCCCTGCTTCTGATCCATTAGTTTACTTGAAAATCACTCATCCTAAACTCATAGTTATCTGGCTTTAAAGCCTCAAGGTTTGGCAGAGCTTGTTTCAATTGAAGTCAATGGCTGAACTCCTATCGACTTCAACATTGAGCTGTCCCTTACTGAGGAAATATATTGCTACCACTGTGGACTAATTCAGTCTACAATAATTTAGAAGGTTGCAAGAGATGGCTGAGATCGAAATCTCCATCTGGAAATTCAAGGCTTGAAGCTGTCTCTGGGGTTCTTTGTGTTCATAAGTAATCCTCTATGGCTCACAGAATCATTTGCTTTCTACAGTATTCTGTGTTATTGTTTTTCTTGGTTAAGGCTCTCTGGTAATCAGATTTTTTCTTACCTTCAAGGGGAGGATATAAAGCTGTCACGTGAAAAGTTTATGTGTGCCCCAAACCTCCCAATGTAAAGCATGGGAGCCCAAAAATGTCCAAAGAGAAAAATGAAAGCTATTCTTTTGGATATAATAGGCATCTGCAAAATCAATATGGACATCTTTAGTGATTGCCACATCTGTACAAGAGATGCCCAACCACAACATCTCATGTGTAGTGTAGAAATAAAGGGAAACCCTATTCTTCCTCTGTGTTACATGCAGACCACATGATATACATATGGTGTATTTCAACCTTAAAAGTGAGTGGTATATAACCATGTAGTTATTGTTGTGTTTGTGTGTTTTGAGGTCTTTGTTTTCAGGTCAGAGAATATGGGCAGCCCTACCACAAAACAGTGTTGGGTGATATTCTAGTAAGCGCTACTCAGAGTATACTCATTAAAAATCAATGGACCTCACTAATCATTTCCAGTAATTTCAGTGGATCTACCTCCCTGAGTAGCTAAAGATCTGTATCTTTAAACAGCCTTTAAATCTTAAGGTTTGTCCAGTATTGTAATCTATGGACAAGGGGATGATGTTTTAGTAAACTGGGTTACATTGCACCATTATTGTGTGTGTGTGTGTGTGTGTGTGTGTGTGTGTCTTTGTGTGTGTGTAAGTTAGCCTGGGGTCTTCTGACAAAGTGTGGGATATATGGTTGTTTTTTTAAAGAAATACAAATAATTAACACACATACACCCCAGCTCTATGTTCTTGCTCTAATTCTGGGATGACCACAGCTGCTTTAAAAAGAAAGAAAGAAAGAAAGAAAGAAAGAAAGAAAGAAAGAAAGAAAGAAAGAAAGAAAAGTAACCGCAATTCTCCAATCTCTTGTCTGGTATCAGTTAAAGAACTGCTTTTTCAGTTTATACCATGAAGCGTGCACGCTTCTCCTTCATGATTAGCAATGCATTAAGAAAATGACAGGCATAGGACAAAATGCTACACAAACAATATTTCTCTAGAGGTACTGTAGTTAATACTCTCTGGTACCTCAAATCCATAGTGACCCTAAATCTTTCACTCAAACAGGAACTCAGAGCTCAAATTGAGATAGCAGCTACTACTTTTGGCAGACTTACAAAGCATGCATTGATAGTGAGTGCTGTCACTGGACTACAATGTCATGCAAATACTTAATAAAAAAGATGCAGATCAGCAGGCTGGAGATCTCAGTTCCCTGTTGTATGGCAGCCCATGAAGAGAAATTCAACAGCTTGTGCTTCCACTCGACTAATTTCTTGGTCTTTCCTGACACGATAAATCAGTGGTAGATATTTTCTTGGGTGGGCAAGTTTATATAGAGATTTATTTATTTATTTATTTATTTATAATTCAGCTAAGCTTTACTCACAGTAGGCATACTGAAATTAATGGACCTAACTTAGTCATGCTTATTAATTTCACTGGCTGTACTCTAAGTAAAACTAAGATGCAAACCACGTCCAGTCTTGTGACTCTTCTTATATGGAGAGACGCATATGCTATCATAGAACATGACATAAAACACAAAAGTTCTGGTAGATCAGGGGTAGACAACTTGGTGTCTTCTAGGTGTTGGACTACAACTCCTATCTCCACTGGCCAGTGACACTACTGGTTGGGGCTGATAGTAGCTGTGGTCCAACAATATCCTCACAGCACCATTTTGACAACCCCTGCTCTGGGTGCAACTATATGATGCCAGAAGAAGAAGAAGGGGCAGTCATCATTTCCACTTTGTAATACAGTTCCATCACTGAAATAATAACAATAATTCAAATATAAGTATTCCCATCTACTATTATATATGCATCAAATATGCAAAGTGGTGAATATCCCATCTCCTCCCCTTGCAAAAAAATAAATGAGTTAAAGGATAGCCCTCTGGCAGCCTTTTAATTGTAAAAAAAGAATGTATTACAAAGAATAAATTACTTTCATTTGTTCTGATGGCATATTCGTATGACCCTGTCATATTTATAAAGCCTGTTATTAATCTGAAGGTCTGACATCAGAGCAGCCACTTCTGTTCACTTTGGGACTAATAAAATAAACTGTTCTGTGGCACTTATTAAAATTCCTGAAGTATGAATAGACAGCTGATATTTCTCCCCTATTAAATAATAGCAGGGGATTGACCCAAATATTATATCATTTTGGAGCTAATAGTTAAGGATGGTTGATAAATTCCAGTCTGCCACCCTAGATCATGAGCATTTTGATACTGGGATCAAAGTAGGCTAATAATGCATTGTGGAATAGAATGGTCTGCTGGAATTCGGGCTGTAATTCCTATCCATCAAACTAGATATAAAAAATATGTCTTCGTTGTTTAACTATGCAACTCGCTCCCAAAGTAGGCAGCAATGGCAAGCAACTTGGATGGTTTTAAAAGAGGATTAGACAAATTAATGGAAGATAAAACTATAAATTCTACTAGGTGTGATGGCTATGATTTGCCTCCAGAGCCAGAGGCAGTAGTGCATCTGAACTAGGGCCTAATGAAATGAACCCCTGTGTCACGGGCAGTGGGAGTCCCGGCTTGGTACGTCGGGACCGGGGTAGAGGTTGGGAAGCAGGAATCAGCAGTCCAGGGTAAGCAGTCCAGGAGTCAGGAAGCCAAGAGTCCAAGGGTCAGCAGTCCAAGGGTCAGGAAGCCAAGTGTCCACGAATCAGGAAACCAGGAGTCAGGAAGCCAAGAGTCTGAGGGTCAGGAAACCAGGGGTCAGGAAGCCAAGAGTCTGAGGGTCAGGAAACCAGGGGTCAGGAAGCCAAGGGTCCAAGAGTCAGGATACCAGGAGTCACGAAGCCAAAGCACAGCTAGGTGGGCAGCATGTTTCCATGGCAAAGAGCCAGAGGGAAATGCCGGTCTTATCTACCCCTCCCAGCCCTTGCCATCAGGTGCTATGTGTCTTCTGCCAAGCCTCACCTGTGTGGCCGCGTCTTGCCCTTCCAGGCCAAACTCAGGAACGCCCCAATCCTGCGAGGCCCTACCAATCACAGGGCCCGGCTCCTTCCCGCACTCCTGACACCCTGTGTACACTGAAGCCATGGAGAAGGCCTTGCATACACTGTCACTCCCAAACACTTCTGTTCATAGTCAGTCTGCAGGCTGAATGTATTGCTGTCTTGCCCACAATGCTGAATTTTGGAAAGTACAGGACTGAGGGGTGGGGGAATAGCTCTTATACATACAGCACATAGTTTAGCTGTGGACTTTGCTCCCATAAGATATAGTGATGGATACCAATTTGGATGGATTTCAATATTGTTTCGACAAAGAAATGCATGGAGGCAGTCCAAGCATGGAGGCAATTAAATAAACAATGGTTTATTTAATTTTTTAAAATCATTTTTATTGATTTTCCAATAAGAAACATCCAAATAATATATCCAATCATAATACTCCAATTAAAATAAAAAACTAAAATAAAAAAGACCAAATTATAGTCCAAATTATAATTATTATTTTTTTGGGGCTCCCCAGGGTCTGGATCCCTGAAGCATGTCTCCACATCCCAGTCCTGCTTCTCCTCGTTGTTTCCATATTTTCCACATCTCAGTTTTGAAGCTTAAATCACAATGGTTTAAACCTACACAGAAGCCACATTTACACTGCATATTTACAGCACTGTGATACTACTTTAAACAGTCATGGCATCCCCCAAGGAATTCTGGGAGCTGTCAGGGGACACCTATTCCCCTAACAACTCTCAACACCCTTAACAAAACTGCAGTCCCCAGGATTATTTGTGGTATCAAAGTGGTATCATACTGCTTTAAATTTTGCCTGGGAGAGGTACCAACCAGTGGAGGCATTACCAATATGCAGGAGACAATGTCTGCTAGCATGCACCCATATTATCGTATGCATAAGCCTTGCATTAAAAAAAAAATCAAGGAAGAAACAAAATCCATCACACTTCTATATTCAAAGTGTTTTGTGAAAGGAACATACATTGTACAAAAGGTTGTACAGCAGCGGAATTAAATGAGCACCAGACTGTTGGATTGGAAACATGTTAATGGGCACCACTATTACAATGAATCGAGCCACTAATCCAAGAGCTTGGGTAGAAATATGTTTTGCGGCTTTTAGTCTAATGAGGCTTGCTATGTCTTTGCTCTGTTTGAAAGCCAGGAAAAGATTACCCCACCATTTACAAAGAAGGATTAAGTATTTGTAGGACATCCTTCTCCAGTGACATCACTCGCTGTCAGGATTTGATTGCCATTTGGGACAAAGCAGCACCTTGACTGATTTCTGCACTAAATCACACCTGCCATCCGGTAACCTGGGTCCCAGAGATCCTGCATGAATTATTTCTCATTATTTGCAAATTTGGATCTCACGGTTCACCCCAGTTCCAAATCATTTATGAATGAGATAATTAAACAGCTCTAGCCTGAAAACAAAACAAAAACAGCCTCTTTTAAGCACTTTTCTCTATAGTTCCCACCATTGAGTTCCCTTAGCTGCTCTAATCATGAGGCGCTGCAAGGTTTGTGAAAAGGATTCAACAAATTTACACAGCTTAGGTCTACCAATGGCTTTATCCACAATAGACTGAATGAAGCCTTCCTATTCAAGAGCAGTATACCAGAAGCTAGGGATGCAACATGTTTTCTCCATAACGCACTGTGTGTGAGCATCCAAGAGGTATCAGGGTGCTTGCAGTTGGAGACAGAACGGTGAACAGTAGGCAGATATTTAGTGTCATCCTGGAAAGCAGAGTTTGTGAGGTGATTAAAATAGTTCCCTCTGTTTCAAACGTTCATGCGCAAGTGTCACTGCTTATGTAACTACACTGGCATTGCTTTCAACTGAGAGGGAGATGTTGTAAGGCCCAGGGAACCCAAAGATTTCCAAAGATTTTCAGAAATACACACACGTATGTATGTATGTATTTGTATTTTATATAAAAACCAAAGAGGATATAAACCTAAAATAGCCCAATGAGGGCAGAGTGTGTTCAGTGGCCATAAAATGCTGATTGATTGATGGGAGAAATAATGGAATGGCATAGCCTGGAAGAGAGCACAAAAAGGAGTACATCACATGGTAACATTTTGTTGAAGGTCTTACTTGTTTATTTTAATGCATGTTCTGACATAGCATGTATGCTTGCATTTAATACTGAAGAATACAGAATATTTCTGACAATGACAATCAATTAATCAATATTCTCTCGCCTGCAGCATGGAGATAAAGATCGCCAATGTGAGGCTTCTTCATAGTTGCTGCGTCAGTTCATGCATCCTGTGCTTCTGCCTCCCAGTAAAACAGAAACACCTTTTGTCTTGGTTTGCTGCTGCAAGGTGATTAAGGTAATGGAAGTCTCTTCAGCATAATGAAAACCAAATGTTTCGGAACTTCCCAAAGTTAGATATGTGCATCCATCTACAGGACTCCATAACATACACACCTTGTTCTTTAAGACCAGTGGTTGTAGTGAAAGAAATGGAAATAATGGAGTAGGGACAGCAAAATGCATCCAGTTGCTCTGGCCTGTTTCAAACCTAGTGACCCTGTGGGAATGATCCTATATGAACATTAGGAGTGAGCACTATCCCCTGTCCTCCTCCAGCATGACCATGATGTAAAGATTGGAAGCGCCTGCTTCCTGATTTAAACTAACTACAGTTTACGATTGCAAGCCAAGATCAAACCATGATTTTTTCATCTTGACCTGTTCCAATAAACCATTGTTTAGACCAACTCTAGTTCCCAGTTTGGATGTAACAAGAAACAATGATTAGTTTAAACCAGGAAACTAGATGTTTCCCATCTCCTCCTTGTGGGCACACTGGGGGAGGAGAAGGGAGGGGGATATACTTGCATCCATGGCTCAAACAGTCTTAATCCCAAGAGTCAGGACTTGAAATGGAAACTCTGTAGTATGATGTTGGAACCTAGCTTTAAACTTCCTGGGATAATCCAGCCATGAATTCAGACAACTCTTCTGCATAGGGGTGAACTGTGTTGAACAATATCAGTTGCTGTGCTTTGCAGGTAATATCAAGACTGTGGAATGGCTGTGTTTGATATAAGTACTAGGAGCCTGGGCTTTTGTCCTTGCTTGATCAACAGAGCCTCTGACATTCCTTAGACTTCTACTTCCTCCTACTTCTCCACAACGTTCAGGCCTAGATTCAGAAACTGTTATAATTTCTTACAGGCTATGGTTCAGGGGCACCAACTCTATGGATCTGCATTCCACTTTTTGTTCTGTTAGAACTGAAAGCTACATGCATTCCTATGCTTCTCTCTATTTGAACTCTGTTATGCAATTGGATATCTGCAGTCTATGTTCTTTTGTTTGAAGAATAATAGTGTATACGAGTAGATGTCAGTGCTTGTGCAGGATGAATGGTGATGGAGGGCTTTTGAAGTGAAATATGTCAGAAGATACTGACATAGTCATAACAATACAGGACTTTGATTATATTCACTGAGCAGCATCGACTCTGCTGGGGCTGCTTAGAGGAGTTCAGCCTTCATTCCTAAGCTTGAACCATCCGTTATGCCTTCTTCAATGTACTGTGAGCCTAAAATTCACAGACAGAAGAGCCTGCTCCAAAGGTTCACTGAGGCAAGTTATTAAAAATTTGCTGCATGATGAATTTGGAACCCAATGCAGGGAAAAGAGCAATGTTGCCACTCTGATGGGGGAATGTTGAGAAAGCTAATTGTAATTTAAGTTTGCTTTTTTTATGTGAACACTTATTTTGAAAAGTTAGAAAAATAGGTAAGAACATGGATAAACAGAAAGACTACTAATTTGGAGGGGGGGAGAGACTCACAGATTATAGTCCTTAATGTGTCAGGATAGCCATGGGCAAATCCGTCAATTTCAATTTCTCTTTTTTATAATCTTAAATTCACTTCTCCACATTTCCACATTAATGCATGAATCATTCATTTCTTCAAAAGTTCTCATGAAAATTCACCAGTTAATTTATCCTACTTTTCACTAATATGTCATAGTGAGGATTACATGGGGATTACATTCTGGTGATAGCACCTAAAGCCAAAATTGCATATAGTCAAAACCCATTGGGTTCAATGGTGGGTGAGATTGCCACAAATCTTTTTTCCTGGATTCCCTTCCCCTTTCCACTGCTTTTTAATTTTTTAGATTTTTTGCCAAGCTTGTAAAGCTGAATGCACACAAGTTAAATGTGCATCAGTTGTGGGCTTACTGTAATGCATTTTTGTACATTAATTTAATGAATATATTGATTTTATGGACAATTTATCCTAGTTTATGTATTTTTGTATACATTACTGCACTGGAGAATTCAGAGAAGTGCAGATTTCAAGGGATGGCCATATTTTGGATCATGCATTGTTCTGGGAAATGAGAATTTGGTAAATTAAATGCAAGCTGAACTGCATTTCTTCCCAGTCCCTATATCAGGCCTAAGCTTAGAGTGAAACAGTTTGAGACAGTCTGCATGTGTAATTTATGTAGCCAAATCATACATGGTCAGGAAAACATATATATCTGCACTTGACTGGAATTTGATCAGAAATTTGAGGGCCTTCCTCCTATATGGAAACCTTGTCACAATAACTTTTTAAAATATATATATATGTAGATAGATAGATGATAGATAGATGATAGATAGATAGATAGATAGATAGATAGATAGATAGATAGATATAGATAGATGAGAGAGGGGGGGATTTTTAGTGGAATCCCAGGCTTGCTGCAGTTGCTAAGTAAGTTTGCACCTTACTGTGGCCTTCTAAATGTTTATCAATGCAGTGTACCATAGTGGCTAACAGTGTATTCTGTGAATCATGAGATTCTGGTTCAGATTTCCTCTCTGCCATGAGCACTACTTACTAGGCCTCAGCAAATATGGAACTGGTTGTTTTAAGCCTGAATAAGGAAATGTGTTTTAAACACTTTGAACTCTACAGAAAACCAGGATATTGTCATTATTATTTGTAGCAGAAGTAGCGATAGGGAGAACTCCAGCCAGGCTTGGAACTGGGCTCAGGAAAACTAAGCTATTTTGCTAAAATTTGGAAAATTACTATGTTTACAGTGAGCCCAATTTAGATTCTATCATAATCCTGTTTATGTTTAAACCTATTAAATTTATAAACAATATTTTTATCGATGCTGAGATTTCAGCAATGTTCTACTTTCATTGAGTAGATAAAGAAGAGAACAAGGTTTTGTTTTTCATGATCAGTTGCTATCAACGTCTCCTAGACCAGGTCATCCAGTTGCTTTAATCCAGGCCTGGGAGGGTGGAGAGGTAGGAGTGTTGGGGGTATGATGGACAAAGCAAGGCAGACTGAAGGTTTTCCCTGACTCAAATTGCAATCAGAGCTGGTAAGACTACTTTTGGAATTGTAATACTCTTATTTGAGCTGATCATTATGAGCTGGCCAAATTCATATTTCTAAGGCAGGAAATAATTTCAGCACCATCACTAATTATTATTTTGCTGCAGCTTAGCATATCACAAGGCAACAGAGCAGTACTCCCTGGGATTCTGCTATGCTCGAGACTGAAATATTGGCTGACCTGATGTATCCACCCCAGGAATGTTCTGTTGTATTTTGATTTCTGTCCTCTTTCAATGCTGAAAAGTTTGTGTTTCCTAGGAACTATGAAGTGCCTCAGTAAAATGTCACTTTTTAATAAAAGCATACAAAAAGAGAAAATAAGAGCAGGATTCATGGAATTACAAGAAGGCTCTTGCATTGTTCAAAACAGCACTGAACTATGACAGATCTCTCTGTGATGCCACGGAAGTGAAGTGAATGTTCATGTCAAGCACTGATGAGCACTTAGTCCTGAATGCCCTTATGCTCCATTTGCTTGAGGTTTCTAAAGGGCAAAACTCCAAAGCTCTGCGACACAAGGTTGAGGGCATTTGGAAGGAGGAGAAGAGGAATTCCTAAGACCCTAGCCATGATTCCTTAGATGCAGGCACTATGTTGAGATTTGTGTGAAGTCAGTGATCACAATTTACAGCAGTGTAAGACATCCTTTCACTGGAGACAATATGTGGTCTGCCCTATGGAATGGTTGTGAATTCTAACCAATATCAGAAGAGGTGGTAATAATGGAAAGTATCTTCTGTGATCACTAATTGCCCCATTGGACCGAATCCATGGAGAAAGTGGATAGAGAAACACTTTTCTCCCTCTCTCATATTACTAAAATATTATTACTTGCCCTGACCTATCTTTTTTTAAAAAAAAAAAAATATTTATTAAAGATTTTCTTAATACAATAAAGAAGAAAAAACAAAAGAACAACAAAAAAGAAAAAAAGAAAAAGCACTTACACCTTATACAAAAAGCATATCACAACCGAATCAATTAGATAATAATCATATTTTCTTCGCTTTTTGGACTTCCTCACATCTCTCGTTCCTGCGTTCCTGGTTTATAAAACTTTAACCAGCAATTTATCACCTTGTTTCAATTCTTATTTTATAATTTTCCAATATTGTGTCCCTAACTTTAGATACTTTTATCCAAACCTTAAATACTTAATTTAGACATAATATTTATCCAAAATTTATCTTTTCTTAAATTTCACTTGTCTTCATATTCTTTTCAACTAGCTTAGTGGTGCCATGTTATTTACAATCTTGCATCTTTCTTAACACTCATACAGTTTGCAATGTTTTTGTAAATAGTCCTTAAATTTCTTCCAGTCCTCTTCCACTGCTTCCTCTCCCAGGTCTCGGATTCTGCCAGTCATTTCTGCTAGTTCCATATAGTCTATCAGTTGCATGTGCCATTCTTCCAGTGTGGGCAAGTCTTGGGTTTTCCAATGTTTGGCGACAAGTATCCTTGCTGCTGTTGTTGCATACATAAAGAATGTTCGGTCCTTCTTTAACACCCTCTGGCCAACAATGCCTAAAAGGAAGGCCTCTGGTTTCTTAGGGAAGGTATACTTAAATACCTTTTTCAACTCATTATATATCATTTCCCAGAAAGCCTTAACTCTAGGGCAAGTCCACCAGAGGTGAAAGAATGTTCCTTCAGTTTCTTTACATTTCCAACATTTATTGTCAGACAGATGATATATTTTTGCAAGCTTGACTGGAGTCATGTACCACCTATATATCATTTTCATAATATTTTCTTTCAAGGCATTACATGCCGTGAACTTCATACCGGTGGTCCATAACCTTTCCCAGTCAGCAAACATGATATTATACCCAATGTCCTGTGCCCATTTTATCATAGCTGATTTAACCGTTTCATCTTGTGTATTCCATTTTAACAGCAAGTTGTACATTCTTGAGAGTACCTTAGTCTTAGGTTCTAACAATTCTGTTTCCAACTTCGATTTTTCCACCTGGAATCCTATCTTTTTATCCAAATTAAAAACCTCTTTAATCTGAGCATAATGTAGCCAATCTCGCACTTTATCTTTTAATTTCTCCAAACTCTGCAGCCTCCAATTATCTCCATCTTTTTCTAATATTTCCCAATATTTCGGCCATTTGGCCTCCATATTGAGTCTTTTCCGAGCCTTGGCTTCCATTGGTGATAACCACCTTGGGGTCTTGTTTTCCAATAAGTCTTTATATTTTGTCCAGACATTAAACACTGCTTTCCTGACAATATGGTTCTTGAAAGCCTTATGACTTTTAACCTTGTCATACCACAAATATGCATGCCATCCATAAGCATTGTTAAAACCTTCCAGATTTAAAACATCAGTGTTTTCAAGAAGCAGCCAATCTTTCAACCAGCAGAAAGCTGCTGATTCATAATACAACCTTAAGTCTGGCAGGGCAAAGCCCCCTCTTTCTTTAGCATCAGTTAATATCTTAAACTTAATTCTGGGCTTTTTGCCCTGCCAGACAAATTTGGAGATATCTCTTTGCCACCTCCCGAAACACTCCACTTTATCCACAATCTGTAAAGTCTGGAACAGAAACAGCATTTTTGGCAATACATTCATCTTTATAGCAGCAATTTGGCCCAACAAGGAAAGTTTCAATCTTGACCAACCTTCTAGATCCCTTTTAATTTCTGACCAACACTTTTCATAGTTATCCTTAAATAAGCTCAGATTCTTGGCTGTTATGTTTACCCCTAGGTATCTTACTTTTTTTAACCACATTTAACTCTGTCTCTTTCTGAAACCTTTCTGATTCTGAAGATGTCAATTTTTTTTCCAATACCTTAGTTTTTTGCTTGTTTAGTTTAAATCCCGCCACCCGACCAAACTCATGAATCAATTGTAATACCCTTTTCATACTAGATTCTGGCTTCTGTAACGTCAAAACCAGGTCATCTGCAAAAGCTTTAAGTTTATACTGTTTCGCTCCGACCTGAATTCCTTCAACCAACCGGTCCCCTCTAATCATATTCAAGAGCACCTCCAGGACCGAAATGAATAACAAAGGAGAAATAGGGCAACCTTGTCGTGTTCTTTTTCAATTTTAAACTCTTCCGTCACCACATTGTTAACTATCAATTTAGCCTTTTGTTCGGAGTAGATTGCATCTATCCCATTTTCAAATCCCCATCCCACTCCCATCCCTTCCAGGTTTTTCTTCATAAACTTCCATGAAATATTGTCAAAGGCCTTCTCCGCATCTATAAATATTAACACTGCTTTTGTATTAATATTTGTTTGCAAAAGTTCCAAAATATCGATAATGTTCCTTGTGTTAGCAAACAAATGTCTACCTGGATGAAAGCCTGCCTGATCCTTATGAATCACTTCGTTTAAAACTTTTTTAAATCTACTTGCTAAAATGTCTGCAAATATTTTATAATCCACATTTAGGAGGGAGATGGGACGGTAGTTCTTAAGTTGTGTCTTTTCAGTTTCTAATTTGGGTATCAATGTGATGAAAGCTTCTTTCCACGATTCCGGTGCCTTCTTCCCCTCCATAATTTCATTGCAAACCTCCATTGATGGATGTATCAAATAATCTTTCAATGTCTTATAATATTTGGAGGTAAGCCCATCTGGCCCTGGAGATTTGCCCAATTGCATATTCTGAATGGCTTCTTCAATCTCTTGTTGTGTTATTTTATAATTCAGGATTGTCCTATTTTCTTGAGACAACTTTGGTAATCCATTCCTTATCAAAATTTGTTCTATCTCAACCTCATTTTGCGGCCCTTGAGTATATAATTGTTTGAAATATCTCTGGAAGCACTTTCTGATCTCCACAGGATTCTGAATATTTCTTCCTTCAATCTCTAGATTTGTAACCGTATTTAATTTTTGTCTCTTTTTCAACTGCCATGCTAACAGTTTTCCACATTTGTTTGCCAATTCAAATGATCTTTGTTTCTATCCACTGTGATCCACGCGATGGTCACCTCCAGACTGGATTATTGTAACTCGCTCTACGTGGGGCTGCCCTTGAGACTGACCCAGAAACTCTAGCGGGTGCAGAATGCCGTGGCAAGATTCCTTACGGGGTCCTCGCTGCGAGATCACATTCACCCGGTGCTATACCAGCTGCACTGGCTCCCGGTGGAGTATAGGATCAGGTTTAAGGTGCTGGTTTTAACCTTCAAAGCCCTATATGGCCTAGGACCCTCGTACCTACGGGACCACCTCTCCTGGTATGTCCCATAGAGGAAACTACGGTCTTCAAACAAAAACATCTTGAAGGTCCCAGGCCACAGAGAGGTTAGGCTGCCCTCAACCAGAGCCAGGGCTTTTCCACTGTGGCTCCAGTCTGGTGGAACGCTCTGTCACAAGAGACTAGGGCCCTGCGGGACTTGACATCTTTCTGCAGGGCCTGCAAGACAGAGCTGTTCCCCCAGACCTTTGATCAGGGCACAGCCTGACTCCCTCCTTTGGCAATCCTCACAGAATTATCAGCCCAATGGTTGCCACTAATTTGATTGGAATTAATTTTATAATGAAATGATTTTAGAATGTTTTATCGTTTTACTGTTGTTAGCCGCTCTGAGCCCGACTTTGGCTGGGGAGGGCAGGATATAAATAAAATTTATTATTATTACTATTATTATTATTATTATTATTATTATTATTTAAAAAACTAATTAACATCTGATGAATCTGAATATTGGAAGATACAAGGCAGAGATGGGTGGCTTTAAAAGAGGATTAGACAAATCCATGGGGGAAAGAGACTATTAAAAGCTACTAGCTACCGTGCCTCTTCTCTGCCTCCACAGTTGGAGGCAATAATGCTTCTGAATACCCATTGCTGGAAACTTCAGGAGCGTGCTATTGTACTCAGGTCCTGCTTGTGGGTTTCTCAGAAGCATCAGACAGAAAACACTGAGGGAACAGGATTCTGTAGTAGATGACCCACTAGTCTGATCGAGGATGCATGGGGGTGGGATGGAGAAAGCATTTGGATCTCATCACATTCCTAGTGGTGATATTATCATATAATTGTAGAGTTGGAAGTGTTCCCAAAGGTCATTTAGTTCAACTTCTTGCACTGCAGGAATCTCAACACGCAGTCTCCCATCCAGTTTGAAACCATACAGGACCCTGCTTAGCTTTGCAAATGTGCTAGCGGTTTTATTGCTGCACCACTCATGTATTGTTCCATCATGGAACACAAGGCATTGTAATGTGGTTCTCAGGCAAGCTTCCTTGCAGGCACTGACCTGTTTAGCTTCCACAAAGTGGTGGTCTCATGTAATCAGTCTATGCATTGGGGCCTATATTGGGAGTGCAATGTGTTCTGAATTTAACATGCAAAAAATTAAGTCAGGCCCAGTTTTTCTTAGAAAATAGCTTGGTTTGCCCTTCCAAATTGAGCCAAAAGGTTATTGAATAAATATTTGATCACATCAAAGCAATCTGGAAAATCTCAATTATTGTCTATATTATCTATATTGCTCTAAGTCCACAAGCATGAACCAGTACACAGACAATGATATACCTGATGCTGGGGATTCTGTGGCTCTGCAGATGTCAGCGGACCCCATCGTCCTTTAGCATTGACCATCCCAGATGGAGGAGGGCTACAGGTTCTCCATCTGTCATATACATTTCACAATATGCAGGGTACTGGTGTATCCCCATAGATAACAGTCCATAGGAACAATACAGTTCTGTAACACTCCTCTAGCATATCTACAACCTACATTTCACCCTGAACAAAGGTACTACAGTGGTACCTCGCAAGACGAATGCCTCGCAAGACAAAAAACGCGCAAGACGAAAGGGTTTTTCGTTTTTTGAGTTGCTTCGCAAGACGATTTTCCCTATGGGCTTGCTTCCTTTTTCTTAAAGCCGTTAATACCCAGGGAATCCGCGCTCTGCAAGACGAAAGAATCGCAATACGAAACAACTCGCGGAACGAATTAATTTTGTCTTGCGAGGCACTACTGTACTGACTTTAAAACTCTGTAATAACATAAAGATTGATTAGCAAGTTGTAGTTATAGCAGAGGTGCCTTGAACAATGTTATTTGTTGGTGGCAGGCTTTCACAAATGAATATATTGGCGGGGGTCATGTATGTAAATATGAAAGTGGATGTACTTAGGGCCTCATTTATTAGGAGGAGAATAAAAACAAATTTAATTGGTTCTTTGGCATTAATTTATTTTTCTTTATTACATATATTGATTAGCTGGAGTCATATCATGGTCAGAAATTGATTCCTGCTTAGAATCATTTAAGACTTTGGCATTTATGTGATCCACCACTGCATTCTGACGTCTCTCTAATGAGTTATTGTAATTTGCTTTTGAAGATATAGATTCCAGAATGTTTTGTTTAATTATGTCTTCCCCTTCTGCACACCTCAATGAATTCTTCCTTTTGTAAAGGATAAATGTTTCTGAATTTTTCAAGAAACTGCTTGCTGAGATTAGAAAAATGGCTTCTTATTTTCCCTTCTGTGACGGAATGAGATACATTTTGACATATTGGCTACACCATTATCTCAACATCAAATCTATTTCAGATTGAATATGCAACAATCCATTATTTAGAATGGCAGTAAGCAACATGACTTGGGGCGGGGGAACACCAATATACTACTCCCAAAAATCTGTTCCATCCATTAAGCATTACAGCTGAAAGTTCAGAAACCCTAGAGCGCTTTCACCAAGCATTTGCCTCCATGTAAGGCATCCAGGGACGCGGGTGGCACTGTGGGTTAAGCCTAGGACTTGCTGATCAGAAGGTCAGCAGTTCTAATCCCTGCAACGGGGTGAGCTCCCGTTCCTCAGTCCCTGCTCCTGCCAACCTAGCAGTTCGAAAGCATATCAAAGTGCAAGTAGATAAATAGGTACCGCTCCAGCGGGAAGGTAAACGGCGTTTCCGTGCACTGCTCTGGTTCGCCAGAAGCAGCTTAGTCATGCTGGCCACATGACCCGGAAGCTGTACGCCGGCTCCCTCAGCCAATAAAGCGAGATGAACGCCACAACCCCAGAGTCGGTCATGACTGGAGCTAATGGTCAGGGGTCCCTTTACCTTTACCTTTACCTTTAAGGCATCCAGGTAGGTCTGGGAGAGACCCCTGTCTAGTGTCTTGGAGAAGTGTTGCTAGTCAGTGGAGACAATAGTGACTCAGATCAACCAATGGTCTGATTCAGTATGGCAACGTCATATGTTACTTCCTATTACTGTAGCAGTTGAATAACACAGTGGCTGACCAGTCTGCCCAGCCTACCTCCTCTGTCTTTCCCCATGGAAAACAGCCTCATATTTCTCTAGCAAAATACATGTTTTCCCTCCAGAGATGATGCAGCTGGACAACAAGGTCCATTATCTCAGATGGAAACAATGCGCAGGACATAATTTGGAAAAGTTCTTAAATTTCAAAATGTGGAGTAAAAACAGTCACATCTGACATTCAGTTTTTGAGCAGTGAAAACTGAGGCTTTGGATTTTTGAAACCCCCCACCTCATATGTTGAGTGCAAGAGCAACCCAGTGCATGGTTACTCAGAATTAAGCTTCACTGTGATCAGGGGATCTTACTCCCAAATAAGTGTGTGCACAAAGGTGGCGAACCTGTGGCCCATGTTGTGAGACTCCAGCTCCCATCATCCATAGCTACTGGCCATGTTGGTTGGAGCAGAAACGATTTGAAATCCAATGACAACTGGAGGGCCACCCTTGATGCATAAGACGTCCCAGCCCCTGTCCGTGTCCCTCTCCTTCTCTCTCTCTATATATATGCCAGCTTTTCTTTCAATATATTGTGAAGCTACTCTCTCTTGCTTTGCAAATCATTGCACCAGTCTCCTAATCTCTAACAGCCTACAATAGAACTGATTTTTAGTGAGAGATCCCATGCTCTTTTACAACTGACTAACAAGCCAAGGGTTGTGGTATTTATACATGCAATTACTAGTTGGGGGAACACTGCTGGTAGTTATATTTCTCTAAAGATGTACCACTTCATTAATTAGTCTTCCCCCTGTGCTCCATAATTGCTAGTCCATAATTCCTTAGAGAAGATTTATTGCTTCTTTATTTCCTATGATTTACATGTAAATAATCAAGATTAACCACAATTCAGCATGCTATTATGACATGAGCAGGGTTAAAATTAACAGAGCTTTTCTCATTAGTGAATAATACTTTCATGTTTAAAGGTCTTTAATTGTTTTGGAGATTTGTGTGTGAACTGAAGAAATTCTCCTTGATTCATTCTGACAAGGGCAAATCACATAGCCTTTTAAAAAAAGAAACACTGATGATTACATGATAAATAAACCTCAAGCTCACTATTTAGAAAGCCAGTTGGTCTTCTGAATGCTCCAGCAGGCATTAGGTGAGTGACTCAGAACTTTCTCCCTTGACCAATATTTCATATGTCCTCAAGGATGAGATCAAGATATCAGAAACCTGCTCCGCAGCAGCTCATAGCAGGGCTTTGTAATGTGTCTGCCCCTGTTCTGTGGACTAGTTTTCCTGTCAGGATATGACAAGAACCCACTATTTGAACTTTCTGGAAACAATTAAATTACATTTTTATTCTGACAGGCTTTCCCAGTTGGTCTTTGCCATGAGTATTTGTTTAGCATTGTTTTAAATGTATCTGGGGTTTTTGGTGTGTGCTCTTTTAACTCCCCCTGCACCCCCCCCCGTTTTTATTGGACATCATCTTGAGACAATTCGATAGAAGGGGATGAATGAATTAACAATAACAGGCTCATCATTAGCACCTGGCATCCTTAGGCACATCATCATAATCATCAGTTTATTGTCTTAGTGTGCCAGCAGAACCCATAAGCACTCTTGACTTCCCTGGGCCTCCTTGGTATGCACTGCAAGCTACCATTTTAAAATTCTCACAGTGCCTTGGAGCACCCAAGTTGCATCGTTCCAGAGGATCCTGTCAAGTTTAATGTGGCAGTCACACACTACCAGTTGGCAGCCTCCTGGCTCCACTCAGAGGAGCTACCAGTGGGTAACATACCAAGCTACCCCCGAGCTGGAGCTTACTCTGGTAAAGTTTACATATATACAATGTTAGCTGTAAATGACATATATGATGTTAGCTGTAAGACAGCTAGGTGTGACTTGGCCAAAATGGCCTGACGGACCAAATCTGGAGTCTTGGTGGGCCTGATTAGACCCACAGGGAGGAGGTTACGCAGCCCTGGATTAGTACACTGAAAGGTATTACAATATCCTATAGGCTGATAGAGAGGATACTAATTCCTTGTGCCCCATCTTTTTTGCAACCCTCTATTGCTGTTCAGTAGCTGGTTTGCAGCATGGCCTCTGCTCTTGGAAATGCCTTCCTGAGTGGCATATTGCACCACCTATATTTATAACATGAATTAAATAAGGAGAAATTGCATTGGGGTGGTATCTTAACACTTACACCCTTGTACAAATTAATTGAAACAAAGCATGTTTTCTATCTTACTCATAATTCTGTACTCAAACACAAAAGGTCAGTTGATCACTATGGTGTTGGAAGCCTGCAGCCAATAGAAGGAATGATGCTCTCGCCACAATATATTGAGGTTCTATGAAAGAGAGTTATTCCAGAGCTGGAAAAGATGTATCCTGACGGTACTGGGATATTGCAGCAGGACCTAGCCCCGGTCACACATTGAAAGTGGTGAATAAATTCATGACAGAGCAGCAAATACAGGTACTTGATTTGCCAGGGAATTCCATGGACATAAATCCCATTGAGAATTTGTGGGCTATATGCAAAAGTTGCTTCCATGCTGTAGACTGTATGACTATGGAGAAGCTCATTCAGGCTCTGATTCAAGTGTGGTACAGGGATCCGAAAATCAACAGTGACTATTCAAAACTAGTAGACTCCATGCCAAACCGTGTTCAAATGCTGCATTAAAATAGCTGAGGTCATATTGTTACTAATGTACGTATATGTGAATTTTGTACATATATATATGTGAGATTTGTACAATAAACTACATAGTTTGTTTCAATTAATTTGCCCAAGGGTGCACTTCCAACTCTTCTCTCTTGCCTGGTGCAAATCTCAATGTGACACAAATGAAATGAGTGCTCCATTTCTATTTTCAAATTTAGAAACCCATTTAGCTCCATAACAGCTCTAAAAAGCAACTTACTTGAAGAACGCAATCTTAACTTATTTCAGGAATACACAATGTCTAGCCATTGCTAAAGAAATAACTTTTGTTAATCTTTGCATCGTTATCATTAGTATTAGAAGCCACTTGTTCTAGCGGAACCTCAAATTCAGGATTCAAACATTATGACAATGGCATATATTATTGAGGATTTAATTAGGACAAACCTTAATTATAAATAGATCATTCAGAATTATCCTGTGACTTTGTGCTCAACCAAACTCATAAAGACGTTTAATTATTGCTCTCATGTTTGTGCTGGGATGACAAATAGACTTGGAGATAACAACATTGTTAGGTTAACATTTCCAATAAAGAGGAATAATTATTTGATTACATTGATATTTTATGAGACTTGGAAATATTTTTGTTAGCAAGCATGTCGTCTAATAAATCTGTTCGGCTTAAAGCCATGTTAGCTTACTCATTGTGCAATCAAGATCACATTTACCCTTCTCAAATTTATGTGCATCTGTTTTAAAGTCTGCTTCATTTCCGCTAGTGAACTCCTGGATTCATTAAAATCAACAATAACAGAAGCAGGAGAAGCCACACTGCCTTCCATTTCATTGTGATATTTCTCTACAGGATAGAAGAAAGCGTAACTTAGGCTGCAATTCTATACTCCAGGGTGGGAAATCTTTTTCAGCCCATGGGTGGGGGGGGCACATTCCCTTGTGTGCAACCTTCCGAGGGTCGCAGGCCATTGGTGCATGGGAGCCGAGGCAAAAATGGGCAGAGGGATGGATGCAAATCTTACCTCTGTACAGCAGGCCACAATCTAGCCACACAAAGCCTGAGGTTTCTGCATGTGCGCACACCCCTCAATCTAAGCAAACAAAAGTTTAAGGACATACTTCAGCCAGGCAAAAACAATTGAGGGGGATGCAGAACAGGGTTGGTAAGTAGTGTGACCTGAGGAGAAGGGATGTGGTCTAGGGAACAGCCACATTTGGCTGAGGTTCCACACCTCTAGGGCCCTGACCTCATTTTAAGTAGCTCCCAGCAGTGCCTGAAATGTCCCCATTCTTCAGTCTCATCAGAGTGTCTTTCTTCCTGTTCATTTCCTCCTTATTTCTTCTGGCATTTAAAGTATTCCCCCCACCCTTTTAATATTTCTTCTTTTCCTTTTTCTGATTGTATAGTTTGGGGGAAGGTTTTCCTTCAACTGTCTGAACAAGCGGATGGGCTTCTGTCATAAGTGGAGTGTGACAAGGGATGAGTGAATCTGTTAATTTCAGTTTTCGTTATCAGTTTTTCTTTTTCCCTGCCTTACGTTTAGTTTGCTATACAGTGGTACCTCAGGTTAAGTACTTAATTCGTTCTGGAGGTCCGTTCTTAACCTGAAACTGTTCTTAACCTGAAGCATCACTTTTGCTACTGGGGCCTTCTGCTGCCGTTGCACCACTGGAGCACAATTTCTGTTCTCATCCTGAAGCAAAGTTCTTAACCTGAAGCACTATTTCTGGGTTAGCGAAGTCTGTAACCTGAAGCATATGTAACCCAAGGTACCACTGTATTTCCATTTTGTGATACCCTCCCCATGAGAAATCCTCATGAAGATTTCTCAAAATTTTTGCAAGCAGCTCTGTCTGACCTAATGTTGTATGTTATGTTCTTTAATATATGCATATTTATACATGCTTTACCCTAGCGTATGCATTCTTGTACACATTACTTTTTGGTGATCTTTATTGCAAAATTCGAAGAAATGTGAATTTGGAAAGAATGGCTGTGTTTCAGTTCACATATTGTTTCGGGAAATGTGAATGAGCTGAACTGAATTTCTTTTCCATTCTTAAAGGCTTATTCACACTTCCTATTGTCCTGCCAACCTAGGAGTTTGAAAGCATGCCAAAGTGCAAGTAGATAAATAGGTACCGCTCTGGCAGGAAGGTAAACGGTGTTTCTGTGTGCTGCTCTGGTTCGCCAGAAGTGGCTTAGTCATGCTGGCTACATGACCCAGAAGCTGTATGCTGGCTCCCTCAGCCAGTAAAGTGAGATGAGCACTGTAACCTCAGAGTCGTCCGCGACTGGACCTAACAGTCAGGGGTCCCTTTACCTTTTATTGTCCTGCTGCTTTCTCCTGGGGAAACCCATTATTTAGCACTCAAACAGAGAGAGACCTGTCACCACCATAGCAAGTGATCTCCCAGAAGCAGGGTCAGAGTTCAATCACAGCTCCCAAACCAGGATGCAGAAGCACCTTGCCCAATTCACCGAGCTCTAATGGAGTGGTCAGTCGGTGACCATTTTGGCTCAGGCTTACCATCTTTCTCTTCTCATGATATAATTTACACTTTCCCTCATTTATAATAGCTCAACCCTCCATCCTCCCCAAACGTGTATGGCTCCTAAAACATCCCGGCCCAAAGGTATGCTGACTTTACATCCCAGTGTGCTTTATACTCCTCTGCAAAATGCCCCCCCATCTCTCTCCTCAGTGAGTCACAACATTAACTCATCATAAGCGTCAGCGGCTTTCCCCCTGCAGATCGACGAGAGCTCTCAGCCATGCGTTTCCCTCCGAATTACCACCAATGCAATGTGAAAAGAACAAGGTTCCTCATGTAATAAATCATGACAGTCTTCCTGTGAATGTAATGTGTGACTGTGCTTCCAAGCCCTAATCCATAAGTTACCATGGTGATCGGGTGTCAGCCAGAGCTCGCTTCCTTATGTCGCAACAGTAATATATGCTGACAGCCGCCATATGGATCACCTGAATTTGGGTGGTTAGGCCCCACACTAATGCTGAACCTCTCTTTGGAGCTGCGGGGCTGGAAACTCTATGGGGTGACCCATATAGCTGCAGGTTGCATTAAAGAGCGCTTCAGTGGGAAGCCCCAGCCACAAAGAAATGAGTTTTGAGCAGCAATGATGTTGCCATGGTGATGGATGAATCAGGCCCATGAGAGTTTTTCTCTCTCTTCCTTTTCTTTTCAGGAGACAATGATAAGAGAGATTATTATGGGTCTGATCACCTAATAAGTGTGTTTTTTAAGTGACAAAAAAAGAGACTGAACCTATTTCTTATGCCGTGCTTCCAGTGACGATGGCGTTGATTATGAGTGTGGCGGCAGGAGAAATACTTCCACTACAAGCTGAGCAGAATTTTATGCACTTTAGACAGGATAAAAATGAGATGAACGCGTTAATGATTTTAAAAGCTATCGGAACCTCAGCTTGACAAATGAAGTGAATCGCTCAAAATGGAATGTGTTAACATTAAGAGTGCAGTTGCAAGATGTAGGCCAGATTAAGGAATCCATCTGCTGTGGGGATGCAAACCTGTCTTGCCTTATCGTGGAGTTTGAATGAAGTTATGTATTTCACGGCTGACATATTTGCATCACCATCTCTCACTGGTTGGCTCTCAGCAATGCACGTTCTCTTGATCTTGGTTTGCCATCTGTAACACTGCAGTAGTAATCACCTACCCACAAAGTTGTTTGGGGGAGCAAATGGAATAGTTAATGCAAAGTCCTCTTTTTTTTTGTAAATTACAGGGCTTTTTTAAAAAAGGATGTGATTCTTGCTCTGTCCATTGACAGAGCTATGTGCATGTAGCGCCACCTGAATAATCAAGGGGGTTATTGCTTTCATTTGTTACTATGTTACACATTTTTGTGTTTTTAATTTTTAAACCGCCCTGTGATCCTTGAATGAAGGGAAGTGTAGGAATTTAAATAGAAATAAAGAAACATTTTCCCCCCCAAATGCATAAATTCCCCATCAGACAACCCATGCTAAAAGAAAGAAAAAAAGCCACATGAGCACAAAGCATGCTTACACCCTGTATCAGTGAGAGTTTCTCCATTGGCACCTGTAGCCCTTGCACCCGTGTAAATCCTGCACCCATGTAATGTTAAGATTCCTGCTCCGTGATTGCAGTCATGGGATTGTTGTCTATCACATGACGGTGTATGTTTTGACTCATGAGCGGGAAGTGATGGAGACAGGATGTTTGTGTTACTGTATTCCGTGAAGTGGGACTATTGTCCTTTGTTCTCTCTCCTTTGCTGTCTGATGAGAGAGAGGAAGGAGCCAAGTCAGAATGCTCCGAGTGTATTGTATGTAAATAAACGTAGATTAGCTAAATGCTGAGCTACTGAGTTCTGTTACACGAACTGCGCAAACTCTGCAGATCCCTAAGTGTGCCAATGTCTATTGGCATCGGTCGCTGTGATGTTCAGGCTGAAGAAAGCTTTTGAAGCTCTTGAACGATCGGTCCAGAGGGAGTGAAAATGCCAGTCGGGCATGTGTCTCTGCCAGGGTCCTACTTGAGAGTAGGGTGAGCTCCTGACCTGTAAATCCCAGCTCAGTGATACTTACCCTGGTGCAAAAGCTATTGGATCATTCAGAAAGTTATCAATCTGTTCCTGCTTCCCTGTCAAACCTGCTCTTCCAAAATTGGTACCCCTGAAACACTGGGCTTGTTTGCTCAGAGGATGTAACAGGTGATGCAGCACACTCTAAGTTGCAGAGGCCAGTGATTTGGATTTGCATATGCTCATTTATATGTATAGATGCCTCTAGACAAATTAAGATAGTGGATGCTTAAGGTCTCACGGGAACTGTGGTTTGTAATGTGCCTGGTCACCAAAGGTCTTTTTTTAAAATGTAGGTGATTCCGGCCTCTGGAGCTACTCTCTAGCAATGCCCAAGGGTTTCAGCTTATCTTATATTGGTTGCCCCCCAGGGATGGAGGTGAGAGTCACATCAGTTTGCATTTTAATGTGAATCTATTTCACACTTCAAATGTGTGACCCAAAATGCAGCTATCCTTTGAAATTCACACATTTCCAAACTCTGAGACAGCAGCTCTCCATCATATATATATATATATATGGAAGTGTTCATAACAGTACAAATACTTGTGACAATAACATAAAACACATTTCATTAGGGCATATTGTTTGGGGGGGGGTGGAGAGAAAGAAGTATGCCTGTATGCCTATTAGGAACTGCTGCTCTGTGCTGCTGTTTGTGACATCAAAATGATTTATATTTCCTTTTCACTGTGATATTTTTGTAACCCACCCTGGGACCATTTGGTTAAGGGTGTGCTTATAAATACAAACGATGAATATGCAAATAAAATTTGCATGCAAAAATGTGTATATTAGGAGAGATACGCACTCTGAAATGCTGATAAATTTGTGGGGTGTTTTTTTTTAAAAAAAGACACAAACTGATGTGGGAATGTGGGGAACTGATGCTAAGAGTGAAAAAATGAGAAACATAGAGAAACTGAAATGGGAGAATTCACCAGTGCCTACCCAAACAGTTTCCACAAGTTTATCATGTGCCAATGATGGGCAGCTAGCCTATGAGCCATGATTTAAAAATTACTACATAGTGTTTCTGCAGGCCATTGCGGGAAGTTTAAATCATGGTCCTGAGTGGGTGTGTCAGTCATCAGCCCCAATGGAAATCCATACCCATATCTAAAGAGTTGCTTTAATGTAGCCATATGGCTGCTTGATGCCAAGAGAAATTGCAAATCCAGAAACATTGCAATCCAATCAACACCTGAAATAGTATTTTATTTTTCTACTAGAAATTTCCGATTCATGAAATATTCAAGTAATAATCTAATGTGTAATATAGAATATTGAAGGTTACATCACGTTTCATTGCCACAGAAACAATTGTGCAAAGTGGGTTTATTCAGGTTAACAGTGGATGGCGTTAGGTATTTTAGTTTATTCAATACCATAAAGCATACCATGTTATTTTTTTTTTCTTAGTGACAGTGAGCAAAACATAAAAAAATGCTGATGTTTCCCCATTTACAAGTCACCATTAGCAATACATTATTCATTGAATTATTCCATGAATTCATTGAACGCGTAATAGAACTTTCACAAAGGCTGTTCTCTCCCTTATAAAAATGGTATGTAGCTCAGTACAATAAAGCACTTCTAAAGTTGTAGCTATTCCCCACACATAGCATTTTATTACAATAGAGTAATTGTCAAAGGTATATCTTTAGGTGAATAGGCTGACAGTAATATACCAAATAATTCCAATAAAACTGCCTCAAATGAACGGTGAGATTTTAAAGCTGAATCTGTTAACATATAATGTGCTGCTTCATATTTAAGACTTAGACTAGAAATTACCATTTTAAGGTATTTTGGAATAGTTTTATGAACTGATCTCATTAGCATCAGCATTCAGATGATTATCCTAGAATCCTAGGTGTGTAACCTGGTGTCTGTAGCAGCTAGCAGAAACTAATTCAGTCTGAAATCTCAATCTTGGAACTGAATCTACACACTGATCTTAAGGCTACACTACCCAGCCTAATTTTTATGTTCTTATATTTCTTCTTCCCTGCACCCAGTGGGCAACAGTCCCAAACATTGCCACCATCTGCTTAGCTCTAATAAATTTATGGGTCAACTGTTGGCAATCCTTACTGTTTATCAGTGAGCAGGGTTAACATGGAGGTCATATTGCTGCTGCTATGCTCTAACAGCCCATCTTATACTACATTTTCTCATGTGAAGGATGCAGATTTACTGATAAAGCTGTCATGGGGCATGTACATATTTTCTTTGTCTTCCATCTATAGACAGACATGGGGCTGGTTTGGATGTAATGCCTAAACCAGGAGTAGAAAACTGGTGGCTGCCTAGATGCTGTTGGTCTTCAACTCCCATCAGCCCCAGCCAGCATGGTCCATAGTTTGGCAATATTTGGAGAGCCACAGGAGCTCTACCATAGTTCAGTGCTTTGAGAATCTCTCCCGGGAGGCTAAGAACCTCTTCTAGTTCAGCCACAAGGAGTTCTTCAGAAGCTATTGCTTACATTTGTTCTTAAATGAAGCTTGGACAAACTGCTGGGGCAACCCATTGCCAGAGTAGGCCTTGTCTCCACAAACATGGGCTCTGAAGTGTAGAGAGTAGCAGGTGGGGTGCTCTAGGAGGCTAAGGCAGGCAAGGGCCCACAGCCCAGCTTACTAGCTGGCCAGGTGGGGCTCGATAGCTCTGGAAGGAGATGTGATTCCTCAGCAGGAGTAGGCTTGGAGCAGGTGAAGGTCACATGCCTCATCAAGCCCAGATGCTCAATCAGCATGCAAAGTATAAAAGGGCAGCAGAGCTAAGGTGCTGTGTCATCTCAACTGCCCACATTGATGGATCTCAGTGTTCCAGGATCTCTGCAGGACTGCTTTCCTTTGGGCATGTGGATTGACCCTGGACTGGAGACTTGAAATGCTGTTTTGCTGCCAGGTAGGACAATGGGCTTCTCAGAAACAAGTAATGCCAGACAAATCTCATTTCTTTATATCAACAAGTTTGGTGGATTAGAGGAATGCTTAGGGTGTAATGTATCTTGATTTCAGTTAGGCTTTTGACAAAGTCCCCCATGATATTCTTGCAGAAAAGCTAGTACAATGTGGACTAGGCAAGGTAACTATTAGGTGGCTTTGTAGCTGGTTGACTGACCGCACTATTGTTTCCTCATATGCCTGGGGAAAAGGGACAAGTGGGGTGTTGCAGGGTTCTGTCCTGGGCCTGTTGTTATTTAACATTTTTATAATCAATGTTACCTGCACTGTTACTTGCCTGAATAAACATCCTTTTGTAAGAGACCATACTTGAGTGTTTTGGGGGCGGGAGCCAGGGTAGTTAACTGATCACTTCAGTTTACTTTGACACTGAGAAACTGTAATAGTAGCTAGTCTACAATGGAGGTTAAAGTAGCATTTTGCATGATCTATAACAGACAGTTTTTGAATATTGGAAAATTGACTTGTCTCTTTGCTGGTTACATTGAAAATAAAAGATCACCCCTTGGCTCTGGGAAGCAGAGTAGGCCAACATTTCAAGCCCTCTACACTAGTATGATGTTTGGCTGTGATCCTAAATACATTTTCTTGTAAGCATGCTTGAAAAATGATTTATTTATGAATAAATCCCATTGTGGTAAATAGGTTTTACAAGAACATTCCATTTCAGTCCTAAAGGCATGAATGCTACAGTACTGCACCCCTTAAGCTGTGACTGAGACACTTCAGAATAAGCAGTCTGTGGATCATATGATAGCTCCCTTATAACATTTCGGTTTGTGTGTAGTCTGTGAGGGAAAATATCCAAATTCTCTCTACTATTGAAGCACTGGTTCTACAGCCTGAATAAAACATGCTATATATGCAGAATTTTTGCTAGACATATATGTGGGAAGATGCTAAAACCCACAGTCCTAATAGACTTGTGAGATTTTAATAAGGCACTGCTCAGTTTTTTTTCAGATGCAGGGGGGTTGAAACTTGCTTTTAAAATATGGGATTTTAGAATCATAGGATGTTCCTCTTTTGCACTGCAGTTGCAGAAGATTGAACATATGTACTGCTGATTGCAGCCAGCCTGGTCCATAAACCACATAATTTTCCTGATTTTGGTTGATTGGCTATCATGAAATGGGTAACTTAATCCTAAACACATTCATGGCTGCTGGTGTGTTCCAGTGTTCTTCCAACAAGAGGTAGGCTGGGATGTTCCCACCTGTCAACCATTAATATCCATATTCTGTATTCTCCTTTTACTTTTTTATTGTATGTTTTAGAAATTGTTGTAAGCTATAATCTTCTATTTTATAATTATGGAATAAAATTCACCCGCAAAATAACACCTGAAGAGACAGTGCCTAAGAGTGGGAAGCTGTGACGAGTACCGGTTGAAACACATCATTCCTGTTCTTTCATATCAGATTGCCCACACTTGCAAAATGTTTTGCACTGGGCTCTGCTAGTGGCACTGATTGGTGAGCAAACCCTGTTTAGCACTGCCATTTCTTTTACTGCCCCACATGCCTATGACAAGCCTGAAAACAGGACCTGAACATTCTCCCCTTCTTAAAAAGGTAAAGGGACCCCTGACCATTAGGTCCAGTTGTGACCGACTCTGGGGTTGCGGCGCTCATCTCGCTTTATTGGCCGAGGGATCCGGCGTACAGCTTCTGGGTCATGTGGCCAGCATGACTAAGCCACTTCTGGCGAACCAGAGCAGCGCACGGAAACGCCGTTTACCTTCCCGCCGGAGCGGTACCTATTTATCTACTTGCACTTTGATGTACTTTCGAACTGCTAGGTTGGCAGGAGCTGGGACCCAGCAACATTCATTTATTCATTAAATTTCTATACTGCCCTTCATTTGAGGATCACAGAGTGCTAAAGGATATAAAAACGCCAACATGCATAACATGTTAAAAAAGCCTGCCCCCCCCAAAAAGTTTAAAAGCCATAGCTTCTTTAGTCAGAGGCCTGGGAGGAGAGGAATATTTTTGCCTGGCCCCTAAAGTATGTAATGAAGGTACCAGGCAAGCCTCCCTGGGGAGAGCACTCTATAAGCTGGGAACTGCTGCAGAACATTCCCAGCAACTGGAAATTGCTTTGATATGATTAAATTTATAGACTGGTTTCCAGCAGCTGGCCTTTAAGCAGCATAATGCCTCTGATGGTAGAGCTAGAACATAGATACAAGGGTTAGTAGCTACCGGGGACCTTAAGTGGGACATCCTGGATCACCGAAGCCAATCCTGGCTTCTGTTTGGATTCTGGAATTTCCCATTTTTTGTTCTGGTGCTCTAGCATGAGTCCTTGTGCCAGACTAGAAGGTGCTCTGCCACAATCCTGCTGAGCACCAGAGCACCTTCCAGTCTGGTGCTCCTCCTCAGTGTTAGAATTCCTGATCTATGATTGCAGTCATGGGATTATTGTCTTTCACATGACGGTATGTTTTGACTCCACAGAGTGGGAACTGACGGCGACAGGATGTTTGTGTTACTGTGTTCCGTGAAGTGGGACTATTGTCCTTTGTTTTTTTTCTCTTTGCTGTCTGATGCTTAAAAGAGAGGGAGCCATGTTGCAGTGCTCCGTGTGTGTTTATATGTAAATAAAGTAGATTAGCCAAAATGCTGAGTTGCTGAGGTCTGTCACGCACAAGTTGTGAAGACTTTACGGATCCCTAAGTGTGCTGGTGTCGGTTGGCATCGGTCGTTGTGATGTTCGGGCAGAGGAAAGCTTATGCAACTCTGGAACGATCGACCAGGAAGGAGGGAACATGCCAGTCAGCCATGTTTCTCTACCAGGGTCCTACTCGAGTGTAGGCTGAACTCTTGACACTCAGTAGGGGTTCCCCAAAGTGTCTTCTCATCCAGCACTCTGGAGTGACCCTGCTGATGATCACCAGAGCACCGGATCAGACATCCCAATTTGGGGGACAAAAACATTGGAAAGTATGGGCAAATCTTTAACTATGTGTTGTGACATTAGATGTAGGCTAAGTGGGCCTGGCTTGGTCAAAACAGCCTCACAGGCCAAATCGAGATGCCAAACATGCCTAATGTGGCCCACAGACCGCCCCCCCCCTCCAGCATACATGTACGCAGAGAATCCCCTCCAACTTTATTCCCTGTGAATTCAGTAGCACAGTCGTTGGGGGCATTTTGGCTCAGCACATTACAGAACTCCAAGTACGAACTCATTTGCCAGTCAGGAGTTGTAAATTTTGCCTCACTGTCATAACTATACTAATGATTATTGCCTTCGGCTTGAAACATGCTTTCTATTTTCACCACTGGCGGTAGCCTTTCTTTAGCTAATCAGCTCTTTGGCATTTACTGCCAGTTTCTTTTGATTACTTAAGTAAAATTGTGCCTCTGCTTTCTTCCCTGCCAGGTCAAATGGTAAAAGATATAGTAGGAAAACATCTTACTTTCTAAATACTGCATGACTAAACTCATTAATCAAAGTTCTACTGAGAATCAACTCGTGTCAGTCCTGCAAACATGAAAATCCTCTTAAAAGATTATCTTGGAAAAATAAAAGAATGACTATTAAATTTAAAAATGTACTGTCGGATGAAAAAGACAATGATAAACAATGCCACTAATTTATCTGGGGGAATAGAAGAATCCCTGCAGGATGCACACTGCAAAGGGCAGCAGTTGGTTGGTTGGGGAATGAAACAGTCATTCCAACACAGGAAATGTTCATGATAAACACAGGGCCAGATTTAGGTGTTTTGAAGCCTTAAGTATTTTAGATTCAATTCAGTCACTTAGCTAGGGTGGGCAGTAAGGGCACCAACCTGCACATAGGGTCATTTCATGATTTGGTGGCCCTTAGAAGGTTGACATATGGGACCCCTCCTGTGTGGACATCTGGGCAAGCAAGGAGCCATGGTTGGATGTTACTGTCTTATTTTCCTGGAATATGACATGCCAGAAATTTCTGTTTTGGCACACTGGGTGTTAAAGAAAATGGCTGGTAACCCTGGAGAGTTGCTGCCAGTCAGTGCACACAATGCGGAGCTAGATGGGTCAACAGTGGTGTAAGGTCGCGATGTTTAATGCTGTTTATAAGAAACCTGAATAATGCTTGTTTTGTTGGGATTCCACCCACTTCCCATAGTCTGCTGAACTCCTCCCCTCCCCTGTCACGGACTGGGTTGGGTACAGAGGAATGGTGGGAGCAACCAAATGGGGAACCCCTAAAGGAAGAAGGCTCAGAGCCTACAGAGTGGTGGTGGGAAAATTAGTGGTCAGAGGGAGGAGACTGGGAAGAGGAGATGTCGGAAGCTGAAAAGGTAACAGGGCTTAGTGAGCTGGGAAGTTTAGAATCAGAAGCTGAAGTGGAGGAGGGAGGCCAAGTGCTAGAGAAGTCAGGCTGGTGAAGAGTCATGGTTTCCCTCCTCCTGCTGCAACAAGCTCCCCTCCCACCTTGTCTCCCAGAACCAGAAGAGGCATGAAAAGGGCAGAAGAGAGGTTGGTTCTCAGCCCTGGAGAAGAGGGCACTTAGACCACTTTGAGGAGGTGGGGACTTTCAGTCTTGACAGCTGATTTTCATGGAGTAAGACCACTGGGAATGAGCTGCTCTGCTCAATAGGCCTGACACTCAACCAAATCCGTAGAGATCATGTTTTTGCTAATAGTTAACTCCAACTTAGAACAGTGTGATTTACTGCTGGTTTTGAGAACCACCCTAATAATATTATAATTTATTATTTGTAGCCCGCCCATCTGGCTGGGTTTCCCCAGCCACTCTGAGCGGCCCCCAACAGAATATTAAAAACACAATAAAAATTCAAACATTAAAAACGTCCCTAAACAGGGCTGCCTTCAGATGTCTTCTAAAAGTCAGGTAGTTATTTCCTTGACCTCTGGTGGGAGGGCGTTGCACAGGGTGGGCACCACCACCAAGAAGGCCCTCTGCCTGGTTCCCTGTAACCTCACTTCTCACAGTGAGGGAACCGCCGAAAGGTCCTCGGCGCTGGACCTCAGTGTCCGGGCTGAACGCTGGGGGTGGAGACGCTCCTTCAGGTATAATAATAAATCATGAAATATTTGTTCAAAATATTTGCTGCTCTAGGTGAAAGATAAGATGGCACCCCTTGTATCAATGTATATGGAACTAAGCAAAAGGGTGTCAGGGAGTGTCAGGGCTGTGGTGGAGACAAGGGGGGCAGAGACTGACCCAGGAGAGGGGGCCAGGGGTTTATGGAGTTGGTGCTACCCATGAGGCAGGACCCAAGGCAAAGGGAAGAGGAAGAGTCAGAACAGTCAGACAAAGAGCAAGCCAGTCAAATCCCCACCATCTCCTGCCCCACTGTCTCCAAGCCCCTCCTGGTACTAGAAGAGAGAAGAGCAGCGACGACTTCCATGCAGAAGTCTTGGGCTGCATGAACACAGAGAGAGCAGGGAGAGTTAAGAATTAAAGAAAGCTTATTTAAATAAAGATAATACTCCCACCTGATCTTTAATGATAATTAACACCACTTGAAACATCCCTCACACCACATATGAAACTCAACTGAACTAGAAGTTGAATCTTAATTCAACACTGGCCATGGGTCAGCATCCCTCACCACACCTGAAGGCAGCAAGCTAGCTTAGATGGCATAGGGCAGGCCTTGGAGCACATACAGTCCCTTCCACACCTTGCTGCTGGCTCACAACTCCAGCATCAGCATCAGCTGCTTGGGATGGCTGCCTCACTCTGGCCCTAAATATTGAAGATGGCATTATTAAATAATTTGGCACAGTTCACTGAGGTGTGTATTATCTGTACCCTATATGGTGCAAGGACAGGAGTCAGACACATTCATTCTTTTTGCCCCATTTATTTCAAAGTTGAATTCTGGCCTAGTAAACCAGATGTATAGTTTATAGGCTAAACTGTTTAGAATTCAGCATCTATCGCCTTTGCCATCACATCTTAACAGGGGTAAAATGCTCTCCACTCCACTGAAATGGCTTCTTCACCCGTCAGGATTATTCAGCTTCCTACAGATCTGCTAACATCAGTCCGCAAAGTCTTACACATTCACAGATAGATTACTGCCTGCAGTATAGGCTTTTGTTTTCATTCTGCTTGTCTTGCTGGAAAGCTAGGTTCTGTGCAAAAGTTCCTCCAAGGAAGGGAGCATATTGCAACCCGACCCGTTCAGGACACAGCAAATAGGTTTGCCAAGGTGATGAAAATCTACTTGCAAGATGAAAAGGCTTCCAGCGTCTGATGATGCTGGTAGCAGAATGGTCTGGTTTATTTAAATATTTTGCATGAGAGAATCTCCAGCAATCACTCCCACCTTTCAAATGTTGTAGCTTTAATATATGGTATCACACACACCTACACAACAACTGAGGCGTGAACAACTGAAGTGTGTATTGTACCCACTATCGCTTTTACCTACGGCACAATAACCAATGTGTGAATGATTTGTTATGTTACTCCTACAAAAGCATAATCATTAAGCATGCTTTTTGAAAAATCATTTGCTCTGTGTTCATATAGGCTCTGTGTTCAGAATAGCTGAATGCAGTGATCTATTGATTATGTAGAACGATACAGCGCCAGTGAAGAGGTTCCCATGGAAATCAGCTCAAAGAGTCTGTAGGGAACAGGGTCCAGATCTGTGGATGTTCTTGGGAAGTTCTGATGCTCCAGTGGTATTCCCCACTCATCTATATCATCAGACCATGCAGTGGAAAAAAGACAGAAGCAACTCAGTTCCCTCTCCACTAATTCAGTATCTCAGAGCGCTCATAGGAACTTACAATTCATACTATTGGCACATCAACAGCAATATTGCCTACACTGACTGGCAGCTGCTCTCAAGGGTTTCAGGCAGGAATCTTTCTCAGCCCTACTGGGAGATCCCAGGGATCAAACCTAGGGCCTTTTGTATATACAGCATGTCCTCCACCACTGAACTACATTCCTTCCCTGAGTAGCAGGCTGCTGGAGTTTCCTACGAGCCATTATTATTATGAATCTCCCCCAATGCTGTGACATAGAATCTCTGCAGTATGATTAAAACAATAGACTTAGCTATGCTGGGCTTAGCTATGTCCACTTCCCTTGCCTTGAGAAGAAATGGGTAATCAGGCCTGTGGTTTCTCCAGTCTACCTGAGAAGCTGTGCGTGAAGAGGTTTGAGCTTAGGGTTGCCACATGTCTGGATATGGCTGGGATTCAACCATTGGAAACAGTGTCTGGGTGAAAATCACTGAAATGTCCAGGAAAATCTGGGCATAGGACAACCCATGTTGGAAGCGTAGAGTTTGGTGAATTTCCTGAAAAATTGCTTCAAAAACTTCTGAGATCTTGCAAAAAAGAAAAAGTTCAACTGAGCAAAGCTAAAAAAAGCTTTTAACAACTTTGTCAAAAATAGGTCTTGAAACATGGCAATCAGTGCTCTCACAAGTCACTCTTGAGTCCTTACAGCAAAGGGTTTCAACCGTTTAGAGCCAATGGCTCCCTTGATCAATCACATTCTTTCTATAGCTCCCCTGTGGGATACAGGGGAATCCCCATTTACACGGGAGTTCCATTCCAGGGAAATGCGTGCATCACCGGGATGCCCCCCCTTACTTGGATTTGAAGGTTGCTGAGAACCTCCATATTGCTTTGTTCTAACCCCCGACTGACTTCACTGGAAATCAATGACACAGTCATGACTATCAAATTCAATGGGTCTACACTGAGTAAGGTTAACACTGGCTACAACCTAATATAAGCAGGTTTTTCATACTCAGGGAAGACTCATTAGAGGCCAGTGACCCCCAAGTCAGTCACAGCCCTCAATTTCAATAGGTCTCCTCCTGGATATACGTTTTGTTGTTGTTTAGTCGTTTAGTCGTGTCCGACTCTTCGTGACCCCATGGACCACAGCATGCCAGGCACTCCTGTCTTCGACTGCCTCCAGCAGTTTGGTCAGACTCATGTTTGTAGCTTCAAGAACACTGTCCAACCATCTCGTTCTCTGTCATCCCCTTCTCCTTGTGCCCTCCATCTTTCCCAACATCAGGGTCTTTTCCAGGGAGTCTTCTCTTCTCTTATGAGGTGGCCAGCTTCAGGATCTGTCCTTCCAGTGAGCACTCAGGGCTGATTTCCTTAAGAATGGATGCGTTTGTTCTTCTTGCAGTCCATGGGACTCTCAAGAGTCTTCTCCAGCACCATAATTCAAAAGCATCAATTCTTCGGCAATCAGCCTTCTTTATGGTCCAGCTCTCACTTCCATACATCACTACTGGGAAAACCATAGCTTGAACTATACGGACCTTTGTTGGCAAGGTGATGTCTCTGCTTTTTAAGATGCTGTCTAGTTTTGTCATCGCCTTTCTCCCAAGAAGCAGGCGTCTTTTAATTTCATGACTGCTGTCACCATCAAATTTACCTTTAGTCATTATTATTATTACTGCTACCATTCATTGTCCATCTATTACCCACCTATTTCAATGGGTTTCCTCTCGAGCAGGACTCAACACTGCCTACAACCCAATAATGATGAGGATGGGCTTTACCCAACAAAGTCCTACTCAAGAGTCACTGGGGTCAATGAGTCAAGGCTGCCCCACTATCTTCCAATGGGTCTCCTGCCAAGTACACTGACCGCAGACCTGGCAGGAAGACGTTGTCTTGCGGACACAGTTGTTTGTAACCTTCTAGCTGAACTGGGAGTCTTTTTTAAAAAAGAATATTGGGTGGTCTCCAAATACACTGGAGCATACCCCCTCAGTATGATTCACTCAGATACCACCCATAGTTACTGGTGATTTAGTTTTGTTTATATTTGCGCAGATTTTCTACTTGCAAAATTTTCCTTGCGGCATTAATGCAATCTCCGTCTTTTCTAGAGGCTTGTTTTGATGGCAAGCAGACTTTTACAAATGTCAAACTCAATAGAGTCACTTCCTCAGCCATGACTATATCTACTCCAGTGGATGGAGCAAAAATGACAAGTCTGCTGCCATTCTTGGTGCCAAGATTTCCCGGTAGTTTCTCACTGTCAAAAGTTATATGAGGCAACAGTAACAATTCATGTTGGGCCACTAGCCTGTGACTTGGAGCTTGACCTTGACATGCTAGCCCTCCAAGGAATACTGTCACTGATTGAAAACGTGTCGCGTTTAATCAGGAGTCAGCACACTGGCCTGTCGCATTTGATAGGCATGTTTAATTTGTGCTAAGCAAAAAGTGGATTCAACACCTGAAAAATTATAGCACATTTTTAGCAAAACGGGGGTTATTACTTTTTTTAAAAAAGCATTTCTTTCCTCATTTTCTTTTATTTTCATAATACGTTTCAGAAATACTAAGCAGGTCCACAGAAGTACAAAATTGAATAGTAATACAGATTTTTCATAGTACGCTAAAATACAATTTGAGAACCTAACATCTTCTTTTCATTACAATATTAGAGGCTTCCTGCTCTCATAAAAATGATGCTTTTGGAGGAATTACAGAATCTTAGGGTTGGAATGGAGCCTAAGGGTCATTTATTCCAACCCTCTACAATGCTGGAATCTCAACTAAGGCATCCATGATGGATGAACCTTCAATAAGAGAGGCTAACACCTCCCGAGGGAGTCCATTCCATTGTAAAACAGCTCTTATCAGAATGTTCCTCCTGATATTAGTTGAAATCTCTTTTCTTGTAACTTGGAGCCATTCCAAAGAAGGAGAAAACAAGCTTGCTCCATCTTCCATGTTACGGCCCTTTTGATATTTAAAGATGGCAATCATATTTCCTGTGAGGCTAAAAGTATTCAAGTCCCTTGACCATTCTTCATATGGCTTGGTTTCTAGACCTTTGATCATATTGGTTACCCTCCTCTGCACATGTTCCAGCTTGTCAATATCTGTCGACTACGGGTACCCTTTAAGGCCTGGGAGCGGAGTGAAGCCTTAGCAGGCACAGTCTGCTCCTGAAGCTCTGTCCCCTGTCCTGATGCTGGTTGACCAATTCAAAAACTGGCCTCTGGAGGGAAATCAGCATCCCCTGCATCATCCCATGGGGCAGAGCAACAGCAAACCGACGCAGCATGGCCTTGGAGATAGTGGTGCCGCATGCTGGGTTGTAAACCCTTCCGACTGCTTGGAACCTGGTGAGTGGCAGGGGTGGAGGAAGGGGGTGCGGTGGGTGTGGGCCGCTCCTGGTGTCACCACTGAATGGGGGGGGGGTGTGACAGAATGCCGGGCGGCACTCACCACGGGGCCTGCAGCGTGCCCGAGCAACGCGTCTCTCCTGGGAGAGATGTGGTGGCTTGGGCATGTACAGGCTCCACACTGCCCAAATGGTCTTTCCACTGCCTCCCCCCAGCTGTAGGGCAGCTAGATGGGAGGAGGCAGGCAGACTCCAGAGGCCCCACGGTGCGGGTGACTTGTCCAGACCCTGGGCACGCCGCCCCAGGTGCCCGAGCGGCTTCCTCCGCCACTGGTGAGTGGGCAGTTTTCACTGCTGCATCACACTGTTGACTCATGTAAAGCTTATGTTAAACTACTAACACCCCTAGATCAAATATAGGTAAAGGTAAAGGTACCCTTGCCCGTACGGGCCAGTCTTGACAGACTCTGGGGTTGTGCGCCCATCTCACTCAAGAGGCCAGGGGCCAGCGCTGTCCGGAGACACCTCCGGGTCACGTGGCCAGCGTGACATCGCTGCTCTGGCTCGCCAGAGCCGCACACGGAAACGCCGTTTACCTTCCCGCTGGTAAGCGGTCCCTATTTATCTACTTGCACCCGAGGGTGCTTTCGAACTGCTAGGTTGGCAGGCGCTGGGACCGAGCAGCGGGAGCGCACCCCGCCGCAGGGATTCGAACCGCCGACCTTTCGATCGGCAAGTCCTAGGCACTGAGGCTTTAACCCACAGCGCCACCTGCGTCCCCAGATCAAATATACTACTAAGGAATAGTCTCATTGTTCTGTGGTACACATTTTATTCATTTGAACTACTGTCCATATTTTGGTGATCTATTCATAGAATCATAGAATCTATTGATGTTGCTGAATTACTATTTTATAGATGGCCTCTGTTAATTTATAGACTTTGTGTAATTTCCAGGTAGCCTATCACCCCTGTAGGGAGAGGGTGGTGCTGTGGTCTAAACCACTCTTGGGCTTGCTGGGCAGAAGGTTGGCAGTTTGAGTCTACGCAATGGGGCAAGCTCCTGTTGCTCTGTCTCAGCTCCTGCCAACCTAGCAGTTTGAAAGCACACCAGCACAAGGAGATAAATAGGTACTGCTGCAGCGGGAAGGTAAACGAGGTTTCCATGTGCTCTGGCACTCACTATGGTGTCCTGTTGTGCCATAAGTGGTTTAGTCATGCTGGCCACATGACTAGGAAAGCTGTCTGTGGACAAACAGTGGCTCCCTTGGCCTGAAGTGAGATGAGCACTGCACCCCATAATCAAGTTTGACTGGACTTAACCATCCCCATCTCTGGCCTAATGCAGAGTCTGCCAGCCTGATCTTGCTTCCCTACCATACATCTCCCAAACGCATGTGAGAATAGCCAATAATACAAATAAGAAATAAGAAGGTGGTTACTTTGACCACCACAGCTATCGCCTATTGCTGCACTGGAGATATATCTTGAAGTTACAAGGCTTAATTCAAAAGTATTTTGTTTGCTGAGCCCCTGTGCGATCCTGGTTGATTATTGTGGATAGCTCTGATTTCCCAGCTGGTTTGGTACATACTCGGTTTATGTTGGAGGCATTTTTCTGATTCTCACTGAAAGCTGACCTTATGCTCCTTCAACAGCTATTTGCTCATTTTAACCTCCCTACAAAAGATTTTTTTCTTCTCTCTTCAGGTTGAGGCATTTCCCAAAATCTTTCTGGTATTAAATTACATCCTCCGTTCTCTTTTCTAGCAATATTGGTAAGAGAAAGAAATTGTAGTTAAAAGGATTTCAGTATGGGTCAGCTTAAAAAAAAAAAGCCTTAATAAAAAGTTGCCACCACTGTATATGAATTGGATCTTGATTTATTTTTAAGGGCTGTCAGATTTCATTTTGAGTCATATTCCACGCACAACTGGGAGTTTCAAAAATAACTTAAATAAATGACGTAGGAGAACATGACAGCAGTAACTTCCATGGGCGTTGAAAATGCTGTCATGCCTTCAAAGTGTGAGTAGGCCAAGTGGTAAGGTCTAACCATGAAATAATCCTTGGGCAACTCTCTAGTTCCTGTGGGTTCTTAATGATTGGGACTGTACCTCCTCAGAATGTACACTTTGAATATACTTGAATCCTTCACACATGCTCAGCAAAATGTGGACACGCAAAGCATCTCAACATGCAAGCCGCATCTTACGAGCAGAGAAGGGAGAATCAGAAGGGGACTTTGCCTTCTGTCTTTGATAACCAATTAAAATCGACTTAACAAGAGTACCCCTTGTGTCTCACAACCTGAGGGTTATTCCCCCCCAAACTGACTGCAAATACAACCTGTTTTTGCCTTTCACACACTTTATACATGAAATTCTTATGCACACTACGCAATCTATATTTTGTCAATAATTTGAATGCCCCTTAATGGGATTATTCATGACAGCTCCCCGCTTAAATCTCCCATATGTGCACCTTGTGATACGAATTGAATGGTTCTTTAATGCTATAAATGTCACTCTTAGATATGTTGCATTGGCTCAAGTTGACTTTAAATTGGATTAGTGGCTTAACTCCCTTGCTAGAATATTTGTAACTTAAATTGACAGCAAGTCTTTTCCTTATAAGATGTATACTGTGGTCCCTTTTGTATTTCAATATGCAGTGCAATATGCTAATGCGGCAGAAGACAGACTCGGGATTCAGGATGACTTTAACAAATTGGAGAAGTGAGCCAAAACTAATGAAATGAATTTCAATAGGAACAAATGCAAGGTTCTGCACTTAGGCAGGAAGAACCAGCTGCATCAGTATAAGATGGGGAACACCTGGCTTGCCAGTAGTACATGTGAAAAGGATCTAGGGGTCCAAAACGACAAACTTAACATGAGCCTCTCTCATTCTGAAATTTTTATTGGCATATAGCTTCACATGAGTCAACAGTGTGATGGAGCAGCTTAAAAAAAGCTAATGCTATTCTAGGCTGCATCAACAGTTTAGTATCCTGATCAATGCATGTTATAGTCCATAGATTAAATGTGCATTACAACACATATATTTGTGAAAATAACATAAGGAAAATAGATTTGTGAAAAATGAGAATAGTAGGTAGGGTTGCCATATTTGAAAAAATGTTGAGATTTTTTTGCAAAATCTTGAGCTATTTTTAAGGAAATTCACCCAAATCTAGACTTCTGACAGGGGTGGCCATACAACATTTCAGCGATTTCTGTCTGGACACTGTTTCTGACTACAGTATTTCGGGAAATTCCAGATGTATGGCAACATATCTAATGTGCATCTAATGAGAAATTCGTACTAAAATGCAGTTGAGCTTTTTTGAGGACTTTTTAAAAAACAGTTCCACAGACAGATGAGGAAATGTGAAGAACTGAATTTAAGATTGGCAAAAACAAGAAGCTGAGAGGAACTCAGATTGACAGATTTGCCCATCTAACCACCACCATTAAATAACTTAAGTATTTACGCTAAGGTTACCAGATTTTTTTCAATGAATCCAGGGACACTTTTCAGCTTCAATGGATTTTGTATGGGGACTGATGTGTAAATCCAGGGACTGTCCCCGGGAAACGGGGACGTCTGATAACCTTAATTTATGCTCAAATTATAATGTTAGTCATACTCGAGAGTACCCCCATCGAAATAAATGGACTTAATAAGTAACTCAAGTTTGTTGATCTATTTTGAGAATGACATAGTTGGATGTCAGTCCCTGTGTTTGTGCTGTGCCAATTTTCTATAGACGGCTGTTCGACATTGGTGGTTAAAACCCATTAATTGGTGCTTGCCACAAAAACCCTTGTATTGTCTTTCCAATTTTACTGCTTGTTTTCTTTAGCCATTCGAAATGTCATGTGAAGTTAAAAACAAATGACAGGATGGGTAAGGGAGATGCAATTTAAACGACTTTTCTTAGATCACTCTGGTTGCAGCAGTGCATTAATTTTCTTTAGTTTCCATTTCTTTCCAGTTCTCTTCACTCTTTAATCTTTCCTTGTATTCTGCAATGTAACTCGCTGTCTCTAATGAGGAGGAATGAAATCAGGGTGGGTTGTTTTTTTGCTAATGGGAACCTGGTAAATGTATGCCAAACTGCCTTAGTGTAGATTCCGAAGAAATACTTTTAAAAAGAGGCCATTTCTCAGTAAGTTTAATGAAGAAAGAATAGAGGGCTAATAAGGTTTTGATTTCTTTCTTTTTTTACAATAGTGCTGTGTAGTCGCTGCTTTAGGTTTCAGAAGCCATTAGCAAGCATCTCCCACATATAAATACAGAAAAAGCACCCTCTGTGTTGCCAGTCTGCTACCCTGGTAGTCCAAATAATGCTTTATTGAAAGGACTACCAATTTCTTTTAACAAGAGCTTAATTCCACAGGCTTACCTTCTCATTAATTGTGTCTTCTATTCAGGAGAGGGAACCAAGTGTTGCATAGCCTCTAACATTTCTCTGATGAAAATAGGGACATCCTATTCAATAATAATAATTGTTGTTGTTATTTTACTATTTATACCCCACCCACCTGCCTGGGTTGCTCCAGCCACTCTGGGCAGCTTCCAATATGCATATAAACATAATAAAACATAATAAAAAAAGGACTGCCTTCAGATGGCTTGGGGGGTCAGATAACTCCATACCTGCCAACATTTCTCCGATGATAATGGGGACTTCCTAAGGAAAAGCAAGACATTCCAGTGTCAAAATGGAAACCAGAATGGCTTCTGTAAATCCAGGCTATCCCTGGAAAATAGCAACACTTGGAGGGTCTGGCATTGCATCTGGGAGTTTACTCTGCCTCAAGATGTACTCAAGGACCTCAGTTTCTATAACTCTCACCCTGCCCAGCACCATCTACATTACTTCACTCAAGCCTGTGATGTTGGAAGGCTGACAGTTCAGTCATGTACATTGTCTACTCAGAAGTCCCAATGAGCTCACTGGGCCTTACTCCCAGGAAAGCAAGTATAAGATTGCAGCCTCGGTGTATTTTCCCTGAACCTTTCTGAGCATTGCAGACCGGGTGTGTGGGTGTTTTAAAGGAGAGAATTAGAGGTTTGTCTGTTGGAGTTTTAAATTAATTCAAAAGAGGGCTAAGAAGCTGCCTTAAAGGTAAAGGTAAAGGTACCCCTGCCCGTACGGGCCAGTCTTGACAGACTCTGGGGTTGTGCGCCCATCTCACTTAAGAGGCCAGGGGCCAGCGCTGTCTGAAGACACTTCCGGGTCACGTGGCCAGCGTGACATCGCTGCTCTGGCGAGCCAGAGCCGCACACGGAAACGCCGTTTACCTTCCCGCTGGTAAGCGGTCCCTATTTATCTACTTGCACCCGGAGGAGAACTGCTAGAGACGCAGGTGGCGCTGTGGGTTAAAGCCTCAGCGCCTAGGACTTGCCGATCGAAAGGTCGGCGGTTCAAATCCCTGCGGCGGGGTGCGCTCCCGCTGCTCGGTCCCAGCGCCTGCCAACCAAGAAGCTGCCTTACTTACAACCAAATCTGATACACCTTTCTAAGAAGAGAAAAACATGTCTGCATGGCATAAACACAGAGCCCAGAAAGCTGTACTAGACTGAGTCAGACCATTGGTGGATTGAACTCAGTACTGATAGAATTCCTACTCCGTGGTTGCAGTCATGGGATTTTTGTCCTTCACATGATGTATGTTTTGACTCCACAAAGTGGGAAGTGACATATTGTCTACCAGTGGTGTAGGGTGGGTTGCCAGTGACTGGGCCTGCACAAGAGGGGGTTGGGAGGGAAACAGATGGAATATGCATGCGCATTCAACTGCCTAATGGTTTCTGCATCACCGAGGCAATTGCAGCCGCAGAGATAAGAAAAGGAGCCATTCCGTTGTCTGGAAAGGTCACTTCCTGGTTCACATGGAAAAGCCATTTTCAGTGGAGCCCAGCAACAGAAGCACACAGCTGTATTGATGCAGCACTGGGCGTTGAAATTTTGTGCCACTAACAATTTTGCACCCAGGGCAACCTCCCCTGTGGCCTCCTTTGGTACGCCACTGTTGCCTACACAGATTGGCTGAGGCTCTTCAGGCTTTCAGATGGGAGTTTCTCATAGATGTACATGGAGATGCGAGGAATTGCACCCGGGATTTTTGCCATGTAAAGCAGATGCTCTCCCCCTATGGGAAAAAAAATAGCCTGGACAAGTGACATATCACAGAATTGTAGAACTGTGGAGTTGGAAGGGATCTCGAGGGTCATCTAGTCCAACTCCTTGCAATGGTGGAATCCTATCCACAGGCATCCTTGGGTGGACTTGAACCACCAGCCTTCTGGTTAACAGTGTGATGCTCTGACCCATTGCACCGCTGAAGAGAACTTAATGTGTGTGTTCTAGCTCAGAGTGACACCCAGTTCCCTACATTCACTGAAGACATGCAACTGAAATTAAGGCAGTGTAGTGTTAAGAGCCAACACATTTGTTCAAATACGCTACATATTGTTTAGGAAGTGCAACAGACCCTTTATCATGCAAGTCACAAGAGGACTGAACACACCGCAGTGGAATCTGTAGGCTGCGGTTGCTGACAGAGGGCCCTTCTGAATGATAGATGGCCGGGTTTCCCAGCTTTGCCTGCTGGGTCCAAGGAAAGCATTTTCTTATTAAATGGTCAGAATTAGGCTATCAAAGGCTTTCAGTCAGGAATCCCCACAAAGCACAACTTAAACACAAAAGTTGAAAAGGGCGAGTTTGGTGCTGTTCTGCCGGAGCTTTCTCAGGCTTGCCAAAGGGTTAGTGAAGATGAGGTGTCAGTTCTATTCTGTCTGAATTTGTGTGGAATTGGCCATGATAGAGGAAGGGAAAGATGGGCGTATATATTGTGCCACTCTAAAGGTATGAGCCCTGCTAGATAAAACTGCAGCTTCAAAGCAAATATGTCTTGTCCATTGAGCTGGACAAATCTATGTGCTTCTGGTTTGCTTCTCTTTCACATATTTTCCCCTATAATTCTATTGCATTAATATTTGGGGATATATACATGCGCACACATGCATGCACACAGGCGCACACATAAATTGCATTAATATTTGGGGATATATACATGCGCACACATGCATGCACACAGGCGCACACATAAATATGTATGCAAGTACACATTAAAATGTGCACTCAGTTGGATTCAGATGTTTACTTTCCCTCTCACACATATGTATTTAAATGTGCCCTTTTCCAAAATGTATGTTTATGGATTGTATGATATATTCTAAGCTGTGACGCACCATTTAAAGGACAGCAAAACTGGATCAATAAGTTGCAATCCAATAATAATAATGACGATAATAATATACCCCGTCCATCTGGCTGGGTTGCCCCATCCACTCTGGGCAGCTTTCAACACATATAAAAACATAACAAAACATCAAATATTAGAAACATGAATTTGACAAGTGCAAATCAGGTCATTTCAAACTGGAATTTGCAAATATCAAATTTTCTTTTTTTTTTTAAATATTTTTATTGCTTTTTAGAAATACAGAAAAAAGAATAAAGAGTGGTTATAAGAAGATAGGGTATAGGTAACAAGTTTCCATATTCTTTTTCCATCTATTCTATAGGACTTCCCCACATCCTCCGAACCCTGCGTTCTCTGTCTTATAAAGCATCAGCAATTTGTTAACTTATTTCAAAACTTATTGTAACTTCCATTTTATCATGTTCCCTATTTTCAATTTTACTGTTGCTCAATTCTTATATGTTTTATATTAAACACAATAAAGTTATTTCATTATTTTACCTCTGAATTCTTGTGTCTTAATTTTCATTTCATTAACTTACATTTGCTGAAGCTAGAATTTCCTGAAAGGTGCATTTTTTAACATTCATACAGCTTATAATGTTTTTTCAAATAGTCCTTAAACTTTTCCCAGTCCTCCTCAGTTGTTTCTTCTCCCACGTCTCGGATTCTGCCAGTCATTTCAGCCAGCTCCATATAGTCCATCAACTGCGACTGCCATTCCTCCAGCGTGGGCAAATCTTGTGTCTTCCAATATTTTGCAATCAGGATCCTTGCTGCTGTGGTAGCATACATAAAAAAGGTTCTGTCCTTCTTAAGCACTCTCTGATCCACCATGCCCAGAAGGAAGGCCTCTGGTTTTTTAGGTAAGGTAAATCTCAGTACCTTTTTTAGTTCATTATGGATCATTTCCCAGAAGGCCTTCACTTTCGGGCAGGTCCACCAGAGATGAAAGAATGTCCCTTCCGCCTCTCCACATTTCCAACATTTGTTGTCAGACAGATGATATATCTTAGCTAACTTGACTGGGGTCATGTACCACCGGTATACCATTTTCATGATATTTTCCTTCAAGGCAGTGCAAGCCGTGAATTTCAAACCGGTGTTCCATAACCTTTCCCAGTCTGCAAACATAATGTTATGCCCCACATCCTGAGCCCATTTTATCATGGCGGATTTGACTGTCTCATCCTGTGTATTCCACTTAAGCAGCAAGTTATACATTCTTGAAAGTAGCTTACTTTTTGGCTCTAACAATTCAATCTCCAGTTTCGATTTTTCCACCTGGAATCCAACTTTTTTATCTATTTTAAATACCTCTTGAATTTGCGCATAGTGCAGCCAATCTCGTACCTTAGTTTTCAATTTCTCCAAACTTAGCAGCCTCCAATTGTCTCCAGTTTTTTCAATTATTTCCCAATATTTAGGCCAATGGGCCTCCATGTTGGGTCTCTTACGTGCCTTGGCCTCCACCGGTGAGAGCCACCTCGGTGTTTTACTCTCCAATAAGTCTTTGTATTTTATCCAGACCCTCCAAATTGCTCTTCTAACAATATGGTTTTTAAACAATTTATGCACTTTAACCTTGTCATACCACAGATATGCATGCCACCCAAACGCATTGTCAAACCCTTCCAGATCCAGGACGTCAGTGTTCTCCAATAAAATCCAATCTTTCAACCAGCAGAAGGCTGCAGATTCATAATATAGCCTCAAGTCTGGCAGGGCAAATCCCCCTCTTTCTTTCGCATCAGTTAATATCTTAAACTTTATTCGGGGCTTTTTGCCCTGCCAAACAAACTTAGAGATATCCTTCTGCCACTTTCCAAAACATTCCACCTTGTCCACGATCTGTAGGGCCTGAAACAAAAATAACATTTTCGGCAATACATTCATCTTTACAGCAGCTATTCGGCCTAACAAGGAGAGTTTCAATCTTGACCATATTTCCAAATCTCTTTTAATTTCTGACCAACATTTCTCATAGTTATCTTTAAACAAATTCAAATTTTTGGAGGTCAAGTACACCCCTAGGTATTTTACCTTTTTAACCACATTCAGCTCCATTTCTTTGGAGAACTCATCTGTTTCTGTAACTGTCAAATTTTTTGCTAAAACCTTAGTTTTTTGCTTATTTAACTTGAACCCCGCCACCCGACCAAAATCAGAAATTAATTCTAACACTCTTTTAGTACTGGAGACTGGTTCCTGAAGTGTTAATACCAAGTCATCTGCAAATGCTTTCAATTTATATTGTTTCACTCCGACCTCGATTCCCTGAACCAACCGGTCCTTTCTAATCATATTTAGCAACACCTCCAGAACTGAAATAAACAATAGGGGGGATAGAGGGCACCCCTGTCGTGTCCCTTTTTCAATATTAAACTCCTCTGTCACCACATTGTTTACTATCAATTTAGCTTTTTGTTCTGTATAGATTGCTTCTATACCATTTTCGAACCCCCGCCCCACTCCCATCCCTTCCAAATTTTTCTTCATAAACATCCAAGAAATATTATCAAAGGCCTTCTCTGCATCAACAAAGATCAAAACCGCTCTCGTGTTCAGATTTGTTTGTAGAAGTTCTAAAATGTCAATGATGTTTCTTGTGTTGTCAAACAAATGCCTACCCGGGAGAAAGCCAGCCTGGTCCTTGTGAATCACTTCATTTAGTACTTTTTTAAGTCTATTTGCCAAAATATCAGCAAAAATTTTGTAATCCACATTTAGGAGTGAAATGGGGCGGTAGTTCTTAAGTTGGGTCTTTTCAGTCTCTGATTTAGGTATCAATGTGATGAAAGCTTCTTTCCACGTTTCCGGTGCCCTCCTTCCCTCCATTATCTGGTTACAAACCTCCATCAAAGGTTGTATCAAATCGTCCTTTAAAACTTTATAGTATTTGGAGGTTAGGCCATCCGGGCCTGGAGACTTGCCAAGTTGAAGATTTTGAATGGCACTTTCAATTTCTTGCTGTGTAATGTTACAGTTCAGGTTTGTTCTCATTTCCAGGGGTATTTTTTGTAATCCATTAGTTTTAAGAAATTGATCCACCTCTGGGGCTTTTTGCGGCCCTTGTGTATAAAGTTCTTTGAAGTACCTCTGGAAGCACTTTCTGATTTCCTCGGGTTTCTGAACCATTCTCCCTTCGATCTCTAGATTTGTAACCGTATTAAGCTTTTGTCTCTTTTTCAACTGCCAGGCTAGCAGTTTCCCACACTTATTCGCCGATTCGAAGGATCTTTGTTTCATTTGTTTAATTTTCCATTCCACCTCTTGGTTTATCAATTTTGAATATTGCGCCTGGAAAAATTTCACTTCTCTTAACACATCCTTCGACTTAGGCCTAGATCTTAATTTTTTCTCTCCTTCTCTTATTTTCTCCAATATCTTCTCCTTCTTTTCATTCCAGAGCCTTTTCTTAATTGTGTTTTGTTGTATTAGAAACCCTCTCATAACTGCCTTACTTGCGTCCCAGATTGTTCTTTTTTCCACGGTGGTATTCAAATTTATCTCAAAATAGTCCTTTATATCAAATTTTCCAAACATTTCCAATTGTATATAAATTTCATTTACCTTGCATTAACAAAAAAGAAAACCTGCAATAGGAAATGATGTCATTTTCTAATTCTAAGTATACTGGAATTAGTCCCCCCCCCCCCCGCCACCAGTTTCCCATAATAATTCTAATTTTTTTCTTTGTATGCTGCCTTCCCATAGTTAAAACCATGCTTAAGGCAGCTTACACCATGACAAGATTTGCATAATTACGAACCTAACAAAAGTCATAAACAATAAATAAAACACATTAAAGTGTACACAACCAAATTGACGTAATTTCCACATAATCATTAGAAGATCTAATATCAGCAATACAAAAATTAATAACAGCAGCAACAAACCCCAATGAAAACCCCTGAACAATAATCCAGCCTAAGAATTTCTTCAGCAGTTTTTGTAGCTGGAATCGATCAGGGCCCCACTCTCCCAGGCCTGATGCGGGTGGGGCAGACCTGCAAGGCAGAGAGCAAGGGTGGATTTGCACATAGGAAATAACACTATAAATAAGTCAGAAATTAAATCGCTATAACAAAAGAAAAGCGCTATGTAAAAATCGCATATATATATTTTTTGCTCTCTGGCACTATCTGGTGTTGCATGTTCATAATGAATTCAAAACGTTGGGTTTTTTATGTTTTTGGTTCTTTTTACAAATGTAGCTGAATCCAGGTCTTCCTGAACTCACAGCCAAGATTGTCTCTGGCTTTTTCAGCAGCCTCAGCTTTTGTAGCTGGAGTTAGTTTATTTCTCATTTGATATAAGCTTGAAAAGGTGGAACATGTTTAGCAAGAGCTGCATTCTACTTGCAGCTTTATTCATGTGATGCTGTTGTTACCCTTTCCATCACAAGTACTCTCCAAGTAATATACATATGGCAGGCCCCTGAGAGGTTGCTGCAATAGAGCGGGCCATGATTGCAGTGTTAAGGTTTAATTCTGTACCAGGGTGCCTACTTCACCAAGCAATCCAAGGCTTTGTCAAAATAGAGAGACATGTGACAATATCAGCTGCAAAACCCATAAACTACATTTAAAAGCAGCAATAAAAGCCTGTGTGCTGTAGTGGTCAGCTAGACCGAACTATGACCTGGGAGATGCGATTTCAAATCCTAACTTGGCCAAGGCCATAAAGCTCACTGGGTCACCTAGGGTGAATCACTGCCTCTCACCCTAGTCTACCTTTCAGGGTTGTTGTAGGGATTAAATGAGGAAGAGGAGAACCATGTATTCCACCTTGAGCTCCTTGAACAAAACAGTGGAATATAGACGCAATAAAATAGTAAGTAAGTAGTAAAAGAATAGAGATGTAAATAAAAATGCAAATAGATGAAAATCATCTAAATGTGATCTCCAAAAGCTTGGGAGAGCAAGTTTCCATGTGATGGAAACCCATTACTGTTGTAGATATCCATGCCACCCCATGGCTATGGGTGGCACTGTGGTCTAAACCACTGAGCCTCTTGGGCTCACCGATTAGAAGGTCAGCGGTTCAAATCCCCATGATGGGGTGAGCTCCTGTTGCTCTGTCCCAGCTCCTGCCAACCTAGAAGTTCAAAAGCATACCAGTTCAAGTAGATAAATAGGTACCGCTGTGGTGGGAATGTAAATGGCATTTCCATGCGCTCTTGCTTCCATCATGGTGTTCCATTGCACCAGAAGCAGTTTAGTCCTACTGGCCACATGACCCAGAAAGCTGTCTGTGGACAAACGCTGGCTCCCTCGGCCTGAAAGTGAGATGAGCGCTGCAACCCCATAGTTGCCTTTGACTGGACTGAACTGTCCAGGGTTCCTTTACCTTTTACCTATTCCAAGTCTCCATGCAATGAGACTTGGTAGGAACAAAAGCAGGTTGCCAAACGATGAGTTTGAGATCTTTAACATTTCCCTCAAGTACATAGGGGGAAGACCTCAGACTAAGCCTTTTCTGTTTCCTAAAATTAATACAAGGAAGTGCTTGCACTCTCGCACACCTAGTTTTTGTGATGCCTGAAATAGTAACAGACTTTCTTTGAGGCTACAGATTCAGTATTCCCCCGGGTATGCCCTACCAGGAGGGTCCATGACTGCTATGCCAAGGTTCAAGTCTCTATTACGGTGCTACTAATTCACCAAGGAATCTAAGGCTTATGTTAAGAGAAAGATGAAAGCTCGGAAGAATTGCTGGTGCTTCTGGAAACTAACTGTAGTAATTCTCTGAAAGATGATAGCCCTTTCTCCTCATGCCATTACGAAAAGCCATTACACAACTAAACTAAGCCCAGAGACATACGTGTCTGCCGGGGCTTCAGTTACGCGTTTAGAATACGTTCGCGGTTCGCAGGCTTTCTTGAAAGAAATGTGTCTAATAGCGACCCTCAGGCCATCTCTCCCTGGGACTGCCGAATCCTGTTAGTGCTTTAATGTCTTAGAGAAATTGCTGAAGTTTTCTAATCTGTCCCAAACCATCTTTCACTAGCAATAATGATGACACTGATTTAGAGTGTTTGACAGGCAGTACTTGTGAAGATTTTTATTTAAAAAAAAATAATTTTATGACGTTAATATTGGAGAGTCGAGTTTGGATAACATGCCTTTTGTTTCCCCTTGGCCCAATAAGAAACAGAAATGAAGCATTAGTCCTAATATCCTTTCTTCTTGGGGGATGGGGGTGTGTTTGGAATTTGTAGTGGGATTTTAGTCTTCGTAATCACAACTTGAAGAGATCATTCTCCTTTATGAATCAAAACATGAATTCTGGTGACTATTTGAAAAAAGCTGATAGGTTTTGTAGTGTGTGGGGGGGTTGTTGTTTTTTGTTACCATCAAAGAATGAAATATAAATTGCATATGTGGAAACTGACATTTGCATACTGTCCAACGTCTACAGACAAGCGTGGGTGCTATCCCCACTTATATTGCTCTGTATTTATTTAGCATTCAGCAGTCTACCGAGAGCTGACTTCTGAAGCAGGCATGTGAATAAAACAGCCACTCCAAGATTCCATTTCTAAAACTTGAGGATGGTGTAACTGTATAAAAGGATCTGATTGTATTTAGCTGCAACTCGACTGTGGAATGAAAGTGGCAAAGAGATTTGAGTGTCAAACAAGGAATGGGGAGACCCATGTTCAAATCATGACTCAGTCATCATGGGATTGCTGTTTTATTTTATTTGGAGGGGAGGGGAAACCTCAGTTTCAAAGAAGTACCTGTATCATTGGCAAGATTTCTCTTGGCTAGCTAAGTTAATAGGTAAAGGTAAAGGGACCCCTAACCATTAGGTCCAGTCGCTGACGACTCTGGGGTTGTGGCTCTCATCTCACTTTATTGGCTGAGGGAGCCAGCGTACAGCTTCCGGGTCATGTGGCCAGCATGACTAAGCCACTTCTGGCAAACCAGAGCAGCGCACGGAAACGCCATTTACCTTCCCGCTGGAGCGATACCTATTTATCTACTTGCACTTTGATGTGCTTTTGAACTACTAGGTTGGCAGTTTAGCTAATTAGCTCGATTGAGCTAATATAAGGAGTGTGCCAAGGAGTGTGGTGGAGTCTCCTTCTTTGGAGGTCTTTAAGCAGAGGCTTGGCAACCATATGTCAGGAGTGCTCTGATGGTGTTTCCTGCTTGGCAGGGGGTTGGACTCGATGGCCCTTATGGTTTCTTCCAACTCTATGATTCTATAAAATAAATGAATGAAATTGATTAAGTTTCATGCAGATACTGTGTGAAAACCACCTGAATTAGTCACGATGCTGACAATGCAGGGATATTGACTGGTGTCATTAACTGAATAATCACACTTCATATAGTTGAGTTTTATATGTGGAATGTCACTTGGAAATTCCATGTTTCTCGTTCGGGAGATGGATTCAGATCATGCATTTGCTTGTCGTTTTCATGTTGAAAAGCTAGCTTTGCAGAACACCTTATTTTAAAAAGGGATAACAGAGGCAAGCCTAGGTATGAAAGGTGGGCTGATGCAAACAAGGACAGGGCTCCTGCTCATTCAGTCATTGTGTAGCAGGAGATGTAGGGATTTCAGGAGGTTAGCAGGTCTTGTAATCTACACCTGCAGAAATTTCCTTCTCTGCTGCTACACAGCTATTCAAGGTGTAGGAGCTTGTTCAAAATAATAAAAAACAAGGAAAAACAAAACAAACCCAAGTTTCAGGTTGCAGCTCCTTATTTCATTTTTATTTTTACTACTATTTGCTGTCCTGAGCATCATATTGCCTTGAGTTTTCACTGATCCTATGAAACTCCAGTGGGGTCCTTTACAGAAAATGATTTGAGGAAAGCATACATTTCCTTTTCCCCTTGATCTTTGGATAGCAGTCAAGGCTGCATACTTTTCTGAGAATGTTCTCACATCTTGTTCCGTTTTAGGACAATGGAAAAGCATCCAGACAAATGCAAATTGTGTTAACATCTGTATCCCTCCAGATGTTTCAGACTGCAGCATCCATCATCCCTGACCATTGGCCCTGCTGGCTAGGGCTGATGGGAGCGGGGAGTACATCAACCTATGGAGAGAGCCACAGATTCTTCACTCATGAGATTTGTAGATCTGCTGATGCTTCTGGAGGGTGGCATCCCTGGTGGGGGACTCCCTGGTCCTGAATGGGGTAACTGTGCCCCTGAAGGACCAGGTGCACAGCCTGGGAGTCATTTTGGACTCACAGCTGTCCATGGAGACACAGGTTAATTCTGTGTCCAGGGTGGCTGTCTACCAGTTCCATCTGGTACGCAGGCTGAGACCCTATCTGCCTGTCTTGCCAGAGTGGTGCATGCTCTAGTTATCTCTCACTTGGACTACTGCAACGCGCTCTACATGGGGCTACCTTTGAAGATGACCTGGTAACTTCAATTAATTCAGAATGTGGCAGCTAGACTGGTGACTGGGAGTGACCACCAGGACCACATAACACCAGTCCTGAGATATCTGCATTGGCTCCCAGTACATTTCCGAGCACAATTCAAAGTGTTGGTGCTGACCTTTAAAGCCCTAAACGGCCTCGGTCCTGTATACCTGAAGGAGCGTCTCCACCCCTATCGTTCAGCCCAGACACTGAGATCCAGCACTGAGGGCCTTCTGGCGGTTCCCTCATTACGAGTAGTGAGGTTACAGGGAACCAGACAGAGGGCCTTCTTGGTGGTGGCACCCGACCTGTGGAACGCCCTCCCTTCAGATGTGAAGGAAATAAGCAGCTATCTTCTTTTTAAAAGACATCTGAAGGCAGCCCTGTTTAGGGAAGTTTTTAATATTTAATGCTGTATAGCTTTTAACACTTGATTGGAAGCTGCCCAGAGTGGCAGGGTATAAATAATAAATTATTATTATTATACTTTGTTAACTGGTACAGGATCAGTGGACAACAGGAAGCCTTTTTAGAAAGTTACCTTTCACTGCAAAAAAAGCTAAAATAAAAGCAGCTAGTGCATGGGGAAGAAGACAAACTGTCCTACAGTTGCTAAAAGAAGCCTTCAAAAAAGGAAGGTGATTATAGAGCCTTCTAGAAAAGACGCCCACTTGCTGAAGCAGTTTGAGGAGAGTAATATTAAATTTTACATCTATTGTTAAAATGACATTACCATGCATGACTGTAAGATGCACGACTTGGGAAAAGAGGTAACTAACTTTAAAACAGATGTGTCTGTGTGGAGGAGGGGTGGGCTGGGAAGAGTTATATATCCCTCCGTGTCCCCAGCTTGCTAACTTTCTCTCCTGACGATGCTGTAATTTGTAATTCATGTGAGGAAGTAAGATGCTGGAATATGCAGATGAAATCAATAGCACTGACAAAATTACCAGTACTGAGAAAACTGTCTGGCATGAACATTATAGAACAGACGAAGCTTCTGACTTAGAGCACCAGGCCATTTGTTCGGCTTAGGTCAGTGTGGTTTGGAAGCAGCTCTCCAGGATTCCCAGACCTACCTGGAGATGCCAGGGATGCTTTACCACTGAGCTACACCTCTTCCCCTCCAAGGGCATGTGCTCCACTGATGGCAGGTTGGAGGGAATGGCTGAATCTTTAGCTGCAGTTTTGGTTGTCAGGTTGTAACCTGGAGACTGGTGTCATACTGTGGTCTTCCCACTGAAGCAGGAGTTTCAGTACTACAGATCTTCCCCTCTGGTTTCCCCAAAACTTCCCCAGCAGTGATTGGCTCCTAGGTGGGAGGCTGGAACATGAGGGAGAAAGAGAGAGAGAGAGTTAAACTGGTTTCCAAGTGAGAGGTGGAATTCTAGGAAGCTGCACCTGTGTCTGAGATTACGAATGCAGCTCACGAGCCTACGTCCAATCTGATTGGCAGGTATTTCATGATTTTGCTATTTTGTGTTGTGTTGATTGACGTTGCATTTGTTATATTTTTATTTTATCTTCCATTCACATGCTCTTCGCTGCTTTGAAGGGGCAGATGGGGCTCGTCAACCTTCTAGGAGAAGGAAAATTCTGATCCTAAACCCCCACTGCCCTGCAGGATATCTTCAGAAAAATAAAAGACTAAGGAGTAAACCCTACACAAATCTGGAGCCGGATACCCTAAGACGGTTGGATGCCGTCTTGTATGCCTCCTTCCAGCAACTCCTGCAGTCAGGTTGGTGCCAAATGTATTGCTCTGCTTTCCTTTGGATCTCATCAGTGAGGCTATGATGGGGTTGTTTGATCCAGGCAGCCCAGGACCTCCAAACACTGCCCAGGCTTGTGCCCTGGGGAGATCACTTTGGTGCTGCTAACATAGTGGTTTGACTTCATCCCTGGAAGTCCTATTTCTCTTGAGACACACGGATGCAAAAAACAGCAGCTTTGGAGGCCTTTTGGCGCTTAACCCTTCTGCCGTCTACCAATTTCCCTTTGCCGATTCTTCTCCAAGGCTACTTTACCTCCACCAACAGCGGTGTACATAGTCCAGGACTTCAGGGCAGTGGTCCATTGCCCCATCCAGCAGAATAGCCATCAAACCTCACAGGGCTGGATTGCCACATTTTGAAGCGAGTGACGTTTGTCCATCGGAAGTATTTGAGCTGCCTACTGAAGTGTTTTTGCCAGTTTGGAACTGTGATAACTCACATCTTGTGCGAACTGCACACCCAGACCTGGGCAGATGGTGGGGACATCCAGAGCTTGTAGGTCTTACAGTTTTCACTGGAAATCTCCAGGTCATCATGAGACTTCCAGGGAAGGTGGGGCTTAACTCTCCTTTAAAAGAGAACCCCATACTTTTTACTGATCCTGGTTTCTGATGGTCCTTTGTACTGCTCAATGGAGCTGGACACTGTGCATGATATACAATGCTGCTTGGATGAGGAATGGAGACACATGAGGGGAGGACTCCTCTAATTTCTGCATGGTTTGGATGTGATCTCCTGTATAAAGATAAGAGCCACATCCATTGCTCTCCCTGCTTTTGCTTCTCACCCTATGACATGTAGAAATTCAGCACTCGGGGTAAAAATGTTTGCCCACCTCTAGTTTAAACAATATTCACAAGTGAGAGCAAATGATTTATGTGCTTCCAGCAACACAACCATTTCAAATGAGCACAATGTACCGGTAACTGGGAACTAAATTAGAAACCATAACAATAGGTTAGAGGCCTTAGTTTCTGAGTGGGCTCTGATTTTCACACTTAAATTGCAGGTTCATTTTGCAGCACTCCATTGAGTACTTAGACATGGAAAGTGCTTGTAAATGAACCCATAGTTATTTATAGTGGAGAATAAAAGAGAATGGGGTGGGGGGCAGACCAATTAACATTGTCTTATAAACTTAGCCAATGTTTCCTAACCTTACTATGAAGATTAACACAAACAAGTGAGGGAAATAAGCCAACCCAAATCCCTTTGTATTAAAAGTATGGTTCCCCAAAGTTCCCTTAAATATAGCAATTAATTGAAATCAAATGTCACTTTACTAGACAGCTGCCTACCAGCTGTAGAATATGAAGATTAATATCTAGCCTGGATATTTGCTTTATTAAAAAGGACTGGTGGATTATTTAAGGTGCTGTCCTTGAGAACCATAAAAAACAAATCAATATCCCAGCCATTTTTATATGCTTCAGTGTTCTGAAGGAGGAAGACCAGGGTGGAATTTAGAGACATATAAAAACCGCTTTGAAAAAGTTAAAAAAATAATAATAATACATTGAATTTTCCACAAGGCTCACCATCGCCATCTAGTGTCACATTGTATATTACACTTAAAACACACTTAAAATGTTTTATTTGCAGCTGTATAGCTGTATAGCTGTCCTAGGACAGCTTCTGCTCACATAGAGCTCTTTGCTTAGTAGAGGTCCATGAATGCACCATTGGGATAGATAATCTCTCAGGGGTAATCAATACCGTGCCTTCCAGATGTTGTTGGACGACGGTTCCCATCATTTCCAACAACTGTGATCATGCAAGCTGGGGCTGATGTGAGTTGAGGCACAGCAACATCTGAATGGCACCACATTGGCTACCCCTAAAATACGTCAAGTCTGGCAAGCCTGTTGAATTAGGTTGGGTTGACACCTGCAGATTCATGACTGCTGTATGAGATGGTGGCTTACGTGTGGTCTTGTCATCACTGACACCCGTCTGTCTCTAATGACAATGGAGTGCATCTCTTGGGGTGAAGTCAAACTGCTGGAGAATCACACCAGATGCCGTGGCTGCAGAGACCAGTAACACATAACTGCTGTCACCCACGTTTTTTGTTGCATTAGCAGTACCAAAAGTGACTTCTCCAAAGCACAATTCCGGTCAGTGCGTATGGAGGCCCTGCACTGCCCATATGACAAGACCCCACTCTTGGCCTTGCTGATGTGATCTGAAGGAAAGCAGAGCAATACGTAGGACACCAGCTTGACTGCAGGAGTTGCCGGAAGGTGGTGTACAAGGCACCATCGAACCACCACTCCAGATTTGTGTAGCCTTACCTTCTTCCAAAGATGTCCTACAAGGCAGCGGGCACATTTTTCCCCCTCAGCTTTTACTCCCAAAGCCTTTCTCATGGATGAATATAGCCACAAGGCGCTGGAGGTTTAGGATCAGAGTTTTCCTTCTCTATGTGTAAAGTTCTTGCATAGAACGTTCATATGCCTGTTATCATCGCAGGCACAAGTATTTCAAATGGAGTCAGATAACACATTCAGTTGTGAGTAATTAAGGGCCATTTCAAAGAGAGAGAGGTATCACGTTGATTATAAAAAAAAGGTAAAGGTACCCCTGCCCGTACGGGCCAGTCTTGACAGACTCTGGGGTTGTGCGCCCATCTCACTTAAGAGGCCAGGGGCCAGCGCTGTCCGGAGACACTTCCGGGTCACGTGGCCAGCGTGACATCGCTGCTCTGGCGAGCCAGAGCTGCACACGGAAACACCGTTTACCTTCCCGCTAGAAAGCGGTCCCTATTTATCTACTTGCACCCGAGGGTGCTTTCGAACTGCTAGGTTGGCAGGCGCTGGGACCGAGCAGCGGGAGCGCACCACGCCGCAGGGATTCGAACCGCCGACCTTTCGATCGGCAAGTCCTAGGCGCTGAGGCTTTAACCCACAGCGCCACCTGCGTCCCTATCACGTTGATTATACTTAGGATGTAATCCTATTCCCGCTTGCCTAGAACCGAGCCCCATTGAACTCAGTGGGACTCCTGAGTAGACATGGATAAGATTTGTGCTGTTGATGATTCTTTTGTATGTTCTATCTATGATGTTTCATGAATTTCTGTGTCTGGGGGGCAACTGGCTGGACAGCCTCATTTGGAGTGGCCGACTTTGGGATCATCTATGGTGTCCCTTGTTCATTTTCCTTCATTAATTATTGCTGAAAGTTAAAACCAAACATCACACAAGGCCTCTGATCTCAGTTCGTTGACTCTAGGCTTCTGCAATCACAATTATTTGAAAGAGAGAAAGGAGAGCAAAACAAAAGTAGTACAGAATTTTTATTAAACAGTTTTCATTTTGAGATAAAAGAAAAAATAACTAAATAAAACCCATTTAGAACAGAAAAATGACAACAACCACCCTTTAATACATGAATGCCAGAGTTCTGCTTGACAATCAAGTATTATCATAACAGAAACTTTGTTTTTGAACATCCAGAAATAGCATCTTTGTTTTCTCCCCTCAAACCTACCATGAATAGACTATAATTGACAGAAAATCATTTACTTACAAGTTCATGCCAACTGTTAATAATAATAATAACTAAATGATCCATAAAATAATGCCAGGGAAAGAAATCCATGATTAGAGTTTTATCATTTCACTAAAAGTTTAAAACAACTCATTTAATTCTGTTTCTTCAGATGCGGAAGAAGAACTCATTATGGTGCTGCTCGGCCATTTTTTTTACGAACAATTGTTCCAGGCCAGACCCCTTTCTGTGCTCTTGGAACTTCTATACAAGTGGCTGTTCCCATTCTCTTCACCAGAGGGGGCAGGTACGCTTACACGCAGAAGGTGCTTTTCCACTGAAGTGAATGGAGAGCCATTGCTGTCCATGGAACTCTGCATACACACGAGCTCCCATTCCTTCATAGAACAACCAGAGTGAAGTTGCTTCATGCAACCTATGACCATCTAAAGTCAGTGTTAAAACTTCCACTGATTTTAACTTCTCTAGTTTTACTGTCCATATTTTAAGTCACGGCATCTTAAACAATCAAGTCATATAGCATATCAGTTACTACAAGGCCTTTCCCTTCTTTTTGCATTTTTTATTTTAAATTTTGGTTTTAAAACAGATGTAAAAGGGCAAAACTTATACTGATAATGTTAGGATGCAACAATTCAGAGATCAGGAAGACGTCTGAAAGTCAACTTTAGTTTCACTTCATACATCAATAGTACACTCTGTTCAAGATTTGACCCATTCATAATTTTGAGGGAGTATTGGATTCTTTTACAGACCTAAACACAGCTATCCTTTGAAATTTGCGCTTCTCAGAACTTTGTGATGCAGTTCTCCAGCCAGTTAATATGTATCAAGATGGGTGTATTAGGGGGATGGGGCATTAAATACATGTGGCTGGGAAAATAGTATGATGTGGCATTCAAAAAGAAAGTCAATATTAAGCAAAATTGCATTAAAAAAGTTACAAGGAGCAATGCACACCAGAGTGTCAATGAATTTATGTATGGACTTAAAAAACAACAATAAACTAAGGTGGAGAACTGAACTAAATATTATTTTAAAAAATCGAAACTGAAGTTGATGGATTTGTGTATCCCTACTACAGTTTTCTGCAGATGGGTACAAGATACCCATTTGAGACAGCTCATCCTATTTAAGCATCCATGCACAACTACATAATGAAGAGCAGCTTGTGTCAAACAGGAAGGAGAGAAGTAGAATGAATGATGCATAAGACCAAGGCTATCTTTGAGAACCTCTTAAATTTTGGTGGGTCTCAAGACCTTATAAAATGCAATGTTGGCCTTTGGTCTTTGATTAAAGTCGCACCTCTGCCATGAGTCCTTAAGCAATTTGCACTTCATCTTTTTTATAAATTTATTTATTTGGTCTTCAGATTAAAGTTTTAGAATCACATATCCAGCATACAACATATAGACAAGATTCCAAAGAATCTCCTGGAATTCCCTCCTCCCCTTTGTGGGTCCTCTTGTTAATCATTTCCTCCTGCATCTTTTATGATAATCCACATCTTTTACATTTCCATTATGTCCAAAAATCACCTTTAAACTACAAGTGTTATTCCAATCCTACTAACATTTTAGCTGTTTACAATGGATTTTAAGATAAATTACAAAAAAATTCCCCATTCCTTACTGAAATTCCTGCCTTCCTGATTTCTGATTCCTCTGGTCATTTTTGCCATTTTGGCACAATCCATCAATGTAATCTTCCATTCTTCACTGGAAGGGACTTTATTTTCTTTCCATCTCTGGGCAATTTGCACTATCTGTGCCATAGTCATTTGTTTATTTCATGAAATCTATATACTACTTGATTGTAGGGGGGGAATTCAAAGAGGTTTACAAAAAACCAAACCCTGAATAGTCCTGTCTGGGTATTGTCCCCTAACAGAACTGCAATCATGTAAGGTTGAAGGACAAGGCTGCACTTTCTGTATGCTCTGTCACATCCTTGTTTCTCAGTCTGTGGAATAACCACAACTAGAATTATCTAGCATTATATATCTAAAGTGGGTCATTGTCTAGCAATTCAAATCCTTAGTGTACTTCAGAGTTCTCAAAAAGTCATATATTTTCATTGTGTATTTGCAGAGTATTATCCTGAAGGTCTTAGATTTCTGGCTACCCCTGAGCAGTAAGTTGAGAGTCCATTGCTGTGTGTAGTGCTCAAACGCAGTTAAATCAATAGAACAGCCATGCTGAAAATGAAAACAGTCTGGCTGAGTATTAGCCCACTGCAGAACTGAATAGACCATGCAGGAACATGCTATCTAAAAGTCAATAGAATGAGCAGCTCCTAATTTTTGTATAGCATTCAGCTAAGAACTATAATGTTTTAAAATGGAATGAGAGGACAAAGACATGCCGTGCTGATAAGTTAGGGCTCCAATCCTGTGCACACTTTCCTGAGAATCCAGGCATAGTTTTACATGACTGGTATGGCATGTGTGATGTTAATCAAGAAAAGCAAAACCATTTTTAAAAAGTAAAATCATTTCGGGTAGCCAATTTTAAGCAATTTATCTTTACGTTACTGTACTTTAGATGCTTGCTGTTTTTTCAAAAACAGCAACACTGCAGTCCACAGATAACTTCTATAGAAGTGGTCCTAATGAAACATGTTGGAAAACCCTTAAATCTTTTATTTCAGAAATCTCTAAAGAAAATAATTATGAAGTAATGTTGTCAAAGTGTTCAAAAGAACCTATACTGTTCACACCATTCTGTGATGTAGCTTAAGAAATCTGTTTGACCTTCCGCTCCCCTCCTTTAAAATGTTGTATAATATACCCAAGTGACCACACAGAACACCCATATATCACTGTTATCTGTTTATATGTACCCTGTATGAAAGTTTAACGTGATCAGATGCAAAGAAAGGCACTGCTTTTTCAGTAGTTCAGGAGGTAGAACTCTGGCAGGCAGAAAATGCTTTTAACAAAACGGGGTTAACACATAATTCATCTGACAAAGTCCAGTCCATAAATGTTTGTGCCATTTTTTTAATTTTTTTGCCATAATAAATTCATTAGTCTCAGTGAACTCAATGGGACTGTATTCTGGGTACACATGTATAGGATTGTGCTGTGTGTTTCATGGAAGGTAAGGAATCGGTGGCTATTAGCTACCCAGAGGACACTTCCCTTTGTCCTGCAATTAGTTCCATTAGTCCTGTGATTTCTAGGCACAGGTTCGGGAGGTTTCTCTTTTGTCCCACTACTTTCCCCAGGAAAACCTGTGGCTTACTGCTAAATTGGAACAAACATCAACCCGCAGAAAACCCAACTGGTGTAGGTTCCATTTCAGCGGCAAATTGTGTGTTTTCCCATGGAAAGTCATGGGACAAAAGAAGAACCTATTGGACCCTTGCCTAGAAATCATGGGACAAAGGTGTGCATGAGCCCGTAGATAGCTACATTCACAGGTGGTACTGTGGTCTAAACCACTGAGCCTCTTGGGCTTGCCGATCAGAAGGTCGGCAGTTTGAATCCCTGTGACAGGATGAGCTCCTGTTGCTCTGTCTCAGCTTCTGCCAACCTAGCAGTTCAAAAGCACGCCAGTGCAAGTAGATAAACAGGTACCACTGCGGCAGAAAGGTAAACAGCGTTTTCATGCACTCTGGTTTCCATAACAGTGTCCCATTGTGTCAGAAGCGGTTTAGTCATACTGGCCACATGACCCAGAAAGCTGTCTGTGGACAAATACTGGTTCCCTTGGACTGAAAGCAAGATGAGCGCCCAGGTTGGAGCGAAACAATATAAACTTAAGGCTTTTGCAGATGACCTAGTTTTGACCCTACAGGAGCCAGAATCTAGTACGAAAAGGGCATTACAATTAATTCAAGACTTTGGTCGGGTGGCGGGTTTTAAATTAAACAAGCAAAAAACCAAGGTACTGGAGAAAAATTTGACAGTTTTAGAGTCAGAAAGGTTTCAGAAGGAGACAGAGTTAAACGTGGTTAAGAAAGTAAAATATCTAGGGGTGAACATAACAGCAAAAAATCTGAGTTTATTTAAGGACAATTATGAAAAGTGCTGGTCAGAAATTAAGAGAGATCTGGAAAGTTGGTCAAGACTGAAACTTTCCTTGTTGGACCGAATTGCTGCTATAAAAATGAATGTATTGCCAAGGATGCTGTTTCTTTTTCAGACTTTACAGATTGTGGATAAAATGGAGTGTTTCGGGAGGTGGCAAAGAGATATCTCTAAATTTGTCTGGCAGGGCAAAAAGCCCAGAATTAAGTTTAAAATATTAACTGATGCTAAAGAAAGAGGGGGGTTTGCCCTGCCAGACTTAAGGTTGTACTATGAATCAGCAGCTTTTTGCTGGCTGAAAGACTGGCTGCTTCTTGAAAACACTGATGTGTTAGACTTGGAAGGATTTAACAATGCTTTTGGTTGGCATGCATATTTGTGGTATGACAAGGTTAAGATTCATAAGAATTTCAAGAACCATATTATAAGGAAAGCAGTGTTTAATGTCTGGATAAAGTATAAAGACTTATTAGAAAATAAGACCCCAAGGTGGCTATCACCTATGGAAGCTAAGGCTGTGAAAAGACCCAATATGGAGGTTGAATGGCCGAAATACTGGGAAATATTAGAAAGAGATGGAGATAATTGGAGATTGCAGAGTTTGGAGAAATTAAAAGATAAAGTGCGAGACTGGTTACATTACGCTCAGATTAAAGAGGCTTTTAAATTGGATAAAAAGTTAGGATTCCAGGTGGAAAAATCGAAACTGGAAACAGAATTGTTAGAACCTAAGATTAAGGTACTTTCAAGAATGTATAACTTGTTGCTGAGGTGGAATACACAGGATGAAATGGTTAAATCAGCTATGATAAAGTGGGCACAGGACATTGGGTATAATATCATGTTTGCTGACTGGGAAAAGTTATGGACCACCGGTATGAAGTTTACGGCATGTAATGCCTTGAAAGAAAACATTATGAAAATGTTATATAGGTGGTACATGACCCCAGTCAAGCTTGCAAAAATATATCACCTGTCAGACAATAAGTGTTGGAAATGTAAGGAAACTGAAGGAACGTTCTTTCACCTCTGGTGGACTTGCCCCAAGGTTAAGGCCTTCTGGGAAATGATATATAATGAGCTGAAAAAGGTATTTAAGTATACCTTTTCTAAGAAACCAGAGGCCTTCCTTTTGGGCATTGTTGGCCAGAGGGTGTTAAAGAATGATCGAACATTTTTTATGTATGCAACAACAGCAGCAAGGATACTTGTCGCTAAATACTGGAAAACTCAAGATTTGCCCACGCTGGAAGAATGGCAGATGCAACTGATGGACTACATGGAGCTAGCAGAAATGACTGGCAGAATTCGAGACCTGGGAGAGGAAGCAGTGGAAGAGGATTGGAAGAAATTCAAGGACTATCTACAAAAACACTGTAAATTATACGAGTGTTAAGAAGGATGAGGGATTTGAAAATAATAGGGCACCATAAAGTTCAATGAAAAGACTATGAGATTGAGTGAAGTTTATGAGAAAAATAAATTTTGAATAAAGATTATGGTAAAATTAGATATTTAAGATCTAGATAAAAATATTCAAAGTTAGGGACAAAACATTGGAAATGTGTACAATAAGAACGGAAATAAGGAGATAAATTGCTGATCAAAATTTTATAAATTTGGAAAGTAGGAGCGAGAGACGCGAGGAAGCCCAAAAATGAAGAAAAGTTGGTTATTACACGATGCTAAATTTTATGCTTGTTTTCTTTTTTGCTTGTTTTTTGTTTATGCTGTTTTTCTCTGTTTATTGTATTAAAAAACTCTTAATAAATTTTTTTTAAAAAAAAATGAAAGCAAGATGAGCGCCACAACCCCACAGTTGCCTTTGACTGGAATTAACCATCCAGGGGTTCAATACTTTTACCTTTACTGAGGAGAAACTGTGATAGAGACACATGTCCTTTACCTTCATCTTTTTTTACCCACAATTGGAGGCTGTATGTTTCTGAATGCAAGTTTCAGGAAAACACAGCGGGGGGGGGGGGGGAGAGAATGCTGTTGCTTCTGAGTTTCACCTAGGTATGTGATTGGCCTATGTCATGTGAGAACATGACTGAACTAGATAGGCCTTTTGCCTAATCCACCAGGGCGATTCTTGTTCTCAGATTTCTTTTGGTTTAGCAGCTATTACAGTGCCCACCAGTGCTACAATTGCACCAGAGATACTCCACAGTAAGATTTCTACAGAGTAAAGCAGAGGTGAAAAGGAAACAGGAAGAGGGCATGGCAAAGGATAGAGCTTTTTACTAACCTGCATTGCACAACCAGGAGGGTGGGAAGAATATGTGGCTTGAGGTCTCAACTAAAGATGATGCAAGACATGAATTTTTATTTCACAGATCAACACATTCGGAGGTGCTGCCTCTGGCTGCCGCCTGTTTGTCATTGACCTGTGACAGGGCCTTCTCAGTGATGGCTCTCCATTTGTGGAATGCCGCCCCTGGTGAAGTGTGTCTGTTTTCCTCGCTACTGACTCCCAGGAGAGATTTAGACATTTCTGTTTTACCCAGGCATTTGATGGCCGTGGCAACCTTGAAAGTAGGAACTGGGTATGTGATTGCTTTTACATGTTTTGAGACATTCTAAGGATCTATAGTTTAAAGATGGTTTAAAATTGTTTTCAAAATGAGTTAAATATTTTTTTTGATTGTTTATAATTGTACAGCTTTGACTTTGAAGCTTGCCACCCTGGGCTCCTTTAGGAGGAAGGGCAGGATACAAATTTAATATGAATAAATTAAGTCAAAGAAAGGGTCTGGTGGAGAGGATTCTAATTCTCTCCCCCAATGCAACTTCCCTTTATCCAATGTACTCTATCCTCGGATGCTTTGATCTCAAATAAAGTGAAAAGGTAATCCTGTTCTCAGCGAGTTGGTTCCTGAAGGAAACTTTGCAAAAACACCAGATTCAGTAGGGAGAGAAGATTAATACTACAGCTCTGGCTGTAGTAACTCCCTTCCCACCTTAAAGCTAAATTATCATTAGTGTCCATTTGAAGATCGCTTTTCTTGCTCCCAGATAGGAGTAAGGTTGGGTGACAACAAATTGCTCATGCACCCCTATTACAGATAACCGCCCACCTTAAGTCATAGCATTCTTTTGCTTCTTTTAATTTACTAGAACATGATGTCTCATAAGCTCCGCTTGATTGCATATGACTGAGAACAATGCTGTGCTGCTACCGTCAGAAGGGAGAACAAACTACCAATCTGTCATTCTTATCCCTTCCATCAGGCTTCTGCAAAACATCTGTTGCTCACTTATTTCGAGCTCAATGTTTTGTCTTGTTTCTTGGTTTAATGACACTGGAAATGTCAGTAGTTACCCACTTGTATTTATTCTTCCTTTTTTTTAATTTGCAACCTGAAGAATATTTTGGGTAAGAGGATGGGGAAAACTGTGTCAAGGTATAGCGCTATTATAATAGAATAATAAGCATGAAAAGAAAGTGTAGGGGATTATTTAAGGAAACGGAGTGGAAAACAAAACCTGACAATTTAGCAAGACAAGGGTAAGGGGGGGCTGTATATTCATTGCCCACCAGCTCTTTCTGCCTCCTTTTTTGTACATATTGACAGATTTTTTTTGGGGGGGGGATCTTTAAAAGACCTTCTGAAGGGCCCAATCATATAGTCAGCTGCAGAAGACAAAAGCAAAATGGCATCTAGTGCTGAGGCTAATGTACTGAGGACATGGGTGGTGCTGTGGGCTAAACCACTGGGCCTCTTGGGCTTGTTGATTGGAAGGTTGGTGGTTCAAATTCCTGCAACAGAGTGAGCTCCCATTGCTCTGTCCCAGCTCCTGCCAACCTAGCACTTCAAAAGCACATCAGTGCAAGCAGATAAATAGGTACCACTGTTGTGGGAAGGTACGGCGTTTCTGTGCACTCTGGCTTCTGTCACAGTGTTCTGTTGTGCCAGAAGCGGTTTAGTCATGCTGGCCACATGACCTGGAAAGCTGTCTGTGGACAAACGCAGGCTCCCTTGGCCTGAAAGCGAGATGAGCGCTACAACCCCATAGTCGCCTTTGACTAGACTCAATCATCCAGGGGTCCTTTACTTTTACCTTTACTGAGGAGAAACTGTGATGGAGACATGTGTTGTTGCACCTGTGCAGCAAAACATCACCCAAGCCATTTTTTATTACTATTAGAAAGGAAGATTGTGAAGGGTGGTGGTGACCAAGCCATTTTAAATCCTCATAGGGTAAAACAATCACATTATGAAGCTGTCCAAATCAATTAGTATGTTTAGTTTATATAATAGGAAATGCTGCTATAATGTCTGGTGGGTCTCTGCTGTTGCCTGGTACCCTACATGAAATCCAATTTTCCATCAGGGAAGTCTAAATCTGAATGGCAAACGTCTCTTAGGCTCTTTGCCGGGCTGGAGACCTTCCATGGTACACATGCCACCACAGTGATGGTGGGGAGACTTTGTGAGCTCTAAAGTGCCAGCCATGATAGTTAAACACTCATCCACCCAATGTGTGTAATAATTAAGAAATCATCTGTCCAATTATGAGCTGCAGCGCTCAGTGTGAGGTGGCAGGTCATGATGCTGTGATGTCAAAGCTGCCATTATACTTCAGTCTAAGAATTTATCTGCAAGATGGCTCATGCAATTAGGCCACACGGGATTCTTTTTTTATCTATAACCTTCCCTGGGTGGCTGGGAGCATTGGTGAGTGGTAAAGCACATGCCTTGCATTCAGATTGTCTCTGAGTAAGTCCTTAGCATTTCCCAGTTAAAAGGAGTAGGTATAACATGATGAAAAAGAGCTCTGTTTGAGATTTTGGAGCGCCATGGCAATTCTGAATAAACAGGGGCTGGGAAAACCTGTGTCCTCGCAGATGTTTGTGGGACTCCAACTCTGTCAGCAGGGCCAATGGTCAGTGATGATGGGTACTGTAATCCAGGAACATTGTAAGGGGCCTCTGCACCCCTAGAAAAGACAATAGTGGACAAAAATAGTCTGACCCTGGTATAAATCTATTTTCTTGCTCTATGTATGAAACTGCAGGTGATGCTTGAACAAACTTTGAAACAATCAGTCCCCCTCAGTGGCTCCACATTAGCATCATTTAATATTTATGCACAACCATCAATCTACATTGCACTTCACAGGGTAACATAAGCAAAAATAAAATAAAAAATAGTCCCTGCCCTCAAGGAGCTTACAGTCTCTTTATTTTGACAGTAGAGGAAGGCAACAGAGCAGGTGAGAAAAGGGAATCCTAAAGGTAATAAGAAATGAATACGAGTATATGCAGTATTGCATACTGAAACTTGGTTTCATTTTCTGGAGGTAGACTGGGGAATTAGGCAGAAGGCTTTTCAGGAAAGATAGATGGGTTGAAATAAACGAGATCATATGAGGCTTGTACATCACCTAAGAACAACATGTCTTATTTTATTTTTTGCTTTGGAAACATTATCTGGAATTCTTGGAAAGTGATGTTTAATGGGCTTGAAACCTGGGAAACAGTTGCTCATTGCGAATGCTGAAAAAAGAGGCCTACCTTTGGCGGATACATAGCCTATTATGATCTGTCCATCGTTTTTCCTGCAGGTGAAGAATCAGGGAAAGTGCATACTAATTACTGGAAGGAATTTTTTTGTTTTGACTATGGCAGACCAACACGGCTACCTATCTGTAACTGCATACTAATTGTACAATTTGCATGCAGGGTTTGTGTGTGTGGGTTTTTGTGTGTGCTTTCTTTTGCATAGCAAATGAGGACCGAAGCAATTGATGACTGAGCAAAGCTGACATGACATGAAAAGGACCTAGCTTGATCTATCCATTGCTATGCATATCCTAGTTGTAGTAGCTAGAATAAAGGCACCTGTACGCCAGTGCACTGCTTGGCAAGCTAAATATGAATGAACTATTTTTGACTCTCTGCTTACACATATACTTCAGTGGGCAGGCTCTAGCAGAAGTCACTCAGTGGGATGTAAGTAGGTCATGACTAAGGTCTTCTCAGTCGGATATGGTCAGGATAAACTTTCACTTTTCTAGTAAGGATGTATGCTGCCCTAGAAGCCATTATAACATAGCATAAGTTACTGGTAGCACCATAGTTTACTGAATAACTTTTATTATTATTATTATTATTATTATTATTATTATTATTATGGTGATATACTTCTATAAAAACGGCTCTTCTAATTTATAAAGATTGTTTAGAATCTGCACCGGACCTTTTCTTGCTTTTAGAAAGGGGGAAAATGCAGGGTGTTTGACTGAAATGAAACCCATTTCTCTCTCCCTGAAGGATTCCCTTCTCCTTAAAATCTCAATTACATTGCCATTGTGATCTGGAAGTCACACTCGTTGATAGCAGCTCTGGAAGAAGCAATTTGCCTTAAAGGTTTTACAAGACTTAAGCTTTTGTTTTATAGACATATTTCAAAAAAAGAAAAAAGAGAGAGAGAGACATATCTGCCAAAAAATAAGAAGTCCTTTTCCCTTGCGTGATGTCAGAAGGTTGGATATGTACAGCCTTGGAAAGATGTATAAATCATTTTTATACAGAGAACTGTCTTAGAAAACTAGAGATTTCAGTACAAAGGAATCCATTCATTGAAAGAATGCCTCCACAAGGTTGTCTTATGAGTTACAATATACACAAAAGGATGTTGCAAAAGCACCTTTGCTTTTTAGGTACCGTTACACTGTACACAGCTGCCACCCTTGTGGGAGGGAAAACAGCCTGTTTGTATTACAAGAAGTCCTATAACAATGCTAAAAATATTGATACAAAACAGCTACAAGTGGATAAAAGCCTAGCAGCTATCCCTTGCTTTAATTGTTCACCAATAATTTTTAGCTTAAAAAAAAATCCCGTCAAGAAAATAGTAGCATTTTGAAATTTCCTTTTCATAGCTTTAGACAGTTATCCCCCCTCCCGCTTACAAAACATAATCCAAACAGTGCCTAGCCGAGAAATAAACAAGCATTATATATGTATAAAATGGAAGATGCAGCTTTATTTTTTATTTTTGTAGAATAGTGCATTTGAATCCTGGAAAGAATTGCTTTGATTATGGAATGATAATCAAAAAAAATGGGCAGAATTGAAATAGGGCAACTCTTACCACAGCTGAGACTGAAATCCGTAATGAACAGTAGGCCAATATATTTTTCAGTCTACTTGTTTCATTAACAGAAGAGGAAAACATGAAACTGAACACTGAAATCATGCCATTGATAGCATGCTTTAAAAATACACTTCACTGATTTTTATGCTGCCTTGTGGAGCAAAGTGGGATTGTGATTACAGGTATGGATCAGGCCACCCTTTCTGATCTAGATGGGTGAATCTAAATCATAATCGCTTTGTCTGCTTAAACTGCATTTGCATTTTTGCAGTGCTCTATTTTGTAGAATGTGTTATTTGTTTATAACGAATGCCACAATTTATCCCACAGCAACCCTGCAAAGGTTGCATTGGCTGAGAATGCATGACTGACCCAAGGCTAGTAAGTGAGTTTCATACAAGTAGAGGTCCTAATTCTGGCACCACACAGCCAGTGTGGTGTAGTGGTTAAGAGTGGTAGACTTGTAATCTGGTGAACCGGGTTCACGTCTCTGCTCCTCCACATGCAGCTGCTGGCTGACCTTGGGCTAGTCACACTTCTCTGAAGTCTCTCAGCCCCACTCACCTCACAGAGTGTTTGTTGTGGGTGGGGAGGAAAGGAAAGGAGAATGTTAGCCACTTTGAGACTCCTTCGGGTAGTGATAAAGCGGGATATCAAATCCAAACTCCTCTTCTTCTTGGTCCAGGTTCAACACTCTAAGCACTACACCACTCTGACTCCAATACTCCAAAATACTCTCAAGTGAACATGTGGTAACCACACAATAACACACCATCTGATCAAGATGGAATGCTTTTTCTTCTAATATTTGAACCATTCTTTCATCTCATCTCTGTAAACCCAAAGGGCGTTCATATTCTCACAGCGCCATTTTAATGCATATAACTCAGACATTATTCTCAAGATGTTCAGTGGCATTCAATCCTAGTAAGCTGGCAGTCCAAAAGCAGCAGTCCCACATACACTTACTAGGGGAATAACCTCCATTCAATAAAATGGGACTTGCATCCTTGTAAATACAACAGAGTTGTATTTATCAATTGTAGCCACAATGTGACCAAGAGAAATACTGGTACATTATGTAAGAAGAAGTTTATCAATACTTATTTAAATTATTCTGCTGCACAGCAATTGCCAGATTTTTCTACAATGAACGTCTCGCATCAAGTTGATAAAACAGTATGTAACTTGAATTGTCATCAAGTATTTTCAATATTCTCACACCGATCCTACACAGACTTAGTCTAAGCGTCGCTTTTTTTTGTATGGGACTCATTCCAAGGCGTAGCCTTGGAACATTAATTTCAGCATTATTCATATTGTTTCATTTCATAAAATTTGCTTTTTACAATTAGAAACATCTTGCCAATCTGTTCATATGATTCTTGATTCCAGCAAATGTTTCCAGTTTGAGCTCTTAAGTTGCGTTGGTATATCAAAGCTCATTGATCCCAATTTCTAGATCCCCAGACTGAGGATATGCACATGATGCTCTGTTCATGTATTTGGAGTGAATGCATGCACACTTAAAGTGGGAAGCAGGTATGAGTACATGGTCCGCTCCCAGTGGCCCAACTCTTGCTGACTCTACTGCAGATCTTCCTGTGTTCTGATACTAAGCATACTGAATAATGAAGGGTCCTGGTGGCAAGGAAACCTCCAAGCACAGTTAGCTAAACACTGTTAGAATCTCCCTTTGCCACTTCATGCACAATATACAAAGTTCAGAAGATGAGCCAGCATGTGCAGAGCCATGGAGGGAGCGGATGTGTGCGCGCTTTCCTACATCCCTTTAAGCCCCCACACATTCACCCAAACACATGAATAGAATTGTGGTGTATAAGGGGCTCCACACAAAATATACAAGAAACATACTCAACGGGAGCAGGTTTATTAGCACCCTGCTAAGGAGTGGTGTTGGTGAAAGGATGAACTGGATCCCATTTGGTGACAGGAGTGGTGACAGGAGTTGACAAAACTGAATATTCTGACCCATGGTTAAAAGGTACAAAGAACGATCCAATGCAGCACAGGTCATGTCAGCGGGAAAACAGGGTTCTAGATGTGTGTGTGTGTTTTTAAATTCCATGTAATGCTTTTTTGCTCACAAGTCAAAATACGCAAGGGGATCTGAATATGCACACCTGCTTCTCAACACAGAATATAGAATAGTTGGTGTGAGAATCTAATGCAATGTTTTCAACAAAGCTTAACATTCCTTATTGCCACCTTTGGCATTTTGGTTTATCAATGGTAAATGCAGCTTTCGAAATCCACTGTTTTCTTAAATTTGATGGCATCCAATACCCCTGTTTCTATTTACTGACATACTGATTTAGCAAAACAAGTATAACTAAAGAGGTACTGAAAAAGCCTGGCAAACTAACTCTAGAACTTGGCCTCAAATACTGAAGTAGTATCCCACTGCAGATATTATATCAATCCCTGAATGAGTGATATCCAACTAAGCCACACTCAGAATTTTCCCACTGAAATGTATGTACTTGTCCATTGATTTCAATGGGACTGCTTTGAGTATGACTGACATTGTATATTACTCACCACCATGGCATATGGCATTCTCCATGACAAAGTGGTCAGCTTCCACTTGGACACACATTGTGTGGTGTGGGAAATCCACTCATCACCCTGGTAAAGTAATTTCCACAAGCAAGACCTGAGTGCTATAGGAATCTCCGTTCTTGTGATTCCCAGCAACCCTCTTTCCAACAGTGGAAAGAGATCACAGCCAACATGACTAGCAGCCATTGATAACCTTGCTTTACTTTGTCTAATCCTCTTTTAAAACCATTCTAGTAGGCAGCCACTGCTGCATCTCATGTAAGGGAATAAGCTGTGCAAAGGATGGGGACATTCTGTCACACTTTCCACCAGCTGCATTAGGTTTTTTCAAAAGGTTTCTAAGTGTGGGGAGGAGGCTCATCACCTCATTCAAGTATCCCAATAAACTGTTATGCTTCTTGCCCAAGATGGAAAGGGCAACCAGGCTGTGTCTGATGATGAGTGAGAAAAGCTTCACTGTACATAATGAAACCAAAATACAACCAACCAGACTGTTGAAACCTCCTCGATGGAATTTGTACCACTGGGGAAGTTTCTTTTTCTTCCCTTTTACTAAATTCTCTATTCAATCCTCACATCTACTTTCACAGTAACATTATTAAAAGAACAGAATGTTATATTTGACATAGCTTTCAAAAATCTTAGGTATGCAAGTGATTGACGGTAGGGAAACACACACACACACAAACGTTGGGCGTCTTTTGGACGTTCCATCGAGATGGTCCCATCCATTCACTATGAAGCCAGTAGAGCTTTTGTCACCAACTTCCTTAAATCCAGGATTTCACACTCGGGTGAATTCCGCAAGACATTCAACTACTCATTTAAGTCATGCTAGCCTCCCCCGCCCCCACCCTGCCTCCCACCTCCCCACTCCCAGTCCTTACTTTACAGGGATCACCTAGATTTCATAGACAACAATAGTTAATTTCAAAACAGTATGTAGGTAGCAGCTGATGAGAACTTAAAAAGTCAGTTTTAAATTAGCATCATGGCCCCTTAAGCCAGATGTAGGACTCTGTCTTCAATAAATACGTGCCAACTCCGTTTACCCATCTTGCTGGCCCAAAGTCTGAAGCTCAGATGTGTGAAGGGTGTGGTGAAGAAAAACGTTTTTCCTGCTGTACATGTGTAAGGAGATTGGTCCTCTGGGAGGCTGTCCCAGCCTCCCTATGAAAGTGGAATGTTGCCGAGGGACAGGAGATTGATCTTTTGGAGTCCCGGGAAAAGCAGGGAGATTCTCGGCCTTGGCTGTCAGCTTCAAGCCACTTTGCGCTTCTCCTTCTAAGCCGTTCTGGCTAACCTCTGAAGTCAGGGCTTCATAAGTCTCTCTTGTGTGCTTGAGAACCTCCACGATTTCTTTTTCTTTCAGGAGGCTGCTGAGGCACACACTTGGCAGCTGGCAGCTTTTGCTTTTGTGGGAGGTTACTTGGTTGCCCGGCAAATATCTAAAATGGTCCTCGGTGGGTGTATGTGCTGACTTTCTGTCCTTTGTGTTGAGAGTTTGGCTCACCATTTTGTTTAGATATGTAGCCTGGGGCAAAGAAAACAGAAAAAGGGAGGAGATGAAATATTAGTAACAGAACGTATTAACAGCAAGGCAGCTTGGAGGATGCAAAATGTTCCCTGTAATGTCTGCAGCTTTGCAACAGACTAGGCATTTTCACCGATGGCTTATTTAGACAGAGACAAATATCAAAAGCTGTCAGAAATCCTTAGGAATACTAAGCAAAGGATGGAGGACTTTTTGCAGTCACTGTGATAGTTCAGTGGTAGAGAGCATGCTATAACATCAGGTAACATGTGAAATATCTCCCTCTTAGACCCAGGGGACCTTTTGGGTAAGTCTTAGGAGCACAGGAAACTGCCTTATGCTGAATCAGACTGTTGGTCCATCTAACTCAGCATTGTCTACACTGACTGGCAGTGGCACTGCAACATTTCAAATGGATGCTCTACCAGTTCCCCCTAGAGGATTTAACATGGTACGTTCAGCATGCAAAACAGATGCTCTTCCACTGAGCTATGCCTCTTCCCAAAGTTTGTGTCACAGAAATAATACAGGCTCAGTGACAAAAAAAAATCTCACTTGCTATAAGGCAGCTTCCTATATGGAATTTCTAAGGAAAGTAATTAGGTAGGTCAGGCTACTTCTCACACCAATGTTGCACTTCCCCCAGGTATTAGTGACATTATTAGAAAAAGTACTCTCAGCAGTCATCCTACCCTCATGATGGCATGATTATCACTCTGATAAATTCTTGAACAGGAGTAAAATCGAGCCATGGTGAAGTGGGAGCCCTCCCTCCTCCTTGTAACATAAAACAGGTCCAAAGCTGAGATCAGAGTCCCAACCATGTTCTCCAGGGAAAACCCTCACTTGCACACAAAGCTGACCCATATTAAATTATAAAGAAGCACCAGGATGCAATCTCCATCCCGTCCCTGCAATTATGTTTCTCCCCCAAGAGAAGACACATTAAAAACCTTCCTTTTAGAAAGGAAAACTCATCTGCTGAAAGGTAAAATTCAACCAGCAAAGCTTCTCTTCTGTTGTAAAGACACAGCACAATGAACAATGTCAGGTTCTCATACACGCAACTCGAAAATCTATTCATGCTAATCTCTTAAACTATGCATGCATGAAAGGCTGAGAGAAAAAAGAAGTGACAGAGAGAAGCCTAAATATGCTTCGTTCCCCAGATGCAGACCATGCAAACTTTCAAGGGAGTTCTTTAAAAGGTATGTCATAACTCGCACCGCAATTAGCACATTTCAGTTTGTCTCCTTTCAGTAGCTAGAGTAACGTTACCATTTTAAAGCTCCGGTTCATGTGTGAGAACTAGCTGTAACAGGAGTCCATTGTACTCTGTCCTTTAAGTTATTAGGCACTATAATTAGACGTTTGTTCTATCCTTTCCCAATTTGTTTGCTACTTCAATCTGGCATTTACATATACTTCAAAAACCCAACTAATATTAGCCTAGATTCAGTGCAAACCGGCACAGTGGATGTCTTTTGACGTGTTCATTTCTGCTTCTTTTAAGAACTCAGATACGGCCACTTGAAACTAAATCTAAGGAAGCCACAAAAGCTGCTTTGATCTGCGGTGCTTGAAGTTCAGAGTTCCCCAAAGCTGCATGCTTTGTAAGTTTTCTACTTCTATTGTTTCTTAGCTTTTATTAACAGCTATTTATTTTGGAAGCACTGGGCAAGTGAAGGGCACACACTCATTGCAGAGCTGGGTATGTTTTAGTGGAGCAGTCACTTCTAAGGAGCTGCAGTAGACATTTTTGGTGCAATTTGGTAAAGCTATCAAGAATGTTCATCCAAGCGCATAGGAAATATTCCTCGTGCCAAGTCAGGCCATTGGACCATCTAGCTCTATATTAACCACAACACCATTCCCCAACTTGGTGCCCTAAAGATATGTTGAACTACACCCATTATCAATTGATCACCCTGGATGGGAGATGATGGGAGTTGCAGCCTGAAACAAGTGGTGGTCACAGGCCTAGAGAAGGCTGGTCTAAAATGACTGGCAGTAGCTCTCCAGGATTTCAGACAGGAATTTTCTCCAGTCTTACCTGGAGATGTCAGGGATTGAACTTTGGACCTTCCAGAAGCAAAGCATGTGCTCTGTCACTGAACAATAGCCCTTCCCCATACCAGCCCTTTCAAGCCTTGATATATTTTGCATAACATAAAAAATTAAGACTTATTTTGAAGATGCTCACTGTCAGAAAAAGCTGAGCAATTTCAAGGGGAGGAAAAAACAAGTTTCAATTAGTCTAGTGGTGTCATGAACTGGCTGGATGCAGGGGAGAAGTGGGAGGCACCAGCTGGATAAACCCCAAGGAAGCAGACTCAGAGCCAGGAGATTGGTGGTGGGACGATGATGAGTGGTCAGAGGGAACAGAAGCTAATGAAGCAACAGGGTTTAGTGAGTAGGAAAAGGCTGGGGCAGAGAGCAATCCAGAATCACGAGGCAGAAGCAGAGGCTGGAGAAGAGGGGGGCCAAGAGGCAGATGAGAATCAGACTGCTGAAGAAGCCAGGGAGTCTCTCTCCCACCCACCCCCAGACTCCCAAAACACAAAGAGGAATGAAAAGGGAGGAGCAAAGAGAGACAAGGCAAAGGAGCCACAGGTTGCTGGGGGAGGAGTCTTAGAGAGAGGTAGGACGGCAGGGACCTTCAGTCCTTGCAACTGCCTCATTGAGGCCTGAGCTGTTTTGCCGTCTTTGAATAATGAGTTAACTTCACTGACACCAGGTGTTTTATTGCTGACCTGTTCCTGACAACTGGATGGGCCTACTATCCTGTTGAATGTGAATAAATGCTAGCTAATCTTATCTCTACTCCAGCTATTTTCTCCATGTAAATTGGCATATTCTGCACCTCACTGGAATTAACCTAGGGGGATAGATATGTGTAAAGGGTGTGTGGAAATATGCCATACCAAGAAGTGTTCTACCACACATACTGTAAAATAAGCCTGCTCTATGAGAAGACCAGCAGGGGGGCACTTGAATCCCAGGGAGATGACCCACTTGGGAGCCGTAATGGTGCAGTGCCTCTTTTTTGCTTTTGCAAACATTACCACAAATGTATGAGCAGCAGCAAAGGTGCAAGAGGCGGCAAATGGGGACAACCACGTCAAAAGAAAATGAAAAGTACTGCAATAGACAGGTCCTGCTGGTTGAGATAACATGTTGATGACAACAAAATGGATCAAACATTTGCAATAAGCTTCCAGGAAAAAATCCCAGAAGACAACTGTGTAGTGCAGGAAAATTGTCTATCTTTTATTGTTAACATTTTGGAAGAGTAGCAGACAATTTCAGTCCTCACCCCAGAGTGGTCTTCAGAAGTGAACTCCTTTCAACTGTTTTGTGTTATTTACAATTTTCTTTCTGCAAAATGAAGGGCTCTTTTCATGTGCAGAAGGGACTGAGATCCAGCAGAAGCTTCTGCTGGAGAAAGTCCTACACTTCATCTTAGCCAAAAGGCTGAAAAGCAATACTGCTGGAGGAAGTCCTGAGAGCTCTCCCTGCAGCCTCCCATACCACCTCCAACATAAGCCTTAAGCCTATGGAGCAACTTTGGGGGGTCTGCAGGCAGGAAGAAGAACCAGCACAAATGGCTTCTTTCAAGCAGGAGTACCCCATGATCAGAGTTCCACTCCTGGGGACTCTGGATCTTATCCTGTGAGAAACTAAAATCATGCCTAAAATGATGTTGGGAACTCTACATTTTTAAATGGTTATTGTGATTTTCCCTTTACTGCTATCTCCTTTTCTTCCTTAAGACATTAAGCCTAATGCTTAATATGCAGAACAGGACTGGGGAAACCTCAGCACAGGGGACAAAGTCTTCCAGGTCAGTCTGTCTGGACCATGGAGTTCTCCCTCTACTCTCCCAGGGAAAACACACACACCACTGGCCCTGCCTCTCACCCTGAGTGCTTTTGCCTGGCTGGAATGTAGCCTTGCGCTCTGATAATGCCTCTTGCTTGTCTAGATGGGGGATACAGAGAGTCTGTAGAAACTAGTCTACTATACAAAGGTAAAACATTTATTGTGTCACCCATTGCTGCCTCTAACTCTGCCAACCACTGGCATGTGACCCACATAAGGTTCCCCCAAAGAAGCACCAAAGTACATTCAATCATACCTTTCCAAGTTCATGCATTTTGACTTAACTTCTTGAATCTGAAAAATCGCCAGAAAAGCATGCCACTTAGGAAAGCATCTAACATGTTTCCAAGAAGGGAGACAAAACTGAAACCATTCAACACTTTCCCATACTTAAATGATTTCAAGCAGCTTTTGTGGCCCTGGCAGTTTATGTAACTGCTGTTCTAATTTACCAATCAGTAAAATCAGCTCCTTGGTCTACATTCCATCTGTTACTATGTCAACTGCTTGATTTCTGCACCATCTTGTTTTTATGCTCACCAGCTCCCAGTGCTGTGAACGATCCAACACAGAATGTAATTTAGCTGGAGTGGGTAATGGTTCTTCATTTTAGTTTATTAAGAACCACTCTTCTTTATTGATTTTAGGATGCACCTATACCGTCACTGCATTTTTTACAACCACCTGAATTCTGCTCCTATTGATCAGCTAACACTGCCTTCCATCAGTACCCTCCATGCTTGGTAAAAAACCCACAGTACATCAAAATCACATATGGTGAAGCACTGGAAGTGTGCCAGGAGATGGCACAAAGTGGGTTACAGGAATAGTATTTCAGCCCCAGGACCCACTTAACACATTGGGAGAGCCATTTCTTAATCTTTTATTGTATATTTGCATGGTGGTAGTGCTTCTGCGGCAACCCACCTTGGACCCACTAGAATTGCAGACTAGTAGGTTAGAGCACACATGAGTTACTTACTCTATGGTAGTTCCCATGCCTTTTGAGTTGGCTTGAAATCTAATACATAACACAGCTCTGAATGTGATTCTGCCTTACATAATGCATTTGTATATGAAAATCTCACAGATATATGCATTTTTATGGTCACTATATGCAAGTATAGGTATTTTGGCACATGGAGTCAGTTTTGTCCAAGCAACCATGCAGAAAATTCATCCGTACCAGTAGGAGCTGGTAATATGGGTCTCAATCACTGCCCATTATAGTCTGGTCATCTACACATGGCCCCAGGTGCCCAGGAACCTCTCCTAGGTAAGCAGGTCTCATGCAACCGGTTCAAAGGTCCCCTGGTTCTACTCTAACAAATACCAAGAGAAACAACAAGGACTTTAAAGGATTAACGCTGAAAGCTCTAATATATTTCCTCTTAAAAATGTGCTGCTATTTGTATTTTCACTAATATACGTTGACTTCTTCGAGGCACCTGGAGATCTTTCCTACTATTTTCACCGTTTGAAGCAAATGGGGAAATTTTGTGGGATGTTATTGCTGCTATTTGTCATCACATTTCAAATTAACTTTCTCATAACTCGTCACACTGCAAATCCCCAAACTCTGTCGGATCCCAGCATTCAAAGATAGATTAGAATATTTTTATGTCTTGCACTAGGATTTAAAAGGCACGCAAGAGAAGCAGTAATAATATTTTTTACAAAATCCACCAGCAGTCAGAGGAATGATCAGAATGTTGTGAGAGTGATGCTCAGTTCTGCCACTTTTCTCAAAAATAGCCCAACGTAACTCATTGATATCATCATCACTGACACAAACTCTAATGCCCTGCTTATCAATTTGACCTCCTTGCATTGCATCACATTTAAGCGGGAGGGTGAGTGCTTCTGCATGCAGAAAGTCCCTGGGCATGTCCCTGGTATCAACAGATAGTAGACCACAACTACCTGGGAAAGACATTTTGCCCGAGACAGAGGCTATATGAACAAATGCTTGTACATGTACAAACATCCAAAGGACATGTGCAAATGTTCTGACTTAGTAGACGGCATCTTCAGATGTTCCCTCCTAACCAAGCCGCATTAAGAGCTACACTCTGGATTTAAGCATCTCAGCTGGACATTTGTAGGTGGTCTTAAACAATTGACTCAGCCCCATATGTATGGGTATGAGTGTAACCCACCCAAAGTTAAAGCAGTTGTAAGTCTCCTTTATGGGACGCAGGTGGCGCTGTGGGTAAAACCTCAGTGCCTAGGACTTGCTGATCGCATGGTCGGCGGTTTCGAATCCCCGCGGCGGGATGAGCTCCCGTCGTTCGGTCCCAGCTCCTGCCCACCTAGCAGTTTGAAAGCACCCTTAAGTGCAAGTAGATAAATAGGTACCGCTTTATAGCTGGAAGGTAAACGGCGTTTCCGTGTGCTGCGCTGGTGCTGGCTCGCCAGCTGCACCTTCGTCACGTTGCCCACGTGACCCGGAAGTGTCTTCGGACAGCGCTGGCTCACGGCCTCTTGAGCGAGATGAGCACGCAACCCTAGAGTTGGACACAACTGGCCCATACGGGCAGGGGTACCTTTACCTTTTTAAGTCTCCTTTATGTGAGATTAACAAGATCAATAATGACCTAAAAATAAGGTGGATCATGCCCTTTGTTTTTGCCATTATAATTTAAAAGCACTTCAAGAAAATGATAATAACCAAATGCACTTATTCATATGATATTATTAACCTACTTTCAAGGACTGTATCCCCAAAATCAAATTCCTAGTAACAGTTCAAAGAATGAGCTTTGGAAAGCTTTGGAAATGAGTATTGAAAAAAAGGGGGGTTAGAAGAAACAGATCTGCTCGAAATACTCACCCCTGCATAGTATAGTGGGTTTTTTTGGTGTGTGTTTTTAAATAAAACATCCTTCTCCCCCTTCTCCCTTCTAAACATGGTTTGATGGACTGCCGATGTTCACGCTTCTCATCCCAGACAGAGAACAACTGTTGGGATCCAGATAAAGGAATACGCTAGCAAAGACCTGTTCATTAGCTGTCATGTTAATGAGTGGAACTATCCCTCAGCTCAAATGTTCAATTCCACAACCGTAAAATCAGAAGACCTACAAAAAGGGCAAGTTGTATGCTTATGACAAGAAAGGGGAAAATAACACCCCCTAATTATCTTTTAATTGATTTGGCTCTTAATTTTTATGACAAAATGACTGAGAGCAAGACATCCCTGAAGAAAGAATGAAAACAATCTGGCCATTTAATCATCCTCCGGCAAATGCTTTATGAGCAAAGTTTAACCAAGTAACATGAATTTCCCAAGCTAAAGCAAGGTTTCAGAATTCCTATTACTGGACTAAAGCTATCTCACGATGACTTACAATGAGCCTAATAGAGTTAGGCTATTTAGACAAAAATGAAACCAGAACTGGAAGAAATATTCAAAAATATTTTAAATTTACTGAAATTTCCCAATTCACAACCGAAATTTTGAACACAATTGTCAGGAGCTCAGGAGCAGAGGCACAGGGGAGAGAGGAAATAGAGAGCGAAGGGGAAGAATCGGAGGGCAGCGTAGGGGAGTATGACAGTGGCCCGAGAGATTCCATGAGCTTCTCCAGCGAATCAGAAGATTCCCAGAAGGGGGCGCCGATGGCCAGGGCAAGGGGGGTCCCAGGGGGGACGCACCAGAAGCAAGGGGCCAGCGGGGACTCCCAAAGCAGCAGCGAGAGATCAGGGCCAGCTCCCCCACCAGAGCGTAGTGGGGGGGAAGAGTCCCATGCATCAGGGCCAGCATCTCCTCCGGCGGGGAGAGAAGATGAGTCAGGGCTGACCACGCCTCTGTTGGAGAGTGAGGGAACGGAGGGGAGGTCAGGCCCAGCTAGCCCCCCCGAAGGGGGAAGCAGTGACAGGAGCAGTGTAACGGTCAGGAGGAAGGTTGCCGGGTGGGCGCGGGCGCCAAGTTCAAATGTACAGGCGCGCGGCACAGCAGAAAACCCGGATTGGGAACCAGGTCCTAAAGCCCGCCGGAGGCAGGGGGAAGACTCAGGGGAGTCAGCGTCAGAAGAGTCCAGAAAGGACAAGACCCCAGCAGACAGGCGGACCCAGAGGAGGAAAGAGCAGAGGAAGAGGTGGAGCAGGGCTAGAGTCTTAAACTGGTGTCTGGGGGGAGGAGATTCAGACAGAGCTTCAGCGGTCTAGAGATCAAAACTGAATTTCAATAAAGACTTTTGTATATAATAAGAACTGGCGTTGGTCCTTTGTGAGCTGGGACCTAGGGCAGCTCTGACAACAATATTTTAATTTTTTAAAAAAATCAGATTTACATGTTGAATGTGAAAACTTATTTTAGCATGCAAGTACTTTAGTTTTTTTTGGCATCTGTTGGGGAAAGGTTCTTAAGGAAGCAGTTGTCAATCCCCATGTAGGGCTGGAAAAAGCTCCTATCTGGAAACTCTGGAAAGCCACTGCCAAGTCAGTGTGGAGAATGCTGAGACAGAAAGGCCAGCAGTCTGAATTGGTATAAGGCATGGACATCCCTCCTGCATATTGGCATAAAATATGTACACTCATCTAATGTCAAAATAATAATACTGGTACTATGACTTGCCTTCTTTCAGATATCAATGATTAATCAGCAGCCAAGACACCCACCCACCCACCCACCCACCAAAATAACAATTGGTTGTACTTGAGAAAGTTGTACTCTGAATAGACCAACTGACACGAATGGACCAAAGTTGGTCATCAAAATTACTTTCAGTGGGTCTTTCCTGAGTATGACTAACATCAAATATTCCCAGGGATCATGGTCCCTAAGATGCTTCTGCAGTAGCATCTAGCACAATGGAAGGCCCTTTCCAACTGTTCCATCACTGCTGGTGCCGAGTATATCTGAGTGGTAAGGGAAGAGGTGAAAACTAAGGCCAAGGGCTTGAGGATTCCAAATCAGAAACATTCATTTCCACACCCTCCCCCCCCCATTCAAAAATCAACCCCATTACTACTTCTAGTCATCAAAATCCATTGGACATGCATCTTCAGTGATTTGTGGAAATGCCAGCTAGCAATACAAAATATTATAATCTCAGTTGACACCACCTCGTAGGACAGGGGTGGGGAGCCTCTGCCTGTGGGGCACATTTAACCTGCTCTGCCTCTCCATTTTGCCTACAAGGCCATTTCCCCCAAATCAGACGCAGACTTTGGTTTTTCAAATTTCAGCAGCGCACTGTGCGAGGCGAAAATCCCCACCGCTTGCATTCTGTTCCGCTCAGTTCACTATGTTATAGTTGCAGTTCCCTGCAGCAGCACCCAGGCTGAGCACCCAGTGTGGTAGGACCAGACATGCTGCCCCAATCTGCCTTCACCCAGATAATGCCCATCTGCTGCACACCTGACATCATTAGGTGTCTGTGGGTAAGCAGAGATGAATCAAGACTGAATTTAGATTGCTCATCAGCTGACAAGCAGGGAGTTCGATTCTGCTTTCTACAGGCTCTGGCCATTGTAAGGATGTCCCTTAAAAGAGAGAGAGATTTTACTGGTCTGTCTCCCAGTCATACATTTCTCTGTAAGAGAAATGGCTTAATTGAAAAATAACCTCCATTTAACACCTTTCATTTGGAAATGGAAGAACACAGTTTTGAAGCTTTAATACTGGATTTAGCAAAATGTATGTCAGGCGCCCAAGTCAGACAGCTGGTAGAATCAGAAAGTAGTGCAAAGCTGTCTCATTACAAAGTCTTATTAATAAGTCAATGTCCTCAAATCTTGGATAGAATATTCTTTTCAATTTACCTTATAATATCCATTAAGCTTTAAACCTAACTGCATTTAAATCTCTGAATATATTTTCACCAGAAAGCAAGAGGGGGTGCACTGAGAGTAGAATGTACCTGATGAAAACATAACCTGAAATCCTGAAATTATATTTGAGAGACACCTACATTATGAGGTCACAGTCATGGCCCTATTGTTAAAGGTCAGTCACATTCTGCCAGACATTATAATGAGATATCGGGGAAGAGGAAGTTATACAGCAGACAGTTAGGATTTTACTTCAGTTGGCTCCACATTCTGCTCACTAGGCCCCAGCCACTGACATGCTAAATCGTGTCTTCCCTTAAAGAGGGCACGTGTTGCGGTGAGACCTGGAAACCAACCTCCTGTGTTGTGGGTGGGTAAGATTCGACAGCCACAACACCCGATTGGTAGGTCCCTCGATGTTGGGTTCAATCTGGCCAATGGGGCGCAGTCCAAACAGATCAAGGGACCTATATATACTCATGCACGAGATCCAGAGCTCCTCTTTCAGCTTGTGCATTCGGAACACCCGCCAACCTCTCCCTACTTTTAGGGCATTTTGTGATTGACCTTGCTATGCCATGGTGGGTGTTCTGTCATTGGGGCAGGGGCACGGCAGGAATTTCCCCCACTTGGCTGATTGGCTGTTGCCATTTGGGTTTCGCTTGCTGCGTAGCAAATCGTCACAACTTGTAAAGTTGCGGATAGGCACTTCAGGTGATAGGGATGGGAAAACGCTCTCGCCATCCCTATGTGAAGGGTAAGGAATCCAGGGCCTCAAATGGTTTGGTCAACCCCTGAGGGGGGCGTTGTGCCCATGCCTGAGTCCCGGGGGGCATCTGGGTGGTGAACATAGTCTGTTCCCATCCCGGCTTTTCGTCTACCCAGGTGTTCACCCTTGGCTGACCTACCCTGGAGCCCTGGGTCAGCGCTGCCTGCAAGGGTGAAGGGAGCTAGTCGAACCAGAGCCTATACAACGATTCACCTTTTGTAATCAATAAAGTTGTGGCCTAACTTCTGCCAAAAACCAAAACTAAAATTTGAATCAAGTGTGTCTTTATTTAGGGGGGAGGTCTCTGGGTCTGAACACGCAAAACCAGCCAACCCTTCATCATGCTAGACTCACCAGGATTAGCCTCTCCCAGGTGAGTCTCTTATCTCCTACATCTTTCCTTCCATTTCACCATCCAACTTGCCAGTCCCTGCACCTCCCCTATGAAGAAAATCCTTATCTTGAGAAAGAGAGAGGCTTTGTCCAGGCATTAAGAAATGGGAGTGGGTGAGTGTGGAGGGAACATGGGGCAGCATGTGCCAGCCTCTCCCCCAACCGCAACCCCTATTGGTTCCACACCTGACTTCCTTCATTGAGTGGGAAGACTGGTAAAGGAGTTCATAATAATTTCCTCATATTTTTGTTTGCATTGCTCTTATTTCCATGGTGTACCCTCACCTGTCTGGTAAAAAAAAATAGTCTGTTCATTTAGCATCACATTAGTAATGAACATTTCATACTGACATCAATTTATTTGGATGGGAGTTTCGGTGGGTGGGAGCATTTTATTCTGTTTTATTGCCTTTTTGTGCATGCAGCACCTGAGGGGAAAACTAGGATTGGTTTTGCTCTGAGATTAAACTGCTTGGGCTCCTTCTATCTGCTCGGAAGCAGATAAGAGAACATGGCACAGTAGCCCTTTCTTTTAAATCAACATTGAGCTCTTCTATTTCCTGTGCTGAGACACTGCATGTTAATAATTGCCAGTGCCTACGATCATAAAAAAGGAATACATAAAATATGAATTGTATTCAGCTCAAGATACGCAGTGCTTTCGTAAATACTGTAATGAAAACCTGGCTGACAACGATTGATGCAAAATGCTTCTTGTACTATGGGATGTGTCACTGTGCAAGGATAATGTCATTAATATACATGCAGCACAGTAGCTCAATCAGCACCGAGACTTTTCTCTTTTCTGTCCTCCCCCCCACCAATGCCTTTTATTTGAAATTGGCTTAATATTTCTTCCTCTCTACCAGCTCCTTTTCTCTCAGTAATCAAATGACCAACAACTGTCAATACCTTCACAATATCTAAATGAAGCAGGCAAGCATTCATTGGTAGCAGCCAGTAAAGTGGCTACTAGGATATAAGACAACACTGAGAGAGGGGAAATTGCATAACCTCACTGGCAAGTGTCAGGAGGTCTTGGTGGAATCTGCTAAAGAACCCTGTATTGGAATGGACCAGTATGGTACCCTCCAGATATAGTCACACTGCAATTCCCATCATCCCTGAACATTGGCCATGCTGGCTAGACCTGCTGGGAGTTGGAGTCTACAAATACCCAGAAGGCCCCATGTTGACTCCATGTGCACGTTGGCATACACATTGCCAAAAAAGGGAGGGAATACATCACCAAAAAAAGAGGACAGAGATCTGGGTAGCATTTGTATGTGCTGCTTTATATGTATAGATGCAAATTTAGAAATAATTACTAAAATTGGAAAATAACTACATCTCCCCATTGTGGGAAAGACTGTGACCAGGTGTCTTGATCATTCCGCTAGACAGGTACTAACTGTTGATAGGCAGCTTCAAAGGACTCTACTCTCTGTTGAGATGGTTCTTCTTTAAAGCAAGCTTGACCCAAGTAACAAATAAAGGACTATAACCAGATCAGGGGTGGGAAGCGTGATGCCTTCCAGATGTTGTTGTACTATAACGTCCATCATCTCTGACTGTTGGCCTCACTGGCTGAGGCTGTTAAACCACATCTGCAGGGCCACATGGCCATCTTCTCTGAATTAGAGGAGTTTCCTCTGGTTGTTCATAGAGACAACCCAATACTTTGTAAAATAAGGCACACAACCACCTACATACACTAATGCCACACAACGTAGATGATGATGCCAGCAGTCTAGGTGCAGCTAGAATTCAAATAATAATGCAATATATGAAATAAAAGAAGCAATAGAAATACAACTGAAAATCACTATGAATATCCAATGTGATGGGTGTGCAATCTCCGCTATTCAGACAAAAAACACCCACAGATATGACATGGGCCACCTAAATGAAGTTCCACTGGTGCCCACAGATCAAAGTTTGGGAACCTCTGCTCTGCAATATTTACTTGAGGTAAATAACATTTTAGGTATTTATACTGCTGAGTATTAACATCTGTGGAATATATGTTAAATGAAGCCTGGATTGTCACATGTAATCTCCCCCCCCCCCATCCTGTTTTTGATACCTAAAGCATCCTCTGACGTTGAAGAGCACTAGGGAGCCCCTACGTGTACAGAACGTCATGGCTGATTAGAACCATTGCACTGCGAAAAAGAAAAAGAAAAGAAAAGAAAAGAAGTAGCACTATATGAGAAAAGCTGTGAACCTCCTTTCACAACAAAGCCCCCACCTTACCTCTCCTGAAAATTCACAGCCAAGTCTTTTGATTCTTTATTAGTTGAATTTATCAATTTCATGAGGCAGGACAGCAGGAGAGATTCCCACTGACATTATTATATAAAATGATTATGTAAAACAATTATTCTTACTGGAAAGGTTTAGTTTGTGCATTAAGAAAAGTGTGGTTTTAATGTTCAGGGCCAACCCTTACGAAAAATTCTGAAAGAATTACAAATGCCTCGGTATAATTTCAGTCAGATTCTGAATTAATTCTAATTAACTTTTCCGTAAAGGGAGTACAGTCACCATATCCCTTGGCAAAAAAACTGAAAAAAGAGAGGTTTTTTTACTTCAAAAAAGCAAGGAAGGCAACATTGTAATGCACTTCATTTTAGCAATTAGTGCCTATGCAGTTATTTTTTCAAAAGGTGTATTCATGTTTAATGAAAGACCTCAATTAATTTGTTACAAAGAAGCATTTTCTTTTCTGAAATATATTCATAACTTTGCAGACTAAGGGCATTTGGCACTTTTGTGTTTAGAGAGCAGGACAGAATTACACACACCTGCAGATTTGTGTGTGTGAGAGAGGCGTTACTTAGACAGCTACCTGTAAGTTTCTTTCAACTCAGTGGGCTTTACTCCTGAATAGAGTATTGGTTTGCACTGTTAGTAGCAAGCACATATCCACCATAGTGAGATGTATACTCCATAGCTCATTTTAGCAGATTGCTCTAATAATAATAATTTATTATTTATTATTTATACCCCGCCCATCTGGCTGGGTTTCCCCAGCCACTCTGGGTGGCTTCCAACCGAATATTAAAAACAATACAGCATCAAACATTAAAAGCTTCCCTATTGTTTTCTGGACAATAATTTAAAGGGAATCCAAAGATGAACTGTTTAGTTATTTTCCCTATAGTCAAGCCATTATGACCAACATATTGTAATTATTACTTCTAATCAATATTTCCTAATAACCTTTTCCAGGAAAGCTTGCAGCAAGGAGATGTCCCTGTTGCCTTATTCGGTGTAATGGTCAGTTTTCCATGATACAAGCCGTGATGAAAAGCGCTCTCGATTACAGTTTTCATACACTCATTCTCTCTATATTAAAGTTGACCTCAAGAGGACCTGAGAGCCTGCTGACCTAATCACCTCCCAGGAAACATGGTGCCTTAGGGAGCTGTTACATGCCTCTTCTTTCCCAGGAAACCACAAAGCATTTTCCCTTCAAGCAGCAGAAAGAATTAAATGCATAGAAGTTGGTGGTGATTAAGCCCACCACCTCTTGAGTTTTCAGCTATTCTCTGTCTTCAGTAATTCTATCTCAAGACTTGGCAGGCAGAGTCCAGCTTCAGAGCTCTGTCTTCCCATTAACTGGTCCAGATTGCCAACTCCTGGCTCATCAGGACATGAATCCCAATGGGAAAAAGCAATGGGTGGATCGGTCTGTTTAAAGTTGACATGAAATGGAACCAGACAAGCCCAACCATCTTTCCCCCTATAAAGCCATTCATGAAGCCAGTGTCCATAAGCTAGTCCCATCCATTTCTGTAACACCAGTCATAAGTCAATCCCATCCCATTTCTGTACCAGTCTGTTATTGCTTGTTTATTGCTAGGTTTTTGCAGCATTCTGCCGATAAAAATGAGAATCAAAATGTCCCTCAAATCTTACAGGTTGTGAAGTCAGGGGGGATTTAAGTAATTCTGGAGGTGGGACCAGGGGGCAAAGTGTTTGCTTGACTTGCCACTGACAGGGTTTGTGTCACCGTGATGTTTGTACTATTCTTGGACACACCAAAATAGCTAGGTTTTGGGTTCATATAGTCTGGACTCTGCCCCTTTCCTGCCCAGTTGTCAGAAGCTTTTATTTCAAGAGCTGGCAACTGTACAGTTGTACAGTGGTACCTTGAGTTAACAACTTAATTCATTCCGGAGGTTCATTCTTAACCTGAAACTGTTCTTAACCTGAAGCATCACTTTAGCGGCGCGATTTCTGTTCTCATCCTGAAGCAAAGTTCTTAACCCGAGGTACTATGTCTGGGTTAGCGGAGTCTTTAACCTGAAGCGTCTGTAACCTGAGGTACCACTGTAAATGGAATCATACTGGGAACTGGGACACTTAGGATGGCCATGTGATCAATTTATTTTATTTGTATTTATTAAGAAAGGTTTATAGGCCATTTAATCATGAGACGCAGCAAAATTATCTGTAAAATGCAGCTAAAAGCTTCCAAACTGTTAAAAAAAGTGTACTTAAAATAATTATCAATGAAACACTGATAAAATTAGCAAAACATTAAAAAACTAAACTATATGCAGGATAGACTTGGTGAAATAAAAACAGATGTTTAAAAGAAGATAGTGAAGGTGCCTGACTAACGGCCACAGGAAGAGAGCTCTGAAGTGTAGGCATAGCAACACTAAAATATCAGCCCTTCAATAGTTACAAAATCAGAATATGACTGGTGATGACAGTGTTCAATATTACTTCTCAGTCATGGCACCAAGTAGGTGATAATGGACCAGAAGCTAATAAGACATTTTGAGCGACAGTTAGAGGGTACAGGAGCCATACCCAATCTGGTGTCCTTCAGATATTATGGACTGACTACAGCTCCCATTAACTCCATTCCAGTATGGGCAATGGTAATGGATGATCGGAATTATAGTCAAAAACACGGTCGTGGATTATGGGAATTGTAGTCCAAGTAATATAATGAGCAGCACGTTGGGGGAGGCTGCGGTGTAGTGATAGTGTATGTAGATCAGTAAGCACAGTCCCAATTCCTCCTCCCTTGCCGCACGCACTCACAAGTACACCTGCAGGCATACAGGCTTATCTTCGCAAGGCTCTGGACTTTGTGAAGCACCTCACAATTAGGAGTACAACTTTCCCAGCACTGAAGGGATTGGCAAAAGAGAAGTGGAGAAATACTAACAGTTTTGTCAGCTAACATAACAAAGAACAGGAAACCTGCATTTCTAGTCTCAGAGTTAATAGTGGTGTAGCATGCATTTTGCATAATAAAGTCTGTAGTCATTGCTTTTTACACTTTCTGGAGGACCGAAGGCTGAGGCATGTAATGATTCAGCCGGGGTTGGCAGTGGATGCCACTCTTTGTTCTGCAGGTTCGTCTCCTTCTAAACATAACATACTTCAGAGACTTTGTTTTGCCTTTGCTAATCTGTCAAAGACTTACAGTGTTCAGCCGATATGAAAATGTCTCATAATGGAGAGGAAGAGCTCTTGGGATATCAAAGTGCTGCAGGGAAGAGATGTCACAGAAATGCAGAAGGTAAATAAATTCTCCCTCTCTCCCCATCGTGAGTTCTAGTAAATATCTACAACCTGCTCTGTCAATACTAATGTTCAGAACATTTATCAAAAGATGTGATGTAATTGGGAATACATACTGAGAATATATATTGAAAGGGGATGGGGACAAGGTTGAACTTGTTCCATATTGCAGGGAGGTTATGCAGGGAGGAAACTATTCTAATGAACAAAATAGGTGATTTGTACTTGAGCAGAACAATCTAAGCTACCTCTCACTTCGGAAAATGGATCAGTTTTCTTTCTGAAGCAATAACAAAGTTTTCCCACACTCATGATGATGTTCTGATGATAGATGTTCAGTGCCCTTGATCTCTAAGCCTTAAGGTACTATCTGCACCATACAGTTAAAGCAGTATCATATCACTGTAAACAGTTACGGCTTCCCCCAAGGACAGCTTGTTAAAGGTGCTGAGAGTTCTTAGGAGACCCCTATTCCCCTTACAAAACTACAGTTCCTACAGTTCCCTGGGAAGAGACATTGACTGTTAAACCACCCTGGAAGCTAAAGATCTGTAAGGGGAATGGTGACCTCTTAACAATTCTCCGCACCCTTTACAAACTACAATTCCCTGGTATGATACTGCTTTAAATGCATAGTGCAGATGGGGTATTCGTCACTTTAATGATGGAATGTATTTCCGAGACAATGAGAGTGACTGTAGGGGGTGGAGTGGCCTTCTTCAATCTCTCAATTTTCCATATAAAACCTGTCTAGTCTTCCTACACCTCTTGAATGTCTGGCTCTTGTTAGAACCAGCATTTCTTTGATAGAAGGTGCTTGACACTGACAGTTTGCCAAAATTGAAATGTGATGTGAATTTAGGAGTTCTCCATCAGGTGAAATACTTGGGGAATTTTGTGAGAAGCCTAAAGAATTTGAATAAGGCCAGTAAAAATTTCTCTGGGCAGTTCTGTTGCACACACCTAATTTGATCCCATGTTTCCACCAAAGTGGAATTCAAAGAGTATTAAAGGTATTTTGATTATTATTGTTTTTAGTTGAGAACTGCGCTGGGACATTTGTGAAGTGCAAAAGTTGGTGGATAATTAAGTTCTGATCCACACATTAGTCCAAGAGGTGCAGATCAGGTCCATTTGCATTGGCATTTCAAAGATTGACTTCTTCAAGCATCCCTAATGCAGCAAATACATATTTTTAGCTGGCAAGCAACTCCAAAAAGGCACCTTAGGCAAGTTTCCATTTGCTTTTCATGAACTCATTTTGTGGCCCTCATACATGGTTATTAGTATATTTATTATTACTAGTTTAGTAGTATATTTATATATTAGTATATAAATATATTGAGCAAATTGATCTGGTCCATTTGTAGCATACCGCCGTGTCAAAGCTTGCACTTTAATGTCATTTTGAGCTTTGGTTGATGCTGTATGGCGTTTCCTGCAATAGCAAAATCAGCCTTTCATGTCCTGTTAACATTGAAACTTTGGTGCTTAGAGCCAAAGGGTTTGGGGAAGATATTACAGCCATAACAAATTCGTGTATTTATATTCATTATGATTTAGTGTACTGCATGTACATAAAATCTTCCATGTTTATAGGGAACTCTCACATGTTGCCTACCTGCCTACCTGCTTTGCAGAGCTACAGAAGCCATTGGCTAATCTACTGTGATGTCCTGGAACCTTCATAAACATTCTAATTTCTGGAAGTTGATTCTTCAGTCATAAAGTGTTCACTCAGGGGAATTAACAGTAGAGCTGTGCACCACTTCTGATCAAATTCCAGATCACAAACTGAATAGGGATGATTTGGGTCAATCCAGGGGTTGCTGTGTATGGTTCAATGCAGCCCAGGATTTCCCCAGTCCACTTGGATGGACGCAGGGCTGTCAAACATAGGTGCTAGTCACACAACTACAAGTTTAATCTGGGTTTGCAACTCTAAATAAATATCTGCTAAGCAACAAGGGGGAGTGAAAAGGAGATGCAGGCAGAAACTCTTACCTGTCCCTTCTTAAGTAAGTGTTATAGCAGGGATGGGGAACCTGTGGTCTTGTTGGGCTATAGCTCCCTTCATTTCTGACCATCAGCTATGATGATGGAATCTAATAACAGCTGGAAGGCTACAGATTCCCTCTCTCTGTGATTTAGCATGGGAGATGTTCCATATGAGGTTTACCAGTACAATGGAAGCAACATTGTGGAAAACGTGAATTCTGGTTTAATGATGTACTTCTCAGCAACAAATGCCAGATGTGGAGCCCTAATGAGTGGCATCTCCAGGGGTTTGTGACAGAGTTTGCCAGCTCTTTGAAACATATATTGGAGGCCATGGTGTGATAGAGACACATTTTAGGTCCTATTATTGTACCTTTTCGAGAATTGTTTGAGTCAGAAAATGGAGAAGAATCCATTGCTATGAGGACAGCAGTGCTTTAGGTTTAGAAAGAGGTTTGCAGCACTTGTTTGCAGCCTCTCCATTTTGTCTGTCCATCCACATTTGCTTTTTCTAAAGCTATACCACTTTTCATAGCAGAACATTCCTGAAATTGCAAATCAGTTAGTTGTGACTTAACTCTCCAGCAAAACCTAGCTAATACATGGGCTGAAAACATGCTACCATTAATGTAATGAATACATTAAATGCATTTAAAAGGGTCTACTGCAAGTTGTTGTTGTTGTGTTAAAGACCATTTGTCTAGTCTGTGTGCTTAAGAGCATACAGCTTTGACAATGGCAATTGCATCAAGCTAGTAAAGAGCCATCATTTGTGTTGAGATGCTTCTGCTAAGCAAAACTGCTTTCACCTTCAAGGGCATAGTGGAATATTGCCATAGAGACCATCTATTTTTAGAAGTAACTACTGAAGAACCCCCTTGTGCTTTGTACTTCCTATTTTGTATTTATCATGGATAAATATCACCTTAATTTTTGTGGACGTATACAGTTTGAGGCATAGGAGCTGTGCAAAGTGGGGTCATATCCTGTTCACTGCCTTACATTAATGAACTGGGAGGATCCAACAGGTGACAGTTGTACCCAAACCTGAGGTTTCCTGGCTCAGAGTCCACAACATCTTATGTTGAGACACAGAAATACTGCAACATCAGTTATATTATTTGGTCTTAGAGATGATATGACTATATTGCTCAAATCTGGGCAGCCATCAAGTGCTGAATGCAGAGACACACTCTACAGCAGTGGTGTCCAAACTTTTTTCAAAGAGGGCCAGATGTGATGAAGTGAAGGGCTGTGAGGGCCGACCAAAGAGCTTTTTTTATTATTGAAATTGTAGAGCTTTTTTTAGGGTTGAAGTTTTTCAGCTTTTTTAGGGTTGAAGTTGTTGAGGGTTATTTTAGGATTTTACCCCAGGAAATGAACTGCCACAGGGGCCAGATTAAACTGACCGGTGAGCTGGATTAGACCCCCAAAATGGACTTTGGACATGGTTGTAGGCTGTCCTGATAAATGTCTGGGGCAATGGATCTTTGTCAAACCAGCAACTTCCAATTTCCAAGTGGAACAGTTGGATTTGAACAGCTCTGGTTCATCTTCTCCAAGCTTGGCTTGATGATGCTCAAAGAGATCTTGATTTTTGTCAAAGCTCTATGACAGGGGTCAGCAAATTTTTTTTTCCAGCAGGGGGCCGGTCCACTGTCCCTCAGACTTTGTGAGGGGCTGGACTATATTTTGGAAAGAAAAAAAATGAACAAATTCCTATGCCCCACAAATAACCCTGAGATGCATTTTAAAGAAAAGGACACATTCTACTCATGTAAAAACACACTGATTCCTGGACTGTCTGCAGGCCAGATTTAGAAGGCGATTGGGCTGGATCCGACCCCCAGGCCTTAGTTTGTCTACCCATGCTCTATGATTTGCCAGGAAGATCAGTCAGGCCTCAAAGTACTAAATGGGTGCCTATCCCTCTCACCTGGCACACTGTAAGCTGTTGTTCTGGGGAGCTAAGGAGTGGCAAGAGACAGCCGGCAGAGAGAGCCCTCAGTGAAGCTGTTTCCTAGTGTTCATAACCAAAACCTTCACCTGGACCCACTGGCAATTCCTGAAAGACAACTCCTCCAATTTATCCTTTGTTCATGTGTAATTGAAGTCACGTGGCTCACTCCTTGTATGAATGAACTGGATCAGGCATCAGAGCTCATTCTCTGAATAGCCCACATCGTCATTTATGGAAAGCTCGCCCAAGAGAAGATCACCAGGCACTTTCATTGCTGAGTTTTGGGCACTAGGATTAAGGCTTTTTTTATTTTTCAGGGCATTTTCATGAATAATTTGTTGACGTATTGGACTCTGAAACATGTTGTTTAATCATTAGTTATATGCAGTTTTGGTTGTTGTTTCTATATATTATTTAAGAGGTGTATTTATTTGAAATTTATGGCTGCTCACATGTTTGTTTTAGCATTTTCTGTTGTTTTTAACAACCTGCTTCTGTAGTTCTAGATTTATTTTATTGTTGCATTTTATTTTTATTTTGCTTGTGTTATTGTTCATTGCTTTTATAATGTTTAAGTTTAAAAGCAGGATGCACATATATGGTGCAGTAGATGTCAGAAATTTGGACAGCGCTGAACAATTTGTCAGAAATTTGGACGGCACTGAAAATACCAGACGACTTTTGTGAATGTTCAAAAACTCATAGAGATGCATTCCCGAATGATGACACCTACCTTAGTATTGTTGCTGGCATTCCACGGCATGCGCCTGGAATGCGAGGAATACATATCTATTTTAAGACATTCCTCAGAGTTATTGGGGATTGGCAGCACTTACATGTGAATGTCTACCCGGACACTGAGATCCAGCGCTGAGGGCCTTCTGGCGGTTCCCTCATTGCGAGAAGTGAGGTTACAGGGAACCAGACAGAGGGCCTTCTCGGTAGTGGCGCTCACCCTGTGGAACGCCCTCCCATCAGATGTCAAAGAGATAAATAATTACCTGACATTCAGAAGACATCTTAAGGGAAGTTTTTAATATGTAATGCTGTACTGTTTTTAACACTGATTGGGAGCCTCCCACAGTGGCTGGGGAAACTCGGCCAGATGGGCGGAGTATAAATAATAAATTATTATTATTATTATTATTATTATTATTATTATTATTATTATTATTATCATCATCATCAACTTGTGTACATTTTCTGCAACACACACACACACTGCTGAAACTAGCATCTTTTTTGATCAAACTCCTAAGTTAGATGCCAGTCCCAAAACATTTCCTTCCTTCCTTCCTTCCTTCCTTCCTTCCTTCCTTCCTTCCTTCCTTCCTTATCATGCAACACTTGGATTCCTTTCAAGCTTGTTTATTTGGACTTCAGCTGTTGTTATTTATTGGGTGTATTAGTCTCTCTCTCTCTCTCTCTCTCTCTCTCTCTCTCTCGTTTTACGAAAAGTAAACTTAAAGCAACTTAAAGACCAATGCAAAGCTAAAACAAAATAAAAGCTAAAAACATTGATATGCATAAGCAGCGTAACATATCCCACCCACTGAAAGAGGCTTATCCCACTTACTCCCAAGTCATCCAACTGACTTCAATAGGAGGACACTTGGGTGAATCAAGTTCTCACCTTGTGTTCAGCGTTGATTAGAACATTCTACCTGAATCTGATTTCTTAACTTAGAAGGCTGCGCATGCACGAGGAGAATGCTTTTGTTCCTAATTTATGGTCCATTCAGCTTGCATAATTGTTATGTGTTGTTTCATGGTGGCTGGCAAAGCTCTCCGCAATCTCCACAATAAAATGTAATGATCTACTCTTTCCACTGCCTGTTTCTCCACCAAGCCAAGAGTACCAAGGGAGCCAATAATAAATGATCCAAACGAACTGAAATGTTAGGGAAGAGCTCAGAAAAGTTATTTTCACATTTTGTTCACCAAATAGAGCTATGACTTGTGTTAAATGCCAGCTGTGAGGTATGATTGGTCTGAATACCAAGAGAGCATAAGAGATTCATGCGCTAATGAATCAAATCCTCCCATTATAATATAATGTGTTCCCCCCCTTTTTCTTTTTAACATGCTTCTCTTCAGCATTTTCCTCTTTTAATCATCTATAGCTCTTCCCTGCTCACATCTCACTCTCAGTCGAGACAAATATCTTCAAAGAATAGGCAATTTTCATAGCCATTAGCAACACCCAGAGTACAACTGCTGTAGCTGTTATTTTTCTATTATTGTAAAAGGGATTTAGATTAGTTACACCTTGAAATGTGTGCCCTCACTTACGTTCCAGGAAACAAGATTTGCAACTTATTTTTCTACTGATATCAAACCTTATTCTTGGTCAGTTGATGTATGTATTATATCCTCTGCTTTCGGATGCTGAGATCCTCCTTGACTTTGACTGAAATTAAGCTATATTTATACAGATGATTTTGTTTTTGGTTTTTTAAAGAGATAAGTTTATGGTTAATACTAGTGTTCTTGCAGTGTAGAATCATATAGTGATTCTTTCCCCTTAAATAGGCCTGAATGAAAAGAAAGCCATACACATAGGATTAAGGCTGTAATCCCATACACACTTACCCCCTGAACTCAGTGACACTCACATCTTTGGGATGGAGATGGAATTCAATTCAGTTTGTATTTAAAGATGAGCACAGCTAATTCATACTTTCTGAAACAATAATCGAACCACAGCACCAGCATCCTTAAAAATTAACATTTCTCCAAATTTGCAGTGCGGTTTTCCACAAAAATCCACATATTAGGGCAAGGTGTACATATAAATGCACATGTTAGTGAAAATAACATGCAAATTCATCATATTAGGGGAAATTGCTTGCAAAAATTTGTATATTTGTCAAAACTGCATACAAATATGTGATTATTAGGATACATTCACACTAGAATGCTGTTGAGTTTTCAAGAGGATTTTTTTTAGTCGCAAATTGCTGTAAAAAATGTGAAGACCTGAGTTTAAGACTGCAGAAACAAAAAACTGGGAGAATCAAAATGGTCAGGTTCTTCCATCCCTAGATCAGAGTAGACGTTCATATGACTGCTGTGTAAATCATTTGCCGGCTCAGTTCAGAAAGCATCAAGCCTCACTTAGCAGGAGAGATCAGCTCAATTTAATCAACTTTTTAACAGAATAGATGTCGTTAATAACTTTTGCCTTTACAAATCATGCCACTTGCCTTGTGAACAGCTTCAGAATTTTGGATACTGAGCTTAACTGAGCTGTCCAGAAGACTTTAAGCCTTAGCATCTGGCAGTGATGCTAATTTGTAAGTCGCCATCCACATGAGTCTAAATGTGATTTACATAATAACAACTAAAAATAAGCTTCTGAAACAGTCAAAAAAAGGACAACTAGAGATAGGTTTGAAAACAATAAGCACCTAAGGCAGATAGACCTTTTAACCCAGCTGGGAAAGCTTGTGGAATCAGAAATATTTCTGGAAAGTACAAACAGAGAACACATGTCATATCTCAACAGGGATCCTGTTTCACAGAACAGGGGCAGCTACACTGAAAGACTTCTACACTGGTAGAATCATAGAATGATTTGTTGGTAGGGATAGTACTTTCAGCAGTAACTTGTGCTCACCATTGAGGCAGGAATCTTTGTTGGTGTCACTGAGCAGTTCTGATCAGAGGGACACCTACACCCATACAAACGTCCCTTGTTGGGCAAATGATTCCTGCATTGCAAGGGGTTGGACTAGATGATCCTTGTGGTCCCTTCCAACTCTTATGATTCTATGAACCACCCTCCCCCCACCCCCCCGCTCAGATCTGCTGGTCAGGGGTTTGGATTTCTCTGCCTGACATCGTTTGGATTAAATAATCAAGTTTATTCAAACTATTTCCAAACTGAACTTAGTTTGCCCATCAAAATGGCAATGTTGTGCTGGCATATATACAGGTGGGTGAGACAATGTCAGTGCAATGATAGGAGAGTTTGTGATAAATAGTGATAAATGTGTTGTTGTTTTTAAAAAGTCTTCCTTCCTCCTTCCCCAAGCTGGGCAAGTGCTAATCAGGCATTGGGAAGGAGGTAGGAGAGCTCTAGGACCCTGTCAGAACCCTGGAGCCACTCTCCCAATGCCCGTCTTTGGCGCTGCAAGGTCTGATGGGAAGGTGTCAAATGACCTCATACAGGGTGGTATATGACCAAGTTCCACTCCTGTCAGTGAGGTGGCAGATTAGCAGGGCCAGAGGGCTCCAAGGATTGGCTATTTGGGTGTAAAAAAGGTAAGGTAAAGAACCCTTGGACTGTTAATCCAGTCAAAGGTGACTATGGGGTTGTGGCGCTCATCGTGCTTTCAGGCCAAGGTAGCTGGTGTTTGTCCTCAGACAGCTTTCTGGGTCATGTGGCCAGTATGACTAAACCGCTTCTGGCACAACAGAACACCATGACAGAAACCAGAGAGAGCAGAAACACTGTTTACCTTCCCACCACAGCAGTACCTATTAATCTACTTGCACTGGCATGCTTTTGAACTGCTAGGTTGGCAGGAGCTGGGACAGAGCAATGGGAGCTCACCCTGTCACGGGGATTCGAACTACCGACCTTCTGATCAGCAAGCCCAAGAGGCTCAGTGGTTTAGACCACAGCTCTACCTATGTGTGCATGTGGGGATTGGCACGTGCCCCACAATACTGATCCCCTGACACTCACTCTTAGTGTGTCAGTTGTTCATTCTAAACAAGGAATAAGTTTAGTCACAATATTTAATCATGAAATAACAGAAACAATGGATAAATGAGCCCATAAATAAGAGAATGGCAGCAAGGAGAGTCCATGTGGTGTAGTGGTTAGAGTGCTGGATTAGGATGTAGCAGGCCTGGGTTCAAATCCTCACTCACCCATGTAGCTCACTGAGTGACCTTGGGACAGTCAGGATCTCTTAGCCTAACCTATATCACAAAGTTGTTTTGATGATTAAAGGATAGGATACAAGCATAATAATAAATAACATTAAAATATGGGAGTTGGGAGGGGGAAGGTTTTGTAAACTATCTTGATCAGCTTTAAAAACCACAATCCATATATTCCGAAGGAAGTATATTCATCTGATGAATATACCTGCTGTAACAACAACCAGAAGGCAAATGATATCAAAGTCTACAGATAAATGTGCTGATTGACTGCTTCAAAACTAAGGGATTGGGGGAATGACAAATTCTATCATCTACCCAAAATATATCTATAAAAGCCTCTTTTGCTGTTTACTTAAAACACACAAATGCTCACTCACACACATCCTTCTGCTTAAGGGGAGAATAGGAAAGCAATACTCAGTCAGTGCTGACAGCAGAGACTCTAACAAATGGCAGTGGTCTTTCTTGTCAACACAGATCTCGCTTGCAACAGGGAGATAAAGTTCTGCTCAGAAACCTGAAGCACCAGCTGCAAAAGAGATATAAGCTGCCTGGCTGTGTCTCGACCGAGGGCGGAGGGAGGAAATTGAATCCGCTGTACTTTGTGACAAACAAGCGCACCACCATTAACTAATGACATGGCAGATAAAATAAATGGAGGTGCTAACTGTAATGTGTTTGGGATCTGAAAATAAGCTGTTAGGATTAGGGAGGGGAGGTGTCAGGACTTGTCTCTGCAATAGGTCTTGAGTGAGTTTCCTGAAGGATGTTGTGGACGCAGGTCACATCCATCCCATTCGTTTAAAGCACTCCTATGCCCCTTTAACAGTCATGGAGAATCCAGGGGACTGTAGTATGTTAAGGAGGCTGGGAACTGTAGTTCTGTGATACTGGCACCTTTAGCAAACTACAATTCTCAGGACTCTCTGGGGGAAGTAATGACTATTAAAATGGTATAAGAGTGCTTTAAATGGATGGTGTGGTTGTGGAAAATGTCAATCATTTTTCCTACCTGGGCAGTTATCTTTCCACAAGGGCCGACACTGATGCCGAAATCCAGCATTGCCTGAGCTCTGCGAGTGCGGTTTTCTCCCGATTGAAGTGCAATGTTTGAGGACCAGGACATTCGCAGGGAAACCAAAATGCTTCTTTACAAAGCTATTGTACTACCAACCTTACTGTATGCTTGTGAAACATGGACCCACTTATAAACGCCATCTCCAAGTCCTCAAAAGATTCCATCAACGATGTCTCCAAAAAATTTTACACATCACTTGGGAAGACAGGCAAACTAATGTCTGTGTACTGGAAGAAGCAAAGATCACCAGTGTTGAAGTGATGATTCTTCAACATCAACTTCGATGGACTGGTCATGTTGTGCGGATGCCCAATTATCGGCTTCAAAAGCAACTACTCTATTCTGAACTTAAAAATAGAAAGCGTAATGCTGGTGGTCAACAAAAAAGGTTTAAAGACTGTCTCAAGTCAAATCTAAAAAAATTAGTATAAACACCGACAACTGGGAAACACTGGCCTGAGAGCTTCAACTGGAGAACAGCCTTCCCTAAAGGTGCCATGGGCTTTGAAGACACTCAAACTCAGGACGAAAGGGAGAAACTTGCTAAGAGGAAGGCAGGTTTGGCAAACCCTCACCATGATCAACTCCTGCCTGGAAACCTATGTCCCCACTTTGGAAGGACATGTGGATCCAGAACTGGCCTCCACAGTCACTTATGGACTACTGTTAAAACTGGGTTTATGGAAGACAATCTTACTCAGCTACGAGTGATCACTGAAGAAGAAGAGGAGGAGGAGGAGGAGGAGGAGGAGGAGGAGGAGGAGGAAGAAAAGAGTGCTTTAAATGGATGGTGTGGTTGTGAGCATAGAAAGCCAACTCGTACCAGTTCAGAATGAATGTCCATTTAGCTCAATATTGTCTACTCTGTCCAGCAGCAGCTCTCTAGGGTCACAGGCATAAAGGATGAGTTCCCATGACTTGATGGTTTGAGCTGGAGAGTCTAAGGATCAAATCTGGGATCTACTGCATGGGACGTTCTGCAGTGAGATGTTGCTCATCAATCTTGGGAAGAGGACCAAGAAGAAAGGTACCCAGAGCATGATCAAGCTAGTCCTGTTGCCACTAGCCACCATCCTCTCCTCAAGAGAGAGGAGAACAAGGAGAAGGTCCTCTGAACAGAGACAAGGCAATGTGAGTTGCTTTGGCTCAGGCCTCTGGAAGATTTATACCACCGCTGAGGTTTTAGGATTTAACCCGCTGCACCAAAGCAGAGCATCTGACCCCTAAAGCATCCCTGCATAAGAAAAGACCACCCTCAGACAGCACGGCTCCTGACTGAACCGCTGTTGAATCTTGAATATAACAAGCCCTTAAGACGCCAAATGACATAAAAGAAGCAGTTGCTTTTGGCTATGCAGATCAACACATTAAGTTTTAATTGGTTTAATTTAGTGAACTGCTAAAATTACTGTAAACATGCCTTGTGCTTTCTTGTCTTCTATCAAGATGTCAATTCCTTCATTACAAGCGAATGTAATATTCAGTTGACAGATACAGTGATTTGCATAGTATTAAATAAGAGCTGGTTCGAACCATAAGGTTCCCTGTTCTTTTTCTAAAATATCCGCTTTCTCTCTTCTTTCTTTTTGTCCCAGAATACCAGTCAGACTTTCTCCTGCGCTTTCCTCCTCCCTCCACCATCCCTGCCATAGATCAGTAGAAGATTCATCATACTCTTGAGTTCTATGAAGAAAGGAGGATGCTCTTTGTGAGCTAATATATTTTACTGGTTGAGCACTGAAGATGGTACAGGCAGGCCATTAAAGTTACCCGGGGGCTTCTTAAGGGGAGATAATAGCCAGCTACTCTTATCTCAGGCTGACAGAAACATGGCACACCAAGGAATGGCACAATTCATACAAGTCTGTTTGTGCAAAGGCAGGGGGATTGCACGAACACACGAAAGATGATGGGGGGGGGGGAGAGAAAGCTAAACTAAAGAAGACTGATTCTCAAGTTTATCCTTTCTGTACAACTGCAAAGATTATTCCTTCCAGGATTCTCTGTAAGTCCTGGAGTGGACTTCACTATCCTTAGCCCAGAGCATTCTGGAATCCTGGTCTAGATCAATGAATGGACCTGCAATAGACACTGAACTTGGGGCATTTGTCGTAGGAAAAGTTGCTCCAGTTCTGCAAAATATGAATAATCTGTAATGCCTGCTTTCTCTGGAAGAAAGCAATGGCTGATTTGGCAAGGCTGTTGTGAGAAGATTGTGCATGTGTTGCTAATCATTATATAAATGCTCTGACATGTGGCCAAACATAGGAGCCAACTCCTAGGGGCTGAGGTCCCTTCGGCTTCCACAATAAAATATTTGCTGCCTCCCAAAGCGCAGAGGAAAGATAAGTGTGGATAAGTCCAAAATTGAGACACCATGTCAAAATGTTTCTATCTAGATCCGCATTTATCATTGCATTCTCCTCTTTAGGGAAAATTCTTTAGCTTTCCCTCCTGCTTTAATATCATGCTACTGATATTTTAAACTGATTGCATTTTTTTCATTTTATGATACACCTGACAGTTAGTTGCCCTGAGGGTCCCATTAAGATGGAAAGTGCAGGATAAAAATGTGTTGTGTTTTGTTTTATAAATAAGATAGGTAGATAAACAGGTACTTACTTTCATGCTCACTTCAGCCCCTGATTAGTTCCTGGATACTATCTGCCACCAGCATCTCAATACCACCAAGGGAACGTTATATCATTATAAATGGTTGGGAAGCTCAGTCCATATTGAAATGAGTGGGGATTCTGCAAGAGCGGCTATTTGCAAACTGGAGCCTAGTTATTTTAGAGAATTGATATAAACTATGGGCATCGATTTCCTTATTTATTTTCTTTCTTTTCCTCCAGCACCGATAATCTTCTATTATTTCACCACTTTGGCAGTTTTAGTAGTTTGGAAAAAAAGTTCATTTTTAAATTTGGGTATGTTTGCCCATTGTATTTATTCTTTTGCTACTTTATGTTTATCCCTGCAGATTTTTATGTTAGACTATATATGTGCAAACATAAAAACGAGAAGACAAAAACATAAAACTGCCCCAAGAATTAACTGTAATGGGTTCAGGAGAATTCCTGAAGGAAGAGGACGAGTGGATTTCCCCCACGTTTCTTTTCTAAATAATAATTTGAAACTTTAAAACACAATTAACTGTGCAATAAGGGATATTTAGAGTACTGGATGGTTCAAGGAGAGGAATAGGCATGCTAATACACAGTGTGTATAGTGATTACACAACATTAAAAAGAAACACACAGCATAAACCTGGTTCAATATTTAGGTCACATCTGCACTTAGAACAGTATCATTCCACTTTAAATAGCCATGGGTTCCCTCAAAGCATACAGGGAACTGTAATTTCTTTCAAAGGTTCTGAGAGTTGTTCAAAGACTGCTAATTCCTCCCACAGAGCGAAAATTCCCAGAGTTCCCTATTCTTAAACCAGTTGCAAACCAATTACAATCAGAACTAGAGTGGTATGTATCATAGGCCACGGTACATCTTCAGCATGTGATGAAAGTTCAATGATTATGGTGCCACACACACCTCTGCGGGGAAGGAATTCAACAGCCAACAGCACCCCAAGCTTCTAAAGATGGAGGAACAACCAAGAGCTGCCCAGTGATGATCTTAACACCTGGAAGGGTCTACATGGAAGGAGTCGGTCTTTTAGACATTTGGGGCCTACGTCGTTTAAGGGCTTAAAATACTACCTTGAGCAACTTCAGTTGGGCCCAGAAACAAACTAGTAACAATCAAATGTGTTACTTTATTACACGCAGAGAGGGTTTTTTACATTAGAGAAATTGGAAAATATTCTACCCTCGCTACCATCTGAAGTGGTACCAGAACCAACAGCAGTGTAGTGTGTAAGTTAAACCAAGGAGGCCTGAGTTAAAATCCTCACTGAGCCACAAAGCTTGTTAGAAGAAGATGACAACATTTGGATTTGATCTCCTGCTTTATCACTGCCCGAAAGAGTCTCAAAGCGGCTAACATTCTCTTTTCCCTTCCTCCCCCACAACAAACACTCTGTGAGGTGAGTGGGGCTGAGAGACTTCAAAGAAGTGTGACTAGCCCAAGGTCACCCAGCAGCTGCATGTGGAGGAGCGGGGACACGAACCCGGTTCACCAGATTACGAGTCTACCACTCTTAACCACTACACTGCACTGGCTCTCACCACTTAGGTGACCTTGAACCAATCACATTTCCATTGTGAGGATTAAATGGGGGAAACAGAACCAAGCAAACAGCCCTGAGTTCCTTAGAGGCTAAGTAACTGTGTGATTCATAATACATAAATCCTATTTCCCATCCTGAGTAAATATTAGACACCTTGGGGGGGGGGGGCAGGGAGAGAATCCCACTAACAAATGCTTTTAGGGCACAGATAGCACAGGGATATGTAGAAAACATACAGCACCTAGTGGACAGTTTTTACCACTTTGTTCCCAAGCGATTTCACCAAACAAATTCTCCTTCACTTCAAATTGTGCCTGTGAGTGGCTGGGGTAAATTCTCTGCACATCAATATTCTCTCTCTCTTTCTCTCTCATATGTCAGTGTATATACCTGCTCTAAGTGTGGCAAACAAGGTCAACTAGATTGCCTTTTGGAAATGAACCTCAAGATCCTCCATCTCCAATTCAAGTTAGAAATTAGTAGTTTTTTCAAGACAGAGAAATGTGGTATTTTCTGCTCCAGGAGAAATCTTCCTCACTTTCCATACTCAACAAGGTCAAACCATCTACTGCAACACAGTAACCTTTCAAATAACATATGCACTCGCTTGCTTGACTGGACCGCCTACCTTTCTCTAGTACAGAAAAAAGACTAGAGAAAAGGTCAGTGTGTCATAAACGTATCGTGGAAAGTGCAAGAGTTGTGACAACTAAATAAGAAACACCACCTTTATAAGAATACAGGTTCATATTGCACAATACTCAGAGTCAGGACACTTGATAGCATGGAACAGGTTTGTGGGCTTCAGTTTTATGTAGAGTGGCTGGGCAACCCAGCCTGATGGGCAGGGTATAATAAAAATAATAAAAATAATGCCCTACAACAACAACAAGGTGGGACTCAATCCACACATTATTATGCAAATAAAATGGATTCATGGGTACAGAGGTGCAAAAGTGCCATGGGCCAGTAAATGATGGTTTGTATAATAATAATAATAATAATAATAATAGTAATAACTTATTGTTTATACCCCGCCCATCTGGCTGAGTTTCCCCAGCCACTCTGGGCGGCTTCCAATCAAGTGTTAAAAACAATACACTTTCAAGTTTGAACCAGGAATCAGATCTTCAGGGTTAAGGAACATCGGAATGTCCCCTATACTCAGTGAGACCATTGGTCCCTCTAGTTCATTGTGGCAGCAGCTCTCCAGAGTTCCAGATGGATATTTCCTGTCCTGACTTCGAGATGTGAGGGATTGACCCTGGGACATTCTGAAATGCACTGAGCCCCAGCCCTTCCACTATTCCCTGTGACAGTTGCTGCTACCAGGTATCTTCCATGCTCCTTCTACTATTAGGAGAACATTTTAACGTCAAGGCCAGAAAATGCAGCTTTAATCTTTCTGTTTACTACAGTAAAGGTAAAGGTAAAGGTACCCCTGCCCGTATGGGCCAGTCTTGACAGACTCTAGGGTTGTGCGCTCATCTCACTCTAGAGGCCAGGAGCCAGCGCTGTCCGCAGACACTTCCGGGTCACGTGGCCAGCGTGACAAGCTGCATCTGGCGAGCCAGCGCAGCATACGGAACGCCGTTTACCTTCCCGCTGGTAAGCGGTCCCTATTTATCTACTTGCACCCGAGGGTGCTTTCGAACTGCTAGGTTGGCAGGCGCTGGGATGGAACGACGGGAGCACACCCCGCCGCGGGGATTCAAACCGCCAACCATGCAATCGGCAAGTCCTAGGCGCTGAGGTTTTACCCACAGTGCCACCTGTGTCCCATGTTTACTACAGTAGTGACTGTTAATCTACTTCTGCTGATGACTGCTCAGGTATCTCCTACCCTGCTGTTGAGGGGACCTATGGCCCAGTCAAAATGCCATTCCTGGCGCACCATTTTGTTCTTTAGGTCAGTTGTTGTGCAGATAGATGTCCAAATAGGTACTTGCCTCACCCTGCCATTGACATTCAGGCTGAAGCATAAAGAGTGTGACAGGAAGCGAGGATGGTTGGGCGTTCAACTAAAAAATGTAGTACATAAGAGAACGGCTGTGCTTCCTTAACTGCATTAGCCTGATGAGTTGGAAAAGGGTCCAGATGCACTTTGACAGATGTACATATAAATTACTCATAGCCATATCAGCACAGAATGCTTTCCAAGACAGAATTTGAACTTTGGTTGTTTGACGGATAGGGGGAAAGGTACCATTATGGGACAATTAAACCTTAATCAGTTTCTACTACTAGAAGTACACATACACTTAAAGTCTGTTCATATTCTATGAGTCTCCTATAGAAGTTTATGGGAAGAATAAGTATTTCATGTTGTAAAATATAATGCAAATGTAGGTTTCAATGTGTACCTAGGAGGAATATGCTGTATCTGGAACATGTAGTAAAAAACCCCTGTAAATGGTGAATGAGAAGTCTAGCAGTGAGCTAGTGGTATGTCAAGCCAACCTCTATGGGCATCTGCCATCCTCTTGTTTATCAGTTGACAACTTGTTAAGATAATTAGCTCACACTAATCACCCACCTGTGGAACACAGAAGCTGAACCTGGCCTATCCCATTTGAACAATTTTGTTTCGTGTATCATTAGAAAGAGCACACAAGCTGTCGGGTAGCATACTTCAGTGCAGAAGAGGTACAAGCAAACACCTCTTTTAATAATGAAACCAAGTAAACACAATTTGCGACCCCATAGAATCAGCCAATGCATTCCTGACTTATTTTATCGCATTATCTATGTACCTGACTGAAATCTTCATCTTTACAATGATCTGGCCCATCTTACAACCTTTGCAGAAGGATTAGTTTGTCAAAGTTAATGAACATGGGGAAATATGAAATAGAGGTGCTTGTCTCCTTTGAAGAAACAAATAGGTCATTAAGCCATTAAATATGAGAACACCACCTGGAGAGGATTAATGGTGGAGTTTTACAGCTTACCCTCTGATCACATTCCACGGCGTTTCTGACGGTGTAAAAGAAAACACAACAGTCACCCAGCTCTCAGCCTAATAAACTAAACCACAGGACCCCTTTTCGAAAACATTGGTGTGTTGCCACCTTTCTGAAGGATGGAGCATCTAACAGATGCAGATCATAGAGAAATTGACAAGTGATGCTTTTTGCCCCAGCATGGAGATGTCGCTGTGGGGAAAGCTTTGCAGCTGTTGGTTTCTGCCTGTTAAAGACATCAATCAAAGAGAGGAAAGCACTGGCACGTGAGCCAGATGTGGCCCATGGGGCCTCCCCATCTGGATTATATGCATCCCCTCCTCCCTGAATGGTAATTAGACTGGAAATCTTTCCTTTGGAGCTATGGGTCTAAGAGCAGTTGAGCTATGCAAAGAAAGGAGACAGAAAAACCAAGCGAAGTTTATAATAAAGTGGTACCTCGGGTTACATACGCTTCAGGTTACATACACTTTAGGTTACAGACTCCGCTAACCCAGAAATAGTACTTCGGGTTAAGAACTTTGCTTCAGGATGAGAACAGAAATTGTGCTCTGGCGGCCCCATTAGCTAAAGTGGTGCTTCAGGTTAAGAACAGTTTCAGGTTAAGAACGCACCTCCGGAATGAATTAAGTACTTAACCCGAGGTACCACTGTACTTGGGAATAGAGTTGCCATAATATACAGTATGTCGTAAAGCTAATTTTGGTTTGAATTTGGGGTTCTTCTTTAGGACAAACTTATGAGGAATTTCCAGGAATCCAAAAAGATTGACAATAAGCACTCAGGCTGTCGGAAGGAAGCAGGCAGTGTGAGTAAAGGACAGGATCAGAGTGGATGTGGCTACATTCAAGATCTCCACAATAATCAGCCAGATCCTTGCAAATCTATAGAAAAAGCAGATTCATGTATCATTCTACATCACTTCACCCTTAGCATTTCACATTCCATCTCTCAGCTGTGATAAGGACTCTGTGGCCTTCCTAATGCTGATTGACTCATCATCATCATCAGCATCATTTCTATACCGCTTTATATTTTAAAGAACAAATTTCAAAACAGTTTGCAATACATTAAAACATCAAATAAAACAATCAAGAATAAATAAACTCCTGACCACTGGCCATTCAAGCTGATGATTATGGGTGTTGAAGTCCAACAACATCTAGGGGACCACAGGTTTCCCATCCTTGATTTACAGCTTTCCTGGAGGCTTACATGGGAATTACAGCTTTTGTTATTCAGTAGCAGACATTAAAAAATGTAATGATTGCAGCAAAGGAACTACAATATTATGCCTTCCATTTCCTCTGGCAGTCTTTAAAATATCTCATCCTTTTAAATATCTCATCCTTGGTAAGCATCTTCTGCATTACAGCCATGAAAAGAGACAGCTGTGAAAAAGGCTCCGAGAAAGTGAAGCAGGGGCAGAAATGTGACCTCTCTCATACACACACACTAATAGCCCAAAGACATGACCCATAACCCTCTTAAGTTGAGGGATGAGCATTAAAGGCAAAATTCCTGTTGAGATTTCTAACAGTGGTGCATGATAGACTGCAACCTTAAACTCCCAAACATCAGCCCAAATGCTTTTCTTTAAACCCACTTAGTCCCATTTAGGTCAGTGCGTTGTGGATCATGTTGCTAGTACATCATCAGAGTTGTGTTTGGGAGCTGCTGATGGTACAGAAAGCACACCTGTGCTGCAGACTTCAAGGGGATGGCTGTTCAACATTTCTCATTAAGTCAGAGAAACAGTTGTGCACAAAATTCTGATCCGTTACTGCAAAGGACAAATTACTGCAATGCACTGAAAAACATTTTTTAAAATGAAGAACTTTGCTGGATCATGCCAGTGACCCATCCAGACCATGTCCTGATTTTACGGTGGCCAACTAGATGCCCTCAAGCAGAAACTGAGTGCAGCAGCACTCTCCCCACTTGCAAACCGCAGCAACTGGTATTCAGAGTCATATTTGACAGCGGACGGAGCACATAGCAACTGAGGCTTATGGACACTGAGAGCCCTATCGACCACAAATAAGCTTCAGTTTCAATTTATTCATTAGCATTAGCAATGAGTGATGGAGTGAAATTCCTCCATCTTGATTTGTAATCGGCATAGCCTTCGCAGGGTTTCCTGGAGAATTCTCAGAGAAAACAAGAGTTCTTCCCTTATCTCAGGTTTTCTATGCTCAGCCTAAGGCAAGCCTTTTTGCCACACCAATCCTCTGCTGCCACAGATACCATCTTTTCCACAGTTTTCCAAACTTACTAAGTCCAAATGCGAGGGGAGAGAAACCAGAAGCACTAAAGACCAGTGACAGTAGGGGGCTTGCCCTATAACCCCATGGCTCCCCCTTACAGTGAAGGCTTCTGGGAATATTCAGAGCCTCCACTGCACATAGGAACCAGAGTTTCTCTATTCTATATAGTTCTGAGGAAAGCATGCAAAATGTTCAATCTATAGATGCCTTCAGAAGTTACCATCTGAAACATTCCGAGCACAAGTGGAAGGAGAAGTGGAGACACAAACATACATTTGCCCTGCCCTCAATACTCCACCACCAAATCTTTACATACTGAGTGGAAGGTCTAAAGGAGGACCCCCATGTAGGCTTCACCAATAATTCACACCACCATGTAAGCTGTAGACTCCATCATGTGATTGGGAACCCTGCCCAACTCTCTCTGCCCTTAGTTGCCCACACTGAAATTTAAATTTATTGGTTGGGTCACCTTTGTCAGGAGTAATCAATTTGGTGCACTCCAGATGTTGCTAGATGCCAATTCTGATTCACTAACCATCAGGGCTTATGGGAACTGTCTGATGTAATGATGCTATGGACTTGTGCAAACAAAATCACATAGGGCAAGGATAGCCAACATGGTGCCATCAAAAAACAGCTGGAGGGCACAGTATTGGCCACTGTAATTTTGTTTACATAAATCCATGATATTATTGCATCAGACAAGCATTGTTGTGACATCATAGACAAAATAATGTGAGTTCCTGCCACCAAAATGGCAGTGTGAGCAAGAGGAGGATGAAGATTTGCCCAGAGAGGAGTAGCATTGAAAAGTGCCCCAGTAAGCGCTGATAATCACATAAAATGAGAGATGTCAGAAAAAGAATGCAAAATTAAGGAAAGTAGGTTTGGCTCAGCATTATTTTTAGTTTCTGGATCATCAATTTCTTTCAACATCATGAATTCTGCAGAACACTGGCTTTTATGTCATAAGTGGTGCAAAACATTCCACATTGTAGTTTCTTTTCTTTCTTTTTTAATTTCAGAGAGAAATATGAATACTTATTTCTATGCCAAAAAGAAAGAACAAAAGAAAGAGCCAAATGAGTCAAAATATTTATGAAACCATTGCCTGGCACTCCAATTCGCGGAATGGAAATGGCAACTACTATTTTCCCAAGTGAAAAGGTTTATGGCTGTCTTAATGTGATGAAAGCTCAAGGGCTCTGCCATTATTTCTTCTCTAGCCTCCCTATAGTGTTTCCTTGAATGATGACATGAGTCTTTTTCATAAGCCAAGTTTTTGTGAAGAAAGTCCTCAAAGCACATTATTAAATATCATAAATGTACAATTGTGTGGTTGATGTCAAAGAGTGTTACCAGTGGTCAATGTGCCTAAAACCATATAAAAAGTTAAAATTATAAATCAGCTAACTGTTATGGAAATATGTGTACTTAATTGCCTGCATAAGCGTTAGAGGGGTTTTCAGTAAACATTTAAAAGTTGAATCGCTATTGGCAGAGTATTCCACAAATTGGCCTGATGGCGCTAAAGATTCAGTTTCTTGTTGTGGTCTAATGAGCCTCACCAACTTGGGGAACAACCATTGACAATCCTGCAGATTATCTCAGTGACCAAGCTAAGACAAGTAGTCCCTGACGTACCTTGTAGCTATGCTGTTCAGAGCGTTGTAAATGAATACAAGATCTACAACTTTCACCAGCCCCAGCCAGCATGGCTGATGGTCAGGAATGATGTGAGCTGTAGTACAACATCATATGGAGGTTGAGGAAGTCTGCTCCAGACTCACGCGTGGACAATCAGGAGGATGGGCATTGCTGAGACACCAAACAACCCCATGGTATCTGCTTCAATTGTTTTGTGGAGAAGTCCGTTTCAAAACACCAAAGAAGCACCAGCAAATTAACATGAAGTGGGAACATCAACTCTAGATGAATTACCTGCAAGTTAAGGCAGCATTTGCATTTGTAACAAAAGACAAATTCTTTACTGTGCAGATAATTTTATCTATTTTGAGGATAGGATTCCACTGTGCAAGGATGTTTTGACAACTCAAACTTCTTGCAGAGGGGTAGTAATTGCAGCACTGCTTCAGGTATACTTAAAGGGTAGCTAGGATGCATGAAGGCATTTCAATAAGATAAAGGAGATTTGAAAAAAAGCAAATAAGCAGTCCTTGTCCCCTCATTTCTCAATGGCAAATTATTTGAAAGAGCAGGAAGCAAGGAAATATCTTTCTGGGGTCTCAAAAGGCCAGAAAATAAAAGGAGGGGTAAATGTATTTATTACATTCAGGAGACACAAACGCAGGAGGCCAAATAGACATTAAATGATTCTCAAACATTTATTCAAAGCATAAATATGCCACAATTTTGGAATGCAATTTCTCTCCCAATATTTCAGAGATTTCCCTGAGCCTGCCAAAATATCATTTTGTCCTCTAAAAGTATTCCAGAATCATATCTCTTAGTGGCAGTGAAATGGGAGGAATAACACAGAGCCCAAGAAATTCTTATTGGTTTGCTATCACTTCCTATTCTCCTTTTTTCCTTAGTATCAATTCTCATTGCCCACAACAAAATTGAGATAACTGATAGGCTTCAATCTTTGCTGCTGAAAATAGTCTTTCAAAGCCTCCTTTCAATGTCTTTTCTTCACTGGTGTTAATTGATCTGTATAATTGTGACAGCCTCAGCAATGCCTTGGGCAGATCCAGTTTGGGTATCTCAGTCCAGACAAATGTGAACCCACTCAAAAGTGGCCCCCTACTTGATTTCCGGACCTGGGGACCCACAAAACCTTGGTCTTGTTGAGATTCAGTTTTAGATTTCCAGCCCTTTTCCAGTGTAATCACGTTCAGCATTTGAATTAATCAGCTGCATAATTGTAGCAGCTCATTACACCTATGGTACATATCTGACATGCCAACTCTGTGCATGCACACCATGTCTCAATGACAGCCACAAAGAAATGGTGAGGTCTTTATGATCCTTTCTGGTCTGCATCCCAACCTGATCTTAGTTGTCCTAACCCATTTTCTTCCTTTTCAGCAGCTACAAAGGGATTATTGGTATAGATACAGGACATAGGACCTTGTGATTCTACAAAAAGGAGGACGACTGTGGTCCTCTGCATAATTTTGTATTTATCCCACGAACGGGCATTCATGGGCCCAATAGATCTCAGGCCAAAATGGAAGGCATACTTCTTTTCTCCATGCTCCTGAGTTCTTTTTTGAAGTCGCTACTTATTAATACAACTTCTGAGAATCTCCCTCATACTCTTGTTAGAGGCTTATTAACCCTCCATCCTGACTGCCTCTGGCAATGGCCCTATGATACATCAAACTTTGGTGGCCAAGAAAGGTAGGAAACACCTAAGAGAATTGCAAACCAAGGTGCTCCAGATGGAATGTCTAAATGTTGTTTCAGTTCTTCCTTTTGGGAAGAAGGGTTTTTAATGACAGCTAACAGGGGAGAGCTTAGGGATGCCAAGACGCCATGCCAGACAGTATTTTGGAACCATACTGCTGCTGCAGCTTACATTGGATGGCAAATGTATTGGTTAAAACAGATATATAATTATAACTGAGGAGGTGCATTTTGGAAGCCGCAGCCAGGAGCTGGCAGTTACAAACAGTCCTGCCTACTTGTTAACAATGTTTTCTCACTGTAATTTTATCCAAAACCAATGAACGCATTGGAAGGAAGCTCACAAGCTTCAGCGGGGTTGGGCAGGACTTTTCAGCCACTATATACTCTCTTTAGCAACACAATAAAATGTTGATTAAAGGGCCTGTCTGCAGCCATTCAAATCAACTGGAGCTGTGCCGTGACATTAATTAGATATGTGGACGGCAGCCCAAGTCTACCGCATTTTAGGAATATTGTTTTTCAAAAAATAAAATCATGTAATGCAAACTGGTAGAACAACAGGACAAAAAAAGTTTATAGGTAATATTTTTATCACATATTATTCACCGGAGGTAGTGGTTTCAAGGAATCTGTAAGGGCATGAGAGCAGGAATTGGTCTTCTCTTCAATGGCAAGTGAGCATTTCACATATGAAATTTCAGAAGGCTGGGTTGCAATTATGGAGGTTACTTGGCATTCTTTAAATCAGGCAGAGGTAGATTTAGGGGAGTGAGACCAACTTGATTGCACTGGGTGCAGAGCCTTGGGGGCACTGCGGGGGGCGCCACAACTATGACACAACTATGACACAGAGGTGGAGGGGGTTTCCTGTATTTTGGTGTTGCACAGGGTGCCACTGAAATTTGAGACCCCAAAGTCTGCTGCTGAAGCTTTGGTTTTTCAGATGTTGCTGAACCATAACTCCCATCAGCTCTAGCAAGCATGGCCAATGTCCAGAGATTGTGGGAGTTGTAGATCAGAGACATCTGCTTTAAAGGGATAAGGCACCATATCTAGGTGCAGTTCCATTTTGCAAAGGACATTTTCCCCCCTGTTTGGAGAGGACTTTTGTACAGATGGGGAAAACAAACATGGTCCTCTTCATATGACAAAGTTCTGCAAGTATTGATTTGGGGCCACAACTGTACATCTTTAGAAGCAACTGCCCATTGCTGTCATGCCCACCTGTAGCAAAATAGGCACACTATCGAAATGGTTCAAAATCATCCCAAATAATAGTAAACACGCACCAAAGTGGGGGAGGGGGGACATTCGCTCAAGGCGCAGTATGTGGCCCCCCAGGCCTCTCCCCAGGTCACATTCCCTCTCAAGCCACACCCCCTCACCTCCTCACTTTGTACACTCCTTGAGTGTTTTTGTTTGGTTGGAATGTGACCTTGAACTCTGACAATGCTTATTGCTTGAAGGACAGAAAGGCATCCCACCACTAGCATCAAATGTGATCCTTGGGCCTTATCCCTTCACTAAGGGATACAAAGCTCCCCCCTCTCATTATAATAATTTATGCTGGCTGCACAACTTCAAAAGGAAACAATGCTCCTGTATCTTCCATTGTTGTTCTTAACTGAGTAATCAACAGCTACACAATTGCCTCAAAGAGATGGGCAGTAAAAAAAAAAAAAACAGCACAAAAAGCAGCTAAAAACACAAAGAATCAGCCAGTGCATTTAAAACAGAACAAAACAATACTTTTGATACTCATGGCAAAGAGTATCCACCCACATATTCCAGTGCAGGGGGAAATGTTGTTGGACTCAAATTTCCATCAGGCCTAGCTAGAATGGCCAGTGTCCAGGAATGATGGAAGCTGTATTTCAACAACATCTAGAAGGTACCACATTGGCTACTGTTGTTTAAATGTCTATCAATGTACATCTTTGGGACCGAACAAAAATTACAAGATGTTTATAATGGGAAAGCTACATTTAAAAGCCAGAAGTCTGGTTCTTTCATGGGCTCATCTCTGGTTGCTATGTTTGCCATTTCCACCAACAAAGGTGTGCGGAAACACACAGTTATCTTCTTAAGCTTGATAATGTGATCTGGATGGCTAGGAGTGAGCAAGAGAGAGATGGAGACTCTTGTCAAAAGGGCCTGTAAGTACATTTAACATGGCAGTCTGATTCATCCCAAAGCTAGACCATTTTGTCGAGCAGATTTCTTCATTTCGGATGGATCTGGGACATTTAATACACTTACAGGTTTGTTTGTTTTTTTAAAAAAAGGCATTTAGTAGCCTTGGAGCCACTTATTTTTTTCGTCTGAGAAATAAAAAAATAAGTACTCCTTTTACACAAGCAACACACCTTACAACACAATGCTATAAAAGTCTACTCAGAAGTAAATACCATTCAGTTCAGTGGGACTGTATGTTGGCCTGCAGTTTCAAAGTCCTATTTCAAAAGCCCAAGCAATAGCATGTTAACCATAGGAATATAAACAATGAATTACTAGTGTGCAGAGAAACATATCAGCTGAATACTGCCATTTTGTGAAAAAAGAATTACACATTATTTTATGTTCAATATTCCTGCTGTTCATGCCTCTTCAGCTTTATCAGACAGTGATTTGATGCTGTTGCATGAATTGATTCTCCAGATGTCTACTAACATTTTCTTCCACCTTTAAGGGCATTTCTTTAAAAAAAAAAAAAAAACAGCAGCAACCCAATTCATAGCATTCTTTGAATTATTATTTTTTAAGCTGATGTACACACACACACACACACACACACACACACACACTACTTTTCACTTATACACCACAAGGCAGCATAGGGCACAATGTAAAAAGCACAAAGCATGTTCTCCTTCATGGAGAGCACGTGTTGTGGTGGGGTCTGCTGAGCCACCCCTCTGTTACCAGGCAGGGTCTCTAAAGATGGCCTGGGGCAGTGATTGGTTCACTGGGTTGCTGGGGTAAAAGTTATGATGCAATTTTGGTGGGAGGGGTAAAATGTTTAAATACTCTGCATGCAGCCTGGAGCTTTCTCTTTGCTGTGTGCAACGGATCACCCGCCCACCCGCCCTTGAGTAAGGGGTTGTTGCTTTGACCTTGCTATGCCTGTCATGGGGTCGTCTGCTTTGGAGCGGGGGCCTGGTAGGAATTTTGTCCATCTGGCTGATTGGCTGGGCCATTTGGTTTTTGCCTACTGCGTAGCAAATAGTCACAACTTGTAAGGTTGCGGTTAGGCATTGGTTATAAATTGGTGGAGGAGGGGTTAGGATAGGCTGGGCCTGCCCCTCCATGGTTGCTGCGGAAAGGGAATTCCGTTAAAGGAATCCTGGGGCTTGCCATCTTTTCGTCCAATCCCTGGAATGGGACTAGGGCCGGCAAGCCTTCGGGGAGCAGGCGGGTGAGAGTTGAGGGTCTGTGTCTCAGCTCCAATTCTTCCCCAACTTGCTTTCCCCCGCACTGTCTTTCGGTGGTGCCCGGAAGTCAGTTCTGTCCCCAGGCGGGGGGACAGATAGTCTTAACCAATGCCTAAACAACCACTCACGGTTTTGTATTTAAATAAAGTTGTGGCCAAAATTATGCCAAAAACCTTAAACAAAAATTAAGTGTGCGTTGTGAGTTATTTGGGGGGTGGCTTGGGGACCTCGACACGCAACAAGACTGTTTTAATTTAACAATTTTTTGTGTGGCTCAGCCTTACCTATTTTGGAAAGTGGTTTCATCAACCCATGCTATATACCATTCTCCTTAGCCTAATGATACTATCTGAAAAATCTGAAAGCTATATTGGAGAGTCACATATCAGTTTAGCAGGGGCTGTTGCCATATGAGTCAGGCATAGTTAAAATGTCATATTGCATTGGGAAACTGGCAGCCACTGATTTTACTACAATCCTCCTGCTGCAAAAAAACACACCAAACACCATTAAATTAAGACGGAGCTTTCCTGCAGCATACACATACTTTTGTGAGCCTAAGGATATATCTTCAAAGCAAATGGAAATTTTTATCACTGGTATCAAGGTAATTGGCTCCCTGTAAATGCCTAAGATTACTAGGAAGATAAATGACAGGTTTGGAAAGGCATCTTGTTCTTGGGACAGTGCCAATTCAAATCACAAATATAACAGAAATAGGCTTGAAATTTTTTAGAAAAGATCCCCCCCCCCCAACTGCAAAATGACAGTCAGTTATAACTGCTTCTGGGCTGAACCTTTTCACCAAGCTAACAACACTTCAGCCATTCAAATGAGGGTGGGAGTGAAGAAAAAGCTCTCCCCCCCCCATAGCTTTTTCAGATAAATTTCATGGAGCAGGGAAGGGCTGCACCTACCCCATTAACTGAACAAGGTAGTGAAGGGGTTTTTATTGTCCTTAATTGTTTTCTTTAAAACTCTGTACATGCTCACAGTGCCATTGTTGCATAGTCTCCAGGGTGTTCAAAGAAGAAGTGTAATGTTGGAAGTCTGTTTGCAAAGAGCCCCCAGCCATAAAAGGGACCCCTGACCATTAGGTCCAGTCATGATCGACTTTGGGGTTGCAGCGCTCATTTCACTTTACTGGCCGAGGGAGCTGGCGTACAGCTTCTGGGTCATGTGGCCAGCATGACTAAGCCGCTTCTGGCGAACCAGAGCAGCGCACGGAAACGCCGTTTACCTTCCCGCCGGAACAGTACCTATTTATCTACTTGCACTTTGACGTGCTTTCGAAACATGCAGGGCTTTAAAAACTGTGTTAAGGGCAATAAGGACACATCAACCACTTCACACGGTTAATAAGTGCAAAAATAAAATCAAAACTACAGTGGTACCTCGGGTTACAGATACTTTAGGTTACAGACGCTTCAGGTTACAGACTCTGGTAACCCAGAAATAGTACCTCGGGTTAAGAACTTTGCTTCAGGATGAGAACAGAAATCGCGTGGTGGCAGCGGGAGGCCCCGTTAGCTAAAGTGGTACCTCAGGTTAAGAACAGTTTCAGGTTAAGAACGGACCTCCAGAACGAATTAAGTTTGTAACCAAGGTACCACAGTATCCTGAAAGCTTAAGGAGCTCTCTTGATTCCACAGTAGATGTAAACACCCACAAATTTAGGTAACAATATTCCCTACACCCAGTGCTATTTTTCTAGAAAAAGAGGTGCTGGAGCTCACCATGAACATCTCCCTTGTTCTCCTATAATAGCAATGGCACCCACCTGAGTAGCGCAGGAACTGAGTTGTGGTGAGTTCCTTTAAAAAAAATAAAAACTCTGACTACACCTGTAACCAAAACACATTGCCATTTCAACCTGACACAGCTGATAGCAGCTCACATGATTGTGTGATATGTTTTCAGCATCACAGCAAGGGGACAGCTACTCTCCGATAGCGACCCCTGATTGCAGCGAGTTCTTATCCATCACTAAATGCCTCCATTCAAGCCAGAGCAACTATATTTCAGCCAAGATTTACTACCCAAACTGCGGAATACATCACTAGGATGTAGGGCTACACTGACCTATTTATAAAAGCCCCTTTCAGGTAAGGATAATATGAGGAGGGGAAGGCAGCAAGAAGGCTTCCCCGGTTGCAAGAGGTGACACTGCAGCGCCAGTGGGTGCCAACATGCCCAACAGTACCTCCTATGGTGCCCACAAAAACTTCAGTAAATATCCACTCCAAAGATGCACAGTAACAAGAGACTATTGGTCCTTCAGCTCAGTTCTTGTCTGCACTGACTCCACCCCTCCTACATGGATACTGCTTTCACATGCCCCCACAGCAGCCATTTTGCGTTATGCCACATTCCCATGGCAGCCAATTAGTGACTGGTGTCCATGGCTATGGTGCATATTTTTAAAGTGAAAATCCAGATACAAAGGTTGTAGAACTTTTTTTTTTAGTTTTTAGTTTTGCCCCATTGGGCTTTTTTGGGGCAAAAACGCAAAAAAAATTGAAGTTTTTGAGATATTTTTAAGGGAAATCACAAAAAATGACACTGCCCACATGGATTTTCCCAGACATTTTAGTGAATTCTGCCAGGACACTGCTTCCAACTGCAGTATTCTAGCTATGTCTGGGAAATTCCAGACATATGGCAACACTGTCCATGACACTTTCTTAAAATTTCAAATCAGCTCACTGACCCAAAATGGTTGACAGCTCCTGCCTTTTTATTATTATTATTATTACAATGTATTACCCACCCCTTACCCCAAGGTCTCAGGGTAGGTTATAATTTATCATGTGAGAGTGCTTGTAGGAAGGGGATGGTATTCGAAGCACGAGTCATTTAAGGCTTTAAACACCAATGTGAACACCTTGAATTAGGCCTGCAGCTGTTTTAAAACAGAGGCTATATGAGATCTGAAGATAACGCCAACCAGTGTTTGGCCACTGTACTACACTGAGAAAGAGACACTCTCATTCTCTTCAACTGCCCTGCTTTGAGCTGGACATTTCAGAATTACAGAAGCCATCCTGGCTTCTGATTGGATCCCGGGTGTCCTGTTTTGACTTCTGCACAACTGTGGCTACATGATTTGGGGAGTCATGCCCTTGTGTGTATCACCCAGCTTCCACAAGAGCACAACCCCCAAATACACATGTCCCTATTTTCCTCTGTAGCATGTTGGAGGGTATGCATCCATGCTTACAGGTGTGCAGGGAAGAGGTGCTCTCTGGGACTTTCTGTGCATGCATGGTTTCATGCATAGCTCAGGAGACATGCCTTTCACTACAATGCCACCTCTCCCTTACATGTCCGTTCTCATATTTTGAATGCCTGGAAAAGGAGTACAGTCTCAGGTTCATTTTTTACATGGAACTATGTGTCACCACCAATTTCAGGCAAGATTGTGCAGATTGTGGATAATGTCTTGCTCAAAATGGACACGATCTTGTCCCAAAGTGCACCAGCACTTCTCCAACACTGGTGGAGGCAGCAGGGCAGGCAGAGCACTCATGGGCGTACCACCAGGGGAGCTTCTGCCACCTGAGGCAGCGTCCTCACCCTGCCTAATGGCTGGACCGGCTCTGGTTTAGTGGGTATCCTTGGGTCAGTCACTGTCTCTTAGCCCAACCTACCACACAGGGTTGTTTTAAGGATAATATGGGGATTGGGAGAAACCATGCACATACATAAGCTTGAGCTCCAAGGATGAAAGGTGGGATATCAGTGTAATGACAAAGAGTGGGCCTCAGGTGCTGTCTAGGGGTCCGCCTCAGTTTAACACCCAGTCACCCAGAAGCTCTTGCCAAGTTTCTAGTCAATCATCAGCTTCTTTGGATATAGCAACAAGACTGCATTGTAGATGCTAAGTACAGAGAATAGTCCAAATGAGCAATCCTTTACCACAGAAAGCTAGATTAATTGTGATCTGGCATATGTATTATAGTCTTTGCAAAAGCTGAGCAGGGTAAGCTGACTTTGAGTTACTGCAAATGAAACATAATTTCCTTTTACCATTCCCTTACAATTGTGTAAGACATACACGCCAAATCCATTCCCTTTAAATGATGGCTTACTGCAGCCCGATAATTTTTCTTCCCTTAACTCATTTAGGTGATATCTTTCTTCTCTCCTGGCACCAGCTCACTGTCTTGTACGCACATACCATCATTTGTTCCAAAACACACTTGGAATTTCAATGCGTTCCATTTCTTTTTAGAATACAGTGTTTCTGCGATTAACTTCTACAAGCAACACACTATTTTAACTTTACTTTGTGTCAGATCACCAGGAAACCTGAACTGGAATGCCAGGTTTGCAATTAACGGTGCTACAATAAAGAACTTCATCCGCACACAATGACATAGACAGTTTTCACAATGTTAATTCTGTAATGCGCTGAGTTAATGCCGTTTGCTAAATTCAGAATGCTTTCCCCTCCCTCGTGCTCCTTCAATTATAAGGTGAGTTATTGAGATGTAAGCTAATATGTTTAGTCAAAGTTGTTCAAGGATAGCTAAAGCTCAGGAATGAAAGGAAGGAGGATAATAATCTTAAACACATTTATTTAGACGTAAGCTACCTTGAAATCAATACAGACTTATTTCCAAGGGTTTAGGTGTTTTTAAAAAATGAGAGAGGTTATCAAGGGTATAATTATATTAAAATTCATACTATTCACAGACTGAAAACTGTGACGAATTCAATTGCACTTGAATCACATGGCACACTGACTTATACAAATGGGTTCCCACCCACTGTTGACTATAATAACCTCTTTGATTTTTTTTTTTTAAGAAACCTCTCATTTACTAATTGTTTTATACTTTTTTTGGTTAGGGGAAAAACTTTTTATTTTATATTTAGAAACATGGCGTGAGCTTTTAAACAGTGGGTTTTCGCCAAGCAAACCTACATCAGACATCATTGAATAGTTAGCCACACAGACCTGATGCATGTATTTCCTCCCTGTTCTCTTGAGATGCTCTTTGGCTTTTCAGAATCAGATAAGTGCAAGGCCACAACCTCAGACCCAGAGATTAACAAAATAATTTACATTCTTCTGATTCAGGCCAAAGACCCATCTAGCCCATGATTCTCAGCTAAAGCAACCATGACAGATGACCATCCAATCTCTGCTTAAAAGCCTCCATTGAAGGAGAGTCCACCACATTCTGAGGGAGTCTGTGCTGCTGTTGAACATCTTTTAGTATCAGGAAGAACTTCCACGAATGCTTTAATTGATAGTCCTGCATAACAGGGGGTTGGACTAAAAGGTATCCTCAGGGAACCCCACAAGATACATAGGATATGACTAAAACAGTGCTTTCCATGTTTATATAATTCCTAGAAACTGGTATTCAGAGGCATACTGCCTCCTACAGTGAGAAACCTCCTCCATGGTGGTTTTTTGTTGTTGTTGTTTTAAGCCATACAAAGTGGCTGGTTGAAATAGATCCCAGGTTACAGGTGAATCTTGAGGGGGGTTCTTTGTCCTCAGATTCTTCACACCCATCTTGAATTTGGAAGCTCACTCATCTTGAACTTTTGCTTCAACTCTGCCCCATCTACAATAAAAACGATGGTTGATGTGCTCAGGGCCACTCTTTCGGCTTGGTTCTTCTACCCAAGGACAAAATACACCCACATCTCCATATTATGCTGGAAAGGTCATATGCATGGAATAATCACAGAAATGAGGAACTTGATGCCACCCAGATATTAATAGACGAGAACTCCTATTATGAGTGATCATGGACCATGCTGGCTAGGGCTGGTGAGAGTTGAGAAACATCTGTAGGGGCATAAGTTTCCCACCCCTTATCTATGGGGTGCTCCTTCAACTCTAATGAAAGCTGAAAAGATACACTTTCTTCCAAATCATTTGCATAAGGGGAAGAATAAAATCAGCATCATTTTATGGATGAGTGGAGACTGTTAATCCTGGAACCTTCTGCATGAAAAGTGGATGAGCTGCAGCCCCTCATCTCACTGCCATCCCAGAAATACCCAGGAAGTAAGATATGAGCACAGGGAACCTTCCACTTTATTAGTGCAAATTTTATGTGATAAATTATAAAGGCCGATGAGTTTTTAAAGAACCGCATCTGCATGAATGAACTCAGCAAAACACAGCGCTATGGAAAAGGCGAGTAGAAATGCCATTTCAAAAAGTTGACCCCCATCACTCTGTGAGCAGCTAAATGTTCCAGCAGCTCTTAGTAGGTGTTTCAGCAAATACCAGAATTTAATTACTATTTTTCTTTGTCCTTTGCAGGTCATGGACTTCTCACTCAGATACCTCAGAATTTAATGTGATGGTAAGATGAATAACACTTCTGTACCTGAAAAATCTGTAATGGAAAAATGGTACGTTAGGAAATGGTGGCTACAATATTGTCCTATAAAAAGTAAAGCTGCTTTTATATTTGCTTTCTTGCTATTCCTGTAGTCTGAGTGATGCTGGTGAAAACAGTCATTCCGGACTCACAGCTAGGAATAAGAAAAATACTCCCATGTTAAACAGATGTCTTTCTTCCCCATTTTCCTCTATGATCTCATGGCCACAGGCAAGGGTAAGTCTAAGATGATCTCTTGCTTTAGGCTACACTTGACAAGGCAATCTAAGTTTGTAATCTATAACTCTTTTGGAGTCTATTCTATGCCCCCTACAGTCTTGTATCATACCTCAAAGTCTATCCAGTGCTATTTCAACATGAAGAAGTTTTATCTCACCCTCACAAATAGTGTGTGTAAATATATAACACTATATCTTATTCAGCGTATTATTTAAAAAACCTTATAAATAACAAAACCCAATAGAGTAGAAAACCTATGCTGCATTATTACTATTTGATTGATATATCTTGTGCAGCTCAAGTTAGAAAGGTGAAATAGGAACTATTAGAATCCCTCCTTTCCGCATCATAGAATCATCATTGTTATTATAATTTGTATTACTGTGATTCTTTCATGCAATTCCCCATAAAACCCCATGGGGAAGAGGCTTTGTTTTAACTTTCAAAACAGTTAAAATAATTTATAATCAGAATAATTGGGTAGTTATATATGAGTTGGGTGCCAAAGGCCAGGGTGCAGGGGTGTGCCTTCAGCATATGACAAAAGCTACACTGATACAATGAACACGCTATACAAACTTCTTTAGGGAGGGAATTCCACAGCGTAGGGGCTGCACATGTCCCTCTTGGTGCCTTGAGGTCATCATCTCAAAGGCTTCTTTGAGTACCCTTGCAAGGCACATGCAGTAGTGCTTGGTGGGATGGGGTTCGGGTGCTTACCTGACCTCCCATCACTTGCAGTGCATATCCTTAATGAGAGACAGAGATAGACAGGCAGGGTGTCGTGCAAAAGCATCAGTGGCAGCGCCAGATTGGCTCCACCTAACCACCACCTCTCCTCCTCTGCCTCCTAGAGTAGCAGCAATGCTGGTGACAGGAGGTCAGGTGACCAGCTTCACCGTGCCCACTGCTACTGGGCACATGGCCCTACATGCAAGGGCCTTTTCAGTATTGCCTCCACCTCACCTGTGGGATTCCCTCTCCAGAGAGCCTGGCAAATCCTTTTAGGTCTTCCCAGCACTAGGCAAAGATTTACCACTGGCAGAATTGTGGCACTTGTGATCATCCTGATGTTAGTGCACTACAACTCTCATAATACCTGATCACTGGCCGTACTGTCTGGGAGATAGAATATAACCACACTGAATATAACCAATAGAATATAACCAATCATCCATTCCCCACTCCTGAGTTAATGTATTTAATGGTACAGACTTGCACTTGGCTTCTAAGGAAATGAGAGGCACACATATACAGAGACTCTGATTCCCAGCAGAAACCTGTGGTCAGAAAATATTGCATTGCTTGGAGAAAACACTCCCTTCTCCCCACCCTTTATTTCTCTTTTCTGCAAGATTTGTCCTCGGTATACATACTGAGCTTTAGTTGTGAGCTTCTGGGAAATAAGTCTATCCTTCCCCTTGGAATGTGACTTGATTTGGAGGCCAGACTTCAAAATGAACCATTTGTCATGCACTGCACATAGGTAACTGGAATTAAGCCACCACACAGGAGCAGATGAGAGGCCCCACTGCTCAGGAAGTCCCTGTCTTTGTTAAGGAGAATTTAGAAGTCCTTGAAAAAGGGACACAGGGTAAAAAAAATAAAAAAGTAAAACAGAATAAAATCATCATCTAGAGAAACTCAATATGCTCAGGATAAGAAGTTAGGTATCGGGACAGATTGCAGGATTCTTCTACTGCGGAAAGAACAACTGGACTATGAAATGGTTTTGCTAATAAAGCAGCCTTTAAAAAGGCTAGAGTGTGAGTAATGTACAATTTAAATTATCCAGATAGATAAAAGCTAGATTTCCTCGATTGGAAGCAATAAGACCAGGGGGTACAATGTGCCAGCAACTGATACGTGACCCAATTCAGAATAACGATCAAATAACAAGAAAGGAAACAATATGAGAATTGCTATCTGGAAACAGAGATGGAGGATTTTGAGGCACAGAGAGAGTCACAAAACTGAGCAATGTGGCAATGTGCAGCCTATTTCTTTTGTAGGAAGTAGTAAATGGATATAGCGATGGAGCCATTTGCCCTGTTCAGGCTCAGAACTGAGCTTAGAGAATTCAAGGTGAGATATAGAATTCAGAGCCCAATTCTTCAATGTCCCAAAATGCTGCCACAAGGGGCATGACAATGTCTGCTTACTCCCCCAACTTTCTCCAGTAATCCTCCTGAAACAACCCTTTCCCATCACCCACCTGCTTACTTGGCTTGTTGCTCTAGCAGCAGGCATGCCAAGCTGCAAAGAGGCAAAGGGAAATTTAGGGGAGCCTTGGAGGTGCCGCATGGGGCTCCACAACTATGAGGTAGAAACGAAGGTGTCACAGAGGGTGCCACTGAAATTTGAGACCCCCAAGGTCTACCACTGACAGGGGAGAAGGAGACCCCCTTCCCTCCTCCTTTAACCAGAGTTGGAAGTACAAGGAAGTTAGTTAGTGATGGGGGGGGGGGACAGGGTGAGGGACTTTGGAGGTGGGTGGGTGGGACAGAACTTCTCCAACTCAGCCTATAATCTGTGCCTGAGAAACACTTTAGTGGCTACAATGCTTTGCAAGCAGATCACATAAGCCTTCAAAAATACATCACAAAGACTTTTAAGATACATTCAAGGGATAAAAGTGTAGACAAGCAAAATCCCCATTTTGGGGAGTGGGGGTGGGACTCCTCTGAAATCTCAACATCTTAAACATTGGAAAGGGGCGTCTCAGCTGTATGAGCTTGGAAGCCTCTATGTCAAAGGAGGGGAAGCTTTTCCATCCTGAGGGCTGCATTCCCTTCTAAGAGCTACATGTACAGGGCCAGAGACAAAACGATGTGAGAAACCAGTGCAGATTTTGCCTTTATACAGTAGCCTAGTTTATGCACACATGCACACTCTCTCTCTCACACACACGCTCTCGCTCTCTCTTCCATCCAGAGAAGCAAGACACACCATCAGATTTCAAGGATACATTCCAGCCAGGAAACCCCTCTAAAATACACAGAGTGGAAAGCAGGTCCAGGGAGCAGTGTGGTTGAAGAGAGCTCCATGGGTTAGGTAGAGAAGCCTGGAAGGTCACATGTAACCCCTTGAGGCTAAATTCCCTATCCTTGTCTACGCAATCAGGAATCCTTTTAAAGACGGGTTCCTGGTTGTTTTGGAGGCTTCTAAGTTCAATGCACGTGGAAGTCCATTTCAGAACTTCATGCTCCACGTGTGAAGAGCTGAGAGGAGCCATGCTCACAGGGCACTGGAGATGGGGCTTGAATACATACCCTGCCCTCCATTCACCCCTTGCATGCTCAGGCAAATGCCTGTACATGGGTCTTCGGCAGTCTTGTTTCCTGCAATCTACACAACCATTTACACTACCTCCTCCATTTTAGAAGGTACAGGGATATGTTTGACATTCCAGTGATCTATTTTTCAATACTTTAAACAGCCTCCTACTCAAAACAAAAATGGTGCATACAAACAGTACATTGAGTACATTGAAAACCTCATGAATAATGTTCTTCCAGAATCTAGTTAACCCTTTGAATAACTGCCACAAAGCTGGTGGTTTCTGCAGACTTCTCTTGGTACATTTTGAGATAAACCATAATTTGCCTACGGGCTTTAGGTATTTTTTGCAACCCATGTTTCAGGATGGCATACATGGGATTTATCCTTGAAGTAGGTTAGGAAGCATCAAGACTGTGCCTTGTTAAGTTGAAAGTAAAGCCAGAGTTAGGGCTAGAGTTGCAAAGTCAAAGAGTTGAAAGCAGAGGACACATCTTTTTTTTTAAAAAAACAAATCCTCATGAAAATTCACTGCATTTTATTGTGAATTTCTCTTAATATTTCTATGCAATTTTGCATAATATGCCAATTTCTGCAAAGCATTGTCCCCTAAAATAGTGTATTTTTGTGTGTTACTTTCACCAATCTATGCCTTTATGTGGACGCTTTACCGTTGAATATGTGTTTGTGTATTTGGCTGGACAACTGCATTGTAAAATGCTGAGAAGTGTACATATTGAAGGACGTGTGTGTTTTGGTTCTCAAAGTGTGAATTAGGTAGGCTTGCCTTGGAATGTGAACTGAATTGAATTTATCCTCATCCCTAAAGTAAAGTATCCAGGCCTCACACCATAACATAGCTGTCAACTTTCAGATTTGAAAATAAGGGATCAGCAGCCTCGAAAATGAAGGATCAGCAGCCTCACCTGTCCTGAGGACAGTCTACGGGATATCTAACAATCCAGGATAGAAGCGGGAAGCAGTGGGAAACGGCACTGGAATAAGGGAATTTCCCGCAAAAAAAGGTTGACAGCTATGCACCATAAAACAGGAAGGTTGACAGCTATGCACCATAAAACAGTATGCAATACAACCCAGTTTAGCCTGGAGAAGAGGAGGTTAAGGGGTGATATGATAGCCATGTTCAAATATATAAAAGGATGTCACATAGAGGAGGGAGAAAGGTTGTTTTCTGCTGCTCCAGAGAAGCGGACACGGAGCAATGGATCCAAACTACAAGAAAGAAGATTCCACCTAAACATTAGGAAGAACTTCCTGACAGTAAGAGCTGTTCGACAGTGGAATTTGCTGCCAAGGAGTGTGGTGGAGTCTCCTTCTTTGGAGGTCTTTAAGCAGAGGCTTGACAACCATATGTCAGGAGTGCTCTGATGGTGTTTCCTGCTTGGCAAGGGGTTGGACTCAATAGCCCTTGTGGTCTCTTCCAACTCTATGATTCTATGATTCTATTCTATGATTCAATGATTCAGTCCTATGCACACACAAAATTGGAGCAGCTTTACCCATCTCTTCCAAACATTCCCAAATTTCTCCCCACTCCTGTTTCTGAAGGGAAGTCTGAAAAGATGGAGGATTTCATGCTGCCCACACATTATCCAGCTTTGTGCTCTATGGCTTTCTCTCTATCTCTCTTTGGGGTGGAGGGATTAGGAGTATAAAATATTAATAAGTTCACAGTGCCGGAAGGGTGAGTGAGTCAGTACAGCTTCATGAAAGGAGGAACAGGCTTGTCTGACAAATCTGAATTCATTTCAGGGCATTACTGAACTGGAGGAAAGAGGCGAAGTAGTGGATACACTCTGACCAAAGGGGAAAGGGGTAGAAATATACACACACAAAGGCTTACTCCTGGGAGCTGGCACATTGCATTCTTTTAATTGCAAATGTCATGCAATGCGATATGAGAGAATTATGAATCAGGGGCCTTATGCAGAGAGAGAAAAGGGAAGACTCCATTATTAGCAGTATCCAAGAGAGATAACAAGCTGAGTTGGCTAATGCTGCCTTGCTTCGCTTTTAGGCTAACTCTGTATTCCTCCACGTACAAATGACCTGGAAGAAAGGTGTAATTTCCAGATACAGTGGAGCAAAGAAATCACTTCTTGAAATGAACACGGTAATTTTCCTCAGCCGGCAGAGTTAACAGATGGATACAAAGGTTCTCCTTGACTGTCATAATGTGCAGTACATTGGAATCCGTTTGGAGGGGGTGCGGGGAGTACAGCTAGCTGAAAAATTACAAATATGTAAAGGATTAGAAGAGCAAAGCTGGGAAATGGAGCAAGAAATGTTGAAGCTCACAATGGAGGTGTTGGTGGGAACCAGAGAGGGGGGGGGGGAATCAGGCTATTCATGCATAAAAATCCACAACTGATTTATTATTTCATTAATTTATTTTGGAACTTATACCCTGCTTTTCAAAGCAAAAAAAAATAATACAATATTTCAAGTAATTTTAGTATACCATGGAAAGTCACCCATGCCTGTCTAATTTCATGGGGAAGCCTGTTCCAGAGTGAAGATGCTGCTGTGCTAAATAATGGTTTATGGTAAGCGGCATAGTAACTGGAAACAATATTGTAAAACAGTGTTACCATTTAAACTGCAACTAGGATCTAGGAATGCCATCAAAGAAAAGGAAAGACGTTCCCAGTTCCTGTTTGTTCTCTGAATTCCCCTATGCCAATCTGTCACAAAGAAATCAGAAAGCCTCATTGACTTGCAAGGAATGTCCCTGGTGCTCTGGCAGATGATATAATCACTTTTGCTCCAGAATAAATAATAAAATAAAATCTTGGAGCCATCCTCCCCTGCAATCACCTTTCATCATGAAGTGATTTAGAATATAACATACATATATATATATATATATATATATATATATATATATATATATATATTGTTGTTATGCCTATCGGGTGGTTGCTCGAGAGCGAACAGGCAATATCCCTCACTGGTCTTTTGAAAAGCTTTATTATTGGTGCAAAGCATTTACAGCGCAGAACACCTGTAAACGCCTTAGTCACTAGCAGAATCTGAGAGTGGGCGGTCCTTAAACTTTCCCCAGCAGAGTAGTTTCTAGACCCCCAGCCGATGCCTCTCCTCTCTGCGCGAAAACCTACTGCGCAGGGAAGGCTTGGGTAAAGGGCGACCTCCCTCCTCCCCTGCTCAGGCAAGATGTCCTGGCACCGCCTTGCATCCTCTGAGCCCTGCAGCTCTTCCCCACTAGAGGCGGGACCTCCCTCCTCCGCTGAGGAAGTGCTGCTTTCCATGATCTTTGGGGGCTCTCTGTAATCCAGCTGCCTTTCCACCTCTCACCAGTGTGCTGATGGCAGTTCCCTGACAATTGTCATGAGTCTGTGGGTGTTAAAATCTAATCAAGCTTTTTGATCCCTGGATCCAGCAAGTTTTAAAATATAAGCCAGGCTAACTTCCTGTGTTGAGGTCATCACCTGGGTGATGGGCCATTAAGAGAACAAAGGAAAGAGGGATTATTGACAAACACAAAATGGGTTAGGCCCCTCCTCCAACTCTTGGGTAGTTAGAAGAACAAAGCCTGAATGAGAGGGCAGAGTTTGCTGTGATGTGACCTAGAGGAAAAAAGGGGTGGGCTGAAAAGGCAAAGAAGAAGAAGAAGAAGAAGCGTTTGGATTTGATATCCCGCCTTTCACTCCCTTTAAGGAGTCTCAAAGTGGCTAACAATCTCCTTTCCCTTCCTCCCCCACAACAAACACTCTGTGAGGTGAGTGGGGCTGAGAGACTTCAGAGAAGTGTGACTGGCCCAAGGTCACCCAGCAGCTGCATGTGGAGGAGCGGAGACGCGAACCCGGTTCCCCAGATTACGAGACTATCGCTCTTAACCACTACACCACACTGGTGGCGAGAGCCACGGCTGGCTTCTGCTTGAGGCTTCGGATATAGAAGAAGCAAGACCCTTTTTTAGGTGTTAATGCTGTGAACCCCTCCATATATACATTCTGTATATAGGTAACAAACTTGAACATCATTGTTAGCTTCAATGCAAGCCCAGTATTATTAATGATTGGCTTCCACAGGAAGACACAGTAAACTTAAGACATAAACTTAGTCTCCTCCTTTGCCTCAACAACCTTAGGGGGGAAATATTTTCTGGATTATCACCCCATTAGAAAATGAGCAGTGGAATAAAATCTAAAACTATGTAGATTTATAAAATATAAGTTTTCAAAGAAGAACGGTCATTAAAATTTTGAAGGCCTACTGCAAAAGCCATCATATCATTATAAAGGGAAAAGAAAGTAACAAATGTATCAAGATGCTCTGATCAATTCCACTCATAAAGCTGTCATCAGCCCATGACACATATAAATCCCATAAATATGACTTTGGTGGCTTTAGCAAGACTACAATTAAGCTTAATCATTCAAACACTAAGGATGAAATATGACTGCAGTGGAGGAAAAGCATTAAGGTTGCGCTAAGTTCACCCTGCACCGTCACTACTCAAATGGCTTCTAATTTGCAATCACTATGGGGCTTATACAAAACCAAGAAAGTGTTAATTGTTTTTGGAATGAATATGGTACTAAAATGTGATTAGGCTGCAGGATCCATGGTATTATTAGGCTGCAGGATCCATGGTATTATTTCAAGCAACTAATAAAGTACATGGCATCAAGCGATAAGCGAGATTTTACTTAAAGAATACAAGTGTGGCTCACAACAAAGTATCGCATGCTGCTGTTCAGGATTCCAGCCATTCGGTTTCCTTCCCTCCCTGGCTGTTTCATTCCACTACATTTGTTCAGCATTCTATGACCACTGGGCTGGTAGAAGGAACTGTTTCCTGTTCCACCCTATATTCATTTGCATGGAGCAGCGTTTCCCATCCACTGCAGTTCGCCTTCCACCAGGCATCCAAACGTCGCCTCTTTCTCTGAAATGATTCTACCCTTTCCCATTTATGACTGGAACAGCCTCCTGGAAGCGAATTATGCAACCACCTCACTTAATTTTTAAAAAAACTCCATTCTCAAATCTCACTTTTTATGGGAAGCCTTTATATTGTCACCCTAATTATAACTAAGCCAAAGAACTTGGCTTAGTTGTAGCCAAATGGGTGCCTGCTAGTGGTCCCTGGTGCTTTTATAAAGTCTCAGTAAATATCCGCTCAAAAATCCATAATACATGAGCAACTGTTGCCTCTTCCTCCTCTCCCCCCCCCCTTACTGATGGGGGTATGCCCATAGCATTCTGAATTTGTGTCTCTTTTCTTGCTTTTTCTTAGTTGTGGCAGCCATTTTGTATTTGCCATACAGCTTATAACAGCCATCTTGTGAGTGGTGCTTGTGACACTTTCTCGAAATACCTAATGTGTCCACTGGTACCAAAAACTGGTGACCCCTTCCATGTCGTAACTAAGTCAAAGTACATGTAATTGTCACATATTCTTCCCATGTTGACCCATGCCTTCATTTCCTTTTCCCTTTCCTCTGTTGTAAGGTGTTTGAGGCAACAACCCACTTTACCTTTGTAAAAAATCATGTAGAAAAATGGGCTTCTCTGTGTGTGTGTGTGTGTGTGTGCATGCGCGCACTTTTTGAAGGACTGAATATAATATTTCAGCCTTAAACATATTATCGTTTTATATAATGGGGTTGTGTTGTTGGAATTTTCTTCCCATCTGTTTCCTAGTAACTTCTTTCTAACACTTTATCGGCATGTGACCATTCCATGATCTGTGCATTCTGCAATTAGTTTTGAAGTAGCACCTTGGTGACATTCTCTAAGTATTTATATACATTCCTCCCTGTGGCAGCAGACCTCTTAGATTATGATATCTTGTCTTGGTATCATCATCCAATCCTTCAGAAAGATACCGAGCCATAGAGAGTGTCAGACTGATGTATTTTGCTTGAAGACAATACTTTACGCTTAAATACTTCACCACAATTCCATCTTTCTAAATGGTGAACTAAGTATATTAAAAACAAACCACCTGACATTTCAGTCCATGGTCTTGTTGAGACTGAGTACTTGGCTGCAAACCAATTTGCCACATACTGAGTTGTAGAATGGGTGGAGAGTTTGAAATGCAGAGCAAGAGAATCCCATTGGGTGACAGGGGGACACAAATTTCTGCAGAAGCTCCAAAGCTGTGGACACTGTTTCCATGGCAGTGAAGCACTGAGGCACAGAAATGAGGGGAGATGGCAAAAAAAAACAACTTGTTTGTGTAGTTTCAAAGACAGCTCTGAATCCTACTAAATGAAAGACTTATTTGATGAACAGATGAGAAGGGACAGTATTTTGGCCTTATGCCTTGATAACAACTGTGTGAACAAGTATTACCTCAGCGCTGCATTTGAACTGAGACACTTTTATCTTTTTTATGTTCTAAGTGGAGTGTAAGAACAGAAGAAAAGCCCAGCTAGATCAATGCAAGGTAGGGATGGATGGACCAGGTCATTTCTAGTCCCTGTCGATTTTGCACATGTTCATGATTAAGTCCAAGGTCTCCTGTTTCTGCATTAATCAAAAAGAAATCCCTACCAAGATTTGTGTGTGTGTGTGTGTGTGTGTGTGTGTGTATAATCAGTTGCTCTTGGCCATCATGAGGCTCAGTCTAGCAACCATTTGCATTTCCCACAATGCTCTTGACATAGTGTGCTCTGGGGGCACTTTAGGAAATATAACTAGCAGCCAGAGGCAGATGCCCTATGCTGCTGCTGCTGCTGCTTTTGCTGCCCTCCACTACTATCAGGCAGGCTCATGAGGACCCATCAAAAGAAGAGACGAGCCACCAAAGGGTCTGACCCCCTAAAAAACTGGAGCCAGCCCTGAGTTCTCCTCAGCCTATCCAAACTCCCAGGATTGTTGTGAAGATAAAATGGAGTGGGGAGGATCATGAACTCCTTGGGGAAAAGAACTAAATAGAATAAACACTGACCAAACATGAAACCTACGTAGCTATCTGATTTCAATGTTATATCGTCGGCAGCTAATATCAAAAAGCATTTTCTGGCCAACGTACAGTGACATTCTTCATTTTGAATTTTGTTTTTGTTTTTTACTTTTTTATCAAGGATTTCTTGGTTTACAAAAGTATGTGCAATGTCTCTTTTTTCGAGTTACATTTTCTACAGATCAGTTTCATTTGTTGAGACATTAGTGTTACATTAAGCAGAAAAGGGGGAAAGAGGTGGAGGGGGGCATGGTGAGTGGGGGGGGTCAGGGGGCAATGCTTCTGTTCTACTTAGTGTATGTGTGGGGCTTTGTGTCAGTGCTGCTTGTGCAGGTTCTCTTTACTATTTGCATGTATTCCTTTGGTGGTAAGAGAGGTTGGGGTTGGCCTAGGGTGTGGTTGTTTGTTTGTGATTGGCTGTGGTGAACTTTGTTTTCATGTGTGAGTGGGGGGGTGTTTTTTTGAATCAGGTTAGCCATATTGATTTGTATGCTGTTGGCGGATTCTCGTCATCGTCTTGTTGGGCTGTGTATGTGATAAAGGGGTGCCATAACGGGGTGAAGATGTCTTCTTCTATTTGTCCCCGTGTCAGTTTCAGTTTATTGGTTAGTTGTTCTAGTAAGGCTGTTTCCCATACTATTTGATAGCATTGGTCCATGCTCACTTTTGAAAATGTTTTGATAGTTGGCAGCTTTTTAGATTTCATATTTTGACATCAGCTCAAAAAGTTAAAAAAAAAAAAAACAAGAGATATTGCCTTTAGCACTGAAGCTGGGAAGACAGAGGCTCATTTCCAGAAGATAGACCAGTTGCATGTTATGGGTAAGGCTGCCCTCCCTTGAAAGGGGCAACTATGTACCTCGGATCTAATTTGCCATTAGAGGCCCAAGTAGCTTTGGTGGTGAGGTGTTCATTTCACCAGGTTTGACTGTTATGCTGCCAATGGTCGTTTCTAGATCAGGATAACTTGGCTACTGTAGTCCATGCATTGGTAACATGAAGACTGGATTACTGCAGTGCACTCTATGTGGGGCCTGTGCTTGGGCCTGGTCTGGAAGGTCTAGCTGGTGCAGCAGCTAGTTAATGGGGCAGACAGACAACAACATGTGGCATCTCTGCTAAAACATCTGCACTCACTACCTACCAGGTATCCTACCAGGCTAGTTTCAAGATTCTTGCATTGATATATAAAGCTCTGAACAACTTGGAATACAAAGCCCTGAACAACTTGGATACCTCAAGGACTGTCTGAGCCTTTATATCCCAGCCAAATCACTAAGACCATCCACTGTTAATAATCACCAGAAGTCCAACTGACCTCAGCTAGAAGTGGGGTCTCCATTCTTGTGCAGAGATTCATCAGGCATTCTCACTTTTTACATTTTTGAAGGTATGTCTTGAAGACTATCACAGCTAATTGTGCTTGATATGGCTTTTCATTAATGTGTCACCATCATTTTTTTTTCATGTAAAGCTGATGACCATGACTGTGGGAAGGAGCTGGGCAGCCAGAGAGCAAAGGACACCTGATGAGGGAAGTATAGAAACTGGGTTCTGAGGAAGAATGTTTGAGGGAGTTGGGTATGCTTAGCCTGGAGAAGTGAAGACTGAGAGATGATTGACAGCCATCTTCAACTAGGGCTGTCATATGGAATGTAGCAGCTGCAGAGAGTAGGACCCAAACCAATGAATTCAAAGCACAAGAAAAGAGATACTGAATGAACGCTAGGAAGAACTTTCTGATGGTAAGAGCTATTTGACGAATTATGTCGGAAGATGGTGGAATGTCCTTCCCTGGAGGTTTTTAAATAGAGATTGGATGGCCACCCGTCAGGCATTGTTTAACTGTGGTTCCTGCATTACAGGAGGCTAGACTAGTTGTCACCTGGGGTCCCTTCCAACTCTACACTTCTATGAATCTGTGAACGGTGCTCTATCAGAATTCCCAGTCATGGAGAGAGCTTTAGTCTTGCTCATTAGAACGTCTGAAAAGGACTAATACTACAAATGCATCATTCACACAGCAAGGTGCTGGAAAGTGATGGCAGAATTAATTGTGCAGCTAGTGCCACAGAAGTTTGAGATGGGAACAGACTGCTGGCTAAATTTCTAATGGTGATGATGATGATGACGATGATCCACTGCTATATCACTATCCATCAGCTTTCATCTGAGGCTCTTCAAGTTCACACATACACAACTATTCTTCAACAGAAATTTTGCCCAGCTAGAACGCCCAACTGCACAGTCATTTAATGAGAATATGAACTTCAGTGATGATGCCTAGAAAAATGCTATGAACTGAACCTTGGTTTTATTGATATGTCTGCACAGCTTTGTAATTAGGTGATAACTAATAAGTTGAGGAGTATACTCATTTAAGATCCTTTTTTACTTGGTGCCTGAGGGCAGAAAGCATCTGTACTAGAGAGGAAAGGAGATTTGAGGGGTTTCTTTACTAGTCCATTTTCATAATTGGAACATAAATGCAGTATATAAACAAACAAAAATATAGAACAAAGCTCTATTTGGCTGGCTCCCTGTCACTGCAGAGCAGCATGACAAAATAAAATGCAGCACATTTAAACCAAACACAAATCAGCATGAAGCAACAATATACAATCTCAAGTACAAAAGAGGTAATATAAAAAGGGAAAAAATACATTGTGATGTATCACAGTTAGCGGCTTCCTCTTTTTGTGAGCTTCCGCTCAGGAGCAAAGCCGCAGACAAAACAAAGGTTTACGATTCCAGGTTTGAACATGGAATGTGTTGCATTAAACAGACATAGAAAGACATTGGAAATTACGTCAGCGCAAGTGTAAAACACAACAGCTCCTCTCTAACTTCCGTTGCTAATCTAATCTGACTGCGCAGCAGCCAGAACTGTGTGTGGCCAGATAATCACTGAGTACAGGCCAGCTGTTTGGGTGGAGCCAGAGAAGTTCAGCCATTTTCAGAAGTGCTTTTTCCTGCCATCTGAATACTCTTTATCAGCACCAGAATATCTCATATCTAACTAAAATTTGAGAGCTAAGGTTTTAACATGATTTGTTCATTTATTGATGTTGTCAGTCACCTCACACAAGGCAGTCTCCAGGTGACTTACAATCAAGTTTAGAAACATAGAAAATTATTTTAAATGACAATGAAAATGTTATAAATCTGTGCCTAAAGCATGAAAACACCAGCCTTCATGGGGTGCGGGCTGAAGAAGTCACAACAACATTCTTGATGGGGAAATTTTCCCCTTTAAAGGATCTTCTGAAAAACTCATCAATGTCTACTATCTAGATTAGCTGTTACAAGAAGTGAGTGGGGTAGAATACAAGCCAGTTCTCTCTCTTTTAAAAATAAAAAAATCCCCAGATGGGGGTATTGATTTAATATGGACAAGTATTGGACTTGTCCTAATTACTAGGGATGGTTGCGTCGTACGGATAACTTGATGTATGGAATCATGATTTACTTTAAGCAGTTACACAAGGCGCTGATAGTAAGACGCAAGGGATATAATCCTATCTCAATTTTCCTGGAAGCAAGCTCCACTGAATTCAATAGGCCTTACTTCTGAGTGGACATGTTTAGGATTGTGCTATTGGTCACTGTGATGTTTGCCTATCAGGTAAATTGCTGAGCATGCTTCACTAGAAGTAAGCCACAGCTTTATCTATATAGGGAAGGGCCATAGCTCAGAGGAAGGTCAATCCTTTGCATCTCTGGGTGAGACCTTGAAAGGCTCCCTGTCTGAAATCCTGGAGAGCTGCTACTAGTCAGTGTAGACATCACTGATCTAGATGGACCAGGTGTAAGGCAGCTGCCTACGGTCCTGTCTTCCATTTCAGTGGATGCAGTGGTCTGTTCTTAGTATTATGTGATGGACAGGTGACAAATATCTCAGGGTAATTGTGGTAGCGAGGTTAATGCATCCCATACCATAACCACACTATTCTTTCAACTTAAATCCTACTTTATAAGTGCCAGTTCATGGACACGAGCTATCAAAATCACATTATTCCCACTTCAATGCTTGACAACTTGCACCCACAACCAGACAGTAGTTATTTCACTCACTGGAAGAATAAAATAATTGCAGCGTGGTGAGAAATGGCTTTTTATATGCCCTTCCTAATGATACATATGGTCATTTATACAAGGGCTTAATAGTATCAACATTTCCGCATTAAAAGAATCACCTGCTAACTGCACAAATTGGTAATCATTTGTGAAACTGTGCATGAATGGAAGACACATGAGGCAAAGGACAAAGAACCAAGAGAAGCAAGTTGATGTGACAATTTTCCAAAGGCCTTGGTTTATTTTCACATACCTGCTTTGGATTGCAAAGTAGCAATAGCTATAAAAAGCCCTAAATAAATAAATTGGGTTAAAGAAGGTGTTTGGTTTCTAAAAGTCAACAAGAACACCCAAGGGACTGGTCAGGCTGGGTTTTTTGCTTGCTTTATTACCTACCAGATGGAGTGGCAAATGTGCGACATACGGCAAAAGCTATCTTATATGCCAGTTTGTTTAAACAGATTGCCTTCATCATTTGACCACTGCTAGAAAGGCAATTGAAAACCACAGGCTTCAGGCATTTACATAATGAATATTTTAAAAATGTAAATATGGAGCATTTCTCACCCTTCAAATGCACTGTCAAAACTTACCTTTGAACAGAAGTGCACATACAAACACACAAGCAAAACACAGTTGACAACACAAGCTGGAACTCTTTAAAAGATGTGCGTTGTCAAACAGCCAATATCTGAGCTTATGAATCACTTTTGCACCTTGTACTGCCCGTGCTTTTTATGCTTGAACTGAACACTGATCAAATCAGCACGGAAAAGCAGCACGTTACCCCTAACACATGCCCATGCCCAATAGCTAGCAAAGCATTTTTCAGTTCCCAGTACTGTGTAGTGTTGTTGGAAACATGTTTAATTGGGCTTTTGACCAATTGTTGCATTGCAATTTTCTTTGTGGGACAAGTACAAATAGATCTTTGCTGTTGCCTATGGTAAAACTATATCAGAGGCTCTTTTGTGAATTGGTGCATACTCGGAATTTGCATGCATAGCTTCCATAGCAGAGACACTGAGACAACATGCAGCTGCTCAAATATTTGGAGAATCTGGCTGCAAACAACCACATTATGCCAAGCTGTGAGAAGGAATGTGCAATTACTGTGTACTAATATGGCTAATAACACAGGGAGGAGGATATTATTAATGTAATTGGCGCTGCCTTGCAATCTGACCATTTCTCATTTGCCTTCCCTCATCTCATTTGTGCTTTTCATTCCCACCACCTCACATGCAAATCTTTTCACACACGGTCAGAAAACAGGTAGGCCAAGCACATAGAGGAGGAAGGAAAAATCACACTGGCTTTTCCTTCTCCTAATCTCAGGGTGCTCATCATGCGCACAGTCTACATGCCTACAGACTGTATATTGCCTCTGAATACCAGTTGCTTGGAATTGCAAAAGGGAAGAGCACTGTTGCATTCATGCTCTGTTTCTGGGCTTCCCATAGGAATCTGGTTGGCCACTATGAGAACATAATGTTGGGCTCCATCTGCACTGTACATTTAAAGCAGTATCATATAATTTTTAACATTTGTGGCTTCCTCCAAAAAATCATGGGAACTATAGTTTGGTAAGGGTGCTGGAGACACCTATTCCCTTCCCAGTGCAAAATTTCCAAAGTTCCCTTGGAAGAGGGCTTGGTTGGTTAATGCAAGACAAGGCAACTTATCAGCACCCTGGAGAGCTCACAGCGGACAATGCTAGTTGCTTCAGCGGTGTGTTGGTACCTTCTGAAGGCTGGCTACCCTCAACCTTCTATTAGCCCCATCAAATGAGTGATCTTCTTTTAAAGGGCAATTACACTATTCTGTAATTACTGGCCTGTATGGCAGGAAGGGATGAATTGGAAAGGTGTCCTCTGAACTGGGAGAGTCTGGTCTCAACTGTCCAGGAGCTGAATATGGTGCGGGGAGCAATGACTTCCCACAAGATGCCACCTTTCTCCTCTGAACTGGCCAGAGAACATGACAGTTGTGTTGCATATTGTAAGAGACTTTTAGGCCACAGCTATAATATATATTCCCCAATGGATAGTGATTGATGGGGTTAAGGAGAAGCTATTAATAAGCTCTGTGGGGAGCTTTTAACTGCTGCAGCCTAATGCCCTGCACTTGTAGAGTTTGACAGGAGGAAAGATTCAGCTTTACTAGAGGCCTATAGTAATTCTCCTTTGATGCACATCTTTTAGTGATGTTAACAGCAGTTATACATTTGCATCAAGCAAGTAGCATATTCAGAACCCTTAGGGACTTTCAAAGGTTAGCGAGGCTCTAAGCTATGTAGAATTCTCACTGAGATTATTTTCGGCTACGCACAATACCATCTTGTGACAGTCAGATGTATTTTAATTTTACTGGACTGAAGAAAGGTACTTGTATAATTTCTCCAAAGCACCATTAAGCCATGAATGCAGCCAATTAAGATACTTACGACCTACAGAAGCATGGCGTGTTATTTTCTTTTGCATTTTCTGTTTCAGGGTTATAGGATTACAACTGGGATGCTTCATTTAATGTGACTCCAATCAATCCTTTCTACTAATGTTCCAAAAGTGGAATTTAATGCCATCTTCGTGTTCTAGGAAGCATAATGTGCAAAGAAAGTTGGAAGTGGCAAGAACTCACTTCTGAAGCATTTTTTTTTTTTACCTTGCAATATGTCTTGGTTAAACACACCTTCAGAAATGTGGTTTGAAGAGAAATACTGGTAAGCATCTACACAAACCACAGGGGTAAGCATTCTTCATGAATCTATAGCCAATTTCTCATTGAAGTAGTAAACCTGAATCTGGGCTCTCAAAGGACAATGCTAGAGTAGAAACCTGCCTGACAAGATAGTTTTCTGTGTGAATGGATTTCACAGAATCATAGAATTGTAGAGTTGGAAGGGGTACGAAAGGTTCAACCCCCTGCAATGCAGGAGTCTCAATTAATGCATACATGACATATGGCTATCCTATGTTCTGCTTATAAACCTCCAGTGAATTAGAGTTCACCATCTCTGCAGAGAATAAGGTTTGGAGGAGCTTCTGCTTGTAGTTTGAGGTAGTCTAGACCAGACAAAGGTTTAACATGTGCATGAGAACTAGGCCTAGGTCACACTAGGAAGCTGTAAATAGAGGTGCCTCAGAGAATGGAAGACAGCTCTGTCTAAAGATCTCTGGCTTTGCCCGTATCAATAGAAGGTTTAAAAGATGTAATTCCTGTGACTGATGCTACTCAGCATCTTCATTTATGAACCAGCTAACAGGATGCCTTCAGATGTGTATATGCTATGCACTGGGGAGGAACTGCAAAATCCTTGGGGGTCTAGCTTAAGGCAGCCTTCCCCAGCTGGGAGCCCTCCAAAGGTTGTGGATTACAACTTCCATAAGAACATCCAATGGACAGGGATGGTGAGATTTGTAGTCTGATAACTATGTTTTTTATGCTGTGCGCCACCCTGAGATCTATAGCTATAGAGTGGTATTAAAATTAAATTAACAACAACATCTGCAGGTCAACAGCCTGGGATTGGCTGACTTAGCTATTCAAAGTGATGCTAATTTAAAATGCATACTCTGACAGCCAATGCAATTTAAGATGTCAAGTTTAAGATGCAAATTTAATTACATATTTTCATGCATATTTTGTTTTTAAAAAGATCCTAATTAACGCAAAAACAGGATGGGATGGACTTACACATGGAAAAGTGACACAGACTGGAAATAAACTAGAAATAGACTAATTTGCCCTTCCCTAACTTGAACGCAAAGTAAACTAAAGAGATTTGGAAACCTTATCTGCAAACACCACATTTCCTTGCATCCTAGATACATTTAGATATTGATTTTCCAGCTATGTACATTTTTCAGTCATTTTTTTTTCTAAATTACATTTCAGAATGTCAAATCTCACCACATTGACCTGGTTCACATATAACCTTAAGCCATGGTTAACCTTGGTCATAGTTAATTAAGGTTAACCATAGTTAAATATGAAGCATCTGGAAATAGATCACTTCACATCTTGGTATATTACATCTCCCATTAAAGGAGACACAAGCCAGGAAGAACTGCTCTTCGCTTGTGTCTGTAGCATTTGGGTAGTGAAGACTCCTTAAGGAAGAGACCCAATTTGCACCAAATGCTAAGCTATAGTTAACATTAAGGTTTATAAACTATCTACAGTGGTACCTCAGGTTAAGAACTTAATTTGTTCTGGAGGTCCGTTCTTAACCTGAAACTGTTCTTAACCTGAGGTACCACTTTAGCTAATGGGGTCTTCCGCTGCTGCCGCATGGCTGGCGCACAATTTCATCCTGAAGCAAAGTTCTTAACCCAAGGTACTATTTCTGGGTTAGCAGACTCTTTAACCTGAAGCATCTGTAACCTGAAGTACCACTGTACAAACATTTATTAACAAGCAACCTTTAATTCTAATTAATAAATTATAGTTAAACTGCTGTGCTGGGTTCACACATAACCATAGTTTAAAAAACCATCTTTTGGGGTTATGTATGAACCAGGCCATTGCATAAGCAGAAGATCAGAAATGCTGATTGTTTGTCATCCCAATTAATATAGTTATATAGCATTTCCAGAATAAAATATGAAATTTGAATGCAATACCAAATGATACAAATAGAATAAAAAAGAATGGAGAGCCATTTCTAAGCCTTAATTTACAGACTCCAAACCCAATACTTAAAAAAAAAAAAAAAATTGTTACAGTGCTTAAAGGTTGTCTTTGTGCAATCGATGCATTTGAAGCTACATAAGCAGCCAGGTCTCCTCTAAGACATGCATCACATAAGGAAGGGAGATGTTATACAACGCTTGATGGGTTCATGAAAATGGAAATGCCTAAACATGGTAGCACTGGTCAGGAGTAGTAATGGCCCCTACTTCTAGACCCTTGTGCTGCACTGGTTTAATTAAATAGGTGAACAATTTAGCACTGTTACTTCCCCCCTCTCCTTCTTTCCTCTCCCTTGGGTTATACGTATCAAGCATCTATGTTGTTGGGAGCCAGTAGCCCTCCAGATGTTGTTGGGCTACAGATACCACGATCTCTGTCCACTGGCCATCCTGGATTGGCTGATGAGAGTTGGAATCCAGCAACATCTTGAAGTCCACAATATCTCCACCCCCTGGTGTAGGGACTGGTACATTTGGATATGTGCACCTGTCCTGGACTTTACATGCACACATCTCTAGTTCCTGCACTGTCAAGCTCTTTAGGAGCAACAACATCACACCAGCACAGCTTTCTATTACAGGAGAGGATTTGGCAAGTAGTTTCCTGCCGTATGGATGGGCTATTGTTTCAGAGCTGGGATTTTGTCATGGATTAAATAGACAGTGACTCCATCTAAGCCTTTATTTACGTAATAACAATGAAATCCAGTAAGAGATTGATCTGGAAGATGAAGGAAAAGTTATCATAATAGCATGAAAAGCTCCAGTGTGCTAAGTAGTGCATTTCTTCAAGTGTGTGAGACTACAATGACCTGCCGTGGCAGAGCTATCACTACAAAAGAAGCTATTATGGTGACTCGGCAATCTATATTGTCCATAGGAACAATGTTAGCAGTAATGATACTAATTCTGAAACATGCTGTTTTGTATCATTAGCTTCAGAATGCTGTTTATTTCACTAGACCCAGTGTAGCATAGAACATGATTTTTTCTAAGTACCTTTCCCTAGCTTTCTGTGACAGATATATTTGTTCTGGCCAACAACACTGAGGATAGTCAGCGTTATGGGGGGGGGGGGGGAGGTTCTTCCACCTTACAGAGAAAACAATGGGTTGAACAGAAGCTTCCCATGGGAAATAAAAAAAATGGATTGCTCATATCCTTCCAATGTTATGTTAGTGTATTTCAAACTTCTGGAATGCTACGAGTCCTGTTTGTATGCATAATAATTTAAGCAGAAGTCACAAATCCTTTTAATTGAAAAGAAAAAAGTGGGTATGATAGAAATAATAAATAAATCTTAGAAAAACATTTATAATATCCAGTGGTTCTGCTCGGGCCGGAATACCAGGCATAGGGCCCAATAATACTAAATGACAGCATCATAAGGGGCAGGCGGTACATCTGATTTTCTTTGTAAGAATGCGTTGCTGCATTTGGAACAGTCATACCCACATGGTTCCAGAGGCACTTTGAGGTACTAAAGAGACAGGCACAACTGTTTGGACCATTGCTTGATGTATTTTTCTTTTTATTTTAAGAAAGATGCTGCAATAGAGACGGCCAATATTTGGTAAGGAGGAGGGGAAGAGTAGGGAGAGATGGAGGATAAGGAATGGCCCAGCCAGGCAGGCAGCAGAGAAAGGACCCTTCTATTTTTATAATCTTTCTTAATAACATTTTATATGGGTTTGGGGGAGTGCTGGAGACCTCATGCCAACAACCTCTGTATTGGGTTTCAAAGAAAGGTTAGAAAAAATGGGAGGGGTCTCTTCCTCTTAGGGTTGGGGGAGAAATTCAATTCACTTTGCATTTAAAGATGACTCCACCTAATTCCACCTGAAACACAGTCATCCTTCAAAAGCTGGAGAACTTCATTGCAAAATGTGGACATGTGCAAATTTTGCAGGATAACAGTGGTTTTGATCTATAAAGCCTTAAATGGCTCAGGACCACAATACCTGAAGGACCGCCTCTCCCCATATAAACCATGTTGGACTTTGACCCTTCTTTGTGTGCCTCCTCCACTGAAGGGTGGCAACATGAGAATGGACCTTCTTTGTAGTGGCTCCCCATTTGTAGAATGCTCCGGCCAGTGGCGTAGCGTGGGTTGTCAGCACCTGGGGCAAGGCAAGTAATTTGTGCCCCCTAACCCGTGGATTTGCGCCCCCTAACCCTAACCCCCAGATGTTGTGCCCGGTGCGGCCGGCCCCCCCTGCACCCCCACGCTACGCCACTGGCTCCGGCAGCTTCATTATACAGTGGACCCTCCGGATACGAATTAAATTAAAGATAAACAGTGGGGGGGGGGTCTGTTCCAGGGGTCCGTCTGCAACCTGAAAAGTCCGTAGGCAGAGGTACCACTTCTGCACATGTGACCGCGGCAAAACCTGGAAGTATACATTTCTGGGTTTGCTGCGTTCGTAACCCAAAAGTTACGCATCCAGATCAGTACGTAACTAGAGGGTCTCTTCTTCAGCCAGGCCTTTGACTCACTGATATTCTACAGCCTTTTAATATGTGTCTGTGGGAAGGGAAGGTGTTATTGCTTTGTTGTTTTGTTTTACTAGTTTATTTACTAGTTTTTATCTTGTATTTTATTCTGTGAAACGCCCTGAGATCTTATGATGAAGGGCTGTATATAAATCTAATAAAAACTAAAAAAATAACACCAGATAGCTCTTAACATAGGAGCCAACTCCTAAGGACAGCGGGGGCTTCGGCCCTCCACAATAAAATATTTGAGGGGGCTGGGCCCCACCAAGTTGATGGGCATTGTCACTCTAATGGTGTGTGTGCGCCCCCGCATATTTTATTCAAGTTGTCACCCCCCTGGCTCTTAAACTATACTGGTTTTAGAATGTGAGAATCTTGCTCTCATCTCTCACTAAAATGGCATTCCTGGTTAAGCTGCTTTTCATAGAATGACCTAATTTGAAGTCTTTCTTCGTTGAGAAAGAATCGTTGAAGTTCTTTAGAGGGGGGCGGGACTCCTTCTTCTTTCCAAAGATTAATATGTAAGAGAGGTACTTTATCAAAGCAAGTTCTGAGTACTTCCTGTTTGTTTTCCATTTTTAAAAAATATTAATTCCCATTCCTCCAAAACACTGGCATTTTTTGAAAGGGCTTACTGTCTTTCCCCTTGAGTAACTCCAGTTTTAAAAGATTTGCCTGACAAGTCTGTTAGTGCTTTGGGAGCGAGTGAATGTTCCTGTGTAAAACTCCCGCAGATCTGAGACTTCTGCAAAGGACAAACCCTGCTGTTCATTTATTACTCCAATGAAACAAAAATTAATAAAGGGAGGAAAAGTAATTTAGAGTTATGATGGGTCAATTTTATTCCCTAGTATATTAACTTGTTAAGACTTGTTAGGCCTTACTGAAGATAGGCAAGAACTTTGATTTAAACGATGAAGGAGCAGAGTTATTGCTTGTCCATTGTGCCAAAAATCCTAGCGCCATATGGATTCTCATTAAGAGTGCTATGTCAAAAGTAAATTCTAGAAGTAAAGCCAATTCCACAGAGATATTTATGAACTAGACCTGATTGCATACCAATCTGTAATCAAGATCTGACAATGATAAGGCATATGATATCACCAAGGGTAAGGAAGAAATGTGATTTTGTTTCCATTTTAATGAGAAACTATCAAATTCACACTTCTCAACCTAAGGTGCAAATGAAAACACAGGTGCATTTCAAAATTTGATCCAGAAATCAAGAGACTGGTATTTGTGGCAAGAAATGGACCAGGAAAATGGGAAAGGGGTGAGCTCCTGTTGCTCGGTCCCTGCTCCTGCCAACCTAGCAGTTCAAAAGCATGAACTGCAAGTAGATAAATAGGTACCACTCTGGCGGGAAGGTAAATGGCATTTCTGTGCGCTGCTCTGGTTCACCAGAAGTGGCTTAGTCATGCTGGCCACATGACCTGGAAGCTGTATGCTGGCTCCTTCGGCCAGTAAAGTGAGATGAGCGCCGCACCCCCAGAGTCGTCTGGGACTGGACTTATGGTCAAGGGTCCCTTTACCTTTACCTACTCTCTCCTACTACTCTTGCAGCTGCTGAGCTGCTCACCATAATGCAAGTCAGCTCCAGCAGCTGAGAGCAGCCATAGTCTTATGACCTCTGCCCCTGCAGCTACATCTCTTGGCTGCAGCAGCAGCTACAAAGCAGAGACAGCTGCTGCTACAACTGGTTTTAACCGCCTTAACCCTACCCTCCAACATTCCTCAGATGAGAATAGGGACATCTCTCACTCCCCACAACTGACCCACCTTGCCCCCCCTTGCCCCCTGCTGAGCATTTTCTATCAGAAGGAGGGTGGATGCTGCCACTACCACACCAATGGGACACAACACACACGCCCCCCCTCCACACTGTCCAGAGAAAACCCCTTAATCCCAGTTTTGTTTTATTTTAGTCTTTGGTAGATTTACAGAAAGAAAAACACAAGCCAATAAATAAATGTTAGAAAGGGGCAAAATTAGATGCAGCTGCACAAAGCATTTAAAAACAAAAAAAAAACCTTAAGACTCATTGCTCATTGCTCTCTGCTCTGCTCCCCCTTTCTTTCTGCCCAGGGCAGCCCTGCCCTCTGCCTGCCCCTCAGAGCCAGCGCTGGGCCTTGGTAGTGGCAGCCTCTCCTCCTTGTGTACAACACCTTCCACAGATAAATAGAATGAAATAGAATTTTAGCTGTAAGCTGCCTTGAGTGTCTGTCAGGGAAAAAGGTAGGCTATACTGAAAGCCAGGGTGGTGTAGTGGTTAAGAGCGGTGGACTCGTAATTGGTGACCTGGGTTCGATTCCCCGCTCCTCCACATGCAGCTGCTGGGTGACCTTGGGCTAGTCACACGTCTCTGAAGTCTATCAGCCTCACTCACCTCACAGAGTGTTTGTTGTGGGGAAGGAAGGGAGAGGAGATTGTTAGCTGCTTTGAGACTCCTTAGGGTAGTGATAAAGTGGGATATCAAATCCAAACTCTTCTACTAATACTAATACTAATAGAAACTGTGAGAATACTTCTGAGTAAAAAGGCTTTGGATTGCAGTGTAAGGCTGCCCAGTCTTTACCTAGTTACCTGTGAGTAAGCTCCACTGAATACAGTGGAACTTACTTCTGAGCAGACAGTGTAAGTCTCTATTTACAACGAAGTATTCAACACGCCCTGTGTTTCCTAAGAAATGGCTGGCTGCTGAAGCATTGCAATTAAAGAATTTAACGTGGATTGGTGACCTTTTCCTACAAAACTATAGAGAGGGCTTCGTATGCTGGTGTCACCATTTGCTTCTTATGGTGCATGCATTCTATTTTCAGGTTAAACAAGACTCAATTTTTGCACACACACACACACACACACACACTCCACTTTTAATTGTTCTCCGAGACGTGGAGGGGAGGAAAAAGGAAAAGCAGGACATTTCCGGGATCAAATCAGAAACCGGGACAGCTTCTGTAATTAAGGGACTGTCCCTGGAAAATAGAGACACTTAGATGGTATGGGAACTCAATCCTATTAAGTTCAGTAGCACCTACTCCCAAGCAAGTTTTGACTGGATTCCAGCTGAAATGTACATGTGAGTTAAGTGAAAAAGGGGTTTTAGCCAACCATGTTCTGCTGATTTCTTTCCCTTTCCCTCACGGTTTGATTCCTGCCACTTTGGTGAAGGAGGGCTGTAAAGAGTTAGGCAAGTGGTTACTTAACACAATTTGTGTACCCATTCTATTTATTTCATTTATTTATTTTTTCCTATTATGTAGTTAGGAAAGGCCAAGCATGAAATTGGAGCCGCAAAGCGAGTCAGAATTTATTGATATGAATCTGCGGCTGAGGGCTCAATAGGTGTGCAGCAAAGCAGGAAGGGTAAAGGGGCTGAATAATTCATTGAACCTTTAAGCATCAACAAATACCACTTACAGTGAGGAATACCTACTTCACAACAGTGGATGTGAAGTGTGCACATAAAAGAGAATCGATGTTTCATGGACATGTTAGAGGAGAACATTACAATAAACACGGCCCTGGTGATTTTCTGGTAATTCTTGAAGGAAAACACAATACGCAAGTTATTTACCGAAAGGAATGGGGATTTCGCTTTTATTTAGCATTTAGTATTCTGTCTCCAAAGCAGCAAATCTAACACGGCAAACTCTAAAGGGAACTTGAGAGTCTGATGAAAAAATAATGCGATAAAAAAGAGGAAGGGGGGGGGGGAGTCCGTGGAATCAAATAGCTGCAGTAAGGCGGTAGTAATATTAATAGGAATTTATATTTGGTTACACAATCTTGCAAGCTGATGTGTATTGTAGCCAGAGAACACAGAAGAGAGTCAATCTCCCTTCAGAGCACAGATGCTAAATTTCAAAAGCAAACTCCTTTGGGGCAGAAATTTGTCATGCTTTCTGCTCATCCTAAAAGGTGTTTTGTAAAGCAATATGTGAAGTTTAAGTGAAATTGGTACAGTTCTTACTGAGTTGTTCCAAAAGTGTGATAAAAATATACTTTAAAAGTCTTTTATTTTACACATGTCTCATGAGGAGATGGGAATGCTGGGGGGGGGGGGATCAGTGCAGGTTTGAATGGTTTAGTGTGGCATCTTGTTTCAAAATTGTGTCCAGTTCTATCTGAACATAAGAATATCTGCTCCTTGAACTCAGGAACAATTGTCCAAAATTTGATTATGATATATTAAGAGGTGTCCAAATGCACAGATAATGAACCAGCATACAAAATAAATAGCGGGTTACTTTAGAGGTTTATTATTATTAAGCAGCGGGTAGATCTTTGTACATAAAATAGATAGCAAGCAGGAATAGAATTCTTGTGTTAGGTTTTCCCTGAATGATCTACCAGCTTCTGAATAGGCATAGATTTCCCCGTAGAAATGTTACTTGGAAGGAGAGCATTAAAATGCCGAAGAACCATAGCAGTGGCAAAGTCCCTGACGGAGAAAGGAACAATGAATTTTTGAAGAATGCCTGATATGTTTTTTAAAAAAATGATATTTGGCCGGGTGTGTGTGTGGAGAGAGGCTAATATTAACGCTTTTTATTCTGATAGCAACAGCTTGAACTTTTCACTTGGAGGATGCTCTTTCAATTTCACATTACCTAACACAATGTAGTGAGGACAAAAAAGAAGCGTCTGGAGTTCATTCTGGCTCCACTGTTTTAGATACGCCTGCTAAAATCCCATTATTAGTTAAGCTCACACCTTAATTTTAATGTCCTCTTTCCACTGTGTGTTTTGAATGCCAACAAGGGTGTTAATCAAAACAATCTGTTGAATCTGAAGCATTTAAAATTGCTTTGCATTTTGGATACTTCTACATAACTCCTAGAAACCTCAAATCTTCAACACCTATTCTCTCACATTAACTGCAGTTTTCCTTTGAGACTTAACTTGGGGCAAGCTTTCCTACTCAGACACCCCCTGTGCCTTCCTTTAATGAGTCACTGAAACTTACTTTTACTGAGTTTCTTCAGGGAATGTAACAATATAGTTCTCTTCTAGGTGTCAAGTAAGAGAGATGATAAAAAAAAAATCACAGAAAGGTAGGTTCTCAACAGAATTGTACGGAACAAAATTGCATAAGTTGATGCCGAATATTGAAAAGTCAGGAGTTTAGCTGGTTTTAGTTGTATGTCTAAGCCATGTAGGCATCCTTGCACAATAAGGACTATCAGCAAACATAGGGGAACCCTTGAGAAAGAAGCTTTCTTCCAAAAAACAGCATGCCCAGTGGGCTCAAAATACTAGCTGATGCTTTTTGAGGGAAACATAAAACAGGGGAACAGGGGATGGAATAGAATGTTTAGAGTCCTGAACAGGGTGCAATCCACACAGCAACATTTTTTCACCAATCCAAATAATGGTGTGCAACTTGTGCTAAAAGAGAAAAAAAAATCTTTGGCAAGGTAGTTGGCACTCAACACCAAGAAAAGCTTGATATAATATTTGCATAATTTATTCTGTTGCTAGCGGCTTTGGGAAGTGACAGCTTTGGATTCTGGAAATGTTATTTAACCACCCCCTTTATTTCTGCTTCTGTGGTCTGCCTTTGCAACCGCAAGGGCTACAAGCTTTTCTTTCTTTCTTTCTTTCTTTCTTTCTTTCTTTCTTTCTTTCTTTCTAAAGAATTAAAGCTGAAATTCCAAGCAAACTAATTGCATCTACTTGTTTGCCCTTTTAACTCATGTAACTATCAAGAAGGGTTCATCCATAATTTGGAATGGTCAGAGACCAATATCCTAGATTGGTGGGGGGACCCCAGTCACTCAGGAGGATTTTGCCACTCATCTACTATGGATCCACCATGATGATCCAAAACCTTCATCTAAGTGAAGAGCATAATGACCAGCTTTCTACTGGAATAAAATGTATAACTGAAGCCTGAGTAATCTAACTTGCAGTACCTCCACAAGAAGAATCCTTCTCAACTGGTCATAGCCCTCTTTAGGATGTATTTTCAGGTGTCAATTGAACAGGTAGGGTGGGATGCAGGGACAAGCACACAAGCTCTACCCCCATCCCCTGTCACACGGGGTTTCAAAAGATCCTGCACGGGTTTTCAAAAGAAACTGCAAGGCAATTGAAACAGCATCAGAGGAGGGCAGTGCCACTGTCCCCACTCAGGGATGGATTAACACCTGAAGGTGGCTAGAGCCACAGTCCTTTCCCAAATTGAAATATAGCCCATATTATATTGGATATGCCTTACACTTGCACACACACACACACACACACACACACACACGGAAAAGCCAATGACATACACAATGTCAAGATTTCCAGCCCGTCTATTCTCGCCACACATCATCAACACCAGCTGTAGCCCAATTAAGCTCACCAGTGCACATCTGTTCACAGGAATGACTAACAAAAGTACAGTTCCCTTTAGGGCTTTTTAAAAAATATGAGAGGATTCCCCCACACACACACACCTTTGAACATACAGGCTAAACAATGTAACTGTAGAAAAAGAATTTAGATCCAGTCATTGCGGGGGGTGGGGGAGAGAGACAATCAACACAAGTGGGAGCCTAATTAAACAGAACAGGTTTCAGGCATGTATTGTGCAGAATGCAGGGCAGAATCATAGATTTTGAGAGCTGCAAGCATGCTTGCATGTTACATGCATAAATTAAGGTATCTGAAAGGGCATTGGATGGTAAGACCTGATTTTCTCTCACACTCTCTTTTTCTGACAGCTCTTTTATAAAACCCACATCTTTAAAATTTAGCAAAGTTGATCTGCAGTAAGACTATGATTATCAAACGTATTCCAATGTAGATTGCAAAAATCATGAAGAACACTATTCTGAAATTGTGCTTTGATCCAAAATCCATCTGATTTGATTTGACAAGGCACAATACTGAACAGAAGATTCATCAGAATCTGCCAGGGCTATGCTATTGCCCACTTATACAAAACATGCACAGGTGCTTCCCAGGCCACTGCAATCTAGTAAGAAGTGGACATTCAGAAGCAAAATCCTACTCCAGGGAGGAGGAACCTGTGACTGTCTTGATGTTATTGGATTCCATGTATTGCCAGTTCCAGACAGCAAAGTCATTAGCAGTGGCAATAGCACAGGTTCACCCACTCCAAACCCAAACACGATTTCATTGTTGCTGCTGCTCCAGAAGCAGCAACTCCTTGGGAAGCCTGGTCACTATTTTTCATCCTCCAAAATACATGGGCACAAAGCATCATTCTAGGGCCTTGTGTGTGTCAAATTGCAGGCACATTTTTAAAAAATGTGGAACGTTATGAGAAAATTCTATAAAGTGGCCATTTTTCTGATAGGTGAGCGAGAAGAAAAAGTTCAAAAATGTTCTCAGGAAAACATCTCTGAGAAATATTTGGCTCAGTGATACAGTAAATAGTGGAAAGGATACAATTTGTACGCATGTTGGGTCATAGGTGCTGCTGCTGGAATAAGTAAATTAATTATCTTCCCCAGCCTCATAAACCAGCTCATTGAGTTTTCTTGCAAGCTTGGGTAGGAGGAAAAATGATCCCCTTTGGGACTAAGCTTTGACAAACGTGGAACTAAGCTTTGAAAAACATGTGACTAAATTCCAAAGGGAATGGTTGAGAACAGCCCTCCCCCCTTCTGCCCTGCTGTCATTCTCACTGTTCAGCAATGCAACTTTCTGAAAGATCTACAGATGTGTTTTAATATGGAGGAATAAATGGAAGCAGAGATGAAAGAAAGTTTGGGGGAATCAACTATCAGAGGGGAAATGGCAAAGTACTATTTATCAGCACCAGTGACTCGCCACATGGGTCAACGCGAAAGAGAACTTCTCTAACAGGCCATCTGGATGGTGCCTTGCGCCTGACAAAACGATAAGTAAAATTTCTAAAAATTGAGGTGTGGTAAGAAAAATCTGGTTTCAAATACAGCCGGCCGGCCATGACTTATTCCAGGCTACTCCATCCCATTTACCTTCTACCTGGTTTTCTATTTTTATTTTCTAACTCGCGTGCTTTTCTACTATGCAATGGCTACTATTTTATTTATTAAAAATATAAAGTAATTATAAGTCATCATTTTGCGCATAGTACTGCATGCCTATTTTATTGACATCTAGGCCCCATCTTAAATTTCACCTGATCCCTCTGTGTTGATGTATTTGTGATGTACTTGTTTAATGAATATAATATTACTGCTGTTCACGGCCATTATATTTCTCCTCTTAATATTAGTGATATATATTTGCAAATAAAAATAATCCACCCAGAGTGGCTCACAACAGCATTAAACAATATATAATCTAACGTATTAGAATTGTGGTGATATTAACAAGCCTTTAAATATCTAGACTCATTAAAACCATTAACAAACATCTATATAAATTATCACCCAATTGTATTATAATACAGAACCACTTTTGTTGAAACAAACATTTCTGAAAGAACAGTCTTAAGAGACATGTTTTTAAGACCTACTTAATCACTGGCAAGGAGGGGGCCATGGTGCATCTTAGTGAGGAAGGAGTTTCACAATCTGGGGGACATCACAAAACTGGTTGACCATGCCCACCAAAGAAATAACAACAACAACAGCCATGCTTTGAAATTCACATTTTTCTCTGAATTTTGCAATGCAGTTCTCCAGCCAAGCATTGTGTACGAAAACACATGTACAGTTGTACCTTGGTTGTCAAACGCCCTGGAACTTGGACGTTTTGGCTCCTGAACTCTGCAAACCTGGAAGTGATTGTTCCGGTTTTCAAATGTACTTTTGGAACCCAAACATCCAACAGGACTACTGCGGCTTCCGATTGGCTGCAGGAGCTTCCTGCAGCCAATCAGAAGCCACAATTTGGTTTTCAAACATTTTGGAAGTTGAATGGACTTCCGGAATGGATTCCGTTCGAATTCCAAGATATGACTGTATTACGACAAAGTCTCAATAAAAAGGCATATATTAGTGAAAATTCCATACTTGGGGAAATGTGTGTATTAGGCAAAATTAAAATATGTGTTTGTTATAAGAAACCCACCCTAAAATGTTGATGAATTTTCATGAGGCTGTATTTATTTTAATCAAACAGTGATGTGGAAATGTGCAGAACTTTGCTTAAGACTGAAAAACTAAGAAAAAGCACAAGTGACAGATTTACTCTTGCCTAATGAAGAGTCTTTGTTAACTTGAAAGCTAGCTCACGTCTTTATGACTCTTGTTGAGCCTAAGAAAGATATTGTCCTACTGTTAACTTTTGATATAAAATTGTTACACACGAAGGCTTGGGGCTGATTCAAGGCTCTGTTTATTTGCATCCTGCGGTGATTCAGTCATTGCTGCAGATAGAAATCGAAGGGGTTCTAAGGTTTGCTTTCTGAAGCCATTATCTGTTTACTGCTAATGGATAGCTTTTTCAAAGAAAGCTTTTACGTAGGGAGGAGAAGTTGGTTTAAAATGCAAGAAAGAATGGGATTAATTTTGTTGCTCATTGATCTCTTCCTCTCCACTCCCTTCTTGGTAGCATATTAACCTAATGAATTTATCTCTGAACATTATGTGGAGCCAATACACCCTCCATGAACAAAAGTAAATTCTCTCACTTAAGTAGTTTTCTGCTCTCTCTCCTGATTTATCAAATCTTGACAGCATGACTGAAAACAATATGAGCGTTGGTAGATGTTAGATGGGAAAAATGTGTATGGGCCACTGAGAATTTGTTGTAAGCATAATTTTTAACAGATGCAAACATTGGGCTATATAAATATTGAAGAACTGAAGAGAGATGGATGATAGGCATATCCCAACAAGCTCTTGCAGATCAGAAAACAAAAAATCAGCTTAAAAGTTGCAAAGAAAACACTCAAAGGGCAATTTTTCACAATGTATTTTCTTATACATGTGAGCAGTTACCACCATCCGTGTGAATACTTCTGCATTGTTGGTGCTTATCCAGGATATGTGTTTGCAAATGATGTAGCCTTGGCAGGGCACTCAAAGAAAGCTCTACAGAGATTCATCAACCATTTTGCCCATTTTGCATAGAGTTTGGCCTCACCATTAGCCCGATGAATACCAACATCTTGGGTCAGGATGTGCCAGCACTCCACATATCAGCATTTGTGAGCACACAATTGAGGTGGTAGACAATGTTGTTCACCTGGGCTCCACCATAACCAGCAACTTTTCCATTGATGCTGAGCATCCTCATAGGCTTGCCTTTCCAAAAGGGTATGGAGGAATGTGATACTAATAACCCTTGCTGGTACCTTTCCCGGGAAAATCAGAGGCTCACCATGTCAGGTTCCTATTGGAAGACCGGACAAACGCTAGAACTTTAGCAGTGGCAAAGTTTTTATCGGTGGTTGCAAGAACCAATGATCCCTATATTCTGAACAAAATGCTTCTTTAACCTGGAGGTAGGCTGTATGAATTGTGTATTGCTTTGTAACGATTTGTTGGGTCTCTGGACCATAATAAAGGTTGATGATGATGATGAATAACAAATACCAAGATGAAGGCTTGGCATGTTGAATGCACTACTTTATGGAAATGAGTTATGGGCAACTTAAATCCACCAAGAGTGATGCCTCAATGTCTTCCATATGCACCAAGAAGATTTTGGGCATCAAATGGCAGAACGGAGTCTTAAACATAGCTGTGCTCTCCCAAGCCCACATTCCTAGCATGTTCACAATTCTGTCTCTGTGATATCTCCATTGGCTTGCTGATGTCAACAGTATGGAAGATGGCAGGATCCCCAAGGATGTGCTTTACAGGGAGCTGGCTTCAGGAACCACTTTGTGTTATAAGGATGTCTGCAAATGTGACATCACAATATTGACTCCACTGTGTGGTAACCCCTTGCAGCAGATCCTGGAGACAGGTAGTATGGTCATGTATCCACAGCAGTGACCAGAGGAGAAATGACTGCTGGGAAGAGTGCAGAGAGACAAAAAGTCATGGTGCCTCTGCAACACTGAAACTAGACATCTTCATCTGCCCTAGCTGCAATAAAATGTGTTTCTCCCGTATTGGTCTCTACAGTCAACATCAGGCGCTGTTAACTCTCCAACGATTTGACCTTACCCCTAGTGGTGCACTCTTCCATTGTCCCTCAGTACAGACAGATGCCAACAAGAACTATGCCAAAGTTCAGACATAACAATAAACCATGGTGTATTTTTAAAAGACAGAGCTGCAAAGACACAAAGGAGTCAAGAGCTTCTGTGGCAAGGCTGAGAGCAGCCTTTTGACAAAGGAGCTTGAAGAGGGAAAGCAGCAAAAGGTTTAAAAATTCATATCCATCACCTAGGACTTTCTCCCCGAAAACTATTGTGTTGCTGCCTGTCAAAAAAGCAGGTCACTATGGCAGTAGGGAAAAGATAGGATTATGGGGCTAAAAACATTCGAAGCAAGTTTCACTTTTCCATTGGCGAATCACATCTACACTGACAAATTGAGATCTTAGCAGATTTAAACAAGCAGACATGCAACCCAAAATAAAAAGATTCCTTCCAGTAGCACCTTAGAGACCAACTAAGTTTGTTATTGGTATGAGCTTTTGTGTGCATACTCACTTCTTAGTATCTGAAGAAGTGTGCCTGTACTCGAAAGCTTATACCAATAACAAACTTACACAGGCATTAATAATAAATATGGGTAGAATGAATATTGGCAGCAATCATCCTGCACGCAAGGCCCAACCACAAATTTCAAACTGGATTATACTGCATTAACCCTCAGGCCAGGTTAACTGGTGCTGTGCACGCACACACCAAACATACACCCTTTAAACAAGTTCTCATAAACACTCTGGCAAAGGATGCATCCAAGTCAGCATAAATTGCACCTGAGTCCATTTTTTGCACAAGTTTGTAGATTCATCCTGCCGTGCTGATCATGAAATGTTGCCTCCCCAAAATTGTTCAGTCCAAAATTGTTTAGCAGGAAGACAGTGCACATGAATCTAATGTGATCCAAAGTGTGTGAGAAAGGAAATTAAGCAAGTATGAATTATTCCGGGTGGAATATAGCTGCAACCAAATATCATCAGAAATACGGAGGGTGTGTTTTGTTTTGCTTAAATAAAGACAACTCGTTTTCCCTACGGAATGCATGGGGATGGTGAAGAATGACTTCCCCCTGAGAAATCTCACAAGGCTAACAATTATCTTAACTGCTGCCTTCTTTGGGGAAAGCTTTTGCTGGAACACTTCCTAGCACTTAACGCATGTGTCTCTGTGGGTGAACGTAAGTTCGCCAGAGAGCCATCTTCTTCCGCTGTCCTTTTCCATGCTTACGCAGGAGGACTCCCTAACGGGGCCACCCATTTTGGCAGCGTGATAAATCAAGACTTCCATTTTAATCTACTGCCAAATGAAAAAGCAGTTCACAGTTAACTGCATTAAAAACACTTTACTCTCTACAAAGCCATCTCTCTGCTGCACCTGCAACTCATGAACTGTAGCTTTAGATCAATACAAAACCCAGCATTATTTAGTCGGGGAGGAACAGCAGCCTGCAATAATAATGCCAACAAAAGGCATCCCTCTGAGAAGTGTGAAAAGGAATGACACTGTTTTCAGGCTGGGCTGGGCTCTCTCAATTTTTCAAGGCTGTAGCAAGGCTGAGAGCAGCCTTTTGACAAAGGAGCTTGAAGAGGGAAAGCAGCAAAAGGTTTAAAAATTCATATCCAGCACCTAGGACTTTCTCCCCGAAAACTATTGTGTTGCTGCCTGTCAAAAAAGCAGGTCACCGTGGCAGTAGGGAAAAGATAGGATTATGGGGCTAAAAACATTCGAAGCAAGTTTCACTTTTCCATTGGCGAATCACATCTACACTGACAAATCGAGCAAACAAGCAAACATGCAACCCAAAATAAAAAGATTCCTTCCAGTAGCACCTTAGAGACCAACTAACTTTGTTACTGACATGAGCTTTAGTGTGCATACACACTTCTTTTGTTTCGACTACAGCAGACCAACATGGCTACCTACCTGTAAATGCAACCCAAAGGTATCGTTCAATGAGAATCCAGATTCAAGAGGATGCTTTGTTGGCACCATCTAATGCTAGAAGTACATGGTAGAGGAGACACTTGGCTGCAACAGGGAAGAGCATCCATGTGCTGTGTCTTCACTTCTCACAAGAGCGTAACTCCTTATCCTCTGCCTCAAACACGGCAATCCTTTGATGGGGAACTTCTTGAGGTTCTCCACACCCTGAGGTTCAGCCAGCTTTTACTGGGGACCAAGCCTTTGGCAGGACAGGCTCTTCCCAGTAGAACTGCCTGCCATTTAAGCATCAGCAGGGATCACTCCTGCCTTATTTTATTATATCCTAAGCAAAGAAATTCACATTGCAAAGGCCTGTCTGAATAACAGGCAGGTCTTTGTGATGTGGATTTCTTTTTACCAACCAGCATTACAGTATGCTATATACTGCCTTGATGTATTTTTATGGAAGTGCAGCCTATAATTATTCCAATAAATAAATAGCCCTGCTGGATCAGGTCGGTAGCTGGTCTAGTCCAGCATCCTATTCTCACAGTAGCCAACCAGATGCCTATGGGAAACCTGCAAGGTGGACCCGAGTGCAAAATCACCCTCCCCAGCTGCAATTCCCAGCAAATGGTATTCAGAGGCATATTGCCTCCGACAGTGAAGGTGAGGCACAGCTACTATGGCTACTAGTAGCCAATGATAGCCTTATCCTCCAGGAATTTGTCTAATCCTCTTTAAAGTCATCCAGGTTACTGACCAGGTTACTGTACAATATTATGGTATTGCAGCACAGAATGGTACTTTAGGTTAGCCAGTGTCAGGGCTGGTTCAGATGCAGGTCAGCACTCAAGACGCTGAGATGAGCAGAAAAGTTAGCTCTTTATTCCAGGAAGCAGCATACAAGGCAGCAATGCCTCTGAATAGGACTGGTCCCTATGAAACAGTTGCCAGGGCTGATGATCCACACCTCCTACTTCCCCCTAAGTCTCCTCCCCCTCAGCCAGTTGTTTCCCAAGCAGCCTTAAGCTATGTTAGGGAGTGGCCACCTGTGCTCTTTGTAAAGAGCTACTCGTAAAGCTCTCTGTGTCCTTGGAGACAAGGGGGAAGGGGAGCTTCCTACAGTAGGAATGACAAGATCCATGGGTGCTTCTGCAGCCTCTGTCTCTTCTTGCTCTTATGCCCATTGCTCTTCTTGCTCGCTAACACTTGTTGCCTCTTCAGCCTCCAACCACTCCTCCTCCTCTGACCTGTCCTCAGTGTCCCACCACCATTCCCCAGGCTCTGAGCCTTCCTCCTGTGGGTCTTCTCTAGGAAGTTCCCTGGCTAGAGCCTGCCAACATTTCTCATCATCCAGCCAGTCCCTGACACCCAGAGGGAGAACTCAACACAGGGTTTCTATTTTTTTGTTGCAGGCTGGCATCTTCAAAAACTTATAGTCACACCCAAAGCCCTCAAAATTTCATCATGTTAAGTTGAAAATCTTGAAAAGCACACTGAACGGATCTTTCCAATTAGCCCATCATCATCAACTTGATTGCCTGAGTCTATAGTCACACATCAGTTCGCATGGTTCATTTTGTCTCTTATTAAGACAGACAATTATCTAATAATGGGAGAAAACAAATTGAAGGTGTGAATTCACCCTTAAAGCACAGTCCTTTACATGATCAAAAAACACATTCTGATCGTAATTAGCTGGTATACAACTTTTGTATTTCTAGAAATGGCACATAATATCTACAAAGGAGGTTAGGATGTCCTTTCAAGTAGGACATGTCCATGAGACTAATCTTCAAATACACAAGATGTTAAGTGTCTTCCTTGTTTCAGTAGTTCCAAGTCATGTTTAACCTTAATCTGCCCCAACGAAAAGCATTTCCAAAGTTCACCCAAACCACACTGCCTTTGTAACCATTAAAGACATCAGATCAAAGCTCTTCTCCCCCCCACCCCCACCCCACACATCAGAAAAAAAAGAAAGGATTATTCAAACTTGAAAGAGCATGGCTTATCAGGATGAGAAAATACTTGCCAGCAGTGAGCCCAATATCATCTGACAGGAAGACTTTGTTGCCTTAAAACAAACTGAAAGTAGAGATTTGTAGATTGCTGAGCCTTGGAAGTCACTAGAGAGTGTAGTTCAGTTGCTTTTCATTTGGCCACAGTCAAGTTCTGCGTGGGAGGCAAAGAGATGTTCAAACAGCCTCTGGAGAAACCTTCATCAATGACAACCTCTGTGCCACTTTATTGTTTAAAGCTGCATTCAATAAACACTATACGGTTGTGCTTAGGTTTCATATTCATGGCCCAAATAGAATTTGCCAGTTGACCTAGGATTGCAGAGTAGGAGGACACATTGGGCTTGTTCATCAGTCAGAGGACTACAGGTCACTGTGATGTTGCACTTCCCCCATGCCTCCTAGGAAGATCATCACAGCCTGGACCCAGCCAACAGCCAGAGAAGGAGCAGATGCAGGAAGCTACTTTTCCATCTCTCTGCCAGAAAGAAAAAACTGCCTTAACTGCTAATTGCCCTCACATTGCAGAAGCACACCTGGTCATATCTATTAGCCAGAAAGCTAAGCCCATTGTGGGGTGTGTATGTGTGTAGGAAGTGGTTTGCTTGTTTTGTTTTTATATGATCCACAATAGCTATGTTCCATTAAGTATAATTTATTTAATTCACACAGAAATGAAAAAATGTATAGGTAGTAACGAAGGCTTAAAATGGAAAATGGCTAAATCTGTATTGCTGAAGAGTTGCTAACATCAGGGTTTTTCCCATGTTGTTTCTAAATAACTTAAGTTCTTGCAGAGTTAATGGTTAACTAATTGATTATCGTTTTTCCGGCAGCTAAATGTGAGTGCTGTAACCTTAGATCATGTGATGAAGGTATTAGGTTGCAAATCTCCATTTTGAAGAGCACATTGCCTTTGAGTCATTGTTTCCCAAACTCCATGGAGTAAGGATGTAAATGAAGCTGTCTTGAAGGGAGAGTAAACAGCCTAAGATGGCAAACAGGGGCTGGAATGCAGGCTGTGGAGAGGGAGAGAGAAATCTTTGCTTATAGGTCTGTTTGGATTATTTCATATTTTCCAAGATGCTGAGCCTGTGCTGGACAACACAAGACATTGTATGGATATTTTTGGATGTATCATTGATGCATATGTTTTGTTTTTAAAGAGTTCTGCCAGTAAAAGTTTGACTAATATTTTTACAGGCCTGGACAATGATTTATTTCCAAAATGAGTCAGTTCTTATGCTTCCAGTCTCTTCAAATTGTACAGTATTAATATCTGCAATATGTTCTATCTTCTGAATGGCGGTTGCCAGAAACTGCAGTTGGAGACCATGGACTGTTCCAGCAAAGTCTTCTTATGTGATTATGTTCATCTGGAGGGTCATTCAATTAAAAGCCAGGATATACATCTTTAAAATAAGAAATAGGATACTCTATATGCAAATTAATCACTGAATGTTATATAGCGAACTTGGCATGTGAGGAGTGTAAACCAGGAGTCTCCTGTTCAAATGTTGACCTGTCACAAGCTGAACTAGTTTTCTGTCCCCCAAATCTGAGCCTCAAGCACTATCTGCCTAAGGAGATAATAGTGAATAACCTAACAGCATCATTACAATAATTACTGACAATGTATGCACTGTCCTTTAAATGGACAAAAACTGCTGTATAAATGTTAAGTGGAAATATCAGGACTAGATGAGGTTGAGTGATAAAGAGGCCAATCAGGTGCTAGTGGCATGTACCATAGTTGTGAATTGCCACCCACTTTCTCAGCCTGAGTACCAAATTGCAGGAAGGCTATAATCCATTGCCGGGGTTGTCAGAGGTTGGGGACTTTGGTAAGGGCACTTCAGAGAGTTATTAGCACTTTTCTTCTATGCCTCCAGTATTCACCTCTTGTACAGTATCTCCAATTAGTCTGATGAACTGCAGCTTGCTATCATTTTTAAGCAATGAAGCTCTGATTTCATCAAGGAGGCAATGCCACGAAGCCCTTGGCTTCAGTAAAGTAAGCCCAAGTGCCTCAAAAGAGGAGAAGATATAGAGGCCATGTCCACAGCCAGCCAGAGAGATGGAGCCTGCCTTAAAACTGTTAACACATTTCAGATATTCTAGCTTTGGATTCCTGGTTTTATAATTTTGCAGCACTATAAGTCACCCGTTTCAAGGCAGAATGGGAACATAGTGACTTCTGGAACATCTGAATGGCTCATTCCTTTGAAACAATCACTCCTAGGCACAGTCTCCTGCTCACAAAGCCCATTTGGCTCCCTGCTGTAATCCTTTGGGTGAGGATACAAGCTGGGAGAAAACTTGAATGTGAGTGTAGGGAAACTCCAGTCGAATGCAACTGAACACTGGTGAAGGCTCATCACTGAACCTACCTAGAGTAAGTAAAGGCAACAAAGAGGGCATTCTTTGCTGCCTCCATTGCATCCTCATAACGTCACCTAGAATGGGGCTTTTTACAGGCTGGCCTGAAGGCAGTGACAGAACCAACAACAACTTGCCTTGACTTGTTTGCAAAGCATTTAGAGGATAAAATTGCTTGCATCTGCCAGGACCTTGACTCCAGTGTTAGAGCTGATTAATATTAAGAGGTGTCCAGAGCACTGTCTAGTCCTGTTATGTTGGATATGTTTCAGTTAGTAAGGCTCAAGGGTGTGGACAAGGTGCTTAGATCTGTCAATGTGACCACTTGTGCTTTGGACCCTTGTCCCTCTTGTGAGATTGAAAAATTTAAGGCAGCCTTTGGGTCACCTCATAACAGTGAATATTTCCTTCTGTTTTGAGGAGGCCACAATTTCCTGTGTATTTCTTTTTGTAACATTCACACATTACTGCAGAAATGTGATGGAACAGACTCAAAATTAAAAAGTTATTCCACAAACTAAAATTAGACTGATCCACCCACCCCTACTTGTTCAAGTCTGACATTATAGTCCAATATACAAATAGTCTTATATTACCTCCAGAAGAAAATAGGTTTGTACAGTGTATACAGTTTACATTAAGTCACAAGGGGTTTCTGGGATGACAGTGGCCTTCTAAAATTCAGTGCCACAAATGTCTTGTTACATTGACTTAATGACAGAATCTATTCTATTGATTGTCTTTAAACTTCCTTTGGTGGCTCAGCAAATTTTGCCTCCAGCTGCAATAAAATGTAAATCTGGCTTTTAGTTTCCAGACCTCTCGCCGTCCTTTAAAGAACTGCACACACTTTCTTAAGATTCTGGTTGACTGCACAGTTAAAAACGCTGCTGAGTATCTGAAATAACTAGCTAACGGCCATCAATACTGCTGAGTTGTTCTGAGACTTTTCCATAAACCTCCACTTTTCACTTTACATTTCCACAGTTCAGTAAGCCTTATGAATTGAACCAATATCTTTTTGCAGACTTTCTGCAAAACCTTGCTCACAAAAGATCCCACTGCTGTGACAGGTTGAGAACCACAGAGCTAGGATCTCACACTGCTGTGGCTTAGCCATTTTGATTCCATCCCTGTCTCAATGTTATTTGAAACATCTGATCTTGGGTTCTGAGCTGAAGTTAGAGGTTCTTAGACTTGGGTGCCTTTTTGCAAAGACTACAGGAACAAACCAGAAAAAGGTAGGTGTGTTTCGATCAATGGGACATTAGCATCCTGTTAAGTTCTTAAATCACATTGATTTTAGTGAAGCTTAATTACACTTTAGTTTCTCTGAATTGTGCTCAAACAGCAGCAACTGCAGAAAATTAGGCTCAAGTATTTGTGCCTGTGATGGCTTAGGTAAGTCAGTGTTCTTGTTCCATTGTATAACTTGGGAAGGCAATGTAAATGCCCTCCCATCAGATGTCAAGGCAGCCTTGTTTAGGGAAGTTTTTAATGCTTGATGCTTTGCTGTGGTTTTATAACCCGGTGTGGCTGCGGCAACCCAGTCAGATGGGAGGCATATTTAAATAAAGAAGTTGTTGTTGTTGTTCATGCTTGCAGTGCTGAAGTCTCTTACAGATACACTGGCCTGAGATCGAGCAACCCAGCTGGCGAAAAGGGTTGTGTAAATCAATTTTTTGTTTCCTTCTATCAGGCTCTGGCTTCTCACCTGTTGGTAGCCTAGTTCCAAAACAGAATTTGGAACAGGAACAGGTTACTCCACCATAATTTATCCCACTGCAAATTATGTTGGCTTCCTATAGTTTGTCCCTCTGCATAAGAAAACATGTTGTATAAGAAAATGTGTTGTTGTGATTGATGTTTGTCTACAATAATGAATGCACAAGTTAGTAAAATAGGATTTCTGATGCAGAAAAATCAGACAATGAAAGTCAGGCAGTAGGCATTATTCTAGTGAATAGCATGGTGAAACTGACTGTTATTATTATTATTATTATTATTATTATTATTATTATTTGTACTGCATACTTTTAGTAAGTTATTACAGTTCTTTTTTTAACTACTATGACCCCTTGCCTCATTTCATTTTATGAAGCTATATCATTTATAATACCTACAAACCTACAAAAGTGCAAGGTGTGTATGGGCAGATGGAGGCAGTTTGGCTATTTCTGTCATCGTTTAGAAAATCATTAGAAATGATACCCAAGAAGCCATCTTTGAAAAATGGCTAAATTCTTTGCTACAGCATCTTCCTTGTCGCAGTCAGTTCCATAGCTCAGCTTTCTTTAAGCTGAATACAGAATTTTGCTCTGGAGGTCTTGTGACATATTCCCTATTTTAAGCAGAATGTGCTGATCCAGAGATTTTAAATAGGGAAGCCTTTTTCTTTCATATTTTCCTTCCCCTCCTCTACATGCCTCTCAAATGCATTTTCCCCATTTCCTGAAATTTCTTCTGTTGTTATCCTTTCACATTTAATTTGTACCATATTCCACCACCACCCAGACAGCCACTGTCTTTCTTCCCTCCTCTCTTGTCCACTTGCATTCACTTCCTACTTAAAGCAACTTTGCTCTCTTACCCCCTTCCTTTCTCTAAGTTTATTAAAAACAACAGTAAACATTTTATCTCGCTTTTTAATTTCCTTTAACATCTACTCTGGCTTTTCCCTTTAAAGGAGGGAGATCTTCCTTCCTTTCGCTCTCCCCCTCTGAACTTCTGGGTCACTTTTACCCAGAATGCAATGAGTTTCTGGGGTTGGTCAAAAAGGCTATGAAAGTGCAAAAAGGCAGTACAGGAGACACTGGGCGGCTGTGGCACTGAGGCCCAGCTAAAAGTCACCCAAGGCCCACTGGGGAGGTCCACGCCCATTGTTTGAGAAACACAGACCCAAACAAGACAAACAGCCAACAAATTGCTTATATTTTCCCCACTTGTGTATAGAATATTGCTATTTGTGGAATTTCTGGAAGTATTGAATACTTTTTCCCCATTGTGCCAGAAGGACTTATTTTCAAAGTGTCTTTTTTCCCTTTGAATATTCATGGTCCCACATGGCACACATCTTTTACATTTTAAGACCTAATTGTATCAAAACTGCCTACACCTTTATCCTCATTACCCCACCGCTTTCTGGTTACCAAGGCATTTCTCTCTGGAGAATTGCTATTCATAGCTACAGTAGGGATTTCATTTACAATGCCTACTATGTCCTAATCCCCATGACAAGAATGCAGCTCCAACGCAAGAGATTTTTTGAGGAAACGGAGCTGAATCAATTAAACTTGGCAAACCTGTCATGTACAGATTTATTAGGAAATATTGACGGGTCCCAGACATACAAGAACAGCCTTGCTTTTCTCAGACCAAAGGTTCATCTAGTTCCCATTGGCCAACCAGGTAATAATTGGAAACCCATGGCAGTAGCTCTCTTTCCTTTGTGAATCCCAGCTACATACCCTCCAACGTTTCTCCAATGAAAATAGGAATGACCTATATTATTATTATTATTATTATTATTATTATTATTATTATTATTATTTATACTATGCCCACCTGACCGGACTGCTCCAGCCACTCTGGGAAGCTTCCAACATATATAAAAACATAATACAACATTTTTTAAAAACTTCCCAATAGTGCCTGCCTTCGAAAGGTTGTATAGCTACATATCTCCTTGGCACAAGGGTAATATAACTCCACATATCTCTGATGAAAATAGGGACGTCCAAAAGAAAAGCTGGACATTCCAGGATCAAATCAGAAACTAGGATGGCTGGGACTGTCCCTGGAATGTTGTCTCTGAACCTGGAAGCAGTGTGCAGCCAGCATACTTTTGTCTAATCCCTCTGTAAAACCAGCCAAAATGGTGGCTGTCACTGCATCATGTACTTGTGCTGTGTGAATTAATACTTCCTGGTTCAGAAAAGTCTTGTGCCTCAGTTAATGTGACTCTTTCATCCTCTAGCACTTTGTGACAAGGTGGTGGGGAACCTGTAACCCTTTGCATGTTGTTGGACTCCAAGCCGCCTTAGACCCAGCCACCACAGGCAATAGTCAAGGATGATGGGTGTTCATTGTAGTTCAGCAACATCTGGGGAACCACCCAGATGTGATACAAGCAGCTAAGCCCTAACAATTCTGGAGTATCTGCATTATAAACATTTGTCAAGTTTTGTCTAACAAGGTTTCCACCCAAAAAATCCTGGAAATTGTAGTTTGGTAAGATGCTGAGAGAGATCCACAGTCCCACCTCTAGAACCTCAGTTTCCATGGTTCTTTGGGAAGAAGGAATTATTATTAAACCTCTCAAAACATGCTGCAGCATAAACATGTCCACTGTCAGATATGATAGCACCTCTGTCAGTATTTCTGTTTTTCACTGGTCAGTTTTGGTTTTGCTTTGACAAGATTTAAATCCGTCAATCAATCAATCAATCAATCAATCAATCAATCAATCACAGCCAGGAATGGGTGAAGTGTTGGTAACAACTCACAAATAGTGGGAAGTTTGATATTGTATTGCAAGGAGAAACACGAAGCTTCAGTGAGTTCCATTTTTAATCCCTCTATGCATAGCGAAATCCTCTTAAATAGCACAAGCAAGCAGAAATGGGGGAAAGTAATTGTTCCAATTATCAAAGGCTCATAGGAATACATTGATCTGGGAGAAACTCACTTTGATTTAATAAACTGCTTAAAAATTAGCATTGAAAAAGCACGAAGGCAGGCAAAAGCAATAGCTTTGACTTAACTCCAGTAACGCAGAGACAAATAATTATATGAACCCAATTCCAGCAAAGAAAAAATATGTGCATGAATACTAACATAATAACTTCAGCTCACTTTTTAATTTAATGGGTCCATTAATATAATGGGTCTATTCTGGACACAACCTGTGGTCACTAACAACCAAACTTTTAATATTAAATAAAAGGTTTCTCGAAACTATCAAGTTAATAATCTCTGTTTCCCCACCCCCACAGCTCCAGTTATTTTCAGACAGTATAATTATATCCTGAAAAAAGGCATAACTAATTAGCTCTGTGCCCATCACTGGTATGACAAAATTCTGAAAGAACAATGATACAGAGATAATACTCATAAGTGGCATTTCAGTTACTGCAGTTAGTTCAGAAAGATGTAGGGACAGAACAACAATATAATAATAATGATTCTTCTTTGTCCTTTAAGCAATCAATAATAATGCTTATTTCCCTACTGGGAAAAATGGCTAAAAATACATTTTGAGGAACAAAAAACATTGAAGCACAACTAGAAACATAATGTTAAGATCTCCAGGAAATGAAATAAACAAAACTCATGATGAATTTAAGCAAAGATGTTGGACATTTATGGTGATAGGATTCTGAACTAAGAAGAAATGCCTGGCTGGATGAGGCCAGAGTCCACCTCAGCTGAATGGTGCCACCTGAATCAGGTTACTTCAGCCTGACTATATTGATACTGAATGGAGTGCACAGTTCATCATAAATTTGAAGCAACTTCAAAGCACATCAAAGTGCAAGTAGATAAATAGGTACCACTCTGGCAGGAAGGTAAACAGCATTTCCGTGCGCTGCTCTGGTTTCGCCAGAAGTGGCTTAGCCATGCTCGCCACATGACCTGGAAAAACTGTCTGCGGACAAATGTTTGCAACCTCGGCCAGTAAAGCGAGATGAGCGCCGCAACCCCAGAGTCATTCATGACTGGACTTAACTGTCAGGGGTCCTTTACCTTCAATTTATTAAGCAAAAGCTCCAACTCACTGCAAGAAGTAAAGGCCACATTTAATAGTCTTTCCGGCAATGCAAAATATACCCAATAATATCTATGCCGAAATTGCTTCAGAAATGAACTAGTGTCAAGAGTATATACAATTTAACTTGTATTGGATGCAACCTAAAGAAAACTCTTTAGAAATGAACAAATCGCATCAGTACCTTGGAGGATCCAGATTTAAAGGATGCATTGACATTGATTTCTACTAAGAACTGTCAACTTCAGTTTATCTGTGGTTCATATTGCTAGGAGGAAAGGCATATTAATTTCAGCCTGAAAAGCAAACTATGTGTTAGCTTTGTAAACAAACTACCTTTAAATATCATTTTAAAAATCAAAGACAGATGAAAAGACAGCTGATATGTCAATGTGACCTCCAAAGTCATAGACCACTCCGTTTCATTTAACCAATATATTGCGGGCAGAATTTTAGTCAGCAGTTGAAGCACAATGTCCGCCAGATGTTTTGAGCCACAGCTCCCATCAGGCCCAGCCAGCTTTCTCAACAGACAGAGATTATGGGGTTTGTAGTTCAAAATTTCTGGAAAGCACCATGTTGGCTATTCCTGCATTAAAGCTATGTTTGATTAATCTGCCCATTATTACATGGGTAGTAAACTGGATACCCCAATGACACCCTAAGTGAAGGTACACTATACCTAAGACTTGCTGAGTTTCTATTCCTCTCACTGTGCAGATATTATGTAGGATTGGTTCATCACATGTCTGCGTTATGCATTCCAGCACCAAGGGAGCAGATGTTTACTGTACTCTGTTTCCGTTTGTTTTTGCTTTCACTTCTGACTTCTCTCCGAGGAAGACGAGAAAGAAGAGACGTGTTTTGTTTGGTTCTGCCTTATGCTTAATAAAGTAGCTTTAGTGCTTACAACCTCAGCCTAGATCTGACTGCGTTTATCTCTGCTGGACTCTGAATATGTGTTCAGTGTCTCCAAGACATAAGTCATTATAAATTGTTGGGGAAGGTGGTTCGGAACTCCCTAGAGCTGCACGCTGCACGCTGATGGGAGAGACAGGCTGAAATTGTTCCTGTCGTATGCCTGGGGGTTGTCCTAGCCCCCGGCCGACCCAACAAGACTGGCTGAGTTATTTTGACACCTGAAGCAGATAATCATACAAATATCTCCACATGGGGGTAAAAAATGCAACCATGATCAATTAAATAAACAACCCATTTACTACCCTTTCATAACACCCAAAATCAGCAGTCTGAGGCAGCTGCCTCATTTTGCCTAAGAGGAGGGCCAGTTCTGTTGCAGCAGGCAATATTCATGGCTGGATAGTCATTTTTAGTCAGAATGGATTGAGTAAAATGAAATCATCATCATCATCACTTAGTAGGCTTAGTCTATCGTAGTTATTCAAACCATGCTTGGAAATTCCACCCTAGCCTTGCCCAAAATTTGGATATGAGATGGTGTCAGTAAAAAAAGAAAGAAAAAAAGTTATGGGTTCTGCCATCTAAATTCCCTTCTTTGGAACTATTTTGGGAGAGGGAGGGGGAAATTTCCTCCACCCTTTCTGCTGCACCAATTCATGTACACAAAACCCAGCAATATGGATGGGAATTTTTGCAAGGTTTAAATCAAAGCTTTAGTGCAGGGGTCAGTAAGGCTTACCAGCCATGGGCCAGATCACTCCCGCGGAGATTGTCCATGGGCCAGGCCAGTGCAGTGCATTGCTGGAAATCGCCTCTGCACATTTCCATGGCACCAGAAATCGTTTCTGTGCATGCTAAGATGCTGAAAATCATGCTTGCGCAGAAGTGATTTCCAGCGCCGCTCGGTGAGCCCACACCACACCGATTTAGTGCAACACGCAGGAGACTCGACAAGTGGGCGTCTCAGTTTGGGGGCAGCTCGTGGGCCGGTAAAACGGTCTTTGTGGGTCGCATCCAGCCCATGGACCACACGCCAACCCCTGTTCTAGTGCAATACCTAACAGGCAAATTGATATAGGCTATACCATGAAGCAGTTTGAGAAGCCATTCATGACTGGCCCAAATAAGCATTCATCCATTTCATACCTGAACTCCACGATTTAGACGGTAGAAACGATTACACAAACTGTAGCCACGATTGCATAACAAGACATAATAGATGAGGGAATGAGAAACAAAAGGAGAGGAATTGGAAAATAGAATAAATTGCACAGGATATTCAAATGAACAAAATGGCAACAAAATTTCAAATAGAAACATCACAGACAGAGTGGAATTAGCTATATAGAAAAATGTCTTATTAGTCAGCTCCAGGAGGATTAAGTGCAATTTTTGAAAAAGGCTGTAGATACCAGTTATTTCCATGTATTCTTTTCCCCATTGTTAATATTTTGTGCCACATGGAAACAAAGGTGTTAGATCAGGCCTTCAAAATCTGTGAGCTACCAACCTGCCTGTTTTAATGAACTGAATGTTTTATTTCCTTAAGTAATAATTTTATCATTTGGTGGTGTGTGGGTTTTTTTTGGTAAACTGCTTCGAGGTTTTTTTAATCATCAAGTGGTATATAAAATTTATGAAATGAATAAAATAAATAAACCTAAGCATAGCCCACCAGCCATGAATCGTATCCTGCCATGTGGCTTCACAATTTCCCTGTTGTGTCATATCAGGCAGACAGAGAGAAATAAGGATAGTTGTATCTGCTCCAACAATTTACCAGGAGCAACCCCACTGTCTGGTTCCTATCCCGTGTCAACCCGTTGTGCATGGATGGTGCTGGGCAGACAAGCACCACCACCCTGCACAAACAAGGAAAAGGCAGAAGGTGTATAAGACACTTGTATAATGTATCACTATAGGGTAGAGCAGTGTTTCCCAACCTTGTGCCTCCAGATGTTTTTGGCCTACAACTCCCATCATCCCTGACCACTGGTCTTGCTAGCTAGGGATGATGGGAGTTGTAGGCCAAAAACATCTGGAGGCACAAGGTTGGGAAACACTGGGGTAGAGCAAGTGTGAGGAACCTTTGGCACTCCAGCTGATGCTAGACTACAATTCCCATCAGCCCCAGTAAGCATGGCCAATGGCCATGGTTGATGGGAGCTTGTAGTTCACCAACATCGGGAGGGCCAAATATTCTCCACATCTGGGGTAGGGCACTCAGATGGTGATTTATAATGTTAGGATAGGAATGCTCACAGAAATAAGTTTCTGAAATGTTGGGTGCTTATGAAGCCCATGATGGGCCCAACCCTGTGTTGTTTGTAGACAGCTTTTCATTGATGGGCCACAATTTGTGCAGGCCTGATTAGATCAGAGTGAGTTAATTTTTAATCCCCCGTTCTCACACCAGCTATAGAATCATGTGTAGGATTTTATCTTAGATTGATCTCAAATAACAAAAAATAAAAAATAAAAAATGGACAACCCATTTTAATTCACAGTGTGCTTTTATTTCTTTATTTCTTTACTTTTCATCTGAGATCATTTAATTCAAATGGTGCTGCATCTTACCATATTAATTGAAGATTAGAACAGAAGTCAACTAATAACAAAACACATAATTTCTAGTTAATATACTGCAAAGCTTTGACATACGAGAATCTGACAGGAAATTTCTCTGTTTACCTTTCCTCATTATGAATGACCACCAATTAGTTCTTTGTGTTGTGGAATCACACCTGGGTTATGTCTTTCATGCTTTGTGATCTACACAAATGTATATATTTGTTATATATCTGAATAAGCATTAAAGCAATTGATGAAATTATTTTCCAACTTTTTAAAAAATAAACATGTTGCTTGCATCACAGCTTCACCGTGGAGGCACCATGTTGTGGTCGCATAAACAAATTATTTGTACCAACTCTGGTTTACATTTCATATGTACCAGTTCTTAACACTGTTCTGCAGAATGCTTAACATTCTAAGCATTCTGTCAATAAGCCTCTTACAGCTACAAACCTACATTCCCTGGGAGGGGATCCCAGGGAGTACTGGGTGTACTGGATCTCCGTATCCAACACTGGAGAGGGTGATCTGATGTTGGATCACACCTCCTCCAAGCCATGAAAACCTCAGATGCTCTGTTCTAACTCACCACCAGATTTAGGACAGTGCAGCCAGTTCCCTTGCACACAGGGTGCTGAGCCGAGCCTGCACAGAATGGGAGGCAAGAGAGAGAGAGAATGGGAGGCAAGAGAGAGTAGGGGACGAAAATAAGAAATATGGGGGGGGGGGGTTCATCCTCGCTCAGGATGCATTTTACCAAAGTCCACCCTTGGTCCAACTGATGTCAGGGTTCCAACACTTTGCCATTAAGGGATCATCTTGGGGGCAGATGAACGGTGTGCTCCAAAACCACTTTTCCCATTAATAGGTAACAATTTACACTTTCATCATCTACTAACTATTAAATTATTCACTCATCATTATGAGCAATACATTTATGAGTTCTAAAGTAAATAGAATGGCATTATATGCCTTTTTTTAAAGAAACATACCATATTTTTCCATGTATAAGATGAGGTTTTTTGCTTTACAAAATAGTAAAAAAAATGGGGGCCTGGGGAAACCAAGAACCGTGGTCCAGGTCCGGTTCAGAATTCGTAGGTTCCACTAGGAGTCATTCTGACAGGGTCAAGGCAGGACACGAGGCAGGAAACCAGGCAAGGACCGGTACAAGATCTCAGGCAGGGACTGGCATACATCAATGTTGCTCCCACAACCTGCGGCAGGGTCCGGCAACCTTTTATCTTTGTTGGGGTAATGGCCGGTCCTGATCCCCCGGCAACTCACCTCCCTGTTTTGCCCGAAGGCGAGCACTCCTTCTGCGACTACTCAGGTCTCTCCTTCTCTCAGACCTTAGTCTTTGCAGCTTGGGAGACGTCGGTGGGTTACTAGACCCAGGGGCCGCCTCAGCCTCCCCTGACCAAACCGGTAGTGGAGCAGCTGTAAGTGATGGCCCAGCTGAAGGCAACGAGGTAATCCCCACATCTGGAGCCCGGGCAGGCTCAGGTCCCTGACTTGGCCCAGCTGGTGTTTGTTGCAGGGGAACCTGTGCAGACTGGAACTCTTCAGCATCAGGCCCCAGACTTGGTTCAGATGATGCCTGAGGCAAAGGATCCGGTGCGGACTGAGACTCCTCTGGTTCCAAGTCCGCAACCGAGTCCCTGGCCCTCACAAGTTTGCTCAACGGTATGGCCCAGCACAGAGTGGGTGCTGCCTTCCCCTGGATCCTGCCTGGGATCCTCCTTCCTCTCACTTCCCCGCAGCAGCAGCTGCCACTGAGGGGGAGCATTTGGTGCCCCAACCGCTGCCTTTGCTTCTGCACCACGGTGCACTGCATGCAGATCATGCTGAAAACTTTGAAGGCGATTCCCCCCCCCCCCCCAGATAAACTTGCCACCACAGATCATCCAGATTTTCACTTCTATTTTAGGGTTTTGCTTTCTTAATTTTGGGTTCAAAAATATAAGGGAAGTCTTATACATGCGGGTGTCTTATGCATGGAAAAATACGGTATTTTCCTCTCCTCGACTGTGTCAACCTCAGGCAGGCTTCCTGCAAAATTTCCATATGACATTTATCTTGCTCTGATATTCATTTCAAGCCTGTGGCTTCTATGTGACAATTGTCGGCACTCTGCATTTTATTACAGGTCTGTAGTGAATTCTTCCCTTGTTATTTAGTGTTTGCTCGATGTAGCTACAGTACACAGGACTAATGCTGTGATTTGCCAAGATGTACCACAGGTTATTTTCAGAGTATTCTTGATATGATCTCACTAAGTACACAGCAAGGAAAACGTATTGCTCCAGCTGAGCCTAGAATCAATTGCCAAGTCCAAATGTCAGCAAAGTGAAAGCTTGTTCAAAATTCATTATGGGATGTGATTGATATAGCAGAGTCAAAAGGAAATCATAATGGAATTGCAAATCTAAATTTGGTCTTTAAAATGAGTATATGCATTGAAGGTGGCGGGGGTGCGGCTGGGAGAGGGAATCAGCCATCTCCCATTAAGCACAGATGGAAAGTTTCATACACACACCTGAAAAGTGCACGCAATTCAAAGCAATCTAAGGAAATGATAGTGCTAGAGTATCTATCCATCTATCTATAAAAAGCTGGTTGTCAGCATTCCATCACAATTCTGAACTGAGATGAGATTGTGCTGAAAAACAGGTTGTACATTGTCATCTGGGAGAAGGTACCCCAACGGTACCCCAAAGTATATACTTTTATTTCCTTCCAGTGTGTATATAGCTCTCTCTCTCTCTCTCTCTCTCTCTCTCTCTCTCTCTCTCACACACACACACACACACACACACACACACGTACTTGCAACATTTAACCCAGCCCCTCTCCACACACAATCTAATAAACATAATGATGGGCATTATTGCTAGTGAACTATAAAAGTCTGAGTTTGAAGTCGGTATCTGTTCCTATGGTGGTACAGAGCAAATAAATCGTTTTAATTCTCCAGTCTTCCAAATTATGAATTTTTCAGTTCTAATTCTGCTATTAATTCAGTTCCATACTTCTCCCTCTGCAATTGCAGGTATTTGTTTTATTTCAGATCAGTAATTGCATATAAAAGAAAGGTTAGTACCATTTCTTTCGCAGCTTCACCAGCTCATTAGACAAAACAGATACATTAAGGTCTTGCACAAGGGAATCGGTGGTGACTCAGATAAGGGAGGAGAATTAATATCGAAAGAAAAAGTGCAATCTACGGAATGGTTCACACATGCTTGTACATCAATGGATTGTGTTGCCCGTAGTTATTGTACATTTTATGACTTGAAGCTGAACGTGTGAAGAGGTTCCACTGAAAAGCCTTGTTGTATTTGATGTGGTGCTAGATGACATTAAAGATCTACCTGTGATATAACAGCTGCAGTGCCTCATTCACACATGCAAGTGGTAAGTCACTTTACAGTCACTGCACATCACTTTACAGCCATAAAGTGATAATAATACATGTGTGTGTGCATCAGGAGTAAGAGATACACTACGGAGACCTTCCTTTGAATGCATGACCACAAACTATATATAAGATAGTAAGTTGTTTGAAACTGGTTTTAATTGTTGTAGCCCACCTTGGGACCTTAGGGTGAAGGGCAGGTAATAGATATTATAAATATGTATTCCCTCTGCTCATGACTAGGGGTGAAGGAGAAATTTGGTTCAGTTTGCATTTTAATGCTATCCTTCAAAATCTACCCTTAGATTTTATCTTATAATGCAGTTCTCCAACCAAAAAAAATGTGTGAATAAATGCATATGTCAGTGAAAACAATAGCAGCAATATATATTATATTGGGAAAAATTGCTTGCAAACAATATGTATATCACACAATGCTGCATACAGGAATGTGTATAACAGAACTGTGCACTAACATGCTGAGACCTTTTGAGAGGGTTTTGTGTGTTTTTTGAAAAAAATAAATTACAAACAGATGCAGAAATGTAGCAAGCTGTACAGTTAAGCTAGACAGATGAAACTCCACTTCATCATGTTAAAAATTTGAATGTTCTTAAATACTAGTAAAATCCAGATGATTTGCCCATTGGCATGCATATGCTAAGTGATGTAAGCTGGCCAAATTTCACACAGATCTATTGAGAAATGGCCTAGATAAAATAATCATTTTCTATGTCTGCTTTCTGCTCCCTTTGTAGTTATTATTTGTCAGGCATAACATACTAGCATTGTGTGTGTGTCTTTCTTAACTTATCACTGTATCATAAAATTCAAGGAAATGGGAGAAGTCTTGCCCTTCCTGCAGGAGGAGACGATTGAGGGTGAAAGACCAAGGGCAAGTGTGGTGAACGGAAGCTAAGTTGGAAGCAATCACAGTATGTGAGACTCTAGAACAAGACTGGGGAGTCTGTGGTCTTCAGATGTTGTTGGACTCCCTTCAGACCCATCTAGCATGGCCAACGGTCAGGATGATGGGAGCTGGAGTTCGACTGCTCAAGGTTCCTCACCTACAGAATACAATTGCTGCTCACACAACATGGAAAAGAAGCCGAAGTGCTTTAACTTGCAATTCCCATTTTTTCTTTTCTTTTAGTGAATGAATGAGTTTGTAAGTGATTTACCTCTTCTGTTAAGATGAAGCAGATCTATCATCTATCTATCTATCATCTATCTATCTATCTATCTATCTATCTATCATCATCATCTGAATGTTGCTCTAACTTAGGTCTAGTTGTCTTAAATGGCATCAGAAAGAATAAACATTCCCTGGACAGTACCACTCCAGTCTACAGATGGGAGCCCATATGAATGAATGCTCCTCCATACAAAGAATCTTCTCGCCACTTGGAAAAGTAGCATGTTAGTTTTCTGCATGTAGGAACACTTTAATTTATTTTTTGTGATGAAGCATTCTATAACATGGCCCTTCACCTGGACTCTGAAATAGTACCGTCCCCTCCAGTCACAGGTTTCCCTTGAGCTGTTCATGAGGCTTAATTCTTCAAGAATATCCTGACTAAGCTTCTGGATCTACTGCATTGTGTATATGTGTGTACAGTGGCTCTAAAAAGCCGTATCTTTGTGTGTAAGTACATTCTCAGAAGATTATAGCCTTATAGTCATAAATGATTGCTGTGGATTATAGAGTGTTAACTTCATGATGATCAGAGGTTTAGGATTTAGGATATGGAATCCTCTTTCCCCCCCCCCTACTGATTCATAGTCCATGTGAGTACCCGAATGAGTCTGTATTTATTTGTGTTTTTTCTCAATAAATTGCACTTTTGCTGTCACTGTAATTTAAAATAATGGATACCCACCCATATTAGTTCAACATTCACTTTAGGAGTTCCATTATTGTGCCATTTCATTACATACGTTGCAGAAACACAACCACATAAACAATACCACACTGCAGAGGTGTTCCCATTAGATTTTCAGGAAGTTTTAGTCACACTCCATTCCCCCCACACTACAATTCTGTCAGGAGTATCAGGGCACTGCCGGACTTTTGGGTAAGACTATAGAGCCTACAAAAAGAAGACAACTGGCTGAAGAATCCGCTTGGGTTGCAGCATAGTTTCCAGCTCATTGTGTCTTCTTAGCATGGCCAAGGTCAGCCCAATATATTTTTCTACCTCAAGAAAAATACAAAATGGCACCTTGCCTCACTTCCATATTCAGAAACCGATTGTGTTGGCGGACAAATCATAGCTTAGCTCAACAGGGACTTCCACCACACCAGAGGGCAGCAAGCTAGCACTACATTCAAAATCTTCAAGCCGTCAATAAGTGCTCAGAAGACCCAATTTTTTCCACCGCCTGCTATTCTATCCCCATCCCTAATATGAAAAGACTCACTAGAGCAGTGTTTCCCAACCTTGTGCCTCCAGATGTTTTTGGCCTACAACTCCCATCATCCCTAGCTAGCAAGACCAGTGGTCAGGGATGATGGGAGTTGTAGGCCAAAAACATCTGGAGGCACAAGGTTGGGAAACACTGCACTAGAGGATCCAGGACCAGATAGCAGATCACACCAGGCCTCTCTTCAGTCTCCTGACTGTCTATAGAGTGAAGATGCTTCCAGTATAGTGATGATAGCAGCATATTTTTCTGTTGGGATCATGGGAGATTAAATACAATCTCCATGATCCTCAAGGGAGAATGAAATTGGCATTCATTTTATAAGTAGTCAGGGGAAGGATGAAGAAGGCAAAATACGCAGCAGCTTTGAATTCAGGCACATCCAACAAAACAGACATTTCTGGCACTCTTCAAATGTTATAAGTAGGCATATACTTTTGGGTGAGGAGAAGTAAAAAGTGAGGTGTGTTTAATCACCACCATTGCTGTGGCTACATTTGCCTCTTGCCCTTTCCATTATTGCCACATGGACCCCAGAAGGTGGCCCAGAAGAGAATGTGGACCTCAGAATGAAAATGGTTCCCCACCCCTGAATTTAAGAGGATAAGGGATAAGAACAACTCTCCTGTCAGAGAAATAGAACAGCTGCTGCCAATCAGAGCAAACAACACTATACTAGATGGACTTAAGGAACACTCCTGTATTCTTCGGTCCCTTTTCCTTGCACAACCCCAGGCAAGTGCTCAATTGCACAGGGAAAGCATGGCTATGGGATTCTGTTTCCTGAGCATTTCTTAATAATCTTGCCTGCTGTTTTGGACTAGCTTTGTAGAATGCCATTGTGCTTTTTATTGTAGTGTGTGTTTCTCTATTTCACATAGAATTTGTTAAAGGATGTTCTCATTGACCTGGAAGACCTGGTACTGGAGAGATTGCATGCTCTCTCTTTCTCTTTTGCTGTTCAAAATGTCCAGTTTAAGCAAGATTAAATCGTATTAGAGAGGTACAACATTGGCTAACTGGAGAACCCCATAGGCTGATGTTGTGCAAAGGGGTCTGAACATAAAGCTTGCAGCATTTATTTAATCACCTGTAAAAGAGAAGAATATCATTTTTAAATCTGTGTGCTAATGGAGTGTATAAATGTAGATACAAAGCTATTACTCACCTATACAACTCCTTTCTCATGTGTCTCAAATTGTATTGATTGCGTTAAGAAAATGAATGGTTGTTCCTTACAAGCACATCTATTCATGTCTGCTAGTGTTCAAATCTTTCCATTTTTCAGTCTTAAATTGCTACTTTCTCTGCAACTTGTACCCAGATTTATTTCTCCCTTACCAAGAAGACACCCTCCCAGGGAGGTCTCAGAGTGGACATTGATATACCTATACAATCTCATGTAACTGAATCATTTGCAAAGCTTGAATTCCAAGCTGTAAAGATGCATTAGCAGCTTTTGCATAATTGCTAAGGGGAACTGGTTTTAAACTTTGCTCTGATTTTGTTTAAACTTTTTGACTATGTTTGTGAGCTTTCCTTCTCATTCGTGGTTTGTCCTGCGTTTTCATTTTTGCCTTTTCTGAATGCTGTGCTATAGTTCTTGAAACATATAACAACATACATGTTTAACACTATTTTGAGAGAAAATATGCATCAAAATGCAAATATTCTTATAAAAGAAATAATTTGATTTGGTTATGGTAATTTATTCTGGATGTTCTGATTTTATAGCTTTATTATTTTATATTTATGATGTTTTAATTACTCTACTTTACATCACCTTTATATTTTTTAATGAATAGGCAAACTTATAAATACTCCTATAAAACAATAAAGAAAAGGACATATTTACAAGCATATTTAAATATGCATTTTAACATTATTATTTTTAAATCAGAGATTCATGCAGAAAAAGCAAGGGACAAAATTATGAATAAAAACATGAATATAATAAGAGCCATCTAATCCAGCATCCTGTTCTCACAGTGGCCAGTCAGATGTCCATGGGAAAACTGTAAGCAGGACCTGAGAGCAGGCACATTCCCCTCGCTTCTGGTGTCCAGCAGCTGGTATTCAGAATAACTCTGCTTCTAACCACATAACCTCCATTGTGGCATAAGAACATGAGCAAGTCACATGGACTGGAAATAGACAATATGTATGTCTCTTCTTGAATGGAGATAAGCATGCTGTCACTGCCATCCAGATGCAAAATCAAATGAGCATCATAGGAATATAGGAAACTGTGTTACACTGAATCAGACCATCAGTCATCTAGCACAGGATTGTCAACAATGATGGGCAATGGCTCTCCAGAGTATCAGGCAGGGGTCTGCGGCATTAGCTACCCCTGCTAGTTTGGCATAATCTGCAAAGTTGATGCACATCCATTCAATTCCTTCATCCAAGTAATTTATAAAGACATTGAACATCAACAGACCCAGGAGAGAACGCTTTGGCATCCCACTTGTCGCTTTTCCCAGGATGATGAGGAACCATTAATGAGTACACTTTGGATTCAGTCAAATCCACCTAACAGTTACCTGGTTCAACCCACATTGTACCAGCTTCTCCACAATAATATCATGGGGGACTTTGTCAAAAGCCTTACTGAAATCAAGATACACTACACCCACAGCATTCTCCTGAGCCATCAAGATTGTAACTCTATCAAAAAAAGAAATGAGGTAAGTCTGGCATGACTTGTTTTTGAGAAACCCATCTTAGCGATCACAACACTTTTCTAAGTGTTCACATCACAGACCAACCATTTAATTATCTGTTCTAGCACCTTTTTCTGATATCAATGTCAAGCTGACCGGTTGGTAGCTACTTGCGTCTTTCCCCCCACCTCACATTTTGAAGAAGGGGACAACATTTGCCCACCTGCAGTCTGCAGGGACCCAACTTGTTCTCCAAGAAAGATCACAGGCAGAGGCTCATTTTGCATTCAAATCACATACTCAAGCATTGAGCTCTTATCCACCAGAGGAAAGAATCAACGACTTTTCCAAGTGACAGTCCCACAACGAACCTTTCTTGCAGTTACCTCCCCCACCCAATCAACTGTAACATATTTCAGCATGTCAGGAAGAACAATCCACAGATAACCTTATTCAAACTATTTATTTAAATATAAATATGTCCACATGGGGACATATTGAGTGTAGGTCATACTAAAGAAGTGATGATCTAAATATGGGAGCAATAATCAGTGTTTGGCTGTCAGTGGGCTTCAGCTACAGATCTAGCTGTTATTTGAAGAAAGATTTGCAGGGTTAGAAGTGGCTTAATGAAATCTTTAAACTGCTCAGTTCAGAATCCTGAGCAGTTAATGAGACACACACACTTGAATTCCAAGTGAATCCTGAGGGAGCCTAAGCAGCTACCATATATTTATTTTCATAGAGCAATTTGTGTAAGGTATAAAGGTTTTCGTAAGGTCAAAAATGAAATAATACATGACAACCTTCATCAACCTGGTATCCTCCAGCTATTTTAGACTACAAATCCCATCAGCTCCGGCCAACACTGCCACTTCCAAGGAAGCCCCTTTTAAATTCCAACACAGTACATAATGGAGCTGATAGATCCAAAATGGACTCCAACAAACTTATCCTGCCCTCCTTCTCATAGAAAAGCTGTCTCCTTCCACCTGCTTTTCCTACTTGTTTTATCTGCAGCGATGGTGCACCTCATCCTTTTATTAAAGGAGAGGAGTAGGCTAGCTTTGGGACACAGGTGGCGCTGTGGGTTAAACAACAGAGCGTAGGGCTTGCCGATCAGAAGGTTGGCGGTTCGAATCCCCACGACGGGGTGAGCTCCCGTTGCTCGATCCCTGCTCCTGCCCACCCAGCAGTTCGAAAGCACCTTAAAGTGCTGTTTCCGTGCGCTGCTCTGCTTCGTCAGAAGCGGCTTAGTCATGCTGGCCACATGACCCGGGAGCTGTACGCCGGCTCCATCGGCCAATAAAGCAAGATGAGGGCCGCAACCCCAGAGTCGGTCACGACTGGACCTAATGGTCAGGGGTCCCTTTATCTTTACCTTTAGGCTAGCTTTACAATGGCGAGATAATCTCCCCATTACACCAGGGCGATCATGCAGCCTTCCATTACATGTGTGTGTGCATGTTTGCAGAAGTCGACAGGCGATATTAACCTAACAAGAACTTAGCATGTATACAATACTGTATAATATTTTAAATGATTCATACAGTTACATGCTACCCCAATCTCCAAGTGGTGAGAGACTCCAGAGGTTCTAGCGCTTACCAAGTTTCCTTGGAATGGAAGGTAAGTGGAGACTGTGGAGCCTTTAGGGTATTAAGTTTTATTTACAACACATAAGTGTATATAACCTGAGCATATGATGGAGGGGCTCACAGCATTAACACCCCCAAAAGATCTTGCTTTCCCATCAGTCTCAGCTTTGGACTCAGTACAGAGCAAGTATGACTCTGTATCTCAAGCTTCCAGGCTGTTTCTATCTCAGCTCTCGCACACTACTCTGGCTATTGTTCTCCAACCTACATAGTGGCTGGGTGGAATGGGTGGAGGAAAGGCGCATCCATTAGCCTGATGGAGGGCACCATCACTTAGTCTTGTAACCTAGCTCATGAGGTGCCATGGATGCCATGAGGGTACTAAAGTAACCAGCTAAAGTCACTGTCTTACAAAGAAACCTGTCTGGCCAGTTTAGCAACTTTCTCTAGCCCTCAACTGAGTACAGGAACTCAAGAACTGGAAGGTACAGTCATACCTCGGGTTGAAGTAGCTCCGGGATGAATATTTTCGGGTTGTGCTCTGCAGTGACCCGGAAGTAACAGAGCACAGTACTTCCGGGTTTCGCTGTTCACGCATGCACAGATGCACAGGCGCATGAAGCGTTCGCTTCAGGATGTGAACGGGGCTCCAGAACGGATCCCGTTCGCATCCAGAGGTACCACTGTATCAGCCAGAAGGACCCCTCCTCCCCCCAAAATCATAACAATATATACTGCAGCAAACCTTTCGAGACCTTCTGGAAGGTAAATCAGTACTATTGTACCCTTTAAAGTGATGGTGGGTCTGAGAATCAAGGATGACAGCTTGCCTACGGTTGCCTAATGAGCTTATAGTATTTCTGGGCTTATAGCAGTGTGAACAGAAGAAGAGCTCTGCTGGATCAGGCCAAAGGCCCATCTAATCCAGCTGTTCTCACAGTAGTCAAACAGATGCCTATGGACAGTCCACAAACAGGACCTGGGCACAACAGCAATTATTAATTCCAGTCAGTCAGGATCCAGAAGCATATTGCCTCCAGCACAAAGGCTTCTAGCCATTGATAACTATCCCCCATGGTTCCCCGACCCCCAAATCCTCTTTTAAAGCTACCCAGGTTGGTAGCCAACAATATCAAGTTGGAGCAAATTCCATAGTTTAACTGTGCACTGTGTGGAGATTTGCTTTCTTTCATCTGTTCTGAAGCTTCCAGGACTCAGCTTCATTTCGATGTCCGTGGATTCTAGTATTATAAGGGAAGGAAGAAAACTTTCCAGTGCCCTACTGGTGCTGCATCTGAGCGTGCAGGAATGTAGCGCTAATAAAAGCACTTTTATCATCTTGAATGACTCTCCGGGTATCATGTTAGCAGCCTCCACTTTAAAAGAAAATAAGATTAGATTAATCTCCTATCCTTTAAGGAGGAAAACATTTTATCTCTAAAACAGAGAAGACTAAAGAGAGAGGTTGTGCATTTCATTTGTCTTGAAAAGTAAATTATACCCAAGCTTTTTAATAGGCCTTGTGGATAACTATATTAACAACTGCTAAGAAATAAATTATGAATAAAAATGCAATTACATGTTACATTTCTGCTTCAATAAGGGACAATAAAAAAGGCTTGTGAAGAACCAAGTGACATTAAGAATAAACAAAGCAGTCCAGCCCCTGACAGCCCCTGACGCTTTTGTAACCCATAAGTCTGTTCCTACATTCATCTGCATTATATAAATATGACTGCACAAAAGTTACAATTCTCAGAGGATAATAGTATTTTGAATTACATACCTACAATATGGAATTTGACAATAGGACAAGGTAAACGGATTCTTTATGCCCTTACTATGACCCAAAGACTGATATTGCTGCTCTGGAAAGAGAAATGTGCAGCTTCATTTGATCTATGGATTGAAGACACGACTACACTTGCCACTTATGAGCAGATTGCTTATAAACGTGGACTTTACATGGACATGTGTGTGTGTGTGTGTGTGTATTTGAATAACAACAGCAACTATATATTAGATAAGTACACTGATAGCTCAGGTGGTTAGAGGTTCTGATAATGCCAAGGTTGCAGGTTCGATCCCCATAGAGAATAGCTGTGTATTCCTGCATTGCAGGGGGTTGGACTAGATGATCCTCAGGGTCCTTCCAACTCTACAATTCTATGATTTTATGGAATTGTAATGGTTCATGCTTATGGGGATATAGTATACCTTTCTTTTCTTTTTTCACATTTTTACTTTTAATTTTTATTCCATGAAGTGTTGCTTTAAAAATACTATTATTATTTTAATATGGGGTTACTATATATGCCTACTTAACTAGTTGGACTGCAATTGTTACAGGTGCCACATGACACTCAGTCAATACATGTAAGAAATTAATTGTTAATATGGCAGTACCTACACACTTTGCAACTCTGCCTAGTGACATCAGAAAGATGCCTTCATGGTACTGTTTACAGTGCCTGCTTATAATATTTTTCTTTTGGCAAGCCCATCAAGGCATTCAGATGTTACATGTGTTTCAATCTCTTTTTGCTTACTGTTGATTATCTCTTGAAGGTTTTTAAATACCTGTTTTTAAGTTTCCTTTGTGGATTTTTGTGTGTGTGTGTATAAACTGCTTATAAGTTTTATTGCAATCAAGCAGTGTACAAATGCTGTGAAATAATAATCACAATTATTATTATTATTATTATTATTATTATTATTATTATTAAAATCCTCATAAAATGCCATTAAATGCAACTTTTTAAAGCATATTTTCCTCAAGATGTGCATTTTGTAACATGTTAATATGTTTTCTGCACCAAGAACTGCAAAAGCCAGACAATAACTAAAATCCAACCCACGCATTAGTCTAAAAGAGGTGCGGGTCAACTCACTTCCACTTGGAATTCGCAAAAAACCCGAATCTGTCTTGAGCATCCCTGAGCAACATAACCCTTGCTGCAGAAATGGTTTCCAAAGCGCATTTCTTATTAAATGTTTGAGTACACTCAATATACTCTAAGCTGTTTCCACTAGCTGGGTTGATTTGAAAGAGAGAGAGAAATATATCCCAAGATGTAACTATAACAACAAAGCATATTTTAATTTCGATGCTATTATGAAGAACAAGCATTTGTCTGATCAGCAGTGACAGCTGAAGAAAACATTATGTTACAGTGAAGAAATATTTTTCCAGGCCATCAACTGGAGCATAATGTTAAATTCCGTTTTTAAGAGAAAAAGTGCACACACTAAGAGTTTTTCCTTTTGTAGCCACCTCAGACATAACATTTATAACTGTTTAGTAAATACATTCATTTTTGGAACCCCCTCCCATCTGATGTCAAGGAAATAAACAACTACCTGACTTTTAGAAAACATCTGAAGGCAGCCCTGTTTAGGGAAATTTTTAATGTTTGATGTTTTATAGTGTCTTTAATATTCTATTGGGAGCTGCCCAGATGGGTGGGTATAAATATTATTATTATCATTATTATCGTTATTATCAACAAGGCTGTACAACACTCCCCCTTTTTTTGGCCACACATGGAAGGTGGGAAAGAAATCCTGGGAGATTCTGGGGTTGGGGGGACAGATGTTCTCTAGCTTGAGGCAACCGCATTATTTACTAACTGTTCTGGTTACTAATTGGTCCAAGGCCTGGTGTCTTCCCTGCTTCATTTTTTAGCCCCCCCCCCCAAAAAGCTTTTTACTCAGATTTTTATTTTATTTTGTGTACACCGGATGTATAGGCCTATACAAATTCAGAAGAGTAGCAAAGAAAAAAGCAGTAATACAGTCCCATTTTGTGTGGGGGTTCCATTCCTGGCCCCACAGTGTGTCGGCAGAGTGCATCTAATCCCACTCCATCCCATTACACCCTGCCTTCATTATGCCTCATTATGCCCTGTTATGCCCCCTGTTATGCCCTCTTTTGGGTCCAAAAGTACCCAAGCACCAGTGGTCACGCATCAATTGGGCACTCACAAGATGGCCGCCGCCTGTACTTCAAATGAAGGTGCAGCTCAGAGCAGAGGCCTTGGCATTGTGGGTGCCACACACTAGAATAATAGGTCTGCTAAAGCCCCTGGATATGTAGTTACATGTTATTGTACTAGTGTTCCTAGGGAATGGGGGCCACCATTTTCTTCCCATACCTAGCAATAGGTCACCAGGTAGCAAAACTCTGAAGGGTTTTGTGGGCCCATTTCTCAGGAGAGAAATGCCTTCAGCTGCTAAGACACCACTGAAAATTTGAAGAAGAAGAAGAAGAAGAAGAAGAAGAAGAAGAAGAAGAAGAAGAAGAAGAAGAAGAAGAAGAAGAAAAGGGCAAAAGGTATACCAGCTCTTGGTCCAACTTGTATTATTTATTAATTCCGTTTCTTTCCCACTCGGAAGGAACAAAGTTGCAAAACAGTTAGCAAGTAATGCAATCACCTTAACTGTAACCCCCAAACTAATGTCCATTTCTTCCTCCTGATGTCTTCCCTACCAAACATCCTGAAGATTTCTGCAAAAATGTTTACAGACAAATGGTTTCACAATTAAAAACTCCTGAGCAGAAAGCAGAAAGGTGAAAATTTAGTTAATTAGTTATTGGCCAAGTTCATATCATTTGAACCATGCTAGGGAAGCTTTTATGAACTTTTTATTTAAGCCAAAGTGAGATTTAATATGCACAAATAATTCCTGGCAATATATTTAAAATGGTAAGGCCCATTCCTCTGGGAAGTTCTGCAACGCAACTTTCACTGAAATGAATGATTTTCCTTTCATTACAGCAGAGAGGACTTCCCAGAAGATTGTGTCTTAAAATTGCAACTAACTTCCATTGACACATAATTTTAGACTTTAAAAAAAAAATGCTGACAAGGAATAAACTCTGTTCATTTCATTCTGAAAATCCCCTTTTCATCTCTCCTGCCCCCCTTCCTTGACTCTTTCCTTTGTAATGTCTGCATAAAACAGAACACAAAGGAAAGGTCATCAGGACAAAAGTAACTGTACTGCATTTTCATGTTCCACAAGCTTATTTTATGTAATTATGCTCTAGTTTAAGACATTATTTATCATTTAAATTCAATTGCTAATACCCTAAGAGAAATTCACATGGAATTTATGTACTTTCCTCATTCAGTAGTAAAGTGGTAAATGGACCCTTGACCATTAGGTCCAGTCGTGACCGACTCTGGGGTTGCGGCGCTCATCTTGCTTTATTGGCCGAGAAAGCCGGCGTACAGCTTCTGGGTCATGTGGCCAGCATGACTAAGCCACTTCTGGCAAACCAGAGCAGCGCATGGAAACGCCGTTTACCTTCCCGACGGAGCAGTACCTATTTATCTCCTTGCATTTTGACGTGCTTTCGCACTGCTAGGTTGGCAGGAGCAGGGACCAAGCAATGGGAGCTCACCCCGTCGTGGGGATTCGAACTGCCGACCTTCTGATCGGCAAGTCCTAGGCTCTGTGGTTTAATGACTCCTCATTCAGTAGGGATGAGCAAAACCTGTAAATTGCATCCAACCAAACCATTTCACAAGGAACCTTAGCTGCACAATCAAACTTCGCCACTCTCCTCACCCCCTAAATCTCTTCTGTAAACCCAATCCTACAAAACAGATTTACGATGTGTGCAGCAGCACAAAGAGAAAGGTATGGATAGCTCCGTCAGTAGAGTATAAGGCTCTACAGATATCCCTGTATCTCTGTGACACTTAGTGATGTTTACTACCATAACTTACTGCTATGTATCATAACATGCCAATACCCTTACATTTCAGTTTGAAAGATGGGGGCCCAAAACTGAAAACTGGTGACTAGAATACTCTGAGTCAATGGCAAAGGAGGAACTTGAATACAGGTGTCCCAAATTGACTACACCAGTCATGAATTCAAGGCTGTATTCAAACCTGATTCTCTTTAGATGTTTCTGGACTGCAGGTCCCATCATTCATGGCCAACAGTCAAGCTGCCTGGGTCTGATGGGTGCTGTAGTCCAAAACATCAGGATGGCACCAGATATAAAATCATAAAGGCTGTACAGTGGTGCCCCAGGTTAAGAACTTAATTCATTCTGGAGGTCCGTTCTTAACCTGAAACTGTTCTTAACCTACTACTTTAGCTAATGGGGCCTCCCGCTCCTGCTGTGCCACTGCCATGCGATTTCTGTTCTCATCCTGAAGCAAAGTTCTTAACCTGAGGTACTATTTATGGGTTAGCAGAGTCTGTAACCTGAAGCATCTGTAACCCGAGGTACCACTGTACTGTGCCAGACTGCCTCTAATACACCCACAGAGAGACACACCCACAGCTTGAGGTGATAGAGAGCTGGACTAGGTAAAGGTGAAGGGACCCCTGACCATTAGGTCCAGTCGTGACCAACTCTGGGGTTGCAGCGCTCATCTCACTTTATTGGCCGATGGAGCCGGCGTACAGCTTCCAGGTCATGTGACCAGCATGACTAAGCCACTTCTGGCGAACCAGAGCAGCGCACGGAAACGCCCTTTATCTTCCCGCTATTTATATACTTGCACTTTGACGTGCTTTCAAACTGCTAGGTTGGCAGGAGCAGGGACCGAGCAATGGGAGCTCACCCCGTGACGGGGATTCGAACCGCCAACCTTCTGTTAGGCAAGTCCTAGGCTCTGTGGTTTAACCCACAGCGCCACCCGCGTCCCTTAGAGAGCTGGACTACCTCTCCCCTTTTTCTGAAAGTAGATCAGGTTGATTGCTTTCCAAGCAGGGTTGGACCATTATATTTTTCACCATGGAGGCCCATGCCAGAAATAATCCTGGCCCTGAAGGCCACATATTTTAAGTGCATGCAATTAAAATAATTTGTATTTCTTAATTATAGCTCATCCAAATTATCTCGTAATGAGTGTGCTGCATTAATTCCACAATACTCTTAATTCTGAAACTGTTAGGCTTGATACAGAAATGCTGAAACCATTATCCCGCTCCCGTAAGGTTGACTGGCATACAAAACTGTGATGTGAACATCATTTCCAGCACTGGATCGGTGCACCCAGCTGCAGACATTGCTCAAAAACTGGTTGTGGGGCCCAAGAGACAATCACAGAATCAACTTGCCTGAGATGGGCTTGTGAATCCAGCCCTTGTACCCCACTCAAAGGAAGACGAGTGTCAACCATTGAACTCCACAGCTAGTTCTGGCTGTCAAGCAACCACAACAGTGCCCACGCAATGCACAACATGCCTGTTTCTGAACTGATAACATTGTTAATTAGTCATTATTGAAGTCTTCCTCCAAAAGCCATCATTTCTATTGTAGAACCTCTATAGAACGGCTATATTTGCATATAGGACTTTGGCTCACAAAAGACAGATGTCGCCAGCAGTTCGATTACACAAAACTCTGGGAATCCATGTGGAAGCAAAAAAAGCAGCCGAATAGGTAGGTGACACAATGGGATGCCTCAATGAGCCCAAGGAAGGTTGTTTCATCCGGAGGAAGCGAGGCTAGAATGCCATAACACTTCAGCGGCTTCATGAGGGAAAAGCCAGTAATGTTCTGAAGTGCAATAATTGCCAATTAAGGTACTCAAGTGTTTGCCTAGAATACTACAATAGGTTCACTGCATATTCCATGCCTGAAGCCTACAGAGGCTCACTGTGCAAATGTACACCTTCCTCTTTTTTCATGCTCTATGAACATGGAGCTAATTTTAAAAATGTAGGTGCTACCAGCAGCTACCCTGTATTATGCATGTTTGATTTAAGGGGGCACTACTTCTCAGCAGCATGCCAATGACCAGTAATTGCTATTTCCCCTCCAACACATGAAGTGCACAGTGGCTTTTTGGCAATGCATAATCAAAGAAGTTCAGCAGTTCTTTTGGAATATCACACTGTTAATAGCTAAGGGCTGCATGTTCTCAGAAGCTAGTACTTTCTTGTGCTAACCACATCACATCTTATTTATGGATGAGCCTAAGTAAGCCACTGATGTGTTTATATACACCAGTAAAATCAAATCATTTCTCAAGTCTGAATGGCATTTTTAAAAAGCCTACGTAGCTGCTGTGAAAGTAATAATGTGTATTATTTTAAGCTCTCCTTTTGCCTGCTGCATTTACCATGCTTATAGCACAAACTTCAGACTGCATTTAATGTGCAATTTATTTGCAAGAGCAGGCTCATATTAAGGAACACCTCATTTGCAGAAGCCATGCCATGGGTGTAGAAGGGAAGTTACTATTATGGCTGTTTAATATTCAAGCTGTGTCAGAAATGTCCTAGACATGCAACAGCCAGAAAATCTGCAGGAGTCCTGAAGCTTAGGTCACTCTTTGTTCCACATTTTAAAAATCAAACCTTACATTTATTTCAATACTCTTTCATTCTACTTTCTATCCAAACCCGGCCCAGCAGTATTGTTGCTGATTGGCTAGAGTTGGGAACCGCACAGAAGGAAGTTAATTGTGGTCAGGGCTCAGTTATGGATAACTACAGAACAGGCCCTGTGACCTAGAGGTTGAAATAGAATATGGGATGCAAACTCCCCTAATTTGTCAGGCTTGAAGGTCCTTGAACAAATGCTGTGGCTGGAAGTTCAAGACGTGACAATGAGCACCTCTCGACTGCCACTATTTTTGTGGGAAGGAATCAAATGCTTGCCAGAAATTTAGGTTTGTATAACTAAAGTGGATTAAACTGCCATGGCGCCCTAGCATAACAAACCCATTTTTAATTAAAAGAAAAACTGGGAATAAAGAAAGTATGGAGGAAACACACTGAAAAGTATGGGGTAAAAAAATGGGAAGATGTATAAACACCACACAAGAAAAATCAGGATGAATGCTTGTTTTATAGGCTCCCTGCAAAGAAATGCTCAGTTAAGACTGGGTACATTTCACTGAATTTTTGGAGCTGATTTTTATGTGTAATGTTAATTTGGATACTAAAAAGGATGTTCTATTTAGTTGTTAATTGTGTTTTACAGAATGTAAAAAATTATTTGTTTTTTCCCCTTGCTGTTTATCCTAACTTAGATTGAAAACTTGAGAGTTTTGTTTAAATAGGAGCAGTATATAAATCTTCAGCAGCAGCATCTAAACACTGCATAAACTTTATGTAAGCAAATCAAGATGAAGGATCAATAAACAGGTCATCTGGAGGAGCACTTTTCAGCTGCTGCAGCTAACAGCATTGATAAACGTCCCACCACAAGACCAGAGTTATGCTTCTAGTAAATGACCATATGCATTGCATGAGCCAAACCAAGCCAGATGTTGGGGTTGCGTAGGTGTCTCTCCTTTGACTTCCCATGTTTCATAGACTAAAGAAATTGTGCAGGCTAAGGAAATGGAGGATTTGGAATACATGATCTGGAAAGAAGGGCAAAAGCCCTTCCAGCAGAAACTGGAGACATAGAGGTTGATGACGGAATTTGTACACCAGCCCCGGAGATCTGCCACAGTAGAGAGATTATTGCTATGCTGCTTTCACTGTTTCCTTATTGTCCATATTTGGAGAAGAACCGGAGCTCAGTGTTAAAGCAGAAGCCAGTGTGGCATAATGGTTAGAGTGTTGGACTAGACCCTGGGAGAGCAGAGTTCAAATCCCCACCCAACTGTGAAACTCACTGGGTGCCCCCATGGCTTGGCATCTCTGGTTAAAAGAATCATATAGCAGAAGGAGCATAGGAATATTTATTATACTAAGTCAGACCACTGGCCCACTTAGCTCTGTATTTTATATAGTGGCTCTCCAGAATTTCAGGCAGGGTTGTCTCCCAGTCCTAATTGGAGATGATGGGGATTGGACCTGGGGCGTTCTGAATGCAAAGCAGTGGTGTAGCTAGCTGCCCTGCACCTGGGGTAGCCTCACCGCTGCCTCAGCTGTAGGGTGGGGTGGTGGGCAGACGCAAGCCCCACACTGCTGTTTCGGGCAACGCAGAGCCTACAGGTGCCCGAACCACCGCGTCACTCCCAGGAGAGACATATAGCTCAAGTGCGCTGCAGGACCTGCGGTAAGTGCTACCCCCCCCCCAGTGTGGCGCCTAGTGTCCCCCCTCCCTAGCTATGCCTCTGGTGCAAAGCAGAAGCTCTGCTAATGAGCTACAGTCCTGGAGTGATGCTGTACAGGGCAAAGAGTCTGTATAAGGCAGGATAAGGCAACTTTCTACGGTCCATACTTTAGAAGCTTACATAGCCAAATGTAAGGTGAGCCCCACCCATGCTGTGATCAGGAATTGCTGCAGACAATTTTAAAGGGACTCATTCTGGAGTAAAACATCAGGGAACTTAATTGCAGGCATGATTCCAATTTGACTAGTCCTGGTTATTATCCCAAGCATAAGATGCTTTGGCTTATTATAAAGAAGATTTGAAGATTATCATTTACATATCAGAACTAAGGCAGCAGAAATGTCAAGCAGCAGATGCCTTGAATTTCTTCTGAAATGTATAGCCTATACACTCTTCCAAAGCGACAGAAAAATCAGCCTCTTCTCAATTAGCAAGGCCACCAAAATAATTTACTTTTAGTAAAGAGCTATCTTTTTTCCTTTCTTTAATTTTACTTCTGTATGGTATAAAGGATATTTCCCTCATATGGCATAATTATAGCAAACACTTTCAGGGATCTATACCTTAACAGCGCATACTTGGTAATACTGTATATTAAGCAACTATTGACGTGTTTTGAGTCAATTTCAAGAAGGAAATATTGTCTGTGGAGAAAAAAGGAAAATCAATATCTACCTTGAGGGTTATGCAGTCTTGATACTGACTTACTGCAGACATCAGTCAATGCCTGCTACACTGTATCTGTTTTAAAGCTTTTGTCCTTAAAACAACAAAACTTCAGTAATGCCTACAAAGATTATCTTCATCAGAAGCTTAAATCCACCAACACACAAGTCCAGGTCTGTAATGCCCTGAATCTCATGTTGAGTTTATGTATAAATACCAGCCAAGTACTACCTCAGGGCCCCACAGGGTCCAATGCCAACCCAAGGTGAGTTGGGTAGATCAGGGTAGGGCAACTACTATTCTCATTAGAATGCGCAGTGTGCTGGCTGTCATTATCCTGAGGGTGGGATTCAATCACATGCCAAAAATACAGGTTGCATAATTACAATGAATTGGCACTCTTACCAGTGGAGGCTGGTCCATCAGGATGACTGGGGCATTGCCCCCAACAACCTCCTGCATTCCTGTCTTCAGCACAACTAGTCCAAGGCACTGACTGTCAGCTTCCTCCTCCTCAGGCTCAGTAGAACTCAGCAGGGAGGATGGAGACAAGGCTAGAATTAGTTGGCTCCTCCTGCCCTTGGCTTTGGCGCCACCTGCTGTTGGTCTCCCTGCCTTCTGCCCTACCAGTCCCAATGGACACTAGTCACCACTGATTTTCCCCAGAATCAAAGTTCTGACTAGAAAATTCACTGGAAAGTGTGAAACAATAGCTTGACCTGATGTCATATAGCTTTACTCATCCTTTGAAATTGACACCCTTCCAAATTTTGTAGTGCAGTTCTCCAGTCTTGTGCCCAAATGCATTTAGTTGGTAAAGTATGCATAAAATGTATACATCGGTGAAAATAACACACAGCATGCATTTTACTGAGGAAAATTGCATACCAAAATTGTATATTCACTAAAATACTGCTGGATTTTCATGAGCCCGCACCCCCTTAAAAAAAAGTGGAGAACTGAACTTAAGAGTGAAAAACAACAACAAACAGGGTGAAAGAATTGACAGATTCACCTGTCCCTAATCTTGACCTACACATTCTCCTCTGTCTGGCCCCATATAGGAGGAAAGTATCTTAGAAGCTAACTAATGCCACTGAAAAGTACACTGCTGCTGTTTTCTTTTTTATGCTTTTACATTTCTTTACAGAAACTCACCTTCGAAAACCCTGGAGGCACAGAGCAGGGAAAAAGCTCACAACTGCAATCTCTGACAGTAAAATAATGTGAGAATTTATGATAAGTCTAAAAAATGATGACTCTGTCATTCCCAATACCATTCAGTGTGCAGGAGTCATCATTTTTCATTGAAGACTTCAAGCCAGCAGGTGTGAAACTTAGCAGGGAGAAACTTAGCATGTGGCATACTGAGATCATCTCCATGTTGGCGGTGGGGGAAAGACATGGGCAATGTCACTTGTTGAAGGGTGCAATTACATGGACTGGGCAGCTGGTGCAAGCATTTACTGCCCAATCCATTTGCTCTTGGCAAATTAAACCTTTGCACTGCATTTTGCATATGACTCTGCCAAACAAAAAAAGAGACTCACTTGCAGTAGGGCCACATTCACACCATAGTTCAAACCAGAGTTTTAAGGAGATCCCTATTCCTCACTCAGAGCCGCAGTTCAGTGTGGTTTAACAAACAATCCCTCTTCACAGGGATTGCAGCCCTGTGAGGGAATTAGAACAGAGTAGGGCTGTTGAGGCTGTGGCCTTGGAAAATGGGATGTGCTCTGTGCACTGTCCTGACGGCCAGACTTAGAGACCTGGAGGGCTGTAGTTGGCCTGAGCGCTGCAAGATGGAGCTTTCTCGCATTGCACACCAATGTTCTCATCTGCCACAATATCCCTCTTGCATTCAACCCATGGAAGAGGCCTGATGAACTCCACAAGCTATCCCTTTAATGTCAACTCTTGTCACAAACCCAGAATGGAAATTATTGATTGCATACTTGTAAACTCTTTAGAAGCCATTTTGTAAACAAACATTAGAGGAGCCCATCTAGTCCAGCATCCTGTTCTCACTGATGCACATGGAAAGTTTGCAACCTGAGCTCAAGAGCCCTCTCCCCTCCTGTGCTTTCCAGCAACTGGTACCCAGAAGGGTTACTGCCTCAGACTGCAGAGCATAACCATAGATAGTCTTATCCTCCACAAATAGCTCCAATCCTCTTTTAAAGAATACCCTCCAACAGTCCTCCGATGAAAATAGGGACGTCCCATTCCGTAATTTAACTATTTATACCCCCACACACAGACCTTATTTAGTTGCCCCAGTTCTCTGGGTAGGTTCCAACATACATAAAAACACAATAAAACTTTAAACTTTTTTTTTTTAAAAAAAACTCTTTCCTATGGCTCCAGGGGTTGGCTAACTCCATACCCTTGAATGAAAATAAGGACATCCTAAGGAAAAGTGGGACATTCTGCGATCAAATCAGAAACTGGGACTCCTTCTCAAAATTAGAGACATCCCTGGAAAATAGGGACATTTGGAGGGTCTGATACTGCTTTCTCTGGGAGTTTAACTCTAAGCTGCATGAAGAAGTTCAGTCATAGCTTGGTTCTCGAATGCCTTGGTACACAAATGTTTTGGCTCCTGAACACTGAAAACCGAGAAGTAAGTGTTCCGGTTTTTGAACGTTCTTTGTAAGCCAAACGTCCAATGTGGCTTCCACAGCTTCCGACTGCCTGCAGGGAAGCTCCAACGGCCAATCGAGAGCTGTACCTTTGTTTTTGAATGGTTCCGGGAGTCAAACAGACTCCTGAAACGGATTATGTTTGACAGCCAAGGTACCACTCTACTTGCTTTTCTGTGTCCTGAATCTGTCAACATAAATTAATAGATTAATGATAGAAAATGATAAATATAAATTAACCACCACCACACCACCTAAAAGGCCATCTTTTTCTAAAGAGATTTTGCCCTCTTGGCTTCTCTAAAATGAATTGAGTGAGGAGTGATGGAAAGTAACCGAGAGCACCATGAAGGCTTTTTGCATCAGCACAGCCGTTTTCTTTCCGCTTTCCTTTCTCTTTCCCATTTAGAAAGAGATAGAAATTTCCTTGCCTGATTTTCTGTTAAACTGCTTCAGTAATAGGACTGGGATGAATTTTAATATAGACTTGGTCCCAGTATTCATTCTCTCTCTCTCTCTCTCTCTCTCTCTCTCTCTCTCTCTCTCTCTCTCTCTTTTTAAAGAAGTGGCTGAGATGGGGAATGGCTGTTTTGCAATAGCTGAGAACTATTGCATTTTAGCTGAGGGAATTTAGAGTTAGAAATTTGAAATGAAATGTTTTAGTGGCACGGTTAAAATTCAGTAAGCACTCAATAAAACACGGAGCAGCTCCATTTTATTTTACATTTTATGGAAAGCTCTTTTCAATATATGTGGAAATATGAGTTGCATTTATACCAGTAATGGACAAATATTCCTTTCTAAAAAACAAACAAACAAAACTCCCTATGCATTTCATATTTCTGATCTTCTTTACCCCTTTTTGGGAGGGGTAGGAATATTCATCTTTAGGGCACTAGCTCAGTTAAAACATCACGCCAGAGCAGCAATTACAATGACCATGATACAGCAATAATCTCCCATTTCTACAACCCAAAGATACATCATCTTGCTCATCAGAAGCCAAGGAAATAGCACAGAACATGGAGCAGTTATGGAACTGCTTTTGTGAATGATTTGGTACTTGTTGCCCATGACAAGATCCAGCCAGCTACAAAACCTTATGGATTATCCATAAAATTCTATGATGACAAACTCATTAAAACACACACACACACACACACACACACACACACACACACACTCTAAAAACTAAAGTGCACCACATCCTTATTAAAGAACTGATATCTGCAGAGGACACCATATCTATCTCTCAGAGAGAGGCATAAGTAGATCCGTAAATTTCCGTTTCTCATTTTCCAGCCCTCATCCCCCCCCCACTCTTTATTTAATTAATTTATCTGCAGCCCTTGCTCTGAGGATCATTGGGCAGCTACCATTATACATTCCTGCATCAGTTTGCAATTGTTGAAAAGGCCTTTAACTATCCATGGCCTTTCAGAAGTGGGTGGGATGCTTTAACGTTTTATTAGTATGCTGGGGACGCAGGTGGCGCTGTGGGTTAAAGCCTCAGCGCCTAGGACTTGCCGATCGAAAGGTCGGCGGTTCGAATCCCTGCGGCGGGGTGCGCTCCCGCTGCTCGGTCCCAGCGCCTGCCAACCTAGCAGTTCGAAAGCACCTCCGAGTGCAAGTAGATAAATAGGGACCGCTTACCAGCGGGAAGGTAAACGGCGTTTCCGTGTGCGGCTCTGGCTCGCCAGAGCAGCGATGTCACGCTGGCCACGTGACCCGGAAGTGTCTCCGGACAGCGCTGGCCCCTGGCCTCTTGAGTGAGATGGGCGCACAACCCCAGAGTCTGTCAAGACTGGCCCATACGGGCAGGGGTACCTTTACCTTTACCTTTTACCTATTATTATGCTCTGTATTATGTGGTGCTGTTTTTTTGTGCTCCATAAAATATGTTCTTAATGTCGTCCACAACCCTGGGATCTCTTGATAAAGGGCGGTATATAACAAACAGACAAACAAAATATTAATTTTTTTCCTCTTGGTGTTCTATTGTATCTATTGTGAGGCTGAATTGTGTGTCTGTATGTTTGGTTGAAATAGGGTTGCCATATGTCTGTGGAAATCCTGGGCATGTCCTCTTTTGGGGGGACTATATTCCCATCCAGGAGGGGATTTTTGCAGTTTATAGTAAATACCTGGGCTTTGGGGGGTTTAACCGCCCAAAGGAAGCGGAAGCAGTTGCTTTGGCTGGAGGTGAGGCGTGCATGCTACCAGCGTTGCTGCCAGACCTGTGCATGTCTTTCCTGGCTCAGGCTGGCAGCGGACACTAAGGAAGCTGCTGCTGCTGCCGCTTCCTGTTCTTGCTCTGTTCCGGTGTTCCAGAGTCTGACGTCTGTGAGTAGCGGCGGCGCTGGGAGAGCTAGAGGAGCTGGTGGCAGGGCCTCCTGATGACAGATCCAGGTGGAATTCGATAGCTGTGCCAGATTAGAGCTGCCAGAGCCTGCTTCTCAGGAGCTGCTGCCGCCTCTTCCCTGTTGTGTGATCAGTGTGACAATGGGAGAACGAGTGCAATCGGCGGCTGCACCCAGCGGGGGGGGGGGGGGAGGAAAGGTGAGCAGGTGATTGCCCCCCAAAAGGTCAAAAACTCAACAACTTTTGTCGTGCCGCCGATCGTCCGGATTTTCACTTCATGAAATATGACAACCCTAGTTGTAAGTCATTTTAGGTTGCCCTGGGCAAGATAAAGCAATTTATACATTTAATAAATACATAATTTACAGGGCCTTTAATAACCTGGGTCCAGGATACGCCGTGGACCGCCTGATCCCTTATATTCCCTGCTCACTGAGAGTTTCCGGGGAGTCACTGGTAGTGGTTCCCCCACAGTTCAGTTGCTTGATTCATACCTACCATGTGTCACATGTTCAGTATTGTGTGCTCAATTATATGGAACTCCCAGTTGAGATCAGCCTCGGTCCTGTGTACCTGAAGGAGTGTCTCCACCCCCATTGTTCAGCCCAGACACTGAGAGCCAGCGCTGAGGGCCTTCTGATGGTTCCCTCATTGTGAGAAGTGAGGTTACAGGGAACCAGGCAGAGGGCTTTCTCAGTAGTGGTGCCCGCCCTGTGGAATGCCCTCCCATCAGATGTCAAGGAAATAAGCAGCTATCCTATTTTTAAAAGACATCTGAAGGCAGCCCTGTTTAGGGAAGTTTTTAATATTTAATGCTGTATTGTTTTTAACACTCGATTGGGAGCCGCCCAGAGTGGCTGGGGAAACTCAACCAGATAGGTGGGGTATAAATAATAAATTATTATTATATTATTATTATCAGACTGACCCTCTTGCTGCAGAATGTCCAGCACTTACTGAAGACTTTTATCCCAGCAGGCTTCTGGAATTGAACTCTGTTTCTATTTTATTTTTTATTATAAATATTTATTAAGGATTTTTATAAGAAAAAAGCATAAATAACAAACAACAATGCTTATGTCATACACAAAATTCCATAACTCCTTTGGACTTCCTCACGTCTCCCGCTCCCACTTACATTGTTAAAAAAAATTTCCAAGCAAATTATCATCTTGTTTTCAATCTTATATCCACTCATTTAAATATGATCTAATAGTTCTCCCAAAGGATTTGTCTTTTCCTTAATCTCACTTATCATCTAATTTCAATCTAGTTTAGTGGTGGCCAATTATTTATGATCAAGCATCCTTCTTAACATTCAATCAAATTACAATATTTTTGTAAATAAGTTTTAAATTTCTTCCAATCTTCTTCCATCCTTTCTTCTCCCAGGTCTCGGATTCTGCCGGTCATCTCTGCCAGTTGCATATAGTCTATCAGCTGCATCTGCCATTCTTCCAGTGTGGGTAGATCTTGAGTCTTCCAGTTCTTGGCAATAAGTATCCTTGCTGCTGTTGTTGCATACATAAAAAATGTTCGGTCCTTCTTTAACACCCCCTGGCCGACAATACCCAAGAGGAAGGCCTCTGGTTTCTTGGTGAAGGTATACTTAAATACCTTTTTCAGCTCATTATATATCATTTCCCAGAAGGCTGAACTCTGTTTTTATAGTTCTAACTCATTTTTAGTTTCACTGTATTGAGACTACAATCACCACTTAGAGACAAGTGTAATTAAGTGCTCTATAAATTGACAAAGTTAGTAAAAAGATTTTTTTAAAGAATGAATTGAGTATTTATCACTGTATGCTCGCATGTTCACTTGCAAGATCAGCACTTAACAAAACTATAAGCATGGTGCAAGCCTGTAATAACCATCTCTTTCTAGGTTCTTAATCCATTCTGCCCTCTCTAATCCATAGTAACTGAAGAATCTGCTTTTTATATTGAGAGAGCAACCACCCCACTTTGGCAGGTTCGTGCAGGATGCCCAGAGTAAAGTCAAACCAACCGCAGAGATGAAAATGCTGATCTATAAGATCTCCTTTTCAATATCCTGCCTAAGATATGAGCCACTTCCAGCTGACAAAAGAAGAAATCCAGCAGTTTCCACCTACTCACTTTATGCTACTTCCTTGTTATTTCCTAGCAGGATAAGATCATTAAGGCAAAGATCTTTCCCAAGGCTGAGGCACCAAGCATCCTGTCAATTCTCAAAAAGAGATGGTGATACTGGCTTTGGTATATGCACACAATGCAAGATATATTCACACCAAAGATACATGCTTTTTCATGAGATATGATCCAAAGTTCATCCACAAGATATCCAAAGTTCCACTTTAAGGCTGTTTGTAAGCGTGATTCAACAAGTGGGAAGCTTTGGCAAGTAAGCTGGATTTGCTGACTGTGTCGGCAGCCCCTTGAATTATTATGAGAAAGGGGTTTATACAGCTCTAGGATAGGAAAGAGCATTAAGAAACAGATCATACCAAATTGCAAGTTGATGGACAAATCATTCCAGTTCATCATTCAGCAACCCTTTAAAACACAATTAAGTAACTGGCCGGACGACAGAGTAGTTTAGAGAAGTTGGCATAGACATGTAATTCTGCAGCCACAAAAGTGGAGCAAATGAAGGACAATGACCTTAAATGGGAAGAGGGTCATTTTTAGCCTAAGGGCACCTTCTTGATAGAAAACTTTCTGGGACCATATGCCAGTGCTTAGCAGGTGAAGGGGCAAAAGTTGGTTTGACCAGAGAGAAATACTGACCAGTACAATGGAGATGTCACTTAGCAGTAAGCTATATTCTAGCCCACTTCCATACACATCTCTCCATTCAGGCAAACAAGGGGCATTATCACAATTCAAATAGACACCTCAGCCAGACAAAAACACTCAAGGAGGATGTGGTTCTGAGCTCATGAAGAGTGTGACCTGGGAGTGAGGGTGTGGCCTTCAGAGAATCATGAGGACCAGTTAGAAAGGTCTAGAGGACTGCGATTGTCAGCCAGGCCCAAGATTCACCACCCTGCTCTTCAGGGTACAGAAGCCAGAACTCGCCGGAACTCAGTTCCGATGCCTTTCAGGTGGGCACCATTGCCATTATAACAGAACAAGTGAGCCGTTCATGGTGAATTCTGGCACCTCTTTTTCTAGAAAAATAGCACTGACCTGGAGCTGTGTTCAGTTAAAAAGAGGTCTCTCCTTACATGGATTCCATATGGCACTGTCATTTCTGAATCCTCACATTCTTTGCTCAAAGGCAATAAAAAGACAATATGTGTCCAAGATAAATTAAGAAATTTAAGCTTCTTTTGTCTCCTAGCCTTAGCATTCCAGTCATAAAACAAATATCCATTGTCAGCAAGGGCTCCAGAGCCATCATTTCTACCTACTGCACAATTCCTTAATGAGGCAGGTTGTTAAACCATATATCCCATACTTGATAGAGTGTAACAGCTCTGAGGAGTCCATTCTGTTTTACTCAATAAATATGCAATTAAGCTTTCTCTTCCCCCCACCCTTTTTTTTGAAAAACCATCTATTATTCTTCCATGACCTTCCAGTCCATTAGGCAACAATATCATTAGCCTAATTTCCCCTTTCCCCCCAACTACTGCCTACTAATGTGAAATCGTACATCCAAAATCTGTGAAGTGTTACAGGAAGAGATGACCAGACAGTATTTCAGAAAAGCAAATGAGTATGAGAAGCAGAGGTAGACCTAGAACTTTTGTTCTTGACCAGATGCTAACAGTCCACAAGCATCAGGTGGAATTATGAAAAGAAACCTTACGTTTTTGTCATGCATTTTGCCATAGGAGGAAAAATAATACAGTATGCCAAATTTTACACCTGCATAAACTCCATTTATAAACACCATTTAAAGTAATTATGGCTATCCTGTGCAATAATATGGCTATCCTGTAATTATACCCTGTGCAATAATTATGGCTATCCTGTGCACATTAATTCACAGCAAAAGGTATTAAAATTTATTTTAATGTGTTCTAGCATGTGTGTCAGCACACAGCAATGGCTTAGGAAAAAAATGTATAAGGCATGAGCAACGTCCTTTCAAGTTTGAGAAAGGGGGGAAAGTGCCAAGGGAGTAGATGATTTTAGGAATAATGGCTGCAAAAAGTCACAAAGCACATTGTTAGAGAGTGGATCTTATAGACTCTTTTTCAGAGCCATAATCTCACACAGGTCACATGACTCGTCCAGGAGTGCAGCCTGGAAGATATGCTTCCAGGTTTTGGGTCAGAACATGTTGGAAGGTATGCATATAGTACAGCATCCTACACTCACAGTGGTCAACCTGTGGAAGGCGCACAAACGGTACCCAAGCACAAGAGCACTCGCCTCTCTTGCAGTTTCCAGCAACTGGTATGCAGAAGGACACCATGGACACACAGTATGGCCATCCTGAGTGTGAATGCTGGCACCCACAAGCAGACATGCACTTGCAGATATCTTCCTTGGTACCCAACAGGTTTATCTGCTGAAATTCACTTGAATTGCAGACAACACAAGGCTTTTTCCAAACCGAATTGCTGGTGAGGGGGAAAGTTTGAACATAAGTGTGTGCAAGGTTGAGACGTAGGAATAGCTGCAGCATGCACAGGAAGCCCGGCACAGTTTCTCCACTTTGGAAATGTCCCCATGGTCCCCAAAACGTTGGCCACCCCAGGTCTATCTGCACTGCATTGTGCAGGACTGGATAAACATGTCAAGGACAATTCCAAAAGTGTATCTCCATTAGGAATAAGAAAGATATTTGGTTTGCAGTTCCCGAAGGATCATTCAAACCGAAACACAGCTAGCTTTCAAAATTCATACTTCCCTGAATTCTGTGATGCAGTTTTACAACTTGCCCCCTCCACAAAAACATATAAAATTGCCTTAAATGTGTGCATCAAAATGTTAATATATGAGTGAAACACTAAAAATGCATTATATTAGAGAAAGTTGCTTTGAGAAATGTAGTTTAAGAAAAATTGAATTAAAATGTGGTGTATTCGGATAAATGCATACTTTTTAAATGCAATGTGGAAATGTTGGCAAACTGAACTTAAATGAGAAAAGCTTAACTTCTCAGATACTTCCATCCCTAGTCTCCATCTACATTTGTGTGTGTGTGTGTGTGTGTGTGTGTGTGTGTGCCTTGTCCCACAGAAACACCCTTTAAAATAATGACTGGAGCTAGACCCAGGACCATTGTCTAAAAGACAGAGTTCCATTAATCTTAACTACTAGAATTCAAAACAGTGCTGGTGGCAACAACTGTAGTTTCATTTCCAGGCCAAGGGTCAAGACCTACTGATAAAGGATGGAACAAAAGCAAAAGGCCATTGGCTGGCTCTTTATTAAAATGCCCAGACAACCACTGTCTTACAATACAGATGGCTGTCCTGATCTAAACTCCTTTGTCTCAAGTCCAGAAAAAGAAGAAAATAAACATCATGCCTCTCAGGGTTCTGTATGCATTTCATTACATGCTGAGAAGAGGATATCCTTCACAATATGCTGCAGTTCAGGAGCATGAAGGGCAAATTTAAAAAAATAAAAAAATGGGGGGAACAGATTTGCAATTGGGCTTTCTTTATATTACCACTGACAGCATGGGCTTGCTTTATACACCATTGCTGTTCATGTCAAAGACACACAGCTAGTTTATTGCTTATTTTATTGCTGTTTTATTGTAGACAATAAGAGGCAGCTGAACCAGCATGAAGGGCAGAAATAGCATTGGAATTTCACTCTCTTATATTGACAGGACATTCACTTTACACAGATTTGCTATTCCCTCACATCAAAGACTGTTGCACATTTGATTGCATAGTAATGCACTTTTGAATGCTCTGTAATATCTGGTACTGGTCATAAACATTTATCCATCTCTGTGGTACATGCATATTTAAATATATCTATCTTACATTTTTATGCAATTGTGCCTACTAGAGATAGTAATATTTATAAAACAGGAAAACTGATGTAATATATAATACTCCCAGGTTGGATCAAACAGAGTTCTAATGTTTGCATTTGCTTGCCTTGCTTAGAAAAAAGTAAGGTTCAAGAAGGTTCAGGACCCATTTAACAGTCTATGAACTTCAACCCAGCTCGCTTGAGACGGTGGTTTCTGCTCTATTTTCTTCACTGTGTTTAAGACATTGCAAAAGGAAACAAGAAATTGACTGCAAAATTGTGCATCATATATATTTTCCTGATCTGTGCTGAAATTTTGTCACTTTTTAATAAGAAAAAAATGAGAAGAAGCTCATGCATTGCAACCAAAAATACACACATCTGTCACCCTAAAATCTAAATGTCATATAGATTGAGATGAATACCAGCTGCCTAACCTACAGGGCATACTTGTCAGTAAATACCCACTGCCAGTTCACAATGCAAGTTTTACTATTCAGCTGCTGTCCTTCACTGGAGTGAAGTGGATGTCGTTCATTATCTCACAGGGGAAAGAACAACGTGTTCAGCAAACATTGGTGTTGGTGGGTTGAGCTGAGTCCAGGAGGAAGGGCCATGGCTCAGTGGTAGAATGACTGATTTGCATCAGAAGGTCCCATGTTCAATACATGGCCTTGGTCCAGTATACCTGAAGGAGCGTCTCCACCTCCATCATTCTGCCCGGACACTGAGGTCCAGCGCCGAGGGCCTTCTGGTGGTTCCCTTGCTGCAAGAAGCCAAGCTACAGGGAACCAGGCAGAGGGCCTTCTCAGCAGTGGCACCCGCCCTGTGTAACGCCCTCCCACCAGATGTCAAAGAGAAAAATAGCTACCAAACTTTTAGAAGACATCTGAAGGCAGCCCTCTTTAGGGAAGCTTTTAATGTTTAATAGGTTATGGCATTTTAGTGTTTTGTTGGATGCCGTCCAGAGTGGCTGGGCAAACCCAGCCAGATGGGCGGGGTATAAATAAATTATTATTATTATTATTATTATTATTATTATTATTATTATTATTATGGCAGACCCCTGTATGAAACCCTGGTGAGCCAGTATGGACAGTACTGAACTAGAGGGGCCAATGGCAGGTTCCTATGTCAGGGGTTGTTTTTGCTGGGAGTTATTTGGTTGAGAAAGAGGTTTTGCCTCTTGCCCACTAGCCCCAGTGCCTGCACCCTGTGCCATAGAATTATATGGGATCCGGTGTGATTCAGATTCAACGCCTATCTACACAGCTTCACTGCTTCATTTGAACGACCCACCTCTGGGGTTGCATTTCTTGATCATGTTAGATTAGGGCTGAAAACCTGAGATATATGAAGTAAAATGCAACTCACGCATGGTGGGCAGCCAAGGGCTTCAAAAACCTAAAAAAATTATGCACACACATGAAGACACACGCACAGGGACGCACACACTTTTCTTATCTTGTTTTCCCTTTCTTTGCTCATGGCTGCTGCATTTCACAAATATTCTCCCCACTGCTACTGTACCTAACATTAGCTTTCATTTAAAAGCTAATGTTTAAAAGCTGCATTTAAAACAGTACTCTAATTTATATTTTAATCAACTGTTTGTTTGTTTGTTTTGTTTTTAATCTTTTTACTGTATTTATATTCGGTGTTAGCCACCCTGAGCCCGGTCTTGGCTGAGGAGGGCGGGGTATAAATAAAAAAATATTATTATTATTATTATTTTCCTGAGCTGCATACTGCAAGCTGCTGAACAAGGGCAGGGATCACAGCTCTCATTTGGCCTTTAGATGCAATCTCACAGCAATACTTGATTGACTATGTGATGGTGACATAAATCCAAATAAGAGTGAGGCAATGTTTTCTTTTGTTTCTCTGAACTGGCTTTGTCACTCTGCCACATGGCCATATCTGATTGGCCTCTTGGCACTGTTACAAAGCAGAATTAGAGAGCAGCTACACATTGCTTACTGCACTCCCTATGGCATGGTGCAGCTGGGGGGGGGGGGGGAGGTCATCATCACAACATTTTCCACACCACCTATACCATTAAATGGGGCCATTAAATCAGTTTTTTCTACAGATAAGGGGGACCCTTTCACAGCTCTTGAATAAAGCTGCAGACTTGCACTGGGAGAGATTTTGGGCTCAGCTCTGAAGTATTTTTCACTGAAAGCACAGATAGCTTCAATCACAATCCACACAGTCCCTCTAGTCTCATAGAAACTTTATCACAGCGGGAACAAGCTAATGCTTCATTTTCCCTGATTGAATTTCATAAAGTTTCACAACTGGAGGTTTCTCCTTGTATCTGTGTTAGGATTTTCCCCCTATAATTTTTTCTCAATGACGGAAGAGCACCAGCAGCTTTTTCCCAATGACAGTACACAGGGTTCCAGGTGCCTTCTGGTGTTCTAAACATGACTTCCATCCTCGTTCTAAAAGGGCTACATTGAAATTCACATACTTTGCTGCTTATATAGGCTCATTGTTACGCAAACTACATGTACTCCTGCCTGAATCAAAGGAAGGTTGTCAACAAAGCACCAGCTATTTACATGATTAAACATCATTTCTAAGGTGCTTTATCCAACACATCTCACCTTTCGTTTTCAATGGAGCCCCAAGATGACTTATGAAACAAAAAGGGAAAACAAAATAATATTGGAGAATCACAGTTAAAAATAAATAAATCAGCAGCTATCAGTTATTTAAAAATGCCTTTGCCAGTCTGGCACCTTCCAGATGTTTTAGATCACAACCCCCAACAGTTCCAGACAGTACAATTCTGGGCAGTAAGCATCTGGAAGGTACAAGATCGGCAAGGGCTGGTTGGGGAAGGTATATCTCTGCCACATGGCCAAGGAAATGAAAACATTTCAAACTATCCATCTGAAGAATAAATGAGATGGTCCTTCACTTGTTCCAAATATCACACTATCAGAACATCACACTATTATGCATGAGGTTGTTTTGGAATAACCACTGGACATTTCATCTACTGGCTATATTTCGGTTTGAGTTTTAGCAAGGCAATATGTTTGTCCACAGATCCTCCTTACAAGGACTGCAAGCACTTCAAGGTTGCTTTGGAGAGGAGTCAGTGAAGTTACTGTCTTGTGGATCTATGTGAAAACAACAACAAAAATACTCCCCACGAAGTAGACAATTTCACATATTCCTTCATGCTCCCATATACACAAGCTCCAGGAATGCAGAAGCTCCAAGGATAATTTCAGTCAATTCTCTCTATTTTGCCTGACACCCAGAAACATTTTCAAAACGAAGATTTAGAGCAAGCCATGTATTATTAGACTTGCAGTAAATGTGCACAATTTTGCACGATGAGATATTAAGATTTCCAAAGAAGGCAGGCAATGAACATTGGGGGCACAATCCCGGCAAAGCTAGGTATTAAGTCATATTGATTTTGTGCTGCTTAGGTATACCTCCCGTGTTATTCAAAAACAGCTGCTTTTAGATTACTCCCTAGCTGACATTTCTTTGTGCATAATATTAAGGAATCCCAGAAATTGCCTAGAAAGTACCTCCTCTGTTTCTGCACTGTAGTTAACAATTTTACTTACCTAGAAAAAACTTGACTGATGGGGGGAATGCACACAAAGGGAATTCCTTAGCTAGTTTCACGGAAGTATGGATTTAATTTACTGCACACCTCCCCATACAGTACAACAGCCTTTGCCAACCTTGTTCCTTCCAGATGTTTTGGGCTGCAAATCCCATCAGCCATGCTAGCTGAGACTGATGCAAGCTGTAGTCCAAACAACTGGAGGTTACAGACTGGTGATGACTGCAGTGGAGCATGTTGGTAAAGGAACTGCATTACCTTGTGTTTACACAATAATGATGTAATTTAATTTGAAAATATTTGTGTGCAGCAAAAGCACTTTAAACAGTGCCTTTTACAGGACGCTTTTGAAACTGAGGATACAAAGACAAAGTGGGGATGCTGAAAGCAGAAAGGGAGCAGTTGTTTTCTTCAAAAGCTGCTGGGGAAAAGGAAAAGGAAGTAGGCAGAATTCCATGCGGCTCTGGCAGCACCAAGACTGGCTGCCGCTTTGGGCCCAAGCTTTCTGAAGCTGTGAGAGAAGCAATGAGAGACCCTCCTGGGATATAATGTTCTGCACTCCCTCTACTGAAGGCTTCAGGTATAAATATGTGTAAAATAAACCATGCTTCTTGGTGCCTTGATTTCCAAATGGAAACACAACCCTGGTTACATGCAGGGACCCATGGAATCTCTTGCTACCCCTTGGCAGAGACCGGGCTGGCCATGAATTTGAGTCAATGCAGCTAGTGTCTCCTGAAGGTGGACAGGCCTGAGAAACACTGATTTATTCATGAGACGTAATGAAACAAATATTTGCATTTTAATAATCATCACAGTTTCAACTAACAAGTGAATTCCCACCGGAAAGGGACAAATCTTTGTAAGCTAAGATCCATGGAGGCCCATGCACAAATCAGTTTGGCATACAGATGAGGTGGTGTGTTATTGTTATTTCTGACATTGGTTCCTTGTACCTTGTGGGATTCTGCAACAGAATTCCTCCATACACTGAGGAGGCTTTTCAGGGGGTAAAGGAGAACTTCCACAGAGAAAAGCTGTGAAAAGCTGTGGTTTGTTTACGGAACACTGCACATGGCGCTTTGAATTCTGGTCTACGTTCTTCATAATACTAAACATGATGGTTCAGAAGTTTTAGAAGGAAGTGAATGTAATGACTGGGTTGAAGTGATTGGGTTTGTGCTCTTCTATCAAAGTCTAGAGGACATTTGTTTCACCCTCCTCAAATTGTTTAGGACTCCTTCATGAGGGTTACTTCATTTTCACCCAGGCAATATCTGTCTCCATGGAAACAGAAAGAGCAGTGAGAATGCAGAACTCGGCTGGCAGATTCTAAATCCCATTCCTACTTCCGTTTCGATTGACAGAGAAACTTGTTCAACAATTACCAGGAAGGGGCAGGGAAAAAGAATCTGATACTGCACGGGTTAACGAATATTGTCTCTTCCCTTCATACGAATCATTGATTTTTCTGGGGAAATTTAATTTTAAGAAGCATGAAGCGCTAAATGAAAATCTGTTTGATGAATACAACACAATTGTATTTTTAAATTAGCCTGCCTCTAGGACTAATAAGAGGGATTTAAAAACCAAAGCAATAAGATAATGAACAAAACCAAATATACACGCCAAAGATCCGACAGAAGGTACATGGCATGACTTTTTACAAATGAGCTCTAAGTCAGTTTCAGGTACTCTCTCACGTATGTTTCCAGTGTTTTAGAATGAATGCTGTTTTTAAAACTTTCATTCTGCTAATAGCAGTTTCCATGGAAACAAGAAAGAACACCACAACCACTGGGAGAAGAATTAGAGGCATCTATATATTTAGCCCACTATAAGGAAGATAAGAGACCATGCTCCAAATTAATGGCAAAATATCCTTTGATTTCTGTGGGAGCATGGAAGAACAAAAACACTTGGAAATTAATTTTTTTCAGCTTGGAGACATAGCCAATCCTTATCCTAATTAAAAGCTTCCCACATATCCCAAGTTTCGGAACCGACAATTAAAAACGCCATTGAGATTGCAACCCTATACAGGCGTTTCGCCCCCAGTTGCGTATGATTGACTCACGTGCAACCGCTTATATGCAGGGAACTATATAAATAATTCCATTCAAACCTGGAAATGGTGGGAAAGAACTGGAGAGTCCTTGTGGCTCACGAGGAGATTCTCCCCAGAGCCTGAAGAGGACATCAGTGAGGACAGAAGAAGCCCTGAAGAGACGGGAGGCGCAGCGGGGCTTTCTTTAGGCTGCTCAGCCTCCCCATCTTAACAGCTGATGCATGTGATATTGCAGCAGCAGCCACTTCTCTATGTGTCCTCCATCCAGCCCCCAAGTTTCTATTCTAGTTGTGGATATTTGAGGGTACAGAATCTTTGGACTGGATTGGAGAAACAGTGGCAGAGAGGGTGTTTACAGAGTGTTTTGAGGGTACTCCCAAATTAGGAGATTTTCATTTGTGGGGGCAGAACATAACTCCCATGTAAGTTGGGGGGGGGGGGTACCTGTACTGACTTAACCAGAAGTCAGTCCCAGCGAGACTTATTTCCTAGTAGACATGTGTAGAACCACGTTTCTTGCTCTCTAGCATAAACCCACAATCTATCCCCCCATGCAAATTCTAAAGGAAAAAATAAACTCCAAAAGGTTCTACAGAAAAATATCTTCTTATGGATTTAAGGAATAGATAATGCTGGAATTCAAACTTTCCAAATTATGATTCTTGCTGAAATCTATTTACTCCCCTTTTGAGGATCTGAACATGGAACCACCAGATCTGAGGTTAAGACATAGTCTATTGACCTACCATGATAGGGAAAAACAGGGTGTACATATTTGCCCTCAGTCATTAGAAGGCAGTAAGAAGCCTTTGGATGAAACAGTCCTGCCCATTATGCATATAAGGAACCTGGACTTCTGCTCCCAGCAGCACAGAACCTTCTTCCTGAGCCCTGCTGAATTCCAGAGCCTAGCTTTTCCAAATTACTCCAGGTACCCTGGACTAAAGGAAACACCCTCCGGGTCAACATTTGAGCAAGGTCTAGCCTTGGAATCTGCATCACAACCTGAAAAGGGTTCAGAATTGACTGCTGGTTGTCAGTGTATCACATTACATGACACACAAAAACACTTTAAAAAAAAGCACCCACCCACTATAGAAGTTTTCAGAAAAAAAATGATTCTGTCGAAAATCAATTGTATTATAGAAATCCCATCTACCCTTTATATGGAAAGGCATATAATTCTTCATATGCTCTTTCTATTCTTTCTCCATGTTCAGTTTGTTCTGAAGTACATTAGAACATTAAGACAAGCCTGCTGGATCGGGCCAGTGGTCCATCTAGTTGAGCCTCCTGCTGTCACAGTGGACAGCTAGATGCAGATGGGAACCATGGGAGGTGGACCTGAATACAAAAACATTCTCTCCACCTGCAGTTTCCAGGAACTGGTATTCCAAAACATCTTATTTCGAGCAGTTGAGATGGAACACAGCCATCAAGGTTACCAGCTACAGTTAGCCTCGTTCTCCACGAATCTGTCTAATCCTCCTTTTAAGCCGCCCAAGTTGGTGGCCACTAGTATTTCTTGTAGGAGCAAATTCCATAGTTTAACTGTGCACTCTGTGAAGAAGTATTTTCTTAGTCAGTCACACACATGCATTATGTACCAACCAACTTTTAAAAGGAATAAGATGGAGGCCCCTCTCCCTTACCCTCAGATCCTCAGTCCTGGATTAATTCATACGTACAGAAAACATTTGCTCAGATATATCGGTCTCCAAATGTAAGTTTTTAAAAAGTCCTCTAAGACACCTCATACAACCATCCTTTTAAGGCTGAATGAGAGACTGAAAGACTACTCTGTTTCGTTAATAAATTCTGATCTAGACATCTGCACTTACCGGGGTGAAAGTTTACAATGTGACATGTGAGCTTTTGTGTTAAACAGAAGTCTTTCCTCTGGCTGAATGTAATTAAAAACAGGGAAATAGATGTTTCTGGCTGGGAGAGGGCAGAGTTTAGCCCTGCCTGCAGTCTGTTCAGTCTTAAGGTGACAGCAGAAAAAGTTCCTGCAGACCAAAATTTAAAAGCGTGCCTCATTTATTTACAACATTTTTGCACGGGGTTTTTTGTCCTGACAGTTCTCTAAAGTGGTTTACATAAAATATCAAGCATGGTGGACTAAAGGAACAGGTCAGAAGCATGATATCGTGCACATTCTTATGCACATCTATTCAAAAGTAAGTCTCATTAATTTTAGTTTATTCCCAGGTTAAGTGTTTTCTGGAGCAGTTACTAAATTCTGTCTGGCATCAGTGCTGAAGGACAAAATTTGACTCAAGGACCAGAGCTCAGCAGGTCTTAGTACCAGAACCTATTTTGAATGCCGTATCTCAGTCAAAGGAATATAACCTCTGAGCCTGTATCCACCAGCAGGTTTCAAACATAAAGAGCCTACATATTTTGAGGATCAGAGCAAAGAGCTTGGGAAGTGCAAGGATAAGACCCACAATAAAATGAGGCAATATAGAGAAAGACACCACCATTTCTCCCTTGGAAAAATCATTAGGCCAGTGAACTACAGAAGCTCCTTTTGCTATACCATTTACAAACAAGTTCAGGTAATTAAAACCACCAGCAAGTACTCATAATTCCAGGAACACTCTTTCTGACATATCCAAAGATATCTGTCCCAGTGACAGACAACAAGCTCAGCAAAACTTTGCCAAATGCTCCTTTTGTGTAACTGAGCATGTACAGGCCTGCTTTTTTACTCAAAGCACATAGGAGGAAGGCACCAGTAAATAAACAACACAAGAGATTTCCTGGATGACCTGGAGTATCAGTTCAGTGCCAGTTTGCTTACACTGTAAAGTTGAAGATTTGTGGCCCAAAAAGCTGTTATAATGGATTATAACAGCTTTTTGGGCCACAAATCTTCAACTTTACAGTGGTACCTCGGGTTACAGATGCTTCAGGTTACGGACGCTTCAGGTTACAGACTCCGCTAACCCAGAAATAGTACCTCGGGTTAAGAACTTTGCTTCAGGATGAGAACAGAAATTGCACGGCAGCAGTGGGAGGCCCCATTAGCTAAAGTGGTACCTCAGGTTAAGAACAGTTTCAGGTTAAGAACGGACCTCCGGAATGAATTAGGTTCTTAACCAGAGGTACCATTGTATTTCTTTTGCATGTATAAGTGACCTAGAGATTGAGTCAGTGCCCCTCAGACTGCAATTTCTGCATCCCTACAAGTACTGGCTCTTTCATTGTGTTCACTAATGACCATAGGATCCACCAGATCATAGGAAGCACGATGAGCCAGACCATTGCTCCTTCTAGTTTAGTATTACCTGCACCAGGTGCCCTCCAGATGTCTTGGACTGTAACTCGCATCAGCCCCAGCCAGCATAGCCAGTAGACAGGGCTGATGGAAAGCATATTTGCTCATTTAGAAATATCGATTCAGACCATTTAATCACTGGACCCTCTAAGCAGTATATGTGATAAAATTATTGATAGAGCCCAGCTAAAAGCCACAAAACTCTTATTAATAATAGTAGTCTAAAACAGGCTGGGAAAGGCTGGTTGGAGCTGACTCGCAGCATCTCTCAAGAGCTTTGCTCTGAGCTACCGTCATTCACTGTATAATCTTCTCAGAACCAAGGAGGTTGCATGTTTACTGGAAGTAAAGATACAATAGTGGCATCATTCCACTAGAGGAAATATCAGGTGAAGAGAATTCTCACGGATGCATCTACCAATAATTTTGAAGACCATGAAATCCTGTGTCAAGATCTAGACAGGCGTGTTTGCTTTGGATGAAAAGCGTGTCGACATCTCAAAATCCAGCTCTTATTAAATTCCTCCATCTCCACCTTGAGGACATCTTGTTCCCATCAACCGCCTCACTGAAAGCTCCTCTCCTTTAATTAATCCAGGCATTCAGAAAGCAGAGTCTTAACGAGGAGTAATTCCTCATCTCCTTCTACCTTCATTAATAATAGCACAGTTAATCCTTCCATCCTTTCTCAGGAGCCGTAATTCCATCTAGCAAAGTCAAACTCTTCCCATAGTGTCACAAGGGAGAGACCGTCATCACACAGATTACATTCTTTCTGTTTTCACAAGACCCGTATCAGCAGACAAATGTTATTAAGCACTTTTTTTACCCCAATTGATCCATATTATCAGCCTCGGTGAATGTGATGCAAGCAACAAGACTGGCAACAATGAAACAGAAGCATTGTTTCAACTGGACTGCGCTTGGTGAAGAAGCCAGCAATGTCATGTGATGATGAATTGGCAAATTGGCATTCATCGCTGTGATGCATTGTGCAATAACCATAATTGATGCAGTGCACTGCTGTAGCATATTATGTGCATGTGGAACAGAATGGATGCCCCGCAAATGGACACGCTAATGGGGAAAGGCAAAGAGAGAAAGGGCGGGAGGAAGGGAGGAAGAAAGAAGCAGAAGTGGGATTTGGAAAATGGAAAAAGAAAAAGTTCTAAAAGTCAGACTACCTTTGGAGGTTCTGCATATTTAACCTACACCGATCTCATTTGTAACACACTGATCTTAAGACAAGCAGGTTGGTTGGAAGGTAGCTCACTCTGCACTGCCATTAGAACTGAAAAACTAATTCTGTGATCTTGCAAAATTCTACCTTTTTGTACGGAGTAGGTAGCTTATTATTGCAACCTCCTGAGATTTCTCAGGTGCTCTCTGCAGGTTAATCGGAAGCAACGGCCCCACAGCAGCCAAGGTGGTGTAGCCTTGACTGGAAGCTGCTTAAAACTGCATTTTAAAATAATAATAAAAAAGACCTAACAAGTTGTTTTAGATTTTGCCTGCCTGACTGAGGGTAATTGGACAGGAAAATTTAACAATAAGCTAGAAACAAGGTCCTTAACTAGCCTCAGTTTTGTACGGTGGTAGAGACCGAGACATGCACCAGCTTCAACAGAATGCATGACGGCTCAAGCCCAACAAGCATCTTTCTTCAGACTTTGAGTCATCGTGGAGTTTTTCCAACTTTCATCACAGCTCTATGGAGCACAGGGGTTTCCCTCAATGACAGCTGCGCTGGACGAAGGACAGACCAAATAAGGAAAGAAAGGTGTGTTGTTAGCTACAAACACGTTACAGGCAATATGCAACACTGCTGGTTGCATATTGACCTTGGGGTGTGTCATCTCTATCAGCATGCCATGCTATACAGCACATGAACACATATAGTCATCTTTACAACACAGAGCAGAATTTAAGAGACTCACATAATTGCCTGCGAGAAGGAACAGGAGCACTTCCATAAGCTGTGCCCTGTAAATAAAACACATTTTTTTTGGAGCAAGGGGTGTCAGCATTTAATAGTCACAGCAAATTAAAAATGGCGAGGAAATGATGGCACTAAAAGAGAGGAAGAGAAAGAGAGAGACTTCCGACAAATAACGCATCTTGTTTACCGGAGAGGGAAAGAAATTACAGCATATGACAGGCACTTTCAAACTTGTCAGAAATCAGGCTGAGTGAAAAGGAGTGTGCATGGATTACATATTAATGTGGCCTCCTTAAGAGAACAAGCTCCTTTACCCAAGATGCTTAACTGAAGTTGTTGATCGCTGTTTGTTTCCAGGTTCTCTAATAGTTCACAGTGCTTATCTAAAACAACATTCAGGTTCCCACAGTCTCCAACAGTTTACAGCGAATGTGTTACATGAATGCCTTAAATTTTGTGACCATCAACCATTTCACAAGAATTCAGTTTCTGTGAATGTTTGAAATGTCGGGGATGGTTGAGTGGATGTTGACAGCTATCTAAGTAGTCATTTGTGCATGTGTAAAAAGCAGGACATGTAGAGTTAGCATAGATGCAGGTGCATTCACATGCCAGTTTGTCCTGTTTCCCTGGTGTCTACCTAACCGTTAATTCCTGCATTATATTTCAGATTTCACACAATATAAAAGCCACTTCCAGAATTATAGCAGAATATAGTCCATCTTTGGTGCCCATTTCCTGTTAGGTGCTTCCGGGGAGGGGAGGGAAGGAACACTGGCAAATAACATGGAAATGAATGCTAAACTTGCACTATATTCTGCTTTATTTCATGCCATGTGACAGCTTGTGTATAATGGGGAAATGAGCAGTTAAGGGAACTTTGGGGAAATGGAATAAACTGCTGCGTGAATGTAGCCACAAACAGGCAATCATACAATTCACGTGTGGTTTTCAGCAGCCACATGTTAACATTGACTGTGACCATATTTTGAACATTCACTAAAGAAGGAGTCACCAAGCCAAATTCCACCTTGGTTTAGAACAAGGTTTCTTTCCTCTTTCTTTCCCCCCTATCTTGTGGCAAAAAAACCACACATATCTGAATCTTGTCCAGTTCAGTCCGGGGCTTGCTCTGATCACAGGAAGGGTCATGGCTTTTTCAGTCCAGGCCAGTTGAGGAGAATACACCACAGTGCAAGAAGGAGGTTGACGAGAATAATGCCAGAGGAGATACAAAAGATCAGAAAATGTCTAGAAGGTGATTTTTTTTGTTGCAGTAAGATAGGAAAGATAAAAGGACTGCTTATGATTTGCCCAGAGGAAAGAAGATGGGTTGGTATAGTGGAGAAGAAGAATCCTAGCACATCGGAAATGTTGAAAAGATACAGAAAGAATAGGCAGTGTTCATTATCCTCAAATGTAGGTTAATAATAGATATTATTATTTTATTATTTATATGCCACCCATCTTACTGGGTTGCCCCAACTACTCTGGGCAACTCCCAACATAATATTAAAAACACAATAAAATATCAATGTGGCATCCGCCATATTTGGTGGACTACAATTTCCCTCAGGCCCAGCCAGCATGACCAATGGTCATGCAAGATGGGCATTGCAGTCCACAAGATATGGAGGGTACCACATTGGCTATCCTTGTCATAACCACTCAAATGAAGACTATGGTTTTAAACTGCTGCTAAACTTAATTGACGTTCCTAAGCATGAAGACTGGAAGACGCCTTACAACATACTGTGTATCTACTTCAACACCTGGACATTCATTGCTGGCTGATCAGCTGATACCAAGAGTATTTCCTGAAGGCATATAGTTTGAAAACTGCTGCAAAAGATGATTCACTGGGCCCCATCTAACTCTATGATCTTGTGATATCTGAACATGGGTTAGCTAATGACTTGTGCACATACTGGATAGTCCTTCTGCTTGGGTAACATAGCAAGAGACATAGCAAGTTTGCTACAGAAAGACTGCATATGGTTAAAACTTAATATGCTTCAGATAATAGAAAAGTACGGCTAGAAGAATATAGAGATGAATCCTGGAGGAAATAAATGTACCCTGGGGTAAAAAAATTCCAAAAGAAACATAATAAGTTCACAAGTTCAGAAGATGCAAATTCTGCAAAAAATCAGAAACCTGGATTTCTTTCAACTGTCCCTTCATCTGTGCTCCATACATTGCCTGGTCACAGTTGAAAACTAGCCAAGCTATAAACACTGATGTAAATAATTATGGAATTGATAACATTTAAAAGTTCGTTAGATACTTCTTATTCAGTGTCTTGAAGCAACAGTAATTAACTTTTAATAAGCATACAGTAGGATGTCTCTTCAGTGACCAATAAAACTTGGATGTATAACCACCAGGCTGGTTAAACAAAGTACAGCAAATGCTTTAGGCTAAAGTTTAGAGAAAGTTTTTTTCATTACAGAAAGGCTGCGTTGACCACATTGAACCTTGCATCATTACAAATCTATTTTTCTTGTTGCAAACGATTTGAAACTGAAACAAGTTTTACAGATAGGGCGAATACCCCTAACTTACTGAGGACTTAATGAGATGCTGTCTGCATCTATGCATCACCAATTCACATTTCTGGCTTGCCCCGAGGAATATCCCAGTGGTCAGTGCCCCACATTGTTTTTAAAGGAATTGTGGTGGATATGATTTGAACGTCATGAGCTGGTCCTGTCTCTTATCCTCTTTTTGACTGGAAGAAGCTGCTGGAGTTTAAAGAACTAGCCTAGAGGTAATGGACAGAATGATTTCTGGTTGTTGAGATGCCACCACGAGTTCCCTCTATGCTCCAGCCCTCCTATTCCCCCACAATATTTTTTACATTTTCTCAAGCTCCCTTTTTGTACCAATCCCTACTCATCTCCATATAACGTGCTGCTTCCTGGCCCAGGGTGGGAGGATGGGAGAAGAAAGGAAAGCTGCCAGGTGAGAGCTGGGAGGGTTCGCCTTTCTCTGTGTGGGACAAATGCTGTGTGGGATAACTGCTCTTTCACCTTGTGAAACAGGACTTTGTATTCTCCTTTTTTGGTTTAGATTAGTTTGTTTCTTATTGCAATGTATTATGAAAAGTCTTAATAAAATCATATATATATATATAAAGATCCTGGGGGAAATTAAGGATCTTGGTGGGTTGGGAAGTGGAAGGCATGAAAATTAAACAATTCCAACTTGAACCCTGAATGATAAAAGGAACATGGATGGATTAGGCTACAATTTAATTACACAAAGGAGATTTAAAAATACAAAAGAAATGTCTTTCAGAATCGTTTGCACTCTGAAAGTTCAGAAGAGACTCTCCCCTCCAAATGAGTGAGTCCAGAGTAATTGCCCAGATATGGTGTCATGTAAATCAGCCTCTTAAGCTCAATACGCTCCGTTGTGACAGATGGAGACAGCAAAAGTGAATTGTAATACTATGCTAGTTTTTCTACAGTATGTGCCGGTGTTCGCCTTCTGTGGAGTACAAGCATTAACCAAGTGAAATCAACAACTTTAGTCTATTTGCACACAGCAGAAGATTTATTGATGCAGTAATATGTACTGAAGTGCCAGAACCTGAGATGGTCTCTTCGTTAGCTGATCAATTGTCCTTTTCGATAAAGACTGCTATAGAGCAACAGTCTAAGATAGTGGCAGATCTGCTATTAAAATCTCTGTCTGCTGGGCTTTGGCTGCTGACAACCATTGTACAATCTCACTCAAACTCACTTGCTTTGCCAAAGATGTCTATGCATTTTGCCGCAGGGGAAATGCATGTTGCACAGTCCTTCATCAAACCCTGATTTAAGCTTTGCACTTCATTAACAGCTGTTTAAACTTGAAGTTCAACAAAACAGTTGTGGATATGTTGCTGGAAGGCAACAGAGGGCCTCTATTTTGTGTTTTCCCCACATTTGAATTACCATAGCTCAAAATGTCTTCGTTTTGTGAGGAATGGTTAGCTTGCAAGATCTGTTGAGTCAGGACTCAGGACACAAATGTTTCTCCTTGAAAATATTTGTTGAAATGAACAAGGGAGTGCCCCCATCTTAGAATCATAACTGTACAGTTGGATGAGACCCAGAGGATAATCTGCCATGGCATTTTCTGAAATTGTGAATGCCTGGTTCCTAATCTTAGTTCTATTTGGGGATTCAATGCATATGGTTAACCAGCGCTGGCTGGTTCTTTCACCAATGTTGGACCCCATGCTTGGACCCCTCTCCTGTGCTCTCTGCAACCTTGAATTCTTCTTTGTCACAACAAAGGTGTGATTGGCCACCATTTATTTTGTACAAAATCTGTACAGAACAGATTAATTAGTGACTCTGAGTACATTAAGTATGAACTAACCTGTGGGTTAAACCACAGAGCCTAGGTTGGTGGTTTGAATCCCCACGACGGGGTGAGCTTCCGTTGCTCGGTCCCTGCTCCTGCCAACCTAGCAGTTCGAAAGCACATCAAAGTGCAAGTAGATAAATAGGTACCACTCCAGCGGGAAGGTAAACCGCATTTCCGTGTGCTGCTCTGGTTCGCCAGAAGCGGCTTAGTCATGCTGGCCACATGACCCGGAAGATGTACGCCGGCTCCCTCGGCCAATAAAGCGAGATGAGCGCCGCAACCCCAGAGTCTGTCATGACTGGACCTAATGGTCAGGGGTCCCTTTACCTTTACCTTTAACCATTTGTGAATAAGGCTCTGTAAGTAAATGTAAGTCACATATATAGGTATAACAAAGGTGTGAATCTAGAGAGATGAGGGAACCTGTCAATTTCAGTTTCTCTGGGTTTCTAATTTTTGCAACCTTAAGTTCAGTTTTCTACTTTTCCAGATCAGTTTGTGATAATAATAATAATAATAATAATAATAATAATAGAACTCAATCTCCAATAACCATGTACGGGATTGAAGGAATGTCCGTTAGCATTTCCTCTCCAACAGGAACTAAATGGCTGTGTTTGTTAAAGGCCCTCTACGCATTACAAGTGTCTGTCTGCATGCTCACTCTCCTTCACTCTGAGCTTAATTATGCTGAACCAACTGTACTTCCTCTCCATGTAGCAGACACTTGATATTAAAGCAAGTATGTTTGATTGCCCAAGACATGCCAGACTGAATGAGGATTTTATACACCAAAGCAGCAGGTTATGTTTTTTCTCTCTCCAGCTTCATTCATCCAGTCAGTCATTTGTTACTTAAAAAAAAATAAAGCAGTTGGCATAAGACAAACTTCAGATCATCTTCTTGAAAACAGTATCAATTTTTAATTCATGTCAAACCAAAGCATGGCATTATTTTATATTCACATATCTGAAGATAGAATGCTTAATGCTTCAGAGAAACCGTCAAGAGAGCCAACACTATTTCACCAAGTTATTTCAAGCTTTCTCCTTTCATCCAAATAGGTTGCTTTTTTGCACAAGTGATTTAATAATCTTAGGCTACGGAGATTCTTGCTCTTCTGGGGGAGGAAACAATATAAATATGTTTTGTATTTTAAAGATGGATCGTGGTATATTGCTTTTTGGTGACTGTCAGCAAAATATTGTGGCATGTGTGTAAGCTCCTTTATATTTCAAAAATTACGATTCTATAGGTTATAAACTTGTGTGTGTGTGTGAGAGAGAGAGAGAGAGAGAGAGAAAGAAAGAGAGAGAGAGAGAGACTGTACCAAATTGAGAAGGACCCATTCTCATCCATTTCACCCACATCAAAGCTAGTTATTTTGCTTCAGTTATTTTTTAGTCTTGAGGCAAAAAAGGAGGGGGATAGAAATCAGAGTGTCCTCCCTGCCAAAATCAGAGCCCCCCCCCCCCCGGTGGGAAGAAAGGGGAAGCGGAGCAGAGCAGAGCAGAGCACAAGGAGTCTTTTTTTTATTTTGTGCATCCATGTCTAATCTTGCCCCCCTCCAAAATTTATTGGTGTCTGTTTTTCTTTTTGTAAATCTACTAAAGAATTAAATTAACTAAATTGGGAACATGACCATGGAGGACATGGGTGCTGTGTCCCATTGGTGTAGCGGTGGTGGCACTCAGCATTTTTCTGAAAGGAAGTGCTCTGCAAGGACGGAACAAAAATGGGGTGTCGAGGAGGGTCAGTTGGGGGAGGTAGGGAGAAATGCCCCTATTTTCAACTGAGGAATGTTGGAGGGTATGGTAGAGTGTTCAATACCCCTGCAATGAAAAGGCAGTGATTGGAGCATTACTAAAAAATGCAAAGCCACAGTGTGACATTCCACGTAACCCAAATTTTAAATGTGAAATTCTAGGAAACTGCTGGCTGAGGCTAATGGAGTTGCAGTTCAAAACATCTGGACTGCACCAGGTTAGCAATGGCTACTCTACACCATGCATACAATATATCCTTGGGACTCTTCAAACTATTAGCACAGCAAAATAAAAAGCCATTAAACCAACAGTTCTAAATCACCACACTCCAATGGAATAGTATTGATACAAATGTTGGTGGGTTGGCAAAAATACATTTATTGACCTGAGACAAAACAGGCCTTTGAGGAAAAGATAAAGGCCTCACTCCTAACCCTTTTGCTTATAACAGAAGATACATAAATAAATGTTCGCATATCCTTATATAACAAGAAGCTTCTTCCCACACAATGAGAAGGATATCCAGTAAGGGGGTGCGGAATCAAAGGCAACAGATTGCTTTCTTAAAATATTATTGAAATGAACATTCATTACAAGGAATGTTTTGTAAAATATAGATTTGAAAACAGGAAGGAGATGATTAACTGGAAACGCTCCAAGATCAGGAGCAATGAAACTCAGCTTCGGAGAACTGATCGCCTACACTGGTCAGAAAATGGCTCTCTGAGGAAATTAATGTTATATAAATGATAATGTAATGCAACTGAGACCTAGAGGAAGACGGTAATATCAGGAAGAGGGAGCCTGTAGCCCTCTAGATATTGTTGGACATTGTGGCTAATGGTTAGGAATGACAGGAGTCACAATCCAGCACTACCTAGAGGACAACTAATATGAGGTAGGGCTTAATCTTTCTCTAATTGTCAAAGGCCTCTCCAGACAGGTGAGTGGGGGCTTTTTGGGGGGTGGGGCAGGTTGTATTCTGCAAGATGTAATTGATGCAATAATGCTGCTTTAGTGGTAGATTTATGCAGGACCACCTACACTGAACATTTTTTTTTGTTAAAGATTTTATTGATTTTTCATTTTCAAAACAAATACAGTCATACCTCAGGTTACAGATGCTTCAGGTTATGCGTTTTCGAGTTGCGCACCGTGCTGAACCTGGAAGTACCGGAATGGTTACTTCCGGGTTTCAGTGTTCGCGCATGTGCAGAAGCGCTAAATCGCGCTTTGAGCATGCGCAGAAGCACCAAATCGCGAGCCGTGCATGCACAGACGTGGCACTGTGGGTTGCGAACGTGCTTCCCACACGGATCACGTTCACAACCCGAGCGTCCACTGTATCCGATATCAATACTAAACATTAGTTTTTCATTCCCCCCTCCCTGTTGACGTCCCTCAGCTTCCATTTCTTGTTTATTACATCAAATGATACGTTCTGCTGTTTATACCTACACTGAACGTTTAAAGCAGTAGCATATCACTTTAATCAGTCATGCCTTCCCCTACAAAATCTTGGAGACCGTAGTTTGTAGAAGGTGCTAAGAATAAATCACGGAGCTGCGATTTTTAGGGTGGTTTAAAAATCAATACCTTTTCCCAGGGAAAATGCAGCTGTTTGAGGGGAATGGGGGACACCTGGCAATTCTCAGCACCTTTAACAAACTACAGTTCCCAGGATTCTTTGGCTGAATTGTTTAAAGTGGTATGATACTGCTTCAAATGTATAGCGCAGATGTGGCAAACATTAGGTGCACAAATGATCCTGATTGCAGAATAAAAAAGCACATCTGGAGGAGGGCCCCGATTCTCCTCCACAACCTCTCCTCAAAGTCACATCCCCCTTCTTTCCCCCTCATGGTTCCAAGACTGGAAGTAAGGCTGGCTGGGGGGTTGGGGGTAGATTCTGGGAGCCAGATGGCACAGGAGTGTTTAAATATTTCTCCCATAATTTCTGCCCTGGAAAAGCTACCCAACCACTTTCAATAACTGCCATATAGATATAGATATCTTCCCAAGTGACATATCTTTAGAAAAACATTAAACTGCAGCCCATATATAGTGCCTGAAATAACTGTATCCTATATGTTTGAATTACACAGTTTGTAATAAATAACTCAAAATAAATAACGTCCATATGTCACAGCACATAATAAAAGGGCACAATATAGGAGAAATGACAGATAGCTGCTCTTCTTTCCCTCATTTTTTAAAAAAAAGAATTACACTTTTGAATAAAAATTAATACAAAATAGCCCCTGGAGAATGTACAGCAAAAACAGCTTGACATTTGTACTAAAATAAATCTGTTCCTTCTACAAATCTATTTCAAAGCAAAGTTACAGCTCAATAAGGAAGACATATTTCCATCTTAAAGTTAGTTGTAAATATTTTACTAGCAGTCTCTTGGCATGTTTTCAGAAAAATTTGCATCGGTTTTCAGCAATCTGCTAGCAAAGTTGAGGTGAAAGATCCTAAAAATATACTTTGATTGCACGTCTGAGTTTAAGAACCTTCTGCAATGCCCAGACAGCGACCGCTTAAGTGGGCCTGAACCACAGGGGTTAGGATTATAACATTTGCTGGGGTTTCATTTGCATGAATGGGGGCTAGGGCTGGGCAATATGTGGTTTTCAACATCAAAATGTATCACCAGCTAAATACCGTGACAGCTGTTACCAGTCGGTGTTGACATTACTGAACTAGGTGGACCAATGGCTTGACTTGGCATAAAGTAGCTTCTTGTGTGTTCCCTTGGCAATACAAGTCCTACTTCTTGATTGATATCCACAGATGGCACCTAGAACCGACAGCTTTTAAGCATTTACCATGCCATTAGCAGTTGTCTGAATCTGCTCTTAATACATTCCTTTCAACCCTTGCTTGATTATTGAAGACTGATTTTTCTCTCAGAATCATTATCTTTCCTCCAGTGTTTTGAATAAGATCTTTCAGACAACAGGCTGTCCACCCTCCTACAGAAATGCCCTTCGGCAAACAGTTTAAGTCACACATTCGCTGTGGCAAGAGGTCACCACAAAACACAGAACAAAAAGCAAAAACAAACCAGAAACCACACCCGCACAAGAATAATACTTCTATATGGTGGTGAGGGGTGTTATATGAGTACTGCTGCCTAAGAACTTCTACTGGCACTTTATTCTGTGCTATCTCACTGGTGAAGCTTTCATTTTGCTTCAGGGCATACTATTCCTGTCACCCATTTCCTTGAATTCAACCAAAAACAATCAGAGGGATTTCTTGACCCATTCCATCTCATGCTCCCCACTGCTGAACGGGAGACAAGTACAATGGGAATACTCCTTAGCTTTCCTTTTTTTTGTCACCAGTCATCTTGCTGCTGACCTTTAAAGACTCTGACAACTTTCTAAAAATAAAGGTAAAGGTAAAGGTACCCCTGCCCGTACGGGCCAGTCTTGACAGACTCTGGGGTTGTGCGCCCATCTCACTTAAGAGGCCAGGGGCCAGCGCTGTCTGGAGACACTTCCGGGTCACGTAGCCAGCGTGACATCGCTGCTCTGGCGAGCCAGAGCCGCACACGGAAACGCCGTTTACCTTCCCGCTGGTAAGCGGTCCCTATTTATCTACTTGCACCCGGAGGTGCTTTCGAACTGCTAGGTTGGCAGGCGCTGGGACCGAGCAGCGGGAGCGCACCCCGCCGCAGGGATTCGAACCGCCGAAAAATAGGGTGAGATAAATTCATGGAGGATCAGGGTTTCACTGGTCACTTGTCAAGATGGCTGTGTACTACCTTGAAATACCAGTTGTTAGGGAACACAAGCAGAGAGGGCTTTTGCATCGTCCAACTATCTGATACTTTTGACTGGAGATCTCATGGATCAAATCTACTGTTATGAAGATAAAGCATGTGCTGTACTACACTGGCTCACACTGGCAAGAAAGAGACAGAGAGATAATTTTTTTTCTGTTCCACTGCAACTATCTGTATCTATAGGATCAGAGACTGAAAGTGCAAATGATTTTAATCACCATTGTCTTTATTTATGGTTTTAGGTTGGAAATTTAGCAGGGCAGACAGAGATTAATTAGTGCTTTATGCTAAGGTGACATCAATGAAGATGAGTGGCTGCAAATAATCTTTTCTTAAGGAAATGGTGGAACTAATCAATTATGGTTTCTGAGAAGTGTTGTGGAATGGAGAGAATCAGAGTGATAAATGAAGAGTCCACAAAAATAATAAGTGTCTCTCAGCAAAAAAACCAAAAACTGTTGTGTTAAAAGAGAAGTTCAGGTTGGACATGAGCTATTGTCATCTAGAGAGGGATCTGACCCTTGAGAGTTTATAAAGGAAGATGCAATGAGGACTAGGTGACACTGCAGAGTGGAGGTGGCCCCAAAGGTTAGCAATGACTCTGTGGTCCTGAAACTGAGCCTTGCTGCATTTGTAGCTGTTTGTTGGCTGGAGATAAACGGCATAGTGTGCACATCTTCTTAATGGATCTACAATAGTGTGCCAACTCACCCCTGGACATTGCATTTTGTGCAAACATTTCCAGAGCAGTCCTACCAGTGTGTAAGCACATATGTACAGGGTGAGATACAGGGCAAAATTACTACCATTGCCTAAGCTCTGCTGGTTCATGCCAGCCAGTGCAAGACGGAGGGAGGCAGTTTTCCACCCTGCCACTGCTTCCAAAGAGATAGAATTTACCAGTCCTTGGGCTGGTATAGTTTCTAACTCTGGGGATATGTCCTAAGAACCTGCACATCTTTGGCCCACCCTGACACCCCTCCCACAAACCACCCTATCCGTTTCTCCTCTGCTGGACTTTCCACAATGTTTCCACCACTGCCATTTCCATCAGTGAAGCTACCTCAATAATAACTTATGGGCTTCAAGATGCTCAACATGTGTTTTATCTCTTCTTAGCTACTGTTGGTTTTAATCATCTTTTGAATGTTTCTCCATACCTGCTTTAACTATTTTTTAATCAAAAAATCTAAGTCTCTTATAGTTTTTCTCACAATCAAGTGGCATATACATTTTGCTCAATAAAAATTAAAATAAAGCAAATAGGATTGCTCTCTACATAAGATTTATTTTAATGATTTCATTTTTATCCACATAAGCAGTAGCTTAAAAATACCACAATCAATGAAGTGGATAAAAAAGAGAGATGATGCTATAGCAACAGGTATTTATCCTTGCATCAGAAATTACTGTCATAAAAATATACATAATTTAGACTCATCTTTACAAATGATTTGATTGAGCAAAGCTAAGGAGGGTGATATATGACAAATAGAGGAAAAAAAAGTTAATACTTTAAAAGGGAACCAAATCATATTCTCTCAGTTTCTGAAACTGGGAGGATATTAAAATATCCCATCATAACTGGTGTGTATGAGTGTGAGAAAGAGGCAGAGACAGAGAGAAAGTAGGAGATAGGAAAGGAACATAAGGAAAGTAAAAAAGCATACTGGTAGCTTCAATCTGTGCATAACAATTTGTGCTCCTTTACCATACAAGTTATGGCTCTTGAAGAGGGCTGCTATCATTTCATTATAGAGAAAACACAGAGGACAGAGGACGGAAGCTAATTTTAAACGTAGTCAGCACCTCGTCTGTGCCAGAGAATGGAAAATGTCCTACCCTTAAGGAGAAACAAACAGGTGCTGGTATAATTAAAAAGGTAAGTTGATTGAATCATTGGTGTCAAAAAGGCAAATGGGGCTGTTCCAAATGAGGAAGTCATTCCAGATTGTTGCAATTGACTTTCAACATGCACACACACACCTGCAAACTCCCATGTTCCACTGATTTATAGATAAATTAATCATTTCTTATACCAGCAGTCTTATCTCACAGCCTGAACTTATGAGTCAATGTAAGGACCCAGCCATACTTTCGCTTTCTGCACCTTTTGATTCTCCATGTCTGAGAGCTATTCACGTAATTCCATGGCCTTTTTTTTTTTTTTTTTTTTGGCAAAAATCTGGTCTTGCCAGATGCATGGAAAATCCAAAGGGACATTTGGCCTGCTTGATGAACTGATTTTGGAAGGGCTCATGAACAGCATTCTTCAAAGTTTTCATGAATCTGCAGCAAGAGGCAGTTTCCTCCCACCTCCTCCTCTTCTTTCCATGCTACTTCCATGGCCAGTTTTTCATTACAGTTTTCAACTGCTGAGCTGCACACTTCCAATTATTGCCTGGCTGGGAACCCAACTTTTTCCAAATGACCCTGTTATTTTTTTTAAAAAGGAAAAAGCCCACCAAAAAACAGCCATCAGCCAACACCTCTCCTACCTCTGTTCTGATTTCATTACATCTCTGCATAATCACAAATTCTGCCCTTTAAAAAAATTAAGGGACCTGGTGTCTCCGATAATGGAGAGGGAAGGGGAAAGAAGAAGGAAGGACCAATGAGTCCAGAAGCCCAGAGTACCCTTTGCAACCCTTCTTAACAACAGGGAGGGAGGACGGAACAGCGAGTCCTAGAAGGCAAGAGCAACACCTCTTAGCAACAGTCTTCACTCCTCCTCTCCAAAATGGCAGAAAACTAAAAACAGCAAAATTGGCACTATAGCACAGCATGGGAAAAGCTGTCACATTGCCCAAGAATTCTGTACTACAACTCATTTCTTCTATGACTGTGATGTATACGAAGAAGCCATGGAGGGAGTGATTTGAAAGGCACAGTTGACTTTCTTTGGAGGTAAGGATTTGGAATGTTTCACAATTCACATCCTCCCACAACATTTCACTCCATTCAGGATTATTTATTCTCCACTGGTGTCCACATAATACGGGGTGCAACAACTGAGTCATCACCCAGTTTATAATCTAATATGTAATACATTAAATGTCAAAGAGCAGTAGAGGAAGATAAACTCAATTTGCACTTTAAATTATGTACACTGGTCATTAAATGGAAGGTATAAACTAATTAAGCCATCTTTGGGGAGCAAGAGGAACATTTATTTCTCCCCTTTTAGATCTGAAAAGGGAAACAGTGATCTTTACTGGTGAGGGAAAAGGAGTCATTCACCCTACAAATCACTTTCCCAGGAAGGAAATATTGGCCAATATAATACATTCAAGGCTGAGCAGCCCTCCCGCCCTAAAAAAAATCTTTAATGGAAATTTAATAGTGTATTTTTGTAAATGGCCTAATTAACATTTTGCAAAAATGTGCTTTAAAATTAGATATTAGTGTTTTGTGCTCAAGAGACTCAGTAATGTGTTCCCTTGGATAATTTTTACAAATAACAAACCTTGCCAAGATATTGCTTGTGAAATCCAAGGGGACTCCTTTGTACAAGGGAACTGGTTTAAAAATTAAAAATTCATTAAGAATTTCACTTTCACTTCACCTTTGGAAGGTGGCGTTTATCTGACATATCTGGGGTGAGAAAGGAAACACAGTATGTTGCTAATGGCTAAGACTGCCAGCAGTCATGTACGAACACAATTTCTGCATGGATTAAAAACATTACAGGCCGGTAAAGACTTCAGTTTGATGTAGGCCTAGTTTGCACAACACAGTAAACCAAACCTTAGTGGCTTAGTGAGACCATGTGAACATATGAACTTCTGGAGAGGAGGTTACAGCTGCTTTGCCCCTCTTGGACCTTTTTGTAGCTGCACCATGCTATGCTAAGGCTAAGTCAAGGTTTAGGTAAAACTGGGACTCCTGGCTTAGCTCTCTCAAGTTGTCACCAAGGTTCTTTCTCACCTACAGCTCATGTTGGGTGAGGAGAGAGCATAACCACCACAAGTCCCAGTTTTGACAACATGCCAAACTAAATCTTGACTTAGCTTAGTGCAGTTTGGCAGTAAAGAGGACTAGTAAAGGTAAGGGGACCCCTGACCGTTAGGCCCAGTCGTGGCCGACTCTGGGGTTGTGGCGCTCATCTTGCTTTATTGGCCGAGGGAGCCGGCGTACAGCTTCCGGGTCATGTGACCAGCATGACTATGCCGCTTCTGGCGAACCAGAGCAGCACACAGAAACGCGTTTACCTTCCCGCCGGAGCGGTACCTACCGTATTTTTCGCTCTAGACACACCAGACCATAACACGCACGTAGTTTTTAGAGGAGGAAAACAAGAAAAAAAATATTCTAAACGAAATAGTGGATATATGATTTTTGTGGTTCATGCTGTGGCCACAGACATGTGATCTGACAGTGAGTTTGGAGTAGCCCAATGCAAAAATCCTTAGGATCCATGTGGATCCATGCTTTGTAACCACGGAGGATGGAAGGAAGGGGAACCATGGATCCTCTGCTCACGACTGCAGCAGATCCCCCCGCCACCCGCAGGCATTCACTCCATAACATGCACAGACATTTCCCCTTACTTTCTAGGAGGAAAAAAGTGAGTGTTATGGTGCAAAAAATACGGTATTTATCTACTTGCACTTTTGACGTGCTTTCGAACTGCTAGACTAGGAAGGAGCAAATTAGTTGCAAGCTCCTTCCTGGGAACCCACACCTATGTGTGGTCTCCCTAATGCAAGGTTTGCCTTTGTATGTTGCATGAATCACCTCATAGGCACACACCCCTCCAAGTGTCCTGATTTTCCAGGGGCAGTCCTGAAAAGGGGGGGTTGAGGAGGGTCAGTTGCAGAAGAGTGATAAATGTTCTTATTTTCAATAATATAGGGTTCTATACTGCAAGTGTCTATACTATACACTAATGTTATTCAGTGCAATGCAAACAATTTCTGAAACAACTGGTACATAAATTGCCTTCTTGTGAAACTGTTGGTGGAAAAATAGATTTATCCAGTGAACCTGTATCATCATTTTCTAATCTATTTCTGTACTGCTACATTTCTGCAAGGAATGAAATAGCAATCCTGTTTTAGAAGAATATCATTAGATATTCACCTAATGAAAATCGATAGCCTTGATCCCCCCCTGCATTATCCTAGAATATGTTATGTTTTGATCTTTCTATGAAAAAAGACACTAAACCTGGTATCGCTACCTTTGTCCATTTTAGCTAACAGTTCAAGGCTGTACAGTTTGGAATTTATTTCAATTTTCACTCTCTAGCATGTTGCTCATCTGAATAATTGTCCTACTTTCCTCTCTTTTTCTGTATCTCCCCCCTCCCTTTCATCAAGCCATTATTAAAAGAGTTTGACAAGGGGGGTGAAATTACAGAATGATCTCACTTCAGCACCATGCTTGAGAGTTAAAAGTAAAATAGACCTCAGACTGCATAGGCCTGTGCTGTTCGCTGAAATGGTGTAAGTGCAAGCAAAGGGACGCAGGTGGCGCTGTGGTCTAAACCACTGAGCCTCTTGGGCTTGTTGATTGGAAGGTTGGCGGTTCAAATCCGCACAACGGGGTGAGCTCCAGTTGCTCTGTCCCAGCTTCTGCCAACCTAGCAGTTCAAAAGCACACCAGTGCAAGTAGATAAATAGGTACCAATGTTCTGTTGCGCCAGAAGCTGTTTAGTCATGCTAGCAACATGAACCAGAAATCTGTCTGTGGACAAACCCTGGCTCCCTTGGCCTGAAGTGAGATGAGCACCGCACCCCATAGTCCCCTTTGACTGAACTTAACCGTCCAGGGGTTGGTTATTTACCTTTACCTTTATAAGTGCAAGCAGATATAACAGGGTTTGTGTTTATCGGAGAACACGTTGCTCTTCAAAATACATGTCTATTAAATAAAAATGAAAGTACAAAATATTTCAGAATAATGCCAAGAAAGCCTGTCAAGGGTACTGTACTCATTATTAGGTGAATTCCTAACGATATTGGGGATATCCAGTGAATGACATCAGCAAAAATGCTCACACATGGAGCATTCCCTGTCCTCTCTTGCTTTCTGCAAGAGAAGTTTAGGAAAGGTTTTCCAGGAGGCATGGGGGGCTGTAGAGCAAGTTTAGTAAATGATTTTGTGGGGGTTGTGGGGGTTACTAGAACATTAAACTGTTTCCCAGGATGGCAAATAGCATGTATTGATCATTATAGATCATTGTTTAAGCAATGAAGTGGCTATTCAAAAAGACGGTTTTGACCGGTTACCATGGAAAGTGGCACATCTTGCTATCACCAACATGATGATGATTGTAAAGAAAATTGATAATAATAATTCCCCCCTAAACTGGGAATTTCATTTTGAAGACACTCCAGTTATAGATTTATTTATTTTTTGAAGTATATAATTCTGTATCAGTCTCAGCTTGAGTGGGGATAAAGCACTTTCTGGTTGTCATGCCAAACAGCAGCTGAAGATAAGGGAGGAGGAGAAATTCAGTTCAATTTGCATTTAAAAGTGAATCCACCCAACTTGTACTTCCAAAACACAGCCATACTTTGAATTTTGCATATCTTTGAATTTTGCAATGCCTTTCTCCAACCAAGTAAAGTATTGAATAATGCGTATGCTGGGCCAAAATATGAATAAAAATGCACCTACAAAAATGCATTACACCAGGGGAAGTTGCTCTGGGGGGAAAAAACATGTATATTAGGCAAAATTGCATACAGATGCACATATTGTGCTAAAATGCTGATAGATTTCAGGCCAAAGTCCTTCCCAATCCTAACTGTAGGTGCCAGGGGAGCATGTGCTCTACCACCAAGGTACAACCCTTTCCAGTAGGCAGGAGGTGAGCCTAGTGGTTAGAGTGTCAGACTAGGGCTGGAGATACCCGCCTTCAAATCCTCATTCAGCCATGAAGTTCACTGAGAGTCCTTGGGCCAGTCTCTGTGTCTTAACGTAGCCTACCTCTTAGGATTGTTGTGAGATTAAAATGGAGGGGTAGAAGCATTTCTGGCACCCCAAGATTCTTTGAGGAAAGGTGGTATAAGTGTAACATAGTTGTTATTTTTTAAATGGATTCTCCTCCACATAGCAGAGAGACTGTCGGAAGCAAGGCCTTTCCTGTGTGGTTTGTGACGAGGTGCCCTGACATAGTTCCTTGGTAGTCTTGACAATTCTTAACAATTCACATGTCTTCATAAATGTTGTTTTGAAAAATCATCGTGAGTGCAACTCTGAGTCTTAGCAGCACCAAGACAAGTCATAATGATATCCTGACATGACTTCAAATTGAAACAAAAGGCAATTGCACTGTCAGATGCTTGAAGCCTTTTGGATGATGTCTTGCACACACCCCTTGCCACACACTCTTTCTTCCTCTTTACACTTCTTTGCATCCATGACATGTCAGATTTCTTTTTTATTTAACTTTTCACTCAGTGAAAGATGAAGGAAATTGGCACTAAAATGTCAGTACTAGAATATGTTTTTGGCTTTTTTTAAAAAAAAGTATTTGGAGGCCTTAACCCTGAACCTTCCCATACTGACTGACTGCTCAGATCATAACCTACACGTAGTTGGAGGGTTCTACCTGCCCTGGAGGATGACCAGTCAGGGCTGGTTCCAGAGGGCAAGAATGTGGGGTAGTTTCCAACATCAGCCAGTGGAGTGGGGCAGAGCTATGGAGCCACCCTTCTGTCACTGGCATGGATAGAATTGGGGCAATGCTGGCATTTTGGAGGGGCCAGATGGACAAACCAGCAGGAAGAATTTTCAAATGCAAATGACTGGGGAATGGCAGAAAGACCTGGGGAACACAAAAAGCAGAGATTAGAATTCTAACAATTCGTGTTTCACCTCTCCCTCCAAAGTAAGGTTAAGAGGGAATTGGTTTCCTCAGTTCCACTTTGAACTGCAAGTAAGTGGCATTGGAAAGGAATGAATTCCTGGTAGCAGTTTAATTGATTGTGTGCTTGGTCCTGCACAGGACATAGAGTAAGCCTGCAAGCGATACAGCAAACTCAGACAAGGCAGTCCTGGAGCCAAAATAAAACTACCATCCCATATTCCTTCAAACCTTACTAATAGGATTTATTTATTTATTTATTTATTTGGGATGTCCCGCAAGGGGTAATACCTCTGATGGGGGACACGTTGTGCTCCTTCCGGGGTAGTTTGTCCTCCTTTGGTCCCCATCCTGCACTCAGCTCTCTCCTGTGGTGCCTAGAAGCTGTTGGCAGGTGACAGTGGCCACACCCCGGTAAAGCTTCAACTGGCTGGCTAAACCAGGTGAAGGTGGCTGATGGGTCTCAATCCCTTAGTGAGCTAGGGATTTTCCCTGCTCTGGTGGACTGAGCAGACAGACGGGACTAATAGTGGGTGCAGCAGTCAAGAAGGTGGTTTTCCCCTGTGCTATAGACAAAAATGAGGGGCAGATGGGGCTCATCAGCCTGGGAAGGTGGTCCATTTAGGAGAAGGAAAACTCTGATCATAAACCTCCACTGCCTTGCAGGATATCTTCAGAAGAAAAGGTTAAGCTGTAAACCCTACACAAATCTGCAGTGGCATCCCTAAAATGGTTGGATGGCACCTTGCCAGTGGCGTAGCGTGGGGGATGCAGGGGGGCCGGCCGCACCGGACGCAACATCTGGGGGTTAGGATTGGGGTGCGCAAATCCACGGGTTAGGGGGCGCAAATCCACAGGTTAGGGGGCGCAAATTACTTGCCTTGCCCCGGGTGCTGACAACCCATGCTACGCCACTGCACCTTGCACACCTCCTTCCATGAAGCCAAGCTGGTGCCAAATGTATTGTTCTGCTTGCCTTTGGACCACACCACTGAGCCTTGTTGTCTGGGCAGCCCAGGACCTCTTCCGCCAGTAATTAGATTGTGTCCTAGTTTGCATTACCATGAAAAGTGCCTACTACCTTTCCCCAAGAGGGACACCTGAATCACCTGGTTTTGGTGCTGCTAACGCTCCAGATTAACTTCACCCACAGAGGTGCACTCCATTGTCTCTCAAGACAGATGGAAGCCCATTCATCTCACCGAGTTTCTACATACAATCTCTGCATTGGATTTTGGCCAATGTATCTTTGAAATATTTCAGAGCTTGCCATTTTGCATATCTAAGAAACATATCTGTAGTCCTATCTTATACATACATGATATTATAAGGGTTTTTAAAAATGGAAAACAAAGAAGTTCTATCACTGTTAATCTGGAGAGGGGAATTAAATGACATAAAATCAACATCTGCTTACCATAGTTAGATACTCAAAGGAAAATGCTTGCATGCCAAAAAGTCGCCTTAATTATTGTTTTGAATGCATTTTTGTTGACTGTAAAAAAATAACTAGGAAACAGGTTTCACAAACTATTATCCGAAGAGCAGAATACTCTTTTTTTTCAAAAGACATTTTGGCAGAAGGACTTAGAGCTTTAGAGCTATTTTTTTTTGGGGGGGGGGGGGAGGGAGAGACCTTTAGAGATTAGTTTATTTCATGCATTAAGCCATTGCCTATAACTAGCTGTTCAAAAATCTGTAATGATATACATTAATTCCCTATTATACATGAAGAACAGTGCCAGATGGCAGCATAAATGTGGGGTAATAATAGTCAGAGAAATGCAAGGCATTAAACATAATATTAGTGAGATAAAGGAACACGATGTGTATGATATAAAAAAAATCCTTCGATAGTAGTAACAGATAGTACGAATCTTGTTTTTTAAGCACACATACAGTCAAAGGTGTAAAGAATGTCACATGGCCTAAATTTAAAACGTTTGAGGTACATTGTCCCTGTCTGGGGAAAATTATTATTAATAATAATAATAAATAAAGGGGAAATCCCTGCTCTAGCCCTCATGAATTCCCCACCAGAGAACTTAACTTCCCTTCAGCTATGATATGTGTGTGTAAAAGCAGCATACAAACAAATGAATGATGGGAGTTGTAGTCCAACAAAATCTGGAGATCCAAGGGTCTCCCATTCCTACTACATCATAATGCTACCAATTTCCATTCTCTATCATTCTTTAATACTTGCAAGCTGTATTGAATACTAACAAAGGTAAACCACTAGGCAAAACACGAACACTCAGCCAGAGTCTTTGAAATTTCATTATCAAAGAGGTGAGTATGATTTGGTTTTAAATCATAGAATCAAGCACAAAACTAGGTGGATCATATATTAGAAATTAGGCGAAGTGGAATAGTGTTCTTGTGGTCTCTGCAAGATTGGCAAGATACATGGTGACCAACAGTTAACCCACAGACCCAATGGCAGCCAGAGTCTATGGAACTCCCCACCACTAATTCTGCTGGCAGTTCCACTTCCAATTTAGCACAGCCCAGATGTCTGAAGATTGTTTGACCAGGGAGATGTTGACCTCCTGCCTCCCAGCAAGCCAGAGAAGTTGGTGGTTGCTGAACCAGAACAGAGACATATTTTAGCCTGGCAACCCATTAGTCTACCATGTTTAAACTGGATGAATATTTATTAAATTTCAGAACTACATTTGATGGTAGATACTGATTTACAGAAAGATACCGATGTGCAAAAAGCAAAGAGGGAATCCAGTTTCCTCTTGTGGCTGGCTGCAGTATGCTGATTAATATGCAAAACATGTGCTTTGAGGGGTAAAAAGAAAAGAAAAAGAGCTTATAGCAGAAAACAAAAACCACCAGTACTTCCCTGCTACTTAACATCTGGCTCTGGTCATGGTTTAGTTGCAGATGCTTGTATATGCAAAGGCTGTTATGAACAGATGACTAGGCATGTATCCTCTAAGAGTTCAACTCAGAATCTTTTTGGATGAAGACAATTTAAACTCTGCTCAGTTTTGTAGTTCTCCTTAAAAGTGGTGGTTCCATGGTTTAATAAGCTGCCAACACACTGTTGGCCTGATACCAGGATTAATTTTGCCTTATTGTCCAAATCCGGCCCAAGAATTAGTAAGAGCTTGCCTTTGGCCTCACCCTTCGCTGTGGTATTGGTGCCATCACCAGTGGCAGTGGATGGAATTAGTCTTATGACTCTTCACCCTGCAGACACATATTCGGTTCTCTCTGTTCTCCCATTTTGGAACTTCTGGGGTGGAGTGGGATAGAGCAGTATATGCTTTCTCCTACACCCTGTCGCCCTGCAGTCATCTTTCTTTCTATAGAAGTTGCAGAAAGTGGGAATTATTCAAGCAAGGGTTGGAGTTCTACAGATAGTGTCTAAAACTTGCTAAAGATAGTGTTACTATACCCAGAATCATAGAACTGTAGAGTTGGAAGGGACCATGAGGGTCATCTAGCCCAACCCCCTGCAATGCAGGGATCTCAACTAAAGCATCAATGAAAAGAAATAACTTCTGCTTTCATTCTATTGTTTTCCACAAGCAGCATTCTACAAAGTTCTGCTACTGGAAGCAAGCATTATTCTTTCATACAGCATCAGCAATTATGGCTGCAGATGTTTCATATCTAGTCAAACAAACAATTCCTCTCTTTTTCTCCTCCCACAATACAGTTTGACAGAAATATCCTCTTCATTCACTCAAGAAAATAGGAATGAGTTAATCTGAGCATTGGCACTTCCATAAAAGTGGCTGGTGTGTTGCAAGACTATTAAAAAAACAACAACCTGCAGTCACAATTCATCATCTTTCCATGGAAGTAGAATCGTTTTCTGCTCTGATTTGCGAAATCCCAGTTCAGTCGCTGTTCTCTAGTATTAACAATATATTGGCATCTGCTTTGGGGAGTCACATGCTAGCTCTCCTTTAAAAACTCTCTGATACACTCTACAGGTCACACTGTGTCATATCATCATGGTGGATTCTCCATAAAAGAGAAGAAACAGAAGGATGACCTATTTCTTACACACACACACACACACACACCCTCACTCTTAAACTTAAACTTACAAAATCCGCAACTAAAAGGAGTAAAATACCCAGCACACCCAAACTAAACATCACTAATGAGTGCTATTTTGTGACAGGAAACATAAATGCTGCCACAATAGTGGGACTGTCTACTATGTCTGTGAGGTCTGTCAGCTCTGCACAGGGAATCTGCATCCCTATCCATTGTAGTGGTTACATGAGGTGGCAAACTTGATAGTAGGGAGGGCCACATAATGCCCTGAGTGTCAGGGCTGCAGGTTGGATACAAATCAACAGGCCAGCAGACCGTCCTACAGTGGACAATCCGAGAGGTCAGGCTGTGCCTGAGTGACAAATTGATCAGACATAAGATGGATGAGACCAAAGGCCCATCTAGTCTAGCATCTAGGGCAACCAGATACCCATGGGAAGCCTGAAAGCAGATCATGAGCACTAACCAAGAGATGACCAGCAACTTCATGGGACAAGGTGGAGCCTGTTGGTCCCTTGTTGTGCCACCTGACCCTTGCTGAGCAGGTAGCTGCAAAACCACCCTCTGTCCACTTGCAGCGGTAGAGCAGGAGGGCAGCAGAGGGATGGACAACAGTCCTCTCCTCTGGAAAGCTATCATGGTGGTAAACAGAGCCGGCTCTGACATTAGACAAACTGAGGCAACTAGCTCAGGTAGCACAAGCCCCCAAGGGGGCAACCCGGTGAGTGCCCTGCTGCCTCTGGCACTGGCATGCCACTAGTATCAACACTGATTTCAGTCGAAATAATACACAAGCACACAAGATCTCATGAGAAATTCGCCCAAAATTGCGGAAGGGGCAGGGCGTGAAGAGAAGCAGTGCTGGTGGCAACAAGTATGGCGGCAGTGGTGGGAGCAGCAGGGTACGGAAAGGCACTACTTCCTGTTTTGCCTCAAGTAGCGAAGCAGGACACACTGCCCCTGGTGGCAACAAAAGCAAGGTGCAGTGCTCACTCCATCTGGTGGAGAGTCAACCATAGGGAGAAGCATTTCAACCAATGGTGGGGGGAATTCAGGGAGGCAATGCTACAGAACAGAGGCTTTGAGACTAAAAATAAAATGAAGGCTGCCAAATGCCAGTAGCTGGGAGAGGAGCTCCAAGAAGGATGCACTCCCATGAATTTCTGACACATTCATAGATGCTAGACTTTGTCAGGAGATTTTGAGTAGCCCTCTTGCTGCTGCAGCCGGCACCATTCAACACTACTGCCCAAATTCATGCTGAAAGTTCTCAGATACATGAGACACACAGACAGGGGGGATCCATTTCTCAAGTTCTTGTATTGCCAATAACTTCAACAAACTCTCTATACAGTCATCCCATTGAGAGGAACGTGTTCCTTCTTAAGCTAACATGCAAGGAAATTGTGATAGGGGGGAAAAGACAATGCTGGCCACCTGATACAGATTTGTTTGTTCAGTGCTTGGATTAATATTTTATGTTTTTAATTCTCTCACTTTTCCAGTGGGGACAAGTGTCAGGAAACCTACCGCACAGACTGCAACATGAGCAACACGAACACTCCAGAGAGCCAAGGCATGTGTAGTGACAAGCTCATCACACACAGGAGATGCTGTCAGAAAGAGTAATGGCAGAAAGGGGGAGGATTACAGTTTGGCTGTAAAGCAGCCTCCAATAAACTAGGGGACAAGCACCAACTTCACTGGTTTGAGCAACACAGAAAATCTTGCCCAACTTTTATCAGCATATCTTGCACAACATTTCCAACTCTAAAGGATTTTCAGCATTGTGCCTTTAACTGTATTCCTTCCATTCATTCAAGCATTTCAGTCTGAAAGGCGTTAACTATTTTACTGATTTTTCCACCCGCTCCTGCTTTTTAAAAAATGATATTTTTAGAGTCATCCATTAAAAAAGAGCTTAGGCGCCGTGCAAAATTCTTTTGAGAAAGCACACTAGCCTTATCTAAACTCTTTTGGATTCCCTCGATGTTTCTTCTTGGGGGGAGAGGACAGGGGATCACAGAATTGTAAGAGTTGGAAGGGACCCTGAGGATCATCTAGTCCAACCCCCTGCAATGTAGAAATGTGCAGAACCTGCAACCTTGGCCTTCTCATGCTGTGAGCTGTCCAGTGAGCTGTCCAGGGCGGGGCAGCTTCCACAGGAGAACCATGTGCATTCTTGCTCTGAGCTCCTTGACGGAAAGGTGAGATAAAAATTAAATAAACAAATAAATACAGCAACAACTTTGCTACCAGCTGCAGATGGTTCCCAATAAGGAAGCCTGTTTAACTGGAGGCTGCATTGATTGTAGGTCACTGCTGGCAGGCCAGCCCCAGTGGGATGTTCCTGGAGTGGAAGACACTAGAAGGAAGATACGCTTTAGGGGTGTGATAAGACCAAGGGCACTCCCCATGGACACCTGATTGGGGATTGGCTTGATCCTAGGTGGGAAATTCAACCAGCTGAGGAGGGTGGAATGCTCAGGAGCCGGGTCTGTGATGATAAGCATGAATGCTTATGATGTGGTGTGACTGGAAGGTATTTTTGTGACCTTCCTATTGTTTGGGGAGTTTCCTTTTACAATCAAGCAGTATATAATTTTTATGAAATAAGTAAATATAGTTTTGATTTATTGATTGTACATTTATTGTATCTTCTTTTGTATTAATACGATTTTCACCATCCATCAGGGTTCTAGATTCCTGTACACACAAACGTCCCTCCCCCCCCCCCCTTTCAGAAGTTTTAATTCTCACTTTCATATTGGTGTTCATGCCCAAAATACAGCTTTGTGCTACTTTGGAATGTAATCACACTGTGGTTTCTATACCACTACCATGGAAAGCTGATGGGCAACAAGCTCAGGACTAGCTCCTCCACAAAGTGCCCTCTGGAGGACCTCCTCCCACATCCTGTATGAGTGATCCCTGGCAAGCTTATCTGTGGTGGTGGCGGCAGCAGCAGCCGAAACACTCTAATTGGCATCAGGTGGCACATAATCCCCTGGTGTAGCTTCACTCTGGGAAATTAAATTGGCAGCTGCCCAGACCTATTTTTGCTGACAGTACACCCAAATAGCCTGCTTCTCATGGGGGGGGGGGGGTCATAAGGGATGCAGAAAGTACAAGAATCGGCTCCGAGTAGAGAAAGATGGCATGTCTAGGTCCAGAAGACAGAGGAGAGGACATGAGAAGAGCCCTGCTAGATCAGGCCAAAGGTCCATCTCGTCCAACATCCTGCTCTCACAATAGCCAGCCAGATGCCTGTGCGAAGCCCTAAAGCAGAACCTGAGGACAACAGTGCTCTCCACACTTGTTTATTCTCAGCAACTGATATTTGTAGGCATACTGTCTCTGGCAGTGGAAGTAGCACATAGCCTTAACGTGCCTGAAATTGTCTAATCCTCTTGTGATGCAACCCAAGTTGGTGGCTTCCATGGTATCATGTCAGGGCAAACTGTAGTTTAACTAGGCACTGTGTGGGGCAAACGATCTTTCGTCTGTCCTGAATTCAGCTTCATTGGGCTGCAGTATTAGGAGAGAGAGAAAACATCTCTCTGCCTACTTTCTCCACACCATGAAGATTCCTACACACTTTTATTATGGTCTGTTCTTCTAAACTAAAAAGTCCCCAATGCTGTAACCTTTCCTCATTGTGGAGGAGGATGCAGAGGAAGGGAAAGAGAAGAGGAGTTTACCTTGTCTGGTCTACTGAATAGAACAGTCACCTTTCCATAATCTGTCTGGCTGTGCATGCACACAAACATCTAGGTCAGTACAGGCCTTGGAGATAGGTGAGATTACCTGCAAATTTCCTGTACATTTGCCCAAAACACTGCTTCTTTTTAATCATGTTGTCTCTTATCGCTCATCTCATTACATTGCCAGAGCTGAACTTCTTGTCCCTTGCAGCTGCATTACACATCAATAACTAAGCTGTCATGAGATAACCCGGTATCACCAATGTAAATTATTTTTGTCACTGCAAGGCTCACTGTTAACCCAAGCCAATGCAAACGGAAATCGTTTGAGATTCCCACATCCGATAGACAATTCCAAGCAAGTCATTTTCTTAAGCCTATTCCAGTATGCCTATATCAATAAGTTCCCCCCACCCCTCTAGCCATTCATTTGTGCAGTTTAAAAAGTTAAAATTCATAGGATTGAGATGTTTGGTTTATTTCGTGTAATGCTTAGGTCTGCTTGCCTGTCACTTTGGAAAGACTTGGGATCACAGCCTCACAGCATCTTTGAAGGCATTGAATATGAAAATTTGCATATGCATGTATTACAAAAGAATGTGCAAAATTCTGTAAGCACAGAAGAAAGCACTTTGGTTTTCTTCCTAGAACGCCTGGGATATTTGTTCTGACATTATATTTGCACAATGTAACGGATGCCACAAGACAAGGAATAGGTAAATCAATCCATTTCCAGTCTGTGCTACATCTGCTCATGTCTATCCCATTTCCACATTCACCTGCACATTTAAAAAAAGTACAAAAATTGGTATTTACAGACTTATGTAAATGTTTATATTTAATCATATTTTCTGTCAAAATACACATTTCTAAGCATATTTTCTTAATACACATTTTACATTCATTTGCTCTATGGATTTATGTATATACGACATATTTTATCTTTCAGCTTTAATAAAATACAGCTGTGGAATTTAGCACTCGTGTGCAATATCACATTCATGGTTGGTAAATGAATATTTCTTCATAATTCATATTTCTTGCTAGACTGTGTCAAATAACCTTATATCTCCTAAAGTGCATTTTCAAAACGAAGCAATCCTTCACACAAAAAGGCAGCACTGTCCAAAGAATAAAACAGAGAAAGGGAGAGGGAAAACTGGATAAAGTGTTCCTATTGTAAATTAAACAAACCCATGGTCATTTGCATTTTTAGCATTCACCCAGAATACAGAAAGCCAGGCAGACAATCACCTGAGGCAACAGGAGACCAGCTGGTTCAGGAAAACAAGTAACTTGATCCCAGGGGAGAAAACACAGAAACCTACAGATCCCATGAGGGGTAGCAGAATGAAGCAGAGCTCCTGATATCCCTAAATAAACATCAGGTGGGAAAGATAAGGGGAGCTGCTCTGATAATTTTGCAGGTGGAAAGGTGTCAGTAGTGGACACTGGTGAAGATGAGCCGAATAATACCCACCTTGAAATTTTTCTGTTCTCTATATACCCTAAAGATGCAAGGTGGTTTTGTTTTTTATTCTACCCTGTTTTTGCCACACGCAGCACTGTTTCTCTTCCCTTGCAATTAGACTTCAGCCAAAAACCATGTCATTCATCTTGTCGCCACTGTTGCAAAATTATGCAACTGGTGCAATTAATTATGTACGTTACTTTGTCTTTACATTGTCACAGCCCGTTAATTCAACGCAAAGGAACGGAAACTGAATGCAAATGGAGGGTGGTGCATGATCAATTACGTATCATTTGTAGACCGAAAGCAAGAATAACAACAGTGAATTCTGACTGTATTTGCTGCATTGGGTTCCATTTTGAACATGGGAAGAATAATATACCCATTATATTCTATGGGAACTTGAAGGCAGTCCTGTTTAGGGAAGTTTTTAATATATGATGTATTATTCTGTTTTTAATCTGTTGGGGGCCACCCAGGCTGGCTGGGAAAAGCCAGCCTGGAATACAGGTCTGTTTCTCTCGGCTCCATTCAGCTACGTGCCAATCAGCAGGCTCCTACTGAACGCTGCTCCAGAGGGTCGATGGCCCAGAACCATCCTCTGCTACCAATTGTTGGAAAATGTCCTGGGGTAAGCCTGCAAGCCCCAGGAACTCTGAGCAACCTCCAATATGTGCAGCTCTGAAAAGGCATTTCCCCTCTTTTCCAGTGCACTCAGCAACATATACCAGCTGCTATATGCACACTAATCTTCTGGCAAAACACAGCAAGAAGAGTGAGACATCGTAGATCTAATCTACTATTTATTTACACATTATGTACAGACAAAAGCATAATGGCGTCCGTTCTCTTCACCTCCTAGAGAACAAACAGGCAGAAATAAAAGCAAAAGTACATTGTAATAGTACCCACAGCGGAAGAGATAAGACTGTCTTCCTTTTCTCACGCTCTTCCCAGACGGGCATGTGATTTACAACAATCTCATCTGCAGCATCAGAGGCATGAAATACTAACACTGAATGGGCAGGCTATGAATAAATTATTGTTATTGTTATTATTGATATGGCCATTTAGTTATTTATTAATAAAGTCATAAAGCAATACAATTTATGATGAGGGACAATACGAACTTCGCAGCGGAAAAACGAGAAAGCGAGAGAAACCAGAATTGACAGCTTCACTCATCCTCGCTTTAGAACAAAGTGTCACACACGGCCAAGCCTGTTGATTTCAATGGGCTTAGGCACACCAACTCTGTATAGGTACATGGAGCCTATGCCAGGGGTTTCCAAAGTGTGGTCTGTGGATGGACCAGTGGTCCATGAGATTCCTTCAAGTCTACAGCAGTGACTGTGTGGAAAACAGCTACGTTTGAGAGAAGAAGAATGGGCACAGCAGATGCTCCCATCATTCTTAGAAACCAACAATCCATCTGGAAGTTCAGCGGAACAGACCAGAAGCGATGCGGGGGGGGGGGGGAGAGACTCTGCCTTCCTCAGAGGAATATAATCACAGGTGGCAGCGAGACAGCGAAGTTCCCAAGTGAAGAAAAGAGGTTGCCTTTGTACTTGAAAGGAATGGATAGTGAATGCATCACCTTACTACAGTGGTACCTCAGGTTAAGTACTTAATTCGTTCTGGAGGTCCGTTCTTAACCTGAAACTGTTGTTAACCTGAAGCACCACTTTAGCTAATGGGGCCTCCCACTGCCTCCCACTGCCGCTGCTGTGTGATTTCTATTCTCATCCTGAAGCAAAGTTCTTAACCCGAGGTACTATTTCTGGGTTAGCGGAGTCTGTAACCTGAAGCGTATGTAACCTGAAGCATATGTAACCCGAGGTACCACTGTATTACTAAACAACATGCAGGAAAATCATTGTGATCTGCCAAGACCCTCAGCAATTTTAAGTGGTCGAGGAAGGGGAATTTGGGGGGAAATACTGATGTATGCACTGATGTAAACGAAAGAGAGAGCGAGAGCGAGAGAGAGAGAGAGGGAGTGTCACACTAAAATGGAGATAAATTTTCATGAGGTCTTTAAAGTAAAAATAAATACCCCACAAACTTATGTGGAAATGTGGAGAAGTGAACTCAACAGCGGAAAAATGAGAAAGCGAGAGAAACCAAAATCGACAGCTTCACTCATCCTCAATGTAATATAAAGTGATGTAGTGTCACTCCCAAGCTACTCCAAAAGTTTCAAAGGCAAGGAAAAATGGGAAATACTTGGTCACCACATAAGGCTTTTGAAAGGCAAGCTGCACGCACACCAGTAATTTGGGGGTAAATGGGTGGTGCTGTGGGTTAAACCATAGAGCCTAGGGTTTGCCTATCAGAAGATCAGCGGTTCAAATCCCCGCGATGGGGTGAGCTCCTGTTGCTCGGTCCCTGCTCCTGCCATCCTAGCAGTTCGAAAGCACGTCAAAGTGCAAGTAGATAAATAGGTACCGCTCCGGCGGGAAGGTAAACGGCGTTTCCGTGTGCTGCTCTGGTTCGCCAGAAGCGGTTTAGTCATGCTGGCCACATGACCCAGAAGCTGTACGCCGGCTCCCTCGGCCAATAAAGCGAGATGAGCGCCGCAACCCCCGAGTTGGCCACGACTGGACCTAATGGTCAGGGGTCCCTTTACCTTTACCTTTACTCACCCCAGGCGATCTTTTTTGGTTAGGGGATGGAATCTTCCTTTCACTTGTACCCAACCAACAAAAGGTCAAAAAGGGGCTGGCTGAGATTTTGACTCAACTCTGAACAACTGAGATAAAACAAGATAAATCTTGCAGACAGTTGCTGATAAATACCAACGGACCACACAGCAAACATGGCATTCCTTTTTGATGATGACGAAGAAGAACATTTTAAGGTGCTGAAATGCTTTGGACCTTGTAGGTGAAGTAAAATATGTACTAATGTGTGAGAAAAGTATGGCACAGCACAGTATGCACACCAGCCTTACAATTACTTGGCACATTGGATTTTCCTTGCCTAAGGTGGAAGTTATTATGCACCTTATTCCTCGCTGAAGATAAATGTAAAAAAATACCATTAATCTTTCTACAATATACCAAGAGTAAACAGTTCCTCAATTGATCTGTCCCTCTGAATAGTGCTTCGAAAGAATGGGCAAATAACACAATAATGCAGTGTAATACAATTTGCAAGGCATGTGTTTTAAATTAAATAATCCACCTGCTTACAGAGGTGAAGACTGAAATGTGCTCCCTACTCTATTGCTGATTTTATACTGTTCAGCACCATATATATATATATATATATATTTGCTTTCGTAGATTTTCACGGGTACAGGAATGCAGGTTTTGGTGTCCTCGGGTGTCTTCCCGTGTAAAAGTTGGGGTGTCTAGGCGACGTTTCGACGAGGTCTCACTCGTCATCTTCAGGCTGGTGCTTTCGGCTTCTTGTTACTGGAACAGAGCGGGATCTCAATGTTTGAGTTCCTATAAATACTGTAGAGGGGGTGTGGTGTCTAGCCTCCAATGTTCTGGGCAGAGAGGAAGTTCCCAGGCTAGTGTGCCTTTTCTTCTTTTGTTCCTTAATTACTTGACCCTCTCCACAGATGAATTACTGACACCATCCAGTAGCCAATCCATGGTGGCACCTCCGGATGCTGCACCCCCCTGCAATCCCTACACAGATCTGGCTGACACAAGCCACAAAACCACAGCTCGCCCCTATACACGAAGCCAAGCCAAAGCACAACTAAGTGCAATACAGCCATCTTCTCAGGAAAACTCTTCACAAAGTTCAAGAGGTCAAGACACAAAGACTTTAGCAACTAATCCACACCTAATGACCCACCTAAGTGGTACTCAGGATATCACTCAAGAAATCACTCAAGGTATCTCTCAAGTAATTAAGGAACAAAAGAAGAAAAGGCACACTAGCCTGGGAACTTCCTCTCTGCCCAGAACATTGGAGGCTAGACACCACACCCCCTCTACAGTATTTATAGGAACTCAAACATTGAGATCCCGCTCTGTTCCAGTAACAAGAAGCCGAAAGCACCAGCCTGAAGATGACGAGTGAGACCTCGTCGAAACGTCGCCTAGACACCCCAACTTTTACACGGGAAGACACCCGAGGACACCAAAACCTGCATATATATATATATATATATATATATATATATATATATATATATATATAACAGTGGTGGTATAGAAAGTTTTGCAAATAAATAAAGTAAGATGGAACTGTTGGTACTATCAGCTCAGGAATGAAAGATCTGGTGCAAAATCTACAAATTCTGCAACTGACTTATGGGCTGTAGATGTCCTTTGCATAGTCAAGTCTGGGAAAACAAGGGATTCCAGAGAGATTCAGCTGCTCTTGGGTGACTGTTTTGGACTTCTTCTTCTTTGGTGATCACTCGTAGCCGAGTAAGATTGTCCTGGGTCACCATGACTTGGATCATACACATAGAATCATAGACTCATAGAGTTGGAAGAGACCACAAGGGCCATCGAGTCCAACCCCCTGCCAAGCAGGAAACACCATCAGAGCACTCCTGACATATGGTTGTCAAGCCTCTGATTAAAGACCTCCAAAGAAGGAGACTCCACCACACTCCTTGGCAGCAAATTCCACTGTCGAACAGCTCTCACTGTCAGGAAGTACTTCCTAATGTTTAGGTGGAATCTTCTTTCTTGTAGTTTGGAACCATTGCTCCGTGTCCGCTTCTCTGGAGCAGCAGAAAACAACCTTTCTCCCTCCTCTATGTGACATCCTTTTATATATTTGAACATGGCTATCATATCACCCCTTAACCTCCTCTTCTCCAGGCTAAACATGCCCAGCTCCCTTAGCCGTTCCTCATAGCAAGGCTAAAGGAGCTGCCTTATACCAGATCAGACTATGGTTCTTCTGACAGGCAATAATTCTCCATGGTCTTAGACAGACATCTCCCCACCATTCACTTCATGGTATTTTAAACTGGAGATTCCAGGAATTGAATTTAGGACCTTCTGCATGCATATTCCATATTGGCTGTTCCATAGGTAGCCCATAGGCTCTCACATTCCAGTAAGTTGTTCCTTATCTTTGGACATCAGTAAAGCCTTGTGTGATGAGACACATCTTATTCTCCTGCATGTGCTTATGGTAATTCTCTGTTGCCGGTAGGCCCATGCAGAGGGGATGGATAGCCAGGTACACTTGCCTCAGACCTAGGAGGGTAAGCTATTTGGGGCCCCCTGCCAGGGACAGGCTGATTTTTAGTTGAGTTTATAACTTTATTCTAACAAGACTCCTGCCCTGGTCCTCAGTCAAGCTCTGCACAGGCCTCATTTCAGGAGTAACCAATGTGGTTCAGCTACAAGTTCCATTATCTCTTGACCATTGGCCCTGTGGGCTGGGGCTGATTGCAGTTGAAATCCAATTTGGAGAGTGAACAGAGAAGGCTATCACTAGGACTCCACCTATGAATATTACAGCCCATGGATCAAAAATGAGATCCTTCCGCTTCATTGTTTTTGTTGGTGATTTTGCTAAGGTCCCAAAATATGTTTGAAAATGCAACAAATGGATTTTGATTTGCCCCCACCCCCACCAATTATTATTATTATTATTTACACTTAGCCCTATTGTCCTTCTTTGTATTTAAAAAGTGGATTTCTAAACTGCAATGTGCAAACAGAAATGCATCTCTCAGCAGATATTGACTTCCCAAGTGGAGTCATCAAGATTTATTGATATAAGAGGTGGCCATTGAGTTTACCTTTATTGGTACATCCACTAAAGTACAAACTAAACCTGGTTATGAAATGTGCAATTGCTTCTAATATCGTATGGCTGTACAGGGTTGCTGTCTCTGCAAGAAATAACTGAATACAAGCTGGCAAATGTTGCTTGTGTTCATTGATTTGAGCAATAAAACCAGTAGCCAAATTGGAGAGAGAGGTCAAGGGTGTACTAGTGCATCTGATAGGTATGCTGAAAATGGAAAGAATTTTAATGCAAGCAAGTTTAGAAATTAACTAATGTACTCACTTGGAAGTCAAAAAGCTGTACAATAAGGTCAACAGGGCAAATAATGCCCTGCAATATTATATGTAACAAGAATTTCACTTTTTACTCTATCTTGAAAAATTTAATACTATTTCAAAAAATAAAATGAAATGAATTAAGCATACAATGAAAGTGTTGCGACTTTAACTTCCTAAAAGTGGGCATTCCCATGTCCTTTCTGTCTCATTTGTTGCCTGCTTCAACCACATAAGAAAGTAATATTTGTTAGAAGGGAAAATGAGTGGTTATGTGCCGTATATGTGCAATTTCAATAGAGCCCTGATAGTTCTGATATTGAAAAGTCACTCAGAATAGATGCAGCTGTTGAGGACACTCAATTTTCCCCCCAGAGACCTTTGTTTAATGAACATGGGATAACCGAGAAGAGTGTCAAGTACCACATCTATGAATTATGATGGGCACCTCCCTCCTTCTTCCAAAATCCTCCATTAAAAGTCTCTCCATCCTTGAAGCCTTTGGGTTGGCCTCCTGGGCTTTACTCACAATGGAGATGTGGCACACTCAAGTGCATTGCCTATATTTAAACTTCTCCCTCTCACTTCCTCTTCTCACATTTCCTCTGATGACATCAAGATTAGATTTTAAGATCTCTTAAAATCAAGGAAGGGATCTATATTCTTCTGTTTATGTTTCTCTACAAACTGCCATGTACACTGATGGTGCTATCAAAGGTCAGCAGCTTTGAGGTCCCTCTCCTCCCCTGGTGTCCCTGAAGTCTCTGAGCACCGCCGCCCGCCCCCCCCCCCCCCATTGCCTGCTTGGCCTTGAAGTGACGAGGGTACTTAACTTTCGTCACTTGCAAGGTACATAAAGCTCGCTGGAAGAGTGGCAGGCTAAAGTGATTGACTACATGGGACTGGCAGAATTGACTGGCAGAATTCGCGACCAAGAGAAAGAGACTGTGGAGGAAGATTGGAAGAAATTTAAAGTATATCTTAAAAATGGCTATAAACTGGAGGAGTGTTAAAGTGTCAAGGGAAAGGAAGATGTATAATTACAGCTATGCTTATCTTTTTCTTTTTTGATTTAAAGCGAATTTGAAATGAGAACAAGTTAAATTTTAATTGACTAAAAGGATTGCTGGAAAATTTGTAAAATTAGGATGCAAAAAGGGAAGGTATGGGGAAGTCTGAGAAAAGAGGCTTATGAAAATGAGGTTAAGAAAGTAAAATCTATGTATTTGTTGTGTTTTTTATGTGTTTGTTGTGTCTTGTCTGGTGTTGCTTTGTTGTAAAAAAATGAAAAACCAATAAAAATTATTATAAAAAACAAACAAACATAAAGCTCGAGGAGGAGTTTGGGAAAGTGACCCTCTTTCCACTTTCCGAATTCAGCAAAATGTGCTTTTCAAGGCTCAGATTTATTCTACTGGATCTGACTTTCAACTAGATCACTTGGAAAAGTGGTGTGTGTTTGTTTGCCTTCTCTTTCTGCATCTCTGGGGTGGGCCTGATATGGGAGGAAACAGACGTGACCAGAGGTCATGGCAGTTGCACAAGAACCCAAATACGTCCTCAATCTAAAAAGGTTGGTGATCCCTATGCTATATAAATAATATTTATAGTATTTATATAGCGTAGCTTGTCTGTGGACAAACGCCGGCTCCCTCGTCCTCAAATGAGATGAGCACCGTACCCCCCAGTTACCTTTGGCTGGACTTAACTGTCCAGGGGTCCTTTACCTTTATCTTTTTACCAAATTTAATAGTGATTGTCAAAATAATTTCTGCAATTTCCATTATTTATTTTAACTGTATTTTTTCAAAGTATTCATATACCACTCTTTTGCAAAAACAACAGGCTAGTGTAGAGCAGCATTAATTATTAGTATTTAAACAGTACTGAACAATCCTTAAAATGAGCGGCTATTTCCATGGGGCAAATGCTATGCACTGTCTGTCCTGGAGTGTGAGTCATTTGAATTGTCCTGTTTTGCAGATGGGAAAATTAATTAGTTTTTTCCTAATTGGTGCTGGCTAAAAACTGAATAAATAAAAGTAAGAGTCTCTATCTGAGCAGAGGACTTCCTCCACCAAAACTGTCAATAAGAGCCCATGCTGAGTGCTCAAAGGAGCAGAAACTTAAATGCTAGTGTACTGTAATCAATACAAAATCAAACCCCATAAAATGTGTTAGCTTTCGATCTTATGCTTTGTAAAACATTTGTATGAAGTGCACTGAAGCTCAGCGCTTGTGAGAGATGCAATGCAAGGCTCTGTGTGATAGGAAATAAATGTATTTAATACTTGGTATCCTAGTTTGGTTTACTTGCCAACTAACTGTACCTATAAAACCTGGTATGGCTTCTTTTGTGTCTGCTGCTGAATTAGTTTTATTGGTTTGGATGCAACTTTTTGAATGTAACCTTTTGGGATCCTTCAGGATGAAGGACAGTCTAAATGAATGAATGACTGAATCATGGGCAGATTGACTGCCTTTCTTACCCTGACCCAGGACTTCCTAGAATGTATAGGGGCTCCCTGACCCACCCAAAGCACCACATAAAGAGGTGCATGCACAGAGATATCCCTTCAGTTGAAATCAAAGCAAGGTCCTTTGAGGACCAGGGAGCTTCATGGATGCAAAGAAGCATGTCCCAGGTTCTGGAGTGGAGTGATTTGAAAAGAAATCTACATGGGAATGAAAGCATGGAAGAATCTTGCTAAAGATGGAATCGTACCCTCACCCCCAAAATGGAAGCTTTGTGTCTCCTAAGTAACAGCAACAATAATCTTTCATATTTCAAAAAGTAAAAACCCAAAGTTGGTGAGGTGTTTTTTTTTTTACAAAAAACCTGCAAAAAAAACCCAACAGCCGTGATTTTTTGATTGACTTCCTAAGATCCAGTACAAAGCACCGTCTTTCGGAAATTTCCCCAGGACTCCAATTCCGCCTTTGAAATCCGGGACGTATAGCAGCCCTAAATAATCACCATCATAATAAATCCATAAACCCACTTGCTGCTTCAGTGGTGTTTGCAAAGTACTCCCAGAACAGAGCTGTTTGGAATATGCTTTTGAGCTGAATGAACCTACAGTTCACACAGTCTCCCAAGATCCTGCCGAAAACCCCAGAAAGCTCTGTGCAAATCAAAATCCTGCAATCAAAACATAATATGCAAATCAAGCTTATATGCAAAATAAATAAGTTTTCTTAATTTAGCCTAAATTATCCACCCCCACCTATGCAAACTTTTTTCTTCATCTTTTTAAGGAAAATGAAGACCTGGCAGGAACTGAAGCTAAGAACCATAATATAAATGTCACTGAGGTATCGGAAGAAAGAGGAAAATAACTAGTGTTCCAATGATCAAAAAGACAGATTGAAATAACAATGTTCTATTAAAATACAATTTCTAGTTGCAATCCCATTCCTTCTCCTTTCATGAAAACTTTATGCGGTTTAGGTTGAAAATAATTAGATGCATCAGAAAGCTTTAAAAAAAACACACGGGGTATCCAATAATCATCAAAATATCTCTTTTTAAGATTAGTGACTTTCTTCTTCTTCTTCTACAGAACAGAAGAGGCTGTTTATTTGTAGGAAGGGGACTTCATATGGAATTGGATCCTTCACTGGAAGGAATTTCCACCATAGATGAGGGATCTCTATATCCCAGTGATTCGTACTAGTAAAGGTAAAGGTAAAGGTACCCCTGCCCGTACGGGCCAGTCTTGACAGACTCTGGGGTTGTGCGCCCATCTCACTCAAGAGGCCAGGGGCCAGTGCTGTCCGGAGACACTTCCGGGTCATGTGGCCAGCGTGACATCGCTGCTCTGGCGAGCCAGAGCCGCACACGGAAACGCCGTTTACCTTCCCGCTGGTAAGCGGTCCCTATTTATCTACTTGCACCCGGAGGTGCTTTCGAACTGCTAGGTTGGCAGGCGCTGGGACCGAGCAGCGGGAGCGCACCCCGCCGCAGGGATTCGAACCGCCGACCTTTCGATCGGCAAGTCCTAGGCGCTGAGGCTTTAACCCACAGCGCCACCTGCGTCCCCAGATTCGTACTAGTACTATATTATTATTCGGCAGATGGTGAAATGGAGTTTAAAGACAGATACAAGATCAAGGCCACCCAAGGAAGCCATGGTAAGATTCAGTGTGGTGAGCATTGGGCTAGATATGGGTCAGAAAGTCCTTTTCAAATCCCTGCAGAACTGTGATACTTATTCATTGCTACTGGGAAATTTTTTTCCCAAGTGCTGGGGTTGGTGGAGGGAAGAGATGCTTGCTGTGAAGTTAAATTTGGGGAGCCCTGGAGAGAATTCATTATAGCTCACCTAAACCTGCACAACAAGGTTGCTCTGAAAATAAAATAAAAAATAACTCAATGCAAACCATCCTGAACACTTTGGAGGGAGAGTAGTCTAAAAAAAAGAGTGGCTTAGGGCCACTCAACCATGCAACCCATTCCACACACGTAAGGGGCTTAACTAGGCTGGTCAAGAAAAAGCGATTTACATGCGTTGTATATGTGATATAACATTGTGCCACCAGATGGCGATGTGGCATCCCATTTTTCTCTACCTGTTTTCGCTGTTTAAATTTACAATGCTTTAAACTGAAACGCTTCTTTCTAGAGATCCAGCACTATTTCTGAAATAGCAGAGCTCTTCATCCTCAGCATACATGTGCAACAGAGGGAAGATTCACAAGCAGTTTGTGGTTTACAGAGGGTAAGACTGCAATTCAGTGGAGAAACGCAATACCATTTTACAGGTTTTTTCTGCATCCCTAGAAAAGCTCTTTCCATCCCAACCCTTCTAAATAAATTACACACTAAAACAGAGGCAGCCAGCACCATGCCCTGCAGGTCTTATTGGACTATAACTCCTGCCTTCCACAGCCATCATGACCAAGAGAAGGCACCAGGCACACACATCTCTCCCACCAAAGTTTCAAAAACACATGCATAAAAGGAAATAAAAAAAATCGAAGAAAGCAAGTCTTAAACTTTAGAGGAAACTTAAGCAGGATGTTTCCCAAGAGGGAACTAAATATGAACATTAGCCTTGAGTTCAATGCATCCATTGTTGACCTACTAGTAAATAAATGGAGGTTCATGCAAGATCAGAACTGGGTGAATTGTTTGGTTTTAAAACCATCTAAAATATATTAGTTTCTTAACTTATTAAAAAATATTTTTAACTTGAAATACAATTGTCATTGCAAACAGTAATAAAAGACAGACAGCTCTTGACAAAGTTATTCAAGTTGTGTCTGTTTTCCTCCTCTCATATATGAGTTGTATGCTTTATTAGTTTATCTGACAATAATCTAAATAGTGGGGCTTAAAATTTATCTGACAATCCTCCAACTAGTGAGGCTTAATACTTCAGCAATTTCCTCCCACTAATTAAAAAAACAACAAAAGTAAAATAGGTTTTGTGTGGTACTTACTGGGCATTTCCTTGTTAATCTGCACTGACTACACATGAGAAGCTTTCTAAATTTCAGCCAACAGCTGGCTGCAGGGAGTGTCTGCAGAGCAATTATTTACACTACACAATTAGCACTGATTGTGTAAACAACATTTCACACTTCTAACTTCTTAAACAGAATGAAGGGGGGGGAGAAGACCTGGCACAATGCTCGAATTACCCATTGTCCAAAGTAATGTGGCAAATTAACCCAAACTCCTCCAAATCACCAACCCCATGCAGAACTTTTATTTATTTATTAAATTTGTATAGTGTCCCTCATCCAAACCTCATAAGGCAGCTCACAACATAAAAATACAAAATGAGAACACAAAATACATAATAAAATAAAACCAAAACAACAGCCCCTTTTCACAAACACATTTAAAAATCCATAGAGTGCTAGTTATCAGTCAAAGGCCTGGCTGAAAAGAAATGTTTTAACTTAGTGCCTAAAGATTTCTAATGAAGGCGCCTAGCAAGCCTTCATGTGGAGAGCATTCCACAAGAGCCGTTCTCATGTTGCCAGGGACAGTCCTGGATTTACAGATGCCATCCCACTTTGAGCTGGTTTGATCTCAAAAATCTCCCGCTTTTCTTTAGGACATCCTTATTTTCATCAAATGTGGGGACGCAGGTGGCGCTGTGGGTTAAAGCCTCAGCGCCTAGGACTTGCCGATCGAAAGGTCGGCGGTTCGAATCCCTGTGGCGGGGTGCGCTCCCACTGCTCGGTCCCAGCGCCTGCCAACCTAGCAGTTCAAAAGCACCCCTGGGTGCAAGTAGATAAATAGGGACCGCTTACTAGCGGGAAGGTAAACGGCGTTTCCGTGTGCGGCTCTGGCTCTGGCTCTGGCCAGAGCAGCGATGTCACGCTGGCCACGTGACCCGGAAGTGTCTCCGGACAGCGCTGGCCCCTGGCCTCTTAAGTGAGATGGGCGCACAACCCCAGAGTCTGGCAAGACTGGCCCGTACGGGCAGGGGTACCTTTACCTTTTATTTTCATCAAATAAATGTTGGAAGGTATGGAGTTATGCAACCCCCGAGCCAAGAAGATGAGTAATTATACAACCTTTAGAAGACATCTGAAGGCAGCCCTGTATAGAGAAGTTTGGATTGGCATCCACTGCAGTTGGGCCAGGATCTGTGCAATATGCACAAACCATCTCGTCCCGCTGAGCAACCTGGCTGCCAAATTCTGCACCAGCTGAAATTTCTGAACCGTCTTCAGAGGCAGCCCTACGTGTAATGTGTTGCCATAATCTAACCTAGATTAGATTAGAAGAAGACAGTGAAGTTCATGGTGAAGGTGAGGGCCTGGAAGGCTTGTTAGAAAAGGATACAGCTGCCCATTTTGAGTTGGAGTAGAACTAAAGGTCAGAGGAAGGGAAGGACTGGGCTGCTTAATTAGAACCTGCAGCTCAGTACTTAACATCATAACTGTCAACTTTTCCCTTTTCTTGCGAGGAATCCTATTCAGAATAAGGGAATTTCCCTTAAAAAAAGGAAAACGTTGACAGCTTTGCTTAACATGCATTTCATTTTCATGTTCAATGAACAATACATAGTGACAGAAATTATTATTTATATCCATTCCTATCACATGAGCTGAGACTTGGCTGAAAGCAGCTTGCGAATGTTTCTTCCTCATATCTGATGCAGCTGGGGTGGCAGATCTGCTGCCCACTAGGAGTGCAAATGCTTCCTCATTCCAGCTATTCTACTAGTGCGTATTTATAAGAAAATCAAACAATACAAAAATGCCTTAAGTCTCTAGTGCTTTCATTTCCCAGGAAGCCAAACCTGGGTAATTCTGACCCTGGCATTGCTCACCCTTTTAGGGAACATTGCAGTAGCATGATAATTAACACCTGAGGACCTGAAAACCTGAGCCACCATGTGGTGACTTGTCATGGATCGCTACCATCTTATAGGCCTGGTCAACCAAAATTGTTTTGGGGTCATACCTCTGCAGACATCAGACAGGAAGATTGCATGGCTAAATGACCCGCCATATAAATAAACTGATTAACATAAAAATGAATAGTGTGTGGGGGGGGAACCAGAAGGAGGGGCAGCAAGGGGAATAATATGAGTAAATGCTGCTACACATACCTAATGAACTAGAACTTCACAGTTTATAGCTCATGTTTTTAATTGCTACGTGACACCCAACGCCACTTAATATTAAACAAGTGACAATGTGATCCAATGAGGTGTGCACAGAGCAACTGGACTGCAGAAACAAAACCCTTGGAAAAGAAAGCTAAGAATTGGGATCCATCTGCACTGCACACTTAAAGCAGCATCGCCCCTCTCAAAACAACCATGGCTTCCCCCAAAGAATTCTGGGAAATGTTATTTGTTAAGGCTGCGTAGAGTTGTTAGGAGACCCCTATTGCCCCTCACAGAAGTACAATTCCCAGTGTTCCCCGGGGCAGGGGGAGGGCGGAGAGTGATTGTTAAACCACTCTGGGGATTCTGTGCTGAGGTCCTCCAACCAGAAAATGTGTACAGAAATGAGCATTTCAGAGAAAGGTGCGCATAAAAATGCATATAACTGTGATATATTGATGCAGAAATGTCACAGGCTGTAGGGAAAATGAGAAACGGACTCCCTAGTTTTAAGAGCATATTTACACTTTGCTACCACCTACATTTTGATCACAATGACACTTTTAGGACATAAGTACCTGTGTGCATTGTGGCAAGTGGGGGCAGGAGTACAGCTCCTTTAACAAATGCTGGAAATAGTACCATTGCACATTCTAATTGCCTGGGACAGCTGAAACAGTGAGACATCTGGCATGCTTCTCCACAGAGACTAAACAAATCATTTCCTATCACTCTCCACTGAATCAGACTCTGGGAAAGATCCAATGCTAATTTGTAATTTTGCCGCACTCTTTATCATTGCGCAACGATACTTTGCAAGTAAAATATTTCCGTTTAATAAGGCATGGAAACGATGACTTAAGGCTGATTTGCACACGTGTGAACATCAACTCATGCCTTACCTCTTGACCATTCCACCTGTGATATGTGAAATGGGGGTTGACCCGAGAGTTGGTGATATGAAAGCTCTGCCATATGATGCAGGAAACAGCCTTACACCGAGCAAGGCCATATTGCTCAGCCCTGTCGATCTGGAACTGCTGAATATTGAATTTGGGATCTTCTGCATGCAGATCATACTCTCTACCACTGAGCTGTCTGTGGTGTTTGATATATGCACACTAAACTTGGCATCACTGGCAAACTGCAATCCTGTCATGCAGGTCTTCAGAGGAGGTTTGTCCTTCTGTGCCCAAGACAGAGAGCCCCATAGGTTGTTGGAAGTCTAAATGCGATCAGTCCCAACCAGTAGGGTGAAGGCTCAGGGATGATGGGAGTTGTCGTTTTCCTTTGTCCACAACCTGAAAACTATTCAGCAGCAGCTGTGTGCTGCTCAATAGCTCTATGCAACCAGTGACCTAGGGGGCAAGCCCTATAATAGACTTCAGTGTCAACCAAACTTTAAATCTACTCTAGCAACACTATTACTGGAGCCCATGGCATCAGCCAGCCATCAAGAGATTTTTCACCTGAGCATCCTCCAATATCATCCTTCAATATCAACTGTCAACAATATCCTTTTTTGTTCATACCGGACAAACAGGATGGTTTTCTCAGATGAGGATTAGAGGGCACTGAAAACGGCTGCATGTAGCAAAGGCATATAAATGTTTTAGCATTCCTCCTGTGAAGTCTGTGCATTTTTCAGATTCTCTGAATCAAGAATAAACAGACCTTCAACTACACAGTTTTGAGTGTCTGGAGGAAGAAATGGATTGTTTCCATTCCACTGTGTTCCCCATGCAGTGTTACAGAATATTGAACTAGAGAGAGCCAAATTCATTCTTTATGGAACTCCAATTCCTTATCTAAGTCACGCTGAAGATTATTCTGCTCTATCCAGCAAGCTTACTTTATTATCTTCCTGAAATAAGGTACAGGAATAATGGAAAAGTTAGGCTTACCTTTTAAGAAAATTACAAGCAGGTTTTAATCTTAGAGTGATAGGGATACTCATCTCAAAGAGCAAAAAATTACCTGAGTGGGACAATGACCCAAGGCTAGGATCCGTACCATGCCCCATCTGACTTGACATTTCATTTGCACTAAATGTTACATATGCTGAAAAAGACCAGCCTAATTCAAAGGGGACTTGGCTCTCATGGGGTGCTAAGTATGGCTTGTGACATTACCATATAAATTGAGATATAAATATAAATGAACCACCACACACCTGTTGAATGAAATCCTATTTGATGTTTAGACAATTTGGGAGCTTAAGTAGATTGCATTTCAAAGTACAGCAAGTCTATTTGGAAATCCGTGCTTGCTAGATGACCTTTTGGATATTAAAGTATTGGCTGAAATATGACATGATGGAGGTAATCATCACAACAAATAGACGTTTGGCTCTAAAAAAATGTGTCACTCTTTTACATGTGCAAAAGTGAGAGATAATTAAATCAAAATACTTCAGGTTTCTTCAAAGAGCAGACATATCGACCAAAGCAGTTAAATATCTTTTTACCCAATATTTAATTTAAGAGCAAATGCTATAATCGTTTTGATTTTTCTGTTTCCTGTGCTCCACGGTGAATATGACAAGTGAAGCTTCTACATAGGAACAAATGCATGCTGGAGCAACATTAAAATGTATTTAGAAAGAGCTTTGCATCAAAATTTAAGTGAACTGTGTTCAGGATCTAAGTGTCTGAAATTTAAGCAGTTAAGGATTTAAGGAAGTTAAACCTGTTAAATTTGGATTAAGTTCCAAGAAAATACACTTAATATTATGCTGCAAAATTATCCTTCTATTTCCAACAGGGAAGGCTGCCTTTTATCTTATAATGCCTATTCCTACAAGGAAATGAAAATGCATTTTTTGTTTTGTTTTGTTATATCTGTATGCCACTGTTCCACTAATTGGAGTTCAAGGCACCTAGCAATAGAAATATGATAAAATGTAACAAAATACGATTCATCTTAGGTGACTTTCCTTTTGAATGTCTCAACACATGAACCATCAAAATCAATGGTATCAGGATGTCCAGGCGGGTGGATATACCTCTCCTTTATACATTTAATATCATTGAATAAAATGCTGAACCATGGTCATGCTTAGGCAAAAAGATAGCCAAACATTATTTTAAGCTAGAAAACGTTCTAGTCCTGGTGTTAGGTATTAAGTATAATTGGTTTAATTGACACTGAAATGGAAATGGCTATATATATATTGGTGAAAGAGTTTAACTGTAAAATTCCACTGTAACTAAAGAACAGCAAGAAGAGCTCTCTCTGAGCTTTAACCGGTTGATAATTAACTGATTATTGTTCTCTAGCAGCTAACATGTGAGTGTTTAACCTTAGACCATGTGAGAAGCATTGAACTGCATATTTGCCATCTTGGAAGGGTGGTGGCTAGTTTCTTTGTTCTAAAACTCTGTGAAAGTGAGGGTGTAAACGAAGAGGGCTGCTGTAAGAGGGAAAAGGCTGCTGCTTCCACAACTTCCAGGCATCTATAGTTCAACTGATTAGAGGGGTGCTGATATCACCAAAGTTGTAGGTTCGATCCCTGTTTGGGCCAACTGCATATTCCTGCACTGCAGGGGGTTGGACTAGATGGTTCTCAGGGTTCCTTCCAATTCTATAGTTCTATGATTCTATAAATTCTAGTTCAGTCTACTCATTTACAGCTGGTTGTTTAAGAGCAAGGCACCTACTTCAAGGGCTAAGACTCTTTATTCCAACAACCTCCTTCAGTGATAAGGATGCTATTATCACTCCCCTTCCATAAAGGTTCAGGAGCCCGAAAGTAATCAATGTGGGTTTGGTCTTGTGTCCTGGGTCATGAAACAGGCTGTAGAAACTCATCATTGATGTCATATACTGGGGTCAACCAACTACCATCACAACATAAGGTACACCTAGAAATTGTATCTAGAGGAGACATCTTCTGGATTTCTATATAATGCCCTTCTTCCATCACAGAATCAAAGGCAGTGTACATGTTATCCTCAGGTAGTGACCAATCCAGACTTGAGCACCCCAGATGTGCTTAGCTTCAGTAAGGTGGTGTCCTCATGTGCCTAATCAGGCCACAGCAGAAGAAATACAAACATGACAGCAACAGGTTACAGACAAGTGATTATCCAGAGCACAGAAGAAAAGTCTTTAATAGATAATGTTAACATGTTCCTAATGTTAACATTTGGAGGAACTTTCTGATGGTATGAGCTGTTGAAAGTTTTTAAACTGGAGGTTTTTAAACTGAGGTTGGATGGCCACCTGTTAGAGATTCATTAGCTGTGATTCTTGAATTGGACTAGTTTGGACTAGAAGATCCAACTCTACAATTCTATGATTTTATGATTCTGTCAATACCATGAAGGAATGGAAAATGTGAGTGAAAGATATCTTCCAAAGACTCTTCCAACATTATTTATTTATATATCTTTATCTAGCCTATTTGTAGATCAAAGAACTTCCTCCAAGAAACTCAGGATGGCAAAATAAGTATGACCTCACAAGAACCCTAACAGGTAGGTTATGCAGGGAGAGAACAACTGGCCCAAGTTCACTTAAGTGATATTCGTGGCAGAACTGAAGTTTGAACCCAGGTCATCCTGGCCTTCATCCAACGTTTTAAATAATATGCTGCACTGACGCTCTGTTCTGCCACCATTGTAACTACTAATACTGTTTTCTCTCTGTGTGTCATCTTCTACCTTCTGGGGAAATATTTAATATTTCTTTGGCAACACCAAGTATCCCTAAGGACAAAGCATGTCAAAACAGCAATGCAATGCCAACACAGCCAAATGCAGCGGATGACTCACCAACACACATGGTTTCAAAAGAACTCACCAAAAAGCATTCCTTTACGAAGTATAACAACAAGTTTCACTCTGCTTGAAGGAACCCACCCTTACTGCCAAGTTCAAGACCACAACACGAAGCCTTTTTGGGGAAGGGCGTATTGCTGTTTGTTAACTTTTTCCTGTGATGTGGTGCAGCTAGGAAACATTGAAATGCTTCTTCACTTAAAAGCCTAGTTCTGTGAAGAACAGCATTAAACCTCTTGACAAAAGAGGCATTTTACACAATGAATGCGTTAAAGCTCTCAAACCGCACACCTCTACTATTTTTTCTTCAGCCTGTTTTGTGAAGGGTTGAAACAGGCTGCAGGTATTAATCAGTTTACACAGAAAATCTGTGACTGCCTTGCTCAGTAGTAGGGATGAACTAATTATTTCTCATTCTTTTCCATCTTAAATTCATTTCACCACATTTCCACAGCAGTGTGTGTGTGTGTGTGTGTGTGTGTGATATATAATATCCCCATGAAAATTTGTCAACATTTCTGCGCAAATTTCCCCTAATAAAATGCATTTTTGGCACATCAGTTTCACTAAAATGTGCAAACACGTGGGAATGTTTAGGAAATGTGAGAGTTCGTGGAAACCATGTTCTGACCCACACATTGGTCAAGCAAGATTTGGTCACTTTGGACAAGATTATGTAAATATCCAATTCTTCCAATATCCCTAGTGGAGGGAAATAGCCAGAAAACAGTGTTTATTGGTATCTGCGACATCACATACTGGTACATAGTGTTTGTGGACTTCATGAAAATGTAAAAAAATGTATTTTTAAAAACTTGGTTTCTTTTTTGTGTGGCTTCCTAGACTTTCATATAGTGGGGAGGGTCTCTGAAGATAGTATGCAGACCCTCCTCCAAATTTTAACCAGTCTGGCAGTTAAATGTTACTATTTCTCTATGTATAGAGTCCACTTTCATAAAAATATAGCAAGCTGGTATACAAAATTCAAAATTACAATGAGCTCAGTCCTGCCAATGGAACAATGTCCTTTCCTCACCACCACCAGCAGGTTAGCTTAGGGGACTCAGGGCAGGTCATGTGAAACCCACAGTTCTGCCCTTCTGTCTCTGCCACTGCCTGCTCCCCAACATCAGCTGCCTGAGGCAGATGCCTCACTCCACCTAATAGTAGGACCATATTTTATTATTCTCTGCGCTACCATTATCCTCCTCTCCGCTACCATAGTCACTCTCCTTGCTACATGCCACATTTTAAAAATAAAATTACAAACATTAAAAATTATGAATAGCAAACTGGAGATGTTCAGATACATGTGGAATTTCCAAGGGAAGGAGGGAGGGAGGGATCCTGACTAGCTGCTTTGAAACCTTAACATCTGCTGGCAGCGTGATAACATTAATAGAATGTGAGCTTTCACTCCAGCAACAATTTGAAGCAGCTGCAAAAATAAACGCTTCGGCCTCACCTCAGCCTTTGGCTGACAGTACTGGAAAGCAAAACCAGCACTAGGATTTGCCTTTCATTAGCACCGCTCCTTAATGACTTGCACAAATTTACCAATGTCAACGCCTATCGTGCTCCTAGAGGGAACTTACAAATATGATAATCTGGAATGCACACATAAAACCATTCATGCCTTCTGTCACACACGGAAATTTTAACTGGGGACATAAATATATGTACTGCACTTAAATGACTTCTTGGAAAACTGCAATTTGAAAATGTCGCACCCAGAAAACGCTGGATGCCCTGGATCGCTTGCAAGTCTTGTGACATTATAGTCACATCTGCCTCCTGCTTCTGTTCCCTCATCCATGCCAGACTAAATTTCCAAGTACAGAGACTTGTTTTTACAGCAGAATCCCAGCATACGTTTTCCTAGAAGACGCTCCCTGAACTTTTCACTTGTAACTACCGTTGTGGTTTATTTACGAGGCCATCCTTGCAAGCATTTTACTAATGCACAGCAATATGGAGGTGTAGTGGGGCTGTCTGAGCCCATTTCATCACGATAAGCTGGATCAGCTCAAGTCAGTTATTACAGGTTAAAGAAAATATTATGGCATGTTGTACCAGAGTGCAATGCTCGGCTTTGACCTCCCTGAAAGACATTTCAGTCTAGTGGTTTATGTAATGCTAAGAGTGGGAAGATAAAGATGTTTTGATTCAAATGTTTGCTAAAAGAAGAACAGGGGCACTTGAACAATCAGATGCCAAGTGTTCATCCTGTATTATTTAGTACGAGAGTATTACAGGCTAGAAATAGAGGCATGCAAAGAGAACTGCAAGTACATTTTTGTTTATTCTGCTGAGTTACTTCCGACTGTTAGTGCTGATGTCGTAAACCCAGGGGAAGGCAAACATCTGAATTTTGTGCCACATCATGTCAACTCTTAAAAGTGACATTCCCCAGTGCAAACACCAGTTCAGCTAACTATAGGTTAGTTTTGGAGACAATGTTTCTTCAGAACTATATCATGATTTATTCCTGTTACCAGCTTTGTGGTATGGGGTTAACCATACCTGCCCACCAATGCACTCATCACAGAAGAACACAGTTTCTTCTCAGGTCATCGTGTCCTCCCCTCTAGTTGCTTCCCTTACTGTCAACTTTTGTAAGCTCCTGGAGACAAGCCCCTTTGTCGCCTTCTTTTTCTTCTCTTACATTAGGCAGCAAAATGCCATATGCATTGATGGCACAATATAAATAATGGTAGCCATTGTTAGTTATGTAGCACAATCTTAACGATGCATATTAAATTATTTCAGGTTCAATCTTCTTTTGGGATGTTGACAGTGATATCAACAGTGACCCACAGTATACATGCTTGAATAACAATATTTTTTTTCCAGTTGGATCATCACAGCTAGATCTACACACATACACAAGTGGGACCTACAACAAAATGTTACAGGGTGCTTTCATTCCTAACAAGAAAGGAGTGCACCTATTCAGAATTCCAGCCATTCTCTTCAAGGAGCTCCATTATTTCCCCCAACCCAGTTTCCTTTTCCCTTTCCACCTGAGGCTAGACATTCTGAGGCTACAGCACATGCTCATCCCTCACTGGGTTGAGGGCTGAGGTGTACCTAGGTCCCCTAGTGCCCTTGGCAAGGAACTGTGGGCACGCCTTGTCGTTGCCTTGTCATTGCCTTCCTTCGCTGAGGCACCCAGAGGAGCCTGCTCACCTTGCTCAGCTGCCCAGAGCAGAAGAGGAGACCTGGGCCTACACCCTTTATGGTGGCCAACCTGACCAACCCTTGGTTGAGGAGATTGCCCCCTTTCTTGTTTCTAAACTTTTTTTGTGTATAACTTCAAATCTTGGGGTCCTTCTGAGCATGCTTCACGCTCTCCTGTCTCTAAGTTCCGTCTTGGCCCCAGTCCTTTCAGGACTCACTACCTGAGTTCACTGTTAAAGATATTATACCCTCTATCTCAGAGGTAATAGTGGTAATAGTAGTAATAGTGTGCAGTAATAGTAATTTTATTATTTGTACCCTGCCATCAAGCTGGGCTGCCCCAGCCATGCTAGGCAGCTTCCAAAACATATAAAAACATAACAAAGCGTCAAACATTAAAAACTCATCATTACAGGGCTGCCTTCATATGTCTTCTAAAAGTTTATAGTTATTATCTCATTGACATCTCATTGATGGGAGGGCGTTCCAGATATTGTGGACCACTATTCCCATCATCCCTTGCTATTGGCCATGCTGGCAGAGGCTGATGGGAGCAGCAGCCCGCAATATCTGGAGAGCATGACATTGGCTACCTTTGATCTATAGACACACATGCATAAGTAGTGAGCAATAATGAGGACAGAAGGACACGTGATGCTTGTGAGATATGTTGAATGTGTGTACATGAGCACAGGTGAGCTAATGAAAAGGCACGTCCAAGCCTACGGTTCTCTTCAACTTATAACTTCCAGATATATAGATATATTTGTTTAGGGATACCAGATTTCTAGGCTGGATCTTCCTGGAGAGGAGAAATATGGCCTATAGTTTTTCTAATGCCTTTTTCTTCACCCCTGTGAGCAAAGCGATAACTTCTTTCCACTCACCCTGTCCACGATAGGTGACCCAACACCCCACGGCTTTCTTTCTGCTCCTTTCCTTCTTTCTTAATTTCTTACTTCTCCTATTACTTGACCCATGAAGTGCCTTAGCACAATTGCCTGAAATTCTCACCAGATAATTGATGAAAAGCTGTCTCAAGTAATTTTCAGTAGCATAACCTTCCCTCTACCTTGGTATTCCCGCCACCCAAGCAGTTATCATCAAGCTTTCAAGGGGAATGTATGTTAATATTCACCACTGACCTGCTAGGCATAAATGGTGTCCCACCCCCCCTTTTTGTCACAGCTATTATCTTGCCCTTGTGTTTTAACAGTTTTACTTTTCAAAAGAAAAGTGAACTATACCAAAGACTCATGCATGAGTGCAATGCAAGTGAAACTCTGTTACCCCCTCCCCACTATTTTACCCAAACTATTATTTCATTTTGAATACACTTCTATTTCATAGGAGCTCATTTCAAAGTTAACTTGTATATCAGTTTCTAATCACAGACTGAAGTGAGCTATTAAATACAAGCCATCTTTGGGGGTGGGGGGAATCAAACTCAAATACCTTTAGTTGTAGAGGGTATATAACAATACGGCTCTGTAAAATTAGTAATGTAGAACTTCTATACTCTCTCAGTGGGTTTTGAGGATAAATCAAATATAGATTCACACACAATGAAGAAGAGAGTGAAGATCCTTGTTGAAGATTAGCATAGGTAAAGGTAAAGGGGACCCCTGACCATTAGGTCCAGTCGTGACTGACTCTGGGGTTGCGGCGCTCATCTCGCTTTATTGGCCAAGGGAGCCGGCGTACAGCTTCCAGGTCATGTGGCCAGCATGACCTAAGCCGCTTCTGGCGAACCAGAGCAGCGCACGGAAACACCGTTTACCTTCCCGCCAGAGCGGTACCTATTTATCTACTTGCACTTTGACATGCTTTCGAACTGCTAGGTTGGCAGGAGCAGGGAGCAACGGGAGCTCACCCCGTCGCGGGGATTTGAACCACCGACCTTCTGAACGGCAAGTCCTAGGCTCTGTAGTTTAATCCACAGCGCCACCCGCGTCCCAAAGATTAGCATAGCTTGATACAAAAGAGATCAGAGCTCCTGGCACATTTAACAGTTGCGCAGATGGACAAATTTCAGCAAGTATAACTCTCTTCCTTCTTACTCCTACCAAAATTATGTCTTCTACTCAGCAATTGAGAACATCATAAGAGTCTGCTAGATCAGGACAATGGTCCATCTAGTCCAGCATTCTCTTCTCACAGTGCCTTTGGGAGACTTGCAAGCAGGAATCGAACACAAGAGCTCTCTCCCATCCTCTGATCTGCAGCAAGTGGTATTCAGAAGCATTACTGCCTCCATCTGTGGAGGCAGACCACATCCATCATGGTTAGTAGTCACTCTATCACCTTGATCATTGGCATTTGGGCACCTGATATGAGACCGCTTCCTTGCTAGGTGGGCCCATTTGGTGAGCTTCCACAGCATGGTACTGTGAACTTTGGCACCAAAGTTGTGGAAGTTTGGTAAACTGCCTCTTTGTGCACCGTTAGGGGATTTGCCAATGTATTTCAATTCCATCTTGTTCAGTTACCCTGCTGGACAATGTTTTCTTCCTATTCCCTTTGACAGTGAGCTCGCTATGCAATGTGGTTTTCGCCAGCTGCTTTGTGTTATTGTTTGTGTTGGTTTTCCATTGTTCATCTTTAATAATTTGAACCACTTTATTGGGCGATGCTTCAGGGGACACTCGAACAAGCGGAAAGTGACACGAATACAGATTTTCTGATAAATAAGTAAATAAATGCTTGCAGACAATGTGAAATATCTTTTAGTCTGATAGATGGCTTTGGACCTGAACATGGAAGTGCTAAATGCCAAGGCGGTGTTGGTGGGAACGGGAGAGGAAAACTGTCAGAATCAGAACGGCTTTCCTTTTACAAAGTAAACTCTGGGTGAACTTTGAGAGGACAGCATTTGCTTTCTTTGAAACATGGGGCGCTCTCCTGCTTGGCTCATGTTTCTCGAGCAGAGGCTGCAAATGCCCCACTGAGTATAGCTCTTGCCCACTGGGTTGCTGCCATGCAAATAAGGATGGAAGAGAATTTCATGCATTTTGCAATCTGTCAGTCAGCAAACCAACCTAATTTTCTGGTCTCCTATTTATATGCACCTGATTTGCACTTTTTTGAAGTTTACTAGGCAGCTTCAGGGTTTTTTTTTTAAAAAAAGAAAAATGTACACAGAAATGTGTACAGTGGTACCTCAGGTTACATACGCTTCAGGTTACATACGCTTCAGGTTACAGACTCCACTAACCCAGAAATAGTGCTTCAGGTTAAGAACTTTGCTTCAGGATGAGAACAGAAATCGGGCTCCGGCGGCACAGCAGCAGCAGGAGGCCCCATTAGCTAAAGTGGTGCTTCAGGTTAAGAACAGTTTCAGGTTAAGAACGGACCTCTGGAATGAATTAAGTACTTAATCTGAGGTACCACTGTATTTCAAAGGGGGAAAGATCTGAATGCCAGCCTTCCCCAATCTGATGTCCTTGATATGTTTAGACTACAGTACCCATTAGCTGAACATGGCCAATGGTGGACAGGATTATAGGAAGTTGCCATATACTGGTTCACACCACTGGTCCATCTAACTCAGTGCTGTCCACAATGACTGGTAGTAGCTTTCCAGGGTTTCAGGTAGGGAATCTTTCCCAGTCCTACCTGGAGATGCTGTCGATTGAAACTGGAACCTTCTGTATGCCCAGCAGAGGCTCAGCCACTGGACTACAGCCTTTCCCCATTGTGGTACAAAACATCTGGAGGGCACCAAGTTGGGAAAGGTTGGTTTTAAAACCAACATTGTTATTGTAGTCAGATTTATAATGAAGGAGAACTCTCAAGCCCCAAAGTCCACATTTTCTTCCTTTATGATTTACTTTTCCTCTAATAACCCGACTTTCACAGTGAAGCTGAATCAGCAAGAAAACAACCAAGAGAATTCAGATGGCAGAAACTTAATTTGTGAAAAGATTTAAGTCTGCATTTGTCAGTTTACACATTGTCAAGTTCATTATGAGACAGGCAGTTCTGAGTCAGGGAAATCTACTGGCAGAGAAAAAAGAAGTCACCCAGTTTGAAATATTACAACAATGAAATACTGTATGAATTTTTCTAATGGCGGATCAGACTTAATATATGGACATTCCAAACTTTTTTTTTTTTTAAGGATTTGCATTAGCAGGATCTGTGCTTCACTTCTGAAATGCATGCACTGGAAATTAGAATAGAAATGTCATTCAAAACGTCTTCAGTGCAGAATTTGCACCCTGTAATGACAAGTTCTGTCACTTTCACTAAGCTTTGTGTTAGTCTTATTTACCCAAAGTAAGCAGACAAGATGTGATTCAGAAGTCAATGTATTTTCTGGACTGCTAAATCATTTAGAGACATGCTTCCTCAAACACTTTCTTTATGACTAGGAACTGTTCAAAGATCTGCTTAAGGCCTGAATCCTGCATATAGGTACTTCAATTAGTGTCTTATCACTCAGTGACTTGCAGCTGAATGTATGAACATCTTCCACTGAAAAACTACTATATCTAAGGTGATATGGAGACACAGTCTAAGGTGGTTGATGTGAGATGGCTGTGTTCACACAGAAAAATCATCACTTGATGCTGCAATCACTGAGTGGCGAGCTCATCATTTTGAACATGAATTTGCCCTTTTAAGGATGAATCAATCTATTTCTGGTCCAGGACTCTTTTGCATGCATCTGTTAATTAGTGCAGTCCCCCCTGCTTCTGTATTAATTTGAATATTTTTTTACTTAATATACATTTCTAACAGGGAAAAATCAAGGTGGAGGGGAATGGACTGAAAGCAGCTGAACCACCATGCCAGGTTCTTACTGGCAGGGCAGAAATGAAGGCAAAGGAGGCACAGTTGTATTTCTCCATCCTTTCCCTTTATTTTGTTTTACAATTTCACTCCCCTGAGAAAATTGGTAGGGGAGGAAACTAGGCCACCTCATGATTTGTTGTAGTTTCCCATTTGTTTGGGGGCACATCAGGGGGCTGGGAAGGATCCTTAGACCCAAGCCATCCACACCCCCAGTCCAGCCCAGCATGACCCCTTCTCAGCCACGGCAGTGCTGAAGCTCTGGCCTTGGTAGGTGTGTAAAGCTGACACTGGATCTCTGTCTCCAAGGTTTACTCTACAATGCTGCTTACTGCTTCTGTGATACCCTCTCAGGGATCACAGAACATATGTATTTTCTAATAGAAAATGCATTTTTTAAAAAAATGTGTTGCAACATGTGGAGAAGTGCAAAATAGGGCAGACAGCTATAGCCCCTGGCATTAGTCCAGGAGTTAAGTATCAGAATCCACAAAGATCAAATTCTTCAATCATCCCTATTGCCCCAAGATAAATATGTATGGCTTAGAGTAACTTCGTGGCATCAGAGAAGCTGGAGCAGTTTGGGAAACACTTATTTAAAGGACTCCTTGGCTATTGCATCAGATAGCTTACTGTACTTAGACCAACTTCTATTTTATTTTCAGAACTTCATAATTTTTTTTGAGGGGGGGGGGCACTCCACCAAAAGGCACAGGTTTCTTTTTGTTCCAGACTTTGGCAGATTTATTTTTATTTAAGATGGCATGGGAAAGCACTTCTCTAACTTGGAAGAATGCTACAGAGAGTACCTTGACCTGGTTAAGAGTTCTCTCTCTCTCTCTCTCTCTCTCTCTCTCTCTCTCTCTCCACACACACACACACACACACTCCATTTCTAGTACAGAGCATTTTCTGTCTGATTTCTGGGAACTTATATCTAAGTGTACTAAATGCATTAGCATGCATCACCCATCTTCATCCCCCCCCCTAATTCCTGAGTGAGTTCCAAATTTATTCATTTGAAAGTGCTTACAGATTTCCTGTTGCAAAAAAAGAAGTAGTGGAAAATGGACTGAGGATTGTCGCTGGGCAATGCAGATTCCCTCTTTACCATATAAAAGAAGGCATATGGAAGTGCACTGAATTTTACCTACACTGGTACAATTTTTAAAGCATTTTTTCCCTATCGCTGCACACAAATTGCTTTGTACAAAAACTGGTTATTGGATTTTATGCTAACTCAAATACCCACAATCAATAACAATGTAAGAGCCACATTCTTCCATTTTAAAATCTTGTCTTTCAAGTGTGTCTATTTTAGGATGCCAGAGCCTTTGGAAGGGAGATGTTTTTTTTTTCTTTCTTTCTCTGCTTGCCACAACTCAAGGCTACCTCTGCATTTAAATGTTTCCACTGGGATTATTTTAAAGGGCATTTAAACTCTCATCCTGCATAAAGCACCGAATGTTACTGGTGAGCAGCTGATCACTTCTCCACACCTAGATGTAGTCAACAAGAACTGAAGTGTTCTCCCTGTCTCTCAAGAGCTACTTAGCATCTTCCTGTGTTTACTTGATGCTTCTCCATATTTCAGTGCACTAAAAGCCCAAGGGGTTTCCCTTGAGAAAAGGGAAGAAACTTGGCATGTTTCACCCGGATGTTTTAAATAACACACATTTGCACCAGATTATGAATGCAGCATCAGTGGACGCCAGCACTTTGGTCATAATCTTTTTCAGCCTCTCATATCTCATGCCTAATGACTTTAATCATTATACACAGGTGTGTGTTAAAAAAAAAATCCACTGAAAAATAAGTCATGAAATAATAATAATTTATTATTTATATCCTGCCCATCTGGCTGGGTTTCCCCAACCACTCCCAACAGAATATTAAAAACATAATAAAGCATCAAACATTAAAAACTTCCCCAATCAGGGCTGCCTTCAGATGTCTTCTAAAAGTCAGATGGTTGTTTATTTCCTTGACATCTGATGGGAGGGAGTTCCACATGGCAGGTGCTACAACCGAGAAGGCCCTCTGCCTGGTTCCCTGTCACCTCACTTCTCGCTGTGAGGGAACCGCCAGAAGGCCCTCGGAGCTGGATCATTGTTCTGTGTCCGGGCAGAACAATGGAGCTGGAGACGCTCCTTCAGGTATACTGATGTCAGGGTCCTTGAAGTGTGATAGGTAGTTGCAAGGACATTGGCTTCCACACTGCTTAGTACTCATTATGGGGTGGCGATGGTGGAAAGGAGCACCAGTGGCAGCCTGTGCAGATATGCTTCTGACACTGTTATTCCTGGATGGGACTGGGGGGTGTTGAGTAGGGATGGAACAGAAAGTCACTCCAGATTGCATTTGAGAGGCACTGGCAACCCTAATCAAAGAAGCTTGGTCTACTTAAGTTTTGTAGTTCTCTCTCTCTCTCTCTCTCTCTCTCTTTTTTTACCCTGCCTTTCCTTTAAATGGTAGTTCAAGGCAGCTTGTCTAAGAATAAAGCCAATGTAAAACACAGCGCGGGTACTAAAGCAAAACAGCAGCAGACTGAAAGTCAGCAACCATTCACAATTAAAGTCTACAAAAAGTTTTAGTACATGAAACAGATTTCACCAGGATTTAAAAAGAAATCTATGCACAGATTGAATAGTTGGAGGGTATCATTACCCAGTGATCCGGAGATAGGTGTGCTAGGAATATATTTCTTTGCATGCCCAATGTGTTAGGAGACCATATTCCCCTCACAGAGTTCTCTGGGAAGAGGGGCTTGTTTTTACCACTCTGAGAATTGTAGCTCTGGGGACTTCTAGAACGATAGCACTATAGAGTTTGAAGGGACCCCTAGCATCCCTGACAGATGATCATCTAAGATCTGTTTAAAGGCCTCCAATGAAGGTGAGTTAATCACCTTCTGAGGTAGTCCATTCCAGTGTTGATCAGAATGTTCTTCCTAATGTTTATTCAGAATCTCCTTTCTTGTAACTTGAATCCATTGCTTCAGGTCCTACCCTCTGGAGCAGAAGACTCTTGCTCCATCTTCCATGTGACAGCCCTTCAGATATTTGAAGATGCCTATCATATCACCTCTCAACCTTCTCTTCTCCAGTCTAAACATACCCAACTTCATAAGACCCTTTGTCATCTTGGTCACCCTCTTCTGCACATGTTCCAGCTTGCCAGTATCAATTCCAGCTTGGAGAGGACCATGGATTTCTGGATCATAGTTGGCCCTGTATCTTCATTGTCCATGGTCCCTTTGGGGTTCTTTTGTATGCTGAAATAGCTTTCCAGCAACTTTTTTTTCGCCCCAGAAAAAAGCAGTGATCATTCTGCACCAAATACAACAGGGAGATGGATGTTATCTTGAATTTCCATTGCTTTTAGAAGGGGTAGTTGGGAGTCAGAGCAATACCCACCAACTTCCCTGATGATATAAAAACCCTCCCCCCCAAAAATATGCATGTTTTAGTTGGAGAACTGCATAGCAAAATCTCGATGTGTGAATTTCAAAGGATCACTCTGTTTTGGCTGGCAATTTATTTAGAAAAGTGCAAATTTGAAAGGTTTGGCTTCAAATGAGACCTGAATCACTTAACTTAAATGACTTGTTAAGATGCACTATAATAATTATGCTGGGTTTGAACAAGGCATAGTAAGCCAGAACTGTTTTAAAGCAGCCTTATAATAAATCCAATGTATTTTAGCATTCCAGTGTACCTCTGCCTCCACCTTCCAGGTGGTATTTGATTTTCCCTCCCTCCTTTCTATTCAAACAACAAAGAACAGAATCGTAAACACAGTACAGGTGACAGGAATAACAAATGAAGAGGAACATATTCTTAGTTCTTTAAATACTAAAGGGGAATTGATCCCCTTCCTTTTTAAAGCTGTTTTGATGTAATCCTACAAGTACACAGAGGAAATAAATGGGAAAAGAATGCTTTGTAATTTTCTCTCCTGACTTTTCTCTTACGGTTTGCTGGTACATTACGTTCATCTTTGTGAACTACCATACGTTACTTATTTCTGGAAGCACATAAATTAGCACGTGAAAGGCCACTCCAAGGAGGAAAATCTGTCTGAGACAATGAGACATCTGGCCCATATCAATGTTAGAGACAGAAACAAAGAGCAGGAATGGTTTCGTGGTTCCACTTCTTCTTGCACATCTTTCAGCCTGGACACTGAGGTCCAGCTCTGAGGGCCTTCTGGTGGTTCCCTCACTGTGAGAAGTGAGGTTACAGGGATCCAGGCAGAGGGCCTTCTTGGTAGTGGCACCCGGCCTGTGGAATGCCCTCCCATCAGATGTCAAGGAAATAAACAACTACCTGACTTTTAGGAAACATCTGAAGGCAACCCGGTTTAGGGAAGTTTTTAATGACTGATGTTTTATCATGTTTTTAATATTCTGTTAGGAGCTGCCCAAAGTGGCTTGGGAAACCCAGCAAGATGGGTGGGGTATAAATAATAAAATATTATTATTATTCTATGATGATGATGATTATTATTAACTTTAAAAAATCACTTCTGACCTATTATTCCATAAATATATATTTTAAAATATAGCTTTTCTAAAAATTTAATTGGAATTATTAGTTGTTTCTGCTACATTTTATTTTTTTAAAAATTGAAGACATTAAGACCATTGCCTGATCGCTTGGGAATCATTACTTTAGTTAGTGCTCAGGTCTTTTTCTTCCCACCAATACAGTATTTTATCTATAGTCACACTACCCCTTAGAACTGTTGCAACACAAGGGGGTGATGAAGAGATGCATCAAAAATAAATATAAAAAACCACTGGGAAAATCTGCTCTTCTTGGCAAAAGCAAAATTCTCATCAACAGTAACCATGAACATAGCTGCACCAGTATGCAATGTTTCATTAAAGAGCAGCTTCCATACATGAGTTGTTCAAGATACACTACCGGGGTAGGCAACCTAAGGTCCGCAGGCCGGATGTGGCCCAATCGCCTTCTCAATCTGGCCTGCGGATGGTCCGGGAATCAGCGTGTTTTTACATGAGTAGTATGTGTGCTTTTGTTTAAAATGCATCTCTGGGTTATTTGTGGGGCATAGGAATTCATTCATTCCCCCCCCCCCAAATAATAGTCCAGCTCTCCACATGGTCTGAGGGACGGTGGACTGGCCCATGGCTGAAAAAGGTTGCTGACCCCGGCACTATACTATATGATTCTATTGCAGTTATATCTCACTTTGCTTGGTATTTTAATCAAATTTCCATTTGCATCCATTGTTTCTAAAGAAAAATCTTGTCTGAATAAGCCTCCAGATTTAGATTTTGATACATTATCAGCATAAACATCCTCATTTCGCTCCGTCTCTTCCCTACCTCCAGTGTTTCTGTCTCCATACAGGCCCTCTCTTTTTTTTTAAAAAAAGGATTTACATCCATTACTTAGTACATGTTGGTTTACAAACAGAACTAGTTCATGGAAGTAGAGAAGTGCTAGCATCGCAGCAGTATCCCTACACTGAAAATCCATTTGGAGATTGATGTTTCAGGATCACCACAAGGGTGAGGCACTACTCTGAGACCTTGCTGATGGTCCCCAGTCTGGTTTGATGTATATTTACTGGGAGAGTGTGGAAGGAAAGGCTGCTGTGTGGGGTGAGAGGCAATGATAACAGTGGCATAAGGCAATGATGTTCTGTGCACTACTCTTCGGTTTTGTACTGGTATCATTTCCTCTTCTGCTTAGCTTCAGATAGATAACAGTGGTTGCTTATTTGTATTGTTGGGACGTGGGTGGCGCTGTGATGTAAACCACTGAGCCTTGGGCTTGCTAAGCAGAAGGTCGGTGGTTTGAATCCCCGCAATGGGGTGAGCTCCCGTTGCTCTGTCCCAACTGCTGCCAACCTAGCAGTTCGAAAGCGCGTCAAAGTTCAAGTAGATAAATAGGTACCGCTCCGGAGGAGAAGGTAAACAGCATTTCTGTGCGCTACTCTAGTTTCGCCAGAAGCGGCTTAGCCATGCTGGCCACATGCCCGGAAAAACTGTCTGTGGACAAACGTTGGCTCCCTCGGCCAGTAAAGCGAGATGAGCACCACAACCCCAGAGTCTTTCGCGACTGGACTTAACAGTCAGGGGTCCATTCCCTTTATTTGTATTGTTTTATAAATGTTATTTATTTTATGCTGTTAAGTTAGGTTAGCTCGCTCATAACTATTTTACACAATGTTGCATGGATTTTTATATTTTTTGTACTTATTGAAACTACATTTAGATTTGTTTCAAATATTAATAGTTATGCTGATTGTCATTTGAGTGAGCCACTTAGGATGCATTCTGGAGGGCACCACGTTGAGTACCCCGGGTGTAGGTCAATGCATAGGATTTCATCAGCAAACCAATTAGCCATGAAAGGGTTACCCGAGTGTTGAAATCCACTAGCACAAATCCTTCCTAAAGACTACGGTCTTTTGCATTTCCACTCTGTAATAGGCATTCTAAACACATTGTGCCTATTGTGCACAAATTGGATGACCTACATTTTTTAAGGGCTTATTGGACTGGGAAGTTGATGCCGATGATAAGACATGGTTCTGCCTTCTACAGCTTGCAGACGCTGGGGTGCCAAAGTCTCACCGGCCACACTTTCATTCATATAGCGAAAATGAATTAGGTTTCTTTCCCCTCTCAAACGCAAGGGACTGCTGCAATTTGAGAATGGCGCCAGCTCCCCATTTTACATTCTATGGCATGCTTTCCTTACTCAAAAATGAAAATGTGATGTCTTATGGAGGGGCTGCAATTTGAAAATAAATTAAAGTGTGTTCGGTTTTGGTGCACATAAAACTGATACCCCACACACCATCCAGAAGAACAGTAACCTCAGGATGGGTAGGTGTCACACACATTGGCTCTTGCACATACTTACTGTCCTGAATTCATTTACAATAGCAGGATTTTGATGTTGTTTTATGTACACTGGGTTTATTTTAGATGCAAAACACACATACCTCTCCCAGATATAATACAGGGGGGGGGGGGGGAGAGAGAGAGAGAGAGAGAGAGAGAGAGAGCTAGTTCTAGATGAAATGGGAAATGGAGATCCAGGGGCACAAAATAGGACTTGAACAATTCTATTTATTTATTTAGTACAGATATTATATGCTCCCCGACACCCCCCTCCTCAGGCAGCCTTTAGTAGACAATGTTGTACTGCAACCTGTAAAAATTGAAACGGAGATCCCAGCCATGCATGTTGAAACATCTTAGCATCTAAATCACTGTTAAGGACCCCACCCTCAGAAATGGGTGTATCACACTTGGCATCAATCCAAATGCACTTTTAAATTATTAATAAAATGATAACTTGCCCTTCCTCCCAAAGGAGCCAAAGTACACAGAATGAAAACACTGGACAGAGAACTGCCGTCAAGTCTAGCTCCCTGGTGCACAGACATGTGCACGCGCGCACACACACAAAATATCACACACACACACTGTTGAAGAGGATAGGCTGTACTGGACCATCAAGCAGCAAGGTTTTCCACCTGCCCTGCCTTTTGGCCAAAAGGTGGCATAGAAATAACAATATTTGCAAAAATAAGTTTGTTGTTTTTATCCTGACATTGTGTTGGTCATTTCAGATCAATTCATTCCTAGCTACGTGAGCTCTTTGTCCATTTCTTTCCATTTTCTTTCTCATCTTGGACTGTTCTTATCTTTCACTCGCACATTTGTCACTCCTGGACCTTTGTTTTATATGCTTTCTGCTCACTTCCTTTCTCCTGCCTTCCAGCCACCTGGCTCTTGCTTTTACATTGTTTAGAAGGACCCATGAACCCTTGAGAGAGATTCTTGGGGGAATGGAGATGACTGCAGATGGAGATGATAAAGTTCTGTAAACTTCCTTAAGTGAACTTAAGACACAAGTCAAATATAGAGTAATATGACATTTTTTTCATTTTAAAGAAATAAAATTATTTTCTCTAAACAAACTGAAATCTCTGGCCCACCAAACGGAAACTTCCTTCCTTATAGATGGGCCAACTGCTTGTTAAGTGGTCAATTCAGCCTTAAGATGTGAATCAAGTACTTAATGTGTAGAGTACCTCTTCTAAACAGTGTGCAGGTCTATAACCTGCAGCATTTAATTGCAAAACTCATGTGAGTGGCAACCAGGTCAAGATTTGCATCCCGCTCAGATGTTATTTTGCAGAGAGCGATGCCAGGGCAGTGTACTGAATTCTGTGGCCAGTTGCTAAACTTTGCAGGTCAGCAGCCTTGGGGAACAGGATTTGATTTCTTCAGAGATAGTGTCTGATGTCAGAGTTTAGGCAGGGTCATAAGATGAGCTTCTGAAACAGTCAATGAATTAATTAGGTGCAATGTTCTGCAGATGGTTGGGGCAGCATGGGTGAAGGATCCACTGGCCCTTGGAGAGAGATCACCTGGCAGGGAAGAGAGCTACTGGAAGGCCAGTGTGAGCCTGATGTCCATAACCCAGGTTGTAACAGTCATTAAATGAAAGGGAAATTAGTAATGAAGGACCAGGAGTGAGGGTGGCACAACACCTGGGCTTTTGGATCTGATATGATACAGTTGCCTTACATACAAGCAGCCGGTGTCTTTTTAAAAAGTCCATTGCCAGATTCAGATTTCAACCAGTTCCTATTTCCATTCTTTCTGTACTCCTTAATGATTCATTATAATCCAAGACTTATTTTCTTTTCTGCATTTTTTTGCTCCAATATATCCTTGATTTCACTGCTGTAGTGCCGCATCTGCATATTTAATTTCAGCTTTTATGAAATGTATATCCTGCTAGGATGTATCATTTTAGGGGGTGAAAATTAATTTTGGCAAATTTCTTCAGTGAGGAGTCTTCAATTTTTTGGGGGGGAGGAGTGAGGAATTCAAATCTGCTATTATTATTATTTTTCAAAACTTCTATTTATCCAATTTTAATCCTCAAACTAACATAGGTGTGCAATTCTGAATACTTAGAGAGCTATCAGTGAGTTCATTCCCTTTGGACAGAATATGGCTCACTTCTGAGTAAATGTGCATAGCATTGTGCTGACAGTGTACTGATTTGTTGGTATTTAGGGGAAAGTTTCAGAAAAGAGCTGAAAGCAGTATTGTCATCTCAACCAAAATGTGTGATTGTATAACACATTAGTACACATGGGGGACCATCTGTGCCAAAATGGGGCACTCCTTAGTTGCTATTCTGTTAATGTTAATACAGTGGTACCTCGGGTTACATACGCTTCAGGTTACAGACTCCGCTAACCCAGAAATAGTACCTCGGGTTAATAACTTTGCTTCAGGATGAGAACAGAAATCGTGTGGCAGCGATGCGGCAGCAGCAGGAGGCCCCATTAGCTAAAGTGGTGCTTCAGGTTAAGAACAGTTTCAGGTTAAGAATGGATCCCCAGAATGAATTAAGTACGTAACCAGAGGTAGCACTGTATTGCTTTATAAGCAGTGGCTTTATGACCATGAAAAACAGTGTTTGTCTCCTCACACTCCGAGACCCTGTTCTCCAGAGGCCTTAGGCATAACTTCTTCTTAAGGATTTTGTGCCAATTACCTAAAAGACCTACTACTTCCTTCCCAACAGAGTTTTTATGCTTGCAAGACTAAATGCTATCCCCTCCGCAGTAACCACAGGTAGATACTCACAAATTCCTTATCAAGCCCACCTGTGTGCTGCAATCAGGAGTACCGGACTCACTGGACCATATTCTCTTGGACTGCCCTTTGCACAGCAGACTCTGAAAACAGATGCTGAGCAACATGCGACCCACGGCTCTAAGAGAAAGCCAAATGCGGTTCCTCCTAGCGGATAGGGACAAGGACGTTACTGCCTCGGTGGCTTCCTTTTTAATCTCCATCTTACCCAAAAGGCTTTTTAATGAATCATCCCTCTAGGGAATAGACAGGGTGGAGCAGAACAATCGAATGCTTTGTGACCCTCAACAGCATCACTCTTGTCCCTTGTAAACTTATCCCAGTGATTTGAAATGTCTTAACTTGTAATGCCAATAAAGGTATTTGTATTGTATTGTATAATATTGCTTTATAGATTATACATGCAGTATTGACTTGTTAATCAAATAATATGACTTTTGCTGTAATTGTGATGTTTAGCCTATTTTTAGTTGCTGTTTTGTTAAGTGTTTTATAGATTACAATAGTTTTATTGATGATTTATCAATTATTTTAAATGATTGTAAATGTTCTATTACACTTTATTATGTTTTTGCTATTTATTGTTTGTAAGCTGCTTTGAGATTCATTAGAATGAAAAGTGGCATAGAAATGCAATCAAACATTTTAATGTACTGTCACACATGGCTTAGCTGCAATTGACACTGCTGACTTGCTTTCCATTTTTATCACGTAAGAATGCTATTAAAACCCTATTTACATAATAGGTGTTGCAAACTTCCCAATGAAGACTGCTAATGGCTAATTAATATATTTTCAAGGATGGTTGGTCTAGATGTTGACTCATCCTGCCCTTTTCAAGCACCTGCACACCTCTTGCCTTCACCCTAGCCTACATTTTTGGGTAGTTAAGCTTTCTCATAACTTAGGCACCCTAACAAAATGACATGAATGCTTAATGACCAAGTGAGTGTATATACCAGAAAAGAACAAACACTGAAGTGATTATTGCCACTTTACCAAGTGACAGGTGAGATAGATTATGCACCTAACAGGTTGACACACTCTCCTCAGTCAACAAGAGAAATCTGTATAGCTAAGAATAGCATAAGGGGCTGATATGAGGACCCAATAAGGCAACTGAAGCTTTGTGAGAGGAATAGGGGTGTCCTAACTCAACACCCTGAACAAGCTACAGTTCCCAGAATTCTTTGGAAGAAACCATGACTATTTGAAGTGGAATAATATGGCTTTCAGTATATGGTGCAGATGTGGCCTGTGTTCCATTAGGAACTAAATAAATGCTTAAATTTAATATGTTTCTCCTCACAATATAATTTCACACATCAATACATGTACACGATATGGCTTTCCATCTCATCGCCGCCACCCTTTCTATTCCATCCTATCACATTTTATTCCTAGTGGGTTTTTTTTGGTTTTTTTGCTTGTTTCTTCATTGTTTTTATTGGTTTTATGATTTCTGTGCAACTCGAAGAATAAAGGTATATTTTAAAAACCAACGTAAACGGTTTGTAAACTGTTTCTCGCAAGATAAACAACAACACTTCCTCGCCTGGTCCTAATTAACAGCTGCCGCTGGCCACAGCTCACCAGTATTCGCTGAAAGAAACCACATCAAAAAAAGCCAAAAGTCAGAGCAATTAGTCACAGGCTGACAATACCAGAAGAACGATTTGCTCCAAGAAATTTCTTGTCTGAAGAAATATGAGTAGGAAAGAGTTGCTCAAAGGGATCTTGTTAAAATGTACTCCGCATACCCCCCGCCGCACTACTGAAATTATTCACCTGCTATAATAAAGCAGGAAAGGTGAGTGATGCACCCAGAACTCTCCTGCAACACCTGTTGCTGAATCTGTGGGGCTGTGGTCCATCCAGGAATGCCCCTCTGTAAATGGTTTCCATGCACAACCCAGTGCTGCCAGTTAGTGGGGATCCCATTTGCTCTTTTACAGCCAAGTAGTACTGGATTTTTATCTTAAATTACTCCAACAAAAGAAATTGGCCTTCCAGGCATTTGACAATTAGAGAGTAACCTAAGCCTAGGAAACCAGAAAGAGCTGAGGGCAATAAAAAGCCTCCCATTGTCTTCAATAAGCTTTTAAAACCAGGCAATAGATCATTCTTTCATGCATGATGAATGCCTACTCTTTTTCGGGGCTCGCATTTCTGGAGGTCCCGGTGCAGAGTGAAACAATCCAGCGAGAAAGTGGCAGCAGTTGCCAAGGTCCGTTTATTGCCTTATCTGCAGGAGCACGATGAATCAAAACGCCCTATTGGAATTCACAAGGGTAATGAGCATTTTTCACCTGAACTTTCGCCCCCTTTGAGAGGTAGCTTCTGCGCGAAGATCTGCCCCACCGCTGACCCTCACGGCACTTCGCCAAAATGCTCCTTGACTTCCTTTGACCGCAGCTCTTTGGGGACACGGTTGAAAAGTGTATGATTCAGGTTTTTCAGCAGGCAGGGACCACACTCTCAGGCCTCCCGCAGTACTGATGAAAGGGAGAATCGCAGCCTTGTGTTGAAAGCTTCAGTGGACTGAATTTCAAGCACTAACCTATTTCTGACACTTTCCTTTTTTTATCAAAGATGTCAGGGCATTACCATGGCATCAATATCTGAGGCAGGGTCAGAGAAGAGCTTTTATCAAATCACTAAATATCATGGCCATGGGCACCATGACATATGTCCCAGCAGTGATGTTGAACATTAATTACTGAAAAGATACTAGTGCCAGTCAGATTAAAGAATTTCTTCCCCCGTTTCATTAAAGAACATTGTTAATTTCCAGCTTCAAAAAACAGAATCAGAGAAGTAGAATCATAGAATTGTAGAGTTGGAAGGGACCCTGAGGATCATCTAGTCCAACCCCCTGCAATGCAGGAATACGCAGTTGTCCCATACGGGGATCGAACCTGAAACCCTGGCATTATCCGCACCATGCCCTAACCAACTGAGCTATCTAGAACCATGCTTTATGGGGCCCTCTAGATGGTTTGAGAACACCTGATCCTATGGAATGGCTGAACCTAAGGAGGTACGGATCTGATAAGTATGTGGATGGATGGCCTGTGGGAGCACCTTACATCAGGGGTAGCCAGTGTGGTGTCATCCAAATGTTGTTGGACTACAACTCCCATCAGACCCTGTTAGCCTGACCACCAGTTAAGGGTGACAGGATTTGTAATTCAGCAACATCTGAGAGGCTCCAAGTTGGCCAACCCTGCCTTAATGTGATGCATATAATATTTTCCAAAAGAACGCTAAATTCATTAGATTACTGAATATGCTGGTATACACCTATTTCTTCATTACCCAGTAGCCTGCATTGGAAAGATCTATACTTTTTGTGTTTCTGGGCAAACACATAAAACCTATTATGTGTGCATTTTGCCTCATGTTGGATGTGCATCATTTCCATTATTAGTACATTTTTTACTCAAGTGCATGAAGATTTAGGACTAATTTATGGGACCTAAATCTGAAAATATGATGCTTTCCTCCAGACATCATACCCATGCTATTGACAATAGCTATTAGCCGTTTGTGGACTGCAGAAGACATTATTTGTCCATATGGTCATTCTTTGCTGTTTGTTCATTTACAGAGAGTGTGGTTTCCTTTAAGCTTGGAACCACTCTGTGTGATGCAGGGGGACACGCCCATACCTTTCAATTCTATCAGAAATAGAATATTCATTTTTAATTCTTCAAAACAGACCAATAGAAAATCTGTTTACACATCAACTTTTTCTCATGCTAACATCAAGTGAAGTGTCTCCCTTGCCATGCTTTAATATCAGGGATGGGGGTGGGGAAATAAAGTAACACACAATCATTTGATTGATTGTGAGATATGAGAAGTTGTAAGTGAAATTTCCTCAGTCTGCATTTATAGTGGAGGGAGACTAAAAAATCCTGAGTTTCTCACTCTGCTAATGAGAGGAGATGAAGAAGATGGAATACATGTTCCCTTGGCTAATCCACTAAGCAGAGTCGATTCTTCTTAATGATATGTAAGACGAAAAGGAAAGAGATCTTTGGAAAATTTAATGAGAAATGGGGTTCTTTATGGACAGAAAATGGAGTAGTTTGGAAACACAAGTTTTAGACTGAGGTTCAGTTGCCTTCAGAATAATTAGGGAAAGACACTGTCAATGCTTAGAGTAGACCCACTGAAATCAACAGGATAAGTTAATGTCTAACTTTAGATCCACTGATTTCAGGTCACCCACTCTAAACAAAACTAAGCTCTTCCACACTTCCATTTGCTCCCTGGAAAACCATTCCATTTGCTCCCTGCTAAACCATAATTCATCATGGTTTAGCACTGAATTAGAACCAACAGAAAACAAGTTTGCCACAATTTGTTCTGATTTAGTGCTAAAGAGAGGGTTTTCCAGGGGAAAGTGGCAGGGCTCAGATCCATGCCTAGAAAACAAGAGGCAAACAGAAAACGACTTGGACCCATGTTTTTTTGGTATGAGACAAGCAGAAGTACTGACAAGCCCTAAGTCTGGATATAACCACTAAAAATCAATTAAATGAATTTGGCCTTTGTTTCTTATACCCAGGGATTCATCATGTAAAAACCAAACAACCAACCAAACAAACAAAAACTCTAAGGCAGAGCACCCTTTTTGGCATTTCTGTATGAGTTCTTGAGATTTTTTTTTTTAAACCCATCCTATTCCCAAAGGGTCAGGGTCGATAACTATCTACACACACACATTAATTTATAATATTATAACTGTATATAAAAACAACCACTACCTTAGTAATGCAATGCATTTATTTATTTTTTCAGAGCAGGATGCAAGAAGAAAGCATCGCTTTGAATACTAACCTGTGGTTTTGAGAGTTGGCCTACATATCTCTTAACTATCGAACCAAGAATCATTTTCCTAAACACAGGCTATTTCTGGCAATTCACCATTGGGTGGAGGAAACCAGGGCTACAAAGGTGTCTTCACTGATTATAAGCTGAAATTGAGCCAACAATGTAAAACAGCAGTTACAATAAAAAATAAAAATGCAGCTTTAGCCTGTGTAAACAGGAGCATGGCTTCCAGATCATGAGAAGCAATAATTCTGCTCTCTTCTGCTGTAGTCAGAATACACATGGATCACCATGTCTATTTCTAGGCACCACATATTAAGAATAACATTGCCCAAGTGGAGCATATATAGAAGAGGGCAAAAAGGATGGAGTTTGGAAACCAAGACTCATGATGAACTGCTGAAAGAATGGGGTACATTTAGCAAGGAGAAGAGACCATTAAGGTGGGGGGTGGGGTGGCGAGACACGTCAGCAGTCTTCAAATACCTGAAGGCCAGAAGATGGAGCAGACTGATTCTCTGCCACTCCAATGGGCATAACTAGAGTCAATGAGTAGAAATTACACTGATAAACATTCCTAACTCCCTGTATGAACTGACCCAAACCCTGCAATCCTCATCCAAGGCTCTTATTTGTGTGCCTATTCCCGTAGAGGTCAGGAGGGTGGTAACACCAAAACACACCTTTTCTGCGGAGACTCTCCGTTTGTGGAATGCTCTCCCCAGGGTGGCTGACCTGGTGCCTTCATTACTTATTTTTTTATGAAACAGCTAAGAGGTAATGTTATAGTCAAGTGTATATAGCAGAGGATGATTCCAGGCAATTGTTTGTTGTGGGACCGATGCTGCTCATACATACCAGCCTGTATTTTCCCACATTTCATTTGAATGTACCCTTTTTATAGAAAATCCAATAACATAGTAAACTTGTTGCTAGCGTCCTATTTGGAACATCTGAATGGCCACCTTGCAATAACTGAAAGCAATTTGACTCCTCTATTACCATAGCTCAGTGGTAGAGCCTCTGCATTGCGTGCAGAAGCTACCAGGTTCAAATTCTGACATCTCCAGTTAGGGCTGGGGAATGACATCCTGCTGACACCCTAGGGAGCTGCTGTCAGTCAGTGTGGACAATATCGGTCTAGATGGTACTGGGACAATACTGGTCTGACTCTGTATAAAGCTGCTTCTTTTGGTCCTCCTCATGCCATTTTTTTTTTTTTAAATACTATGTCTTAGGGAGGGAGACTAATTGAGATAGCAAGAAGGGGAGCTTGACTCTTTCCCAGCCATTTCTCCATTCCAAATCATCCACTGGTGGTCTAGCCTCACAAAGTATCAAACACACTTTACTCAACTTTTGATTGAAAATCTTTAAGGGAAGAAAAAGAATCTGATTTTTAAACTCTACAACACCGTCCCCCCCCCTTTTTACATAAGATTGCCCAGGCAATGGCTTAAACAACCTTAGGGAGCCTTCTTCTATTCCATAATCACTGAGTTTTTATACTGAACTGTGAGACTAGTCAAACAACTTGCCAGAATCCAATTGCATTCCTCTGGTTAAGCATGCATGTTAACACTATCAAGAAAAAAGGAAACTAGGTTGGTCTGGCATGATTTGTCTTTATAAAGCTATACTGACTGCTATCAATCATTCCATTTCCCTCCAGGTACTTACAAATGAGTTGGCTTTTGATGGTTATATTCCTAAAGGAAACATATATATCTCATTTATAGCATTGACTCTGGAGGGCCTTTTGTAACTCAAATCCTTTTCTTCAGCATGTGCTTGATCAAATAAACATGCAGCTTCCTTGTAGAATCCATAAAAGAAACAAGGAGTAAGTATGAGCAACTTGCACCTCCTCTCCTCCACTTTTGGTTGCCCCCTACTTTTCAATGGTCCCTTCTGGAGAGACAAATATTTTGTCCCTGTACTGGAAAAATATGCATATCCCGCTTTCTATGGGACCCAGAAATGAAGGGGGAAAGACACATGAGTAACTTCTGGGGAATATGCAAAGTGGCTTATAGAATCTGGTAATCACTTCTCCCCTTTGTCTTGAAAAAAATATCACCTTATTATTAGGTTTGGGTTGTTTTCCTTTCCATTTAAAGCTAAGGATAAGTTTTACTCAAAAGCTTGATTTCCGCATCCATGAAGTAATCCTATGCATCTCTAATCAGAAATAAGCCTCACTGAATTTAATGGGGTAGAGTGTGCATAGAACTGCATTGTTACTTCCTGTTAGGAATAGGCTGTCTCATCCAATAGACTGGCCTCCCCCAACCTGCGCTTTCTAGGTGTTGTTGACCTGCAAGTGCCATCATCTCTGAGCACTGGAGATGTTGGCTGGCTCTGATGAGAAATGGTGTCCAAAACATTTAGATGGGTAGTATCTGCCCACTCAATGTTTCCAGCTCAAAAAGTCAGAAGTAGAATGGTAGGATATAGAACACTATCTAATTCAATGGCAGCTTGTGTCTTTCTACCTAGCCTACTGAGATTGCTACTGAAATTCAACTCCCACATGGTAACACTTTTAGGAGAGCAGGGTAATTGGTTTAATAACTATTTTTATGACATCCCCAACTCCTCCACAACTCACTCATTCTCTATATCCCTCTGGCATTCATCAGAAATACTTCTAATTTCCTAAGTGGCTATTGAGGTCTGAATTTCCTCGGAGGGTTTTCAATGAATCAGATATTTGAACTTTAAAAAGTCCTTGGTGTACTTATTCACATTTTTATGAAACACCTTTTGAGGTCAGTTCTTCAGGAATCAGTGCCTAAAACTGGTCAAACTTCTAAAATATATAAATAGAATATTTAAACCAAAATGACACACTTAGAAAGTCAAAGAGCACCGTGTATTTCAGAACAGATGACACATAGTGGGGAATGTCAGAAATAGTGTGAGGTTCAGGGGAGAACAGACTTTAGGCTTGCAGAATCTATTATGTTTTCCTAGAACCTCAGTATAGAGCAAATGGAACCAGGTCAATAAGGAATATGGTGCCTTTGAGCAGCTGCTGAGTGCAAGAATTGGTTTCAAAAAAGCAGATGAAGCTATTATTATTCATTGGATTTAGACCCCAGACTTTTGTCCAAGCAGCCCAGGATGAAAATTCACAGTCCTGGCCACACAAAAATCTATTCATGGTTACTGCCGTCTCCTTGCACTTGACCGACACAATAGTGGGGTTGTGCTATGTAGCTACACATCCCAGTGTCACACACATGCACTGCCTAGCCCTAACTCTTTGTGCCTAAGAGTACAGCATGAATGTCACGAACATCTGCAGGGATGTTCGCACAGATTGTGCAGGAAATCTGGAGCTCTGTACATTCGGGACTCCAGGACATGTGGAAGTCTTTGTCCTCATGAAAGCTCCCTCTCTGCAGATGTTCTTGGGTGTATCATGCAGGGTAGGGCTAGTCAGCATGCATAACATCAGGGGCATGACTACTTAGTTCAGCCCTGCTCACACATTAGTCTAACGCATGACTAAATCTTCTGAATAGGACTTCAGAAAGCATGAGACCATATTGTGAATAGATGGGGGAGACTTCCTGGTCTCATTTTAAACTGGGACACCAGTGCAATCCATTGCACAGTACAGTCTATTTAGCAACTAAAGTTCCAAAGATCAAGTATTTCCAAATACCTCTCTTACCCTTTTTCTAAATGTCCAAAAGAACATTCCCCTTTTAAATTATCCTCCTGTGATTACAGTGAGATATGCAAAGTAACTTCCAGAACTGGCCATGCAGAATCTCCCACTGATTTAGCTAAAGGCAAACTTTGCTCTTGTTCACCTGGCAGAGGTATGGGAAGGACAAGGCCCCAGGAGGATTCCGGTTTTAAATTGTACAGCAGCAGCAGCATGTCCATCTCACACACAATCTGGCACACTGAACAGTTCCTAGGAGTTAACTCCAAAGTGTTGGGATTGTAAGCACTGGAAGTTGCTAACAGTTTCTACCCGAAATCTTCCCTTTTTTTAAAAAAAGAAGAAAAACCATTTTACCAATATTGAAATATCAAGCAAAAATAGTTCCCTGTTGTGTACCTTCCAGCTTTTGGCAGAAGAAGATAGACATGCAAGGCAGATTAAAGAGCAATACTTGCTAGCAAGGCACTATCAGCTTGGGACATTTGAAGAATTTCAGATACTTTGAACCGAACTGACCCACACCTCTCAGATGAATGTGCAGAACAACTGGTCCCACCCACATAGACTGGAAACTGGGCCATCCAAGACAGAAGGAACTGTACTATATTGTTTCTGCATTTGGAAGAGATGCCTCATTAGCAAGCACAGATCCTGTACACGTCATCAACTGGTAATCAGTAAGAACAGAACTCTTGCATCTGAGAGAGAATAAAAGTGGCAACACTTGGAGAGGGAACTTCCTGTAGAAGTAAGCAGCAAGAGGAAGCCAGTATGTACCTGGAGGTAAGGAGGGCTGTCTATTATCCTTAAATAAAGGTGTTCATGCCCGAGTTTGCCTGAACTGTTTCTAAGAAAGGCAGCCCTGTTGGGCAACAACACAGTTTTATTCATTTTAAGAACTGTATATTATAGAACCTGCCCTAGAATCTTATGGTGAAGGATGTACAACACACACACACACACACACACACACACACAAATATATAGTATGCCTCAAACTTCAGGAACATGCAAAGTTGCCTTATGTCTTCACACTGTTGACCCATCAGACTAAGGACTGCCCATAATGTCCGGCAGCCATTCTCCAGGGAATAAACCTGGGACGTTCTCTGGACTATGCTTTTCCACTGAGATATGCAACTCTTCGTTGTTGTTGTTGTTGTTGTTGTTGTTGTTGTTGTTGTTGTTGTTTGAATTTACAGTGGTACCTCGGGTTACATACGCTTCAGGTTACAGACTCCGCTAACCCAGAAATAGTACCTCGGGTTAAGAATTTTACTTCAGGATGAGAACAGAAATCGTGCTCTGGCGGCACGGCGGCAGCAGGAGGCCCCATTAGCTAAAGTGGTGCTTCAGGTTAAGAACAGTTTCAGGTTAAGAACAGACCTCCAGAACGAATTAAATACTTAACCCGAGGTACCACTGTATAGGTAAAGGACTCCAGGACAGTTACATCCAGTCAAAGGCGACTATGGTGTTGTGGTGCTCATCTCGCTTTCAGGCCAAGGGAGTCGGCGTTTGTCCACAGACAGCTTTCCAGATCATGTGCCCAGCATGACTAAACCGCTTCTGGCGCAATGGAACATGGTGACGGAAACCAGAGTGCACATTTACTGCCCTATACCCAGAGGTCTCAGGGCAGCACACAGGGTGGTTCAGTCACCAATATAAAAGTTGAGGGAGAGAGAAAAGTGAAGAATAACATGAATGCAATAAACAGCAAGTTGTGGTTTGTCATGGGTAGGTTTGCTTTAAAAGAAAACAATGAAGACCTCTAGGTATTAAGAAGCCTTTCCACAAAGTTAAAGGAAACTTGATTCAGTGAACACCCTATATTTTAAGGCACTCCACACTATGGTCAACGTCTGCATAACAGTTCCTGACACCTTACACAATGACAAACTTACGATTATTCTGTATATGGCGTTAAACAAGTGTAATTTGATTTTATTTAAAATGAATATTAAGGAGCCAACCTCTGGTCCTTTTTAAAGAAATCAAATTATATTTTAATCTTTTCTTCATTTATTTTGCATGCAATATTCAAAGTTTGTCATCCAACCCAAGCAATTATTTTTTTCTGATAGAATTTACTAGTTTGCTAAACGCCCTATAGCTGCCAACCAACTCCAGACATTGTCATTACCTCCAGTAATTAAATGGCATATATGTGTGGTTTTTTCCCTTGACACAGGGCACTGCTTTATTATCAACATTCAATAATAAACACTAAAGAACATCCATAGAGATGCCCAATGGGAAATATCCCGTTTGAAGTGCAGCAAATGAGTCCATTATAACAAGCAATCACTACAACTAAACTCTGCATATTCAGACTTCATCACATTCTAAGGCATTGGCCTTGGCTTGAGGACTGGAAATAATTTTGAGAAGAAAGTACTTTGGGCAGTACATGAGCATTTTAAAAGTACGAAAAGGACCAACTTTTAAATTGGATACTATAGTTACAAAGGACAGCCTCACCATTAGGCAGAATAAATTAAATAAATAATAAATAGGAGCCTGGCGGATCAGGATGAAGACTCATGTCATGTAGCAGCCTGTTCTCACAGTAGCCAGATAACTATGGGAAGGTCACAAGCAGGACTTGAGTGCAATAGGATTCTACCTGCTTATGATTCCCAGCCACTGTATTCAGTAGCATATTGTCACCGCTAGTAGAACATAGTCATCATGGCTAGAACAAGATGGCTGACTCGGGCACTGGATTCTGATTGGACATCGTGAGAAGCAGGATGCTGGACTGGACTAAGTGTGGGGGGGAACAGTTAAATTTTTATATGTAACTGAATGAGGTAGGGCTTACTCTATCAGTTCCAAACAGTATCTCAAAATATTAGCAGCTAATAGGTTGGCTGACTTGCTTGTTTTGGCCCAAACCTGGAAAAGGGCCTATATTTTGACTCTTTTTTTCCATTTTCCAGTGGAATCATACCTGGTATGCTAATTAGCCACCAACCAAGCATTTGTGCTGGTAAAGAATATTCTAGTTATGCAAGTAGGCTGTCAACAAAGTCATTTCTGTGAAGATCCCTATCACTTCCAGTCCTTCTGCTCTACACCTGATGGATAGATATGGAACACTGTCACTCCTGCTGTACAAATTAGGAGAAAAACACCTCTTGAAGTGCGTCAATTGGAAAGACATGCTCTCCTCATTACCAGCAGCCTCCATAAGAAATGAAATAATTGTAAAGAAAAATACAAGCAAAGTTCATGAAAACAGGCTTTTAATGTGCCAGTTCAAGTATGAGCAAAACTTGAAGAGGGAAAGAACTTCCTTTGAATCCATGCAAATAAATCAAAATCAGTGTCAAGACATCCAAAAGTTAACAATGTGATGCTGCAGTGGACAAGCACACGTGCTCAGTGTAACTGCTTTGTTAACAGACAATTGTTTGTAAGACAGAAGTGTATTAAATTCAATGGAAGGGTAAAGTCCTAACCACTGATGGGTCTAACAGAGCAGCAGAATCATTATTGTACCTAAAGTTCCAGTTGTCACATCCGACGAGGGCAGAATTAGGAGGGCTGGAAAAGGCTGGTTGTTTGCTGCTGCAGCTCAGGATAGCACAACAAACTGGTCTGGATTGGGCAACTTGATATTTAGGATCCAGTAGATCCTTGGCTACGACGCGGGTGGTGCTGTGGGTTAAACCACAGAGCCTAGGACTTGCCGATCAGAAGGTCGGCGGTTCGAATCCCCACAACGGGGTGAGCTCACATTGCTTGGTCCCTGCTCCTGCCAACTTAGCAGTCTGAAAGCATGTCAAAGTGCAAGTAGATAAATAGGTACCACTCCGGCAGGAAGGTAAACGGCGTTTCCGTCCGCTGTTCTGGTTCGCAAGAAGCGGCTTAGTCATGCTGGCCACATGACCCAGCAGCTGTACACCGGCTCCCTCGGCCAATAAAGTGAGATGAGCACCGCAACCCCAGAGTCGGCCACGACTGGACCTAATGGTCAGGGGTCCCTTTACCTTTACCTAGATCCTTGACTTGCTTATCTCACAGCTCTATCCCTTCTGCCAGCATAGATACAGCTGGTAACAACTTCCACCTGCCCATACTTCCAATGGGTGGAGCAGAGACCTCTGTAATAGTAGAGTCTCCCTACTAGTGGAGCCCAACACAGTCAGGTGGTGCCTCTATCTCATTCAACAAACACATGCCTCCAAGCATGTGGAGTACCCAGGTATTTAATAACAAGGAAAGCCCTGTTGGATCTATAAATGGGTGCTAGTTGTCCCCCCCAATCTACAGGGTGTAACAGTTCAGACCAAAGGTCTATCTAATTGACCACACTACTGATCAGCCAACTGATCAGGGTATCAACCTTCCCAATTGTGGGAGGGGGGAGTATGTCCATGTCCATGATTACTGATTAGACCAGCATAAAACCTTTGCCCTCAAACACCTTTTCAGGCCAGAAAAAAAAAATGCTTTCAAGAAATGAAAAAAAAATAAAACTCCTCTCAAAAGATATTGTCACAGCCCCTACCCCACCCCCAAATCTGTTGCTCAGTCAGCTTCCAAACTATGTTGTCATCCCCTGCGCATCAGTAGATAGAGAAAGGCTACATTTCTCAGAGTAACTGAAAAGCTAGCATAGGTGTACATGAAAAGCTAGAATATGTTGCAGAGGAAACAGAGACTCCCTTTGGTCAGGTGGGAAGAACTCATTTGTAACAAAGAAGAAGAAGAAATCTATGTTGCTTAACAATGTAAATGAATTACATCGCCCCTGGGGGTGTCTGTGGAGAGTTGTTGTTATAGAAGTTTCTTTCAGGGGACAGGGCAGTCTGAATATCTGTGTGTCACTTTCAAATCCCTGATCCTCTATCTGTAAGGTTAGAATCTAGAAGAAGAAACCTGCTGAACCAGACAAACCAGTTTGTTTGTTTGTTTAGGTAATGGCCTTAGCTGTCCAGTTCGGCACAGTCATTTACATATCCAAAGAGGTTACCCTGTTGACATAGAGAAAAAGGGGAATAACCATCCTTACCTAGTTGGAAACAATATCACCCCATAAAGCAGAAGGACAATAGTCAGAATGTGAGTTCTTGGCTGAAATTGGAAAACACATAGGCTTGTCTTGCCTTGCTCAGTGCATGACCCAAATCTAAGGTTCAAGGAGCTCCCAGGAAACCTAATGGATGCTGTGAGCCCCTCCATCCTATGCTCAGGTTGTATACATATGTGGAAATAAATTCATATCTCCCAAAGACACCACAGTCTCCATTGACCTTCGTTCCAAGGAAACTGAGCCCTGAGTAACCATTGGGAGCCATGGAGTGCTTAGAGGTTGAGTGTGTGTGTATAAATGTCGGTGGGGCCCTCAAATTCCAGTGGCACCCTATGCGATACCAAAATACGCCCCCCCCACTTGTGCTCCATTCTAACTAATAGTTGTGGCATCTCCTGCAGCATCCCTGAGGCTCTGTGCCAAGTGTGACCGAACTAACCACACTCCTCTAAATGTAATAATTAAAGCAATCTCTGCAAATGTATTAACTAAAACAATCTCATTCACATGATGATAGCTGCCACATGAAGCAGTTTTAAGCAGCCTTTCCTTTAGCATGTTTTGGGGAAGGGTTACAGCTTGACAATAGAGCACATGTTATGACTGTAAGCTTCTGCTTGCTAAACATACCAAGTTAAAGCAGAGATAGGGAGTTTGTGGCCCTCCATCTATCTACGTCCAGCATGCCCAATGGTCAAGGATGATGGAGAGTTGTAGTCCAGCGTCATATGGAGGACTGCAAGTTGTCCATCCCTGAGTTAAATGATTTCAGGAAGCAGAACTGGGAGATTAACAGGATAGCAAAGCATGTGCAATGGCCCATAGATACAATGTAATTGCACACTGAATATAAACCAGCCTTATATATTGAAGAATTGCTCACTGAATATAAAACAGCATTATATATTGAAGAATTCAGAATATCTAATTCAGTGGTCTGAATTCAATGAATTCTCTCTCCCTTTTCTGTTTATCGATACTACGATTACACGCTTTACATCCGCACAGTTTTGACTGTTATTCTTTTATTGCTTAATAGACTGATTTAGCAGATTTCTCGGGTGTATAATTTTTTTTACACCTGAAAAACTAATATCTACACCTTTGAGAAACAGCTCAATCTTTAGTGCAAATTGGGGGAACTCAGCAATATCTCAGAAGCACTTAGCAGGTCTAATTTTATCAACTCCCCACTGAAGCCTATCTGGAATAATCCTTTAATCTCATTTAAATTACCTACTGACATAAAATAAAAGGCTCAAGTTCTCTAAGGTATAGAAATAGAAAAGAGATTCTATAACACAGTAACAAAATATATTCTTTTCTTTCATGTCAGCTTTGTTACCATAGCATACCTGCTCTTGTTATAGGATCTGTCTTTCCCTTTACATAAAAGCTTTCCTTGGTAATCAAAGGTTATTACTTCCACTACCTTAAACATACTTGGTATATTCCAATTAAACACATAGTCTTAAGCATGCTTAGTCATCAAGAGGTCCCATGGTGATCAATAGAATTTCACCATGCTGAGTGTTCAGGAGCTTTAGATTCAAATGCAGCCAGTGTGAAAATAAGCTTAGCAGATTCTCTGTAGAAGAGACTTGATTCAGCAGAACCTGGTTTAAGGCCCATTGGGATTTTTCACCTGGTGGCACTTCTTGATTGTCCATGCACTGTGAAATGGAACGATGGTTTAAAAGAGTGGCCAGTGGCCCTCCCAACAACTATGTCACTGCTGCTTTCTGATAAAAGGTACGATGGATGCAAGGTCAGGGTACCACAGGTGCACTGGAAAGAGCACAGGATTGACTCTGCTGGTGCACCTGCACTGCCCTGATCTGGCCACCTATCTCCCCAGCCCTGACCTGATAAGCACTGCTGTTGGGAGATTGCCTCTCTGGAGCCGCCCCACCTGATCACCTCTGTCCCTTATGTCCTGCATGCAACCACTATGGAAAATCCAGAACCAAGACACTCTGCCAACAAGTGAAAGCAGGGGTGGGAATTTTTCACTTTAGGTGTGAAGCCTTTTGTTAAGTCACACAAGTAGCTGTGGTGGAATGACAAGTTCTTATAGTAGCATGTTTTTGCTTTTAAATAATTTCGAATCATTGGGTGTCTTATTATTTAAATGGCAGCATAATCAGCAGCTCTCCAGAGTGATGCAATGATGCTACGAACCAACCCCCCCACTGGTCACTGCTGCTTCTGTTTGGAAAATACGAGCTCTGTCACTGAACTACAGCTACTCCCTAAATGGAATATCCTTTCAGTAGATTCTATAAGGAACCAAGGGTGTTAAAATATGGAAGTACAGGGAGTCCTGCTGTATCTGTAATCCAGAGCAAGTTCATAAATAACCTGTCAAAGACTTGCAATGTGCGAATTGACTTCTGTTTATGAGGACACACTGAAAAACGCCGAATTTTAATGTAAGCTGCATCTCCTTCTCTCACTTCGGAAACTCATGTCACTACGGAAAAAAGAATCTAATAATGCAAGGTGAAAATGGCTGTTGGAACTGCACCAGCTGTACCTGCATACCTGCTGCCTATGGCCCTCGTGGCCTGGCAGATGAATCACAAAAAAGATTCCCATTTGCTTGTATTCCATAGATCTGTAACAGGCAATGAGTCAAAAGCACTACCTCTGAGAAGCTCTAACTTTGACTGTTACTGAGCAAAGGCGCACTAATGTAGATGTAACTGATTGGAAAGAACACAGAGCCCTTCCTAATGCTAGCTTGTAACATGTGGGGTTTTTTTTGGTTTTTTAAGCCAAAACAGAAGCCTTGTCACCTGCTGGACCATGGCATGAACATTAACAGCCTTCTCTTTGTGAAAGTCTCCCAACCACTCTTTCTTCTACAAGTAATATGAAAAATTCAACATGTCAGCCATGAACAGATTTTGCTTCTTGAAATTTTCTCTCTCTCTCTCTCTCTCTCTCTCTCTCTCTCTCTCACACACACACACACACACAGAGAGAGAGAGAGAGAGAGAGAGAATGTGTGTGTGTGTGTGTGTGTGTGTGTGTGTGTGTGGAGACTGACTTCCAGTGACAGTTTTGCTAGAGCATTCAGGTAGCAAGCATCAATGTGGATAATGGATGAACTCAGCAAGGAAATATGGAGAGTTTGTAATGCCTATAGAGCTGGAGGAGGGTTGCGAAACAACGGCGAATAAAAAATTACTGTAAAAGCTTTTTTAAAAGGTAAAAATGAGCCGAGGAAAAGAACCTGATCAGAATATGGAAGACTATACATTTAGGGTTCCATTAGAGCTGCACGTTAATGTAACACAAGTGCATTTCATTTAATAATGGCTATGTGTGTATTTAAGGATGGAAGAAAAGGAGGAAAGTCATTAATGCGAACTCTTTCCCATTCTAACAGAAAAAGGATTATTATATTTTTGATATCCTTCAATGTCTCCATGCTTACTGAGCACTGACTAGTATCTTAAAAACATTGTAGCAATGCATATATCACAAAAACCTATACTGTATACGGAAAAACTTTGCAATCCTTTGGTCAACTTTAGCATCCTTTGGTTGCATCAGTTCAACAGAGATGAAATGTAAGGGGAGTGAGGAACCTCCAGCCCATCTGAGGGAATTAGTTCTGCCAGGGCTCCCCAAGGCCATTTCAACCAAGTCACACCCCACTTGCCCTAAAACCTGTCCCAGCCAAAATGGGTTTTGTTGGTGCCTGCAAAGCCACTTTCAAAGGCCTAGGGCTGCATTGGGCTCCCAGGCCTGAGGTTCTCCACCCCTGAACTAGATGGACATCTGATCTAGTAGGACTCTTTTTATGTAGGAATGACAAAACCTCCCTCCTATGAAGAAAACTGGACATGTTGCATAGGGCAATGGGTGCAAATGACAATGAAGTCTTCAAACAATTTTCACAGGTTTCCTCTGGAAACAACTAAGCTCTTCCTTAGGAAATTCTAACCCACCTATAGAATACCATATCCAGCAGCAGAGGTTAGCATGGAGGGCAGAAGAGCAGGGAAAGGCCAGGTGATTGCTTTCTATTTGCAGTGTTAAGAGCTTGCTAATTCCTTGGTAAACAGCTTTATACAGCAAACACTGCTGTGAAATGCTTGCCAAATAGACCTTTCTCCGCTGCTAGCTGTTGCTGTGGCAACCTGTGTTCAAAAGGAGCACAGCTGAGCTGTCTGAGGCGTATGCAGCAATTACCACAGCCGTTGAGGTAAAACACCCTGCACAGAATCACAGAAAGATACCTTTCAGGAAGGAAAGCGCTCTGTTGAGGCCCACAATTACTACCATGCTGTTTCTGCTCCATTAGCATCTAGATGGGCCAGCAAAAAAACCAAAAAACACCCTACCATTTATACCTCTTGGGGTGGGCGAATCTGTCAGTTTCACTGTCTCTCAGTTTCCCCTTTTTCCAAACTTAAGTTCAGCCTTCCACATTTTCACACCAGTTTGTGATTTTTTTTAAAGTCCTCATTAAAATTCATCAACGTTTCAGTGTGATTTTCTCCTAATTTGCAGTTTTTCATATGCAATTTTGCCCAAGACCCCTTTTGCAAAGCAATTCCTTCTAATATGGTGCATTTTGCACGTTACTTTCATGAACTCGTGCATTTTTAAACACACTTCAGTGTACTGTATGCATTTTTGTACATGCTACTTGGCTGGAGAACTACACTGCAACATTCAGAGAAGTACAAATTTCAAAAGATGGCTATGTTTTGGTTGTCATATTATTTGGAAAGTGTAGATTTGTGGGTTTCACTTTTAGATGGGAACTGATTCAAATTTCTCCCCCACCCCTACCCACCAGCCAATGTAGAGCAGCACGAAGTAATGAGAACATGGACCTTGTAAATTAAGATGACAAAATTATATATATATATATATATATATATATATATATATATATAGTACTTAAACATCTAGTAGAAAGGAAGGAACTATGTAGTTTCAAGAGAGTTAATAACAGACCTAGATTTACTGGCATCTGCCTTCCATTTGAATCAAGCAAGACTCAACGAACACAGGTGAGCACCCCCTATCGCAGACTACACTTCCCATAATTATTTGGGCAAAGCCATGACTGTTTAAAGTAGTATCTTGCTTTAAATCTATAGTACAGATGCACCCTAAACATGAAATATGTGTCTAGGCCGTTCAGGATATCCGAGAGGAGAGCTTTTTACTTATGCCATCTGCCTTGACATGATAAAGAGTGACACAGTTAGGCAAGTTATTCTCTTTAGTTTGCCCTCCGCACTTCACCAACTTTAGGTCCTTTAGTTGTTATCTGACATTCAGGGAATAAACCTGGCTGGCAAAAAGAGGGCAGGCAAACCCCTGCAGGCCCTGTGTGCTCTCTTTTTAATTTATATACTTGGTCGCTAACTGTGAGACCATTTGGCTGTTACAATCTACTCAGACTTTCAAATAATTAGTTTCTTGCTAAGATATGTGAGAATTTTAGGGAGACACAAAGGAGAGTCATCACATTATGCAACTCCACAGCCTGTCACACATGCTGGAGGATCCCTCCTTGGGAGTTGTGCTATATTGAAAAGTCTGCACACCACAGAAGATGCTGGCAACTTCTCCTGCCACACAAAGTGCTCCCCCTGATCTGCTTAAATACCCCAAACAGGGCACCAGTATAGACAGACAACACACCAAAATAAAAAAATTAAGCCTCCTCACAATTTAAACCAGGTGTGTTTAACCAAACTTGGCCTGTAATTCCCACAGCTGTACCATAAAGAAGGCGGATCGCCGAAGAATTGATGCTTTTGAATTATGGTGCTGGAGGAGACTCTTGAGAGTCCCATGGACTGCAAGAAGATCAAACCTATCCATTCTGAAGGAAATCAGCCCTAAGTGCTCACTGGAAGAACAGATCCTGAAGCTGAGGCTCCAATACTTTGGCCACCTCATGAGAAGAGAAGACTCCCTGGAAAAGACCCTGTTGTTGGGAAAGATTGAGGGCACAAGGAGAAGGCAACAACAGAGGACGAGATGGTTGGACAGTGTTCTTGAAGCTACTAACATGAGTCTGACCAAACTGCGGGAGGCAGTGGAAGACAGGAATGCCTGGCATGCTCTGGTCCATGGGGTCACAAAGAATCGGACACGACTAAACGACTAAACAACAACAATTCCCACAGCATGGCCAATGGCCAGGGATGGTGGAAGTTGCAGTTCAACAACATCTGGAGGGTCAAAGTTTCCCCACACCTGATTTAAACAGACCTGCCTTTCTGTGTGCACACACTGAGTGTATTCTCAATCCTAGGTCAACATTAGCAGTTTGAAAAGCATGGGAGGGGGGCAGTGTTTGAAAAAAGAAGAAATGTAAGATTTTCGGCTTGTATCCCAAGAGGTAAGGATTATATTCAATGTTTGTTTTTTTAAAAGCTTTGCTTGTTCTATGCCTGGGTGATTGATAGCTTTCCATCGCACACCTCTTGGCAATGGGTAAGCAAATAGAAACGCCAAAGTGAACACATTTTTCTGACCTAAATTTATCCAAGATCTAAGCGAATTAACTTTTGTTTAAAGAAAAGTGTGTCTGATCTCTCCCCCTCTCTCTTTTTGCCTTCCAGGTTTGGAGACTGACTTGCTGAGAGACGGAGCTCCTTTGATACCTGAATGTGAACCTGTCATCCTCATCCTATTAAGGTTTCATAACACTGATATAATAATTTCCCTTTAACACTATGCACGTAACCTTAGGCCCTTGCATGCATCTTGGGAGGGATATAATGGATCTGTAAAAGAAAATCCTCTAATCTTTGACTACAGAATCTGCAGCAAGTGGACAAGCCCAGAAATGAATTTGGCTTTAAAAATGGTAATATTTGTGTTCAACCTGCCCTAATTAAAGTTTTTCTTTATGATGCATAGGCTCATTATGTTATGGAAGAGATTCTGCTAATCTCTTATATGCGGTAAGAAACTTGGGAGGGGAGATTTAATAATTTAATAACAGAGTTAGATTTAATAATTTATACTATGGTTAACAAAAGCAGAACTGTTAACCCGTTGCGTATCTTGACAGATATTTTGACTGATTTAAGCCAGGTTTAAAGAGATGTGTGCATTACGAAATCCTCAACACAAGTTCATTTGTGATACACTGAGGAAAGAACAAGGACATTTGTAGTTTAATAATGAAATGTGACTGCTTGTTAGAAAGAAAGCCCATCTTTTGTAGTTTGTTCTTCATCTGCAGCAGCAGTTTACCTACATAAAGGCTTCAGGAATAAGCAAGGATGCTGTTATCTCACAGGTCCGATAATTAAAACTGGCTTCCTCAGATAATCAAATGACACTTTAGTTGATTCATTTACTGATCAAACTGATTACTGTAATGCTTACAATACTAACCGTAAGCGACATTAGGAAAGAAAGGCAGGGAAAATAGTCAATGAGAATTGTGTGACTGTATAAATCCTCTGTGATGGGCAGGTCAGTCTTCTTACTACATAAACCTTGGGAAGCCAGTTTAGGTGGGGAGCATTTTACCACATGCATGAATGCGCATTCTAATATGGGAGGGGGCAGCCTAAGAGGGCAAAGGAGCAACTGAACTGCTGAAGCACATTTTATCCTATGTGACTTTTTCGAGTCTGTCATTCACAAGTCCATTTGGTCCCGTTTCTGCATTAATCTAAGGATTTTAAAATGTTGCATTCACATTTGCATTAAAATATGTATTTAAATATATTCTCTCCCAAAATATGCGGCTGTGAAAATCCACATCTATATGTGTTTTCTCTCAGAACAAATGTTTCGAAACATACTTTGATGTATTTTGCAGTCAAGAATAGTGTCAGAACATCCATAAAGCATGAAAGCTGGTGGGCAACTACTTTTTGATCAATACATTAGTCCTGAAGCTGCAGGTCCAACCAGTTCATATTAGAACTCACATTTTATTCTTCGATCATCCTTAATAAATACATTGCAAAAAAAATATGTCAGAAACTTGGTAATATCCATCTGTAATTTTTAATATTATGCTAAGCAAGCTGGACGTGGTAGAAAATTTTAGTATTTAGCAGTAAAACAGTCAAACCATGGACTCAGCTCAAGTCTTCACTGCGAAATGAGCTTACATAAGAATTCTGCAATAAATAAATGAATAAAGCTTCTGAAAGGAGTGCTGGCCTTGAAATTGTTTTATTTATTTATTTGCAAAATTATTGTGTTGTGCTGAGGAACTTGCAAGATCAAGGCAGTCTAAAGGTGCAGAGTCAACACTGGCCCAAGTGCAAGCTTGGAGTAGGCAATGCTAGGGTGCTGTAAGCAGGAAGCAACAACCTACAAAGATGACAAGATTTGAATCTGGAACTCTTGCGAATGCAATGCTGTGGCTCCTTCTCAACTGAACAATTCATGGCAAAACATTGGGCCAACAAAGAACAAAGGTGTGTTCAGGGTTACGTTTTCCACATTAACCATCTTCAGGTAGAAGCAGGAATACATGGAGTGGGGAGGCAGGAAGACTAGCAAAAGGTGGAGCCAGGGCCAATGGCAGGCAAAGTCAACCAATTCTAATGTTATCCCTATCCTTTCCCCTACTGAATTCCACAAGCGGCAACACTGAGATTATGGATGAGAAAGCTAGCAGGCATTGTGGTCCTGTGCACTGGCTGTAAGGAAGGTGCTTTTGTTTTTAAACTGGAGGAATAGCTCCGTCAGTAAAGTATGAGACTCTTAATCTCAGGGTTGTGGGTTCAAGCTCCACAGTCGGCAAAAGATTCCTGCATTGCAGGGGGTTGGATATCCTTGTGGTCCTTTCCAACTCTACAATTATATGATTCTGTTATCCCCCCCCCCTGCTGTTTTGCTCCTAGGCCTTTGGGCTTTTCTTATTCCATTTTGTACATTGCCTGAATGAGCAGGGTTCCTATGCTATGTATAAGGAAGGCAGCTCCCTTCAGACTAACACCAATCACTACAAGGAGTAGTATGTTGTCAAGGGGGCAGGGTTCATCCCATGCATTCCCACTTGTCCCTTTGTGCATGCAGACAGGATTCCCGAAGAGGGATATTGCAAGTCAGGCGTTTTATTATGGAATCAGGGCAGCTTAAGAGAAGGGAGCTGAGCATTACTGTTCTTTATCATCATCGTCACCATAATCAATTTTTATATTCCTATCCGACTTTTCTCCATGTTTCTCAGGATTGGATACATGGTTCACTTCCCCTTTACTTTTATACCAGTTTTATTCCCATGTGGAAAATGTGAGGTGGATCACACCAAGTTTCATGGCTGAGTGGGCACTTCAGCCTGGTCTTCCTTCTCCCCACTAAAATTCATAGGGAAGCCTTTGCATTTACAAGTGGACCATGCTCTCTGCTAGCAATCCTGATAAGTGCAGGATACACAATCTCCCACTATGCTGCTCAAAAATGGAAATAGCACACCCAATGCAGGCCAGGTTGGAAAAACAAACAAACCCACATACTTCTATGCAGCGATGTCTGTGCATGTAAACCTACTTGAGTGTAAATGAACTGGGCTTCTCTGAGCTGCCGTCTATACATTCCTTTAGACAGCACTGTGCAGCATGGGGACCAGTAGAGTTTTCTAAATCGGAGTTTCCTTCTGCAGTATAAATTAAATTACTCACACAGACTGTGAAATTAGCTAATAAATGGGCAGCCAGAATATAGCTGTTAACCCTTAATATATATATTATAATGATAGTTAACAAGACAACCAATTCATTTAATATAAAATAGAAGATATAAGAAAAATTTACATGCTATTTGAGCATTAGTTAATTAGAAACATTTATTGTATTTAAACTACCACAAAAGATTGCAATTTCAGTGAATGCACTAAGGTATTTTAATAATCTCATGGTAATAGTCCTAATAAATTTAAAGAGGGATGGTATTGGGAAATTATAAATCTCAGCAGTGCATTTTATTTAAGACCTTGTTAAGGGCAGCCAATCTTAAGCAATCAAGAACATACTCAATACTGGTGGTCTGTTTCCAAAAAAAAACAGGGCATAGTCCACCCAACCCTGCTTCTGTACCACCACCTATTTCTTTCAACAATGGTAAGATGATGTACAGCTGAAATGCACAAAATGTTATTCTATTGTAAAGAGAGCAATAAAAGCAACCAGTCGAAAGGAGACGTCTCCCTTTAAGACATGAATATGAACAGCAAAACTTATATTGCCTAGTCCCATGTCTTTATAAGAAAAGACAACACTTAGGTTCAGAAAAGCCCTGTGACTCCATATGGGCATACATAACTGGACATAACATCCCCCTAAAATTTAGCAACATATTGCATATGCATCAATAAACTAGTTGGTATTCAGGATGCTACAGTAGTCATTGAAATTCTGTTGATGTTGCCTAACTCAGTTGTTATCCTTGAATGTTACACACCCTGGGATTAAAACCAATGGCCCCAGCAGCCAGGTCCTATCTACTTATGCCGCTAGGACAGCTGGTCAAAAGATGGAGCTGCAGATACAGCATGCTAACTCTTCAATTTCTGGAGCATTACCAAGTAAGACAATTAAAATTTTTGCTTTTGGCCATGTCCAAGCTGACTTAGTTGGTCATGAGACTCAGAAACCAATGGCATGAACTTAAAACCCATTGCTTGATCATGCTCTTCAGTCCCAGAATCTAATTTCTCAGCAGGGCCTAAGTTAGTACTGAACCTGGTGGAATCTACACACATATTTAAAAAAAAAAGTTCTGAAAATGCTTTTTTAAAGAAGCGTTTTAAAAAATACATTGAATTTTCCACAAGGAACACCATCGCCATCTAGCGTCACATTGTAAAAAAGGTTAAGGTTAAGTCCAGTCAAAGGCAACTATGGGGTTGTGACGCTCATCTCACTTTCAGGCCGAGGGAGCCGGCGTTTGTCTACAGACAGCTTTCCAGGTCATTGCGCCAGCATCTGGCGCAATGGGACACCGTGACAGAAACCAGAGCACACGGAAACACTGTTTACCTTCCCACCACAGCAGTACCTATTTATCTACTTGTCACATTGTATACTGCACTTAAAACACACTTAAAATGTATTATTTGCAGCTGTATAGCTGAGTCCTCTGCCTTCCTAATGAATCATAGAATCATAGAGTTGGAAGAGACCACAAGGGCGGGCCATCGAGTCCAACCCCCTGCCAAGCAGGAAACACCATCAGAGCACTCCTGACATATGGTTGTCAAGCCTCTGATTAAAGACCTCCAAAGAAGGAGACTCCACCACACTCCTTGGCAGCAAATTCCACTGTCAAACAGCTCTTACTGTCAGGAAGTTCTTCCTAATGTTTAGGTGGAATCTTCTTTCTTGTAGTTTGGATCCATTGCTCCGTGTCCGCTTCTCTGGAGCAGCAGAAAACAACCTTTCTCCCTCCTCTATGTGACATCCTTTTATATATTTGAACATGGCTATCATATCACCCCTTAACCTCCTCTTCTCCAGGCTAAACATGCCCAGCTCCTTTAGCCGTTCCTCATAAGGCATCGTTTCCAGGCCTTTGACCATTTTGGTTGCCCTCCTCTGGACACGTTCCAGTTTGTCAGTGTCCAGTAATGAGTTAATTGTTTAACTTCTTGCATACCTGGACACCTACCCTCTGTCCTTTGCTTCCATCCTTGATTTGCCTTCATTTCCTGATGGGTGTTAGCCTGTTTTTGACCATGTCCAGTTTCAGGAACTGCTGGGCCCATGTGCTTTGCCCCATGTGATGAACCACTGAATCGCAGGTGGCAGATTCTCCACAAAGAACCTTCAGATCCTAGTCTGACTCCACTCAGTTACTGTATTTCCCTGGACAGAAAGGTTCATGGAATGGCAGTTGGTTGGGCATCAAGGTCTTTTTGAGCCCTGGGATGTTCCTGAATCATTATTATTTGGTTCTGCCTCCTAGTTTGACCTTTCGTTCTGATTTCATCTTCAGTCCTGATTCTTGGCTGGCTCTTTGATATTACCTCTTGGTTTGTCTTCCAGAGTTGACTTATTCTTGGTTATGAAAACTGGCTAGTCCCACAGCTCCTGGATCACCCAAACTGATACCTATGTCCCAGTGAGGCAGTGTTTTCTTTCCCATGGTCATGATCCTGCAGCAACACAGGACATGACTTGTTCCTACTCAGTTAATTAAATAATGTTTTCCCATTGGAAGGTAAGGCCAATCAAGTCAGTGGTGGGAAAATGGCACCACCTTCAAATATTTTTGGAATTGGGTGATACTACTGCAGATGCACAAATCCATCCATACTCAGTGACACAAATATTTAGTCACACTTTCTCAACCCAAACTGACTTCTCTCAAAACAAAAAAAATTCCTTCCAGTAGCACCTTAAAGACCAACTAAGTCAGTTCTTGGTATGAGCTTTCGTGTGCATGCACACTTCTTCAGAAGTGGTATCTGAAGAAGTGTGCATGCACACGAAAGCTCATACCAAGAACTGACTTAGTTGGTCTTTAAGGTGCTACTGGAAGGAATTTTTTTTGTTTTGACTATGGCAGACCAACACAGCTACCTATCTGTAACTGACTTCTCTCAAAACAGAGGTTCCCTAAAAATCTATGAATAAATAGCATCTTTTTGTTTAATGATAAAAAGAAATTTGCTTAGAAATCGTTACATCAACTGCCTTTATATGAAGCTTAGCACAGTTTCGTTCGAAAAAGAATTCTTAGAAATATCTTTCTCAAAGTTAGTAGCAATAAACATAGAAGTATGAAGAATGCTAAAACTAGAAATGCTTCTGGCCTTAGGACAAGTTTGCTTTCAAACACAGGAAAAGCACGAGACATACGAGAGCAGTTCAGGAGAGGTCAGGAGCTGAATTTTGCCCGTGGGCAGCAATGGAGGAAAAAACATGGACTCCAATATTTAACCAGCTCAGATTGTGTTACTGGATCTTACATATATCAAAGCTCAGTTAGTATACCTGTCCCAGAAACACACCCACTGGGAGTGATATCATCCATTTTAACAGTGCTTGCTTCTTCCAAAAAATGAAGAAACTATATTTTTGCTGGAAATGATTCTGCCATGTGATTTTTCTTGCTCTTGTTTATATTTAACACATTTATTTATTTAAACAATGCATGGATCATATTTTAGGCTCAAACTCTTCCAAGATAACTTGCATCAGTATGTCACAATATTTAATCAGTAATAATTTTAAAATCAGAACATTGCCGTAACAATAACCAGTAACATCAATGCTCAGGCCAGTAAAACCATCAAATCACACCAATAGATATAAGTGAAGTAGCATGAGAAAACCAATTAGCCCAATTAAAATCCTTAGTTACAGAGGGCAGGGTGGATTTTTGTGTTAAAGCATGACAAAAGTGCTTCCAGAACATTTGTGGTATAAAAACTTACAGGATTTCAACAACGAGCTGAAATACACATACCAATACAATCATGTGCACAAATCATCATGAATGCACAATAAGAAAGGTATCTGGAGGGTCCCTTAATCAAGACATTGCTCCATGTACTCTTTTCTACTTTGACTGACAACAAGTCTCCAGGCTCTCAGACTGGGCTTTCCCAAGACCCTTTGCAGTTAGGATGCTGTGGATAGAACCTGGAACCTGCATCTTGCTATTCACAGAGTTGTGGCCAGTGCTGGATTTACATATAAGCTAAATAAGCTATAGCATAGGGCCCCACTCTCTTGGGGGCCCCAAAAAAATTTAAAGGAAAAACAAACTGGATGTACATTTCCAAAATATAAGATAAAAAACAAATAAAATAAAATCTACATACAGCAACAGTGTTTTGTGTTGTGTATGATGTAAGTAATGGGTCCCGCCTGCTCCCTAAACTATCACTGGTTTGCTCATTTCTCTATATAGGGTGCCTACATTCTGCATGGACTGGTTGCATGACGTCATGTAGCATGCAGCTGCAGACTGCAGTGCAGCACAGTTGAATGTAGTTCAAGCTGTTGTACCTATTATTAAAGAGTGCTTGTAGACTGATGATCAGGCAGCACATAGACTAAGGATATGAACATATATTCAACACAAAAAACAGCAACAATTTGTTGTTGACAAAGGACAGCTGGACATATAAAGGGCCCAATTACCTTCAGTAGCTTAGGGCCTCATCAAACCTAAATCTGGCCCTGGTTGTGGCCCCTCCAATTATTTCCAGATATCTCCACTTCCTGCTTATTATAATCAGAAATTGACTTCATTTTTAGAACTTTACAAGATTCTCACTAGTATTAAAGGCCACACACCTGCTTTGGTGGTTGCTGCTTTTAGTCATTTCAGCAGCTTCACATTAAATCTGCACTGAGCCAGTTTACCTACACAACAGCTGGGATTTACTTTTCTAAACAGGAATTTTTATCCTGGCAGAATCAGTTTTGCTTCATTTAAGATAGTCCCTCATAGGCCTTCTTTGTCTGAAAACAAACGGGGAAGGAACACCTGGCAACTGTCATGTCCCAGTGATGCATTTCAGGCTACGGCATAATCTACACCAAGAGATGAAGTGTATAATGACATACAGAGTGCTCTGATCCTAGGTTTTTCTCCTCACCAGAGAATTGCCGTATTTTATGTCTTATGCTTTAATAGTAATGTCTGATAAACTTTTCAGACACCAGAAACTGAAGGAGCACAGTGTTTCTAACAGTCAAAGGCAGGGAACCCACCCCATGCCTGATGGCTCTCTAAAGACTCTTTATCCCTTCATATTCACAGGATTCTAGAACATCAGGCCTACACCATTTCTTCCCAACTCCCTCATCTGTAACTTAAAATATACACTTTTAAGGAAACATCCATTAGCTACAGCAAATGATTATATTTGCAAGCTCTATGAATTCATCTCCAGTCCTAACCTTCTCCTTGATGGCCTAACTGCCTGAAGTGCCCTTCATGTTTTATGATGGTGAACTGACATAGCATATGGGATCCAGGATCCCTTTAGGATCATTTTACAGAACAAGGATCCTCACTTGGACAGGTCCCTGTACATACTTGGCTTCATAATCAACTGAGTCCGTAACAGACATTTTAGCATTCACAAATCATTTTGTGCATTTGGCATGGCTTATAAAGTTTTGCCCTTTACCTTCAGAGGTTGAACTGACTAGGACATGGGACAATGTTTTCCTTCTGGGGACACCAAAAATTGGAACATCTTCGTTTTGGATGCCTAGATGCCTCTCCCTCTCCCCACCTCTCTCTCTCATTGGGCAAATAGCAAAGACCAGTCTATTTCACCAGACATTGGATCAAAACCCTGCTGCTATGGGTTAATTTGTTTTTGCTCCAGATTTTAACATCAGGTGTTATAATTAGCAATGACACAAATTATTCTGTACTTTTTTAAAATTTCAGCCTTGGGAGATGAAAAAACTGAAAAAATAGGTTCTTAACGAAAGGGGAAGCAAGATAGTCAGTGGCCTTGTCCTGAAAATCCATGTTTTTGCCCAAATCTGTACAAAGGTACGGCGCAAATCAGGGTTCTTCAAGCCCGGGGTCCCCAGTGTCACTGGACTGCAATTCCCAGAATCCCTGAGAACTGGTTAAGAAGGCTAAGGATGATGAAATCTCCCCTTCCATGCTGCCCCAGTCACATTCATGTGTAGTGCATTTTGGGGACTTTTAAGGGGCAATTTGGCAGTGGCAGCAAACATCAAGCAGAAAGAGGGATGGCTTCCCTTAATTCAAACCTCACACCTTCTAGCTCAGCTTTAGGCTCCATTCCATGTACAGAAGTTGAATCTTACTTCCATGCTGGGACAGTATTCTCCACTACCCCTGACAGCAGCTGTCTGGGATAGGTGTATGTTACACAGCTCTGTCTTCAAACATCTTGTTGCAACTCCCCTCCCACCTCCTCCATCAGCATATGTTGCCTGAAGCAGCTCCCTCACTCTGCTACATGGTAGAGCCAGCCTTGCTCTATTCACCTATGGGAAATCGAAGGGCCAGCTTCCTCTCCCATTCCACAAAGATGAATGAGCCAACTGGGCCGTAGATATTTCTGAAAGCATTAGTATTGGCAGAGCTTCCGATTGCAAAGTGGAAGGTTTTTTCCATTTTCAAATGGAAAGTGATATCAGGTAAAAATGTCAAAGGATGACTTTAATTCTGAAAGTGTATCTGGTACATAGTTAAACAGATGCATCAGTTCTGAAGGCACACTTAATGGTATTTAAGACTGAGAGGCTTGGGCTAGATTTCCTCTTTCCCCGAGGCAGAATATGGCTAAGTTTATGAACTGTGGATTTGCGCTTTAACGATGGGCTTTTTGCTTCTCAGCCAACAGCTACCATAATGGCAATCTTGAGGACTCATGATTTGCTATAATCAGTATGTTGGAAGAAAAGGAATCACTGGCAAGTAGCACAAGTGGAGGCACTGGGAAAAAATGTTCAAGATACATGTGAATTTGTGAAAAGAAAATCAGTTGCTTTGGAGGGAGGGGGTAAAAAAATAAGTTAACCATATATAAAAAAATGATAGCCTCCCATCAATCACAATTTTGTTCTGTAGATGTGCTTAGTCCATCAGAAGTGATAGTTCAAATCACTGACCTGGAAAATGTCTCCATCTGGAAGCTCAACATTATCATACTCGGCAGTTTTTTGAAAGCATGAAAATAAGAGACAACCTTTGTTATATTTCACAACTACTGGGTTTTCTTGAGCATCCCAGAATCTTTTATCTGGAGTGATGTGCATGCCAAGGTTTTTATTTATCAACTTCTGGTCTTCAGAAGACCCTTACATGCTTGGCAGAATCACACTTTTGCCACACTCATATGCATGTTAAAATAAGAAGTGTATCACTATCAGTGTCCAAGCTGAGTTCAGCTGTTGAGTGGGAGTCAAGAGTAGCACAAAGCTCAAATTACTGGAAAAAAGCAAGGGGTCCTTAATGAAACCCAAAAGTCCCATCTTTCCCCATTGTAGCAAAACCATGCCTCTCCCCACCCCTCCATTCACTTGAAATCTGAGCACTGGGGTAAGAGTTATCTGACTTATCTGAGGAAGTCAAGTCAGCTAGTACTCAGAACCAAAGAAAAATCCCAAGGAAAGTCCCAGCCTGAACAGGAAGCTTTTCTAGTAAGGTGAGCTAATCTTGGTGGACAGAGTCATTCACTTGGAAACCCTTTACTACCCTTGGGAAATGCTTCAATCCATAGCCTTGGGAACTCATCATACAGGGCAGTTCTGCATAGAGAGAGGTTGGCTTCCAGGTCTAGACCCAGTAGCTCTTGAAAAACAGTGACTTATCAAGCAAATGTAAGGAGCAGACCATGAGCTATTGATTTCTTACTTTGCCTTCATTCCTTCTTTGATGCTCAGGCTCTTGCCAGCTATCTTACAGCTAGCATTGATCCTAGATGCCCAAGTCCTTTTGATTTATGATCATAGACATATGTATCAGAAACTTGGCTAAGACACTTCTTTTGCTATATTCACGGATAATGCCACACAGTAAAATGACACAACAGTGGCCTCCGAGTTTGGTGAACCCTGACAACAAGTACCCACAGAAGATCAGTAACTTCAGTCTCAGACACCAGGCAAAAATACCCAGGCCTTTTGCTAATTAACCAATCGATGGCATTTTAAACTGTGTGTGCATGGGGGGTATTGTTTTTGTTTGTTCCTGTGGTATGTATTTTTGTGTTTTTATATTGTAAACCACCCTGCATACCTCAGATGAAGGGTGGCATAGAAATAAATAAAAAGAAAAATATCCATCTGCATTGATGTTCACATTGCTGGCGCAGAAGAGTAAAAAGCCTGCTTAGAACAAGCTCGACGAGAGAATATACAAAATTGTGTCTGAGCAATTATGTGCACCATCCTGCATCATTGAAGCATCAGCTGTACATATTGGAACATTTCATGAGATGGGAGAACCAAGTGCCTCTCACATACTATGGTTATTTATCAAAAGGCAGAATTTGATTAAAAGCATAAAGGATGTGAGGTTGTGTTATTGTAGTCCCCAGACGTTGCTATTGTAAAGGTGTACTGTGAAAGAAGCTGTATCTATTTTTATACTCATCAGTTTCCAAAAGTGCACTGCAATTACAGATTTTATATGCATCAATTAGCATACTACCTAATATGCCACAGCAGAATTTGTCAAATCCCTTCCCATTAGACAGGAAGGAGCACTGGACTTCTGCAAAATAACAGGCCACTATATGATTAACCAATTCCTAAAAACAAACACAAACCAACAGATGATGTACAAACAATGACGTAATCTGACAGAAATAACCATAGGCATGTAGAACAGTGCTCAGAATATACAGAATTCATTAGGGACACGGCCTTTTCATGTGATGCAGTACCTGGAAGTTCTCTCTCCTCTCTACAACTTACTGATTATTCCTGAGTAATTTTAACCATTATTCAAAGAAATGTACAGCAAATCTAAGAAACCCAATCTCTACCAACCTGGGCACATTTGTGAGTATCATTCACCAAGCCCAGCTGCAATGAATTAAGAGATACTCACAAAATTCTGCTCTTCTAAACTTTTACTTGGTTTTTGGAGTTCTGAATCACCTGGTTTTGTTTCCAAAATGCAACAGGTGTCCTCAACTGTCTTGTCTTTTTGTTTCTGCAGATAACACTAGGTATTCACATGTTTCTATAGCCTTCTATTTCTACATCCATATCTTCCTCCTTTCTGTAAATTACTGGCTTGCAGGTATACACTGACAAAACACTGGGGAATTATTATTTGACTGCATGTCTGGTAAATCAAGGTTCTTTTTGTATCGTGTTTTACTAATGCATACTTCCATCAGTAAAACACAGCACAAAAAGAACCTTGTGCATACAATCATATCAAAGCTGTAGTTTTGCAGTGCTTTATCAATGGAAATCATTAACATGAAGAGGAGATAGAAAGGAAATGAAGGATCTGAATGTTGTGGTGAAGGTTGCTCTTATTCCATCATTATATTTTAACCAGAATTTGGGAGATTCAAAATACATAGCAGAGAGAACTCACAAAATGAACAAGAAACAGAATGAGGAAAATCTACTCATCCCTAATATCTGCAACAAGTCAACTATCCTAATTGAATTGCACCTCAGGCCAACTTGACCTGAGCTATAGGGAGTGTGGCTGTTTACCTGATACTATCTTGTAGCCACAACAACCTTGGCCATTTTTTAGTTTGCCTTTCTTCGTTTCATGACAAGTACAAGAAACCTGACTGAATGCTTGAAAGCTGTAACTGCAAAGTAAAACTCCAGGGATAAATGAAACTATTTACATAAAAAGCTCCCATCTTTTACACAAATCACTACACAATATCCTGAACCCCTGGCCTACCTGGCAGCAATTCAGTATGTCAAGGTCCCAGTCCAGGGTCAATCCATGTGTCCAAAGTCCAAACCGAAGCACAGTTCTGCAGAGATCCTGCAGCATCCAAGCTGAGGTCCCTCAACATGGGCAGCTGAGCAGACAGAGCACCTGTGCTTTGCATGCTGATTGCAGCATCTGGGCTTGATGAGGCATGTGACCCTCACCTGCTCCAGCTGAGGAATCACAACCTTCTCCCAGAGCTAGCGAGCCCCACCTGGCCAACTAAGGAGCTGAGCTCTGGGCCCTTGGCTGCCTCAGCCTCCTGTTCATGCAGACGGGGGCCCCTCTGGCTCTGGTGCTGGGTCCTGCTGCTCAGGTTCCTGTGCACTGACCTCCATCTCTTTGCCATCTGCCGTCACTCTGTAAGTACTTCCTACACCAACCTCTCTTCCCTCATCATCCTCTGCTTGCCTCAGTTTGTCCCAGTCCTGGCCACACCCCTCACCAAGATCCTCTTCCTCCTCCCTGTTGTCCTGCCAGTTCATGACACACAAATTCTGACTTACTCCCATCATTAATGAATAATTCCATATTATAAATATTGCCACTATTTTATTTATTATTACATTTATAGCTCATCTTTCATATAATACATTGAAGATTCTCCCCATCTCCATTTAAACCTCTCAGCGACCTGCAAGGTAGATTAGGCTGAGGAAAAGTGACAGGTGCAAATTCACCCAGGGAGTTTCGCAGCTGAGTTGGGATTTGAATCCTGATCTTCCAGGTCCTAGACCAACACTCTAACCACTAGACCACACTTGCCTTTATGATCAATGGATAGCAGTCAAAGATTGTGCAGAGAGTGCATCAAAGCACATTCTGCTGGCCAACAGAATGCAGATAGGATCTTCAAGAATTATTTACTCTGATGCCCTTCTTCAGAGAATTTGCCAGCAAAACTAAAGCTACCTTTAAAATGCTTTCTATTTTCCTCATTATTACCTAATAAACTATCTTTTTTTATTAATACTTTATAACTAACAATGTGCAAAAACATGGCTTCCAGGTGCAAACAATAGAATTTCAATCAACTTAATAGCCCCTTAAACTTTATGCTGAGCTATTCACTCTGAAAGTACTTACAGAACTAACATTAAAATGCTACAGAGGTGTGTAATTGAGGCACAATAAGAATTTGTTCTAAGCCCACCAAAATAGATCTTTTATGTACATTTCAAAATTCAGGTTGGAGTGAGGGGAAATGTATTTTTCATAAACACATTCACACTACTCTTCAAGGGCTGCATCAAATTTCATATGATGAAAATCTAAATACAGTTTTATGAGAAATGTAGTATAAGTTTCCCCATCATACATCATAACATGCAGGGCAATAGAATCTTAAAGGCTACTGGAAACAACAGTGCAAACTAGTACTCTGAGCTTGTTACTCAATTAACAGTATCCTGCAGTTATCCAATATGTGCATTCAGGGTTGCTTGAGGGATTTGTCACTTTGGCATGGGATCAATATGGGGCTAAAGCAAATGTTTCTCCATGGGAAGACAGTAGACACTGCAAAATTATAACATGAATAAAGCAAGCAAGTTATGGATTATGAGTATTATCCATGTATGTGCCCCAATGTGTATGTAAGCTTCATTTTCTTTTCTCCCCTTGTAGACATGAAAGTACATCAAGTACCACTTTCTGCAAGAAAACAAGACCATCCACAAACTCCAATAATTCATTTTCTGTGTTATAGAGTGCTGCAGATATTCTATTTCCTGTATCCAGAAATGTCTATATAAAACTGAGTTAATGAATACACTCATTTGATCTTAACCTTTCTGTGGATTATTTCTGACATTTACCACAAATCAAAGTGTTATGTACTGAGTCGAATAGGATCCAAACTGCAGCAGTCTGATTGGTCCTAGAACAATAGGATCCAAAAGGCAGCAGTCTGATTGGTCCTAGAACAATAGGATTCAGAATGCAGCAGTCGGATTGGTCCTAGAACAATGCAGCAGTATGATTGGTTGGCAGGAACCACCCAATCATGCTCCAGATAGAAGTGAATCCACAACCTGATTGGCTTACAGTAGAATTCCGGAATTAGCCAATCATGTGCAGCCCATTGTGTAAATAATGTATATAAAGCAGATACCTTGAGGGGACATTCATTCATTCCTCCTCACCACTATGAGCTGAATAAAGAGCATGAAATCACTTTGCGACTCTGAGTATATTTCACTGGCGACGAAGGTGGGATCCCGCTGAGCTGACTGCCACACACAGCACCGCAGCACCGCCACCTGCCGCACCGCTGCCTCGCACCGTGTATCCAGGCTTCAGCTCCGGGACACAAGGAACTCAGAATGGCAACCGACAGCAGCTTCTCGCCGTTCAACCCAGCAACGGGAGACTGGGAAGCGTACGCCTCCCGTTTCACTTTCCTCCTAGAAGCCAAAGGGGTCACCGATGAAGAAGACGCCAAGAAGAGGGCGATATTCGATATTCTTCAGCGTCTGCGGAGAGGAGACGTTTGAAATCGCCCGGGCTCTCCTTGCGCCTGAAGACGTCGCTACTGTTCCATACAAAACAATAATGGAACAGCTGAAGGGGCACTTTTCGCCGCAACCCTCAGTGGTGGCTCGTCGAAATGCCTTCTATGCAAAGCGGCAAGCCCCTGGGGAAACCATAACTGGGTTTGTGACCTCTCTCCGCCAAGCCGCCCGGTTCTGCAACTTCTCAGAGCTGGAGAACATGCTTCGTGACCGCCTCGTCGGTGGCCTGAGGGATGAGAAACTGCAACAACGACTCTACGCTAAGAAGGACCTAACGTTCCAGGTCGCTCTGGAGGAGGCCCTGGCAACGGAAGCTGCCAAGAGGTCGACGCAAGAGGCACGGCCGAGCCTGCCATCCCAACCGAGGGTCCACCACGAAGACCTCACTGACGACTCAGGATCTGACAGGGAGGAGGTGCACCGAGTACAGCAGCGCACTCAAGCAGCCCACATACCACAGCTGCCTCGACGAGAAGGAGGGAACTGCGCAAGCTGCGGGGAAACTCACGAGAGGAGGACCTGCCGTTTCCGCAATGCAGAGTGCAGGCAGTGCAGAAAATTGGGACACATCGCCCGGGTGTGTCGGGCTCGGCCCACCCGACGCCAGGCATCAGATGACCAATCCAAGAGCCCCAGGTCCCGGGGCCCAACGCACCAAGGCAACTCGACGGAGCTCACGGACTTCCAGGTATACCAGTTGCCCTACCCCAACATAGAGAAAATTTATGTAGAGGTACGGATAGAGGGGGCCCCATGCCGCATGGAGCTTGACACGGGTTCAAATCTATCCATAATCTCGGCAAGGACCTTAAGGAAACTGTGTCCTACTGGGGGTCCCAAACTCAGGCCGGCCCCATTCACCCTCCGGGACTTCCAGAAACGTAAGGTCCCCACAATGGGGGTGGGGACCTTCAGGGTGCAATACCGAGGGCGGACGCGGCAACTGGACTTGCTTGTGGTCAAGGGCCCCTACATTAGCTTACTGGGATTGGCATGGTTTGGACCACTGGGACTAGCCATCACCGGAGTGAACCACACTACCTTACAAGTGGATGTGGACGCTATATGCAAGGAATTTCCAGGGGTTTTCGATGGGAAATTGGGACAGTATACGGGCCCCCCCATTGCTCTACAGCTTGACCCCGCAGTACGACCAGTCAGGCTCAAGGCCCGCCGGGTCCCGTTCGCCCTGAAACCACGTATAGACGAGGAATTGGACCGGCTAGTGGAGCAAGGAGTGCTGGAGCCGGTGCCTAATGCCCCCTGGGAAACCCCAATCGTCACACCCGTCAAGCCTAATGGTTCGGTCCGCATCTGCGCAGACTACAAATGTACTATAAACAAGGCCCTCACGGCCCATGCATACCCAGTGCCAGTGGTCAGCCATGTCCTTGCTACCCTGGCTGGGTCGAAAATTTTTGGCAAGCTGGACTTGGCCCAAGCATATCAACAGCTGCCAGTAGATGAGGCCACAGCAGAGGCACAGACGATTGTGACGCACAGAGGAGCGTTCAGGGTAAAGCGGCTGCAATTCGGTGTCAGCGTGGCACCAGGCATATTCCAGAATCTAATGGACTCGCTCCTTAAAGGGATTCCTGGCGTCACCCCCTTCTTCGATGATGTGTTGATTGCCGGGCCCACACCAGAGGAGTTTGAGGACCGCCTCCGCACCGTTCTGCACCGTTTCCAGACAGCGGGTCTCAAGGTGAAGCGGGAAAAATGTCTACTAGGAGTGCCTCAGGTGGACTTTCTGGGATTTATGGTGGACGCAGAAGGGGTCCACCCGACTGGGGACAAGGTACGGGCCATTTGTGATGCCCCAGCGCCCAAGAGCAAGACTGAACTTCAGGCCTTCTTGGGACTATTGAACTTTTACCATTCCTTCCTTCCCCACAAGGCGGCGGTAGCGGAGCCCCTACACAGACTCCTGGACAAGCGGGCCCCTTGGGTGTGGGGCCAGCGCCAGGAGGCCGCATTCCAGGCAGTCAAGGACTTGCTTGTCTCAAACTCGGTCTTGGCACACTTTGACGAGAGGCTGCCGGTGGTGCTAGCATGCGACGCCTCGCCCTATGGCATTGGCGCTGTCCTGGGACACCAACTCCCGGATGGGAGAGAGGTACCGGTGGCATACTTTTCCCAGACACTCAACGCAACCGAGCGGAACTACTCACAAATCGACAAGGAGGGTCTGGCAATTGTGAAGGGAGTAAAAAAATTCCATGATTTCTTGTACGGGCGGCCCTTCACCGTGGTGACTGACCACAAACCGTTGCTTGGCTTGTTTGCCCCCGAAAAGCAGACCCCCCAAGTGCTGTCTCCTCGTGTCCTCAGGTGGTCAATTTTCCTTGCCAGCTACCAGTATGCGCTGATTCACCGCCCGGGGAAGGCGATGGGCCATGCGGACGCCCTCAGCAGGCTACCACTACCGGAAACAGGCCCCGACCCAGCACCTGCACAAGAGGTTATGAGCCTGGAGCTGCTTCCCGACCGCCCCATTCAGGCACAAGAAGTGGCACACCACTCCAAGAAAGATAGGGTCATCTCCCGGGTCCTGGACTGGGTGTGGAGGGGATGGCCCAGCAGCAGGCCTGGGCCAGAATTCGCTGGCTACACAACCCGCAAACATGAACTGTCGGCCCACAAGGGGTGCCTTTTATGGGGAAGCAGGGTCGTTGTTCCCCAGCCCCTCCGCAAAAGGGTCCTCACAGCCCTACATGAGACACACCCAGGGGTAGTAAGAATGAAGGCCCTTGCCAGGAGTTATGTGTGGTGGCCGGGGATCGACGGAGAGATAGAGGCCTGGGTCAAACACTGCCAGGCCTGCCAAGAATCCCGCCCAGATCCCCCAAGGGCCCCAGTCCAGTCCTGGGAGTCCGCCCGAGCACCATGGTCACGCCTGCATGTGGACTTCGCTGGCCCCTTTCAGGGGAAAACATTCTTCATAGTGGTGGACTCCTACACCAAATGGCTGGAAGTCGCACTGGTACCGTCCACTTCTACGTCCGCAGCCATCCGGGTACTACGCAGGCTGTTTGCAACCCACGGGCTCCCTGACACTCTCGTCTCAGACAACGGGACTGCATTTACGTCAGGAGAATTCCAAACCTTCACAGCGCAGAACGCCATCCGCCACATCCGTTCGGCGCCATTCCACCCTGCCACCAATGGCCAAGCAGAACGCATGGTGCGGACCACCAAGGACACCCTTCGCCGCATGACGCAAGGGGATTGGGAGTACCGCCTTGCCACATTCCTCCTAGCACAGCACAGCACCCCCAGCTCAACGACTGGCCGGAGCCCCGCTGAACTACTAATGGGTCGGCGCCTTGCAATCAGATTGGACCGCCTTCACCCCGATAGAGCTCAGGATGAGGTAGTGGTGGGGGAAGGCAGGAACCCCCGGACCTTCGAGGCCCAGGACCCAGTGTACGCAAAGAATTTTGGGGCAGGCCCAGCATGGGTACCCGCCACAGTCACCAGGGTCACTGGCCCTGTGTCGTACGAGGTGCTAACGGATGGAGGGCAATGCTGGCGCCGCCACTGCGACCAGATACGGCGACGATTCCCGGGAGAAACCCAGGAGGAGGAAAGGGCAGAGGAGTCCCAAGGGAACAGTGGGGCAGTGAGGCCCATAGAGCAGCAGGGGCCAGCAGGAGAGGCAGAATCAGTAAATACAGAGAGGACCCGTGAGACCGAAAGGACACCGGAACCAGAACCACGACTGAGCGAGCCGGTTGCGCCAGACCAAACAGCCCCATCACAGCCAGCATCCTTGGAACACGAGCCAGAACCTGAACACCGGACCAGGGAACACCACAGGCCGCAACGGACACGTAGGCCGCCAGCGTACCTTGAGGACTATGAATGCGACCTCCCGGGCAGGACTGGAACTTAGAGGGGAGGGGTGTTATGTACTGAGTCGAATAGGATCCAAACTGCAGCAGTCTGATTGGTCCTAGAACAATAGGATCCAAAAGGCAGCAGTCTGATTGGTCCTAGAACAATAGGATTCAGAATGCAGCAGTCGGATTGGTCCTAGAACAATGCAGCAGTATGATTGGTTGGCAGGAACCACCCAATCATGCTCCAGATAGAAGTGAATCCACAACCTGATTGGCTTACAGTAGAATTCCGGAATTAGCCAATCATGTGCAGCCCATTGTGTAAATAATGTATATAAAGCAGATACCTTGAGGGGACATTCATTCATTCCTCCTCACCACTATGAGCTGAATAAAGAGCATGAAATCACTTTGCGACTCTGAGTATATTTCACAAAGTGTGTGGCAAATTTGTTAGGGCTGGTGTATTCACAGTTTGAAAAGCACAAAGAACTTCTTATGATGCTGTTTGAGGAAAGTGAGCACAGAATCTGGCTTATGCTTTAGCTCCGAAGGAAAGGTAATGTGGTTTATTAAGAAAAAGAGGTTTGCTACTGCAATATCAATGTTCAAAGATAAAAAAAAAGGTGGGGGGAGAAAATACATTAGCGAAACTTCCAAAAACCTGTGAGCCTCATCTAAAAAGAATCGTATCTCAGCAGGGGATTGTGGAAGAGAGAATAAAAAGAACTGGAAAGAGATGTTTCCACCTCTGTATCCTCCTGTTTAATGATTTGGTTTATTAGTTTGAAGTCACTGTTAAGAATGATGTAGAAGGTTGCTGCATCTGGTATGACAATAATCTACCTGCCCATTATGCCAATTAAGTGAGCATGGGCACTATATTCATGGAGAATAAACAGCCCAATTTATTCCAGTTTTTTTTTTCCTATTAAGAAATCTAGTGTTCTTTTTTAAAAAGATCAATGCTCCTGCAGATAGATAGGTGTAGACTGAGAGCCAGAAGGTCACCCAGTCCATTTCACAGCACAGAGGCAGGATGTCTATATGAAAACATTGCCGATACATCAACCCATATCAACCTGATCTTACTTTGGCACAATGCAGAGAGAAAAAAGCAAAAGCTAAGGCCACTTTCCCCAGTCTGATGGGGTTGGGCTAGAACTCCCATCAGCCTCAGCTGGCATGGCTAAAGGTTACAGATCATGGCATTTATAAACCCACAACGTTTGAAACACACCAGGCTGAGGAAGGCTGCGTGAAGGTGTAACCATGTACCCAGCTCTACCTCTCTTTCAAATTGGAACCATAGAAGGCGGTGAAGGTCCTGTGTGAGTGTCTGAAGGTGGTGGGAGGATGGACGGCAGCTAACAGATTGAGGCTGAATCCTAACAAGACAGAAGTACCATTTTGGGGGGACAGGAGGTGGGTGGGTGTGGAGGACTCCCTAGTCATGAATGGGGTAACTGTGCCCCTGAAGGACCAGGTGAGCAGCCTGGGAGTCATTTTAGCTGTCCATGGAGGTGCAGGTCAATTCTGTGTCCAGGGCAGCTGTTTACTAGCTCCATCTGGTATGCAGGCTGAGACCCTATCTGCCCGTGGACTGCCTTGCCAGAGTGGTGCATGCTCTAGTTATCTCCCACTTGGACTACTGCAATGCATTCTATGTGGGGCTATCTTTGAAGGTGACCCGGAAACTACAACTAATCCAGAATGTGGCAGCTGGACTGGTGACTGGGAGTGGTCCCCACCACATAACCACATAACACCGGTCTTGAAAGACCTACATTGGCTCCCAGTACGTTTCCGAGCACAATTCAGTGTTGGTGCTGACCTTTAAAGCCCTAAATGGCCGCAGTCCAATATATCTGAAGGAGCATCTCCACCCCTATCATTCTACCCGGACACTGAGGTCCAGTGCCAAAGGCCTTCTGGCAGTTCCCTCACTGCAAGAAGCCAAGTTACAGGGAACCAGGCAGAGGGCCTTCTCAGTAGTGGAATCTGTCTTGTGGAACACCCTCTCACCAGGTGTCTAAGAGAACAACTACCAGACTTTTAGAAGACATCTGAAGGCAGTCCTGTTTAGGGAAGCTTTTAATGTCTGATGCATTACTGTATTTTAATATAATAATAATAATAATAATAATAATAATAATAATAATAATAATAATAAATAAAGGCACACACTGCCTATGGGGTAAAGAGAATGAGTTCACTGGCATAAAAAGAACTATAGCACCACCCTATGGATGCTTAGTCAGAAAGGACTCCCTTATGTTCAAAGGGGCTTGCTGCCAGCTTTAAATAACTTTAGCTGACTATAGTAGATCTGTTTATAATTTCCACCCACAAACCTTTCGAATAGAGGTTATAAATGCCATGGAGCCTGCAGCGAAACATTGCATTCTAAGGTCACATCCACACCGTACATTTAAAACACTATGATACCACTTTAAAATCCCCAAAGAATTATGGGAACTGTCATTTGTTAAGGGTGCTGAGCGTAGTCCCTCACAGGGCTACAATTCCCAGAGCCGTTTAGTAGTCAATCCCTCTTCACGGGGAACTCTGGGAATAGTAGCTCTGGAACGGGTCACCAAACAACTCTCAGCACCCTTAACAAATGACAACTCCCAGAATTCTTTGAGAGAAGCCATAACTGGAGCGGTGTTTTAAATGTGTGCTGTGAATGTGGCCTAAAAATCACCTCCAAATAGGAGAGATTGTGCGCAGGTTTCCAGCCAGCTCTGCTCTCCATCAGAATGTACAAACTCTAAGGGCTTGGATCAGGGCATCTCATCCCTCCCCCACCGGCAGCTTTCTATTTTCCTTCTTCCGGCAGCCACTGAGCATGCTCAGTCCTCATTAAATTGATTGGGGATGGTTGCCTCTTCACCTTTGTTTTTAAATTATACTTCTGCAAGCCTCAGGGTCCCACCCTGTCCCAGCTTCCAAAGAGTCCCATTTGAGCTTTACTTGTTGGCACGCACCTCCTGAGGTTGCTATTAGAGGAAGCGCTATAGCAACTGTTTAAAGTGACTTGTACTTAATGATTAAGCAAAGCAGATTTTTTTTTAATAAAAAAAATATCATTTGGAATGGGTGATGTAGCTAATCCCAGCCAATTATAGAAAGCATAAGTAGCCTTTTAAGTGGGAACTAAGCTACATCACAGTGGTGTTTGCTCTGAAAGACCCACATTCTGCATGTAAAAAACCCTACAGTCTGAGCAATTAGGTTGAAAGTGAGTCTCTCGCTTTAATAAGATACCTGCAGCAGTAATTACTAAATTCGTTCTTATCAGCCCTCTTGCACTGAGCACAGCGGGAGATGCACAGGGCGGCCTCAGGTGTTTTTCCAGGCCCTGCCATTCTGAATGCTGTCAGTAGGCGACACTTAGCAGGCTAATTCTTGCTATCTATCACTGCGCACCTCACACGAAACTGAACAGTTTGCTGCCTCAGCACACTGTTTGTTTGTAGTTGCTCCATCCACAACAAACTTAACAGCCTCCAGCCCACATTACTTTGGAAGAGTTGAAAGGCACTGGAAGAAAAATAGAACATGCACAAAGCAGGGGAAAGGAAGAGAGATGCATCTTCATAGTCCCTTTAACTATCTAAACTGTCCTCTGGAATATAACTTGTACGTGCACGCAGGGCCAGCTCTTGCATTAGTCAGAGTGAAGTGGCTGACTCAGGCAGAGGATTGTGTGAAGGGGAGCAGTGAGGGGCAGTGGATGCTCACAAAGCCTGTCCTGTACCTCTGAAACTAGCCTGCTGCCCTCAGATGCAGCAGATGATGCTCTCCCATCAATGGTATGGAAGAAAGATAAAATTATATACATAGAGTCATATGCAAAAATATATACCAACCTATCTTCATCAAATATTTAGCCCAGATCAGTTGACACAAATGTTGATAAAGTATGGAAGATTTATGGAGAATAATATTGGACTACTGATAATATTCCTAACATGTAATTAGATAGGCATGTGGGAAAGGAGGAATATTTCCTCTGATAAATTCTTCTTGAATGTTTTGACAGACTAGGGGTCTCCAGATTTTCCTCAGATTTCACTATGGGCAAGACTAACTAGGGATTTCCCTCCCGTTTTACAGATTTTGACATTTTTTCACTACCCTTACCCAAACTATCTTTGATTCTGACATACGTCCTCACCAAAATTCCTGAGTACACTCAGTAGTCATGTAGTTGAGTGGAGTGGTATTATGGATAAAAAACAAGAAGCAGAAAGAGTAAGAAAAAATATATATAGTTCTCATAATGGAGGACTGTAATCAATGGGTGCCCCAGTGAAGTGGGTGAGTAGTGAAGTGGTCAGGTTTGTGGATGATAGCAAAAATGGGCACCGAAGAGCTCCAAAGGAATTTCTTCAAATTTGGGAAACATTAAAATGCCAAATAAACTTAAGTGCAAGCAAGTGTAAAGTCACACACAATGGTTAGGGAATGCAATGATCACAAGATTCACCTGTAGTGTCTGAAAGCAGTCTGAACTCTTTCAGACCCTGTGTCATTCATTATTTGGATTGAAATCCAATCTGTTAAATCTGAAGCTCTGTTCCTTCCCACACTGACTATAAAGGGCAATCTGAACACAACTATAACATTATTTACTTTTAAAGTAAGTGGCTGAAATTAGCAAGCAAAGAGTGGATTAAGCCTGCCAATTTTCAGAAAGATAGATGCAGCAGTTCTCCTGCAAGGCAGGCACAGAACCTCACACATACATGGACAAATGCAACTGTCCAAGCTTCTCTGTCTGGTCCTTGATACTCTCCCAGGCTTCACCTCTTCTCTTCAGGCCCCACCCCAGTCCTGTCCCTTAGCCTCCTTGGGTGCTTTTTCCTGGCTGCACTGTGCCCTGGAACCAAGATGTGTGTCTACAAACCTCTGACCTTTTAAGTGGTTGAAATGTAGCTTATTGTTCATAGGTGAGTAACACATCTGTTGCTTTATCCATTTTTGCCTATGGCCTTCCCTTCCCCTAGAATGCACCCCATAGAAAGTTTATCACAAGGGAGCATATTCCTTGGGCTTCAAGAAAGAGTACTCCATCCCTGCTATATGCTATGGAGGAGCAGCTCAAGCGTTTAATGGGGGGACGGACTGAAATAGTGCAACTGAAATAGTGCATGGATAGTGCAAGTCCCTTTACCTGACCTTAAGCAGCATTTTGAATACAAGCCAGAAAAAATGGTCCACCCCATGTGTCTCATTATTGCAAACACCTCGTTCTTAATTACTTTACACACACATACAGGACACACACCTCACATTAATCCATTCAGTCACAAAGCTCAGGGGAGGAAATGCAGAGATGAAGGAAACAGCCTTTGTGTGTTTGTGCAAAGCACTTCCAACTGCACTTATAGCTCAAGTATTGTCTCCTTTACAGTTGTGTATGCTGATCAGCACTTCAGCATCTATTTGAGATGGAAAGATAGCCTCTTCAGCTTCAATCAAAGCCCTAGCTCCCCCCTAAAAAAAACCCCTCCCTTCCTCTTTTTGCTGACCACTTACCATTATTTACAATAATATCCTACAGAAAATGATAATTTGCATGCCATTCTGGAGGTAGAGGTTCAATGTTAAGCTTCTAAATCTGGAGATGAAGATTCCCCCTCCCTGTCCCATTCTATATTCCTTGAAAGCCTATAATTATGCTGTTGCCCTTTACTCTTTACAGCTGCCCATAACTGAAGGGCACATTAAAAAAAAAAAGTTTCCAAGCTGACTTATGATTTACTTATGGGCTGTCAGAAAGGCAGTCTGATTGCCATCAACTGCACACTAAAGGCCCCATTCATCAATGACTCATATGACATTTCAGTCAGAGCTGGCGTGTAATTTTCTCAGAGGGGTCCTGTAATATGCCTCTTTGGAGCAAGCTACAAGCCTTATTCATCAGACTGGTTTACTTAGCAGAAAGAGGGATCTTCTTTCGGCCTGGCACATGAGATAAATAGATAGAGGATAGTTAACAGAATCAAGAGGAATGGAGTCACCATTTTCTTAAACTCACAAATCCTGATTGTGGGATGGGTTGGGAACGCAGGGCAGGGCTACAGAAAGACAGAATGAACCATAAAGGAGAGGTAGCCAATAAAGTGCCAACTGGAAGTTATGAACTGATACTCTTAGCAGCCCCAGCCAGTAATGGCCAATGGGCAGGCATGGTGGAAATTGTAGGTCATCAATCTCTGGAGACCACCATGCTGGCATAAAATCAAGTTCTGTTTTCAACTGTGGCTGGCCCTGGCAGAGGTACCAGAGGTACCCAGGTTTGCACTCATGTGAAATGAAGAAGCTACACGTGGAAATGGGCAGAAGAGCAATCTGTGAAGTTGCTTTCCCCAACTGCGTCCGCTATGCCATGGCCCAACCTGAATATAAGAGCAAATATTTTGCAGCCTACAGCAACAGCCTGACTCCCTGCTACACATGTATGGGTTGCACACAATTCAAGCACAAAGATGATGTGAAAATTATGCCGCTGCATTCTACTCAAAGCTTTACCACACTTAAAAAAAAAATTCTGGTAAAATAAACTACCTGGACTGCTTTCTTTCTTGTTGACTGGCAAACCTAAACATGAAATATGGGCAGAATACACTTGTTTAATGAAGAGTTCTTCAGGATGTAGTTAGACTTCCACCACCCCTGGTCAGCATTGCCAATGTTCAGGGATGCTGCAGCCTTGGTCGAAAAACATCTGGGGACCCAAGGCTGAGATGCCTGGTTTAATCTTGGCAGCATTCCTTCTGTATCCTTAAATCCACATGCTGCCCTCAGGTCTTACTGTGTTCTGGTAGAGCAAAAACAGAGTACTTTGTCCCACTGTGTAACGACAGTGGGAGTCTCAAACTAGGGACCATGGCAGGAAAACCCAAGTACCTTATCTATATAGGAAACTGCCTTGGGCTGAGTCAGACCAATGGTCCATCTACCTCAGTATGGTCTACTGACTCGAAGCAACTTTCCAGGGTTTCCCAGCCAGACATGGAAAAGGCTGGGGATTGAACATGGACACTTTTGCATGTGATGCTCTGCCACTGGGCCACAGCCCTTTCACTTACTCTTTGCCACACCAGAGCCATACAATGTAGAAGCTGCCCAGCTCTCTGCAGTACCACCAATACAGTGATAAAGGTTGTATGTTGCAGCTACCAATACAGAAGGGATGCGGTGATACAAGGGACAATTAGGATTCCACCTGGTTGTACAAAGTTGCTGATTGTGGCCTGACTGCTGGCTGACACACCTTGGACAGTCTGCCTCCAGACAACCAGCTGACATGATGTACTAAGTCTGTCAGATGTACAGATTTGACCATAGCAGGAGTCAAAGGGCAGCATAAGGCACACGTTCTTAACAATCTAACAACACAACACTTTCTGCATCTGAACACAGGATGCATCTGCTAGGTCAAGCCAATTTCTGACAGGAAAAATGGGCACAAAACACGGCATCATTAGACTTCCTGGCAAAACGTAACTTTGCTGATAGGTTCTTGGACAAGAACAGTTTATAAGATGAAGCCTTCAATTTTTAAACAGCAAGTGATTCCAGAAATGATCACCTCGCAAAGAATAGTTTATTTCATTTGGCATAAAAAAGAGAGGATATCTAGCAAAGATGCACTATATCAAGCTCCTCTTACCCTCAAGCCCCAAGAGATCACAATTTGATGAATTAGCAATGAGGCAGGATATGTTTTCTGAGTATTGGGAATCAATCTAATGAGGAATCCCTTTGGATAAATTGAGATTTATCTACCTCAATGAAATATTGATTAAGAAATGTACATCTGTATGTATCTTATCCTTACGAGTTCAACAGAGCAATCTGAAAAGCATTTTATTGGAAGTAAATCTCCTTCAAGGAAGTGCCTTTGGGGATGCAACTGATTCTTACTTAATTTCTTTATCCACACAAACACATATACACTTTACATCAATATATATATATGCATCTCGTTAAATCTGAAATGCACACAAATGTAAAGTCTAATGCACTGCTATTTGCATAGCTATAAGAATGTTTATGGGATGCGGGTGGCGCTGTGGGTTAAACCACAGAGCCTAGGGCTTGCCGATCAGAAGGTCGGCGGTTCGAATCCCCACGACGGGTTGAGCTCCCGTTGCTCGGTCCCTGCTCCTGTCAACCTAGCAGTTTGAAAGCATGTCAAAGTGTAAGTAGATAAATAGGTACCACTCCGGTGGGAAGGTAAACGGCGTTTCTGTGCACTGCTCTGGTTCGCCAGAAGCGGCTTAGTCATGCTGGCCACATGACCCGGAAGCTGTACACCGGCTCCCTCGGCCAGATGAGCGCTGCAACCCCAGAGTCGTGTCTGACTGGACCTAATGGTCAGGGGTCCTTTTACCTTTACCTAAGAATGCTTATATGACCTAATAATATGAGCAGGAGCCAACCAGGAGAATCTTTAGGCATTTTTCAGGGCAGGAGGTGGGTCCTATAACCCATGCCATGGTTTGGTCATTTAGGGTGGAATTCTGTGCCTAGGGACATGGGAGTAAGCCATACTGGGAGATGGCTGGAACACAGCTGAAGGAAAAATCCTACCAAATGCAAGTGAACACTTTTATATGCTCGTTCTCAAGCCTATTTGGTGGCAGTGAAGAAGGTAGCGAAAAGTTCTCCTCTCTCTCCATCCTCTTTATGCCACACAGTAGAGATTTTTTTGGGGGGTTGTTCCGGACCTATTACATGCTGGCTCAAATGAAGCATTGGAGCCATCAAAGGCCCACTGTGACTCATTTGTGAAGTCTTCTGTGGATAAAATAGATTTCATTGACTGGGACCTGGGCTTTATCACCACAGCAGGTAAATCACAGAGGTATCCAGAGCATTGGCTTGCTCAGTATGGTTGGACAAGTTTCAGTTGAGCTGGTACAGTTCAAGAACATAGACAGGGTGCCTGCATGACTACTTGTGTACTGGATACTTGTTCTTCATAGCTTTTAACAACTGGCAGGATGCAGACATCTGGCTACCCAGAGATGCTCAATACCAAAGGGTAAGAGTGTTCCTTGGGGGTGGGGGACACTACCGTGGACCTGGAAGACCTTAATAATTATATGCTGGTGACAAATATCCCCTTCTGGCACAAGGTCCTTGAGTGGGTGGTTGCTAACCAGACTCTGGTACTCTTGAATGAAACTGGGTTGGTTTCAGTCATGGTTGTGTTCCAGCTTTGGCACAGAAACCAGCTTGGTGGTCCTGTTTGATTACCTTTGTCAGGAGAGACAATATTGCGACTGGTAGATTCTCCTGGATCTCTAAGTGGCTATCAATACTATTGACTAGGACAAACTTCTGGAGAGACTTTTGAGTTGGGAGTGGGAGGTGTTGCTTCTACTTATTGGGATGACTCCCCATGGGGGAGGGGTATTGTTTTACCCCATGCACTCTCCAATGTGGGGTTTTGCAGGGTTCGGTCTTGTTTCCCCATGCTATTTAATATAATATGAAATTTCCAAGTGGGGTCATTGGAGTTTTGGAGAGCCCTGTCATCAGTATGCTGGGGACACACATCTCTTTTTATTTTTCTATGAATTCTATTATTCCGTTCCACCCTCTTCAGGTGAGATGGTAAATGTGATGAACTAGTACTTCGTGGTAATGGATTGGATGAGGGTCAACAAACTAAAACTCAGTTGAGACAAGACAGAAATACTCTTAGGGAGAAATTCTTCTGATCAGATGAGTGATGTTCAACCAGTTCTGGATGGATGTAGGAAGAGGTTCATAGGTTCTATTGTGTTGTGTTGTGTTGTACTGTTTGTACACTTGTACAGTGGTACATCTGGTTGCGAACAGGATCTGTTCTGGAGGCCCGTTCGCAACATGAGAAGAATGCAACCTGCAGTGGCGTGTCTGCACACGTGAGGGTTGCGATTCGCCGCTTCTGCGCATGCGCGAGTGGCGAAACCCGGAAGTAACCCTTTCCGGTACTTCCAGGTCACCACGGGACGTAACCCGAAAGAATGTAACATGAAGCGGACGTAACATGAGGTATGACTGTATTGTTAAACTATTGCTTGAAGCTAGTTTTGTTTTTATTGTTTGCATATTTTTATATTGCTTGCTTTTGTACTGCTTTGAATCTTTTTATGGTGCTTGCTTTTGTAAGTTTCCTGAAGATACCTAAGAAAATTAACACATATTCTTAACAACAATTCAATGCAATTTCATTTCTAAGTGGATATCACATTATTAAACATTCTCTCAACAACATAGAACCTTCTCAAGAACAAGTCACTCAACTTGGCTGAAAGCAAATCTGTGGGTCCTTTAAATATTCAGAAGTGGTGACCCCAGCACTTAAGTTTCTCATAGGGAATGCACAGAACATTATGTTCACATGCTCTTCAGTATATTTTGCAATTTGGCAAGTATAAACCATAAAGTGGGGATCAGCCATCTTGCTTACTAGCAGATATTATACAACAGCCTCACTATTTCCATTTCAGGAGCTGCAAAGCTTAAAATACTGTATGTAGGATCTCAATGACCCAAGTGAAAACAAACTCTCTGAATGAAACATGGCTTTTCTTTCTTTCTATTGAAAAGCAAATCTAAACACCAACTGTACTTTTGGAGCATTACCACAAAATGAAATTTCCAGGAAAAACTCAACTCAAAGATCAGAAAATGAATTTAGATAGGCTAGGTTAACTTCATGAATTGGGACAAATTGTGCAGATTCTCTTTTTTTATTAAATTGGGGCCTTGTAAAATGGTGATAGATGTATCGCAATAGTATGGTGTATCGCAATAGTATGGTGTAAGCAGTCTCCATTACTATAGCTCCCTTCCTTCCTTAAATACTGGCTACAAAACACCCATCCTCAGGGAAGGAAAAGTTGGTCTTAGACTTTATGGAACTCTCGAGAATGTTCCTGTTTAATAGGGCAGTGTGGAGAAATTCATTTAACTGCTAGAATCCATGGTCTTTTTGGAAAGGGAATGCTGTCCTACATATTTTGCAGTGTAGAATCATAGAATCATAGAGTTGGAAGAGACCACAAGGGCCATCGAGTCCAACCCCCTGGCACAAAAATATTTTGAGGTGAAACCTTTTGCCCCTGGCCCTACGCACCATGAGAATGTGGCATTGCAGCCCTCAGGCTGAAAAAGGACCCTCAATTTGTTCCAGGCTTGACCATTGCCTGCACAACAACTGAATATGCTACACAACTATATTGTCACTCCTGACTTTCACTTAGGTCCTTCCTAAGGTGTCATCACACTGCGAGTGTTCACATCTCTACTCCACATTCCAGCAACTGAAGTACCAACAGTAGACTTTTGTCTTTCAAATTTCAGCAGCGCACTGTGTGAGGCCAAAATTTGGTGCCCTCCCCACCTGCAGCATCCTCTAGGCTCGGCACCCACTGTGGCAGAACCAGTCACGCCCTAAATCTGCCTCTGGAAGGACCCAGCATGGAAACTCGCAATGGTATAGCATCAGTCTGCATGTGAAGGATGGTAAAAAAAGAAAAGAAAAAGGTGTGTTGCCATAAGCAAATTGCTTTCCTTGCTTTCCTTGGTGCCTGTTAACGTGTCTTCATGGTCTAATACCATTCATAAACCGCAATACTGGAGAATGTTTCAGAAATGCAAACAACTTAAAAGTGACTTTGGGTTGCCACCTTTACATCTAGGGTCCTAAACGTTTCTCTGCCGAACTGTCAATATTGTTTGTTTGTGTGGTTGTCTGTTTAATTAAACCACAACAAAAGTCCTTAATATTTTTTATGAAAGTTTGGAAAGAATTCAGTTGACCTTAAATTCTAATTCAGACTAAATGAGTTTACTGGGGAGATTTTTTTTAAAGAAGAAGAAGAAGAAGAAGAAGAAACTCAGAATAGATAAAAATGTGCAGGACCAGGTGTCAATATTCATGAGCAGATCCAAAAATATTAAGAATCTGTCCTGGGACTCTTAGATAAGCTTCAGTAAGTGCAGGAGTGTTAGATTTTTGCCAATACCTATTGAAGTCTTACTCTTTTCCCATCGTGATTAAATTTGTGTAACCCCGAAGGCTTGGCAGCAAAATATTATGCAAATAATAACCTACTCAGTAAGAAGCCTTTGGAGAGAAATTTTTATAAGTCCCTTTTAAAAGAATGCATGCAGGTGAAATTCAAAGTCATTATGATGTCAATGAGAACTCCACAGATGCAGACTTCTGAACTAAATTTATTTTCAGGTCCTTTTATGTAGGGAGGCTGGAAAAGCCAACTGACATTCCCCCCCCCCAAAAAAAAGTAATATTCAGTATGATCACCTCTCTTATTAGAGCTATACTCCATGATTTTAGGAAGTGCAAAAAAACCCATAATGTTGCACCAAAACCAGATCTGACTTAAACATATTATTTGAGAGGCTACCAAAATAGGTAGGGAGAAAGGAAGAATATAGCAAGAGAGCCCATATTTTAGGCAGAGAACATGAGTTTTGCATTCATTAGGTCTAGGATTCAGCATCTCAGTAAAAGGTCTGGGGAAATGCTTCACCAGAAGCACTGAAGAACTGTTTATTAGGGAAGAAAATACTGAGCTTGATGAACCAATGACTTGTTAAATAAAGGGAAAATCACCAAGAAATGTTGAGCAAATTACATTGTACTATGGCATTTGCATAGATTCTCACCCTTGTGAAATTATAAACCAGGCTACAATTGCATGATCATGGAACAACATAACTTAAAAGCACTGAAAGTGGTTTGGATGTTCCAAATAGACCTACTGAAATAACTGGGACTTAATAGTCATGAGTCCCACTGATTCTAATGGATTTGCTTTCACATTATTCAGTCTGGATCCAATCCAGTTTCTGAGGAAAAAGGGAAGTGTTGTTATTGTTATTACTTATTATATTTCTATACCACTCTTCCTCCAAAGATCAGTTTTACAATATGAAGACGCAAAATTGCATACAGCAATAACAAACAAACAGAATTTTCCCACCCCCATTTAAAAGGCTACAGCACGGAGGTGACATATGAGGGCTTGAGATTTCTGCCCAGAACCTATCACTCCTTTTATGAAGCTGTCACTCTTACAAAGCGTGTTCTCCTTCATAGAACGTGTTGTGGTGGGGTCTGACAGGCCACCCCTCTGTTGCTGGGCGGGTTAGTATGGATGACTATCCACAGTGATTGGGCGGTTGGGTTACTGGGCAAATTTTGGTCTTGCCATTTAGGGGGACGGACCAAAGGTTATAAAATCAAGTCACGCAGCAAAGACTGGGCTCTTTTGCTGCATGCATCGGATCACCCACCCACCCTCCCTAATCTAGACCTATTGCGCTGACCTTGCTATGCCTGTCATGGGACAGGGGCCTGGTAGGAATTTTGTCCATTTGACTTTTTGCCATTTGGTTTTTGCCTACTGCGTAGCAAATTCGTCACAACTTGTAAGGTTGTGGTTAGGCATTGGTTTAAAAATTGGTTGGTGGAGGGGTAAGGATTGGCAGTGCCTGCCCCTCCAATGCTGCTGCGGAAAGGGAATTCCGTTAAAGGCATCCAGGGGCTTGCTATTCTTTCGTCCGTACCCCTGAATGGGGCTTAGGGCTGCGCAAGCCCCCGGGAGCATGCGGGGACGGGGATGAGGGTCTGGTGCCCGACTCCATGCTCTTCCCAATATTGTTTTCCCTTACTGGCTTTCGCTGGAATCCAGAAGTCAGTTCTGTCCCTGGGCATGGGGACAGATAGTCATAACCAATGCCTAAGCAACCACTCACATTTATGTATTTTAATAAAAGCTGTGGCCAAAATTATGCCAAAAACCTTAAACAAAGATTATGTGTGAATTGTGAATTATTTAGGGGTGGCTTGGGGGACTTCGACATGCAAGAAATTCTGCATGCTCCACTCAGGAACTATAGCACTAGTTTTCAACACTGGATTGGTTATGCAGAAGGTACAATCGATGAAGAGCTGGGGCAAACTTTAAAATCTTGAGAAACTTTGGCTTAACTTAAGGTACTCCATCTTGACGACTGGTACATTGGTTCCCTGAAAATAGTTTACAGCTCATGCTTCTTTGAAAGTCATACTCCGAAACATCTGAGTCCTTTGAAAGAAACAGTGTTTGCACTAAAATCTATCAAGGTCATTAATCATAAAAGTGGTGCTCTTTCATCTGAGTGCCAGCCAGTGGGATTAAACGGATTCACAGCTTGCTTAGTGTTCTAGACCAGCCTCAGAGCAGATCTGCTGTCAGCCTTGACTCACAAGGCAGCAACTTGAGTAATGAGAACTTAACCCGCCTGCTGGGGCAAATACAATGAAGCAGTGACTAATTAGCATATGCAAATATTGTATACATTGAGCCAATTTACTTAAACATTCTCTCTTCCGCACACAAAATCAGAGCTCCCCCTTATACAAATTTGAAGATTATATTCTGTGTAATTAGCTCTTAATTTTTAAGGATAAATGCCAATCATAATTTGCCTTTGCAAATGGGATTAATTAGCGCAAGTAATAACATATGCAAGCACAGATAAACTGCGAATCCTGCTTGCTCCAGTAATAGGCAGGATGAAGTCAATGTCACCTCTTTCATTACAGTTTCCCATAAAATAAATGAAAACCACGGACTAGAACATTGTTTCAAAAAGCTGATCATGTAACAAGCAATGCAGAATCCTCTGTCTTAGATCTAAGCAACTTCAGGAGATGTTGGGGAGGGGAGGGCGGGGGGGCAGGTCACATAAAAAGAGGTTAAGGTCTCCTCCTATATTTTTTATAATCCAGTTATTCATGTGCATTTGGAGGTTTCTACAAATTGGAGTTGTTCAGTGCCACAAATTGTTCCAGTTATAATTGAACAGAAGGTCAACACACACTTTATTTTTCATATTCAGCTTGCGAACCCAGTACAAAATTGTCTGTGGCTGAGCCATGATTCTCCATCAGCTCATTTTCATTCTTATTGTAAAGCATTTCCATTAATGTGTGTTTCAGCCTGGTAAATTTTCACCTTTTTCCATCCAAGTCCTGGACAGAAATCACTGCTTAACTGAGCTGCTGAAAAACCCAAAAGCAAGACAAGGAGAATACAGTATTTATTAGATCAATTTTTCCCCCATCAAATATGCACATTTTTATTATACAGTGACACTTCTGATCACACTCCATACCTGTGGAAGCTGCTATTGCAGATACAACCCAGTCTTATCTGTATTTACTCAAAAGTAAGTCCTACCACATTTAATATGTATTCCCAACTGATCAGAGAATTGCAGCCTTAAGAAAGAATATAATGAAAATGAGATACAGGTGGTACATGACACCAGTCAAGCTTGCAAAAATTTACCATTTGCCCGATAATAAATGTTGGAAATGTAATGAGACTGAGGGTACATTCTTTCACCTTTGGTGGACATGCCCAAGGATTCAGACTTTCTGGGAGATGATCTATAATGAAATGAAAAAGGTATTTAAATATACCTTTCTGAAGAAACCAGAGGCCTTTCTCCTGCACATGGTCAGCCAATTGGTGCCAAAGAAGGATAGAACTTTCTTTATGTATGCTACAACAGCAGCAAGAATACTTATTGCAAAGCACTGGAAGACACGAGATCTACCCACCCGGGAAGAATGGCAGATGAAGTTGATGGACTACATGGAACTGGCGGAAATGACTGGCAGAATCCAGGGAGAAGAGTCGGTGGAAGAAGATTGGAAGAAATTTAAAGATTATTTACAGAAACATTGTAAAATTAATGAATGTTAGAAGGATGTTGGAATGAAGTTATATGGCTTTAGCAGAAATGTTATAAAGGATTAAATAAAAATAGATTGTTAATCGGCTAAAGGGGGAAAAGTAAGGTTAGATTGTGTCAAGACAAATTATAGGACAAAAACTGAGAAAGATGGAAAGGATTTGCTGAAATAGCTAACTGAACTAGAATACAAAAAGGGGAGGTGTGAGGAGGTCAATGAAACAAGTAAATGAAAGATAAGTTATGGGAATATTCGTTGTGTTTTTAATTGTTTCTGTTTTTGTTTTTGTTTTGTTAAGATAAGTAGTGTTTTCTGGTTTTTTTTCCTTTATTGTAATGTATTGTTTTGTTTAACTTTGTTTTTTTTCCTTTTTTCCTTTCTGTAACCCTTAAACCTTTAATAAATATTACTTTTAAAAAGAGAGAGAGAGAATTGCAGTTTTAGTCTTTCTCACTCTCTTGTTTTAAAACTTACATGCACACACCAGCATTTACCATCTTGGACAACTGCCTGGCTTCCAGAAGGGAAGCCAGGTATTTAACTAGCAAAGGCTTGTTTTATAAAGCCAAGTAGGGCCATTGGCATCAGATTCCAACAAGGTTTCCAGAAATATATATTTCCAAAAGTTTATAGGTAAATTCCAGGGCCTGGCATCTGGGCTTTCCAGCTGCCAAAATAAGTTCTGTCTGATGCCACAGCTGTTGACTATTTCTCTAGGAAGGAAAGAGGAAGATAAATTAGCGAGGGACATGTCAGCTATAGTAGGAGAAAGTGTTGAGATATTCAATTATGATCATTTCTGTGTCTAATTGCTTATGCATGTGCCAGGGCCTGCTGTGCTGGTAATGCAGTTTCGCTGGCTCACTATGTGTGTGCATGAAATCTGCCGTCAACACAGAAGAACAGGTACTCTGTGTTTATTGGAATATGACAGAAACGAAGGCCAATGCAGTTTTCTTCTACCTGTTTTTGGAATGAAAACACAGAATGAAAACACTTCTGCAATGACTTTGCATGAACCAATGTATTTATTTATTAGCTACACTATAAATATTGTTCTATTTACATTCAGCAACTGTTTTATTTACTAGTGCATCTGGTCCTAATTACTTACACAGTACAGTATTAAAAACTCAGTAATGAAAGCTAGAGTGCTTACTCATTAGCCACACATAAGAATTACAGTAGTACCTCAGGTTAAGTAATTAATTCGTTCCGGAGGTCCGTTTTTAACCTGAAACTGTTCTTAACCTGAAGCACCACTTTAGCTAATGGGGCCTCCTGCTGCCGCCGCACCGCCAGAGCCCAATTTCTGTTCTTATCCTGAAGCAAAGTTCTTAACCTGAAGCACTATTTCTAGGTTAGCAGAGTGTGTAACCTGAAGCGTATGTAACCTGAAGTGTATGTAACCTGAGGTACCACTGTATATGGAAATATGTGGAGCCTGCAACAAAATGTTGCAGTATATTGTCATGACCTAACAGTCATTCAGTGTTCCAGCAAGCCAGTCATGTTCTCCTCTACATACTCTATTTCATCTTGTCCCTCTTCAGTTTTCCAATATTCTTCACCAATTAATACTTAGCATTCTGTGACAACCAAGCATGTTCAGTTCTCCTTGGGCTGCTTTTTGTTTTTGAGGGGGAATGCCCCCTCAGAGGGCTTTTTTATATTGTACTTCTGCAAATCACAGAGTTCCCTTGCTGATGCCTCCCTCTTGTTTCTTGTTTTGGCTTCAGTCATGCTGGCATTCACCACCTAAGTTTGCTAATAGAAGGAATGATGCTATTAAAACTATACAGTAGAGTGGCACACACATCCCAACCTGTGGCTCTCTGGTGATCTTTTATCTCACACCAGATAACCCCAGTATCTACTAGTAAAATGAGGAAATACTGCAGGATGGGAACAGGACGCTGGTTTGGTTTGCATTGTACGTTTAGTTGAGTGAAACACCCTTAAGAATCCTGATTACTGACCTTTGTCTGGGGTAAGTTATATAACTTTTGGTGGCAAAATAGCCCTATGATTATTATACTCCCAACTTCCATCAACTTCTCTGGATTGAGAAACCTGGAGTTTAAAACTACACCTACAAATTAAAATTACCCAATGCACTGTTAATCAGATGTAACATTTAGCTTTGTTTAAAATAAACCCAAAATCAATATTGTGCTTGAACTGTGTCATTGCACTGCTGGGATTTTTATAGCAGCAGTAAAACACACAGAGACACACAACTGTTTGCTAGAATGTAGAAGTCAGGTACAAGCCAGAACTTCATGGAAGACTTTTTTTTCTGCTGCTTCTGCGACTTCAAAGCAGAGAGGCAAAACCAATCAATGTGCAATGTTGGAGTCCATAACTGAACAAGACAACTGTGCCATGGTGGGATATAAACTATATCTTTCTCTTGCAATAACTATTGACTTGCTGGCTTTGAGTGCATTGGAATGACACTCTTTTATTCCGATGGCTGAGAAGATCTGAGAGAGGTCGGCCTGCTTGTTCTGGCAACGGATGAGGAATGAACAGAAAGCTAACACAGAGTTTTAGAACTCTTTACTGCTCTGGGTAACTTTCAAGGCCTACCAATTGCAGAAGCTAGGTTTTTTTTTTTTGTTTTTGTTTTACAAAAAATGTATTGGTTGGATTCTATCATATAAGAACATCTATGCACATCTATATAAGATACTTGTCCAAAGCTGTTACAGATGGCTGTTGAGATTGGGACTGCCAAACACTGGTGAATTTATGAGAGAGGGGCTGGAGCTTTTCAGTAGAGTCCATGATTTATATGTGTTCATTCTCTGGTTTCACCCACCTTAGAGCAACATGGAATAAGAAAGTAAGAAGATCCTTGCTGGGTTTAGCCAAAAGTCCACCTGTGCACCTTAAAGCAGATGGATTAAAGCAGCCACCTTGTTCAAAGGAATTGCACAAAACAGCACCCCCACAGGTCTGCCTCTGCCTCTGCCACTGCAGGGGTTGTGCTGCATTGGCTTCTGCATTGGATCTTGTGGAACTCTCATGAGATCTCAAAAGAACTCCACCAGATCTTGGCAGAAACCGCCATGCCGTGTGACCCCAGTAAGAGAGCATTTGGCATGGAAGCAGTGGGGGGGGGGTGTACACTTTCCTGTTTTGCCTCAAGGGGTGAAACACAATGCCCTGCCTCTGTGTATGGGAAACCTCAAGTAGGACATGAACACAACATTCCTTACCAACTGGAATTCAGAACTTAGGCAGTACAACTAGGGAGAACTTCCACCAGTCAGAATAAATGCTGGTAGACTGACTTCGTACATATAGCAGCATGATAACTTTATTAAAAGTAGTGCTGGATTTGGCTCCAGTATAGCAACACAGTTCCTTGTGGAAAGAATAATACTCCTGATATCATATTTTGCCTGGGTTTATATTTAGAGTTCATAGTAACCTTTCTGACAAACTTTGAAGCACTTGCCTAGGCTATTTCTCCTGACAGACAGCAGGAATATTAACACTATTAAAAAAAACAAACCCACCACATTCTGTTTATTCATTTTTACGCAAATACAAAAGTCTTGCATATCATTGATGCACAGTGTACCCAGAAAACAAATATCAAATGAATCATAGCAACCAAAAGATGAATGATTAATTAATAGAAAATAAATAAAACCACTCAGCTAAAAAAATCAATAGAGTTTGCAGCCTATGTATCACATACACACAGTTACAAAGACAAAACATTAACGTTCAAAGGTTTTATTCCTCAGAAGAAATGTACACATACATCATAAAAATAAATGTGAGAAGGTTTTAGTTAGCACCAATATAAGGCTATGCACCTAGCATTAATATTAAGAGCATTTTTATTTTCTTCAGGGAATTGAACATGTGAAAATAAAAAGAGACCACTAAATAGCAAGAGAGTCTTATTTTGGAATCTAATTTCTTTCATCTATGAGGTCACAGTCTCTATTACCACCAAGTCCCATGCTTTAGCTCATACCTGTCTGATAGCGGCAGGCAGACATTCTGTCCTGTTCTGTCTGTAGAAGGGATGCTTCAGGGCTACACTGTCAATAGCAGTCGTTTGGGATTCTTGCAAACAGGACAGTGTTATTACTGCATGTTAGCCATATTTAATCTCAACATCTTTGGGTTACAAGATGCTCCCACCACAGCAATGAAGACATATATCAGTTTTCCCACATTGCATGCAACATTCACTACTGTATTTGCCTCTTCATTTCACTGCAGTAGGCTGGAGGTCATTTATTCAGATTTTACCTCAGATTTTTGTGTGTGGCTTCTGAAAATTCTGCTGGATTTTTAGCCTAAAAATGGAACTCCAGATTTTGTACCATTGCACAATCTCCAAATGGTACCCTAAATGCTCATCCCAAACAAGGTTATATATGAACCTTATATTGAGTGAAACCATTGACCAATTTAGAAGAGCCATAATTTACTCTCTCTGCCATCTCCTCTAGTAAATAATTTTACTTTTGCACATCAATAACGATTCTATACTGAGATTATATTGCCTTCAGTGTTTGAACTCCAGGCTTTGGTATTTTGGTTCTGCCATTTTGATCAGCTTATTTTGAGCTAAGATTCGCCTGCCATATCACTGAAGGAGCAGCCACCATATTGGAAATTCATTAAAAATTTATGGAAGCTCAATACAAAGGGCAGAACACAATACACTTAGCTCACTGGTGATGAAACAGTTTCTTCATCTCTGTCATGGTGGTGTATTCTGGCCACATTCACACAAACGTGTTCGTTGGACAACCTGTGTGTGTAAATAGCTGCCACTAATTAAATACCGAAGACAGGAGTGCCTGGCGTGTTCTGGTCTATGGGGTCGCGAAGAGTCGGACATGACTAAGCGACTAAACAACAACAACAATTAAATACCACTGAGAGAACTTTCTGAAAATATCTGACATCAGCTTAAACATAATTCTTTCTAAACCTGACAATTCCATTCATTGCTGAGTAAACATGTGTGAATCAGCCTTACGTCTTTGTTCAATGACTTTACAGATTTGTCCCACAAGTTACAAAGCTGGCACTGCATAATAAAGCATTAAACTGCCACCTTCCTTTTTTGGATTTTATCTTCTGTATGATGTGGCATTTCCATGCAATGTTTTTGCAGATATTTGAGTGCAATATATTTTCCTTCCTCCAAAACAATGCATTATTGTCCCCAAATCCCTTTTATAATCAGCTACCTTCATGCTTCATCTTCCTGTTGTATCATTAATGTTAATGTTCTGTTTTGTTCTTAACAAGCAGGAACTTCCATTACCCCCAAAATGAATAAATGAATTCTAAAACCGCACTATATTAAAAATGTATATACAGCACACAGTCAGCATTCAGCCCTCATATATATTTCTATTAAGATAACTAGATAGATAGCAGCAGGTCAAGGATAAAAATCAAGATAATCTATCCAGCTTCCATTATTTGCATTATGTATGTCATAGAGTGTACAATGTATGCTAATGGCATAACACCCTTCTAAACTCTTACAGTTTAAATATGCTTATAATCTAAGGTGCATTGAGAAGCATAAAGTACTGCCTAATTTACAAAAACATCCCTATCATATCCCCAATACAAATCCTTTTTAAAGTTCTGGCTCAACCTACTTTGCATCATGAAAGGCAATAGATCAGAGAATAAAATATTTTTATCCACACTTCCTCAGGTTGGGAAACTAAAGATGACTGCAATATGGTAACTTATGTTGCTCAATTTCAGCTGAAGTAACACTAGACTTGTCCTCCTGAGCCATATTGGAAGACTGCAGAGTGGAAAGTAAATAAATGAATAAATAAAGAAAGATGCTGGATTTGACTTCCATCAAATCAGGTCACATAGGAAAAGACAAACTTCTAACCCATCCTAGAGGATGACATAGTCTTCTATCTATAGCAGGGATGGACTCCAACTCCCATCAGACTCAGCAAGCATGGACAATAGTCAAGTGATGACAACTGTTCCATCTTTCGTGCATAGATTCTTCAGCTAATTTTCAACTGCAAAACTTCTGACCATTTATTATTATGTTTTGTTACGCTCTCCTAAATGGTTGGGCAGAACGTCCGATCTACCCTGGAGAATATTCAGCAAAATGATCTCTTCACTATCCTCAATTTCACTAACAACAATAATAACCCAAACATTTTCTAAAACCAACTGACCTTCTGTTACCTTCTCCACTGTGTACCACGATGCTCTACCCAACCTGTCCACACTATTCATTTAAAATTTATCACGGCTTTGATCTTTCCTGCCTTATCATATATTTTAGGCCCCTTGAGCTTGTAGTTTATTACAGCAATTGTCTATTCAATGGTGCCGTAAGGACTCTGAGTATGGACCACGCCATTTCTGTGTTCTTCGAGTAAACCTGACACAATAGCTCTATAGATTTCCTTTGTGGATTTACTATAGGCTAATCAGTACAAGAATAGTATGCTGGACTAGATGGGCCATTGGTCTGATGCAGCAGGCTCTAACGATGTTGATATGTATTAGGAGAAGTATTACATTTTTCTGATCTTGTTTGGGTGTACATAGTTTTTGTGAAGGCCACAGTAATGCATCTCCAGCTATATTTCCCCCTTTTTAATAAACCACAAAAAACATAACTCATTAACTATGAAAATATTTTTTGAATGGCATTATAAATGCCTTTCCTTCTTGTCAGTGCAATGATTTCTTCACATGTGGAGTACAATTTGTGCTCATGGCGATCTTTGCTGTTTTCAAATAAACAGTAAGAATATATTTTATGGAGCTTTAAATATGCTATGATGCATCATAAACTCTTCACAGCCTTCGAGCCTAGATAGGCAGAGTAGCATTAATTAAAGTCATACATTTTCATTCTGGTGCTTAGATTAGATTTGGAGAAAGATAATATTAACCAACTGCATTATAATTTGGTGGTATCGTTATTTATCCTTACTCTCAGAAACCAAAAGCAGCAATAAAAAAAAATAATGCTTCACTCACCCCATGAAGTTCTCAGCAAAGTTAATCTTAGAGATATTTTTAAAAAAATAAAAATCAGGGGATGACAGCTCATAAATGAAAAGGTAATAATAGTGAAGACCAAAATAATTTATTTTAGGCTTGTATTACCATAATAGAACTCTTCAAAGCCTTCCATTCATCTTGTTATCCTTTTCTGGGTACTCACCCTTTCTATATGTTCTCTCTGTAGTTCCAATTTCATTTTTCTTCCATTATTTCTTTAGATTTGACTCTAACATTCATAGACTACAATGTTATCGACTAGATTTGCAGCGTCCTCAGATTTCAGATTAAGAGAAACACTTTAAAATCAAAAATGAAATTTGAACAGCAAACTATCTTTACAAATCCAGAATGCAGATTTTTAAACTGCTCTGCCCAAAATTATAACCTGGTTTAAGAGTTTGAATCAAACTGCAGGGTTTCCAAAGTGGAATTCATTCCAAGCTCATTTATTTAATTTAAAAGATCTAGCTATTTCTGGGACTGTTTACCAGATAAAATAAGAATAAAACTACAAAAATCATTAATACATTACAAGGGAAAGTAATAATAATAATAAAATTGCCATCACCAACCAATGTTGGTACCAATGTTGGGCTTCTCTGGGGAGGAAATTCCATAAAGGAGGAGACTTTTAAGATTATTTCAATGGCAGGTTGGTATGGGAGCAGGCATTCCTTCAGTACTTTGGTCCAAAGACATTTAGGGTTTTAAAGGGAAACACGATCACTTTGAATTGTGTCTTTCCCAAACTTAATAATCTGTAAAAAAAAGAAACATCTGTCTAAAGCTCTTGCTGAGATTCCAACTCACTTTAAACAGAAATTCTGGAACCTGTAGTTATTTAGCTTCCTTGGAACTGTCTGGAATATTAGAGTTAAATAAAAGCTAACAAAAAACGCACTGCACTTCTCAAGAGACATAGAACCCTGCTGGATAAGCCAAAAGCCCATCAAGTCCATAATACTGTTCTCACTGCAGACAGCAGGAGCTGAGTGCATCTGAGCCATCAAATCAAGTTCCAGGCTGGTTCAGAACACTTTGCCAAAAAAGAGGAAATAAAAAGAGGATAGAAGAGGGCATGGAATTGAAGAAGAAGAAGAAGAAGAAGAAGAAGAAGAAGAAGAAGAAGAAGAAGAAGAAGAAGAAGAAGAGGAAGAAGCTAATTTATATGTATAGATGCAAACACTTAGAAATAATGGCTATAGTTTAAATCAAAATACAATACCTCTGTATTGTTGCCAGATGAGTGCACACTCGATTCTGACCAAACTAAACCCCCCTAGAGCAAAATATGCACCAAGAGGCTACCAGAGGGCTGTTAAAATGTGTGTCCTGGGCTTCTTAGACTTTCCTACCCATGTATTATCTGAAACCAAAGGGGCACATTGGTTGCTAGATGTGAAATTCTTTTTAGCTCCTATGCTACTAAAAACCTCTTACATTTCCAAGAGTGAATGACAACAATCAAGAACAGCAAATAAAATAGAGGTGGTTTTAGGGTAGTGTGACCAATGCGTGACCACGGTGGACACAACTTTGTAGTGGGTGCCACAAACAATGCTGTAGAAAGGAGCACAAATGGGGGCAGGGGGAGGCTGATTTTTAGCGTCACACAAGGCACCAGTGAAATTTGAGAGGCCAAACTCCATCACTGCATAAAAGGTTTGGTGGATGTGTCCTCTCCTCACTCCCTCCATCCACAACTTGCTAAATTTGAGAAAACACAGGGAGGGAGGGAGGGAGGGAGGGAGGGAGGGAGGGAGGGAGGAAGGAAGGAAGGAAGGAAGGAAGGAAGGAAGGAAGGAAGGAAGGAAGGAAGGAACTTGGCACATGGGAGGTGTTACTCAGAGCTAGATGAGCCAAGGAGATATTGGGAGGAAGGAAATCACTGTATCACTCATACCATTTCCTTTTCAACATAAACAAAGAGGATAAGAGTTCTGATCTACTAAAGGACATGAATTGTCACCAAGAGCTTGTTTGCTTGTTTCCAGATGAAAGGGAAAATAAACAATAAACCGATACCTGTATTTTGATACCTATTAATTGGTTTGGACTACACTTGCTGGTGGGACACGGGTGGCGCTGTGGGATAAACCACAGAGCCTAGGACTTGCCGATCAGAAGGTCAGTGGTTCAAATCCCCATGACGGGGTGAGCTCCTGTTGCTCGGTTCCTGCTCCTGCCAACCTAGCAGTTCGAAAGCATGTCAAAGTGCAAGTAGATAAATAGGTACCGCTCCGGCAGGAAGGTAAACGGTGTTTCTATGCGCTGCTCTGGTTCGCCAGAAGCGGCTTAGTCATGCTGGCCACATGACCTGGAAGCTGTACGCCGGCTCCCTCGGCCAATAAAGCGAGATGAGTGCTGCAACCCCAGAGTCGGTCACGACTGGACCTAACGGTCAGGAGTCCCTTTACCTTTACCTTACACTTGCTGGAATTTTTATTTATTATTTATTTAAAACATTTATAACCCACCATTCATCTGCGGGTACCAGAGTAGGGTACAAAACATAAAACAAGTGTTACAAAGAGCTATGAAACAATAAAACACATCATTGAAACAAATAGAAACAGCTCAATGCATTTCTTATTCTGTAAGTGAACCCAACTCCCAGACCTTACTTCATCCCTCAGACTTCTGAAGTTTAGGGTCTGATGTGTATATGCATATGGGACAAGTTGCCAACCTTCAGAGAAGGAAAGTACTGAGTAATTTTCTGCTTCTGCTTATTTCTTCAGAAACTTCTGCGTCCATAAATCTTAAAGTATACTTCTCACCTTCACCTCTACAGCCTTTCCAGCCACCAAACGAAATGTATTCTGATGTAATCCAAGACACCCAGAGGAACTCTTAAACATATCATTTTATGAAGACAAATTGTTCCCAACACTGGCTCTCACCTTAAAAGGCTCTCCCCCCTTCACTTTTGTCCCACTTTTGTTTGGGGTGTTCTGGAGATAACCACATATGTACATTTAAAGGACATTGACTAGGATTTTGCCCCAGTCAAATCCTATTACATCATATTATTTTAACAGTCCCAAACTAAAAGGAATTATGTCATCAGTGCATGGTCATTTAAAAGTTTGCTATACAGCCCTTTGCTTCAAAACAAAAAAACAAACAAACAAACCACAACCTCCAGTGAAACACTCAAATAGAACAGAGAGGGGAAGGTTAATCAATGTTAATCAATGTTAATCAATGTTTAATTTTATCAGTTCTGATTTCCAAGCTTAATTCACAGCTGGTTTTGCTCTTGTAAGCTCTAATGATCTGGGATCATATCTAGGGTATGTTAGTTACAGATAGGTAGCCGTGTTGGTCTGCCATAGTCAAAACAAAAAAAATTCCTTCCAGTAGCACCTTAAAGACCAACTAAGTTAGTTCTTGGTATGAGCTTTCGTGTGCATGCACACTTCTTCAGATACCACTTCTTCAGGTATCTGAAGAAGTGTGCATGCACACGAAAGCTCATACCAAGAACTAACTTAGTTGGTCTTTAAGCTGCTACTGGAAGAAATTTTTTTGTTTAGGGTATGTTAGGACACCTTCTTCCTGTATGTGTCTACTAATTCACTCTGACCTTCCCTTGAGGGTTGGCTTGGGGTCTTCTCTCTGCCTGTTATGTGGCTGGTGGCCTTGAATCACCAGAATAATAGACTTGTGGAGTAGGAAAGATCATCTCCTCCAACCCCCTGCAATGCACGTATCACACAAAGAATCACTGACAGATGGTCATTCAACTTCTGTTTAAAAACCTCCAAGGAAGGAGAGTCTGTGACCTTCTTAAGCACAGGGCCTTTATGGTGGTGATGCTTAGTTGATGGGATTCTCTTCTGGGATTTGGAGCTGAAGACAAACTTTTGCCTTCGTTGCAATGCAGTGAATGAACCCTTGGTTTTTATTGTTGCTGGTGACTTGGGTTTACCATTTTGCTTGAAGCCTCTGGCCAATATGTTAAAATAATATATTTTAAAGAATTAATAAAGGAATAAAATACTTAAGTAAGTGTAAGCCCAGTGATTTCTTACTATCCGTGGTTTTTCAGCCATGAACTGAAGAGACCTGCACTTTTAAATGGCCAAGAAACCCACCCAGATACCTTCCCTGCTTTCTTTTCTGTTATTTTTTGTCTTACTCCTTTCTCTTTCTTCTTCTCCTCTCTGTTTTAATTATTGCTTAAAACATTGTTTCAAAAGTGTTCCATAGAATCATTACAAACAATAAAGGGGGGAAAGAGCTCTTTTGTTCAAAGGAATGTTATATCCCAAGATCCTTTTCTACATTTTGTACTTCTGAGTTTGCAAAAAAAAAAAAAAAAATATTAAGGTGTCTTGTTATGTCAGTATTTCTCAAATGCACCATTATGTGAGAATACCACTGAAGCTGGAATATCACTAGCATCCATCAAGGTATTTAGACCATAAAATAGACTATCTCCTGAATTTAATGAAAAAATGGAATGGAAAAAACTGAGTTCTACCTTACGCATTTGTGTGAATCTGAAAAGGTTTAATGTGTATAAGTATGGAATTAAATATATCAGAATTGTTATGGGATTTCTGGTTAGTGTAGAAAATATACCATGTAAGCTTATTATCGCAGTAAAGCTGCAATATTATATCCAGCTTTGCATTGTAATGACATTCACAATGTTAATATCTTTAGAGTAGGGTAGTTAAAAAAAAAAAAAAAGTATTTCAGTACTTGAAAATGATGTACTTACTTGAAAACATCCTGCATTGGTAACCGTATTTTCAGAGCAGATAAAGCAAGATTTACACAGGTACTGTCCATATGAAACAATGATAGCTATTATAGTCTATTCATCCTCCCTGTTCACACATTATTTATGTTACATGTGCAGCTATCACATGGAGCAGTAAGAGAAATCAGCTGCCCTTGCTGCCCTGAACAGTGCAGCCCCTAGTGGCTCCAGCTACATGACATCCATGTGTTCAGCATGAATGTTTGCAGAGTGCTGTGAGTAGCTGAACACATGTAGTTACTCCAATAATCAGCACCTGTGTGATCAACTACTGATGCAGAGGGCCCCTCTGCTGAGTACTGTTTGCAAGTTCAGCTCTCACATATTTCATGCATCACTGATGTGGAGCAATGCATGAAATGCATCATAGTCTATCATTTCAGTCTCCTCACCTCCCACTGTATTACATCTGTGCAATACCTGGATGAAATCTTTTCTTCTCATGATCAATGGGTGCACTAGTAAAAGCAGAAATCAAGGCCTTTTTTCACTTATACCAGCAAACTGCTTTCCTTTCCCACATCAGTAAAAGGGTGGGGGAGAAATGATTCTTCTTCCAGATTCTTTTCTGCCCGCATCTAGTAGAGGCATGCAAAGGATGGTGATGATGACAATGATACGGTCAACCATCATGAAGGAGAATGAAGTGGTGCTACAAGGCTCTTTCCATTGAGTAAAAATAAATGCATATTTGGAGCTAGAAGAGCACTCCCAGGATGGTATGTGTTGAAATAACATGTGCTGGCAGAAGCAACCCATTCTGAGCCCTGTCAGTCTCTCGCCAGCCAGAGCAGAAAATGTGGGGGATTCTGACTTGTGGGGCAGTGGCTGGAGAGGGCACACAAAAATATGCAATCTGATGTATTCCCCTTGTCTCAGGGGCACTTAAGGAGAACAGGAGGGATTTAGATTGAACAGATCCAAAGCCTCCCCCACACAGGTCCTTTCTCCTCCTGTCACAGCACCAACAGAAGAGGAGGGATCACTGTGGATGTTTCCTTGGCTGCAGTGGGAAGACTTCTTTGGCTAGACAGAATGTTCTTCCTCTCTGCCTGAAGAGTGGAAGTTCTGCAAAATTCTATGGCCCTCTCAGGGACCACAAGAGTGCAACCCAAGATACTTTCTAGGCAAATAACTCATGAAACTATAAAACATTTCCTGGAATGTACCACTGCAGACTGCGGGTGTGGTATTGTACAAACTGAATTCTCCTCCATAAAGCCATTCTTCTAGATCAGGAATAGACAACAAAGTGCTCTTGCAGTATAATTCCCTTCTTTCCTGATCTTTCCTGATCCTGGCCTCATTCCCAATGTTCTTACCTGTAGTGTGATGTGATGCAGACATGCCATGTTTTATATCACGTCTAGCCATACTTCTGAGAAATCTGCATTGCTTGGATTCTACTCATGCAATCGTATGCATGTCTGCTCAAAAGCAAGCCCCGTTGAGTTCATTGAGAGCCTGCTTTAGCTCATTGGAGTAGAGCTTAGGGTGTATTTCCAGCTATGATAACAGATGCAATCAGATGCAGATACCAGAAAAGAAGTTAAGGGAAGAAAATGAGAACAGAGGAAGAGAATAAATTCAGTGAAGAGATGTTTCCTTCAATCTCCTTGAAACAGTATTTGTTACTAACTGGATTATAAGACATGTTAGCATTAAAATTCTAAAACTCACCATGTTCTTATAAGTGTTCTGTACTATATCATGTTCTGTACAATATATAGTATAAGGATAGAAAATCTGTGGCCCTCCAAATGTTCTTCAATTGCAACTCCCATAAATCGACCTCAGCCAGCATCCCCAATGATCAGGGATGAGGGAGGTGGACCACATCAGAAGGGGCCACAGCTACCTTACTCCTGATATGGTAGTACAAGAGAAAGAGGTAAAAGATCTGTAAACTGGGTTAGGTTTGGCTATGCAAAGAAGGAGAAATTGGAAAAAAAGTGAGAGAGTTCAAAATTGTGTTCCATATGCAAGTAAATTCTTTACAAAATAATGGGCTCAAGATGAGAATCGACAGCTAGCAGAGCAACAAATGAGCTAGAAGTAAGAATAAGAAAACAGAAGAAAGACTGATTGATGTTTTGTTGCACCTATGCTAAACTGTAAATACAAAACTAGATGATGTGATTTCTCCCGTATTTACTTAATATTGCCTGATTATAGTAAATTCTGGGGAGGGCGCTTCTCAACAGAGATCCATGTATTGGTATGGACCAAACCACCCTAATTTGCTAGTCCCGAACTTATCCACTGGATTACACTTCTCCAAATTTTGTGGCTGTCTCAGTAAAAAAACCAAACAAACAAGTGCACAAAATGTGATTTTTACAGGAAACTTGTACAATAACCTAAATTGCTTTTTATATTTTGTAAACTGCTTAGTAGCCTATTTTTGAATGACTCAGTGTGGCCCAAAACAGTTTCCTGCCTAAAACAGGAACATTGGCCTTGAATGTTGCTCTTGGTAACCACCAAGGTGTACTACCGCTGACCCCAAAGGACAATACAACTGTACACAAGTTATGGAAGATAAAATTATACTTTATTTTGATTTTTCAAATGCCTGTAATAATTTATTGGTAATAACTTAATCAAATATTTGTTAATGCAAATGAGAATAGTGAAGAATACTTGTTTTTTATAATGAGCAAGGCATTTTGTCCCAGCAAACCCCCCAAAGGCAAAGGCAGATTCATCTTTATACAGGCAACAAAGTGAAACTAATTGTCTATGTGGTGTGTGTGTCCAAGGATATGTTATTTTAATTAAATAATGTTGGTACCAATGAGATGCTGATTGGTTTGTAAACTGAACGTTCAGTACATGAAGAATTCCACAGGGCCTTTAAAAAAGAAGAAAAAAAAATAAGATAAATGAAGTCTCAAAGATTAAGTTGCATGCATCACTGGTAGAAGAGACATAAAACAATATTTGTGTTACAGATGCCTTGTGCCCTAAAAAGTTGTATTAAAATATTTAAGCCAAAGCATAATAATGATTAAAACAAATATAATCATGCTTACTATTATAATCAGTGAAATACTCCAATACATATCTTTTAACTAAAACATTGCACATTGAGAGAAAGAATATAAATGAAGAAGGATCCCACATCTATACGAAGAATCAGATTAGGGGGAAATTGAGCACCAAAGACAAACAAGATGAACTGAGAAAAATTAATAAAATTATATCAGCTTAGCGTTGCTCTGAATCCAATTACCTGACTAACGCAAAGGAGATCTAGCTGTGTACTCAACATAGGCTGTGCATGTTTTAGACTTTTCTAGTGTGTTTGTCTAGAGAGTTTGTGAATAAGGAGCTGTGAAAACATCAGGAAGTCTCTGATCTGAATTTAGCTTATATGTGACCCTTTAACCAGAGTGGGGAACCTGCAACCCTCCATATACAATTCCCATTATCACTGACCATGCTGGCTGTGTTTTGATGGGAGCTGGAGTCTAACAGCATTTGGAGGGATGCATCGCTGCAGAAACTGAACTTTTGAGCTTCAGTATGTAAATAAGAAGACTGACCTACCTTACAGGATTGTTGTACGGATGTAAAAAAACAAAATGTTTTGACATTGATTTAAGATATGGTTATTGTTGTTATATTGTGTAGTTAAGATTTTATTGGTTTTCCAATAATATAGATAAGACATCACTGGGCTTTTCCCCCCACTAAAGATAACTCGTGTATTCACTGAGTTAAGAGATACCGGTATCTCATGTTTTCACTGAAAGCCACATCTTGTACCTTAACTGCATTTTTTAACTATTCTTAAAAAAATAAAACCACTGTTGACTATTAGCATTAGACACTGAGTAGAAGCACTGTGAGATTCTGATAAATAATCCACATGGAATGACTGCATTTCGTTCAAATGCAGCTCTGCTTCAAAAGCCAACAGAGAGAGCTACTTTTGTGAAGCAATAGCTTTAAAATATCTTTAAGTGTTTGGGGGGGGGATATTTTGTAATATGGTAAATGCAAAAGCAAAAACAAGGAAGAAGAATTAAAAATGTGCACATGCTCCCATGCTCACCTGCAATCATATATTATACATAAGATCCAGAAATAATGCAGATGAATACATGGGCATGCAATTATGAACCCAATCAGTAAGTGCAAATTGTTCATGCATTGCTAATACGTTTTGAGATATGGACCATATTTTAGATGTTGCAAATACTATCATAATAAATACGGAAGACACAGAAGGGGAAAGCACCCACAACAGCAGAAGAGATGAACAATGGCAGGAACAGATGTTATCCTATGTAAACATAATGGTATTTTTGGCAACAAAATGCAGAGCCAGAATTTCTGTCAGGTGGCAAGGACAAGACACTCCATTCCTTTCCAGGAAGCCACAAGGGAGTGTTGTGCATCAATGCATTTAGCCCTAAATGCTGTCAACAAAGAGTTTACCATGAATGCGCTGTAGCAATATCCATAAGTGGAACACAGAACTGCCCAGTGCATCATGTAAAATAGTTCACTAGCTTAAAGTGATTTATGTTTCAATGTCCAAAGCAATATCTATCCATATAAATATATTTATTTTGCCAACTATGTCTGCTAGCTAAAACAAACAAACAAGAGGGTTGTAGAAAATGGGTGAAAAAATGGGTGTGGAGGAGGGTAAATACAAAAAGTGGAATATGTTTGTGATGGGATGATGAGCTGCTTGTGCGTAAAAGCTTAGTCCCCCAGAGCTTGGTCCTGGTTGTCAAAGCTCTGTCTATAGCGGAGCACCTTAAACATGACTCCCTCAGTCGTTGGCAGAATCCGACAGTGGGCGTTTGCGGAATCTCTTCCAACATAAAAGTTCCTTAACGGAAACGCGTCTTCGGGATTCTCGGCGCGACAGTTTCTGGCGAGGAGTGGGTGTACCTATAGGAGGTCCTGAAACCTCTCCACTGTTTTCACTGGAAGTGTCCTTGAGCCATCCCTCCGACTCGCTTTCCCTTGGAGCTCCCTCTCTCCCCCTGCTGGTTCCCTCCTCTGCTGCTGAGTCTCTCCTAGCCTCCGTGAGCCCTTCCACTACCTGCCTTTCCGATGGCAGTTCCCTGACAATATTGAACAGTCTTCACAATATTTTTAATGACCCCCCCCCCATAGTTGTTTCTATTTTAGTTGTAAGTCGCCTTGAGTTGTTGTCTGGGGAAAAATCATTGGCTGTAACCGTGCAATAAACCATTTGAGAAGAGATCATGAAGTGGTTTCCATCACATCGTGAAGAGCAGTTATTTTCAAATAGTGAGTTGGATCCATTCAGGCTTTCTAAATGCAGATGATGTCTTCCACTTTTGGAATTTACACCTCATTGAAATGTTGCAATTGAAACCAACAATGTACTTCGTCTTGCCCAAGCATAGCCATTAAAGCTGCTCATGAGCCTACCTATTATAGCACTTGACTGTTGTGCAAGCTTTCACAGTTAGTAGCAAGCTGGTTTCCTTCTTGCCTTTGGATCCAACCCACTGCAACAACATGGTGATGATTATAGCTGCCATGTCAAACGAGTGGCCCCTTCCCATACCACTATGTGCAGATTATAATGTCTTAACTGAGTGCAACTCCCATCTTGGCACATGATGGTCATGCTTTAAAGTCTGCTTCTCGGTACCCTCATCTCAACATTGTTTTGTAAATTGCTGAAATGGATAAAGGCTGAAGATGGTGCATGTTACAACATAAAAGAATGAGGTGTAATACAAATATAGTCTTCCAGATCACCGAAGGAAGAGGGAATAAGAGGAAGAATACAACTATCTGGAATGGGAAAAGTAATTCAACAAGATAATCAGATTTTGAACGAAGTGGAGTATTAAAGATGGTATTTCTAATAATTATTAAGGTGAGCGTTCTGGATTGAAAGTAATGCCAGCATCCAAGAGTCCCTATCCATCTGGAGCAAAATGTGTCATCATAGACACATTTCGACCACTCAGGCTATAGCACAATGACTGGACAGACGAAGATGCATCAAGAAAGAATAGTGCAACCAACAGTTGCAGTTGTGGAGGCCACATAAGTTGCAGCTGTGTCTATCTGTACTATAGAAAAGTGGGGGACCAATGCAAATTGCACAAAGATGGTGTTCAGTGATGAGGTACAACAGAATAAACCCTACACTCTGATGTTCACTGTACTGGGATAAGTGACAAACATTTCGACAGAAGACATGCTAATGCATGTTAATTAAAGCTCCACATCAAAAGTCACGTTTCTGTCCATTTGTTCTCTATAGGTTAGGCCACCTCTTGAGATATCACCACCAAACTTGGCACATGGGTTTCCAAAGGAGGGATAGTGATCTTTGTTAATGTTCAAATGCCATCCACCATTAGAATCAAGATGGTAGACCAAAACATCATTTTGGTGTGACTTCACAAAAATATTATTATTTTTTTACATACGTCCATCCACCTCTTGCAATATCGCCACCAAACTTGGTATTAGGGTTCCTGAGGTGAGGCAGCAGCCTGCATCACTGTCTGGACGCTGGCTGCCATTGTGAATCAAGATGGTAGACTGATACATCACTTTGGCATGACTTTGCCTGTTTTTTGATATAGCTTCAGCTGCCTCTCCAGATAGCGTCGCCAAATTCAGCATGAGGGTTCCCAAGGTGGGGGCAGTGTTCTTCATTGATATTTGGATGTCAGATACTGTTTTGATTCAAGGTGGCAGGCCAATGCATGTCTTTGGTGTGACTTTGCCCAATTTAAACAGTGATGGCTCCAAACTTATAAGTTGCACTTTCCATTTCAAAATCACAGTATTTTAATGTAATATAATCTGCTGTGACTAGAAAGAGGTCTCTTTCTAGTGACTACAAAGAGGTCAAGCTGCTCTTCAGGTATGTGTGTATACCTATATCATAATCAACTTATGTTGGTTGCATATCATTTTAATTGCATAACTGTTATGGCTTTCACCCAAACAGTAAAAGTTGTGGGAACAGTAATGTAGTGAAGTGCTGAAAACTCTCTCTTGGTTTACCTGGGAAGTGAAGGTGTGTGTATGGTTATCCGGCCAGTTTGAGTCTGCACATTTGCCCCTCAAGCATGCAACATGGAAGTGGGTGAGATTGAGATTGTGTCTCTGCAACAGTTCATCTAAAGTTCTGAGGAGAGCCAATATACAGGCTGGGCGCATGTAGGCTCTGTCTTCACAACTGAGAAAGGAAAATCATACCCAACCACGGGAATAGCATCTGTGTCTGCTTAATAGTAACATATGGTTTGGTACTGATGCACCTATCGGTTCATGTAATCTCATCACCACTGAAAATTGCATTACAAATGGTACATGCATCTTAGTTCTTTGTTTTGATTATGCAAGTGAAATTTAAGAAATTATTTCTTGATATCTTAATCAAAGAAGATTTTGAAGAACAGAAGAAGATGAAGAAGGTTAAACTGACATTGATTTATTAAGATATGCCCACCACTTACCCATTAGCAATTTTCTCTCCCTCCCTATTTTACACACACACACACACACACACACACACACACACACACACACACTTTGCACCCAAATAGGTTTTGCTTGGAAATTGCCTTGAAGTACACTTAGAAATAGGATTTTTATTTTTTTTAAACAATATGTTGTTTTACCTCATTTTCTGGCCAAGGTCTCTTGACAACCTTTGCAACCTCTGAACACATGAGATTTACCTACCGTATTTTTCCTTCTATAACACGCAGATTTTTTCTTCTAAAAAGGAAGGGGAAATGTCTGTGCGTGTTATAGAGCGAATGTGTGGTCCCTGGAGCCGAAAAAGCATGCAAAAATCAAATCGCGGCGCTGCACGCTGCACGGAGAAGCGAAACCTGAAAAGAGGAAGCGGCTGCTTTCCTGCATTCTGCCTCAGGGTCTTACTGCCCACCCCCCTCTGTTTCGTTGCTGTGTTTGCTGAAACGGAACAAAGAGCAGGGAAAGCCCCTCCCCTCCAGGCAAGCTCCGGTGCTGCTGGGGGGGAGGGAGAGAGAGGGGGGAAGGGAGAGAGAGAGGGGGAGGGAGGGAGGGAGGGAGGGAGGGAGAGAGAGAGAGAGAGAGAGAGAGAGAGAGAGAGAGAGAGATGGCTGGCTTGGGTGGGGGGAAACTTTTGCCTTTCTTTCCTCCCTCCCGTTAAATCCCTCTCCTGCATTCTTAGCCAGCTGCTTCTCTGCACACCCCTCTAATGTCCCTTCTTTTTCCTTCCTTTTTCCTTCGCTCCCCACTTAAAATGTGGTTACAAAGCATGGATCCCCAGGATCTTTGCATTGGGTCACCCCAAATTCACCATCAGAGCACATAGCATGTCCATGGCTACAGCCTGCCCCCCAAAAATCACGCACCCACTGTTGCCTGGGGCTGCAATGGTACAAAAACGTGGTTACAAACCATGGATGCACAGGGATTCTCAGGATTTTTGCATTGGGTCAGCCCAAATTCACCATCAGATCACATGTCTGTGGCCACAGCATGAAGCACAAAAATTATACATCCACTGTTTCATTCAGAATGTTTTTTCCCTTGTTTTCCTCCTCTAAAAACAATGTGCGTGTTATGGTCAGGTGCGTGTTATAGAGCGAAAAATACGGTATTTTAATTAATCCCCCTCTTTATTAGTATGCTATGTGCAGGTCAAATATCTAAATCCTGGCGCACAAATGAGCTGACCAAAATCAGCTTTTGGTCAGAGGTGACCAAAATTGCAGTTCAAGGAAATCTGTTGAGAAGAAGATATCATAGTTCTCCATAATTCCAAAGTGAAGTCTTAATGAAAGGTAAACAAGTATAGGCAAAACTGATTTTATGAAGCCACTTTGCAAATGTTTTCAGAACATTCTGGAAAATCAAAACTGTTCTGCACTGCACTGCATTCCATATTAGTCAAATATTCAGGACACCATAATTTAACAGAACGACAATTTACAATGCAGGAATAAATGCTGTGTTCCAAATAATAGTAACATAATTCCTTACTTAGGGCGGTACACAATTAAGTTTTACTCAGAGTAGACCTATTGAAATTAATGGATATAACTTAGTCATGTTTGTTAATTTCAATGTGTCTACTCTAAGTAAAAATTAGTTGCACATTATTCTTTAAGTTCCCCTGCTAAAATTAAAGCCCTGAACTGGTGGAGTGCATTGGAGATATATGTACCAAAAAACCTAATTCTTAGCTGCACGACATTTGTTTTATCAATCTGTTATCAACTATACTTCCCTTGCTTATGCTAGCAAATGTGCTGTTTTATTCCTCCCTGTTATCTGTTCACTGTCTTTTCTCCAAGGTGTCTTTATAATATAAACCGACTAAGCTTGGTGACATCGGGGTGCATGCATATCCAGATATTTGTTAACTTGTGTGAGTAAAACATATGGCAATCCAGTTTCAGCTCCTGACTGTGAAACCCTAGGGAAATGGCACTGGAAAATCTTGAAACTTGGCTGGTACAAAAATTGAGGAAAACATTGCTAGCCACGAATCAAAGTAAAACCCTCAAAATAATGTTCATTTGTGACTTTGAAACTTTTAGGTTAACTCAATTAATCTAGAAAGTTGTCTCTTTTTTGCAGGTAAAAAAATAACCCCCCAATTACCTTTAAACTATTTTTTTTCTCATAGGAAGGCTTGTCACAAATAGCAAGCTTGACACCCAGGAAGTATTAAACGAGTACTGGATATTGCACAAATTAGTTTTCCTATTGAAACTTGTGCATCCTTTGGGTGAAACAGGCAAGGCCATGAAGAGCAATGGGCTTTCTTCTCTGTGATGAAGAACTCTCTGTTCCCACCAGCCATTGTTGCTGACCCAAAGGATGATTTCAATGGGAGTTCACCATGAATAACTTTCTTAGAATATGTGCCCTTATGAGAGGTTTCCCTTGGTGAATCATTACACTGTTTCTAAAAACTGCTTTATTCTTGCTTTTGGTAATTTTAATTTAGTCTCCTTGATGCCCTCGGGTAGATCAACAGACAGGATATAGATGTAATAAACACACAAATGATATGATAAATAAATAAACGTAAGAATCAGTTTCAATAGCTGATGTTTTGGCCTACGGTCCTGGCAGACAATAGTACCACCACAGAATGCAGAGATGGAAATGCAGGTTCTACAGGTCTCTCATTTGGCCATTTCACCCAAGAACACTGGGTTTCTGGCTTGTTTGTAGGCAGCCCCAAATCAGAATCCCACTCCAAATGAAAAGTGGGCAAGCCAGGGAGCTACTCCACAGAGCCATCCATTCACATATGGTCACAACAAGGATTCCCACTTCTTTGAAAGACAACAAAACAAAAAAGATGACTTCCTTTAAGGTTAATGTCCAGCACGCCTACCAGAACAGGGCTATCCTATTCATTAATTCTGCTTTGAGAAACAGAAATTCCATAAAAGTAAAATGTGCAGAACAACTTCAGTACTGACCAAAAGCACATATGAGCCTACATCAAAAATCGGAAACTACTTTAGAGGATGCTGTTTGAAAAAGGTAACAGTACCATGTTCATTCCGGTAGATAATAATTGCGCTTCTGTCTTTCAAACCTTGATTACCAATATACTTTTCAAGGGAGGTTGTAATGGGAATGATATCACATACAAGCCAGCTCTATTAATCATTCCAATACATTGGAGTACTTTCTTGATAGTCACAGTTCATAATCGCACCAGGATGAAAATTCTAATTTTCAATTAAATTACTAGCAACATCCCCTGCTGATACCCAGTGATTAAAATATTAATGCAAACTTCTCTGCAAACTTCTCCAGCTTTCATTTGTAATACAATTTTTAAAAAGGAAATAAAAGACTGGCTTAGTCTTTGGTGATTATGCATAATACGTTCATTAAGTTGTTAATAAGTAGGTAAATGCTTTTTACAATATTTGAAAATAGGGAAAGACTTCAAATTCTACTAATACATATTCTCCACAAACATTCCTGCACAAATTCTAGAGAGTAAAAGGGAATTGTTGGTAAAACAAGCAATTAATAGGACATTGGTATGCTGGCAGGTAGCTGTAATTATCTTTTTTTTTCTGTTGCAGAAGGCATTTGAGAATCATTTAAGAGCGAAAGATGAATGGTGTTGCACTTTTACATCAATACGCAGACACAGCAGTAGCAAAGGAAAATAGGCTGGTAGAGATTTAAATATCAATACAGAAGATAAAAGAAAAACTGTTTAAAACAGCTACTTACATCGTGGCCTACAAGTTCAGTCTGTGTGGATTTATCTACTTGAGAGGCAAGAGTCCTCTGTAAATATTGGGCTTTTTCCTGTGAAAGAAAACAAGACAAGACAAAACACTCCAGGTTAGTCATATTTTTCCTCCTTGGTTCTTCAGCTACCAACATCCAAAAACAAGAGGTCCAAATATCATACAGTAACAGGTTGCTGGGAAACAGGAGTTATTATAGTACTATTCTCAAGGTAAAATTTGTTCCCCTGATGCTGTTTTGCTGGTCCATTTATTAGTCAGCTGCTGAGATCATATATTAGATGCAGTGTTAAAGGGAGACCACCACTGGCATGATTTGCAAAGGACCATTTCACAGGGAACTGATTTAAGACTTAAAAACATTTTAAAAAATAAAAATCTGCAATCTTACACTCTGGAGAAGTTACAAGAATTGTACACACTAAACCATCTGTTATATAACGTGAAGATGTATAGACTCTTGGTTTCCAATTGTTCAGACAAGGGAATACAAAAACACAACAAAACTGCAGAGATGAAAACTGTGGGAGAAATATATGTTTCCATGGTACATAAGGGGGAAAGCACATTATTATTATTATTCCTAGGTTTTATTTCTCCCCCTTTATCTAACTCCTATGTGAATTCCTTAGTTCATTTTTCTCAGCTGATTTCATTAGGAAATGCATTATCCATTTCAGACTCTAATCAACCTCAGTTCCATTGACATCTCATCTAAGGGCAAATGAATCAGCCTGTTTTCTCTCTGTCACTTTTGTATGCATTCGCTCATAAATAAATCTTTCCTATCCTGTCTCTATGCTAGTCTGCTAATGTCAAATAGTTCCATTTGAATGCAAACTCTCTATTTTTAGTACATTCTTTCAAAACACACATTTTGAAACACATTTTCTCTCAAAAATATACAATGCAAGCATATTTTGATGCATTAAAAAAAAAGAAAAATGCAGATAACTCTGAGTTGTCCTTGGTACCCTGAGCTCTGTTTTATCCTAAACTCCTACTTTCCTTACTGACTTCTGCTTAGTCAGCATTACCTATAAATGCTTCCAGACTATCTTCCAGTTCTTGTCTGACCAACAGAGCACATTCATGACTCTTGTTTTCAGAGCTATCTTTTCTGGATTTTGTTCCAAATCCAGTTCAGCAGATTCCTTCCCTTCGATCAACCCTCAGCTTCTGTCATCCAAAGGATACTGAATGGCAGGAAATTAGGGAAAGACAGAAGAAAGTAATTCTACACTGGGGATGGGGAACCTCAGGTCTGAGGCCCTCCATGCCTCTCCTATCTGGCCCTCAGAACTCTCCCCGGCCCCCACAACCTCTCTGCTCTTGGTGAACCATGAAGAGTGCTGGGTTTACAGCTCTGTCCACAGGAGGAGGAAGAACTGTGTGGCTGCTGTAAATCTCGAGGCCACAATAAGGGAAGCAGATTTGTTCACCAAGAACAGGGAGCACCTTCATATCTAATATCAGATAATTGGTTGATTAACACTATTGTGAAATTTTCAACTACAGGCTATTATTTTTGTTTAACACACACACACACACACACACAAACACACAGACACAGACACAGACACACACACACACACACACACACACCTCTTCTTATGTGTTAAGCCTTGTCACTTTTGTAGCTTTGGCTTGTTAAATTATTAACTACTGAATACAAAATTGCAGCAACAAGTTTACAGGGCATGTGCTGGTTATTTGAAATATTGAGTAGTATCATGGGTTCTAAACAAAGTCATAAAACATTTCCCTGGCGTAAATGAACTTCATAAAAGTGACAATTTGGCCTGCAAATATAATTTTCTGCAACAGGCTCTGTATCAATCAATGGCTAATAAAATGCTAAGCTTCATAACATCCTAAAACAGGTCCCCCCCTCCCCCGCAAATTAGAGCACATGTTGTGAACCAGCATCTTGAGGCACGTGTTTTGTAGATTACAACCAAAAGTTTCACACTTTACTCAAAAAATGTTCCTCAATCCTCTCTTAAAATAGCAACGTTCCTGCTCTCCAAAGCACTGAAGGGAAGGTGCATCTACAAAGTGTCTTGATTTTTCAAGGCACATTTCAGCTTTTATTGTGGTACAGATTTGGGGAATCACTATTCTAAATGCTAAGAAGTTTGTATTTTGCAGCTTGTACAATTACAGTTCAGTGTTTGTTAGATGTGCATCCAAGTCAACATGTTTAGGAGTGTGCTTTCCAAACTTTTCATGTTGGTGACACACTTTTTATAGCTGCATCATTTCACAGCACAGCAATTGGTGACAGCACAGTTTTACTAGCAAACCAGAGGTTGAACTAACCCATGGGTAGGCAAACTAAGGCCTGGGGGCTGGATCCAGCCCAATCACCTTCTAAATCCAGCCCGTGGACGGTCCGGGAATCAGCATGTTTTTACAAGAGTAGAATGTGTGCTTTTATTTAAAATGCATCTCTGGGTTATTTGTGGGGCATAGGAATTCATTCATTTCTCCCAAAAAATATAGTCCGCCCCCCCCCACAAGGTCTGAGGGACAGTAGACCAGCCCCCTGCTGAAAAAGTTTGCTGACCCCTGAACTAACCCCTTTCCATGCCTGGGAGAAGTGCAGGGAGTGGTCGCATGACACACCGATACACTACAGCCGACACACTAATGTGTGGTGACACACAGTTTGGATAGCTCTGTGCTAGAGGCTCACACTGGAATCATCTTTAGAAGGAAGTATGATCTTTTAATCCTATTTACTTGCAGCAAATATTTGAGTTGGCTAGGATGGCAAATCACTAATATCTACCCATCTCCAGTACAACCAAAAGGCCAATTGTCAACACTAGCTGGACAGTATAATGACAACACATGAACAGAGATGGGCTGTAGGTAGTGATGAGACTAGCTAATATCCAGTTCACCATAGCCAGATTTCACGAATGTGGTTTGTATCACAAACCACAGAGAAACTCACATTCATGTATATCGTATCATAAAACCTTTATTTGCATCACAAACAACATCCAAAACAAATAAATACAGAATGACCACTTCCCCAGTGGCACAAAACATTTGCTAAAAGAAAGGAGGCAGAGCAGTCTAGCGTCATATCTCTTGGTCTCCAGGGAGATCAGACGTCTGCAGTGTATTTCGACGACAAAAAACCAAATAGAGATATTTAGCCACTAACTTGGTGAGCTCCTGATCATTCCCCAGTAATAGAAAATGTATGACCTCTGATTCTGGTTTCCATTTGGGGATACAGAGTTGAACTAGAAATTGCTGGGGGAGATCATTCATGTATATGTGCCAGAAAGACAGAAAACACCGAACACACTGTACCAACATGAAAAATCCCCAAGAGAGAGAGAGTCTGTCATCTCTGACCACTGACCATGTTGGCCAACCACGAAGGACACTGAGATCCAACAATATCTGGAGAGGAACAGGTTCCCCATGTCTGGTCTATTATAACTGGAAGTGATGCTACAAGGTATCGGGCAGAAGTCTTTCCCAACACCTGCTGTAGAGAACATTATCTCTGTTGAATCCTTGGTATTTCAACAAAACTTGAACCCTTCTCGTGGTGGACCTGTGGCCTTTGAGTCTTACATGCTGGCCTCCTCCAAATGGATTTATAGAGATGGCTGGCTACTGGGGATGGTAATTCTCTCTTCTCTGTCCCTGTCTTAAGATTGGGCTCCTCATGGGAATACACATGTACATTGTACGAGGAAGAGTACACAGAAGGGGTTCAATGACCAATCATCATCATGGCTTCCTTGCCATTGCCATTTGATAGCTGGAGTGTTCCCTGAACAGGTACAATAGGAACACAATGGTGTGTGATCTCAGACATGTTATATATGAGAGCAGTCATTGGCGTTGCTATTGCTGTAGTAACCCTTGGGCCTGCTTCTATTAATTTGCTTTCTGCTTTGCTCCTGGCAGAACACAGGATTACATATATGTATATCAAGTAATGCTGATGTAGCTTTGGCAGAGTGGCTATTGGCATCAGAGTACCCTAGGATGGGACTGCCTGCCTCTCATTATGAGCATTATAAATAGCAGCAGCTGCTCTCTATGATGCATTATACATGAAAGACTTCCTTTACTATTTATATTCATGGGTAATGGCTTCTACCTGAACATGATTTTATTCAACATTTCCTAAACACACACACACAGAGACATTTCTGATGAGGAATCTATTTTGAAATTACTCCCTAAGTTTAGGTGTATCAAGTAAGAAGATAACACAGGAAACAAAATACACCAGGAACATAAGAAAACAAGGGTGCATTTAAAGAGCTGCTTACACCTCTAAATCATTATACACATAAGGATTATGTGCCCAGTCCAAATTCGGGTAGGGCACAGAGTAAATGAGAGAAAGGTATAGCATCATATCCTCCTGGGGACTGTGCTGCTTTTCCTAACGGTGTAATAGCTGGCCCACTGAGCTCAGAATAGCTCTCCAGGGTTTCAGACAGGAAACCCTTCCCCAGCCCTATCTGGAGATTCCAGGGACTGAACTTGGAACACTTTGTATACAAAGTATGCACTTTACCATTGACTTATGAGCCTTGGAAATGTGGTGTGGTTTCTAACAGAGACATCCAACTGTGTTTTGTTTTGTTTTTTTTGTAAATACATTGAACTACTGATCAATTAATTGTGGTAATATTTTCAGTCAGACAAATCCGTTTTAATCTGTTTGATGAGTTGCACTTTTAGTTACAGGAGCTTATCTGAAATGATGCTCTTAATTTTCCTCTATTGTTTCATTCAGAATATTGAGCAGATCACATTGATAGAAACTGTAGGACATATTATTGGACGATAACTAATTAAGTCACAGTCAGCGTACACCAACTGAAATCCATGGACACAAATTACTTAAGTCTGTCGATTTCCATGGGTCTGCGCTGGGTTAGGTATCAACATTATGCATTACATTAAATCAGAGTTTTGTTTTGTTGATGATGAGAACATTGCACCTTCACACAACCATACTTCAGAATGATTGAATGGACGTTGCTATACTTGTTCCAGGTGACTGAAGGACAGATATTTAGTAGAAGACGTACGAGAGAGGGGAAGGGGAAGCATGCCAGGAATTGACCTAATACTGAATATGACTTGCAGTATTTTGTAATTACTGAATCATAGCTCTGAAGAGATGGAAAGCAGAAGCAATTTTTAATAAATTGTGTTGGATAACTGGAACTCAAAAAGGCAATACGAAACATTATCATAGTGGAAATAAAGTGCTAGATTAGAAAGGGCAGGCTAAAAAGAGGCAAAAATCCATATGCAATGCATATGTTACAAGAGTACAGATATAGTCATAAGCACTTTTCTGCTTAGCAAAGAAGTTCAAATCATAATAAAGTGTTTGATGAAGATGTCACAACCGTCAAGGTATGACAAAAAAAAAACAACAACCCACAAATGAGCAAGAAGGTAGATATCTGCATACAGGTGTGATATGGGGGAAAGAAGGCAGAACCATGTATACCCTCCAAGCTACAGGAGGAAAGGTGGGGTATAAATGTAATAAGAAGAGTTTGGATTTGATATCCCGCTTTATCACTACCCGAAGGAGTGTCAAAGCGGCTAACATTCTTCTTTCCCTTCCTCCCCCACAACAAACACTCTATGAGGAGAGTGGGGCTGAGAGACTTCAAAGAAGTGTGACTAGCCCAAGGTCACCCAGCAGCTGCATGTGGAGGAGCGGGGATGCGAACCCAGTTCACCAGATTATGAGACTATCGCTCTTAACCACTATACCACACTACATCATAACAAATAACAACAATAAAATGTAATAAAATTTGGATGTGGGGTATCATTTTCTGGTGTCAGAGGTTGTCCCAGAGGTTGTCCCTAATCATATGTTAGCTGCTCAATAACTGATGGCAGAAATATGGTTAAAAGAAAGGGGTGAAAGAAAACCAATAATGTTAAGTTCCTCCCCAAACTCTTCAAATAATTTTTCCCTGGGGGGGGGGGTGTTCATCAGGCCTAAAGATAAAAAGATAGATCGTAACTGAAGCCTTCATTGCTTAGAAAACTCAGTGAAAAAGGTGGAACATCAATGTTCCCAGCTACATAAATAAATGCATTACTAGCAGAGGTAATGTTGGTAATGACATTAGCCAAAGTGGCATGCTGGGTCCGTAAGCCTTTTTGGACATTTGGTACAAATCTCTGACTGCAATGTTAGTGAGGCCAAGCCAGTCACTTTCCAGATAGATTTAGTGGCAGGTGCATTAGTCAGTTAGATTGTAGAAATCATTACACTAAGCTTATTCCAATTGCAACTAATGTTTATTGATGGCTCTTGACATTAATTAAATCTCACTGTTCTGTGCTTCCAATATTTTACTGCCTACCTAGCTCAGAGACGGGAGGATATCAAGACGCGGTAAGCTCAATTATGAAGGAGAGCGAAAGAAAATGGAAGTTTTCATTAAAATTTACGTCCATCCATTCTGTCTTTCTAAGCATTAGGACATGAGAGCACTAAATGTATGGCAAGCAAAACACTGTTAATTTTAACAACATTCAACCGGGAAAATTGGCCTGTGTGTAAAAAAAAATAGCCCTCAAAAGACAGATCTAGCTTTCTATTAGTGTATGGTTCATTGTTGCATGAACAAGGAGGGATGAGCTTGGGCTGGCTCATTCCCCCCCTCCCCTTGACACATGAGGTGGGGAGATATGAAGCTACCATTCCCAGGACTTTGTTGTTGCATCTGAACTTGGGAAACAGTGGTTTTTGCCAACACCAGTTCATTAAACCCCAGCCAACAAAATACCGAAGTAGGATTGCCATATCTAAAACACAATCAGCCAGCAGCCTATCATAAACAGTCAATTACTCCTCTAGCCAGATGATCCTGTCTCCCTTCCCTTTGTACTCTTATCTAAGCAGAGTCCTCAGCTCATTTAACAGCACTTTCAAGCACTCGGCTTCTTTTCCAATCTATTCCTTACTCTTTCTTATTAGAACAGAATCCTGCTGGATCAGAACCAAGGCCTATCTGGTCCAGCATCCTGTTACCTTTCAAGTCCTTCTTAGGTGTCCTCCTCCATGAAACTCAAATAGTTGAGCTGTGCCCCACCCTCACAGGTAAGGGCATTGCACCTGCCATCCATGGATAAGGTTGGAAGGATGTCTGGGACTTCCTGTTTCCGGCGGTGGAAAATGGCTGATCCCACACAATCGGACCTCAGCCGTTCCGATAATTCAGGGCTGATATGGGGGTAATTAGCCCTGGCAGCCTCCCCAGGGCAGGTGAGGACTGTCTCAACGACCCACGGTCTGCCCCAGATTGCCGATGTGGCAGACGGCAGGGGCACTGGGTCACGGAGCTAGGGACGGCTGACACTCCTGCGACGCCACCCCATAGCCGGACGCATCTGTTTGGGAAAATATAAAGATTTGGAAAACAAATAGACACGCTCTGAATTGAAGAAGCTGGAAAAAACCTGCAGTATGTACAGTCTCTGGTGCAAAAGATCGAACTTCAAAGAGATCTTCATCATGACGTTTGGAATGTGGAGGGGCTTGGTATGTAAAAAAACATTCTTTTATCCTTAATATCAACAATCTGTAATGCATGCCAAGCCTCATTAAGAACTTAAAATGCTCTTCAAAAAGTGAGTTCAGATGGACTTTCATATATAATTGGGATCTACTTGCAGCCACTTCTCTTCTAAGACTGGAAATGTCTGTTAAAGACGAAAACAAAGGACAAAATGGCTTCTCCCACCACGTCGTTATTGAATATCTGAAATACTTCCCTGATTAAGAGAAACAGGAGCTAACGGATGGTTGCTTATAAAGACTGGAAACAATATTACATATACAATTATTTGCAAAAAGATGTGTTTTTTTATTATGAGCGAGAGAGAGGGCTAAATGGATGTCTAGCAGCCCCCCTCTAGGGCCCGGAGGGGGGACTGGGAGGATTCCAAAGGCCAATTGCTAACTGTCTCATATATGACTACATTGCAAACAGTCTGTTTAAGATAAATCAACAAGGAGGTTACAGAAGGAAATTTCTCTCTGTTTCTTTGATAACACCTGGACGGGAAAGATTAACGATCTGGGAGCTGCCAAAATAACAACTCTCAAAGAGCTGGACAGAACTTTGAAATTGGATGCAATTAAATGAAGCGGTGCGATGAAAAAACAGCTGAAGGAGTACAATATACGGACAAATCTGCACTCCATAGAAAAAAAAAGTATCTGTTTTCTGACATGAATGAGGATCGTAGAACCAGAGTCAAAATGTGGAGGGGGGAAATCGGACATGGAATTATGAATAACATTGAGGATGATGAGAGGCAGGAGTATGATGTTGAATGCGCTTTGAAATTCAGACCGTGGGAAGTCAAAACAAAATTATTACAATTTGGAAGACAATTGGACCTTTTATATTTTAGTTTTTTATTTTTATTGGATTTGATTTGATATGTTAATTGGATGCTTTATTGGAAAATTAATAAATGCTTTTTAAAAAAAGGAAGGATGTCTGGAAAGTGAAGCCTACTATACGCACATCGTCTACAGTTTCTCTCCATAATTGGGAATGGCTGAACCCAAAGGGTTCTCAATCACAGGGAGAGCCTACATTCAGACAGCAGGTTCCCCTTTATTGACGTTCTCCCCAAGATGGAGAGACTAGATGTGGTGAGGACAGCAGAAAACCTGTAAGGAGGCAGAACTCCACTCTCCCCCACCCCATGATGAAAATTGCGTAGAGAGGACTTAACAATTCATTCAGTATACCAAAAATACCTATACTGAAGATGCAGCAATTTCCAAAATGGCTTAAATTTAATCAATTGACAAATTACTTAAGAGGCAGGTGATTAATAGCTTAAACATTATTTAATTAGTTGAGAGTCATGGTCCTTGAGATCCCAGCAACTGGATCTTTTAGATGCATCTCTCTCATTTAACATAAAAACATGCATCCATATTTTCATCTTAACAAATATGTAATGATGATGATAATAAACACTTATTGAAATAGATTATTCTGACACAATGCTGCTAAAATATAACCTGAAGTTATCCAGGCAATCTTTATTTGCATTAGATTATAGCAGTTAATTACATGTTCACTTTCATTTTCTGCCTGGGCTAAATATAGTTAATATATTAAGATATTATTCACTTATGTTTTTACAACTACTAATGAAAGAGGTAACACTTACTGCTAGTGGACTGATTCAGTGTAGGATTAAATATAAGAGTTCCTGAACAAAATGTGATTTTGTACTTAAATCCTTTGCTAAGGTCAAAGAGCCAGCATATTTATTCTCAAAGGCAAAGTGGAAAAGACAGAAACACAGATGGCTATCCATACCCCATTATTTTGGAGTAGCCTTGGTTGAAACAAGCAGCACTGCTTGAGAGTTAACTAACAATGGACCACAGGCCATAGGATTCAACCATTAGCTGTGAAATATGTGTGCGTATATATATATATATAGTAAAGGCTGGTGCATCTTTTTCATTATCAGAGGCAGACTGGCACTGAGTTTCATGCCTATGAATGTCCAGCGTATTATTAACTTGATGGTACCAAAGAGTGTTGTTCATGCAAAAGTAATGACAGATTTCTATGAAAGTCTACCAGAAAGGCCACAAGTACAAGTGATACCAAAACGGGATAATTATAATGATGGATGGACGGAACATGCATGAAAAATGCATAAGTGTTCCCAGGACACACAGAAATTCTGCTGAGTTTAGTCATGTGCTCTCCCTCAAACATTTTCCTATGATTCAGTAACAAATATATTAAATGGAAGTATTATTAATGCAACATACAACCTTTCGTCAGGCTAGTGGGGGAAAATGCCTTCTACAAAGCAGATGGATGTAGGAAAGATGGAATGATCCATCTCCCTCTGCAGGCTTGCTACATTTCTGTGGTGGTTGTGGGGAAATAAACTTTATTTTCTCTGCACCTAGCATGGAAACCAACCAGGCTGGCTGAATAGGGGAAGAACCATCTGTCTCACCCACACCAAAGGCTTCCTATGGCTACCAGGCCAGTTTAAAAACATACCTGTATTAATGCTACAATATTACATTATGATGTGTGAGTGGATGCTCCCAAAATCTGCTCCAGAGGGTATGACAACACTCCAGAGAAGATGCTGAAGGTGTGCAGGAAACTGGAGGAGGGAAGAGAGGAAAGTGAGGTTCTTTTGCATGAGTGGCACTCTGTTCCACTCATGCAACTCATAATAATAACACCTTTATTGTCAATGTATAATCTGTGTACAATGAAATTAGCAATGAAATGCACTGTCTAATGGGTTGCTTAGATACCCTGCCCCCTGCCCAGAAGCAGAAATCTTTTGATTAGAAGACTCACACACAAACACAAAGAACACCACTAATAAAAAACAGAGTTTAGCCCTATCTTTTGAAAAGCTCTGTGGATATGGGGCCCCCACATGCAGAAGCTGCATGCATGAACAGGGACTCTTCAGAAAGCAAGATCCCCCAATAATGCACAAAGCCTATGAACATTCAGTAATTATATAGACCATGTGCACACATGAAGCTAAGAGGTAGGGACTGTGGGTTAGAGTAACCTAAAAAGCACCATCAGTGGAAGCCTGTGCAAAACAGGTCTTTCTCCCCTGCTCTAACACCCCCCAATTTGGTTTGGGGTGGTTGGGGGAATCCCAAGAACAGCACACTGGGGGAAGAGCGAGGGGACTGTTTTATCGAGCAAGGTGAAACTCTTATGTAGATGGAACGTCTGACATTGAATTCCACCCATATTTTGCATTTACAATCCTGCTACTCCCTCTACACATTCATTCTACATTCATGTGAAATGACTATATAAAAATGGCTGCTTACTTCTTCCCTGGGTGGGCAGCATTTGCAGCCCCGTAGGTTCGGCTGCCATCCCAGGCAACCACATCCCAGATGTCTGGCTTGCCATTTGGGAATTTTCCCTGATCGATTGGATAGCAGAGAGAATCTGCCTGCTGGGGGGCGGGGATTTAAATTGGTGAATCAGAATCACCTGGTAGACAGGGCCTTGCTGGCTGACCAGGCATTGGTTGCATATTGTGATGTATAAAAGCTGGCTGCATGTGGCTCCTGCAGCACGGTCAACAGAAGAGCAAACCCGCTCTCTCTCCTTTAACATTAACTGTTTATTGCATTCCTGGTCAATTATTTATTGTGTATTTTAAACATACCTCCTTTCCAGGCTGCTGTTTTAACATTGTGTATTCCTTCAGTTTTCATCTATTTAACCATGATTCGATCTCTTGAGTTTCATGACCTTGCTATGGTTGCCAATGGTTGTCATATTCGGAGCTGGGAAGGAAATTCCCTGTAGCCAAATTGGCCGGCCTAGAGGTTTTGCCTTCCCCATAGCGAATTGTCGCATTGGGTTGAGTCCTAGTCTTCAAGCTTTTCACTGATGTGGTGTGTTACCCTGACCAGAACCAGAAGCATAGTCAGGGTACACCGTTAGAGGAGTCTTGGTGGAAGTCTCTGTTCAGAAGCCAAACTTGGGGACAGAAGGGCCATAGAGCTTCCAGCAGTGGCCTTAGGATGGCCACCTCAGTAGTTCATCATCTTGTGGAGGCCATAATCCTTGGCACAACCCTGAAATGTTTCAGCCCTCTGGCAGGAGGCTAAAATGGACACACACCCAATGCCTGAGCCAAAAATCCACCTACATCTGTAATGAATATAGTGGTGGCCATTTTGAACCCATGTTGTTGCCTTCTTGAGTTTATTTCATCACACCTTACTTTGGTCACTGCTGGGGGAGGGTGGGGCTGAGACTGGCACCACAATGGCTCTTCCAATGAGGGAAAAGGACTCTTGCCTATGGGCAAAAAAGTCACTGGATATCGTTTCAGCTCAGCTCCAAGTTTGAAATGTTTGTGTGCATCCTGGAAGTGCAATCCCCTTTCAGCATAAGAGGATTTGGTTCTTGCTCTACAAGAGCAACTCACTGAGAGGTTTAATTATGTTTGGTAAAGAGCAAACTTTTGCAGTGATGGAGATAAAAACAAAAAATTATCTGGGGAGCTGAAATACAGAAACTCATTTGGCGGGCTTAGCATGCCCGGTTTCAGAAGAGGGGAGGAACAGACAGCGGTGTTATGTCCAGCTGTGCATAATACAGATGAGAAAACAAGCTTAGTTAAAATGGATCCTGAATTAAACTTTGCCCAGTTCTTGAACCAAAGTGATGAACCCTTTGAGATCACCCCCAACCCCTCTAATTAGAACATTTCTGTAAGCATGAAAGTTGCAAGGACAAAATAACCGATTTTAAACATATGCACAATTTTTGTTTACATTTTCACATTTTTAAAAAGCACTGGCAGATGCTGTCCCTGGGGCCCCAGCAATCAAATGTTCATTCCAAGGACCTTTTGCTCTATTTCACATTAGATTTGCATATAAAGGATTCAAGCCAATGCTTCTTACAGAAACTCCTAAAGGGTCTGGTCCAAAGTCAAGGAGCATGCAGGAATGCTCGTGGTTTGGCATAAAGTCATGAACAAAATATTTTAGGGCGACTATGGTATGTTTCAGATATTGTTAAAACAAACAAACAAACAAACAAACAAACAAACCCCAAAGGCATTTTTTTGAAAGCTTTGTGTATTGCATACATGGTTCTCTTCTTCCTCATTGACTTTCCACAACAGGCCCGTGAGTGGCAGTGACTGGGTCACCTGTTAAGCTCATAGCTCCATGGGGATTTGAACCTTGATCTTCCAGGTTCTAGACCAACATTCTAATAATTATTTGTAATTCTTCATGGTAGATTTTTGGTTTGTTAAACGTATTGTTCCTTTGACATGGTGTGAACCACTTTAGGCATAGTTTAAGGTCTGTTATAGGGACGCGGGTGGCGCTGTGGGTTAAACCACAGAGCCTAGGGCTTGCCAATCAGAAGGTCGGAGGTTCGAATCCCCGTGACGGGGTGAGCTCCCGTTGCTGGGTCCCTGCTCCTGCCAACCTAGCAGTTCGAAAGCATGTCAAAGTGCAAGTAGATAAATAGGAACCGCTCTGGCGGGAAGATAAACGGCGTTTCCGTGCACTGCTCTGGTTCACCAGAAGCGGCTTAGTCATGCTGGCCACATGACCCGGAAGCTGTACACCGGCTCCCTCGGCCAACAAAGCAAGATAAGCACCACAACCCCAGAGTCGGCTACAACTGGACCTAATGGCCAGGGGTTCCTTTACCTTTACCTTAAGGTCTGTTATACACACATTTTAATTTCTTTTGCCTTTCATAATGAGTCAGCTATGAGAAATACCTTTGTTCCATTTATTGTTTAAGGAAAAAAGTGCTCCCGCATGATTATTAATTAATGTGTTGATACTAAGTGCATAACTTTTCATGCCTGGTTCTGATTTCTCCTGCCCCTTGCTCGGTTCAGATGACTTGTTTAAATGGGCAACTGACATATATAGGCAGTTTCAAAGCCACAAATTTCTGCAAATGTTCTACCCCTGTATTAAAATTTATTGGCTAAGAAGAAGAAAAAAGCCCTGTGATAATGATTGATATTTATATTTGAGGTTTTCCCATAGGAATTGCATTTTAAGTGTTCTTTTCACCTCATTCTCAACTGTGGAGAACTGTAGCATTCTTCCTTTTGTGGTTTAATTGTCACAAGCCCAAAAATCTGTAGTTCAGTGCTGAAATTTTTGAAACCACCTACAGTTTTAACAATCTGTGGGGATTGGTATGCAATTTGCATTACAATACAGTTCCAGAGGCCCAAAAGCAAATTTTGTTTTTCATATTGCACTGAACTCTTAAGTCATCTGTCATATTTGGAGGCAGGGAAATTGTTTCAACTAAGATCACAGATGTTACTGGACAATTCTAAGTTTACCTGTAACTTCACTGAACAAGTGGAGGCTCCTGTCAATTTATCCCTTTTATGACTTACAGTTTCTTTCTATAGAAAAGGAGTCACATTGGAGTAACTCCCCCACTCGGCCCCACAATTGTTTTGCCTGCATGATAGTTACATGTCCAGGGACTATCTCCAGTACTTCTCATTTCATTTAGCAGGTCAAGTCTGATTCCAAGAAATGACACTCCTTTGATGGAGTAGTAAATATCAGGAGCACAAATTCTCCTACTAGGGTAAACTATCATGATATGTTGGATGGCACAAAGAGAAGAGCTCCACATCCTATCTATGGTGATTCAAGGAGTTGACATTGAAAATAAGTTTCAGCACACAAAATCCTTCTGCGAAATATTGTTTTGAAGAACATCTGGAAGGTCACATCTAGGAGCAACCTGCAAAAACCACTTCCTGGGACCCATTCTGATGTTCACAAAAGATCCCTGGAAAAACCTGGTGCAGGCATGGCCCATTAGCAGAGCCGGCCCACCCCATTAGTTGCCTCAGGTGCAGATCTAGCCTTCTCTGCTGTCACTTGCCACCATGGCTTCCTCTTCCTCCGCTGCTGTCCACCACTGGAGAGAAGAGTGGTATTATGCTCAAATCCTGTTTTGGGGTTTCCTGCAGCCACCTGGCTGGGGACGGCGAGAACAGGATGTTGGACTAGATGGGCCCCTGATCCTGCAGGCTCTTCTTATGTTCTTATTGTCCAAAGGTGAAATTTGTAGTTCTATCCACATTTGTCTCTGGCTCCACCCACCATTGGTTTGTGGACCTCAGAAAGTTGCCCCAGAGGAAAAGGGGCCTTTGGACTGAAAATGGCTCTCCATCCTGGGCCCAAACAGTTTATCCTATAATGCAAGCTCAATTTGCAAAGGAAGAGAGAGGCAAAGGGCTGTTCTGCATTTTGTAATGATACTTACAGTGCCTATTAACAGTCAGAAATGGAGCATGTAAAGTTACAATAAAAGTTTTGACTGTGGCATTTTTGCTGTTTCTACGTAAGACTGTTCATTGGGTTGATAAAGTAAAACAACGACAACAACAAAAACCAGCTGGAGGAATCGTTTTGGTATTTGAAACCTCTACCTGAACATTCTCTGTTGAACTGCAACTTTCAATTTTCCATTAAACAGACCTCTGTGGGATACACCAATGTTGCTAAACAAACAAGCAAGCAAATGATGCAAGTCATTGGGCATCATGCAGACTGACCTTCGCTCTTTTCTTCTTTTTGAACTGGCGGCATGGTTCATTTTATTCAAGCTGCTGAAACATTTGTGCTATAATGCATCACATTAAAGCAACCAGCTGTGATGTTTAATTTAAGCTAAAAGTTTATGATCTACAACTACATATCTTTGGGAATGGCTCGTTCTGTATGTTGCAGCAGTACCCAAATGTGGAACTAAGTGCTCAGAAAACTTCATCCTGCTTCACGTGAATGGTCCTTAGCCATTACTGGCTATTACTTATAGCAAAATGTATGCTGTGGAAAAGTGCCTGTTTCAGTGCTTGTCTAAAAATAGATTTGCAGCATTCTGAGCTCTCATTTCTTTCTTAAGTAAGTATCACATATTTGACTTCATTATTAGAGCCTGATGCAGAATCTGAACATTTTAAATTCATATTACATGGTGGACTGAAGCAAAATTCCAATCTCTTTCTTAGTATTGTCTTTGGATAAAGTGTAATTGATGGAACGGCTGCCTATCACTTTGAGAATTATGTGAAATTGTATTCCCCATGTTAGGTCAACACAATGGAAGCGGGAAAAGATACCAGTTGAGGGACAATGCATAAATATATGATAAAGGCTGCTGCCTGGCAATTTTTCCTTTGGTAGTACTAATACAATATCACAATCATTTTTAAAAGCTATGAAGCTTAAATACAAAATAGATCAACTTCCAGCAAAATGTCCTTCATTGTGATAGGAAGTGAGCATATATAAAGGGAAGGAGGAAAAATGTATATTGCAAGGATTCTGGGGAGGATTGCAGTTCCCTGCAGGGTTCTTTTCAGTATCTGAGTTGGTGAGCAAGTTTTTCCTTCACTGCAAAAGTCTTCCCAGATGTAGCACTTTTCCCAATAGGAGTGAATGACATCCATATACTTGAATGGAAGAAAGCAGGGGTACCAACTTGAGTAAAATGGGGGGGCAGGGAATAATTGATCACAAGACATGGAGCATGCATACTATTTGAATGAGAGGGCACAGGTGGCACTGTGGTCAAAACCACTGAGCCTCTTGGGCTTGCCAATCGGAAGGTTGGCTGTTCGAATCCCCATGATGGGGTGAGCTCCCATTGCTCAGTCCCAGCTCCTCCCAGCCTAGCAGTTCGAAAGCACACCCGTGTAAGTAGATAAATAGGTACCGCTCCGGCGGGAAGGTGAACGGCGTTTCTGTGCACTCTGGCTTCGTCACAGTGTCCCGTTGTGCCAGAAGTGGTTTAGTTATGCTGGCCACATGACCTGGAAAGCTGTCTGTGGACAAACGCAGCTCCCTCAGCCTGAAAGCGAGATGAGCGCCACAACCCCATAGTTCCCTTTGACTGGACATAACTGTCCACGGGTCCTTTACCTTTACTGTTTACCATTTGAATGTTGCAGGGGCCTGCCCCTTCAATAATTTTTTGGAGGGAGGGCTAAAGGGGCCTCAACCCATAGGAGATGGCTCCTATGGAAGAAAGAAAGAGAAATGAAAAGGTTCATTTCAGGACACCACTGCAAGCAGGGTTTCTGAGCTTGTTCCCGGTCTGTGGTTGATCCCTGTCATTAAGAATTAAGTCTGCTCATAGCTGCAGAGGCATGCCTAGGGGCACAGCTTGGGGGGCCCCAAAAAAATCACCTATCAGACAATGCAACCCTTAGATCCCCCCCCCCCCCGAGAAACCACTCCACTAGATACTTTTCATGGCAAGGCAATGAAATTAAAACTGTACAAACAAACAACAATCTAAGTGCAGGGCAGAGTTGTAAAGACCCACAAAAATAATGATAATAAATAGTAGCAGCAGTAATCTCACAGTATAATACTTTTGTCCCTATAGAACTGGTCAAGCAGGGCATTTCACAGTGAGGAAGGCACCACAGAAAGTTGCTTATAAAAAATGTGTGTACTGAATTCCAAGCAAGGTTGGAATTCACAAATAAGAAATCCCCCAAAACGTTGATTACTCTTATGACATTTTTTTTTTAAAAAAAAAGCAAACTAATGTGGAAATGTGGAATACCAAACTTAATAATGGAAAAACGTGTTAAGGAAAGAAACTGAAATGGACTAATCTACCCATCCCTATCATAGCCCCAGTTCTGCTGCTTAACAGCAAATACCTCACCACATCTCAGGGATCTGGATCAAAGCCTCCATCCCTGGAGAAGGAGTAAACACAGGAACAGGGATGACATCAGGGGTCTTCATCATTGGGCATCTGCCAAAGCCCATACAGTGGTACCTCTGGTTAAGAACTTCATTCGTTCTGGAGGTCCATTCTTAACCTGAAACTGTTCTTAACTTGAAGTACCACTTTAGCTAATGGAGCCTCCCGTTGCTGCCGCGCCGCCACGGCACGATTTCTGTTCTCATCCTGAGGTAAAGTTCTTAACCCGAGTTACTACTTTCGGGTTAGCGGAGTCTGTAACCTGAAGCGTTTGTAACCCAAAGCGTTTGTAACCCGAGATACCACTGTACTGCAATTATGGGAACCACTACCTGTGGACTTTAAAATTTAGGCGGCACCCTCTGCGAAACCAAAATTTGGTGCCCCTACCGTCTTTTGTTTTCCATTCTGCTCAATTCACTACATTATAGTTGTAAAGCCCTGCAGCACCCTCTAATGTCGGTGCCCCATGTAGTGGAACCTGTTGCACTGCCCCAAAACTGCCTCTGCCACTAGCCATCCCTGGAGACTTCTCCTCCTCCTCTTGTTGCTGCCGCAGTCAGTAGTGCACAGGGCAAGGAGGGAGTAAGTGAACCTCAACAGGCCTTGTCCTTTGCCTCTCTCTGGGAGGTGGCACCAATTGGAGAGGCAAGTAAATGTGTCAAAAGCAGCAAGGACAAGGTGGGCTTACTCAGGTTCCACTGAAAAAATCTTACCCAAGGGTCTCTCAAAATGATACGGAAAATCTGGAAATGGTAAATGCTAATGTGACACAAAAGCCCATTAATGCTTTGCAGCTCAGGCAGAAATCCTATGCCCACTTTCCTTGAAGTAAGACTTAACCCAGTGGGGTTAGATTCTGAGTTGACATATGATTGTGGCACTATTAGCTATACCACTACCCTTCTCCAGTGCTAGCACAGATACATTTAAGAACAACATGGTTTATGATATAACCAGTCTTTTCTCTGAGAGCCAGAAATGCATCAGAAGGAATGATTAAAATGCATGTGGAAGTTAGCACAACTTTTCATAAAAGACCATTAGTGACAACAACCCCCTGTAGCTTGCCAACTTTATTTAGTGTTGCTTGGCCCCAAAGAATGCAAGGGATTCTTTAAAACAACCACCACCAAAAGAAACCTGGGTTTCTGTGGAAGAAAACAAAATGGACATAAATATAATTTCTTCCATGCTGAGAAAAGAATCTATTTATTTTTTCCATGCTGAGAGTTTAGATAATGCTGCACATAAAGCATAGTTTTTATTTTTTGCTGATGGGCAAAGAGTTATTCTGTTGTTAGTTCTACATCTATTAATTTCTCACATGCTCCACACGCTTTAACTTCTGTTCAATAAACCTGACAGACCATGTCTTACTTTATCATACCTTGGAGTTGCTCAAAGTCTACGCAGCACGATCAGAGAAGGAACAATATAACGTTCCCACCTGTTTTTGTCTCTGGGTATACCGAAGGGCCTTCCGAGCAATAATTGTAGCTGAGCTTTCTCAATCAAGAAAACAATTTCCCGAAGAAGATAGGAAGTTCCCTTATAACATGTCACACCACCAGTCCCTCTAGCCTGGTCTGCATTGACCCCTAGGACAGGGGCAGCCAGTGCGGTGCCCTCCAGATGTTATGGAATCCAACTCCCATCATCTTTGACCGCTTGGTGTGCTGGCTGGGGCTGATGGGATTTTATAGTCTACAACACCTGGATGGCATCACTGACTGCCTCTGTCCTATAGTTTTATGTCACCTGGGATCTTTCCATGTTTCCTACCAATGAGCTACAGCCACAGAATTTCAACCAAAGCCCCCTCTTACGATATGCTTATTGCATAAGATTCTTTCCACTATTTTGCTGGGGCAAAGGAGAACTCTCCTCTCCACATCAACATTCTCCGCTGCTCCTAGGTAAACAATAATGAAGATGTTGACGGAGGAACCAGAACAGTTTGGCTCCTCCCCCCCCCCCCCACAACCACAGTAAGAAGTCTTGGTCCATGAAGAGAAAGTCTCAATTTTGGGTTCTCTAATGTCAGCTTTGTCCCATTCATAACCTGGAGGGTCTCCGGTCCTGTGGCTCCTCCCATGTTGTCCAGAGCTTCCATATTACTCTGCCAATGTGAGGAGGACCTGTATTGCTACCACATTTGCAAAGCTAAGCAAAGCTAAGCAGGGTCCGGTATGGTTTCAGATTGGATGGGATCCCTTCCACCTCTACAATTCTATGATTCTAACCTAAGGATGAAATATACAACAAATTCACTCTACTTCGCACATGCAGCAGATGAGGGTATAAAACTGTTTCTGGGATGTACTACTTCAGACTACATATGGAAGACTGCACGATTACATATGGAAGAGCTGTTCAACAGGGGAATTTGCTGCCAAGGAGTGTGGTGGAGCCTCCTTCTTTGGAGGTCTTTAAGCAGAGGCTTGACAACCATATGTCAGGAGTGCTCTGATGGTGTTTCCTGCTTGGCAGGGGGTTGGACTCGATGGCCCTTGTGGTCTCTTCCAACTCTATGATTCTATGATTCTATGATTCTCTCCAGACATTCACAAAGCAAACAAGGCGACAAGGGGGACAATTTGTATCCTAGCTTTCTGTCCAATATGCTAAAGGTAAAGGTAAAGGTACCCCTGCCCATACGGGCCAGTCTTGACAGACTCTGGGGTTGTGCGCCCATCTCACTTAAGAGGCCAGGGGCCAGCGCTGTCCGGAGACACTTCCGGGTCACGTGGCCAGCGTGACATCGCTGCTCTGGCGAGCCAGAGCCGCACACGGAAACGCCGTTTACCTTCCCGCTAGAAAGCGGTCCCTATTTATCTACTTGCACCCGGAGGTGCTTTCGAACTGCTAGGTTGGCAGGCGCTGGGACCGAGCAGCGGGAGCGCACCCCGCCGCAGGGATTCGAACCGCCGACCTTTTGATCGGCAAGTCCTAGGCGCTGAGGCTTTAACCCACAGCGCCACCTGCGTCCCTGTCCAATATGCTAGAGTCCTGTAAATGCTTTTTCCTCACATACTGTTCATGTGATCCCACATCTGCAGTCTGAATAAGCTGTTTCTTGACTCCATTTACTTAGGTGAAGTAGGCCTAAGGGGGACTTATTTCCCAATAAACATATGAAGGATCAGGTTGAAAGGCAGTGTTGTTGTTGTTGTTTTATTAAAAACAAAAACAAAACGTGTTTCAATGTAACGTTAACCAAAGAGAAAATACGTTGAGTTGTGGCAAAGTAATGAATTAGTACCATTAGTAGAACTTCCCTGGAACCAGTCTCTCTTCAAATTATCCTGAACAGGGGACTAAAGAAGAAGAGTTTGGATTTGGATTTGATATCCTGCTTTATCACTACCCAAAGGAGTCTCAAAGCGGCTAACATTCTCCTTTCCCTTCCTCCCCCACAACAAGCACTCTGTGAGGTGAGTGGGGCTGAGAGACTTCAGAGAAGTGTGACTAGCCCAAGGTCACCCAGCAGCTGCATGTGGAGGAGCGGAGACGCAAACCCGGTTCACCAGATTACAAGTCCACCGCTCTTAACCACTACACCACAGTGACAGAGATCTGCATGAAATCTATCTATCTATCTATCTATCTATCTATCTATCTATCTATCTATAGAAGAATTGGAAAGGACCACAAGGATCATCTAGTCCAACCTCATGAAATGCAGGGATCTTTCACCCCACATGGGGCTTGAACCCATGACCCTCAAATTGAATCTCATGCTCTACTGACTGAGCTGTAAACAACTTAGTCTTAGAGAGTCAGTCCTTTTGAGTGTTGGGTCAAGTGGCCAAATTGGAAAACATTCAAACATGCAACCTCTTTCCTACTATTACACCCAGCAGTAAAAAGGCAGAACTACTTGTGACAATCTCTTAAGAATTCCCTCTCAGAAGGAGTTGCGACCACTGAAATTGTGACGCGCAGCTTCTAACGCTCCGTCTAAGCTTTTCTCAGACTTGGGAGAAACACTGAGATACAGCCTGCTGTGTGCTATTTCGGAATAACTAGGTTGCTTGTAGTAGATTAAAGGAGAGAAGTGAGTGCATGTAGAGAGATTGATGTATTCAGGAGTGTATGGATCTAATCCTTTTCACAGATTTGTATCACCTTTCTGAGGAGTTCTGATGAACAGTTCAATGACACTCCAGTTGGCAGATGGAAATGTTATTCCTTTGAAGGATGTAGCCTGTACCAGGATTTAACGTCTTACTTTGCTCGCATCAACAAAATCCAAAGGAAAAAGAGAAGTTTATTGTAATGGAAGAGGAGCAGTATAATCTCTGGCATCAGGAACAAATCAGAAACTAATGTTGAAGGGGAATAGGCATAAACACAGCCTGAGTCTTGAGAGATCACCTAAGAATTTCTTGAAACACATTGCTTCCTGTCTGGCTAATGAACTGCCAGTTTCATAGATCTGTGGCCTTGAGCTATACAAAAATCCAGTAAGAAATAAGTTCTCTAGTAGTTGAGAATAATACCAGCAACAATAAATAATCATATAAATAAATAACACTGCTCATAGTCAAGTAGTTGTTGATATAAAATAACTTATAAGAAATTATCCGCATTATAAATTACCTTTTTCTGACACTCCCCCCCCCCCATTTGTGAAATCTTTTCCTATTAATGAGCCAAATAAATAAAGACTTTGCCCTGGAGATATTTTTGATCTGTTCCCCACTTGATTGTTCAATGGAGACAGATATTTTATTTTGACTGTGCATGTGGTGAAGGAAAAAAAATGGTTCAACAAACCAAAAGAAACAAATGCTTAAGGGCAAATTTCCCACTAACATCATTTGTTCAAATTGCAAAGATATTTCATCGCTTTAACTATACAAATCAGGGAAGAGTACTTGGAAACCGTCTTGGATTTTGTATTGAATCATTTTGTATCTATTTAAACAACAACTATTATTATTATTATTATTATTATTCCACCCATCTCTTTGACCCACACAGTTTTACAATTCTAATGATAAACCAGCCTATTCCCTACCCCAACTGGATGCCTTCCAGATGTGCACAGTAGTATGTTGTGAATTGCAGCCCTCTCCCAACTTGAAGTATGGTGTCAACAACCCTAACCCCTGAGTCAGACCAGTGTCTCCCCAAAAGTTCTGTTTCTTTTGAAATACACCTCTACGTTTTCCTATATAATATTCTCTATGTTTCTTGAGGACCATGGACATGTTGAGATTCCTGCATAACAGGGGGTTGGACTGGATGACCCTCAGGAACCCCTCCCAACTCTGCAAATCTATGAGTCTATGAAATCATGAGGCTTGTGCACACCCTACATATATCAACTGCCTACTTGCTATGTACAGCAGAAGCAATATAGTAAAGTATTCAACCATCAAGCACTTCAATAATAAAGCAAGTTTGTGTATTTTGGTCCAAAATCTGAATAATTCAATCACAACTTTAGGATTTCTTTCAAAACTGCATTTTAGCAAATGAAAAATATATTCTTTTAAAAATATAAAGATATTTAGAGGGACCTATCTCTGCTCTTCTGAAGAAGATTATACAGAAAACATCGATTTTCTTATCACCCTTATTAGGATGCTTATTAAATTTCAACAGTTCAGATTATAGATTTCATTTTTTCCCCTGGAAGGAAAAAACATATGGTCTTGGTAACTAAAGATAAGGATGCTTCAGGAAGGTAAAAAGTAATTAATTACCTAATAAAATTTACAAACAGTTTCATAGAGATTCAATACAAATATACCAAACTTCTATTTTTTAGTGGTTTAGGAAGAAGTAAACAGCCTCTATCATTAAACTCACAGGACGATATTCAGCTAAAGTAGACCCTTTGAAATTGACTGGGTTAAGTTATTTAGCTCAATTGATTTCAAAGTGTCTACTCGCTAACACCCATAGTTTGTTAATGTCATTTAAAACATTTATTTTTCCTTGAAAAAAAATACATACAAATGGAATGAGTTATAGCTGCTTATAGTTCTGTACTAGGCAAAGATGTTTGAATATTTTAATTGACCCGCATTTCAAACTGAACAACCCTGACCCATATCTCTGAATGAATGTGTGAATTGGAATGTAGTTAGTCTTCAGATTTTCCAAGTTATATTATGAGGAGGTCTGAGAGCTGCATAAACAAGCAATAAGTAAGTAGCAAACAAGCAAACCCCAGAGTTGCTAAATGTCACTCAGCAATATCAAAAGCAACATGATGGCCAGAAACAATTACAGTATAGAAAACTTTCTGAAATAATACAAAACATCAAAACTATCAAACTGAAGTCTCTGAAAGCAAGCAAGCAAGCAAGCAATTCAACAGGTTTGTAGCCAAGTAGCTACAAAGCCTGCCTGCCACATAAGAATGGAAGAAACAAAATTACACTTCTTTGAATTTTGCAATACTGTTTTGCAACTAAGCAACGTGTACTTAATTGCAAACATTAGGGGAAATTTCTTGCAAAAATGTGCATATTGCTCAAAATGCTGATAAATTTCTATGCAGATCTGAACAACAACAACACAGCTTTCTGCAGAAATGTGGAGACCTGAATTTAAATTGGAAAGCATTAGAAAGCTAGAGATCTACATGGGGACAAACAGAAGAAGACGCCTTTACCACGGTATGGCTCCCCTTTATCACACACACAGCTCAACGAGACAATGACAAAATTCCACCAACAGCATACAAATCAATATGGCTAACCTGATCCAAAACACCCACCCACATGAAAACAAAGATCACCACAGCCAACCACAAACAAACAACCACACCCTAGGGCAACCCCAACCTCTCTCACACCAAAGGAACACGAGTGAATAGCAGAGAATCTGCACAAGTGACACTGACACAAAACCCCACATATATTAAGTATAATAGAAGCATCGCCACCCAACCCCACCCATCTTTCCCCCTCTTCTTCCTAATGTCTCAACAAATGAAACTGATCAGTAAAAATTATTACTTGGGGGGAAGAGAGAGAGAGAGAGACTGCACATACTTTTGTAAACCAAGAAAATCTTTAATGAAAATACATTTTTTTAAAAAAAGCTAGAGATCTGAAATAGACAGATTCATACACCCCAGTTCTAATTGTGGCTACAAATGTCACATGGAGGTAGCCATGATTTTGTTTTTTGTTTACATTACAACATCATTAGGAGGGACAGAAACTCTTTGCATCCTGGTAGCCCCAGGATCAGCTAAGAGCTTGTGCTTTATTTTTCATTGTACCTACTTTATTCTGATTTGAACTTTTTGGTTGCTTTTAAACCTTATTGATTTAAGTTTTAATGTTTAAAGAATTGCCCACTGAGGTTCCTTTTCTTCTTATTATCGTTCTTTGAAATCTATATACCTCTTTTCCAGAAAGATATTTACCTAAAACAGCACATAGGAATGTGAATACTTGGCGTGTTTTATATATAATGGTCCATTCTAAAAGCAAATGAAATAGAATCCAGACAGAAAACGGGTTCAAGATCATTGTCCAATGTGCTAGAAAACAAATCTGTTTAGAGTGGCCTTCCAATATTTCTATTTTTATAATCTACAATATATAATAAATTAATTAAATTGAAGGGGGGTGAAATCCAGCCAAATGAATGTGTGTTTTACCTTTATGCAATAGGTTAGTTTTTACAGGCACCCACAAACCCCTGTAAATTGGCATTATCAGAATTCAAGGACACATTCCAACCAGGCCAAACCACTGAAGGACGGTGCAAATCAGGGCCAGTCAGCATTGTGGCTGGGGAAGGAAATACTAGGGAGTCCGAAGGACCAGACTGAGAGGTGTAGACGGCCATTTCTGTGCCCAGGCCAGAGGTTTTCCACCCCTGTTTGAAGTTGAAAATGAAGCTGGAAAGCCGATCAACTCATATAGCAGGCATTGCAGGTACAGTACACATGTCACTGAAATCAATGGCAAAGTTCTCATAGGATGTTACAGTGCTGCATTCCATCTGACAGTTCACTGCTTGGTCCACTCTTGCAATTCTATCCCACTGGCCTTCAGCCACATTCAAATACGCACACTTCCAGCAACATATGCTTCTTTGTGGACGTGTGCACATTTGTCAGCAAATATTTTCATTGCAGAAGCTTAACAAGTGTAAAATGAGATCTCATATGACAGATGATCATCTCCAAAACATCCTGAAAACTGCCGCTTTTAAACTCGCTCTGAAATTGCACAAATGGCATCACAAAAGAAAAGCAAGTTAATCCACCAGCGAAGTCCTGCTACGCTCACGCTAACATTATGCAAACTTTTTCAACAACGTTTTCTTAATAGAAAATCATGCAAATTAGCAGGCGGCATAAAAACGGCAGTTTCCCTAACAGCTGAACCAATATCTTCCACACCGATGCAAATTTTATGCAAAATATGCTAATTGCACTGAAAAGTATATATAAAGCCATGCAAGCTTCTGGGTCATGATTTTCAATGTTCCCTCAAACTGAAGATCACAATCCAACCATGTAAAATGCAGTAGTACCTCCTAAGCTACTGCTCAGGTAGGAAACCTTTTCACCTTGAGCGCTATGTTCCCATCTGGGGCTACATTCTAGTGGTGGGTGGAGCAAGAGGCAAATGTGACTGGAACAATGAATGTAAATTTAACTGTTGTACAGTAGGCTGCTTTCTATGCACACTCACATACCCTTCTTTATCCTCCATTATCAGAGGATCTCACATGTATTTTATTTTATTTTGTATTTTACTTAAAATCAGTCACACCAATAAATAAATAAAATCCTAATGAATTACACATTTTTTTCCAGCTGAAATAACCCAAACAAGGAGCCTTTTAGAAATTGTTCAAAAAGATTATAATTAATTCACATTGAATGACAATTGGCCAACCCAAACCAAATAAGACTATTCAACCAACTGCTTGAAATAAAGAAGTACCGTATTTTTTGCACCATAACACTCACTTTATTCCTCCTAGAAAGTAAGGGGAAATGCCTGTGCGTGTTATGGAGCGAATGCCTGCGGGTGGCGGAGGGGATCTGCTGCAGTCGTGAGCAGAGGATCCATGGTTCCCCTTCCTTCCCTCTTCCGTGGTTACAAAGCATGGATCCACATGGATCCTCAGGATTTTTGCATTGGGCTACTCCAAACTCACTGTCAGATCACATGTCTGTGGCCACAGCATGAACTACAAAAATCATATATCCACTATTTCGTTTAGAATATTTTTCTTGTTTTCCTCCTCTAAAAACTACGTGCGTGTTATGGTCTGGTGCGTGTTATAGAGCGAAAAATACTGTATTTTATAACGTTTTAATTTTCATGTATACACAATTATACCATAATGAAGGAGTTTCAATTCATTGCATTACTTGACATTTGTTACTTCCACACAATTAGCTGTGTGGAATGCATGTACAATACATCAAAATCGCTTTTCTAAGAACTTTTATTAACCCAATCTTCTTTGTTCTATCTAGCAGTAGCTAATACTTCACTCTACCTTTGACAAGTATCTATGTGCAGCAAAAACACACACATTCTGTCTAAGAAAAAGAAAATGTGTAGTAGCTGCATTGATTATGTGGGTTGAAGTAGAGTTCCTGGCAATTTGAAAATGATATCTTCATAGCTGATCCTATAAAAGGTACTATTTGAACAATTCTGATTCCTGTTGAACATAAAGTTCCTGAAATGTTATTAGTGTATATATACTAAAAGTGCCATTACTATCCACCGCCAAGAGGGACGTATCACCAGACTCCTTGGAGGTGAGGGTGAATTGTCCCTCTTCCCTAAAAATGCACTGCTACAAAAAAGCAAGCAACAAATGGTTTTATTTTATTTATATAAAAATGTCCTACGCATCACTCAGGGTGGTTTACCTCAATTTAAAAAAACAAAACAAAAAACAGTATGTAAAAATACACAAAATACACAACATCAGTATACATCTAAAAAGCAGAGCTGGCAGAAAACAGAAAAAGCTACTGGAATTTTTTTTTTTTTTAATTGTCAGTCGGCAAAAGGTGGCTAGAGAGGGGGCTATCTGCACTTCATGAGAGACAATATTCAGAGTTACGGTGCAGCCATTAAGAATGACCTATCTTTTGTTGTCATCAACTGTGCTTCCACCATCGGTGAAAGGCTTCTCCTTCTGATATTATGGATTGGGGAGAATGATATGAGAGAAGCTGATCCCTCAGGTATCCTCAAACCATTTATGACTTTAATCATCAGCCCTCTGAATTGCACCCAGGAGAATGCTTTCAGCCAATGCAGATGTTGCACAATAGGTGTAACATGATCTTTGCTGAAATAAAAAATAAAAAATTGTCCAGTAGCACCTTATAGACCAACTAAGTTTGTTCTGGTATAAGCTTTAGTGTGGGCGCGCATGAAAGCTTATACCAGAACAAACTTAGTTGGTCTATAAGGTGCTACTGGACAATTTTTTATTTATTTTTATTTTTATTTATTTTGTCTGTGTCACATCAACATGCCTACTTACCATGATCTTTGCTGTTACATTTTTGGTCAACTGCAGCTCCTAAACAGCTCCATGAAGAGTGCAATGCAGTAACCCAGTCTTAATGTAACTAAGACCTGTTGTGTTGCCGTGTCCAGAACTAGCTTCCTCAGGGGTGATCGTAGCTAGAACACCAGCCTAAACTGAGCAAACAAACTGCTGGCCATTCAAATATAAAGATGCATCCAGAAACACGCCTTAGTTGTGAATCTGGCGTTTCATGTGAAAGACAACCCAGTCCTAAAACAAGCTGAATCCATATTCCAGAGCCTGTCCCCATCTCGTCTTTGTTATTTTACTTATTTATTTCATTAAACTTATTAGTTGCTTGTCATCCAAAGGGTCTCCAAGCAACTTACAGTACATTGGGAGGGGTACATAAATACATAATACCACAGCAAAGGGGGTTGGGGTCATATAACATACTGTATCAATATTCTATGCTGCAAGCTCCCTGCTACAGATGTTTGACCTGAGCATGAGCTAAGCCAGAGGGGACTATACGACAATGGCTGGGTCCCACAGCTCCTTTGTACTTGGAGCTCTCCTTCAGGTACGTAATATCTGGATAGGGCTCAGTAAACTGCAGGTTCTAGATGCAGCATTGTCTGTCATCTGATCTCTCTGCCATGCCTGTAGGAAGCTCCCACAGGAAGTTCCCCCTTTGCATATGTTTTCTCTCCCACCGTGTCTGCAGGAAGGCCAAGGAATAGAGGTGAAAGGTAGAACAAGAAGTTTTGATTAAACGCTACCACTGGGCTGGACACTTGCAGGTCACTTAGCCACCTTCATAGTACAATTTCATTCTCTCTGCTCCAGTAGTTCAGACTCTGAGCAGGGCTGAACATTTCCAATTACTGTGCTACAATTTGGTTGTCTTACGGGTCTCCGCTTATAATGACAGATTTTTTTTTCTTTTTTTGCCTGCCAGTTGAAATAATCTGTATACAGAAGGTCGAATTACAATCTGTTTTACAGGAACAGCAAGCTACAAAGAAACCCTGAGGAGAAACCAGAACGCAGAGCGTAGATTTCCTTACTTCCCAATTACACTGATTATATTACCTCCAACATACACAAAGACAAATAATCTTCATTAACAATGCGTTGCAGCCCACTGTCATGGAATGGTTTGAAGGCGGGGGGGGGGGGGACCAGCCCTGAAACAGCAGCACAGCAGAGTTGACCGACTCAGCAAGAAAGGTCAACAACATGCTGCTGGAACTGAACACAAGTAATATTTACGCTGGTAGTTTCCCATAATGAAATGTTCCACTATCACATTTCAAACAAAGCTGTGCTCTTCTTTCATTAAAAAATACATATATCAGCCAGAAACCAAGCCCTCTCCTCTGCTTTCAAATCTCTCTGAAAACAATCAGCTAAAATGTATGTATATTAACTATTGCAGCAGTAGAAAAACAAGAGTTCACTTTCAGTTATGGTCAAAAAAAGATGCAATCAGATCGTACTTGATCAGTTAGGTGGTGCTGCAGGAGGAGGCCTTTAACCCTTTCCCTGTACCACTGCCCTGATCAAAATTACCCCCCCCCCCCAAAAAAAAAAACAACCCCAACAACCTGTGATTAGCTCCCCTGACCAACTGTGGCAAAGATCAGCCGAGAGAAAGGATTTTACAGCAAGGGTACAGTGCATGGAGAAGGGTTAAACACACACCCTCCAACAACAGACAGAGCTTTAAACACTGCCCACAGCTTCCTTAAAGTAAAACAAACCAGTCAGTCCCACAAACCATTGAGGAAGTGGAACCAGGTGCAGAGCTGTGGAGATGTGGGCCAGGGAGGTGTGCTTTCAGCTTAAATACATTGCCAGAGCCTGTATCCTACTGGCCAGGCAATCCTTCCCACCTGCCCATCCACACATGGTGCAAAAGGGATAGGGCTGAGTTTATATGTTTATTTTACTGATTCCCAACTGTTCTGTGAGAGGGACAGACATTTGCTTTGGAAGAATTAAATCCACAATCAATGTCCCTTAGTGTAAGGAAGGCCCATGAGGCATCAATTCCCTGAGCACCGGTCCTGCTAGCCTAATAGATGATGTCTGCGCACAAGAGGAAGGCAGTGGCAGGCTTGGGGAGATCACATATTTTGGGGACTAGGAATCTAAAACGGTACGGAGGGCTAAAAACAGTCTAATGGAGACCCAGCATGCTCTGTGGACATAGAATGCTGGTTGCCTGTTGGAGGGTGAGGAATGGAAAATGAGTGGTGGGGTGGAATACAGCATCTTGGGAGAAAGCCTGGCTAGCTGAAACTCTGAAGCGGAACACTTCATACTGCAACATTTTGTTACAGATCTCACTTGCACACTTTTAAGTCTCTTGTGGTCTCTCCCTCCCCCAATAGCACTGCTATATGAGTTTTCATAGGTGGAGCTGCCAGGAGTTCCACCAAGTGACTTTTGCATGAAAATAATAGGCTCTGCCACTGAGATACAGTCCTTTCCCTCTGGAATAAGCTCGGGTGGGTAATGGCAATGACAGATATTGCTGATTTAGATAATTACTCATCATAAACTTCTGGTTCCATAAAGGAGCGTCTTAAAAGTCTGCTGAATCAGTTTCTCCTAAAAGTAGCTGGCACAATGCAGGAGGCATTAAGCAGAGAGTATAATTCATCCCACTCACTATTCATTGTTTGTCGATATAAAGAAATGCTTTCTTACAGTACAAAGCCTTCAGTTCTGGTCTACAATCCATGGTAGTAAAGTGAGAGGGAGGGGAGGGAAGCTGCTCAGGTAAGTGGATTTATTTTAACTGAAGAACCATTTCCTATGGTTTGAACAGCATACATAGCTATGGAACAGAATAAAGTAATTTTAGCATCTTTTAAAATGGTTGGGAAACTCTTACGTCATCATTTGAACTCTAGCTGAAAACGGTGAAGTACTAATGAAGTTCATTAGCTTCAGACTGGCTAGCAACACAAACCTGTGCATGTTTACTTGGAAGTAGGGATGGATGAATCTGTCAATCTTGCTTTCTCTCTTAGTTTGTCATTTACTCCAGTCATCAATCTCCATCCATTTGTCAATTTACTATTTTTAAAAAAATGCTCACGAAGATTCATTTCTGCAAGCAACTTTGCCTGATTTAATGTATGTTCTATATAATGCATATGAAATTATTTGCATACTTTTCTCAAATACATACTTTTTTGCTAAATCAATATAAAAAGTTGATGAAGTGTGCATTTTGAAGGTTAGCTGCACTTTGGCTTGTGCACTGTTTTAGGAAGAACAAATTAGGTAGGTTTGCATTAAAATGCAAACCAAACCAAATTTCTCCCCCGTTCCTCCTTGGAAGGAAATATGGCTTTGTTCAATTGGGCTTATTCCCGTGTTAATTCCTATGTTATTCCCAAAGTAAGACTGCAGTGCTACACACACTTACCTGGGAGCAGGCCTCACTGAATGTAAATAAATAAATAAATACTTAAACACTGTACTGCTCCTATAGAAAGAAGGATCAATCACACAGTTTATTTCAGTATACACATTGGGAGATCAGTTACTCAGCCTAACCTACCTTGCAAGGGTGTTGGGAGGATAAATCTGCAAGGGGGAAATAACCAGGTATACCACTACAAGCTCGATGGAGGAAAGGTGTGATGTATAGCAATGAAAGAAAGAAAGAAAGAAAGAAAGAAAGAAAGAAAGAAAGAAAGAAAGAAAGAAAGAAAGAAATCTAGGACGGAGGAGTGAAATTGCAAAGACTATATGATGGACTTGCCAGTACTAGCTTAATATCTAGACACCTGACTGAGGTAGGGAGGATCATACTTAGTTTCACATAAAACAGATGAGGTGTGAAAGACATCGTCTTTATATGTGATCATTTTCAAATGCTTAATTAGTCATAAGAGTAAAAACTTCACTCCCAAGCTCCTTGAGAAGAACTGTGCTATTTATAGAACATTTCTGGAGGTAGCCTACTCCATCAAATGTCAAGTGGGAGGATGTAAAGGATAATAGTAAGGTAAGGTATAAAGAAGAAATTTTCCTGGAAACTCTTGGTTTAAGCAGAATTTTACAAAAGCAGATTTACACCAAATGATTATCTAGGAAGTCTTGAGACCCTTATATACATGGTGCATTTTAAAATATCACCCAGTTTAACTAATAATAATATTAATAGGTATTTTTGTTGTAACAGACACTTTCAGCCAAAGACCAGGGATCTAACCCTATGGATGCTTACTTTGAAGTAAGTCCTACTGAGCAAGCTCCAATAGAGCATGATATTCAGCAAACATGCATTGGATAGGCTGCAAGTTTCTCTGAGTTAAGAAACATATGTTTAGCTTTCTTCCACTGAAAACCATGGGATTTCATTGTGTTTAACTACAGCTGGGTCATTTCCCTTGCTAAACAGTGTTGTTGTTTTTTCTAGCACACACAGTGAACTCTCTCTTTCTGGAAAGTCACAGTAAAAAACATTATGGCTGCACAGGGCACATTTTCAAAAACAAGGAATCTAACCCATCTGGGAAATAGCTCTTAACATGAAGAATGCTTGACGTGTAATGTAGAGATTATTATTAATCAATTTGTGGCTCTACCTATTTGCGACTAGGTATGGGTAGTGAAGAAAGAATGTCTTAAAAAGTGCAACTTTAATTGAACCAAAGAAATAATAAAAACAACTTTTTACCCAGCTACCAAATCAATGTAATAAATGAAACACTGGAGCTTCAAGCGAAGCCTCTTTCCCATTATTTAATCGCCTTAGTCAAATTTGCTCCAATGTGCTATCAATCATTTTATGAGCTCTTTAAAACTGGATATTAATACTGAGCTTGTTTGCTCAAAGGAATACAGACTGAGCTTCTAGGATTTATTTGTATTCTGATTTTTAGCAGAGTGTAGCCCAGATCCAGATCCAAAAGCAGAAAATGATTGAAATTAAATAAGCAAGCAGGCTTCAGATTGACGCCAATGCAACAGCAGAGGGAGAGATTTTGCACTTAATAAGTGCAATGTTTAATAAACACATTCTAAAGCAGCGTCCAAATAAATTGGATATTTTAGAATGCCTTCTGAATTTAAAAACACATCATTTGGCCTTAATAGCCTTCTGTGAGAGCTCATTCTTCTCTCTAATGGCAGATTCTTTCATCAAGAATTAGTACATTAGGAACTGAAAAGAAGCTTGTCCGGCAGACGATACATAACATAGGTACTGTAATTTCACGGTCCTATTAAAAAGATGTACAAGGATGAAAAATAGCAGCAGCCCTTGTGCTAATGCTAACAGCACAGTACATTAATACTTCAAAACTAATCAATCACCCAAGACAAAGGCAATCAGCTGATTCATACCTCTGAAATCAGCCATATAAATTCCCAAGAAAGGGCAAAATCTGATAATGGCTTTAAGTTCCTGTTAATAAGTATTTTGCCACAAGTTTCAAAAGACCTAATACATATGACTGGGAAATGCTACATATTTCTAAAAGAACATGGGTGACAATCCCTTGTTCTCCACTTTGTCTAGGATGCATAAAATGTACTTTAGAGTTGAAGGAAACAAAGAGGCCAGTGGTACTAAGGAATACAAACACGGTTTTGGAGGTTAGACCATCTAATCCAAAATTTCCTTTCCAATGCTGAACCATCAATTGCCAAGTGATTGTTTTCTGTATTGTATGTTTCCAAAATATGAAGTCAGTAATACATGTGAAAAGAATCTAGGGCTGTTAGTAGACCACAGCTTCACATGAGTCAACAGTGTGATGCAACAGCAGCAGAAAAAGCTAATGCTTCTCTAGGTTGCAACAACATAAGTACAGTGTCCAGGTCAAGGGGAGTAATAGTACTGCTGTATTCTGCCTTGGTCAGACCACACCTGAAGCACTTTTTCCAGTTCTGGGCACCACAATTTAAGAATACTGACAAGCTGAAATGTATGCAGAGGAGGGCAACCAAGATGATCATGGGTCTGGAAGCTAACCATTTCTTATGAGGAATGGTTGAGTGAGTTTGGTATGTTTAGTCTGGTAAAGAGGAGACTGAGAGGAGATATTATAGCCATTTTCAAATATCTCAAGGCCTGTCCCATGGAAGATGCAGCAAACTTGTTTTTTCCTGCTTCAGAGGGTAAGACCCAAACCAATGCTTCCAAGTTTCAAAAAAGGAGATTCTGACAAAATATCAGGAAGAACTTTCTAACAGTAAGATCTGTTTGACAACGGAATAGACTCTCTTGGGAGCCTGTATACTCTCCTTCAATGGAGATTTCTAAGCAGAGGTTCGATGGCCATTTGTCACAGACACTTTAGCTGAGATTTTTGCATTGCAGCGGGTTAGAATAAAGGAGCCTTGGTGTCCCTTCCAACTCTACAATTCTATGATTCATGAGGGTGATATGATGACACATATAGCAGATTAGACACAGACACAAACCACATGCCTGGGGTGGAGGTATTTGGAGGGAAAGATAATGGATAAAAGTGGTTGAAACAGACTTTTTCCAGGTTCCTAGTGAAAGTTTTAAGATATTCAGAAGCTTGGGGGCTTTCCAGTAAAAGTGAGGCAGCACTGCCTTTCTCTTTTCTTTTTTACAATAGTGCATTTCTTTTTACTGCAGCAATCAGGGACCAGACAGGATGGTTTCTTCTTCCCACAATGTGCTAGTTGAAATTTAAGTATGTTGTGATGCAGCATTGCTACAAAAGTGTTGAATGGGGATTGGGAATAGCAGCTCCTGCTGGTCACTGAAAGGAAGACCACCTACTTTTGTGTCTTGCAGGCATTCTTCACCCAGGACTAAAACCAGCCAAACAACATTCTACATTCTACGCTTCCTTGATGCCTCTCTCTCTCCTCCCCCCCTCTCTCTCTGACACTATATATATTTCCTCAGAAATAGCGATGGGCACACTCCCACTGGCTGGCTGGCCTTAGAAACTGTTCATTGTGTGTGTTAATGTTTCTCTCAGCTTTCTTAGAGAATGCCCACAAGACACCTTTGTAGCTCTTAGGCTTTTCCAAGAAAGCACACAAGGACAAATTGGGTGAAATGTGCTCTTCTATGTCAGCCCCCTCCCCCTCCTGTTTTTAAGTAAAGGGACATCAAGGAATCATAACTGGTGGTGCAGAAGTGTCTCTTAACTGGAAATTATGCTTCTAAGCATGCTTAAGGTTATCATTTTAGGATAATAATGAAGCACGTGGGATTAAGAAGCCCTCTGCTGTCTCTAGCCAGTCCTCTACACCACCAGTTTCCTCTTCCTTTTCATGAAGACAAGGTGTTTTGTTTTATTTGTATCTAACTTGAAAGGATGTGGAAAAGCAGGGGAAACAGGCTAGGGATGCAACAATCCCAGCATGAACTGGACCTGAATTCTGAGGGCCTCAGTGCTGCTTCATAATGAGGTGAGACCTTCCAAACTTCTCAATTCTGTATTCAGCCCCATCACTGCTATGAGTGCAGAATGGGCAGCCTAAGTCCAACAGGGTCAAAACTCTCTGTCTTTCCCTCATTTGTACAGTGAGGGATATCATTTTGCAAGCTAATGGGCTTTTTAGTTAATGGACAATTGACCTGTTTCTCCACAACTGTCTTTACGTACAGGATTTTCATTTTTTAAGGACTTAGCTAAAATAGGGAGGCACACATTAAACACATAGATATGAAACATGTCATCCCTGTTTCAGCAAGTGGTGCTCATAAAGAATGAAGGGAAGAAGTGCTGTCCTCATTCTGGTGGAGTTTTGTAACATTTTCACACAGCTAAATTTGATTTGCAGATAGTGTATGGTGTCGATATATAGGCTGTGTGGCCCCTGATTGCCTGGGTTACCTAGCTGAGAAGAAGCAGCTATCAAGAGGTGCAGAGCAGAAGGGTGAACTGTAACCAAACCAAACAGGTTAGGGGGCTTTGGGAGAGTGCTTAAAGTTTACCCCCAAGTCCCTTTTCACACCACCACCAACATTTCCCATGAACATTTCCCATGGAGCCCTAAGTTTAATCACACTAACTTGGTTAAAGATTGCATAGCAACTGGTGTTATGACTAAGGGCAATAAAGAAAGTTGCAGTGTTATTAACACTTCCTAGGGCAAATAAAGATCAAATAGCGGTAGAGATAGAAAAACACAATTTATTAAGAAATTTGGCAGAAGAGTGTTGATGAGCCACGTCCTCCCACTGTTTCAAAAACCACAGGGAGAAAGAAAGCAAATATCTTTGTCCCTTAAGGGATGAATACTATTTTCATAAATTAAACAAGATGGGGCAAACTCTGCTCCAGAGAATTAAATTCCATGTTTGATAGATAAGACCCAGACCTGAAGCAGGTCCAATGATTTATTAACAGCCCTCCCATTAAGTGTATGCATTAGCAACACTTGTCTGGATGAAAAGAAGAGATACAGGAATGTTATGTTGTTCTTACTGGCCGGTCCTATGAATCTGCCCTCGCTAACCTGGCAAAACAAATGCTAGGTTGATCCATTCTGTCTGCATTTTTAGTTTTCACTCTGAAAGGCTGTAGAATAATAGCACTTTTTTGCAGCAATTCTAATTACTGGGGGGTTGGGGGCTTTACATGGGGCAGCAGAGAGTTTTGTCAAGTTCTCTGCCCCACATTCTTTGCACAACAACAGAAGCTTTGCTACTGCTTCAGCAGCTGCCCAATGATGCCTGCTAGTCATGGCAGACCTGGTTGTATTCTGGGATAGGCTGCAATGAAACAAAAATAAATAAAATAAACATCTATAAATGACAACAGCATCCTAAGTATGTTTATTTAAAAGTAAGTAACTGTGTTCAGTGGGGCTTGCTCACAGGACATGATAATAATTGCTCAGCAGTTATACGATTTTATTATATGTATAAAGAAGCATACAGTACTTGGGGTGAACTTTGTCAAGACCTCATTATAGGGAGAGGAGTCCTTCATTCCCACTATGGTCCAATCTGGGTTTCCTTCTAGATACACAATACATCTGCTCTTTGCACTGGAAGGAAAGCTCTCAATGGCACCAACAGGACTACTACCGATTGCTCCCCCATTTCCCCCACCCCAAGATAACATAGAACCCTTCAGTTGTAATGGCAACCCACCTGTCATTATTATGGACATTTTGCTAGCAAATACTTATTCTTTCATTGTAACCATTCTAAGTTGATCCCAGATTGGTTCCCCCCCCCCCCCAAAAAATGTAGAGTTATTAAATGATACAGCAAAATTTAATGCAAAACAATGTGGTCTCACTCCATCTCCTTGCTCAGAGAGGTCTTGGAGCGGCATATCCATTGGCTGCTGCTTCTCCGCAGCCCTGGAGAACAGAATTAATGCAACATCAAAAGCTAATGCCCCAGACAAACCCAACCAAATGCATAAAGCTAATAAATTAGCAAGATGATCTCATAATTTGCCATTAGCCAGTGGCTCAGGCTTTGTCCTGCTTTATAAAGTCAATGTAGTACCCAATTAAAAATTAGTAAGCAGGATCTGATGCTCTTTAATCAGATTTTCAGAAAATGATCATAGATTAAGTTATTACAAACTGATGTACACTAGAATATCAAAATTGCATGAAGTCCAATTATCCAAGGAGAAGAAACCTCAAAATCAGTTTAATATACAGGACAGCACAGCCTATGCAGAAGTATTCAACATGGCCTAATGGATTTAGGATTGTAGCTTAGAAGGCTGATTGACTATATATGCAGCTCGCAAATCACTTAAGTTGTTTTTTTTTTTAAAAAAAAGATAAATAAATAAATCAGTTTCATGATTTTGAATGTAATACTAACTGTCTCTCCTGTCATGTCATTTATAAGACAAACCATAAACCTGAAGGAACCACAAAGAATACCCAATACATATATAGGTCCAAATGTCTGTTTCTAAACTGCATTAGAATGAGACATATTCAGCTGGTTATTAAGGAACTCCAAAACAATCCCTGCTAACCCTGTTCAATAGCTGAAATGACTACTGAGTTAAAGATTTTGAAAGGACATGTAATGCAGTAGCTAATGATCCATTCAGCTCACAGACCTTAATGATCAACCATGTTCCAAGGAGCTTTAACAGAACAAAAGATTAACATGTATCCCATGTAATCCATTGTGTTGTATGGTTTTAAGTAGAAACACCCCCCCCTCCAAGTTCAATGAGACTTACGGCCCCCCGAGTCAAGTGTACATAGGTTTGTTTTTTTAAAAAAATATATTTTTTATTAACTGGCCAATCACATCAAATTAAATCACATCGCATAAATTCCAAATTACAAAGCCAAATTTTTAAATTTTGTTGGGGGAACCCATACTTCAAGATCCAAAGGGGGATTCAGATCATCTTCTTATTACTGCGTTAATATCCCAATCAGTCCAGACAAAGTTCATAATTCTATCCAGTCTTATCTTGGTGTTTCCACATCATATCTTGTTCATATAATTTCTATTTTTCCTTTACGATCTCTTCTATTAGTCTCCTTAAGACGATAAGCAAAATAATAATCCTGTGTGGATTTCCCGTTCCTCCACTAAGTCCAGATGGTTTCCATATATCTCCTTCGTAGATAACATCGCTCTTTCCATCATAAATTTGGCATTTGTCGCTCTTAAGTCCCACCGAGGAGTTGATCCACGATATGTAAACAACTCTATTTCTCTCTTTCTCCTCCCAGACCCAAGAGCTCCAACAATGCCTCCCAAAATGGCGACGGCATTTTTAACTGCGTCATTCCAAAACTCTTAGCTTTCCAGCTTCATCTTGAAACATTGCTTTGGTTTGAAAGTTTATCTCCACACAGCCTTAAATCCACAGCTTAAGTCCTTAATTTCTGACTCATTAGGGGAGGGGATTCTTGTTAAATCACATTAAAAAAGGGAAGGCAGGTTTCCCCCCTCCCCCCTCAGTCATTTGTCGTACCGTATCTTGACATATCTTCTCATATTTTATTCTTGTCTTGTTATCAGAGATCTCTTCTGTCAGCAGTCTTTACTTCCCCTTTTTCCTTGAAGCATGTATCTCGTCCAAATTGTTTCTTTTGAAGATGCTTGCAACTAGCGGCGCGGATCAGGGACGGCGTCCAGGAGTGCCAGAATCCCACAGGAGGGCTTTGTGCCTAGTGCCCCCACCCCCACAAATTCGGGGGTGGTATAGGGCACAGCAGGCAAGGCCCATCCCCCTCACAATCCTGGGGGTTTGAGGAGGCTAATTACCCCCATCATAGCCTCCAAATTACCTCGTGTGGGTCGGAGAGATGTTATTGTCAGTCATCTTCCGATGCGCCACCTAGTGGCCCCCCCCCAAGTGTACATAGGTTTGCAGCACTACAACCTCTCAAAATGTTAAACCAACCCAATTTTAGTTCAGGGTAGTGAGGCAGCAGCAAGACCAGGGAAGGAGTGAAGCAGCCATGATCTTTGCTCTGGGTACCTGCACACTGCCTCGTGTGCACCCTTGCTCATGCTCTAGAATAACACAACAGGGTCCCATCACAGCACACAGAATATAGGATATTGTAAGATTCCCTTTTCCATGGTCAGAGTAAAAAAAAAAACCCTGGATCCTGTATCGGTCTCTACAGCCAAAGCAGGCACTGCAACCTTCCAACAAGTTGACTTCACCCCCAAAAGTGCACTGTCTTCCGAGACAGATGAATGTCAACAACCCCCTCTGGTTCTTTCCCACCAGACCATAGTCTGTAAGTAGTAGAATGTGTGCCCCAGCCAGGGCTTTTCAGGTTGAAGAAAATTACAGATTTACACAATGCAGCACATAGTCAAATTTATAGAGAAATACAAATACTTGGTGTTGCCCCTTTGTATCCTTATTGTTCAAGCAGCTCCATTTGTCATGGAGATTATTTATATACTATGTAGAAACAGAAACAAAATAGCAACCAAGTTTGGAAATAATACATTATGAAAAAGAGACTATTAGGGAGGAAGAATTCCTTGTGAAATGGTATCATCAGTTTCTAATGAATATTCCAGTGCTTGTCAGGAAACCCATTTAGAGGGAGGCCAAAATCACTTTCTAATTTTCTTTACAGCTTTATCATATTTTCTCCCATCCCTAAGGCCAACAGTATTGCAGACTGATTGGCCCATAATATTACATCTCCTCAGGGATGATTTATCTTTGCATAGAATACCCTCATATTTTAACACTGATAAAAAAATATTTACATTTGTATGGAAATAAGGTTCAGATCTAACCAAGCCTGCTTCCTGTGTCAAAGCACCTATCTTTGGAATAGATCCTGTGGTGCTTAACACAACCATTTGAAATTAGGAGTAAATTGAATCCATCCCAAATTGCAGAAAGGTGTTCAGGTAAGATGCACTTCTAATAAAGCAGAGATAAATAATCTCTGGATTTAACATTGTATGTGAATTCACAGGACTTTTTTGACTCCTCCACAAGCATCACAAATAAAGCCCCAGGATGTGTTCCGTGTGTCACAAAGTCTAATGGAAGTGCACAAAAGCTTGGATGCAGACACGTTAGTGTTAATTGGAAGCAATCAGCATTATTATTATAATCAGTGTCACATAGGTTTTTGTACTCTTAAACTTGGGGTACGGTAGATTAAACTTCATTTGAAGCAAGCAGGGATGCATTCACACTAATCCTGCAAACCACCACTATCTCTCTGTACCCTTCTTACTTCCAACTCCTACAGTATGTGGAGCCAACATACCAGGATGCAGAACTCCTCAGACCCAAGCGAATGCGGCTGAGATCCAACCCATGGGCAGAATGAATAGCCATGGGCAAGTCATTAGATCACAGCTTCACTTTCTCATATATAAAACTGGGTTAATGCAGATTGTGAGGTAGTAGTGAGGAAGAAGAAGAAAACTGAAGCACCAGAATGGTGTATTGGTGTACAAGGGCTTCAGAGGACTGGGTTCAAATCCCCATTCAGAAAACTAAGCTCAATGGGCGATCTTATGCAAGTCACTCTCTTTCACCCTAAACAACCTCAAAAGGTTGGGTAAAATAAGAGGGTAAAATGAGGGGGTACAAAGAAAGAAGGGTGGGATAAAAAGGAAGTCATAAATTATTTATTTGTGCTAACGTGAAAAAGTAATACAGTGAGCAATTTCCGAACAGAATCTAATAATAGGGTTTGAACTATCAGGAAATAAAGAGAGACATGTCATGCCTCTCCACCCCATTCATCGGCACGCAGCTCACTTACCCTTTCTTCAGTGTGACAGAAAGATGAAGGCACTTTCAAAGTAAAGCCAGGTCATATTTATCTAAATCTGCAAGGAGACCTGTCAGTAAAATCGTGCATATCTCCTGAAGCTAGCCGACTACCGGTGACACCTTAACATAAGACAAGCATATGTGGTGCATTATTATTAAAGGGGTTTTAAGTCACATTGTAAGATCTCTAGACGGAGACACTTAAGGGCAGAGTTTTATTGCCGACACATTCAACTCCTGCCATATTATTCCCATGCAAATCATGTCTGAGGGAATCAGCATCAGACCAGAAACCTCTTCCTGCAGCGGTGCCACAACAATCATTTATCTGCATCCGGCACCGAGTGGTGCAAAATGACGCCACTTTGTGATAGAGACTTAAACTAATATGCAGAATCACCTCCACAAGTGCAAGGGAATATTAAAGATTCTATCTTGCTGACAGCTTTTCATCAAGGCTTCAGAGAGTGCGAGATATTGGGAGGCTAATCCACATTGTGTATCATTGGATACTGTCATTTTCACACTCTACAGCTGCCTTGCTGAGTTGACTTGAAGAGTAATTACTGCTGAGATAAGCCTTTTTCTGGAATACGTGCAATTAATTCTCCCTGTAAAAAGAAGGAAAGGAATCTGACACTTTAATAATGTTTAAGTACACCTAATCTATTTCTTTTCTGCTCAGATGTTTCCTAAATATGAGGAAGAAAGAAGATTTGAAAGTACTTACAGCTGTCTCTTCTTATGTAAATCATCCATGGACCTCTAATATCCGATCATAAAATAGCCACGTGAAATAAGATCAAAAATTATAATAGAATGCAGAACAAGTAAGGAATTATCAAAAAGATGAATGCACAATATGATTTTCTTGCGTACAACAGTTACTCTTATCAAACAGAGATTATCATGCCATTAAAGTTTCAAGGGCGTGAAATTTAATTCAATTGTAAGATGTATTTGGAGGTGAATTAAAACTACTTTTCTGTTTCTATCTACCTTGCTTCAAAGCGCATGTACCTACATATTTTCCATGTTTTTACAATCTTCAGTTCTAACAAATATTAAAACTAATAAAGCTACAGAGAAGTGGAGGTACAGTTAGTGTAAACTAGATTTGCTAGCACCAGTGAGAATTTGGTCCCAAATATCACACAGAAAGACCTGATTAGTTTGGAAAAGCCCAAGTTAATCATCCAACGTAGTATATTTTGAATTTTATGACACTCAGCCATGTGCAACTCCGATATTAAATAGCTCAAAATGCCAGTAGTACAAAGGCCAATTGACCAACTGTTTTAAACTAAAATTTTACCCTCAGCATACTGTAAGGTTGGGGGGAATGGTAAGCCTGAGATTATCGTATATACTCTCAAGAGAAACTTATCCAATATTTTTAATACCCATGAACTCTGATAAATTGCCAAGTTAAAAGATGTTAATGCCTGCCATCTTTTTAATCACCTAAGATTAATCCTAGGACCTCCCAGCCTACTGCATATGTTCCAACAGCTTGTCTTGACTTATTAAGCTTCTCATAAGAAGCAGCTGCAGTGGATGCATATTCTCTGTAGACCAGGTTTCAGGCAGAAAGATCTCATTTACCTCCTCCTGTCAGTGTGAGGGACCTGGTTTTCATGTTCTGCAAAAGGAGATGGAGTGTATCCAGCTTGATTCCAGCAACACCTGGTGGCTTTTTACTTCTCAGGCAATATACTGCCGTAGCAATCAGAGCTGGCTCCATGTTTTGGAGGTTCCTCCAGTTGTGTCCTCCCTCTTCGTCTCCAAGTTACCCCTGCCTACTTGTTTCTCCTCCCTCCCTGGGCCGAAACCACATGGAGGGACTGTAGACAGTGCTGCAGGTAGACAGTGCTGCAGTATCTCACTCTAGTTATTGACTGCATGCCCAGAGACTGCAGGTGAGCAGAGGCAGCTACAGCAAAGAGGATGAAGGACAGGATCAAATGTCTCTGGAGCATAGGTCCCCTACAGGGGTGTAGGTCTAGGCAGGTACCCAGTGATGCCTATTCCCTAATGGCCCTTGCAATGTGCAACTTCTCAACATTATTTTCAAAGACAGTGACACCCACAATATATCCCCAGCTGCTACGGTGGTTCCTGTAGAATCTATTAAATGTTCAGAATCTAATTGGCTGCAGCATAAATTTCCTCCCATAATTTTATTTTGTGATGCAAAGCCAGCTCCTTTATCAAGGAATCTAGGGGGTTATTTAGGAGTGGGATCTGGAATAAAGTTTAAGATACTAACTGATGCGAAAGAAAGAGGGGGCTTTGCCCTGCCAGACTTAAGGCTGTATTACGAATCAGCAGCTTTCTGCTGGCTAAAAGATTGGCTGCTTCTCGAAAACACTGATGTATTGGATTTGGAAGGCTTCAACAATGCTTTTGGTTGGCATGCATATTTATGGTATAACAAGGCTAAGATTCATAAGGTGTTCAAGAACCATATTGTCAGAAAAGCAGTGTTTAATGTCTGGACAAAATACAAAGACTTATTGGAAAATAAAACTCCGAGGTGGCTTCCACCATTGGAAGCTAAGGCCCGGAAAAGACTCAATATGGAGGCCGAATGGCCAAAGTATTGGGAAATATTAGAAAAAGATGGAGACAATTGGAAATTGCAGAGTTTGGAGAAAATGAAAGACAAAGTGTGAGATTGGCTACATTACGCTCAGATTAAAGAAGTTTTTAAACTTGACAAAAAGTTAGGATTCCAGGTGGAAAAATCGAAGTTGGAAATGGAATTGTTAGAGCCTAAGACTAAGGTACTTTCAAGAATGTATAACTTGCTGTTAAAATGGAACACACAAGATGAAACGGTCACATCGGCTATGATAAAGTGGGCACAGGACATTGGGTATAATATCATGTTTGAGGACTGGGAAAGGTTGTGGACCATGGGGCTGAACTTTACTGCATGTAATGCTTTGAAAGAAAATGTTATGAAAATGATATATAGATGGTATATGACCCCAGTCAAACTTGCAAAAATATACCATTTGTCTGATAACAAATGTTGGAAATGTAGAGAAAATGAAGGAACGTTCTTTCACCTCTGGTGGACTTGCCCTAGAGTGAAGGCTTTCTGGGAAATGATATATAATGAGCTGAAAAAGGTATTTAAGTATACCTTTCCTAAGAAAGCAGAGGCCTTTCTTCTGGGCATTGTCGGCCAGAGGGTGTTAAAGAAGGACCGAACATTCCTTATGTATGCAACAACAGCAGCAAGGATACTCGTCGCCAAGCACTGGAAAACCCAAGATTTACCCACACTGGAAGAATGGCAGATGCAACTGATAGACTACATGGAACTGGCCGAGATGACCGGCAGAATCCGAGACCTGGGAGAGGAGACGGTAGAAGAAGATTGGAAGAAATTCAAGACCTACCTACAGAAACATTGTAAATTGTATGAATGTTAAGAAGGATGCTAGATTATAAATAACTTGGCACCATTAAGTTAGGTGAAGTGATATATGAAGATAAGTTAAATTTAAGAAAAGACAAATTTTGGATAATTATTAGGCTAAATTTAAATTTTTAAGGTTTGAATAAATGATATCGAAAATTTGAGACACAACATTGGAAAACTAGATAAAAAGAATGGAAATAAGGTGATAAATTGCTGGTTAGATATTTATAAATTAGGAACGCAGGAGCGGAAGATGCGAGGGAGTCCAAAGAAGTTAAGAAAATATGTCATGATATGTGTTATCTTGTTTCTTTATTTGTATTGTAATTTATAAAAAAAAAAACCTTCAATAAATATTTTTTTTAAAAAAGGGCAAAGAAACAGATGCAAGATCTCTAATATATATATATATATATATATATATTTAGGAGTGGGATCTGTTTTAGAAGTGCAGCTGGAGCAGCATGTAGTCTAATGGGTCACTTGCCATTGCCTGTGGCACCTCTATTGCGCCAAAGGATCCTGGGGGGACTAATTCAACCATGCACATTGAGAGGCACCCTTAAGTTCCAGTTTCAATCTCTGGTATCTTTCGTTTGAAGGATCTGGTAACAGGTTGATGGGATGATGGGAAAGCCTTTTCTGTGCCTGAGATACTGGAGAGTCACTGGCAGGCAAAATTGACAATACTGAACTCGCTGGACAAACAAAGAATCTGATGTGGAATAAAGGAATCCACAAATGCCACAATGTTTGTGACTATGGTGAAAAATCAGTACAGGAATCACAGTGTTAAGGAATAGTCCAAATGAAACACTTTTCTGCATGGAATCCGTATTTGTTTCGGTATTTCAGTAAGGTGTGTTGATTCTATGAGCCATAGAGTTCAACATTCCCTATCAGCCTCCCTCTATCACACTAACAAGTATCAACACATGAAATGTTGAATTTTATTGCAAGGCCACTGAGTAGCATTAAGTTTTCTTTTGCCACTCATATAGAAGAATCTTTTATTGAGCTTTACCTGGTCCAGAAAACATAGGTCTGTTTGTTTTCTGGCATTGTTTAGAAGAAATACACTGCAACTACCTCTTGACTTTCAGGTCAATACACCAATGACTTTCAGCATTTTTTCAGGTTCAGGGTGCCCATTCTGACCTTACAGCCATAAGTGCTCTGCACTTGACATCTTCCTCTTTCCCCTGATTGAACACATACTGAGAGGTTCTACCAAGTTAGGAGGCTAAACTGACATCAGATAATAAGAATGCCTTCTTAGTGATGGCTTCTATTTTTTTAGAACTCATTTTCTCTATGCCAACTGGTTAATGCGCGCGCGCGCACACACACACACACAGTGTGTGAGAGTGTTTATTCCTTTATATATTTAAATCTGACTTTTCTTTATTTATACACCTCTCAAAGCTTCTTATATAAAAACAGAAAAAATAATAATAAATACAGCAATTAAACAAACAAATGCTTTGAAGCATCTGATATGTTCTGCATCATTTCCCCTTTACTTTAACATGATATTGATTAAATACATTGTCATCCTCTCTTGTTTTGCTATGTCCTGCTTAGGGAGGCTTATGGATGAAAAGCAACCTTTCAATAACATGCAATGATTTTTTCCCTAGATTTTATAAACAAATTCTTACATTTCTATCCCACCTTTCATCCTTCATAGATCCTAAGGCTGCCTTTCTCAACCTTGGGTCCCCAGATGTTGCAGGGCTACAACTCCCATCATCCCTAGCTAGCAGGGCCAGTGGTCAGGGATGATGGGAGTTGCAGTCCAACAACATCTGGGGACCCATGGTTGAAAAAAGCTTTCCCAAGGTATCAAAACCTACTTAGTTGTAATTTTTGTTTCACTTTATAAGTCACTCTGGGTCACATTATTTTCGGGGGGGGGGGGGGACAATCATTCAGTCCAGTGGCATACATGTGGCATACATGTGGCAGTCAGCATCCAGGCACTGAACAGACTCAAACCTGCTTAGCATCAGCAAACGGGTGCATTCATGCGCCTTCAGGCCTTAGCCATGTGGTCTTTGCCTAATGTGAAACTCTGGCACCGTGTTCTCATGCCTGTGACAAACAACAGATTCTCTACCCAATGAGCAGATACCAATGCCAAGGAAGCCGAAGCTCACTGTAACAACAGAGTATAATTCTGCAGTGACAAACACCGCCAGCCACTTTGTAATATATGCCTCAGACAAGACTGATGTTGTATCGCTGCTCCACCAATGCACAAAAGCTGGATGCTCTCCGTATTCCATTTTGTCATTTAATTTTATATACTAATTACACCATATATCATTCCTTAATGTATCCACATTTGAAAATAGAACACAGATAACCAGTATTTATTGTAGAAGGAAGTCTGTTTTCATCCATGCAAAGAACTTTTTCTGCGTGTGCGCATAATATGAATGAAGTCCGAATTAATTTGCATAGAAAATTGTTTACGGGCGTGCACACACACCTCTGTATTAAAACAATATACAGAAACATCCTATATATGCATATTTTGTAGATATAGGATGAAACCAAATAGCCAGTTAAGTTTATGTAGGGTCACAAATTAGAGGTAACACTCAAATATCCTCTGTGAAAGCCACACGTCTGCTGGTAATGTATTTTGCTGTTTTCCCCCCCTGTAGCTGCAGACCCACATCACACACTAGCCTAAGGAGTCCTCCAACACCCCACACCAGCTACTCAGAGAGCACAAATGGGAATAAATTAATTGGTCCATGTCTGATGAGCTTGCCTGTTAAGAGAAACTCACTGATCTCCACAATGTGGTAACCAACCATGGTGGTAGGTGTTGGTGTATTGCCAAAAGAAACTTGTAACAAGGCTTGAAGCATGACCTTGAACAGTTGGGGCATGTGGCAGGGTGAGACCATCTCTCTCTCTCTCTCTCTCTCTCTCTCTCTCTCTGTGTGTGTGTGTGTGTGTGAGAGAGAGAGAGAGTGAATGATGGTTAGAGTGGCTGAAATAATATGTGGAAGTTTGAAAGCCTGTCTCTCTGGCGGGACGCAGGTGGCGCTGTGGGTTAAAGCCTCAGCGCCTAGGACTTGCCGATCGAAAGGTCGGCGGTTCGAATCCCTGCGGCGGGGTGCGCTCCCGCTGCTCGGCCCCAGCGCCTGCCAACCTAGCAGTTCGAAAGCACCTCTGGGTGCAAGTAGATAAATAGGGACCGCTTACCAGCGGGAAGGTAAACGGCGTTTCCGTGTGCGGCTCTGGCTCGCCAGATGCAGCTTTGTCACGCTGGCCACATGACCCGGAAGTGTCTCCGGACAGCGCTGGCCCCTGGCCTCTTAAGTGAGATGGGCGCACAACCCCAGAGTCTGGCAAGACTGGCCCGTACGGGCAGGGGTACCTTTACCTTTACCTCTCTGGCTGGATGGCTGAAGAGAGCAGAAATCTGTATATACACCGTATTTTCTGGTGTATAAGACAACTGGGCGTATAAGACGACCCGCCAACTTTTCCAGTTAAAATATAGAGTTTGGGATATACTTGCCGTATAAGACTACCCCTCTTCCAATGCACACCAAATAAAAATTTTAAAAACCAGTCTCCAGTCTGGTTCAGAAATCCGCTCCACTTCCCAGTGGCCGGGGGCTTCTGGGGCCAATTTTCAAGCATATTTCTGCTTCATCTAGAGAGCTTGGTGTCCTCTGATTTAATTTGCTGTCGTTTTATCCTTTGGTGGGGAGTTGCTGCAGGAGCTGCTGCTGTAGCCGGCGTATAAGACGACCCCTGACTTTTGAGAAGATTTTCTTGGGTTAAAAAGTAGACTTATACGCCAGAAAATACAGTAGTTCTGTTTCTTATTCTATATGTAGACCAGTAGTGTAATGCAGCTTGTAAATAATGAAGACTTTAAGAGTGAATGGATGAGGTGTTTATTCCTGTCAAGGGAATTCACCAAGAGAAGGCTGGACTACTGCTGCTGCTGCTGCAAAGATGAAGGAAGACTTTCTGAGGAACTCTGCTGAGACAAAAAAAAAAGGAACCCCAAGAGTTGGCACTAACAGTAGGAGCTTGCCTACCATTGCCCTTAGGCACTGAGAGTTGGCCGTGAGCCCTGGAAGCTCATGCAACACCATGCAAGCTCATGGCTGCTTAGTGGGGAATTGCCCTGATGTGAAAAGCAGCCAGTGCCCAGGACTCTCCACATTTGTCCAGTGCAGTAACGCTAACTGAAGTCAATTTATATTCATTTTAAAATGTACTGCTTATGATACAACAGATACAGATTTAGCGCTGACCTATTGAAATCAATGGAATCATGACTAATTCCAGTGCCGTTGATATCACTGAGTATGTTCTAAGCACGACAAAGTCTGAATCCAAGCCCAAAGAAAGATAATAATGTGTGGAAACAGGGAAAATAAAAGCCTGCTTATACGTTTTGCCGGACAACTTTTGTCACCAGGAAGCACCACTGATATTTCACCACTAGATGCACATGCACAGCCGCATCAGAACTGTTGCCGTACAGGAGCCGCAGAGAGTTGCACCTTTCTTCTCACCACTGATTAATGCATCTTGATGCCGCAAGACAACTGTCAACACAATCTTCTAAAACAGAACAACTACTATTTATGTGTCCAGGTAGTAAGTAGCCCTTTCAAAGGCTGGCAAGTCCCCAGATATTTAGGGTCATAAAACCTGCATGAATCAGAAGTGAGTGATTTAAGCGGGCTCCAAGCTATCCGCTTTGTAACAGGCACCGCCAACTTTATTTATTTATTTACTTGGTCCCCGCGAGTGACCTTGTCAGTTACGAGCGAGTTCCAAAAGAAAACAAGCATTGCCTCTCGCTTACCAGCTCTTCGCGCAGTTGGGAAATGAGTTCATCTCTCTCCTCCAGTTGAAGCTTCAGCGCTGAACATTCATCTTTCATTATATCCTATAAAAACATCAAAAGAGATGTTATAATAGACTTTGTGCTTTTCCTTTGCTCCTGACAAGAAAAGGCAGCTTCACACAGTGCAAGATAATTACATCCAAGTAATGAAAGTCAATGCCCCTCTATCATGTGCAATATTTTTAATAACATATTCTAAGTTTGCAGGGTAAACAACCTAATGCATCCAAAGATATTATATGCACAGAAATGTGAACAGCTCCCTGTGTGTTAAGCCCGTTTTGTTAGTGTCTGACTCTTTTAAGCCCTTTATTGAAGCTCCTGTCAGGCGTCTCTTTATTTTAGTGAAGGAACAGATGGTCATAAAATTTCATAGTTCTGTTCACACAAAACAACACTACAGAAGTTTCACTTCGGATGCATTAGTGGAATTCCTTTATTAAAAAAAATAAAAATCAGACTGCAGATGGAAAAAGCAGGAAGATGCACATGTAGGCATTTGACAAACAGGAAGGAAGCAACCCTTCCACGAAAGGAAATAAACCAGCATGACAGGCAACAATATTGCTAGCAAGTCAAATGTTGTGGCCAGTGGCTGATTTAGTTTTCTTCTAAATGAGATTCAAACAACACAGGTCATGGGCCAGGTTGAGCAAAAGGCATGAAATTAAACTGAAAGAAGGTGTCCATGAAAGTGCAAAGGCTAGAAATGAAAGCAAGGTTCTCAACTATCGGGGCATATCTGCACTACAGACCTAAGCTGGCCCGACAATCATTTTCTCTTCCTAGGAAGATCAGGAAAATGCTGTTCTATTGATTTATTTCATTGGACATATAGCCCCCACATTATCCCATCTCAAAACCAGTATGCTATATATTCTGTAGTCTCCCTCTCTTCTATAGGGGTATGGGATGGGACTGGATATTGCCAAGAATACACCACACCACCAACAAATTGCACTTGTTTTATATTTTGACACATGCCCTATTTTGTGTTAATTTTGTTGTTTTCTGGTGGTTAGCGGCTTTGGCCTTTCCTTGGAAATGAAAAGTGAGTTATACATCATAGCTGCTTTAAATGAGTCAGGCCACTGACCAATTAGATCAGTGTTTCACAAACTTGGGTATCCAGCTGTTTTTTGGACTACAATTCCCATAACCCCTGACCACTGAGCCTGCTAGCTAGGGATGATGGGAGCTGTAGTCCAAAAATGGCTGGATAAGTTTGGGAAACACTGATCTAGATCAATATTGTCTACTCTGACAGCAGATCTCCATAATTTCTGGGAAGGGATCCTTCCCAGCCCTACCTGGAGATACTGATGGGTCCTTCTGCATATAAAACAAATGTTCTGCTGAGCGATGTCCCTTCCTCAATAAATGTAATGAAATGAAATACATTTTCCATAATTCTTAGGGGGTGGGAAAAGTCATCACAGTTAAACTGGTATCAAAGCTATATAAGTCTGTAGTGAAGCTATGCTATCAGAATACTACAATGGTTTACTACTAACAAGTGCATTGTTTTATTTATTTCCGTATATCTATATTCCACCTTTCTATCATAATGGAACCAAAGGTGACATGCTCGTGGCTCCCACCTGACCAGACCAAGGCAAGTTTAGCTTCAGCAAAGTGAGGTCTTGTGTGCCTTCAGATTGCATCATGGACTGTGTACTGATATCAGCTATTCAACCTAGAAAATCGGAGGAATAATGTTTTTCCAAGAGAGATCTATTAAGAGCAGCAATAGTATGTGCTACGGTGAACCTAATGCAAGTGACATCACATGTTTAAGTGACCTTTCTCATAAAAAAACATCCTTCTGATGGAAACCTTTGAAATTCAGATTGCATTCTCTCTCTCTCTCTCTCTCTCTCTCTCTCTCTCCTTCCATGGGTCTACTCTATGACAGCTGGATATCAGCCAAGAAAAACATTGTCAAGGAATGCAATTACTTTAAGAAGCACTTATTTCACCAATGAAATGCCATCAACAGGAAAGCAATAGAGCAAGGGCATAATGAGATGAGCGTCGACAAGTGAGCAAAATGATACTACGCACAGTCTACAAAGCAGCAACATCAGTGTTAAAAGGCAACAGTGACGCATGAGAGCTAGTCGTGTACTTTGAATGGCCTAAAAGTAACAAATGCCAGGAAACCTGAGGTGAAGAACAGGTCATCATTTCAAGGCTTGCTGGTTCTGGACCATTACTGTCAAATACATCACAATATGTTACAGAAGCTTTTAAGGTGAAGGGGAAAAGAAAGACACAAGCAAATAGATTCATATTAAGGGCAGGGGGCGGGGGAGAGACTTGCTGGCCGCCAGCAATTCTACTCAGTGCCGGATTAATGTATAAACTAAACAAGCTATAGCTTAGGGCCCCACTCGCTTGGGGGCCCCAAGAAAATTTAAAGGGAAAAAAACCTTGATGTACATTTCCAAAATATAAGATACAAAACAAATAAAATAAAACCTACACACAGCAACAGTGTTGTGTGTTGTGTAGGCTCCTATTTGTTATGTGCAAATGACTTTGGATACCTATTAGGTCCATAAATTACCATATAGCATATATTCAACACAAAAAACAGCGACAATTTGTTGCTGACAAAGGACAGCTGGACATATAAAGGGCCCCATTTCATTATTAGGGAGTGGGTGAAAGAGGTAGGTGGGCCCGAGGCTGATCCAGAGGAAGGGGGCAGCGATTTATGGGGTTTTGTGCCTGCCACAAGGCAGGAGCCAGAGCTGGAGGATGGGGAGGGATCTGAGCAGCTGAAGATGGGGGAGAAGGTGCAGGGTGCAAGGCAGGAGGTGGAGATGGAAGAAGGACAGGATGCACCAGGAACTGAGGGAGAGGTGATGCCTGAAGAGAGGGGGCTAGCTGAATCCCTTCCATCTGCACCCCCTAAGGACCAGGAGGGGCTTGAATAGGCAGGCACAGTGATAATTTCCATGTGCCTTTTTAAAATTCACACATTTATTATAGCACCTAGCTTTCTAGTAGTGCTCTATTGCATCAGTCTAATTCTGCCGAGCTAGAAGTGTGCTGGAATGTTTCACATCTAATTGTGAGTGGTGATGGTTGTTTCACATCAAATTGAAATGGGGTTGGTGATGGCACACTCTATATATGCATCACCAAGAGGTATCATTTTAATTTCCTAAGCTCTTTTTTTAAAAAAAAAAATTCTGTATACTTGGGGACAAGCAAACATATTGTGCTTACACCATAATCAACAAAGTAGCATAAGCAGACTTAACCTGGTGCTACAGGAAACAAATTTACTACAATTCTGTTGCCAAAGTAGAACAGTAAATTTAGAACAATATTCCTTAAAATATAGAATGTAAAGCAGACTGTTTACTGGCTTAGTGAAATCCCTGCTGTTGAGAACAGATTTTACTAAACAAGTGTTATTAGAAAAAGAAAAAAGAAAAAAGAAATAGCACAGATTCACTGGATGGAAAAGAATCCCACTGAAAACTAGAAGCCCAGAATGCCAAATTTAACCTTTTTATTTTTCATTTTTGCACTGAATTCACACCGCTGCTACCTCTTACTGTGCATTATGAAAACTTGGCATTGTGAAAGAAATGCATGCTTCAACACATGTTAATACCCGGCTACCAAGAAACTTACAATATTTAGCCAATTCCATTAAAAAAAAATATGCTAGGCTTCTAATCCATTTGATGGCAGGCTGAGGAAAGGAAAGATGCTCTTCTTTTCATGAGTTCAAGATTCACCTGCATCTCCCTGAAATGTAGAGCCAGGAATTCTGTGTATCTTCAACAAGTATTTCAATGTGGATTTTCCCTCAAAATAAATTCTTATGTGCCTTCTTCCAAAAAGAAAACTGAGAAGAACTGCATCACAACATTCAGAGAAGAATGAAATCTGGTGGATAACTATGTTCCAATCATTACGTTACTGATCAGGTCACTTTGTATGAGAATTTGAAAATAATCAAATTCTGAAAGTGTGATTGCTGCAAGATGCTCACCAACTTCAATAACTGAGGAAGAAAGCTGTTATTTAAATCTATCCCCAAATCTATCATTGATCGACAGTAACAGGCTTCATGAATCTCATTAGACCAGGATGCTCCTTTTAGATGCTAGAAGAAATGCCCATCTTACACCCTGTTTAACATCATTCTATTTATTTATTTATTTAACAGCAAACCCAGTTACTCAGTTACAACAGCGATGTAGCTAAAACAGGACTACTGAGAAACAAGAGAGAAGGCTCAGTAAGCTCAGGGGTGCTGCAAAGTTTGCAAAGTACAAAAAACCCAACTCCAATGGGGCAAAAATGTGTGTATATACAGATAACACTGCCTGGAAAAGACCCTGATGTTGGGAAAGATTGAGGGCACAAGGAAAAGGGGACGACAGAGGACGAGATGGTTGGACAGTGTTCTTGAAGCTACCAGAATGAGTTTGCCCACACTGTGGGAGGCAGTGCAAGACAGGAGTGCCTGGCGTGCTCTGGTCCACGGGGTCACGAAGAGTCGGACACGACTAAACGACTAAACAACAAAAATATATTGTGTAAAGTGGTTTCTTCACCTCAGGTGTCTCTTGATAGGTGCCAAATTTGGCATGAACATTCCCGAGTTGGGGAAGCCAGTTTTTTTGTCTACGTTTTTTGCATCTCCTAGCCAGTCAGCTCCAACCTTACAAATTTCTCCTTTATACAACTGCCTACGAAGATTTAATTACAGGCATCCAATTAAGTGGGTTTAGTTCAGAAAAGCTTATGCCTTTATCAATGTGTTAGTCTTTAAGGTGCCACAAGACTCTTTGTAGTGTATAGTACATTCAGCTGGATACAGTGCTAAAACCTTTCTGGACTGTACCACTCTAGGTGTTAGGAAACATCAGGTTTGAATGCTCCTTAATCTTCTTAGCATGCTATTTTTCTGTGTCAGAGTGTTCTGTTCCCATCATAAGGATTCAAACATGCAACAGGTGGGAGAGAGAGGGGACAGCAACATATCCAGGAGCTACAACCTCAATGAACTTTTTGATGAACTGTATCATAGCTGTTTCATGCTGTATTCTTCGTTTGAAGTTCCTCTGTTCCACAATGGCCACTTTAATGTCAGTTGCAGAGTGTGTCCTGGCAAATTGAAATGCTCTCTCACTGGTTATGGATACTGTCATTTCCAATGTCAGATCTATGTCCATTCACCCTTTTGTGTGAAGACTGGCTGGTCTACATGTAACATGAAGATGGGCACTGATGGGCCGAGGATGACATAAATCACACTGGAAGATGAGAAGGTGAATGAAGCCCTGATACTATTACGGATGGCATTATTAGGCCCTATAATAGTATTGCAAGAGTACGCATGGGGACAGAGTTAGTGCCTAAGTGTTTTGCATGGGTGGGCAGCCACATGCAGAGCTTGTATGAGGCCCAGGGCAGAGTCTAGTTAGAATAAAGTTATAAACTCAAACGAAACAAAAAATACTCGATCCCTGGTGGGGCCCCTTATCTAGCCTAGCCCTCTAACCCGGCACAGAAGTACTTTAGTCCTCTGCTCAGAAGTCCAATGCTAACAGTACCACCGCCTGAAATGAGATATAATTTGCCCAGCACAAAGGAGACTTCAAAAACAACAGCATTTTTTGCCATCAAACATCAACCTTATACTTAATCTAATTACTGTGTTCTTAGCTCAGATGGGATAGTCAGTGATTATATGGCACAAATGGCTGTGCAATTTCTACACGCTCTATGCATTGTCATGAAATAATAAAACCTGCCTTCATATTATAGGAACCGGAAGACTGGGAACATTGCACGTCTATGTTTTAAAATTCAAAAATGTCGACACAAATATTGTTTGGAAACGTTCCCAGGGTCCTTCATATGTATGGTAATGCGAAGTGGTAAAACTATTCTATCAAACACACTAAAAAGAATAAGCTTCCACTTAAATTGCTATAAAACCAACACATCTCTATACACAGGGGCAATGCATTATGACTGTAGCAGCTTCTGAAATCTAAACATATGTCGGATTCTGAAGCTATTGCTCAAGTGAAGACTTGCATCATGTTAGAACGACAAAAATCAAAGCAAAAACACAATACTTTTTAGAAAAATCCCCAGAAATGTTGGCTTTAATGTTGTGCATAAAAACCTCTACATATTGCTTTGCTGTTGCTTTATGCTCATTATATTTTTGCCAAGAAACACACATGAAGGTGCTGAGTTAGCTGTTCCCATATCTGTTACATTCCCTTCCCTTCATCTCTTCCTATCCTTCTTCTGAGAACCTATGTCCTAGATTGGGTTATCTTTTCTTTTTTTTTATCTAATCAACAACTTTGAAGGAAGTGAGCATGAGTGATCATGACTGATGTTAGTACGAATGATCAGGGTCTCAGTCCAAATTTCTATTTAGGACACTACACTAATTCTCATTGGTTTCACCAGTGGGACAGCCCAATGAAAGCCCAATAAACTAAAGAGCTTAAAGGTAAAGGTAAAGGTCCAATCGTGGCCGACTTTGGGGTTGTGGCGCTTATCTCACTTTATTGGCCAAGAGAGCCGGTGTACAGCTTCCAGGTCATGTGGCCAGCATGACTAAGCCACTTCTGGCGAACCAGAGCAGCACATGGAAATGCCGTTTACCTTCCCACTGGAGCGGTACCTATTTATCTACTTACACTTTGACGTGCTTTCGAACTGCTGGGTGGGCAGGAGCAGGGACCGAGCAACAGGAGCTCACTCCGTCGCAGGGATTCAAACCACCAACCTTCTGATCAGCAAGTCCTAGGCTCTGTGGTTTAACCCACAGCACCACCCGCATCCCACTAAAGAGTTTGGTACCTCACAATTTCCTGTGCAATGAGGCACTTCCACCGCCACCCTAGGTTCTTGACTGCAATTAGAACTGGGACTCATATAGATAAAGATGTGAACATATTATTATAGGTATGCAGAAGTGAATGGGCAATATTTGCAGCTTCGTTTGTTTTAGTTAGTTTGTTTTATGCAAATGACAGCAATAATAATATCTTTCCTTCTATTCCTCCCCCCCCCCCAAAAAAAAAAATAATCATGGAAAGTTAACAAAACCGAGTAATAAGCAATGTAACGTACTGGTTGGATTTTCTAAATAAAATGCAATTTATGAACTTTCCATGTAATTCCACTAGCTATTGGCTTAGAGAATAATAACAATACCTGGTGAGACTACATTTTCCAGTGCACAACACTTCACAAACTGCACTCCAATTACTACATCCTGACCTTACATTGAGATGTATTTTTCATTGGAAAATATATTTTTGTTAAGTTAATGTAATACTTCACTGTTACGTTTTGTACAGCTCTATCAATCTTTAAATATCACTGGTTTTGGATAAATGTAGACAGTGTAATTCCTACACAGTCATTAAGAAGATGATCACACCATAAAATATGTGGATTTTAAAAGCTATATTTAAAAAGAAGAGAAATTTAATATATTTGGATTTTAAAAGCTGCTATGCACAATTGTGTGTGTGTGTGTGTGTGTGTGTGTGTCTATCTATCATCTCACTAGAATCTGAGTGAAGACTTTTACAATAATACAATATTTAAAAACCTTTCAGTTGGAAGGAGAGGTAATAATTTATTGAGACATAAATGTGATTATGTTCCCTAACAGGGGGTGGCCAACTCCCAAGTGACTGTGATCTACCCCTTTTTTGGGGTTCAGGTCAAGGTTGCTGAGCTTTTTTTAGGAAGGAGGAAAGCCCCATTTTTTTTGGGGGGGGGAAATGTTGAGCTTTCTACCTGTTGGCTGTGCCTGCTGTAAAACAAGCCCAGTGTCATTTTCTGTTAACACTGAGGCTGCAATGCTAAACTCACCTAAAAAAGTAAAGTTAAAGTACCCCTTACAGTTAAGTCTAGTCGCAGATGACTCTGGGGTTGCGGTGCTCATTTCACTTTACAGGCTGAGGGAGCCAGCATTTGTCCACAGACAGTTTTTCTGGGTCATGTGGCCAGCATTACTAAGTCGATTCTGGCACAACGGAACACCGAAACCAGAGCAGTGCACGGAAACGCCATTTACCTTCCCGCCGGAGCGGTACCTATTTATCTACCTGCACCTTTGGTGTGCTTTTGAACTGCTAGGCTGGCAGGAGCTGGGACCAAGCAACGAGAGCTCACCCCATTGCAGGGATTCAAACCGCCGAACTTCTGATCGGCAAGCCCTAGGCTCTGTGGTTTAGACCGTAGCACCACCTGCCATAGCTAAACTCACCCACCTGCAATCAAATGCAATGGGACTTATTTTGGGGTAGACATCATTGCACTAGTCATTGGAAGCTGGCTGATTAGGGTGTGTGGACCACTGCCCTACCAACTTCAGTCTGTCTCCACCCAGCCCTCATCTGATTCCTTAATTACAACCAGACCTGAACGTGACAGTGCATGTCAACTGCCTCCTCCAAGGTCTCAAATGGACCTCCACCACATTCTTGAGTAAGATGAGAGGCAAGGAGGGACAATGTGATACTGTCACTCATTTCTGACTGCTAAAGTATCTTTAGCAAGCCAGGAATTGTGCATCTGGACTGGGCCAGTATGTCTTAATCTAAAGCATGTTGAATAAGTGGCTACTGAAAAAGCACATCATACATTGGATTGTGTCAGGAGAGTGTTACATAACCAACAAGGATGGGCTGATTAGGGTGCATAGAACCATTGAACAGAACAATAGATTTCAAACATGCAGACACCCAATATTTAGTTCCTGAGTTGATTTGTTGCTTATTCATTCTCCAGTAATGTGTGCCAAACTGTAATTTAATCAAGAGACTGAAGCCCAGAGTTTGCCTCTGTCCTCCTGATAAACAAGAGCTAAAGCAGGAACCTGTTCCATAAATCTTATTTATTTTTGTGCTGAAAGTGTAAGATTGAAGGTTAATTTACAAAAGGCAAGTTTAAACAACTAGTTGGGGCAAACAAAGACATAATTTTACTTATTCTACAAACCTCAATATGTGCAGCCAACAAAATGGCACACACTGTTAATATTTATATCAAGTGCTACAATGTTTTATTGCTACCAACAAAAATCAGCTTATTACTTCTCTTTCTTAGTTATTTGAGCCAGCACACATCAACTTACACATAATTTTTAAATATATCATTTAAGACACATTGTGCCTCAATGCCTTCTAATTTTAACCCATAAGACCCACAATAAACGTGATTGTCTTTTTTAAAAAAAATCGCCCTGAGGTAACTGCCTTTTTTCAGGCCTAGAGTTCTCTACAGACAGACCTTTGAAGAGGTCCAGCTAGTGGACTTGGTGAGCAAGAGCGGCTGGATTAATGAGCTCATTATCATTCATTAAAGAGTGTTGTGTGGATGACTGCCTACTTTAATTAGTTTTATTACTGAAGGAAATTGCTTCATATGCCAAGCTCATCGACAAGCATGCCTGGAAAACATTAGAGTAGTAATCAGACGATACGAGGAACCGTTCATTAGTCTGTATGGCTAAAGGCACATATTACGGAGCAAGGATAGTATTAAAAAAGATGGACATGGCAGCATCTGACATAAAATAATTTATCAGATCTAATAATTCTGGGATGAAATGGGCAGCAATGATTCTAAAGGAAAAGATTTAGTACAGCAGAGGTGTTGATATGGCACAGAGACGGCTCTTCCTGTAATTATGGCACACGCTGACAGTAATAGCTTCTGAAGGTTTAGCAGGTCAGATAATAAATCCTAATGCAAATCATCCATGACTCAAATATTCTAATGAAAATGTTAATTAGTAACCGGAAGCTCTGCAAAAAATGTGTGAATGTGCTTCCCATACCCTTCCTTCAGAGTTGCAAACAGTCGCCCACACAAACAGATATAAAAGTCTTCTTTAGAGCATGCTGAATCATTGAATTCTGTACTTGAAAAGGAGAATCAGAGAAAGAGATACCACAATGAAAAAGTGTCAGAGGGCTGGAGAGGCTACAGCCTAGCAACCATGAGCTAAAATAAGGGAAGGCGGCATTAAAGAAAAAACCCTGGTAACAAAACTGTTTTTGTTTTTGGTTTGGCAATAAAATAAGCTATAGGTAAACACCATCATTTATATAAATTTATCACAGACTACATAAAATGTATCAAAGTGACTTACAATTGTCAGAAACATACAAGTGCAACAGTTTAAAGCAACAGCAAAAGAATAAGCAACACTATTTACTAAATGTGCTCATCCTGCAAAATTAAAATAAAATAATGGCTCCTACCCTACCCTACTTAAAGGTGAACCCTACAACAGGCTAGGGTATCATCATACCAGATGATCCCAATGAAAAACTAAATGTCTTGGTAAATAGGAACAACTTCATTTGGTGCCTAAACGTTTATAATGATGGATTCAGGCACATCTCTCCAAAAAGATCATTCTACTGTTATGGAAACACCACTGCAAAAAAACTGTTATTATGTTTCCCCCCTCTATACCTCTTTTGGGAGGCCTCTGGTGATGAATGAAGGGTCTGGGTAGATTCATGTGGGGAGATGCAGTCGCTAAGTTATTGGTTAAAACCAGCATACAGTGGTACCTCTGGTTACGTACTTAATTCATTCTGGAGGTCTGTTCTTAACCTGAAACTGTTCTTAACCTGAAGCACCACTTTAGCTAATGGGGCCTCCCGCTGCTGCTGCTGCCGCCGCGCGATTTCTGTTCTCATCCTGAAGCAAAGTTGTTAACCCGAGGTACTATTTCTGGGTTAGAGGAGACTGTAACCTGAAGCATATGTAACCTGAAGCACATGCAACCCGAGGTACCACTGTACTGAACTGAACTGAGTTCAGAATCCAATCGACAGCCACTGAAGTCAGGCCAGCATCAGTATAGTATGTTCAGATGTCCTGGTCCCAGTTAGCAACATACCTGATAAATTTTGTACTAGCTGCAGTCCTACGTATAACACATTGCAGTAACCTGGTGTAGAGGTTAAGAGCAAAAAACAGAAGCTAGGCTATCCCTGTCCAGAGAAGGTTGTAGCTGGGTAACCAGCTGAAGCTGAGGGATGGCACCCCATGCCACCAAGGCCTCTTCTGCCTCATGATAATAGTGCCCCCAAACAGTGTGCCCACTCAGTTAGGGGGAGTCCAACCCCATGCAGAACAGGTTGAACCTCACAAGCAAGAGACTTTGTAGTGATAGTAATTTGTCTTCAGTATTTGGTAATCAGAGCCATACTGTATAAGCAGGGTAACATACTGCTCAGTAAAAGAAATAGAATTGTTCTATGTCCCATATCAAAGGGAAGAGTTGCCATTTAGTGGTTAGAGCAATTGTTCTGCATGCATAAGGTCTCAGGTTCAACTGAGGGCATCTCTAGGTAGGGTTGTAAAAGTCCTCTGCCTGCTGTCAGTGTGCGTTGACAAATATTGAACGGTGGATCAATAGTCTAACTTATTCCTACGTTCCTGTGAAATGCTGCTGCTTGTCTGAAATCTTTCTTTTACTTGTTCACAACATATTATGCCTTTCTACCATTTACTTCAATAGTTTCCACCCATCTCCATCTTAAGATTCTTTACTAAAAATGACTCCACAGTGATCTCTGTTTTTGCTGCAGCTGGACCCCTGTTTTGAGATGACACCTAACTCCTATATTTTCATTTGAGTGCCCCTTTATGCACATCTTTCAACCTTTACTTTATTTTTCCCACTTGAACCACCTTCCCCCTTTGCTTCCTTCACTATGGTATCTTGTCTTTGTCTTTATATTTAATTTTTGTACTGTGTCTAACCATGTTAGGCAGATGGACAATGGTGATGAGGTTTCATTTTTAGCCATCAGATCCTTGTGTGGCTTTCTGCTCCTCTGGAGAATGCTGTGATTACAGCTATGTTATCTTCTTTAGATCCAGATGAGAAGGTAAGGCACTTTGCAAAACAGGGCAGCTTACAGTCAACTGATAGGGCACTCATCCAACTCATCATAGTGCAGTCTTATTATGCAGGCAACGTCTATTGAATTCGACATGATCCTTAAAACAGCTCATCCTCCAAAGACAAAGAAGATGAATTACTCTTTCTTATGAGCTTCACTGCACTGGCTCCAAGTAGTTAGACTTCATAAATGTTTTATAACTTTATATTGTACCTATTTCAGTATCGATGGAATGGCAAATGAGTCACTATAAGTTACTGGAAGAATGTGTGCATATTGAGATGAAAATGGCATGAAGTATAACAAAACTTTCCTTCGATTTGATACAACACAGAGATTCAACATTAAATCTAGATGGGGATTAGCATAGCATAGCATAGCATAGCCATAATGTTTGTTGTTTAGTTTTGGGGTCAGGCCTTTCAAATTGAGTTAGTAATGTGGCACAGAGATCTACTGTTCAAATAGAAAAGTCTGAAATCTTACCGATCCCAGTCAAAATAAATAAAAAATCAGTGAAATTGGTCTAAAAGCACGCTGAGCTTTTGCTCATATAGACAAATGTTCTGAAATGAACAAATAAAACACTAGCAGCAAGAAAACTAGATGTGAAAAACTATACAGTGTATTCTACATGGATTTTCTTAGTGTGGTTCTCTGGGCATTCAGGGATTCTGTCAAGATAAACACAATAGCCAGGCAATCATTATGTGATAAACCCAGAGATTTGATCCTCCTTAACCTGAAACTGTAGCTTTCGTGGCAGGAATCAATATCAGCAAGAGGAATCTCACAGTTACAGTGTAATATCTGTATTTATTTTGACCCTTTAAGTAACCCCTGAAGCAAAAATAAGTGTTAGGTACAGTGTTAGACCAATATACAAAAAGAGTGTGATATAAATGGGAATTTGATGTTTTCTCTTATTTCATAAAGTGGTGAAAAGGAATGGCTCTATCCTTTCTTCTTAAAAACCCATTGTCTTGAGTTTTCTCATTAAGAGGACTAGGAGCCTGATGCTTTTCTCCATGTCTGTTTCCTTTTTATTCCATGCTTTATTACATCACAAACCTGCTGGAGTGCCCCCTTTTGTTTTAATCTGTGTTCAAAGTGGAGGCTGGTATATTAGGACAAATGAGGCCTTGCCCTCAGCCAGCCTCCACCTGCCTGCCTTTTTTCTTACAACCAATTGAGGGGGTGGCACTGGTAGTCCTCCTCCTCAGTCTCACTGCTGCCCTTGTAGAACTCAGCAGGGGGAAAGATGGGCACAAAATCTGAATTAGTTGGCTCTGCCTATTATTGGTTCCATTGGCCTCCCTACTAAGCCCAATGAGCACCAGCCACCACTTTGTGTGCATCACCTAGTATGAACTAGGTATATGAAGAAATGAAGATAATGGCAGCTCTTTACCATGTCACGGGTATACAAATATTGTATTAAAACCTAAGCAGTACCCTAAAAAGTTCATATGACCATGCTTGTGGTCTGGAGGGACCTCTGTGTGCAAGCTGGTCAATGCTATGTGCTGCCATCACCAGAGAAATGGGCATGAGGAGGCTAAGCTGGGCAGGCTTAATAATTACAAGAAGCTGCTTTATACTGAGTCAGACCATTGGTCCATCTAACTTAGTACTGTCTGCACTGACTGGCAGCAGCTCTCCAGGATTTCCAACAGGGACCTCTGCCAGCCCTACTTGGAGATGCAGAGCTTGAAACTGGGAACTTTTGCATGCAAAGTATGAGTCACAGCTCCTTCCAAGCAGGTGAGTTGGTGAACCATAATGTACTGTAAGTATGGCAGATATGGACAGTCATGATAGCAGTTTGGTCATTACTCAAGAGAATAGTTGTAGAGACTAAGCAGCCTGACCAGAAACGAGGTTTCATATTGCCAGGAGAAATCTCATTGGCCTCTTATGTCACTTGCTAAGCCGTTGAACTCACTCATCACAACAAAAATGATAGGGGTTTTAGCACATATTGTCCCTTTTGGTTGTTGTAACCTGTCCTCTGAATGTTTGTACCCTAAAAGCTAGGATATAAATAACTTAAATAAATGTTATTGCCTTCCATAATGGCGCAGAATATATGATAGAACAACTGCACACACACACACACACACACACACACACACACACACTATTACATTTTGAAGACCTATTCACACAGTAGTTTAAATATCGATTAAAATAAATACTAGCATGTTTCAAAACTGCCTGCAGTGGCAAGCATATGAAGATTGAAGCAGATTGATTTTACTAGTGAAAATAAAGGTGGTCATGTTGTTCATCAAATATTTATCTTGTCCCATAGGAGCTTCCTTCCTTCGGTAGCCATTGCCATGCATTGGCCTGACAGATGCATAATGTCATAACTATCTAATTACTTTGGGAAGACTATTAAATGTGACGTCAAAATCTGTTTAAATAATTCTGCTGCTGTTTTAATGCACTTGGACTAGACATCTTCCTGAAACCAGCAGGGAATCTCTTAATCCCATTTGAATGATCCTCAAAACTCCCATCCTTAAGATAAAATCATCAATGGCTGATGCAGATGACAGGATTATTGCAACTGCTACTCCCTGTTTGACATAGATAATAAGTGCAGGAAATGAACCTTCCATTCATGTATTAACTACCTAACAGTTGCAGTGATTCAGAAGACTGATAGATGTCATGACTTCACAGGATCACACAACAATGCACACAGAAAGTATCACAAAGATCACCAAGTTAATCTAGTCAACACCATTTATCAAAAGGGACTTATCCAGTCTCTTTTTAAAAAATGGAATAATGAATCTAAAACATGAGGGCAGTAGCAACATTTTTTAGACTGTGACAGATGAAGTGTTGTGGAGGGTATGTGTATTTCAAGAAACCCTGGGGAATACCTTCCAGTGAGATTTAGGTCACTGAGGACTGGGCTGTGTGTGCATTTTGCTCTTGCCAGAAAAGTGACCCGAAGTGGGGTTCTTCGGTACTTTACTTTGTTTTGATGTAAACAAATACAACATATCCATGCACACATTTGACCTATTTTAGCCTCTTCTATTTTATGATAAGCATATTAATTTGCATAAGGCAGCACATCTAAAATGTACACAGTTCAAAAGGCAACGTGAAGTTCATGAAAACAATTTCAGATCTGCACTACCATCCCATTAATTGAGGAGCAGCTTTCATGTTTTAGAGGAGAACCTGAAAGGCAGCTTATTTCTTAGGTCAACTAAATGGCAGAGGGTATGCATAACAGAGTGATTACATTGCTAGATGGAAATTGATTTAGTTTTTGTAGCATCAAATATGAAATCAAGAGTCTCTGAACCAGACAGTATGATCGAAAACCCCACAGGTATCCTTATGCAATACAACCACCATAGAGAACTGTTCCTAACATCATAATCACAGGGAAAGCTTTTGTTCATGTTGGCCCTGCAAGACGACATTTATTACACACTAATTTACACAAAACTCAAGGAGCTGGGTAGCTGTGCTAGCAGGAATCTGCACAATGGGGCTTCCCCGCCTCTCATCCCCAGGGCCACTCCACTCATGTAGCAAGGTGAGGCAATGGCCTCGGGTAGCAGGATCCACACAGGCAGCAGGTCCCTATGTGGATCGTTATTCCCCATTGTTCTTGGTGTCACTCTTTACTCCCCCCTTCTTCCTGGTGGGGAGGAAGACACTGTTTTGTGGTTCTCCTCAGGTGCCAAAATGTCTTCGGCTGGCCCTGCTCCTCCCACTGTGCACCCCTCCTTAAATCTCCGCGAGATCAAGAATACCCTAAGTGTGCAGATGGAAGAGAACAGAGATCATTCCATCAGTCATTGTGCTGACAGAGCAATCTTCTTAGTGCTACTTTGAAGTCAATCCCATGGTCCACAGAACAGCATACCAGGGACTAGAGTATATAATGGATCTCCTCTCCCTGCAAAGGGAAGTCCACTCTCACAAGATTTGCCTTGCAGGTGTGGAAACCTCCATTGCCCTTGTCACCATAGGTGGCAATCATGAAGAGGGGGCATCCCAGAATGGATCAGTGAACTCCTTGGATATGTCAGATCCAAAACCCTCCTGCTGTTGGGGGTGGTTGGGTTGCACTATGTCAATACTGAAGTTGGAGTACTTGTTTTCCCTCCATACACCCACACAGCACAAATCTGCTGTGACTGGTTGAGATTGGCAGGGCTATAGATTTTGCAGTTTCTACACCTCATATTCTCTTCTCCCCCCCTCCCCTGCTGTAGGACTGCTTTGCTACCAGTATAAAGTCCCAGCATTAGCATGCATACAGGTAGAAACTTATAAGCAACCTTCCACACCTCAAATATATATTTTAACAACCAATTTCTTCTCTTGCTTTTTTAACCTTAAAAAACCCCAACTGCAATGGATATTATTGTATAGAATATAGCAGATTTTTATTCAAAGGCCGATTTATGTAGCTACTAGTAAGAGCAGCAACCATGTTGAAACTGTAAATGTGAAGCGCACACACACACAGAGAGAAAAGCCCTCAGAATAGTTGCTGGAAAGCTGCCAGAAGTATACAAACCCTTGGGGCAATGGGAAGGCTCTAGGGGGCTTGGTGACAAATCTCCCTTGATACCTGGAAAAAAGGGTTTCCAGGGGTGCCAGTGGCTAGCTTAGAACAGTCTGTTTCCTCTCTCCTGAGAACTCAGGACAAAAGAATGCCACAGAGCTCCCTTGTTCCAGATAATAGCACCCTCAGAGAATTGATATAGCAATAATTTACTCCTTTACTCCTTCTCTTATTCACAGACAAAAGCTTTCCGTGGAGTACTCTCATGGTGAAAATGGGCAATGGTGATATTCCCAATGGGTTTTGGTGTGGAACAAAAGCCACCTTTCCTAATGGAAGCAAGTGGCTTAGTTTGCTCTTTCAAATCATTAGCGCAATAGCATGGTGTTGTCCCCTTTCCACCCATAAACTAGAAAAGTAAAACCAGCACACACTTTGCTGTTTTTAGGAATCTCTAGACTCAAAGATGATAGCTGGCTGTTTCCCAGAGGGAAGATGAACTGATGCCTCTGCTTTGATTCTAAAGGCAGATAAAAACATTTTGCTTTGCATTTGGTAGCTTCAAAAAAAAAAGGGGGGGAGATTTCTAAACTTTATTTTAATTTTTGCTTTTAGATTCTTATATTGTGCACTGCTTGGGTAAGTTTTCATTAGACAGTTGTATTACAGAGTTGTATTCAACTAAGATTTACTCAGAGTAGGTTCAGTGAAATTGATGGACCTAAGTTAGCCATGGCCATTATTTCAATGACTCTCCTCTGAGTAGAAATTAGCTGAATACTACAACAACTATTATTATTATTACTACTACTACTACTACTACTAATAATAATAATAATAATAATAAAGGATGGCTCCCTTCAAAATTTATCCAAAGTTTTGTGTCAGAAGAGACCCCCAAATTACCGTATTTTTTGCCCTATAGGACGCAATTTTCCCCCTCCAAAAATGAAGGGGAAATGTGTGTGCGTCCTATGGGGTAAATGCAGGCTTTCACTGAAGCCTGGAGGCTTCAGGAAGCTATCCGCAAGCCTGGGGAGCCCACGGAAGTTCCCGCTTGGCTCCCTAGGCTTGTAGATAGCAGCCTGAATCCCGAAGCCTGGGGCACGCTGAGCAGCGCACCCCGGGCTTCGGGCAGATATCCCGCCGGGCTCCCTAGGCTTGTGGATAGCAGCCTGTTCTGGGGGCTGGGGTCGGGGGAAGCTCGGGCTTCCCCCACCCCAGCCCCACCTGGGGGGGGATTTTTCTTTTCTTTATTCCCCCCCCCCAAAAAAAAAAACTAGGTGCACAGGACATAGGGTACAACATAGGGTACAAAAATGGGCACAGGACATAGGGTACAACATCATGTTCGCTGACTGGGAAAAGTTATGGACCACCGGTATGAAATTTACGGCATGTAATACCCTGAAAGAAAACATTATGAAAATGATATACAGGTGGTACATGACCCCAGTCAAGCTTGCAAAGATATATCATTTGCCTGACAATAAATGTTGGAAGTGTAAAGAGGCTGAAGGAACATTCTTTCACCTCTGGTGGACGTGCCCTAGAGTGAAGGCTTTCTGGGAAATGATATATAACAAGCTGAAAAAGGTATTTAAGTACACCTTTCTTAAGAAACCAGAGGCCTTCCTCCTGGGCATTGTCGGCCAAAGTGTGCAAAAGAAGGATCAAACTTTTTTTATGTATGCCACAACAGCAGCAAGGATACTCATTGCTAAGGGCTGGAAAACTCAAGATTTGCCCACACTGGAAGAATGGCAGATGCAGCTGATGGACTATATGGAACTGGATGAGATGACCGGCAGAATCCGAAACCAGGGAGAAGAATTGGAGGAGGAGAACTGGAAGAAGTTTAAAGATTATCTACAAAAGCATTGTAAACTGTATGAATGTTAAGAAAATTGTATGATCTGCAACATCAGGGCTCCAACAAATTAATAATCTATATCTGTAAAAGTTAATGTAATTGAAAAATAAGATAAATTGTGGATAAATGGTACTCTATAATTAACCTTTGACAAGAGAAACTTAAAAGATTAAATTTGAGATTTGAATATTGGGAAATTTTAATAGACAAATTAAATTAAGTTAATAATTTGCTGGTAGAAGAAGAAGAAGAAGAAGAGTTTGGATTTGATATCCCTTTAAGGAGTCTCAAAGCGGCTAACATTCTCCTTTCCCTTCCTCCCCCACAACAAACACTCTGTGAGGTGAGTGGGGCTGAGAGACTTCAAGGAAGTGTGACTGGCCCAAGGTCACCCAGCAGCTGCATGTGGAGGAGCGGAGACGCGAACCCGGTTACCCAGGATTACGAGACTACCGCTCTTAACCACTACACCACACTGGTGTAGTTTAGAGAGTAGGAACAAGAGGCGTGAGGAAGTCCAAGGATGTTTATGAAATGAGGATATCTGAACTTGGTATGTTTTTTTATATATATCTTTATTGTCAAACAAAAATTTAATAAATATTATATATATATATATATAAAAAATACACTGGCACTGTTAGCAATATGTTGAACATGATGGCATGTTTCAAAATGAAAAAAAAAAAAACTAGGTGCGCCCTATAGGGTGAAAAATACGGTATTTAAAAGTTTAGGCAAAAATTCTGTAGCAAGTCAGTAATTTCCAACATTAACACCAACAGCATACTCAGGAAAACAATAGTTTATATTTTATCTTATGGCCCCTTTAGATATTACTATTCCAAAATGTGAGTAGGTTAGGTAGGCAAAATTTAAAAAACAACAAAAAAAACAGCCACAATATCAGAATCAGAGAGGAGGTGGTTGGTTCTTCTCGTCTCCATTTTACATTCATTAGTTCTGCTTGCCTATAATCAACTTTATTATTCCTTTTTTTCCCCTTATGCAAAACGTCACTTAAGGCAGTGCTTTCTGGACTCATTGAAGCTGTCAGCCAGTCATGATTCCTCATATGCATGAAATTAAGTAGAACTAAAACATCATGTTACCCATAATATAAGCTGTCAGTCTGCTGAAAGCTCTGTTATCTTCAGGATGGAGGGAGACTATTTATAAGATGGAGCTGGCATAGAGATGATACATCAGATCCGTCTTTTATAAAAGTAAAAATCCAACAGTATGCCAATTCACCTGTTCCTAGAAGGAGTTGCCAATGTGGTGCCCTCCAGGTATTGTTGGACTGGAACTAACAGCAGCCCAATAAGCATATCCAAAGGTCGGGAAAGTTGAAGGTTGTTGTCCAACAACATATATAGGACACCAGGTAACTTAATTTTGGTCACAGACATAGCCCCATGCTTGCTACTTATTGCAGAGTTGCATCTCATATAACCATAAAGCAAGCTGTTCCTCCTTCTAGCCTTCAGGAAGTTTATTCAACTTACCTTGTACCAGAGCTGAAAAAATGCATTAATCTGTTGAACCTCCCATTATGCCTTGATCCATCTCTGCCACTAGAGGCCCAAGTGACCTCTCCCATTCAGCTTACTAGATTCCACATCAACTCCCTGTCCCTCACTCAGGCAAGCTCTTGTGCAAATAAGGCAATTATACCACTTCTGACCTGCCACACATGTAAACCTGTCCTCCAGTTCCCGCCCTCTCTCACATCAGGAAGCAATAGTCAATCATCTGTGGGGATAAAACAGGAAGGAATCCTTGCTGTCACTGCTCCATGGCTCACTGGCTGAAGTCAATTATTCTTGGAAACGATGCCCCTTCTCACAGGGCAGATGTTACCATTTTTCCTTTCCCTGTTCTTGGGGTTCCTCTGCCCACTAGTCCCAGCTGCTTTTGCACAAGGGAAGCCTCACTTTTAGCTTCATGGGGCCAGAACCAGTATGGGCACACTCCATCACAGGAAGCTGACCTACTGCTCAGCATCCCAGAGCTTACTAGCTGACATAATTTGGTCCTATTTTCCAGCTGCACACCCCTTTCCCTCTCTCACTGCTGTTCCTGGAAAAGCAAGCACCCAGAATTCTCAGGAACCAGCATGAATCAATGTTGCCATTTCATTCTTCACATCCCCAGGGCTCATCTGCCTACTTTTCATGGCTGTTTTTACTCCTAATTTTCTAAAAAGCATCTCATTTGTTATTTATTTACTATTAAATCTATATCCCTACCCTTCGTCCTGAAGGTGCCCACAAGAGAGAAAACAATTAAAACATCTGAAAGCATCTAAATCTAAACTATCTATGCTCAAAAAAATAATCAATATCCATGTTGAATAACCAACCTGTTAGTGCACTACTTTGTTTTTAAAAGCAGGATAATAGTGCTTCATTTCTATGCAAGGACACGGCAAAACCTCAAGAAAGCATGATCTTCAAGGCAAAAGAGTGGCAGGCCCTTGCAGAGTAAATAAATATGGATGCTGATCAACTTCCCGCCTCAACATTTATATGCTGAAATCATCTGCATGGTTGGTATGCACCCAGCATCTCTAATATCTGCAGTGCTGATCTAGAAAGCTGAAGTGACAGCTTCATAATATTCAGTAATTTTTTTCCAATTAATTCCCATTTACTCCAAGGACCTCTCTGAATGAGAGGCACAGACTGCTTTATAAAGAGATAAAATCCAATAATAATTTCATTTTAATTTATGGAAAGATAATTCTGTTTGTCTTGTCATGATAACAAATTACCTTTTTCATTTTTTTGCAAACAAATCTTGCATTCATCCTCATACAGCAGGGATGGCAAAAGAAAACAATAAAGCTACTGATGATTCCCAATCCATTTTTTTAAAAAATAATATTTATTAAATTTTTGTTTGACAATAAAGATATATATATAAAAACAAACCAAGTTCAGATATCCTCATTTCATAAAATACCAAAGTTCTAATGCAGAGTTTTTGACATGACTTAAAGTGGAATTACATTTCCCCCCCCATTCTCCCACATCCTTCTTAAGAAATAGTCTTGAACACTCAACAAAGCCAAAACAAGACCAACAAAACCCACATTTCTTCAAACTTCAGGACATCTGAGAATGCATACAGAAGGAATGTAACTTTTTCATTTTATATACCAACTTCAGGGAGACCCGTCCTAAAGTTGTGCACAGGTAGTACATTATACCCATAGATCTTAGTACGGTGCCTAGAACATGGGCAGAACAATCCGACTGAGTCAGGAAATGGAGAATCAAATGCAGACAAATTACCAAGTACAAAGCCCTGCTGAGCTCACACTGGCAGGCAGATGGGTCAATGTGCCTTTGGCCCCCTCCATCTTTGTTGGAAATGGGCCGGGAGGGGGCCTGGTGTGCATCACACATCGCAGCTTCAACGGCCGCCTCCCCCAGAGTGCTCGGCCTTCTTCACACGATGCTATGTATATTTTTAGGAGCCATTTTGTTTTTATGTTTATAAATTGTGCTAAAGTTCCTGGGCCAGGGAAGCACCAATAGTGGACCTTGTCCTAGCTGGAGAATTGTGAGGTCAGACTCCACCCCACATCTTCAGAGGGAAAGTCCCCACCTCAAGGATTGCATCCTGTATACTGCATTGGAAAGGGGGGGGGTGTCTCCTCTCTCTCTCTCTCTCTCTCTCTCTGTGTGTGTGTGTGTGTGTGTGTGTGTGAGAGAGAGAGAGAGAGAGAGAGAGAGAGAGAGAGAGAGAGAGAGAAGAGTTATGGTGGATCTTTGGCACCACCACCACCAGAAAAAAACCAATGCATATACGAGGGAGGAGGGAATAATGAAGGAGAAATCGAGTTCAGTTCCTAATTTTTTTTCTCTTGATGGATGCTAAGAACACTGCATACTATATCAGGAGATGATATCATACATGGCTGTTAAAGCCACAGTCTGTTATGCTAGATGCTGGAAATAATTTTCTGTCGGCTTCTGAATGGGAAAATAAACTGCTTGACAGTGATGTCAAAACTTACTAATTATATTGAAGGCAAAGAAAGAGAACAAAAAGTATTTTTTTAAAAAAAGAAAGAAAGAAAATTGGTCTACTTTTATTGATTACCGGAGAAATTATGCATACTCTCCTGACTTTATGTGTGCCTTTCATTTATTGTAATACCTTGTTCAGGAAAAATCGTGTGTATGTGTGGTGTTGTAAGACTGTAATCACCTAAAACAGAAAAAAACAAGTTTAATATTATGCTTTCTGTCTGAAATTAATGTACCAAGAATGCACTGCATTGTTTTTGTACATTCGCAGAATGCACTAAGACAGAACCTTTAGCTGATGTAGGATGAAATCAATAAAAAAAATTATCCACAACTAAATTCTACTGAAATAACTTCATATTCCTAACCTAGCCATCTGCAACCTGGTACCCTCCTGCTGTCTGGGACTACAACTCCAAGGTGTTAACTGGGACTGATGGGATTTGTCACCCAAAATAGCAGGAAGGCACCAAGTTGGTAAGGCTGAATTTAGCATTCAACTATACACTTTAAATCTACTGATTTCAATGGCACATAAAGCTCATTAATGTTAAGTATTCTTTCTTTTTGAAACCTAATGGGTAGCATAATATTTACCCCAGTTTACAGTTTCCTTATCTAAGACAGTTTTTATTTGGTCAGAAATCCTCATTGAGGCTATTTTAGTGGAAACATGGGTAAACATTTCTCAAACCAACAAACATATTATGGATTCTTTCCAAATGGATAATGTAGCCCACTACTACAAGTGATCCTGGCTGCTAGATTATTCTTTTCATAATTTGCTATTTGAAGCTGGTAACCTGGCTACAACCGCCACAAAGACAGAATCTAGTGGGGATCTCTTTGATGAAAGAGAGCTTTATCAGCAGACTTCCATACTTTTTCTTAGGATTATCTCCTTTTATTAATTGTGTTGTTTCTCATTTGGGGGATTAGCATCAGCACAGTCAAATACTGAGGCGAGAACAGAGTAACTAAACTTAGCAAAAACTGGAAAGAATTACCAATTCCCCCAAATCAGAACAAGCTTTGTCAATTTCAATATCAATTTGGTAAATAAAGGCTTGGCCACTGTAATCTCTGAAAAACCAACATCTGAATCTGGCTTGTGTTTTGTTTGTAGTCAAATAACTTACTGTGTATGCGCATATATAATATTGATAGACCTGGAGTGAGACCTTGCTAGCTTGATGAAGAAGTCAACCTAGTGTGTGGTGACTGTGAAAAAGGCAAATTCCATGCTAGGGTCATTAAGAAAGGAATTGGAAATATAACTGCCTATATCACATTGATGTTACACAAATCTATGGTGCAACTGCATTTGAAGTACTGTGTACAGTTCTGATTGACTCGTCTTAAAAAGGATAACTGTGAGGCCGAGTCTTCAGTCTCTATTTGCTGCTGCTTCTAATTATGTACACCGTGACATGCCCCCCACCCTGTTTTCTTATTTTCACTACCACCTGAAGTCACAGAAAAATGCTCTGTTAATTCATTCAATAAAATTTTAGCCCAGCTGGCACCTCTTGCACTGAGCTAGGGATGGAGCAGTCTCTGAGTGCTCCCCAAACTGCTCTCATATCATTTTTTAAAAAATATTTCAGACTGAGTGTCAAAAACAATGCCACATAAAAAGCCTAAAGGACCCCCTATAGTTGGCAGCTGGGTGTGCAGCAACACTGAGGATGTTATGAGCTGCTGAGGAAATGGCACAGTAGGAGGCACAGTGGTGATTTTAATTCCAAATTTCCTGTGATTGAGTCCTCAGGCCTAATGTGCAAGAGCAACAGCTTCAGTGCTATTCATAGATATGAAAGCTGACCTTTGTCCCTCTATGCCTCAGCCGCACATTTGCTCTGTACGTTTTATATCAGGAGCAAGCTATTTAACCCACCTCCTAATGCCATCTGTACCTTTCTTCTTTTAGAGAGGGAAAGGCCATTTATCTGCTGATAGACTCGCCCCAAAATGTATGCCAGGAACTGCTGAGGTGGGACAGACCCAGCCCATAAAGCAATGTATTAGGTTTCTACCAAATCTTAATCAATATACTGTAAAAAGTTTGAACAGGTTTTCTTGTAAGGAGAAAACAAGTAATGTATGAAAGGAAGAGTAAATCTCTCTCTCTCTCGCTCTTGCTCTCTTTCTCTCTCTCTCTCACACACACACACTTCTCTCTGCTTGGATTTCAGATATGATGTCCCAGAATTCACATGCTCTATGAATCCCATACTGCCTGTCCATATAAGCTTTATTAGAAAGCCAGGTCATCTGTGATGAGGTTAGTTTGTACAGGTAAAGGTAAAGGTAAGTCTAGTTAAGTCTAGCTGAATTCGACTATGGCGCTCATCTCCGCTTTCAGACCGAGGAAGCCAGTGTTTGTCTGCAGTTAGCTTTTCTGGGTCATGTGGCCAGCATGACTAACTGCTTCTGATGCAACAGGACACTGTGATGGAAGCCAGGGCACACAGAAACACTACCTTCCCGCCACAGCAGTACCTATTTATCTACTCGTGCTGGTGTGCTTTCGAACTGCTAGGTTGGCAGGAGCTGGGACAGCGGAACAGGAGCTCATCCCATCATGTGGTTTCACACTGCTGACCTTACGATGGTCAAGCCCAAGAGGCTCAGTGGTTTAGACCACAGTGCCACCCACGTTTGTACAGCAAACACATTGAAAGGGCACCCCCTTCTTCTTAGGTCAGAACTGATATTCCAAAGACACAGCTAAAACTTATTTCAAATTCAAGAGTAAACCATAGTTTACTATCCCACAGAGGCCCAATTCTTCTACCCTGTTGTTAAGTGACAATTGCTTTTCTCAGAACTGCCCAAAACAAATCAAATTAAACAGCTAAACATTACTGCTCACTTCACGGGAAGTTGGGAAGTACGACTATCAAATTGGCCAGAGTAATACATTCCCTGTCATCACAAACCACTATTATATTTGGATAATAATTATATTATCCAAATTATATAATATAATATAATTAATTATAATATAATATAATTATATTATATTATCCAAATATTTGACAGTATTTGGAAAGGGTTTTTGCATATGAAATCACTCACTCACGTTACTGCTGAAACAGTGTTGCTCTCTCCTGGAGCAAGTCAGCAAGCAATAACAGAAACGGTTGCATTTTATATTACTTTTATTTCCCCTCAACAGTGCTGGCTGGGAGTTGCACATGAATCTCCCCTGAGCCTGACCTCAATGTTTACATGAGTTCCACAGGAAAGCTGGAAGTCTTTCCTTCAAAAGCCAAAACAAATGCACCCCTGATTTTATTTTTAATATCCTGCTGTTTTTTTAAAACGAGCATACAACAATGTGTCTCTGTATGCCTACACACAGTTGTCACCTGTCTTCTCAGTCTTCTTCAAACGAACAGATGCCAACAAATCACCACCTTCTCATAAGTTATTCTTTATATAAAGTCACTCTTTATATAAATTTGTGACATTGACTGGAGGACCATAGTCAAGATGAAGCTAAACAAACATACAGAAGGCATGCCACCTTGAGTTCCATGATGGAAGAATGGAGGGATAAGGGGTACCTAGGTTGTACATACATGCATACTATGGGCCTCTCAGATACCTAGGTTCAGGTGGTAAGGTCCATGCCCCAATGGCTGGTAAGGTAACAAGTACCCTAAAAGTGAAGGTATAAAAAAGCAGTCATCCAGAAGAATCATTGTCAAATTCCCAAAGGGATGGCTTAGTACTGGGATGGGGAATCTGTGGCTCCCTGGATGTTGTTGTACTTCAACTCCTATTGGTGCTTGTCAACATGAGCAATTGAACGCCATCTGGAGGACCACAGATTCTCTAGTCTAGTCGGTCACCACTAAGTTATCCAGAACCTGGAGTGATAGAGCAGGCAATGGCACAGGACTCTTCAGGGCTTAATGGTTAGAGTGTTGAGCTAGGACCTGAGAGAGCAGGGTTCGAATCCTCACTCATTAATGAAGTGGGACCAGTCATTATCTCTTAGCCTGACCTACCTCCCAAGGTTGTTGTGAGGCTGAAATGGGGAGGAGGAGAACCGTGTACACCACCTTGAAATCCTTGGAGGATAAAGGTGGCATATAAATGTAAGGAATAAATAAATAATAATAATAAATGAAGAGGACTGTGGTCTATAAGGTTAGTACTTGACTTGAACCACTTGCAATCCCCATCTGCAGCCAGAGGGAAAAGAGAGAAATGTCATCAGGGTGATAGAAGTACTTTTGGATAGTATGATGGCTTCAGCAGATGTCATAAAATAATAATTGTGGGCCATGCATTATGCCATGTTCACCTAACATGCCCTATTGACAAAGTGGAGACATAAGCCAGGGCTGTTTGGCTGATCAGGAAGAATAAAGGTTTTTGATTAGGATGTCTCTGCTCACACAGTAGTCTTACAAGGTGCATCTATTCCTGTAGATAAGAGAAGCAGCTTCCTCTCTGGATGTAGAGAAGGGTAGATGCCCCACCACAACAGCCATACACAAACACCCATCTGCTTGCTGAGCAGGCAAACAGGAGTTTTAAAAGATGCCGATACATACTGATTAAAAGGAAATTGAGATCCAGGGTATTTCCTGGAGTCTTGGCAAAACAGGGCTTAAAGTTTTGCCTAACATTAATGTCTCACCAAGAGTGCAAGTCTGCTTCCAGCATATCCTTTGCCGTTCTGTATATCAGTCAACTCCTCATGATTTTTGTAAACATGCAGTTATAGCCAGGGTACTTGGAAGCATGCACCTGTTTAAGTCAAATAACGCAAGTATCATTGACTCTGTGACGAAAGCTATTTACCTTGAATGGCAACGGTTCTTCAGTAAGTGGGCTGACAGGAAGCGAGTTGGTACTGCTTGCAGGACTCATATCTGCACTCTACAAGAAAAGCAAAATAAAATCTAGATTAGCCTGAGGCAAATCCACTGTTTAAGTGCTTGGTGTAGCTGAGCACCCCATCTGTTACAATGAAGAGAAAACAAATAATGATACAAAAAAACTGTAACTGAAGCAAGCATTCTACTTTGAGCATTTTTCCTGATGCATTTTAACACCATATGGAGTAGCAAATAATGAGAAACACAATCATAACCATATCTACTCAGAAGTAAGTCCTATTGAATTCAATGGGTCTTGCTCCCATTTAAGTAGGGTTAGGATTGCAGCCTAAGATCTTCAAAGTTAAGTACTGAAAAACACAAGCTAATAAGCACCTTTAGCAAATACAATAGAAACAGTTTGTTCCCCTTAATGGCCCATCACCCAGGCAATCACCTCATCAGGAAGCTAGCCTGGCTTATATTTTAACACTTGCTGGATCCAAGGGTTGGAAGGGTCATGGCAAACAGCCTACTCTCCCCCCCCCCCACCTCACAACAATATAATATAAAAATATAAATTTAATATATGGAAGGAGGGCAAACTTCAGGATCCTGCTTCTTACTTGTGGGGGTATAAGGGGGATGACTGACAAGCATCAGGCCTGATGATTTAATTTGTGGCCTAGCTGGCAGTGTCAAGCACAAGATGTTGATGGTAGATCACACACTGTACAGTATATCTGAGTATATGAGCAGTTCTGCACTCTTTCAGAAAATATAAACCAAGGATGGGAAGCCTGTGCCCCTTCAGAGGTTGTTGGACCCCAGCTCCCACTATGGCCAGCCAGCATAGTCAAAAGTCAGGAATTATGGGAGTTGTTGTCCAGTAACAACTGGAGGGTCACAGGTTCTGCATCCCTGATGTAAACTGTATGTGGAAACCTATTGCCTCTCGCTCCAACTCATAAAACTGGATTGTTCAAGCTGTGACCCTATTTTTCTAAACAGAGAGGGCACGACAGCCACCCTAGATAATTGTACTATAAAATATGTGCAGTCTTGTGAACATCACTCCCAAAGATAGAGCCAATTTTGTTTGTGGTAACTGCTTTTCAACAAGAGACTACAGTGCTATGATAGCTGCCAGACACCAACTTCCCTCAAGATTGCCATCAAAAATTATTGATCCAAGAAGTTAATACTGGCAGAAAATATCTTCAGTGGATATTAGAAGCAAGAGAACAAATAAATCCTGATAACTAAAGAAAGGAGAAGACAATCTGTGTATTTTATAGCTATTTAAAGAGAGGAAGTGCATTTCCAACTTATTTTCAGGGTGATTGCTTCAACTGTATTGTTGGTCATTTAGTTCAATATAAGTTCACAGCCTGGAAGTTGAGTACAGCAAGCAGATGGGATATGACTGAATAAATATTTCAGAATTTTAGACTTTTTAAAGAACAGTAAAAGAGCCAGTCACGATTCTCTTGCGTTCTTGTGCCATATATTTATTTTAGTGCAGGGAGAAATCCTCTCATTTGTATACCATGCAAGTTTTGTATGGGCTTTTTGGGATAGTTAGGAAATGGGGTCGTTCCAATTTCACCGATACATTTAAACACATCTGCTGAGTACTAGGACCTGATCAATGGTAACTTATAACCATACTGATCTTGATAAGAATTTCTTCATGAAAGCTTATGGGACAACTCCACAGTAAACACCTTAAGGTTTGCAAAGTGATGGACTTGTTAATAAAACACTACACAGCAAATGATTTGTGATATCTATTCATTTTTCTATGCATACTATGCTACAGAAGGATCTGGGCAATGGCCAATAAAATTGTAAGTTGCCCAATATTCACAGAGAAGGGTGTCATCCATAGCCTGGTGCAAGAACCTTTCATTCTGTGCAGGAGCTAAATATCACGTGCAAATGTCTAACATGCTGACATTCATTGAGAACATATTTAAGTAATACAAAATTCAGACTTGAAGCCTCCATAGCTAAATAAGTTAAAATGACCTGTCAAAAGTGGTTCCATACTGAAATTACAAAAGTCCTTTGGAGAGTAGATGAAGCAGTGAGAATAATTGCAGTCACAACATTTAAAACGTGCAAAATGGCGCTCATTAAAGCTTTAGTGAAATACATGGCAACCTAAGCAAGTTAATTCTGTTCTGAATAACCTCTACTCTACATTTCTTTCTTGTCTTAAAACACAGGGACATTACTCCTGGCAAACAGAAATATATAAGAAGTTCATTCCCAAACTTGAAAAATGAAAACAGGAGAAAATGTATATATTATATGCATGAGTGCATGCCTACACATAAATTTGCAGTACAGCAGTGTGGTATAAAGGTAAACACAGAGTAATATATAGAGAGATATAATTATAGATATACAGAGAGACAGAGTACAAGAGCACAGAAATACACACACCAGGTATTCTGGAATGTGCTATAAAATTTATATTCAGATGCAAGATTTTCAGCACTGATTCTTACTCAAAAGTATATTACACTTATTTCAACCTTTTCACTATGCAGCATGAAACTTGCAACACGTTTTTGCAGTCCCAGGTGTCCAGACACCTCAAAGTGTAGAGCAGCTGCTCCTTGCCAATAAAATGAAGACCACCAGGCACACAGATTGCAGTCACTTTTCCACTTCCCACACAGAAGACCTGCTTACCATGGAGGAAGGAGTTAACCCACCACTTCCTTTATCTTCCCTCAGTATGCCACTGATACCTTCTTACAAGTCTTTTCTTCTTCTTCTTCCCTTGACTTGCTTTGAGACTTAAGAGCCATCAGGTAGAGTCTGGCATCTTGCACCATTTTCCCACCCACCTGCAGCCCACGCAGGCTGAATACTGGTCTCAGGAGGTTGTTCCCCACACATATGTATAAAGAAACAATTTCCAGTGCAGAGACAATTAAAAATGTGGGAAGAAATAGTAATAGCTATCTGTTGAGAGATATGCATTAACATACATCTTCACAGCTGCAAGCCTGAATAGCTTTAGGAAGGCCCTAAAATAATGCAAATCTTTATTTAAAGTTAGTCCCAAGGTGGTTTACGAAAGGTAATTGACTAAGTAATTTAAAATTATTGCAAGCCACTCTAAGTAAGTATATAGACACTAGAAGAGCAGGATACATGTATATATAAGTCAATGAATATGGCCCAGCGGATAGGGCTTGGTCTTTTGGGGGGTAGCTGAGTGCTCAGGTATGCTGGCACTGCAGCCCAGCCTCAGTTTGCCATGGTTTCAAAGGGAAAACATTGCTGTTGATACAAGAGGGAAGCTGTCAAAGCCCAGCTGCTGGGAATCCCTCCTAAGACATATAACAGGGATGGAAAATATGCACCCTTTCGCTTATTTCCATGCAGATGGAGAGAGGAGCTTGGAGGGAGGGCAAGGTGGGAAGAATGGGACGGGCATCTAAAATGGGTAGAGAAAGGAAGGCAAAGTGGGAGGGGGCCTTCTGCAAGTTATCAGTTCAGACCTCTGGCAAGAGATAGCTGTCTTTCTCATTGCAGATTTCGAGATGGCATGGGATGTGTGGGGGGAGAAGTGAGAGAGGAAATCCCCTTGCATTTGTGATGATCCATGCACTGGGGTGGGGATATGGATATGGCAACAGGGGAGAGGAGGGAAGCCTCCCCACCCCTCCTTTAGAGGGTGGTATAATCTTATGCTTTGCATTTGACTTGCAGCACACTGCCCAAACTCCTGGCAACAACTTGGGACACACGTCACAATCCTGACATACATTTAAAGCACATGGGTTCCCCCAAAGGATCCTGACAACCATAGTTAGTGAAGGGTGCTGGGAATTGTAACTCTCTGAGGGGCACAACACAGTCCCCAGTATTATTTGGGGAAAGTCATGAGCTTTGCATGCATGGTGTGTGGCTAGAGACTGCCTCTGCCAATAACAACCTATCCACAGCTAGAGACCAGTGGAGGAGGCCCTGTTTGTTATCATTTGGGAAAGCACTACTCATTTTGTGTGCATTTTTCAAGGATTCTGTGCATTTTTAGGATGCCTTCTGATATTGTAGGATATCTTATTCATGTCTATGATTATTTTTTTTTAAATACTATGTTTCTTGTATTGTTCCTTTTGTTACTACATGGTTCACTTTTGTGGCCATTTCTCGGGAAAAAGCAGCACATCAAAATGAATAATAAACTCAAAGTTCCATGTATAAGCAACTAATCAATGTTATTTCCTTCACTATGTAGTTCTTGCTGGTATGGAGATGGCAGCTTCAGACTCCCCCCGCCCCTGCTCCAAGATCATAGCAGAAGCAGAAGATCTCACTGGTCTCCAAGACCCAGGAGCTGTGCAGGTGCAAAACATCTTCCTTCATTTAAATTGCCAGGCTTATAGTTTTGATTTATGTGATAGTGGTTTGTGGTGATGGCCGGTGGCTAATGCAACACACACACACACACACACACACACACACACACAAAATGACTAATGTGTACTTCTTGTGCCTTACAAAGGAGAGGTAGGCTCCATTACAAACCTTCCACTAATGGGATAAATGTGAATTGCCCAGAGGCGACTCTATAATTATTATAGGGAATTGGGGATGGCTCCGAGCACCATAGACTAGTGCTTTGGATCTCTTTTAAAGCAGACACCAATCAAACTTCTTTGGGGAAAACTGAATCAAGACCTATCTTGGCATCATAGCTGATTTAGGTAAGCCAACTAGAGTGGGACAATCCTTTTAAATTATCGTTATATTTAAAATTTCTGGCATGAGCTAATGACCTAATGTAGAGCACAGGAGAAATTAACACTAAACAACAGGTGCATGTTGAGCTAATGTGTATCAAACATTTCTTCTGGAAGCAAACGTGCTTTCAGCTATGTTGAACTGAAAATAATAAAATAAAGATCAGTAGGAAGCTAACCAAGCTCTAATTTACATTGCTTATAAACTATTATTGATAACTCGGTGTAGGAGTTACCATTTGGAGAAAAAGTGACTGATGTGTTTTTAATAAACATAATCAGTTAGTCAGAGACACTATTGGATTGCTGTAAAACACTGTTACATTTAGAAACCGACAGTGACAGACAGGATTAATACGAAAAGGCATAGATGTCACTTTTTGCCACATGCTCAGGAAACCCATGTATTTCCACTCAAAAATACCATAATGCCTCGATAAGCAATTGAGCTATTTATAGAAGCTCTCAAGCTAGAATCAATTAGCTTTTTACTAGCCACAACTGTTGTATGTTTATAGGAAACACACAGCCAGACTTACTGAGGATGTAAGAAAGTGACTACGAAGCAAAACAGTGGTGATGTTTGGTAATTTTATGACTCTGGACTTTTGGAGGCACATCTTCTTAGCTGGAAATGCATATTACTTCACTTCATTTACTCCTAAACGTGGTAATGTAGCCCTTATGCATTTAGGGTTCCTGCTGTTTATCATGTTGAACGGGGCCAGGATGTCTGCCCCCAAAGTCCTGCCCTAGCTGAAACAAGCTGCTTCCCAAGACAAACTCCATCTTCTTATGATTTCTTCTCATACTGTTCTGGCAATGTCTGAAGGCAAGAAATGCCATGGGAGAAATCAGTGATGCAGTAAGTTCTTTCTTTTTCTTTGGCGACCACTCGTAGCCGAGTATGATTGTCTTCCATGGAAACGCTCTTAACAGTGATTCTGTAAGTGACTGTGGAGGCCAATTCTGGATCCACACGTCCTTCCACAGTGGGGACATTGGTTTCCAGGTGGGAGTTGATCACAGTGAGGGTTTGCGAAACGTGTATTCCTCTTAGCTCTTTTCTCCTTTTTGCCCTGAATTCGTGCTTATTCAAAGTCTACAACATCTTCGGTAAAGGCTGTTCTCCAGTTGGAGTGCTCAAAGACCAATCTTTCCCATTCATCAGCGCTTATACGTGTTTTTTTTAGATTTGCCTTGAGAGGATCTTTAAACCTCTTTTGTTGTCCACTGGTATTTCGCTTTCCATTCTTAAGTTGGGAATAGAGTAGTTGCTTTGGAAGACGATAATCAGGCATTCGAACAACATAACCAGTCCAACAAGGTTGATGTTGAAGAATCATTGCTTCAACACTGGTGATCTTTACTTCTTCCACTACACTGACATTACAGTGGTACCTCAGGTTACATACGCTTCAGGTTACATACGCTTCAGGTTACAGATGCCACTAACCCAGAAATAGTGCTTCAGGTTAAGAACTTTGCTTCAGGTTGAGAACAGAAATCGTGCTTCAGTGGTGCGGCAGCAGCAGGAGGCCCCGTTAGCTAAAGTGGTGCTTCAGGTTAAGAACAGTTTCAGGTTAAGTACGGACCTCCAGAATGAATTAAGTACTTAACCCGAGGTACCACTGTAGTTTGCCTGTCTTCCCAAGTGATATGCACTGGACAGTGAGGTGGGTTGATAGCGCTCACCTGATCTCTTGTCAGTTGCATCACTGCTGCTTCAAGGAGGTAGAGAGGTAAGGTGTCAGCAAGGTTGCTGAGGCAAGAGCACTGGAAGGAGCACCCTCTTGCCTCCACTGGGGCATTTGCACAGTGCCAACCTCGCGGCTGCCTTGCCACCAGATGCTAAACATCAGCAAAGCAACTGACTGGAGGTGAAGATAGCACAGTTGCACCACAGCATCATCTTCTAAAAGGTAAAGGTAAAGGTACCCCTGCCCGTACAGGCCAGTCGTGTCCGATTCTAGGGTTGCGTGCTCATCTCGCTCTAGAGGCCGTGAGCCGGCGCCGTCCGAAGACACTTCCGGGTCACGTGGCCAGCGTGACGAAGCTGCAGCTGGCGAGCCAGCACCACGCAGCACACTGAAACACCGTTTAACTTCCCGCTATAAAGCAGTACCTATTTATCTACTTGCACTTAAGGGTGCTTTCGAACTGCTAGGTGGGCAGGAGCTGGGACCGAACGACGGGAGCTCACCCCACCGCGGGGATTCGAACCGCTGACCATACGATCGGCAAGTCCTAGGCACTGAGGTTTTACCCACAGCGCCACCCGTGTCCCATCTTCTATTGGCCCCTAAATTGGTGGGGCAAGTTAGTGTGAGAAGTAACCAGATTATAAGCCCCCGTCCCCTGTTGTGCAGTTAGCAGAGCAGTGTGAAATGGAGCTGCAGGAAGTAGAAACCACTTCACTCACATAAAAATTACCCTGAGGCAGAAGAGGCCTAGAGTCTGTGAGCTGGAGGTTTGTTGCCTGTGATATATCAACTTGATTAACACCATTCCACGCATCTTTTTTTCATTCATGCATTGTATAAATTCTTCAAGAGACTCAAAGGTAATCACCATGTCAGCAGCTAAGTTTTCAAGATATTGTACAGATATGAGAACTCATGCAAGTAAATGAAGGATTCCTGCGGTTGCATTTGACGTTCACAGCTTGAGTCTCCAATTTCCGACACTGTCCCTAATATCTCACCTTCTCAAAGCTGTCTACATAGAAAGGAAACTGAATTACCACTGTTTCAGAAACTCTCACATTATTCCTCTGAACATGTAATTGCCACAGAACCCATTACTGCTAGTTAAAGTCTTATTCAAAATTTGACAGAACCACTCATACCACTTATGAAGTTGAAGGAAAGATCTCTCTCTCTCTCTCTCTCTCTCTCTCTCTCTCTCTCTCAATGAATAACTTGAATTCTACACAATCAGAATTTAAAAAAAATAAAATAAACAAAAGTGGTTCTAGGCCTCCAGAACTGTGTAGAAACATTTCAGGTTTTATCATTGTCTATAGCCAATGGTCATCACAATATAAACATAAATCACTTATGTGTAGACTACAGAAAAGGGGAGCGAGAGAAGAAGAAAAAAAGAAAACAATCAGTCCAATAAGACAGGGGTAAACCCTGAGGATACAAATGAACAGGATTGAAAACATTTATTTAGTTTAAATTTCCCCTCAACATTTAGTACTAGTATGATTCATACTACCCTGCCAGTTGAAGTGAGAGAAGGGACTGAAGAATGAAAGGGGAGAGTGAAGATCAGCCTTGAAATGATAGAGGAAAGTTAATATCACCAATGGAATAAGAAGGGAGGAAATGGCGCTGGAGGAGGGCGGGGTGGAAGAGACGGTAACAGGCCAATCTGCTGCCCCTTCTAGTGGGTCCAAATCTGCCACCCAAGGCAGCTGCCTCGCCTTGCTTCATGGGCAGACCAGCCCTGCTTGAGTGACAGAAGCAGACAGGAAACTCTTAATTCAAAATCCAAAAGAAGACAGAAGCCATGGTATAACTGCACACATTCTTCTGTAATTATTTACAGAGCATAGTCATTCTTATTCTAATATATTCCCAGGAGCCAAACAGTAATAGAGGAAATATATTAATGAATAAAAATTGCACGTTTGACCATTATTCCTGAGATTTTACATTGTACTACCCCCCCCCCCCACAACTGCAGATACCCAACATGATCACATTTTTACACTTTATATATATTATTATGTTTTTTTGCAAGTATTGTGGCATGTAAAAAAAAAGAAGAAATATTTGGCATTAAGCTAAATTTATCACAACAGTGTTCTATTGGTGTGGATAAAATTAGGAGAGAGTTATTAACTATTCTCCTCCCGCAATTAACTCTGAAACTACGCTATAATAAAGAATGTTTCAAACTTCAAAATAAATCCCTGAAAAGCATAATTATCACTTAGTTTAAAATTGTACAGCTTGCAGTTTCTGTCAGTGATTTCTCGGAAAACACTCCCCATCCCACGCCTAAAAATAAACAAACTCATTATGTTAATCTAAGGGATTAAAAGCCAGCTTTCCCCCTGGTAAGTCATACCAAAAAGACCTTCATTAAGAAACTTTTCTCAAATGTATTGAAGAGGAATGTGTTTTTGAGGCTCTTTAAAAATCCATTAATAACTTAGAAGTTTCTGTATTGTGTTTAACGCTTGTCACTGGAACTATAATTTTTAATTAATTGAGCAACCTTAAAGCTGGCTGAGGGGGTTGGAAGCAATCTTAAGTGCTGCTCTGCCATCCAAGGCCATCCAAGTTACAAGCTTGGTGGATCAGGGGAATGTCCTGGACGTAGCGTATCTTGCTTTCAGAAAGGCTTTTGACAAAGTCCCTCATGATAGTCTTGCAGAAAAGGTTCCCACTCTACAATTATATGCAATTGTTTTCTAGAGTGACTAGCACATAAACAGAGACAGACAACAGCACATATAACAGACTAAACCACTTGGAGGTCTAGTTTGGCATAAAAAGGTAAAGGGGCCCCTGACCATTAGGTCCAGTCATGGCCGGCTCTGGAGCTCAACTCGCTTTATTGGCCGAGGGAGCCGGCATACAGCTTCCGGGTCATGTGGCCAGCATGACAAAGCCGCTTCTGGCGAACCAGAGCAGTGCATGGAAACACCATTTGCCTTCTCGCCGGAGCGGTACCTATGTATCTACTTGCACTTTGATGTGCTTCCAAACTGCTAGGTTGGCAGAAGCAGGGACCGAGCAACGGGATTTCACCCCGTTGCGGGGATTCAAATTGTCAACCTTCTGACTGGCAAGTCCTAGGCTCTGTGGTTTAACCCACAGCGCCACCCGCGTCCCTTAGTTTGGCATATAGTGGTATATAAATTAATTTAATTAATTAATTTACATTAATAGAAAATCATACTGCATAAATATAGTGAGTCTCAATTCTTTTATATGTTATATGTATACGATAAAATATTTCTGTATAGTTGGTTTGCTTTTTAAAGCAGCAACGCATAGGTGGCTCAGACTTGAGCAGGTGTTTGCTGCAAGAGGCAATCCAATGCAAGCTAAGCTGGGTTCAGCTGGAACTGCCAAAATTCATGTATAAATCTGCTTTAAATGATTTCCTCCTCCATCCCTACTCTCATGCCTCTCTATCTGTATCCAACCAGCGCTTCATGTTCTACCTGCAGTTATATTGTTTTTATTTTTCTCTGTACACTGTTTTATGAGGGTTTAGGTCTGCAGAGCAACTAATACCTGCAACAAACAAACAAATGTTGAAGCTTCCTTAGAATTTATTCTATGAAATGGCACGTGAGGGTCCCCCCCCACACACATTATTTCCTCTGAATTTAAAAGCACTGTGACACTTTGAAAATAATTTGTCAGAATGCCAATGAGGTCTTATAGCATATTAGACCCACACATTATCATTTGCAGAAAACAAGGCTACTGCAGCTGTGCCTTATTTACAGACTTCCTCGTGTCAGGGCATCTGGGACCTGAGTTATGAAACCCATTTCATGAGAGCTGTCTAGGACTGTGTAAGCTCTGGCCACACAGTACACACTTCAAAGAGAGAAGGGAACAGGCACGTGAAACTTCAGCACTGGTCTGGTTACCTACTCTTGCCAAGCAGAACAAAACCTGTTGGCTGCTGTAGTTGAGGCCTGGGCTCAGCACTTGCTCTGCTCCATTGGTTCTACTGGTTCTACTTGGTTCTACTGAGTGACACACAGCAACAGCCTGCTCCTGTCTTGCTTCAGAGTCCTGTGTCTGTGAATTAATGACCATTTGCTTCAAGCTTTTCCACTTCTCCTGAGTTTGACTGGTTCAGTGGCCTTTGTTGTGGTTTATTTCTGATCAGTATTTCAAACTATCACAGTTTTGAGAGTTGTCAGCAACTATTGCATCTAGTAGGCTAATGCCCCGAGCACCTTCTCAATTTGTTCTTTTTCGGTCTCTGAGAGTGCAATAAATAAACAAACGGCGATGCTCTGTTCCAGTATGGATTGAGCTGAGCCACATGCAACAATACCTCTCCCAATCCAGCCCATAGGTGTGGCGCAAAGCAATGCTGTTTGTGCCTGTCCTGCCTCCAACATTCTGGGAAGTCTGCCAGTTCCATGGGAGCTTGAGGTTCACATGGAAGTGGGTTGTGTCTGGTCAAAGTCAAGCAGAGGAGACAGGAAGAGGGCCTTGGACAGCTCCAAGTGGGTCTTGTTGGTTGAATTAGAGCCAACTGATGCCTGTATGGTAGGTCCACCTCCCTGGAGTTGACTGGATGAAAGACCCTAAAATTATTTTCTAGTTTTCTAGTGAGTCTAGAGAGAAAGAGGTAAATGTGGGAACCCATCCTCTAAGTCAGAGGATGGTTGCACAGCTGTGTCTTTCAGTGAAGAGGGTTTCCAATAAGATACTGATGGTTCTCCCTTGAGGAAACATGTCCTCATCAGCATCCTATGTAGTGCACTACAAGATCCCCATGTCATGAGTTTGACACTTTCTGTGCAAGACTTTTGCATTCAAATGGTCAATTTCCCAGATAAGGTCTAGTAACTGACTGTGTAATGTGAGTCTATATATGTGATCTGGGTCTACACCTGTCAGAGACAGGGTAAGGGGGCATGCTTAGTACTTTCACTCCCCTTTAGGCATGTGAAATAGACCAGGGGGAAATATTGTCTGATGCATCCTCTACAAAGAGGGGTGATAGTTAGAAGACTGGGCCAGAGCAATAGTCACTGGTGGAGAAAGAGATCTGCTTTGGCAGTCTTAAACAGTCTCAGACCATTTCCTTTCTCCTTTCAATATTTCAGTGGTAAATGGGGTGGAAGATTCTGGCTCAGCAGTGGTGGTGGTGCAGAAACCTCTTTCCTGGCCTGGAGCAGCAGAGAGGAAGTGGAAAGTTCTAATAATAGAAAGGTAAACAGCATGCACTGAAAACATATGCACAGCGTTGTCGCCCAAAGCTCTTGCCTACTAAAGAGTGCTCCATGAAGCAGATCTGCTTCGTTGCTCATTGATGTCTGACCAAAGTAAAACAAATGTTTTTACACCACTGAATGGGGAATTCTAAAAAGACGTGCATCTCTATTGTTATGCCTTATGAGACACTGGAGAACCCAATATAGGCATGTACATGACCACAATTAACTAGATAATTATACAAAGATTTCTTTCTCACCATGGGCCACTGATTCGTGACTTACAAGTAAATGTGTTCATAAAAAAAAATAATACCTGAAAACTGAAAAGCAGCATAATCTCAGAGGCTAGATAGCTGATTAAGAACAGCTCAGAGAGAAAAGCAAGTGCCTTGAAGCTCTAGTTTATATTGAAACTTCAAACCCTAATTATTATTTGTCCAGATATTGATGCACTATGCAAATTAACACAGTCCTTGCCACAGGACACAGATATCAAATAATATGGAGGTAGAGGAGAATCAAAGAGAATGAAATCAAAGAGAATAGTGTGCAATAAGGGCACTGGGCTTGATGAAAGACTAGTAAAATGTTAGTCATAATGAAAGGTTCAGAGGAAAGGAATGAGATTTCAGAGGCCACCAAAAAGGTATCTGAGGCAGGCAGTGGGGAGAGAGATATCATGCTATTTGAAACAAGGGAGGTATCATGTGAGCATTGCCTCTTGCAGATTTTTGCGTGAGAGAACTGGGAAGTTAAGTGGAATTGCTTAACCTAAATCCTTTGGCTCTGCACATAAACTATGGGAGTCAAAAATTATATGCAATGCTTGTGGCAAAAATTGGGCCGCAGCCAGTGTATAAGGACTCAGGAACATTTCACTGCTGGGAAATGTAGAAGGTTCTCTACCTAATCAGGATAAAGGTGGCTGAGGGCCAGTAAGATTCAGATCATGGACACAGGTGTGTGTTTCCTTGTACTTACGTTAACTGATAGCAGAGATGGAAGAAATCAACTAATTCCACCAAACACACAGAACAACTTTAAGTAGTTCAAGTAGTTAAAGAAAATATTGCCATTAATAAAGTTGATGAAAGGGGTTGTTTGCAAGGAGATGCCTGTGGTATTCTATAAGCAAAAACAATTGGAACTAAGAGAGTGGATAAGATACTATTTTACGCTATTCAACATACAGGTTTTCCACAATAACCTTTTGCAGCATTATGAAAATTGAGACCAACAAAATGTTCCTAGAGATCATGCTGGATTCCTGTTGGACATGCCAAATCTTAAACTTGTCTCACTACTAAACATGTGCATTTATTAAAGTGTTTACAAGTAGTACTATTCCCACGGGATCCTCCACTCACTGTTTTCTGTCTCTCAATATGGGGTAAATAAACTGGACTGGATGTGAGGGAGTGCTCACCAGAGATAAATAAATGCAGTAAAAATAAAAAAAAGCATAAGAAGAATCATAAAGCTCTGCTATTAAGCTTTAATATCATCCAGCTCGATCGTTAACAGACTCATTTTGCCTGCCTCACAAGTACTCTTCCAATACACAAAACAGATTGGCTATGGTATGTTTTTCAAAATGCAAGCAGGTATTTTGAGGCCTCCTTTTCCCAAGTTTAAGCAGATGGTGCAACTGCAAGTACAACCCCCTCAGGGTTCTACTAGTTGGAAGACTTTGTGATCTAAGCCAGGAAGTCAGTGGAAATTAAGTATCCCAACTGCACGCAGAATTGGAACCTAACCCAAGTAAGTACAATGGTACCTCGGGTTAAGTACTTAATTCGTTCTGGAGGTCGGTTCTTAACCTGAAACTGTTCTTAACCTGAAGCACCACTTTAGCTAATGGGGCCTCCTGCTGCTGCTGCGCCGCCAGAGCACGATTTCTGTTCTCATCCTGAAGCAAAGTTCTTAACCTGAAGCACTATTTCTGGGTTAGCGGAGTCTGTAACCTGAAGTGTATGTAACCTGAAGCATCTGTAACCCGAGGTACCACTGTATTATTTAGAAAGAGTTCTTAACCCGAGGTACTATTTTGGGATTAGCAGGGTCCGTAACCTGAAGCGTATGTAACCAGAGGTACCACTGTATAAAGCAGGGATAGGAAACCTGTGGCTTTCCAGATGTTGCTGCAACACAACTCTCATCAACCCTGACCAAGTTAGCTGGGGCTGATGGGAGTTGGAGCCTGGAGGGTAATATCCTTCTCTGCCACAAGGGAAGGCTGTTAGAGGACATGAATGTGATGTTCTGTGAAGATTCAGTGGTCTGATGATGGAATTTTGTAAGTCCTGGAACATTCAGCAAACTACCTACAGTTTTGCAAAATCAGAGGGTGAAGAGGAAGGTATTTCCTGCTTTAGACCTTTATATATCAGAATTTCAACAAGTGTTCAAAGTAGCTTTCAATGGAAGAAAAACAAATAAAAGCAACATGGCAGTAATCACACAAACAGCAGTTGTATGATTGACCCCAAACAAATAGCAGCTGTGGAGGGGGAGTTACTCTGGATTAAGGTCATAATAAGGGAGATAATGAATTTAAACTCTAGGGCCTCATGGTTGATATCTGGATCAGGAATAAACTTTTACTGGTGCCACTTCCCTTCCAATGCAAATATCCATCACAGGGAGTGGGTTCATATTGTAATAACAGCAAGGCCAAAGGGTTGAACCCTCATTCTCAGTTGTGGGATTATAATCACATCCAGTTTGTGGTACAACAGGGGTAGCCTATGTGCTGCTCTCCAAAACTTGTTGAACTAAAAATTATCACCATCCCTGAACTTGAATGTTTTGGCTGGGGCTGACAGAAGTTGGAGTCCCAACAACATCTGCAGGGCCAGAGGTTCACTTAAAGAGAGAATTCCCTTTCTTTAACCTAGTACAGGGGTCTGCAACCTTTCAGACAAAAAGAGCCACTTGGACCCGTTTCCGAAGAAAAAAAAAACTGGGAGCCGCAAAACTCGTCATTATAAAAATAACTTTTTTGTCACTTTTTTATTATTACTTTGTTTGACCCCTCAGAATTACTCCTCCTCATAGAAATAAACGTTAAATTAACAAGTTACCTTTGTGTGTGTGTGTGTGTGTGTGTGTGTGTGTGTGTGTGTGTTCTTCACTCCCCTTCAAAACAGTGACCAGTGTACATGCCCCTTACAATGTAGCGGGCGGGCGGGAAGGTGACGTCGGGACGGTGCGTGACTAACGCCCCCACTGCCCCCATGCGACGTCACAGCCAGTACAGTGCCCGCCACAGTGGGGAGTGTCGGGGCACACAATGCGCCTCCTCCCCTCGCTAGTATCTGCCCCGGAGCCGCAGAAAAGGTGTAAAAGAGCCACATGCGGCTCCGGAGCCGCGGGTTGCTGACCCCTGACCTAGTAGCTATGGAAAGTGCAATTAGCATTTTGCCTGTTCCAGACTGGCACACATGACTAACATCTACTAATAATGTACAGATGCCAGTTTGTAGAGAGTGTAAATTCTGTGGAAAAAACACAAACCACTGCTGGCACAAAGACATGCAAATACATTAAAGTAAACAGAGAGTTTATCCCCATGAAAATTTAGCCAAATTCTGGTTGTTACTGATCTAATTAGCTGCTTACAGAATAACAGAGTTGTTGGGAGGGACCATTTCAGGGCTGTAGAATCAACTTTGCAATGCTGCATTGCATTCATTAATATGATTTAAACATGATGGAAGACACTATTTTTTTGCAGAATTTTCTATTATGATAATGCATAATTAGTATTTTTAATTTGCCCTTAAACATTATGTCAATTTGACTCCTTCCCCCCTTTCTTTCCTTTTTTCTTTCTCCTGTGATGAGGCTGCATTTTAATGTTTTAATGTTGTATTTTAATTTAGTTTTTAAGTTATATTTCAATCAACTTGTTTTTATTATTGGTTGTTAGCCACCCGGTCTTGGCTGGGGAGGGCAGGGTATAAATAATTTATTATTATTATTATTATTATTATTATTATTATTATTATTATTATGCCCCATACTCAGTCCAAAGAAAATGATAGGGTACTTAAATCAAATTTAAATCAGTTGGACTTAAATTTAACTTATTTTATCTGGGTCAGGTCCTCTCCAAATATTAAAAATATATGTGTGCACCACCTGGAATGTACATTGCAGCCATTTGCCAAATGGCTTATTGATCATTGTGTTGCCCTTGAGTGCAGCACATTAGTTTTCCCCATGATGGAATGGCATTCAGTTATATGGGAGAATGTCAATAATCTCAGCAGTGTCCTCAACAGCCACCGTATCAGAAGCAGATTTTGTCCTGCCCCTACTGTGTTCAAAATTGTGACCCAGTTGGGTTTTCCCATCAAGCACCAAGAACTAAGTCAGTCAGTAATTTCAGAGATTCACTCACTTCAAACATTCCTATCTACGGTGGTACCTCGGGTTACATACGTTTCAGGTTACATACGCTTCAGGTTATAGACTCCGCTAACCCAGAAATAGTACCTCGGGTTAAGAACTTTGCTTCAGGATGAAAACAGAAATTGCACGGTGGCAGCACAGTGGCGGCGAGAGGCCCCATTAGCTAAAGTGGTGCTTCAGGTTAAGAACAGTTTCAGGTTAAGAACGGACCTCCGGAACAAATTAAGTACGTAACCAGAGGTACCACTGTACATAGATCACCCCTAAAAAAGCTTCTTTTCTACACCCGTTCGCCGTACCGCTTGTAGCCTCCTTCACACAGCCCCCAGCAACGACCAGTCATGCAGCAACACTACAAAGGTCCCACAACACACCAGAGAGGTGCTGGAACTCAGTTCCAGTGAGTTTCAACTGAAAAAAAAGCCTAAGAGTGTCACACTTTTAACCCCAAAAAAGGTGCCAGTACTTTATACCTTTGAGTATCCCCTGAAACAAAAGCACTGCTTGGATGGACAGATGAGCAGACAGACAGACAAATATTCTGTAACTGCTTGATTATCTTAGCAATCTACTTATGCCATAATGTCCCCTAGGCATTGCCCTAAACCAGGCATGTCCAACTTCCAAGAGACTGCGATCTACTCACAGTATAAAACAACTGGCAGTGATCTACCCAGAGTTGTTGAGCTTTCTGTAGGGAGCGAATGTTGCTGAGCTTTTTGGGGGGAGCCAGAGTTGTTGAGCTTTTCAGACATGCCTGTTGGACATGCCTGCCCTAAACCAACAAAGTAACCAATGTGGAGAAAGAGGCCTCTTAGTCTTGGATGTAGTCCCATAAATGGATAATAGCATTGTGTGGGAGAAGAAAAACACACATTGAGCAACCAGTGGGCATGTTCACATCAGGGTGATTATTCACATGATTAGCTTTGACACCTGCAGTCATCTGGTTGGGGTGGATGGGTGGGCACATCTGGCTACCTAATTCCTTCCTCTTCTCCCCGTATATGATTAGCATAAATGCTTGATCAGGGCCAGTGGTGTCCTGTGAAGCATCATACAATTTTCTCTAAAACACATGTCAACTTGCTAACTTGCTCTCTGGTAGCTATTGACAACTAACTGCACCAGCTACAAAATTTATTTTTTACACTAGGAGGTACAGCACTAAAACAGCAGTAAAAGCTTATTGAGGCAAGAGGATGGGAGAGAATAAGACATATATACTTGTATCAGTACCCAGTAATTGTTCAATTGTCATAGTAACATAATCCCACAAATTTCCCAGCTGGGCAAAGTGGCTTCCTATGCAGCACAAAGACATTTGGTAGTAAAATCTTGGAAACATTTACCATATTAATGAGAGTAAATATCTGCTACTATAGTAAATCTCCGGTGCTGCCAACTGGGTCCTTGCTTAAAATGAATTGGAGGCATTGAGACTGAAGCCATGTTCTTTAGTTTCTTAAAGCTTAGAGTCTTACAAAAGCAAATTATTATGGAGAAATTTACAGCTGAGGTTCTTTACTATGAATTAACTTGTTGAAGGGGGACCATGAGGACAACATTTTGAGACTATTCATGTGCTGCCTTTGCCCTTAGGCAACACTGTCTCCAGTTCAAAGGGAAGTTTGCTGTTTCAGATCTAACCTGTCTAGAGTCTTGCCTGAAACGATAACCTGAACCAGAATCCCATGCACTGTTCCAGAGGGACCTAGATCAGTTTCACTTTGTCCAGTATGCCACATGGTCCAGAATCAGGATATGTTGCTTCCAATTTGCCTTGGCCCAACCCAAAGTGAAAGAATGCCCTTGTCCAAAGCTCAGATATAAACTCATATTGCTGGAACCACAACTGGACTATACAACAATGCTGGGTGTTTTCTGGACTAGGAACCTAGAGCAGGTGTGCAGGATCTACATTGGTTTTCCCCTACAACCTTGAGATACACCAACTGGAAGCAGTTCCAAAATAGAAGCTCATGAATTTAGACATAGAATGGAGCATAGGCTTCACCTTGCTCCACTCAGGATCTTTTTATCTAATTGCAGAATTGAAGCTACACATACATACACATACACTCATTCCTGTTTCCCAACAATAACACCCCCTGCCTACTGCCAAAAAACCCCGCTTAGCCTAATTTAGGAGGGAGAAATGCTTTAGGTTTTGGTGGGGTGGTGGTGGTAATTGTTAATCACCGGGAATTGGAAATCTTTGCTGATCCACTGCAAATCACCTGGATATCTACCAAGATAAATAGTTAATATCCATATAATGTAAAAGAAGTGTCCACATTTTCCTCTGATCAATGATCCTCCCACATTTTATATTCAGAACAGCCCTGCAATGTGGATTAGGCTGAGGGACATGGTGTGTACACACACACACTATACATTTAAAGCACATTGCTTAAATCTATGGTACGTACGCAGCGAAAGTGACTAGCTCAAGTTCACCCAATGAGCTTTACAGTGGAGTGGAGATTAGAACAGGAAGTCTCGCCAGTGCTACTCTAACCAATACACCACATAAACTAATGAACTTCTCTGTGCAATAGCTCTTTGCCTGCACAAGACAGCAATAGGAGCCGGGATTTCATGTAACAGATTTAAGATTTTAATTCAGCAGACTCAGCTTTGTGCACATGCATTTTAGCTGAATCACTTTGCTGTGCCCTATCTGTGAAGTTTAATTGTTATTTATTTCCTGCTTATGTTTCTTTCAATTCTGGGGATGAAAACTGTAGCAGAAGAGTTTTTGTATTGTTTCATTTTAGAAAGGATGGTACTGTTATTCTCCCAGTGTTCTGGAATTAGCTGGAATGGACGTTCTTGTGCGGCAGCTCATTAGAAAGTACATTTGACAAAGTTCCATATGGCAGGTGGATTGCTTTCATTACTAGCTATGATTTGGAAAACCACAAAATAATATTTGCAAAGCTATCTGTGCCCACATCTAATGTGGTGCTGAGCCACATTCCAAGTAATAGTACCTAGACAGATGGTCAATTTTACACTAGTCAAATGGACTGAGAATGTAAGTGGAGACTGGGAACACAGAAATTGGATCTGTTGTCCCCCTGCAAATAAAAAGAAAACATGAAAGACAATTCAGTGAAAATATACTTAGCACTTTCTTTAGTGAACTACTAAAACAAGGTAAAGAGGGCAAGAACAGATGCACTTGCAATCTATGGCAGTATTATCAATTTTTACAAGGCTTATTTTTCTCTTCTTCGGTATAGAGTAGTTCAGAATGAAATTAATATGTGTGCTTTCTAAAAATCTAAACAGCACTACTGTTTAAATTGGAACAAACCTCAAAAATGAAATATTGTCTTAGTTACTACATTCCTAATATGAGCAACTCATCCATCATAAATATTGTTTTCATTCCTACTAGAAATACAAATGTTTGCTTGGGATTTTCATTATTATTATTACTATTATTTTGATTGAAGCCACAAACACACAGTTTCCCTTTTCACACTAGCTCATTTGATGACTGACCTTGAAATTGCTTTCATTTATTTGTAAAGAAGAGATAAACAATGTTACATTTCAGTTAAGAAAAAACTTCACCTACTCTTCTATATCACGCTGAAAACTTTAAAAGATAAAATTAGTAACAATTAATCAGTAATGTAGACTGGAAGACCTCAGGGGAGGGATAACCGCACCCCTGCACAATATCCAGTGTTTTATATAGTATTCTGCATAAAAATGCAAACTAGAACAATGATGGGGCAGCTGGCCAGCACTCCCTAGGATACTCGGTATATCAGATGAAGTAATTTTATTTATCCCGTGCCTTGGAAACTGCCAAATGTTAGTTTTAGTGTAGTAAAAATGAACTACAATTTCACTCATAAGGGAAAGGGTTGGGTCCCTACCACTAACAAAACTGGGGTGGGAGACAAATTTCACAATTTCATACTAAACATTTTGCCAATTGGTGTACAAAATGATCCAGTCCAGGGGTTAGGAATCTTTTTTGGCCCAGATCACTTATCTGCCTTCATCTGCATGGGCCAACTTTGACAGGTGGGTGGAACAATCTACTTGTCAAATCTCCTGATGTCTTTTTAAAGTCAGTTGATGATTATGATGATCACTTTCATCCTAAGGGTCCAGCGTGGGTTACAACAGTCTCAAATACAACTTTAAAACAGTTAAAAAACTTATAGTTACAAATAATAATAAAAAATCAATCACAAAAATAGAGTGGGTCCAGAAAATATATCTCTCTGTTTTCAAAGGCCAGGGTTAATAGGTGTACCTATAGCATTTGCTGAAAACTGTATACAGTGGTACCTCAGGTTAAGTACTTAATTTGTTCTGGAGGTCCGTACTTAACCTAAAACTGTACTTAACCTGAAGCACCACTTTAGCTAATGGGGCCTCCTGCTGCTGCCGTGCTGCCAGAGCACGATTTCTGTTCTCATCCTGAGGCAAAGTTCTTAACCTGAAGCACAATTTATGGGTTAGCGGAGTCTGTAACCTGAAGCATATGTAACCCGAGGTACCACTGTACTGTAATGGATTTACCAGACACATTTTTGTGGGGTGTTCCACAACTTAGAGGCTGCCATCAAGAATGCTCTCTTCCAGGCTGCCACCACCCCAAGCTTCTGAGCGTGGTGGAACTACCAAGAAGGCCCTACTCTGCTAATCTCAAGGGTCTGTAGTGAAGAAGGTGGCCCTTCAGACTCGGGCCCAGACTAAGGCCTTAAACACTATTGTGAGCAGAAATGAAATTGTAACCAATACAGTTGTTTTAAAACAGGCTTATGTGTGATCTAACTGAACCCCAGCCAATCATGTGGCCCTTGCATTTTTAACCCATTGAAGTTTCTGAGTCGTATTCAACAGCAGCCCACCATACAGTGCATTGCAATAAACCATTCTGCAACCCTCAATCGTATGGGGAATCCTTTGCTTACGTCTTTCTAAATAATATGTACGTGAAGTTGATTTTCCATCCATTATCAACAGAGCCTTCTTGATGAACATCTGTTTGAAGCACCTGTCCCTACTACTGTGGCCTAATGCTGGTAAATAAAACCCCTTAGGGACCCATTAAAATATTCAATAGACATCACTAGCTGATTTCAAATGCAGCTGTGGACATAAATCCAAACCAGGTGGGGGGAAAGCTATGCATTTTGGAGTACACTCCATTTCTAGTGAAATGACATAGACAGTGTTGCCAATACACCACCTCCCACTGCTTTTTTTTCAGGGGGTACTCAAGGGTATGCAGTACTGGCACCTCTTTTTTGTTGTTAAAAAGTGTGACACTTATTGTAACAACTTCACTTATTGTTCTAGAAAAAAAGCACAGCCACCACCATTCATTGCAAATCCAGCAAAGCTCTGGATGCTTCAACGAGAGAAAATGAGGCAGGGTAGGAGTGTATGGAGAAGAAAACAGAAGTTCTCCAGCCCCTGACAGATTTTGTTTTATACAGCTTGTTGTTGTTGTTGCATTTACCAAAAAAAAATAATACAAAATCATTGAAAATTTTGGAAAAGTGTATAATCTGATTGGGAGTTGTGTTCCAATCTGCAAGCAAGTTCTAGGTTACTGAATTGGGCTGGCCTGTTGTGAAAAGCGGACCAAATAAATTCCTTCTCCATTCTAGTTCAGAGGAGTGAGGTGAAGATGGGATCTTTTTGACTTGATGGGATGTACTCCAGTACATTCCTTGACTCAAGGCAATTCTAGTTATCTCCAATGACTAGAGAACATTGGAACACAAAAGGACCCTGGTCAGTCAGGCCAGTGGCCCATCTCGTTCATCATCCTGTTATCACAGTGGTCAACCAGATGCCTGTGAGAAACCCTCATACAGGACCTGATTGCAAGAGCACTCTTCCCTACTGCAGTTTCTAGCAACTGGTATTCAGAAGCGTAGTACCTCCAACCACAGAGGCAAAATACAGCCATTGTAGCATAGCTTCACTGATACGTCCAGCTCTACCATTAGGTATACTGCTTTAGGGAGCTAATCTGAAGTTTCATGAAAGGGCAGCAAATAAATATTTAATTTATTATTGTACTTTTAATGCCAAGGATAGGTGCTTGTGAGGATTTCTGCCTTAGGTGCCAAAATAACTTGGCTAGACTTAGGTGCTTGTGGGGAGGAGTATTTGCTGCTCTGCCTCAGGCAGCAAAGAGCCTTGGGCTGGCTCTGCCACACAAAAATCTATTATTGGGTCCAAATAATACCACCCTACACTAGATTGTCAACAACCCATCAGCTACTAGCGATCTATGATCCAATTATTTGGGAACCAGGAGTCATGGAAGGAGAATATTGCCGAACACAGTGCATCTACAAGACAAATTGGCTTGGAGTGGATGTTGAAAATTTGAATATATTGATGTGAGCTAGAGTTCCCTTTTGAATTTGAATGGTTAACTATCATGGTTAGACTATGCATAATTATATACCATGCATTTGGACTCCTGTAACTTCTCTTGATCATTTTCTTCCTCCAGGTTCCAAAGCGGCAAACAATGGATTCTAGCATCACTGAAGGGAGAAGGAAGTGAAGTCTTGATACTTTTATGTACTGGTTCTGTTTATCCACACACTAAACTGTTCTCACATACAAAACAGATACACAAAACAACTTAATTGAGCTTGCTAAAAGCATAATTCTAAAATTGGTCGGAGTGTGACAGTGGGTTTTTTTTTAACAGAAATAGAAAAGACAATAAATTAAATTGGAAAAACTGCATAACACAGTAAAGGAAAAAATAGAACATTTCCTTTTTTCACACCTGTCAACAGAATGACATATCTTTGGTTGTACGTGAATGACAACTGTGTTAATAACAATGAATAAATCTGTGCTTCTGAAAGCACTGATTCAGCCCCCTGTATAACTAATAAAGGACTATAGCAATTTATTTGTGGAAAGGAAGTCGCAGAATTGGTGTCAAAAATAGAAAGTTCAATCTCCCGCCAATGCCTAATGGATTTATGCCAAGGCTTTTCTACTCTCAATAAAGGAATATTTCCCATTGATCTTGCCATTGATCATATTGTGGAGCTGCCAGGAGAACCTGCTGAATGAGAAACAACTGGATAAACTTTGATGCATGTGCCAGTCAGGAGCAGATGTACCAGTAGGTTTCAGCTTGTTTTTTTATCTTGATTTTTAAATTGACACACAGAACCAGAGTGAGCAGGCATGCTTCCCTGAAACAGGTTCATACACACAGAGCTCAACACAAGCAACTCTCCTATTTGGACTCTGGGAGAAGGTAAAATAATAATAATAAAATAAATTTTATTTATACCCCACCCTCCCCAGCCAGAGCCAGGCTCAGGGCGACTAACACCAGTAAAATTACAATAAAAACATAATTAAAAGTAGCCCATAGATCAAAACCATAAGGGGAGGGAAACATAAGGGTGAGACTGAGTCCAAACCAAAGGCCAGGTGGAACAGCTCTGTCTTGCAGGCCCTGTGTAAAGATGTCAAGTGCCACAGGGCCCTAGTCTCTTGTGACAGAGCATTCCACCAAGTCGGGGCCAGTACTGAAAAGGCCCTGGCCCTAGTTGAGACCAATCTAACCACCTTGCAACTTGGGACCTCCAAAATGTTGTCATTTGTGGACCTTAAGGCCCTCCGTGGGGCATACCAGGAGGTTTCAATGGTTTCAACTGAGAATATAAACTAACATCTATCTGTCAGTGCATTGCACAAATATTGGGAATAGATCCCTGCATCCATAAATATTGTGCTGCAAAAACCCACAAGCTTCGTTGCCTGTACCTGCAGGTTTGGGTTGCAAGTTATTCTGCATTTGCCACTGGCTTTTAACCCACGTTTTCCCCAAACCTTTCCATACAATCCAAAATGAAGTTGTCTCCTGCACAATCTCCAAGGAAGCCATAGCACATGCACTAGAGAAGACTGCAAGAAGCCAGAGTTGTTTTTAAAGGTTTTACTGTAGCCAATCACCCGGCTGAATAAGCAAGCTGTTTTGACAAGGAAGGGTGGCCTGCTGTTTTGCCAAGCAATCGGCTGCATTTAAAATGTTCCAGGCACGTTCTTGCTGGACATAGTCATCTCCCTGGCCTACTCTATGGTAATAAGATCATAGTCTGTGGTTTTGATGCCATGGTTTTTCTTCCGTCTTGTCACAATGCTGATATCCAATGCCCTTTTAAATGTGTTGAGGGAGGGGGAATTATTGGTTTGCTGTTGCTCCTATTTTCACTGTGTATTTTGTGGTTTTTATATTGTAATTTTATGTTGTGAACCTCCCTGAGATCTACAGATGGTATACAAATTTAATTAAAATAAATAAATGGCACACTTGCCAGATACAGAGCTGAGAATGCATACATTGCACACTGTGTGCTTCCATTATGTCATGAGATGTTTGCATCGGTCATTGCAGGCAAGAGGTAATACAGAGAAACAGAGCAGGGGGCAGCTCTCTGTCCCTTGTAACATCTTAAAATACACTGCAGATCCACCCCTTTTACATTAAATCACACAGTTCGCTCCAGCTAAAATTTGAGCGACAGAAGTTATGGTTGACAACTTCAGAGATTAAACTTTCCAGGCAAGCACTGATGGGGGTATTTCATTTCAGCATCACTCTTGCATCACACGAAACCCTTTCTTTTAAGAGAGACAGCTGTGAGGCCTTAATACCAGATACATTAACTCTTGTACTTATTCACGGCATCCTTAGCTGTGTCGCAAAAGGGAGTTGTAAACTATATTCTCTGAGAAAGGTAGGAGGGAGCTTGTTTGCTACAACATTGTTGTTGTTTAGAAAAGAATAAAAATTAATCTTGCATTATGTCTTCAACGTCTATTTAGGTTCTCTCCAAACAGAATACATCAAAGACGGAAACATTAAGAAATCCTATTATCCTTTTCTATTTCATGTTTGCAAAAAAAAAAGAGAGAAAAGAACAAATGCTTCCAGATGAGTAGCTTGACAGCAGCGAACACATTCAGATCAAATATTACAGTGCCTTTATATTCTGCTTTTAATCTGCAGTGCTACATCATCAGCTGTGTTTGTGTAAAATAGGCTGCTTGAACTTCTTTGCGTGCTTACTTGAAATATTTGCTCTGTCAAATCATGTTATGTCTATCTCTTGAGTGCAGATTTAACTATAATTAAAAGGGACAAAGAACATGGCAACAGACAGAACCCTCCGTCTGTAAATGTAAGTTGCTTCTGCTAAGTCACAAGCAGAGTGGCCAGATGGAAAAGAGGACAGGACTCTTGCATCTTGAACAGTTGTGTGGAAGAAGGAATTCCAAGAGTCATCATTATAGTAAGGACAGGGGGTACAACATGCAGCTCGTTTTGTTGCCAATTAAAAAAATAAAAGTGTTAAAAGTTACACATCCCACATCAGTGTTATGCAGAACCATTGGCATTTTCAGCCGCAGCCAACTACAGCACACAATTGCAACCCAAATCTTCCAATGAAGCAGGAGATATAATGTGAACACTCGTTCTGCTTATTCCCTCCCCAAACTACTGAAATTGGACATGTTCCAGGCCTGTCACACAGCAAGTGGGGATGGGAGGTATGTAGAGCCAGGAAGGACATGAACTGTTGAAGATCTTCCAGTGCTGGGAAGGAGGAGAGATGGTCTAGCAGACGGGTTAAGTTTAGAACAGCTTTCCCCACCCTGATGCCCCTACCCAGATGTTTTGAACTACAACACACATTGTCCCTGAACACTGGCTGCTTGGTGCTGTGGGGAGATGTAGTCTAATAACATCTGGCTGGTTTAGAAGGTTCAAAACATCTGTGAAAACAGTGATCTAGTGAGCGACAGGAAGCTGTCCTTTTAGCTCAGTACTGTCCACATTGATTGGCAGTGGCTCTCCAAGGATTTCAGACAGGAAATATTCCCAGCCCTGCGTAGAGATGCCAGAGATTGAACCAAGGTGAAGCTGATGGTCTGCCACTGAGCTATGGTCATTTCTCCATAGGTTGGTAGAGATATCAAGTCAAATACTTCAGATGCACTGTTGTATTATTTTTCAGCATGATGAGAAGGGATGCAGACCCTTATCTTTATAACACTCTCATTTAGATATCTGGATACACCCATTGGGTAATCTTTAGAATAGATCTTTGGATAGATCTCCAGACAGGTATTAAACGGCCAGTGATTACTACCATATAAAGTAGTTGGTCTACCCTGATCTTCAGATCTCCAAAAATACAACTGTCTAGGGCTAGGCAGTGATTCAAACAGCTGCCAGGAGCAACATTTTGGAGGTACTTTCAAACACTCTACCAATTGAACTAAATGACCAGTTTATGATTCCCAAGGTCACACTGACTCACATCATGCTAGACCTGACACTGTTCCTGTGGAAGGTTTGTTCATTCTAAAGCTCCTCTAAAAACAAACAGTCAACAAGGGGCTGCTAAACTAACCGAATAAAATGAGATCGTTTCCGGAATTTCTTAACTCTTGAAACATATTAAGAACATGGCTGGAATGCACATGCTGGCTGGGGAATAATGGGAGAGCACCACATTAGATACAACTGTCCTAACATGATATCCATTTTACTGCTATGAGACTCCGAATCTCAGTCGTGGGTTTGTATGTTGAACGAAAGATTCCTGCACTGCAGAGGGTTGGACTAGATGACCACCATACCCCTTCCTACTCCACAAGTCTATGATTCTATAAAGGAAGGACACAGTTCCCACCCACCCACAGTGCCAATTAAGAATTCAGCGTTATTAAATACCCTTTCAGTAAATTGTCTCTCTTACTGTTTCTCTGAAGCAATGCACACAAGAACTTTGGCCAGCTTTCAGTACGACTGTATTAATGTGAACTCCAAGGTTGCGGCCCCCTGTCTATAATTTCTAATTACATATAGGCAATTTTGATAAGCTATTCTTATTAGCATAAAGATGATCCTTGGCAAGATGAGACACATTTTTCAAAGTATCAATCTTTCGCCAGATTGAAGGTGATGGATTTTTATCCCCGGTTATCTCTCTCATTAGAACGTGTAAAAGCTGCAACATCTATGAAGAGCGTGACTTATTTCACAGCACTTTCCAGTGCAGATTTTGTTTATTTCAGAAGTCAATTCTGTAGGAAACAGCCCTGCTGTATCAGACCCAAGACTCATCTGGACTGGCATCCTGCTCTCACAGGGCCAACATGATGCCAATGGGAAGCTTGCAAGCAGGACCTGAGTGCAACACTGTTCTCCCCTCTTGTAATTGCCAGCAGTTGGTATACTGTCTCTCACCGTGGAGGAGGAGGAGGAGGAGGAGGAGGAGGAGGAGGAGGAGGAGGAAGAAGAAGAAGAAGAAGAAGAAGAAGAAGAAGAAGAAGAAGAAGAAGAAGAGGAGGAGGAGGAGGAGGAGGAGGAGGAGGAGGAAGAAGAAGAAGAAGAAGAAGAAGAAGAAGAAGAAGAAGAAGAGGAGGAGGAGGAGGAGGAGGAGGAGGAGGAGGAGGAGGAGGAGGAGGAGGATAAATAATCAAGAAGGTGCCTGATTTGTGCCACAAGGAAAAAGGGAATTGTTATTTAAGAAAATGTCTTATAGATGCAGTCAGTTGTACAATTAACACATTTGACAAAATTTAATAGCTGCTAATCTCTAGCAACAAAAAAAGAGAATGGGAGGCATAAAAGTTTAAAAGTCCTCTGTGCTGTGTGCATGTGTGTTGCAGGATCTGGGCAGCGTTAGCTGCAAGAAGGTACATTGGATGAAATGGTTACACAATTTCACGCCGAGACTATAACTGAATGGATGCCGTTCTTTGTATCAGTGAAGGCTAAGATGGGTCCCAGCAATGTTTGTAAAATGGGGAAGGGAAGAATGGCTAGAATAAGTGACAGAATTAGATCAAGGGTAAGATCATTCATATTTTTTAACAGCAGACACTAATGGAGCGGCTGTCCAAAAAAGATATCTGGATTGGCAATGGCACCTTGAAGGCAAGGGAAAGGGGGGTATAAAAGTACCATAAATCCAGTTTTAGCAGCATTTAACCTCCGATTTAAGCATGAGAGGGGAAAACAGCAGTATATTTTATCTCTTGACAATTCACTGCAAGTTTTAGATACAGGCACTTTGAGTTATGAAGAACTTCCGTGTTTTAGGGGTGAGGATAATTCTGTATTGTTTGTATTAGAGCGAAACCATTCGCCGGGTGGGAATCCTTATGTAGTAAAAATGGCACAATCCACAGACACGAGAAACACTCACACAAGAGACATCTTGAGCTCTTTGGACTGCAAGAAATTCCCTCCAGCTCACCTCAGCTCTCTTTGAACTGAAGTGAGCTGGTGGATGAATGATTCAGTGGGAGGGTTGAATCCGAAGACCTTTGAGAGCCTTCCAGCTGTATGATTATTTGCAAGATCATCTTACCCCATATTTGCCCACTCAATCACTTTGATTTGCGGAACTGGCACTGTTACAAGTGCCATATAATATTCTTTCCGCATTTGTAAGAAATCAATCTTTTAGTGTGGCTTAAATTTTGTTGTTGTTTAGGCAAGCCTATCCAGAAAAAGAATGCTAATGTGTTTTAATCAGGCTTTTACCTCATCATTGATTTTTTAATCATGTCTTTGAATGTTTTAAATAGTTGCTTTTAACTGTTTTTTGTTTTGTTTTTTTTACTGATAATTTTATTGTTTCATTCATTTTGTAAACCACTTTGAGGCTTTGTTACAATCAAGCGGTATGTAATTCTTGTGAAATAAATAAATAAATAAAATAATTATTCTATGAAAAACCTCTTTCTCCATTTTTATTTCATAGCTGCATGCAACAAAGCACTCTCTGATGTGCTACCCTAAAAGGTAAAGGTAAAGGGACCCCTGACCATTAGGTCCAGTTGTTGCCGACTCTGGGGTTGTGGTGCTCATCTCGCTTTATTGGCCGAGGGAGCCGGCGTACAGCTTCCAGATCATGTGGCCAGCATGACTAAGCCGCTTCTGGCGAACCAGAGCAGCGCACGGAAACACTGTTTACCTTCCCGCCGGAGCCGTACCTGTTTATCTACATGCGCTTTGGTGTGCTTCCGAACTGCTAGGCTGGCAGGAGCTGGGACCGAGCAACTGGAGCTCACCCCGTCACGGGGATTCAAACCACCGACCTTCTGATTGACAAGTCCTAGGCTCTGTGGTTTAACCCACAGCACCACCCGCATCCCTATGTGCTACCCTAGCCATGGTCAATACCTTGCAGTGAAAATCTATATCTAAATGTACAAACATCCCTTCCAGATAAGCTCGAAATTCCATTGGCTCCAACAATGTTTTCAGCAGTGGCCAGCTGGATGCTTTGGGAGGTTTGTGAAAAAGGCATGGAGACAACAGACCACCCCTATTGTTTTGTGGGAGTGTTGCGGCTTAGTAGAGCATCTGTTCTGCATGCAAGAAGCCCCAGGTTCCTCAGCATCTCCAGGTAAACACCCTCTTAGGTGCTATTTGTTAATATTATTTATTTAATTTTTGAATCACTTCCTAGGAAGTATTCCAATGGGCTTTCGTAATGCAATAAAATATATATTAACAGGTTTTTAAAAAATAAAATACACATATAAAAACAATTTCAAATCCAATGCAGATACTAACTGAGATACAGACAAAATCTCCCCCTTGGAAGGTTTCTTGAAAGAGGAGAGTCTTTAACAGATGCTGAAAAGACAATGGATAATTTGCCTGGAGGACATTCCAAATGGTAGGCGCCACCACACTAGAGGCCTAATCCTGACTTTGTGCAGAATGGACCTCCTTATTGGCATTTGTAGGATTTCCTCTTCTGTAGAACACAGTGATCAGCTGGATATATAAGCAATGAGACAATATTTTAGGTACCCCAAGCTGTATGGGGTTTTGTATGCCAGTAGTACCACCTTGAACTTAACCAAGTTGCTAATAGGCAGCTAGTGCAATTCTTTCAACAGCAGTGTAATGTGATGGCAATATTCTGCCCTAGAGTAGGGTTACCAGACATCCTCGGTTCCTGTCCCTGGAATGTCCCCAGATTTTAATTAATGTCCCTGGATTTATGCCTGGGGACTTCCGGCGAGGCAACATGGCGGGCGCCATGGCAGCGAGCAGCACCAGAGGTCCTGGCCATGTCAAAGTTCCAGCCAGCCAATCTGCTGGCTGGATGGTGGGTGCTATTTAAACCAAGGCGCGGGCCAAAGAACTTCCTTCTGGCTCATTTTCTTGATCAACGCTTGCCCCGAACTCGGGCAGACCCCATGGTGCTCTTCTGCTGCGGGCTGTGAGAGCCCAAGTTGGGGGGGGGGGGCGAGCGAGGCGCTGAGGTGGTGCAGAAGAGGAGGAGAAGCATAGAAAAGAGCTGTGTCGTGTTGTGAGACAGAGAGAAAGAGAGAGAGAGAGAGAGAGAGAGAGAGAGACGGAACAGAGGCACAAACAGTGGCATAGCGTGGGTTGTCAGCACCCGGGGCAAGGCAAGTAATTTGCACCCCCTAACCCGTGGATTTGCGCCCCCTAACCCTAACCCCCAGATGTTGCGCCCGGTGCGGCCGCCCCCCCCCCGCACCCCTCACGCTACGCCACTGGGCACAAAAGCGAAGGCTGAGGGGGAAATGGGGCGGGCGGGTGCCTTTGCTTTCTTTTCCTCCTCTCCCTCCAACAGCCGCTGTGGAGATAGTGAGTTTAACGGGGGGCAAGGAAGGGCTGTGTGTGGGTCCGCTGTTTGTCCACCTCTGGTAACGAGACACCACCACCGCCAGTTAAATCTCCATAGAGACTGCACTTGCCCTCCAGCAGTCTCCCGGTTATGGGAAGCCAGTGCCTTCTGAGTGTGTTTTAATGCGTGTTTTCCCAAGACCAGTGAGCGCCTTTACTCGATCTTTCTCCCCTTCCACCACCAACCTTGTTTTTTGGGCGTTTGTGTGTTTGTAGAAGGGCTTCTCCGCCTGCCTTGTGTCTAACTGTGCGCACAACAACTTAGGGGCCTCCCTCCCAAAAAACAGCTCAATAACTCTGGGCAAGCCTTTCCTAAAATAAAGCATGAAATTCAAAAAGAAAAAGAAAAAAAGTGTCCTGGGATTCCTTGAAAAAAATCTGGTAACCATATGACCTATGCTGCTTTCCTAGGAATCTGGCACTGTGTTTTCAAAACACAACATACTCTTTTAATAAGCTGTCCTGATCACAGGGGACTTGCTATCCAAAACCACTTCACATTGCTGTTTCGGGATTAATAGTTTCTTGTTTGTGTAGTCCACTTAATGCTATTTTTCCCTCTTAAAGATAAATAAATTAGAAATTAGGTTCACGGGTGTTTTATCTCTGCACGTTAGCCAGCAAAATGCTACTTGTGTTGCAGAAACATAAGGAGCTTTTGTGTTATGTGACAAAACACTTTCCTAGCTTTAAGTATGAGCTGTGTTTCTGTTGCAAGTTTAAATAATAATAAAAAAAAAACACCCAAGCATTTTGTCAGTGTAAGTGACTATCCCTGGCAAAAGCAATTTCTGGCTTTCCATGCAATGTCTTCTGCAGTTACGTCTTCAAGCCAGGACGCAAAATGCTGTAATAGTTAAGAAACTGTCTAAGCATGAAGATTGCCACCTGCTGGCCATCTGCTATACTGCAACTCACACTTCAACCTTTCAGCCTCTCTATGCAGTACCCTTGATTGGATGGAGAACAAAGTTGTACTACAAGGGAGCTGGCAATTTTGGATTCATAAATTGAAAGTTGGACATGCTTGATAAGCACTGTATTGCAGTGGTTATTTGATTAATTATGGAATATAATCAGGACACAAATAGCTGATTATAGCATGCAATCAAGTAACCTGGCTCTCTCTCTCTGCATGTGTGTTTCCTCTAAATTAACAACTGAAAATGACACACATCAGTGGCAGCAAAATTGAGAATCACATGTAATAATAAAAGCAGGTTGGCTACATTAGCCATGTTTCATTCACAGTTCATCTTTGCCTGACAGCATCTACAATAGCATTGGAGAACTGTGGCCCTTCAAATTTGCTGGACCCATCAGCCCCAGCCAGCACAGAGGTCAAGGGTGATGGGAGTAATCACCCAGCAACATCTGAAGGGAAAGAGGCTCTGCACCCGTGATCCAAAAGAAGCAAAGCCCCAGTAGCCAGCCCCTGGAGAAGTGCCCAGGCCAATATGTCAGGCCAAGGAGACAGTGATGTTCACACAGGTGACACAGCCGAAATGAAATAGGGTTGCATGCAGATAAATAATATGCTTATCTTTCTCTCCCCATCCCCTTTATGACATCTGACCAGTGTGCCAAATACCAGGTTCAATGCAAATTATTGATTTGTCTATCCCACCCCCCAAAGCCCTTCACAACCTGAGACCTGCACATCTCATAGACCACATCTCTGGTTTTCCTGCTTGCTTGATAAGACTCAGTGATGCAGCGTGGGTATATATTATATATAAAAGGTAAAGGGACCCCTGACAATTAGGTCCAGTCGTGGACGACTCTGGGGTTTGAGCACTCATCTTGCTTTATTGGCCGAGGGAGCCAGCGTACAGCTTCCGGGTCATGTGGTCAGCATGACTAAGCCGTTTCTGGCGAACCAGAGCAGCGCACTGAAATGCCGTTTACCTTCCTGCTGGAGCGGTACCTATTTATCTACTTGCACTTCAAGCTTTCAAACTGCTAGGTTGGCAGGAGCAGGGACCAAGCAACGGGAACTCACCCCATTGCGGGGATTTGAAACGCTGACCTTCTGATCGGCAAGCCCTAGTCTCTGTGGTTTAACCCACAGTGCCATCCTGCTGCTCAATTTGATCAGAGTTGTAATATCGGGGAAGGAGAGGTTTTACTTGTTTCTCCTTGAGAAAGAGGGTCACACCTATATGCATAATGCCTGCCCCCCCCCCCCGGAGAAAATACCAGGTTGGGAGAGGCACAATTTAAACAAACAAAAAACAGCAGGGCAGGCTTAAAATCCTCTCCAGATGCACAGCCCTGGACAGCTATGGGCAGAAGAATGCTCATGTGCACATGCACATATCTGAATTTTCTCATTCAAACTCCTATGTGAGATCTGTGCTAAGAAGAGCCTTGCTTGATAGAAGACCTATCTCGCTCAGCATCCTGTTCTCGGGTCAGAGGCCTATCTAGCTCAGCATCCTTGTCAACTAGATGCCAATGAAAAGCTCACAAGCAAGACATGAACACAACTTCGTCTCTGCAACAGCTGGTATCCAGAGGCATGCCAGCTCCAATATTGGAGGAGGTGCACAGCCTTGATAGTCTTTTCAGATGTGTATGAAACTCATGCGCATCACTGTGGGGGAAGTATGTGAATGGTCTTTCCACACGTTGCGTCAGAACTGTGAAAGGAGTGTGCCCAATGTCACTTGTGCTTCCTAACAACATACAAAGCCGCTATAAGGCAGAAAGCATATTTCTGCTAAATGAATATAAGAAGAAGTTAACCTTAGAGGAAATGGAATCCTTGACGTGTTGGCAAGGTCAGTGTCTGGATGAATTACCTGCTGAAGCAAATGCCAAAGGCACAAGTAGGTTTGTCAAGGAGTGAGATTACCTGCACACAACGCCTTTCTGGACAGCTTTCCCATTATGGGTAAAAATAATAATTCCCTCACTTGGAGATTATTCATAAATGAAGCACATTTTTCTTTCCATGCATATTCCTCATGTGGAACTGGGTTTTGCCACAACGCTTTGCCCTTAATGACAGCAGGCTTCGTGACAGCAGGGGTGGAGAAGCTGTGGCTAATTGGCATCAGCTGAAGGCCGGTGTTATGTACTGAGTTGAATAGAATCCAAAAGGCAGCAGTCTGATTGGTCCTAGAACAATAGGATTCAGAATGCAGCAGTCTGTTTGGTCCTAGAACAACAGGGTCCAAAATGCAGCAGTCTGATTGCTTCACAAGCCACCCAATCCAGCTCCAGGTGGAAGTGAATCCGCAACCTGATTGGCCTACAGGTGAATCCCGGAATTAGCCAAACATGTGGGGCCCATTGTGTAAATAATGTATATATAGCAGACATTCTGGGGGAACTTCCATTCCTCCTCACCACTATGAGCTGAATAAAGAGCATGAAATCCATTCTCGACTTCAGCCACTATGGCCAATAGCCAGGGATGAAGGGAGTCACAGTCCACCAACATCTGGAGGGCCACATCATAGCTTTACAAGCAAAACATCCAAGGGGACTAAGGGCCAAACCAGTCATGTGGTTTATCATGTGATGTGCCCTTGCATACCTTATTTTTCTTAAAGCAGATGAAATGGTGCAGAGGGAAAGGAAATGCTCATTGGGGAAGGGGCTTTAACACTTTGTTTTGGTGCTGGTCAGAATCATACACCCCCATGCCAGCTTTTCCCGATGGGAGGAAAGCTCCCATTTGAACCAATGAGATAACGGGTGCAGTAGGAGGGCCCATATACAGTGAATTGGGTGTTCCCATTCTCACATAAGCACAAGAAACAAATATGGTGGTGCAGAGGGCAGGATGCAAACTGCAGCAACCTTGTGAAGGCACATCTAGTCTAGAATCGTGTTTTCACAGTAGTCAACCCCAGATGGCCACAAACAGGACATGAGCACAACAGCACCCTCCCCAATTTCCTATTTCCCCTTTATTTCAATGCCCCCATGTGGCTTAGTGTGGTTTAGGGAAGGATAAATATATGTGTGTGAATTAGAAAGCTGTGAGTTTTATGTATCCCTGGCTATGTTGTTACTTTCTAGTGCCATGTAGCTGTAGTCTTTTCAGGGAATGTTAATAACATGTATATGTAACCTTCTGAAATAAGCATATTGTATATATTTTCCCTTGCTAGCATTTAAGAGACATTTACATGTAATTGAGGCCTCAGAAGCACTGCGTCCCTGTCATCATAGATTTTTCACCCTATTAGTGGAACTAATTTTATCTACCATTTGGGTTTATTATTATTATTATTTATTTTCCATTTACACTTGTCATAAAGAAACACCACCTTCTAAAGCAATGCACTTTTGAAAGGAGTACAGCTAGTTTCAGAAATAATTATTTGAAACACAAACTGAAATGTAATCATATTTGCTTTAAATTAGAAAGGCTAATTTAATAGCAGATAATGTGCAAATCGTTTTCTTACAAGAACACAGAGTAGTTTGTCACAAAACGGCAGCACAATTTGCATTATAATGGGCTTCCTTATCATCCCACAGTATAATTGTTTAGAACATTTTGATACAGCCACCAGCAAAAAACACTTTTTAAGTTGCATCTGAACAGCTGCCAAAATTTATATCGGCACATAAAAGCCTCTAACACTATATGTGCCCACACATTAACAATGGATCATATGGAGTAGCTATTGGCAAATTAGATTTTAGTACTCTTGCCATGGACCAAAAATACTGTAGTTCATGGACCTTCTTTGCTTGTGGCCTTGATCTGGGATGGCTAAAAAAATAACATGTGGGCTAAATCTGATCTTCAAGGAAATTCAACCTGACCCTGAATATGCCTTGGTCAGCCTGATGGCTGGGGAAAGACCCTGTTGTTCTTAGTAGAACTCTCACCAGCTTTTGATACCATTGACCATAGTCTCCTCCTAGTTCACTTATAGAAAATGGGTATCAGGAGCACTCCAATGTCACATTCAAGAAGGTAACATTGGATAAATGCTCCTTGGCCCCCACCAGCTCTGGTGCTATTCTCCAGAGCAAAAGAAAACAAGCTTTCTAGGCTGCATTGACAGAAGTATAGTGTCCCAATCAAGGGAATTAACAGCACCACTCCACTCTGCCTTGGTCAAACCAAACCTGGAATACTGTGTCCAGTTCTAAGTACCACCATTTAAGAATGATATTGACAAGCTGGAACGTGTGCAGAGGAGGGTGACCAAGATGATCAAGGGATTGGAATCCAAGCCTTATGAGCAACAGTTGAAGGAGCTGGGTATGTTTAACCTGGAAAAGACGAGACTGAGAGGAGATATGACAGCCATATTCAAATATCTACAGTACGTCTACTGTTTTCTTTTGATCCAGAGGATAGTACCTGAACCAATTTCTTCAAGTTACAAGAAAGGAGATTTTGACTAAAGATCAGGAAGAACTTTCTGACAGTGAGAGCTGTACAACAGTGGAACAGACTCCCACAAGTGGTGGTAGCCTCTTCTCCCCAGGGGTTTTTAAGCAGAAGTTTGATGGCTGTCTGTCAGGGATGCTTCCATTGAGATTCCTGCAACACAGGGGGTTTGACTAGATAACTATTGGGGTCCCTTCCAACTTTACAATTCTATAATTCAACCAGGTATTTCAGCGTTACTTGTGGTGCTCAGTTTCCACAGTCCAAAAGCTATTAATTTATAATACTCATTGCCTCAAAGGCTGTGGAAGCCAAAGCAGTGAAAACTACAAAAACATTACATTGCAATGTGAAATCCTGTTACCCTTATGTAAGAAGTTCGTTTGGATCATGGTACTTGTATCAGCAAACTACGTCTGTAAGTGCAGATGAATGAGGTGGTGAAATGGGCATTATTCCTTCAGACTTCAGGAAGGGGAAAACTGTGTTTTCCTATGCACCAGAATTAGATTCAAACATAGGAAACTGCCTCACAAATATTTATCCATCAAATATTTATCCATCTAGCCCAATACTGAAGGAAATAAAGACATTTTATATTTGCCAATAGTCATCTGGCATCAGATTGTCACTGATGGGACACCAAGGGCAAGCTGTCTGTCCAATAGAGCCATTTCCCCAACTTATGCCTTTGAAATTGTAATCACAAACAGTGAAGGGAACAAATGCTACCAGTTATATTTATGCTACCACCAGTGGCATGTAGTTGTGTGTGTGGAGCACCCTAAACACACACACGCACGCACACACACACACAAACACATGAAATGAGGAAGTTTAGCTGTTTCGATTTAGTTTGATGCAGTAATTAGGACAAATATTCGTCCCAGGGTGATGAAATGCTAATCTCAATAAAGAACCAAATTAGTATGCAAAAACAACATGGGAAGATTAAAAGAATTATGAGTAATGGGGTCTGAGAGGAAAAGGTAATGGACTCCTTATTGCCAGACAGCCACACTTTATATATTTCAGGATGAAATCGCCACTTTAGGCCTTTTCCTCTATCTGGCATAAAAATATGCTTTATATATATTTTAAAGACAGAACCAGCACTGTTTTCTTCTTTTCTCTAGCATAAAAATAACAGTGCTCTTCATAGCAAAAGAGCAAAAATTATCTTCTCAGAAGAAAGAATTCAAGGATATGAGAGATTCATGGGTAGATAGTTATTTTAGCTATCTCAGTCCTGTTCTGCAGAGATAAGCGAACTGGTAGTCATCTAGCTGTATCGTTGGTAAGTTGCTTTGTGGTGTTCAGAGTCTGTCGAGGTAACAGGAGCAATACTTCAGAGTATCTTTGTATCCATGTGGATTATCTGCCTTCAGATTTGAAATAAGACATGTGTGGGTGGGGGGAAGAATTTTGTCTTTCAGATATGAGCGCTGAAGAAGAATACTTTTGCTTGGCAATCTGCCATAAATGAAACAGGAATTTGGACACTGGGTGGAGAAGTGTTCATATTGTGAAATTAAGCAAAGATTAACTCTGTCTCCCCAGTTCTCATTCGCTGTTTGGTAGCTGGCATTGATGCACAGAGAATTAATGAGTGGTACTAGACACTGCTAATGAGTGTCTCTACTTATTAGGAGCTAGATTGTCTACTGGCAATAAATAAGGACTGCTTTATTGACCAGTAAGTTTGTCTGCATACTACAATAACTTGTTCAAGTACAGTTTTTTAAATGTAACACAGCAAAGTGAAGTTACTATAGCTACTAGCTAGCCATTCCAACCCAGTCCAAATTTAGCCTTACAACAACATTTTGTAGTAAGTTTTGGTGCAAGATAATGAATAGCCCAATGTGCTTCTTGATAGAGAAAGGAATTCTCATCTGGGTCTCTCCATAGTACTAGGACAACACATTAACCCCTACATCATAACTTCCCCTAATGCTGCTCCAGAGGATCCTTGAATTTCTGACTCTACTGTTTCTGACTGCTCCATTTCTTTCCAGCCTTGCCTGAGATTTTTCTCTCCTGTACATTAAAAGTTGTGATTTATTTTATTTGACCCTATTTCATCTGCAGGGGAGAAAGGCAGATTATTCTGCTTCAGAGTTTTTCTCTTTCCCTTTTATGCCACTTTCCAACATTGCCACATAAAGCCAGGAAGGAGAACTTGGTGACTTCCAGATGTTGTTGGACTACAACTCCCATCACCCCTGACCATTTGCCATGCTAGCTGGGGCTGATGGGAGATGGAGTCCAACAACATCTGGAGGATCACAGGGTCCCTATGTCTACTTTAAAGTGAGCCTGTTTATTTATAGAGTTATATAAAAGGTAAAGGTAAAGGACCCCTGAAAGTTAAATCCAGTCGCAGATGACTCTGGGGTGGTGGCGTTCATCTCACTTTACTGGCCGAGAGAGCCGATGTTTGTCTGCAGACAGTTTTTCCGGGTCATGTGGCCAGCATGATTAAGCCGCTTCTGGCGAAACCATCGCAGCACACAAAAATGCTGTTTACATTCCCACCAGAGCAGTACCTATTTATCTACTTGCACTTTGACGTGCTTTCAAACTGCTAGGTTGGAAGGAGCTGGGATCGAGCAATGGGAGCTCACCCCGTCACGGGGATTCGAACTGCCGACCTTCCGATCGGCAAGCCCAAGGCTCAGTCGTTTAGACCACAGTGCCACCCATGTCCCTTATATACTGAACATTAAACAAAGGATTTAGGTGATGAACATAACACATCCATAAAACAGAATATAAATACTTAAGTCAACATCTGGGCAGTGGTAGACAATAATCAATGGTTGAGCTAAACATCAGAAAAGCCCTGTGTAAGCAGAAAAGCCTTAAGATAATGAAGAGTCTTAAGTATCTTGAGAAGGAATCTGAACAAAATATCAGTGGTACTAGCTAAATGATAATCGGGAAGGAATTCCAACAGCAAGTTTAGATCTTGAAACAGGTGTTGATGGGAATCTCCCAGTAGCAGCCAGGAGGCTGCATTCTGCATATACAGCAGCTTCTGAACCAAAAACAAGGGAAGCGCAAAACGAGAGAACAAGTGAAACATATTAACATGTGGCACAATCCCATTTTAAATCTACATTAGATATGGATGAAGTCCAAAAAGGGGACAGAGTTACTTTTAAGTTCTTGCATACATAGTTAGTGTTGCTTTGCACATTAGAAAATTATGTTTGACAACTTGACATTTTAATTCCTTCAATCCCATTAAGCTGTTAGGAGATTCAATTACTGCATAACATGGGTCGGGAACTCCTCTGTCTGTGGTGCCCTCCTTTCTTATCCCACTTCTATTTCCTATTGCTTTTTATTAACAGAGTTGGAGAACTCATTAGAAGCCTTGTTATCATTAACATTATTAAACTTTGTCTTCCTCATTATCAGGAACATTTTTATCTCTGCTGTCATTAAGCAGCACATCATTTAGCTCAAAATTACTCACAGGCTATGGGAAGGACGCAGTGTAATCCACACTTTCCTGGACTTTTGTGTGTGTGAAACATCTTCCGGTTGCTTGCAGATTATTTGCAATGCAGTCTCCAACATATGCCAATTTATTGGGACAATCAGCTCTTTTTGCCAAGAAAGCTCAGGTGTATTTGAAATGACGAGCCCGAGGCAACAATAGACGCACAGCAAACTCGGTTGGGGAATTGGTTCATTTTGGCTGCTTTATTATGGCCAACAATAGCAAATTAATAATGGACAATTGAGATAATGATGGTGGGAATTAACTGGGCTGATTTTACTTTATTTTTTTGTGCTGTTCTAGCCACTTAAGCATTTAAGTAGGCAAACAACTACATCATTATGCTTTCTACCTTTAAATATATATGTCAAAGGGGCTGGAGAACAAGTTAAGACCCAGGTGTGAGCCTGGCATTTAGGAGGCAGATGTTGCTGTTTCGTTCTCCTTCAACCTGCTTCTCTCAAGCTTTAATTCTTCATGCATGTCCCCCATTAGGCTTAACCATGCTTAAAGGTGTGGGTTCCAGCCTCATATAAGTCTAGCATGCTTGAATCTAATTAGAGCATGGAGAGACTAAACCATAGACTAACCTGTCCTGTCAGGCTTAGCCAATGCTATGACTTCAAACTTTATGAGGAAATGGGGCACCACTTTGTTATCACTCTCTCTCTCCGTGTGTATTTCAGTATGTAAAGAGCTCTCAGCTGGTTGTTCCACGACATGGTTTTAACCAGCCTTTTTCATTTCAAACCAGAACAGAGTCTGAAACTAGTATTTTTTTCTATACCAGTAGTTTAGAAACTTTTACTATATGTAACTAAGCAATGTTTTACTGCCTATGCATCTTTTCTGACTATTGTATGGACAAAGGACATTTCGGTGGATCCCTGGGCTACCTCAAAAGGAAGCTGAGCACGACAAAAACTCTGCACTGCACCCATGAAAGTCTTGGTATCTGGGGTGGTGGCAAGGATGTTCTCTTGTTCTTCTCCCTCCCTCAAACACAACTACTTCTCCTTTATCTTATAGTTCACATACTCAGTTAAAACTACAATGCTATGCACACTTTTCTGGGCAGAAGCCTCCCTGAAAACAGTGGGACTTACTCCTGAGTAAGAATGCAAAGGATTGTGCCACAGATCACTTCATCTAGATCACCCTCACTTCTTACCAACAAAGTTCCAGTAGACTACAAGGAGAGATGGGCAGCAGATTTGAAAGAGTGTTTCATATTTGGGGGTTATTTTTCCCTGTGGATCGATTCTGTGGTCACATTCCCTTGCCTGGGGCAGTTCATGAAGAAGTAATTGCTGGTGCCGGCACTGTAATGCACCCACAGCTAAGTCTCTTTTAATAGATATTTTGTTCAGACAGTTTGCCTGGCAGAAAAACAAGTAGCACAAACCATTACAATGGCTTGAATTCTGCCAGAAGATCTTTAACTTCCATAAGGAATGTCTGCCATATCAAAACGGTTGATACTGCAGCCCATCCCAAAATCTTCACAGTCATCATTCATCAGCGTTGTATCTACAAATCAAAGCCAAAATGGTGAACTATATATCGGCAAACTGTTTGGTTTGTAAATGGGAGGCAAACATTAAAAAGAAATAAACCGACTGCCAAACCGACTACACTACTATCAGAATCTGATGCCTTCTTATTCTTCTTCTTCTTCTTCTTCTTCTTCTTATTATTATTATTATTATTATTAATGTAAAATTCACACTCAATGCATGTTAAAGCAGCATGTAATGAAGGAATTACCCATTTCCAGCATGAATTACTTGATTTTTTAAAAAAGTGACTACTTTAAATGCAGACGTTGAATAAATCAGTAACAATATACTGGTTAATTACAAACTTGGTTAGCTAAAGAAACCTGGAGAGATTTAATAAATTGATAACTGCCTCTTAATTTGCCAGTCATTTGTGATATTTGTTGGGCTGACAGAGAGATGTACCGATCTCTTAAAAGCTCCTTTCACATAAAATGCCAAATCTTATCACCCAAATAATGAGCTGTTGAGGTGCTTCTGAACAGGAGTTCAATACGGTAAACAGGCGGTTTTGATATTGCAAACGGGTAGGTGGCAAGAGGTGCTTTTGATTCTTTTTTAAAATTTATATGGGATTTTCCTCATGAAAGGGTAAATCAATATTAAATGGAGGCAAAATACAGACTGGCATTCTAATGATAATGACGTCAAATGGATGCTGTGAAAAACTTGCATAAAAGAACACCAGTCCCACAATAAATACCTGTCTGGCTATTGGGAAGCTCCCTTGATCTTGTTGAAATCTATGATCAGGTTCAGAGTCTAGAGATCTTCACTTTTTATAATACTAGCCCTCATGTTTATGAAAATACTATTAATCATGAGTAAGCTATGATGGGGAAAAGGGGGGGGGAGTTGTGGAACTGGAGCATTGGTGTCCTTTCTCATAGCTTTCCGGCAGCATAATGCCTGTGTCCTCCTTTAACTCTCCTTCTGCTACAATCCTGATACAACCATGCAAATACTGAGACTCTTTTGAGAACATCCACACAAAGTGTTAGATATTGGTTCTATTTTTGTTTTAATTTTGAAAAACTGAGTAGTTTCTGAACTCATATAGTCAGAATAAGATTAGACACCCACTTCACATCATCTTAGGAATCTTTATAAAAGTAATTTATCCATGCTCTGTAAAATATGAATAATGGAGGGGAAATCCACAATATAAACTGTTTCAATATCTGCATGTTCATCATGTAATAACTGCAACATCAAGTGTTGACTTTAATTTGTGAAACGGCTATCTACCTCTGTAGAAAGAGATTTCCTATCAGCTGTGTCCAAACACAATGTTAAATGAAAGCTTAGTTCTGCATGAACTAAACTAAGCTTGTTTACTCCCCACAACCTTCTCTGTCTTCCTCTGGCATGACGTCCAAACTGAAACAAAAATGCGGTGAGTTTGAACTATGATCTGACCGAACAACTCAAGATCAAACTGTGGTTTCTGATTCTGGCTAGTTTGGATAAACCATGGCTGACTGTCATCCTTGATTGAGAAGAAACAATAAACTGTGCTTAGTAGAAAACAGAAGCAGATCTTTCGGCCACGTGGAAAGAAGAGGTACAAGTAGGTTCATACACATCACATTAACCATATGGCTGAAACAGGACATAATCTCTTTGACAAAATAGTTTCCAATGGAAGCAGTTGCTACACAGCTCACCAATTGCTCTTCTGAGTGACCAGATCGATTTCAAGCTCTTTGATAGAGTGTTTAAAAACAATGCCAACATCAGAGGCAGATGGAAATCAATCTAGTCGCATGGCTCAGTGATCAGATGACTGCTTTGCCTTGTGACGAACAGTAATGTACAATGAATGTTCCAAGTGGCCAGGGACCATTGTCAGTCAAGTCAGCCTGTTTCCTTAAACTTTACTTACCAGTTAATCTCTCTTTAAATTCCTATCCAATCTTAACCCCTCCTCCAATTCCCTTTCCCTTTCAGTTTTCCATCTTGTTTTATAATGCTGTCAACAAGAGCACTTTATTTCCCTCTATTCTCCTCAAAAGTCAAATGTATTACAGGAGCTAGAAGCACCATGATCAAGACTGGACAGCTATGGACAATTTAGCTATGGACCTTTTGGTTTTTTTAATCAATAAATCAATAGTTTGCAAAAGCAAGTGTCAGAAGATCAACCTCCCGTAGTTAGTTCTGGTATTTTCCATCACCATTAACATAGAAAAACAGTAGCCTTTCAGTCATTTAAACCCTTACCTCTTGGAGAACCCTCTTCATTTTCAGAAGTAATGTTTTGACAGCTGTACAGTCTTGCATCATCAGTCGAAAGGGCAAAGATTCCATCCCTCCACCATCTTCAATGGCTGCAAAAGGCCACTCCACAGATGGGCTGCTAGCCAGTTGGCTGACACGAGGGCACCTTGCTTCTCCTCGATCCACTTCCTTTGACAACTTCAGAGAAAGATTCCTGTCAAGATATGTTAAGATCATTAGCTGCAATACAAATGTTTTCAGGAAAGAATGCCATAATTTAAATCGGTTAGCTTCAATTTTTCATATCTGAGACCACCAGTAACCTAACCTGCTACATCATCTTAATGTCTTAAGCATCTAAATAAAAACTCAGGGGCTGTACAGTATGTAACCAAGATTAACCACACACACACAAAACTGCTTAAAAGAGTGTGAGGGGTTGATTCATAAATCTAGAGGCAATGAGATCCAAAATGAACATAAGAAAGTTAATTGTATAAAGAAGTGAAAGAAAAAGGGAAAGAAGAAAAATAGTACTTCTAGGCAAGAAAGATGATTTACACCATTTCTCCGCGAGGCGAAACAGGAATGTGATTCACACCCCCGTCTCCCCTCCCACAACCCTACACCCAACCCACCACTTCCCTTGTCAGCAGAACAGCCCCCTATCACGAAAACACAGTGAGAGTGGACATTCTGCAAGCTCTTGCTGCTCATCTTCTCTACCTTAGGAGTAGGAAAGAGGAGCAAGCAATGCTGAACACTGGAACACCACCCTCTTGCCAAAGCTGGCATGAGGCAGGGGGTGTCCCACAAAGGGAGAGGAAGATAAGCGGCAAGGCCGCGTCCCAGAACAACTTCCTCTTGGGGCTTTCTGGCAGCAGGGGCAGGTGGGACACCACCTCTTGTGCTTCCATGGCCTGAGGAGGCGGCTTCAGCCCACCACATGGGTGGGCTGGCTCTGAGTTACAGTAAATCACTGCCTAATGGAAGGCCAACAAAGGGGAATATATTCAAGCCAAGATACAACAGAATATAACAGCCGCTTTTGTTTTCCTTTTATTATATATGTCTTTCTTTGCCCTCCCAATCTCTACCTAAGCCCTCTATCATCCTACTTTATCATGTCCTTCCTCATAAAGTACAAAATAAAATATTAGGTGGTGTCCCCTGGTGTGACCGAATGTAGGTTGCCTGTGACCCTATTTTAAGACCAATTATTTAAGTAAAGCGAGCTCTATTACCTGATAAGATGAAACATCAGTGCAGTGAAAAGTTTTGTTCAAAGAGATGTGAAAGACCTAGAGAAGATACCAGTTCAATTTGCTTGAACTTGGATCTGTCTTCAAAGAGCACAACACAATTCCTTTATGCACTCTAAAAGGTATCTCTATACTTTAAATCATTAAACGTAAACACCATTTAAGCCCTGGACAAGAGGAGATGAATACTTGAATGGCGCCAAGTTTTAAGGACAAAAAGCATGACAAGAGTTTAAATTATTGTGAGAGAGAGGAATGGGAGGACAACAATGTATGGCACCTTGAGCACCAAGGAGGAAAGGTGGGATATAAATGTAATAATAATGTTAAATAAGTGCTGGTTTTCTATCAGCAGTTTGGAGGTAAAACATCTGCAAGGATTTATTGGAAAGTCCCTCATTCAATCTTTAGCTGCACATCCCCCCCCCCCCACCGGCATGATCCTCAAGAGCATGGATATTAATCACACTTTGAAACTCTTATTATATTGAGGCAGTCTTGCAAGTACAGTGGATACAAACTAAGAAGATTAAACACAAAATAATCTGAAAATCTTTGTGTCAGTAAAGCTTAATTGTATGTCATCAGTTGTATTTCCTTATTACTGTGGTTCCACATTTTACGTTTTAAGCAGGGGTGGCGCAATGCCTACAACTGGTTCCATAAGCAAATGAAATATCTAATAAGTGGGCACATTTTTGCACATGCCAAGTTATAAGCATAGATACTAATAGTGGTTTTTTAAAAAAACAAAAACGCAGACATCTCACCATAGCAGGGAAGATGCATGGTAGAGCGTGATGCTGATAACTTACAGGTTTGATCCCTGTATGGAACAACTGCTTATCCCTGCATTGCAATTCTGTAATTATATGATTCTAAGTAAGGTGACCTGTGTTCTTGCTCACTGCTTTCCAGGTGCTGACCACTGATAGGCAAGTTCAAGGACCCTGTTTTCCCTTCTTAAGGTTCTTTGGACAGCAGTTCAACTAGAGGACTCTCTTCTGTAAAGTAAGACAGACAGCCACCCTATATTGTATTTCTGATCCATTCTCTTCCTCTCCCCACACCCCTCATCCCACCAAGAGCTGCATGAATTAGATTCTCTGTTTCAGTTACAGATAGGTAGCCGTGTTGGTCTGCCATAGTCAAAACAAAAAAATTCCTTCCAGTAGCACCTTAAAGACCAACTAAGTTAGTTCTTGGTATGAGCTCATACCAAGAACTTACTTAGTTGGTCTTTAAGGTGCTACTGGAAGGAATTTTTTTGTTTAGATTCTCTGTTTCTGCTCTTTAGGTCAATTCATAGCACAATCAGCCATGACCTCTTGCCAGGCACGTATTCTCATGCATCCTAACCAGATGCAAATGGTTACACATTGCCACATACTCAACATGCAAAAAGATAGTTGACACAAGTTTCTAGGTGCTTTCTTGAAGGAGTAGAAAACTGGATAATCAAAAGTAGAGTAAACGGGGGTGGGGGGTGGAAAAGAGAACAAATATATATATATATATATTTAAGGAGCAAGGCCAAATCAAAATGAGATGGCACATTACATTGCAGTGACTTTCCCATGTCAGCCATAAACCTGAGCATCAGATCATATTGATGAAATTTTACAGGTAGGTGTGTGTGTGTGTGTGTGTGTGTGTGTGCAGGTAAATAAGTAAGCCACTCTTTCTGGATTTTTATTTCCTTCTTACTGATCCTCATATTTATGAGGTTTGACAGTTTATGAGAATTTAAACTTCACGGACACCAAGATTCAAAGATTACTTAGCTTAATCTTCTTAGTTCTCATCAACAGGGCTTGCAACAAAGCCACAGGAGAATGAGCTGGAGTACAAACAATGGGCTCCTAGAGCCTTCACTTCTTGACACCAGCTTAGCAAGTGAGAGACAAGCAAAACGATCCGCCAGCTCTACCAGCAGATCAAAAGGCCACAGTGGGCATTATGTCAGAGATGTTCATTCCCAAACAGAACTTTAGACAAAATCTTAGTTAGATTAGATTAGGAATTAGATTAGTTAGATTAGGAATACTATAGTGATTCCTAAGCAGTAACCTGATGGTAAAATCCCGAACCAACAACTTAATAAGAAGCATATTTATTATTTCCAAATAACTTTCAAATCAAAGGACAGCACAAGGTAAAATCAGACAGAGGTTCTGCCCTCATGATGACAATCTAGTTTTCTTTTCTAAAATTATGCACCACAGCAAGGTGATCCACAAAACCAATCTTCACAGAAAATCCTGCACTGTTCTAATCCTTGGCATTCTTGAATTTGAGCGGCATATGTCTGCAGATTAACTCTGTGACTGAACCACAAAAAAGATGCCTAAGTAAGACATCTGTGGGGTTAAGAAAGGCCACAAATAGCCAATTAGGAGACTCTACAGCATTCTAAAGTGGTGGTGCAAATCAACAAGTTGCATACAGGTTGGCTGTCATGGGTTGAATGAAGAATTTCAATTTGCAGCGCTTTAATTGCAGTATGCCAGTGTCTGGGTAAAACAGAGCCCAGGTTTTTAATCATCCACGAGTAATTTATTTCAGTCAGTTCAGATTGTTCCAACGAGAAGAGTTTTCTTTTCCACACTTCTACTGGTTCTTTGTATGAGCATGGGGTAACTCCAAGTGATTCAAACAAGTACAGTGTTCTCTGTGGGCAAGGGCTGTCTGAAGTGAAGGAGTCTGCCATGTTTGCAATGAGGAAGGACAGTAGTTTGCAGTCTCGTTCTAGACAGACGCAACTCCTTAACTATCCAGGGCAAACATCTTCATGTTTAGTCAGAAGAAAGGGTCACTGAGTTGAGTGGGGCTTATTTCCTAGCAAATCTGTATAGGATTACACTTATAATTATATTACACTTATAAGTATTATACTGATTTTACACCATGGTACAAATCTCCCCCACCCTACAAGGACTTCACATTTACCAGGCCATCACTATAATGCCACAAAACAAATGTTGCTAGAATGGATCCAGTTATGTGAGATATATATATATATATATATATATATATATATATATATATATATTTGATATTACACTATCAACAAACCTCACATCTTTAACTGTGGAATCCTCTTCCCTCATTCTCCCTTGTAGGTCTTTGGATTTCCATAATACTAAATTTGATTTAAGCCAATTTACATTCTGATCCAGAAACCAATTCAAGTTCAATTATGGTGATTTCATTCCACTGACTGAAGTCAATGGAGTTAAATCAAGCCAAGTCCAAATAACCAAGTCTAACTGGCTTGTGTATCAGCTTTCCCAGCTCTCCACACTTCCCTTTTTGTTAAGGGCTAATACTTTGAAAATGTGTATGACAGACAGGCTAGATGATTAAAATGCATAGTATGGGGTAAGGTGCATGTTGTTTGACATTTTACAGCTTTTAGCACTGAGCATCATTTATTGCCAATTTTCATGCTGTGACTTTTCAAAGTCACCTCTGAGAGGAAAATCAGGTTAAAAAAAGAAGAATATGCATGCATGCATGTGCGCACACTGCACACAAATGTACATTCTATAATGGCCCAAGCAAGGGTTGTTTATAAATTGTTGTACAGTTTTCCACCCATTGATGAAATCCTCCTGCAATCAAATACTTTGAAGCTTGCAATCAAAGACTTTGCATGAGGAAAGAAATGTCCAAACAGTTGGAAGAATTTCCACATTATACATTCTTAAAGGCCTTGATGAAACAACTTTAAATTGAGCATAACAGAAAACTTTCGGCACTCTACAGTTCCAGCTTTCCAGTCCTTCAATTCTTTCCATTTCCAACCATCTTGAATATTAACACTATACTGGTTGATCTGTCTTTCATCATATTGAAGTAGAAGCAGAAAATTGTTCCAGCATGTGTGAGTTTGAAGAGTTCTATTTCCTCACACATCAGAAGAAGCCCAGATGACAAAGAACTCAGCCGAGAAGACTGGCTGCAGACAACAAGGCAGGGTAAATAAAAAGAGACCTGCTGGACCAGGACCATCTAGTCCAGCATTCTGTTCTCACAGTGGCCACGCAGTTGCCTATGTGAAGCTCATAAACAAGACCTGAGTGCAACAGAACTTTCTCCACTTCTGAATCCCAGTAACTTGTATTCAGTGGGACAACTTGTTGGCCACTCTTGCACTAATCAGATTGTGATATGGAACATTTTTGTTCTTAAAAAAAACAACAACTTCTACTTGGTCCTAATCTGTCTAAGTATTCTTTCAATACATCCATGGAACTAAAGTCTATTGTTTTAATGGTCTCCACTGCATTAATTAAAATGTCCACACACATTTCTAGACTCTAAGTGCTGCAATGACCTTTTCATGGTCCGATTTAAAACACAGACCAGAAATTAATTAAGTGGATCCGTTGCTAGAAAGAAAAACCTGGGAAAACATTTGTCCGAAGGAATATACAGGCTGAAAGAAATACCTAGGCTCACTTAGCAATTGAATGGATGGAATAGAAAAATCCATATAACCAAAGAACAGGAATTAACAGCAAGGACACATCGAGACTAATGACTCCAAAGGTAGCAACATGCATCTCACAAAAAGAGGCATGTGTGTGTGTTGCATTTTCCAATTCTGTAATCGTTACCAAGAAACACAAACAACAAGCAATGCAAGTCGTCCACTTTCTACTCCTTCCCATTTTTCAGCATCCAAATCCACCTTTGAGTCTCCCATGGCAGAAAGTAAACCATGTTCTGGTTTGCCCGATTCAGAGTTTTGGGTTTCTGGTTTTTACCCTAACATGCTTGTTCTGAAGTAACTGTTCCTGTTTAGAATAAATTTCACTGTTTCACCCACCTATTCTTGCTGACTATCTTGGCTATTTGGAAACTGTCATGTTTCTCTTTCTACCCATTATTATGTATTTATTTTGTTTATATGCTTACAGGACAAACATAAAATAACAATCCATTAAATAGCTCGATGCCAAAACATTAATTCTGGTGCCATGAACTTATTTCACTGCAGAGGGAATTCCATAAATGAGCACTACATCCAAGAAGGCTCTTTCTCTGGTGATACCTGCCAGAGATCAGTCCTGAGCAGCCCTGAAACCTGGGTTTTCCTTGGAGGGGGAAACAGGGGGAACAGAGCCCTCAAAAACATTGCTGGACTGCCAACAGCTTTGAGAACTGTTAAATTGTTAGAGTGCGTTGAATTTTTCAACTTTCAACTTTCAAAAATGAGGGGTGCTAAAATTGTGATATGACTTGGGAATTCAAAAGCTATTTTGGTTAAATTAATATAAATTGGTTTTGCTTGGCAAGTAGAATGCATGTGTAAAATTGTATAAAAATCATTAAAAATGATCGCCAAGTACTTGCAGTTGTATGATATATTAGTATTATTTTTATTTAGTATTACCTGACATTTTCAGAAGGTTTTCCAAAAGCAGTTTATGTGCTTCTTCAACAAACGTGGGCTTATCAAGCTAAACGCTATCCAGTCAAAAAATATTATCAGATTTGAGTTACCCAGAAACATACTTGAAGACCCCTCACTGAATAAATTTGCAAAAAAACGACAACCCCTACATTGCACCTAACCATCATCCCTGGAGCGAGAAGATCAGGGTTGATGGTAATCCAGAAGGTTTTTTGGGCACTAACAAAATGCTCAGCTAACTGCACATGGCTTTTGGGGAGGCACGGGAAGTACATGAAAGCACCCACCTGAATCAAGGTCTGTCTGTGAGCCAATAACAGGTGGAACCTCCAGCAATTATATAAGTTCTCGGTCTGAACTGCTTCACTGCTGAAGCTCCCCCCCAAAAAAAACCTTCCTAAACTGGAGAAATGGACACCACTTGCCTTACCTCTAACGGCAATGAATTCCATCCATCAAAAAATAAAAACTGGGTTCCTTACTCAGGGTCAGAAAAGAGGTCATGTCAAGAGCTCCTGGTCTTGCCAGAGATTGATGATTCTCTTTCAATTCAGTTTGTTTTTCATCAACAGGTAAAGTAATCTGAATTGGCAGTGACTTCAGAGTACATATTTCTGTGTAAACAGGCCCAAGTTATTTCAGCCCTTTACCCTACTTCACTCAGGAGGTGAAATAAACTATTTCCAGCGTGGTTCATTTTCCACCATGGATATTGCATTTTCACTGGTTATCCCAAATTGAGTCTGCATTTCAATGCAGAACTGACCTAATTCACAGTTCCCAGACTAAAGCATGTATCCAAATGCAGTTATCTATCTATCTATCTGTCTGTCTGTCTGTCTGTCTGTCTATCATCTATCTATCTATCTATCTATCTATCATCTATACACATATATAACTGCATACAAAACTGTATATTTATGATACATACCACATGAATATTTAGGGAGGTATGAATAGAAACAAAGAAATGCATATAACATCCATATTTAGGGAAGAAATGCTTGTAATATAAATGAATGCAATTCTAATTGTGCTTGTGCTATTACACAAAATGGGATGGAACAAACATGATTGAAAATGGGTAAAAGTGAAACTGACCAAAATTGGCTGACTCATGTCTCCCTATCCTAAATCCACTTTTTATCCATTTCTATCCAATTTACAATTTACAAAGGGATTGTTAACAACTGGATGCACAAACACTTCTACGAGTGGGAGTAAAAAAATGAGGGTGCTCATTCAATGTACATGCCACTGACAACAAAAAAACTAATCCACATATTGGTTTCTGTTCTTATTTTCCCAAGGCATTTGAGCAGCACTAGCAACCAAATGCTTTGTATTCTGACCAAAGTGTGACCATGCTTATGTATTATTATTACTGTACCTTTACTCTGGTGTAATTGCTTCAGGACATTTTGTAGTAGGATGCAATATATAAATTTAATTAACCTAGCCTAGCTTAATCCAAAAGATACTGCAATGGTATTTTATTTACTCAGAAGTAAGTTCCACTGACTTCAATGAGATTTACTTACTTGTGAGTGTAGGATTACAGCCTGAATGTGCAACCCATTTAAAGTAAAGGGTAGAATCTGCACTTGGATGCAAATTCCTGTTCACACCCTCAAAAACATTCAAGACATCATATGAGGTTTTTATGAATAACTGAGACAATGGAATGGCAAAGTCAGTAAAAAAGAAAGGGACAGGTTTCACTGTAGAAGAGTTGTGTCTAATTGCTGAAGATTCCTCACATCCATAATATAAGTAATTTGATTAATCAGTGAGGAAGAAAACTGCATCTATAAAAACCATCCTATTTCATGATCGTATAAAAAAGTAAGAAGATAATGTTATTGTTAAAAGAGCTTTTATGTGAAGTCCTGTTTTATGGTCAGTTAAAGAGGAGCTTTAATGGATTTGAAGACAAAAAATACAGCTAACTTGTCAATTCCTTTTCAAAAGATTGAAACCTAGCGCTTCTCTCTCCCCCAATGGAACAACTTCATAGTTTATATTAGTCTTTGATTATTATTTAACAAAGCATGCAGGAAACATGCAGTCCTATCAATAAGCATCTGAATTTGCATAATGTATGCCATATTCTGCTAAATAAAACAACTAGCAAAACATGGGGTTTTGACACTGTTAATAAAACCCAACAGAAGGTTTCACTGCCTATATTGTTACTTGTCAAATTTTCCTTCCTTCAAACTGACTCCAGTAGTATAACTATTAATTGCCACCCAGATATACTTTGGAGGAAGCAATATTTACAGGGCACCTGTGGAAAAATAATAAATATCACACAAAAGACCTCAGACAGGCACAAATGTAACAAAGACTAAAAAGGTAGCCTTTGAGTTTGTAAGACCTGGAAAAATGAGGAAGGTCTGCTTGAGAATATCTCAGTAAGGCTTTTGGGAGGGGGGGAGGGAGATGACAGAACCTAGGACTGTGTGCCACTCCAAAGAAACATAGAATCATATAATTGTGGAGCTGGAAGGGACCAAGAGACAGACCAAAATCAAATTCAGATAAACTGATTTTTTAAAAGACACTGTTTAGTTGATTTGTCTAGCTTTGGGAGAGGGAAGATGGAAATAAATGTTATATGGAGAAGCGCAAGTTCTGTATAACCTTTTTATAAAGTAAACTCTCCTAACATTGATACAGTATCAAAAATGTAATATATGCATTTCCTATTTTCCTACAGTGCAGCTGAGGTGTTGAACATAGGTAACTGTATGTATCCAGTAAAGGTTGTTCGTCCATCTAGTGCAATGCTGTCCACCCTGACTGACAGCAGCCTTTACAAGGTCTCAAGCCCAGGTCTTTCCCTGCCCTGCAACCTAAAATACTTAAACAGTGATGGAAAATCTGTAGCCCTCCCATCAGTCCTATTCAACATGGTTAATAGCCAGGGATAATGGGAGTTGTATTCTAGCAGCATCTAGAGGGCAGTGTTCGAAACTCCCATTGTTCTAGGCACATTTTGCGACAGGGAATTTCACTAGCGGGAGCAGTTTCTGACCTCTGGTCGCAGTACAGCGCTTAAGATTTCAGACTAAAACTGCAGAGTGGAAGGAGAGGAAGGCCTTTTTTTGCCTCCCCACTTCCAGCTACTCTCTGAAGACTGGAGAAGAGACTGTCTTAAGCATATGGACAGGGGAAGGACTAGACCATGTGAAAAATGAACATAATATTTTAGGGGCAGCTCATTCATTTTCAGCTTTGTATTCTTGTTATAGAAATGTGTCCCTAGACATTCTGTTGTTGCGCCCAAAAGCTAAATTTAAGGTGCTCCTAGCTTTCATATCTCAGTTTCTAACACTGCTAGAGGGTCAGAGGTTACACACCCCAGGTTTAAAATGAAAATCAAACATCATATATGCAAAGCATGTGCTCCACCACTAAGCTATTATACTTCCCCAAAACTTCCCACTTTACCTTTATTTAAAAAATACGCAAATACAAACTGCTGTTCACAAATGTAACAGATATCTGAAAATCCATAAGAATTGTGAATTTATTTTAGAACAGAATGACAGGCAAAGCTTTCTGCCAAAATATCCTTTCAAATGGTCACCTCCACGTTAAAAAAGAAAGAAAGAAAGAAAGAAAGAAAGATCAAGCAACACTAAAATGTGGTGCAACCCTTCATAGGACACGAAAGACAGGCTGTCTATAATGTCAAATCATTAAACTTTCTGCCAAAACATCACCATCATTGTCCTTGCAGGGCTGTTATGGAGTGTAGCCCAAGTTAGTCCAGAGGAGATGTGCCCGCCCACCCACAAAGGGTCAGAGGGCACATTCTGGAGCAAGCAGCTGACAAAATGATGAATGAACATCTAGGGATTCAGAAAGTTTAAAGAGCAGAGGAAGCAGCATGAATGACAATAATAGGAATGTTCTTGTCTGAAGTGTCAACAATGCTGACATTACAGGCAACCTGTCTTGCAGGGTGTTAGTTGTGCATCAACTTTTTGTGATGTTCGATTTTTAAATGCAAAAGCTACCATTTCAAAGATGCAAAAAGGTCCGCACAAAAAACTTGCCTTCTACTATTTTGCAGCTTCTTTCATAACCATTTGCAGTCACCCATTACCCTGATTAGCTACTGCTCAACCCTACATTTTTTTTTAACTTAAAATAATATTGCAACCATTTCCACTGTCTCATTCTGTGAGCTGATCCACATGTAATGGCACATTGAACAGCTCTCTTTAAAGTCCCCTTGCTTTGAAGTAATGCTTGCAAACACCTGGATTATAATGGGGGGAGGGGGTAGAGATCTCACAAAGAGCTACTTTTGGGTAGCAATTAAAAGCAAAATTTGTAATAAATTTTCAAGATTAGACCTGGATTTCTTACCAGTCAATATGCATTACCCCACTTAAATGTATGATGAGCAGACAGCTAGCTCTGTGTCTCATTCATTGCAGATGTGATAGCTTCACGTGATGCACAGAACTAGCATTAAGGGTCAGCCATGGTCAGCCACTTCTTGAGGGTCCCCAGCTCAGCAAGAGGACCATGGATAAGAGCTCCCTGGACATGCTGCAGTGAAGAGGAAGGCTTACTGAAGAAAGGAGGCCAGTGGAGAGTTCTTGCTCAAGGACCCTCCAAAATCTGCAGCCTTTAGTGTTTGATGCTTTATTGTGTTTTTATCTTTTGCTGGAAGACGTACAGAGTGGCTGGGGCAACCCTGTCAGATGGGTGGCATATAAATAATAACTTTATTTATTGTTCATAAAATGTGTACACCACTTTGTTGTTGTTGTTGTTGTTTAAAAAAAAACATCACCTCAAAGCAGTTTACAAAAAGATTAAACCATATATTCGGGGGGGGGGGGGGAAATACAGAACATTAAAACATGCCAGAAGTTAAAAGACTAAAACAGATTAAAATTTGCACCAGCATTTCAAAGCATCTGGGTAGCTTTGTTAAAACAATCATTTTAGCATGTGCCGAAAAGAATACAATGAAGAATACAAAGAATACAAAGTGTAGGTACAGTCACACTATGCAATCGAGTTCTTACAAATGGGTACCTAAAATACAATGGCCTATTCTGTCTTCTTGCAGAATTTCTAAATCATAAGCGCCACTAATCAATAAAAACAAACAATGAGGAGAAACATCTAACTCAGGGATGGGCAGTGGCGTAGCGTGGGGGGGTGCAGGGGGGGCCGGCCGCACCGGGCGCAACATCTGGGGGTTAGGGTTAGGGGGCGCAAATCCACGGGTTAGGGGGTACAAATTACTTGCCTTGCCCTGGGTGCTGACAACCCACGCTACGCCACTGGGGATGGGGAACCTCCAGCCCTCCAGCCCTTTTCACAGCCTGCCCCACTCGATTTCCGTCAGCAATAGCTGTGAAATTTGTGATAAATTTGAAATCGGGAGATTGTGATTCTGATCAGAGATTACGGCTCAGGAGAGAGGAAGACAGCCAGAGTCCTGCTCAATCCTGCTGCCAAGCTGTCCGTGATGCAGTCTGCTCTTTTCCTCCATGAGCGGATCACTACATTTCCATGCTGTGCGATGAAAAAGACAACCCATTTCTCACTGCACAAGTTGGAAATAAAGTGAGCTGCTCATTGAAGGTTGCACCAAGCTGGTCCAAATGGATTTGAAAAAAGCAGTATGATATCATTCTTTGTATGGAAAGATTTCAGAGTGGGAAATGAAACCCCGTCCTATTTGTTTCTGAGCTTTTCTTTCAGACAGGTGTTGCAAAAGGTGCACATGCTTATTAATTAATGGAATCAAAGCTTAATTTTCAGCAAAGATGTTAGGGGACAAAAAAAGCAATAAACTAATTAAGTGTGTAAATTAACCTAATTGCTTTGTTCTCATATTACACAATTACCCAGGGCCAGAGCATAATGACGATATTCTACAATACCCTAAAAAAAATAAATCTGGAGTGGGAGAGGGGCAGTGCTAGTGGTGTTAGGCTTTTTTGAATGATTTAAGACTCTTCTAATTTATAGAAGATTACTTTGAAGAAGAATATTCTAAGTTGGTAGTACCCATACTTTCCTTTCCCCATGAACCACTTGAAAATTGCTGAGGGTCTTGGTGGACGACTTAATGATTTTTCTGCCTGTTTTAGAAATCATATTTTTATTATTTCTTTCTGAAGCACACCAGCCTTCCAAGCACTGCTTTCTTCTTACTCTGCTTTAACCTGCCATGTTGCTAATGCAAAAGAGACTGTGAAGGGGCAGCAGGTTGAATAATGCAAATGTACATTCTGACCAATGTAACTTTCATACTTGCATTACAAACACATTAGGTACAAGAACCACGGTGTAAAAACAGCCTGAATCTTGCCCTTGAAACTGCAATATTAATATGCAATGCATAACAATACTATATTTAGAGATATATTTCCAGGATCATTTTAGGGGATATTTCATTAAAATCACCATACAGAATATGGAGGAAACAATGTCCTTGGTGCAAATATCTGGCTCCATCTTTATGCCACCGTAAATGTTATCTCTTGCTCTCACTTTTAGCTCACTGAAGAATACTCGACATTTCAAACCAGATAACAGAAGCTGCCTAGAAGCAAAGGGGAAGGTTTCCCCTCATACTTGTTGCCATAAACACTGATCCCAATCTGTATTCAATTGTCTGTGAAACAAAAGCCAAAGATGCCAAAGTCTGGCTCTACACAAAGAGGGGGGAAATGATAAAAATCCTATTCTGCTATCACTTCCCCAAGAGGATGTCAGCCCCCAACGAATGACGAATTCTGTGAGAGACACTTGCCACTAGGGGAGAAAGTTCAAATCTTAAGATAATATATTAAATATACTGTTTTGCACCTGCTTTGTGGAGAGATGATGAAAGTGATATTGTAAATAGCAAATTAATTCAACCTTTTTATTATCTTGATGCCACATAGTCTGGAAGGAAAGTATTGATGTTTTATTTAAAATCCTAAAAACGCCAATCCTGCTACCCCAAGATACTCCACTGAAGACATTGACAGATTTTAAATGATCTGATTAGGAGAGAAGGAAGCATCATCTCAATTGATCAGTCCAAAAATGACATAAAAATAAGAGCTTCAAGCCTTGTGTTTTTTCCTATGAGGGAAGTTGCTAATGGGATTAAAAGGTATCAACTAGTTGCATTGCTTGAATAATAAACATTGTTCTTATGATACTATACTTTTGAGTTCAGCTCTTAGACCTATATCTAATTTATGAAAAGGCAATGACCTCCATTGTTCTGAAGTGCTTAGGAGTGTAAATCACCTTATTTATATAAAAGAAATCTATAAAACAAAGATCCCTCTATTAACTTCCAAAGCTGAGAGTCAGAATTTCAGATCTGAGATTATGAACAGGTAATACCCAATTAGAGATAAAAAGTGCATAGGGTGAGGGAGGGAACTTTTCACCCATTCATTACTACTTAAGAGCTTGCCCAAGATTTTGAGCTTCTTGGAACACTCTTCCAGGAAAGAGAGAGGGAGAAACTGCCTCAACCATTCTATGAAGCTTACACAATCTCCTCAAAAAGTCTGACAAAACAAAGTTATTTTATCTTCTGATGGGGGCACAATCCATGGATTAAGTGAGGCAGAATTCCTGCAGTTAAACTGTTTGAATTCCAATTATCTCAATTACAATAAAAACCAACTGCAGTGGTTAGTGTACTCCCACATCATATTGTACTGTGTTTATCATATCACATCATGCTAATACACTAGTACTCTCTGAGAAATCTGCTTCCCTGCAAATATATGTCCTTGGGATGCAGCATTCCACCTTGCCATCTGGAGACAAGAACAGCATTCGGATTCATCATTGATTATGGAAATATATCTCAATATTTCTGAACTTTAGAAAATTTTAAATCTTAGCTGGCCCAACTGACAATCTATTTATGGGAAAGTACTGAGCTTTGATAACATTTAGCGCAACTGTGATTTAAGAAAGAAAGAGAGAGAGAGAGAGAGAGAGAGAGAGAGAGAGAGAGAGAACTGCCTTTCACTCCATTTGTTCTTTCAACTCAAAACAGAAGGGTTGAATCATTTATCAAAGATGAAGATCGCTTAGCTCATAAATCTCCAAGAGCAGAGATTTATATAAGCTCCCTTGATCCTACCAAGAGTAGCAGGAGGATAAGTCATCACACTATCAGCCCTGTAAGGGAACAGTCCCGATCTATGGTATGTGCCATGATAAAAAGGTAAAGGGACCCCTGACCATTAGGTTCAGTCATGGCGGACTCTGGGGTTGCGGCGCTCATCTCGCTTTATTGGCCAAGGGAGCCGGCGTACAGCTTCCGGGTAATGTGGCCAGTATGACTAAGCCACTTCAGGCGAACCAGAGCAGCGCACGGAAACACCGTTTACCTTCCTGCCGGAGCGGTACCTATTTATCTACTTGCACTTTGACATGCTTTTGAACTGCTAGGTTGGCAGGAGCAGGGACCGAGCAACAGGAGCTCACCCCGTCGTGGGGATTCGAACTGCCGACCTTCTGATCAGCAAGTCCTAGGCTCTGTGACCCACAGGGCCACCCACGTCCCTTACCATGATAGACTTACCATGTACCATGATAGACAATGCCAATTATTATTATTTTTTAAAGTGAGGGCAGTTACTGCAATTCATGTGCCACACATACCTTTGTTCTTGCAATATTAATTATATATTTGTACACAGGATAGGAAACCACGTTATACTGAGGGTCTCCGCTTGTGGCATTCCTAGAAAGCATGGGTCTGAGCGGTTTTCTCCTTGCCCCACTCCTTTCCAAAGGAAAGTCCATTCTTTAGTGATAGATCGGAACAAACAGCATCCAGGAGAAACCTGAATTGCCGATTGCTCTGGTGAGCACTAAAGAGCGATTTTTCCCTGGGGGGAAACAACAGGACAAAAGAAGTATGGATAAGCACTGAATCAGACCATTGGTCCACCCAGCTTAATTGTCTACACTGATTGGCAGTGACTCTCCAGGGTGTTAGGCAGCTCTACCTGGAAATGCCAGAGTTTGGACCTGGGACCTTCTGCATGCAAAGCAGGTGCTCTACTGAGCTACAGCCCTTCCCCACGCAGACTGAACACTACTAGGGAATCCATAGTCCAAAGGCTAGTTTTCATTTATCATGTGATGGATGGAGTGGAGAGTTTGGACTGTAGAGAGAGACCTAGATTCATATATCCACACACCCCTGAAATTTATTGCTTAACCTTGGTTACAATATCTCAACCTAATCTACCACATATGCTTTCTGTGAGTACAAAATGGGAAGAAATATTATGTGTTCCTGAGAGGGGAATGTAATCAATGCATTGCATTTGGAGCTGGAGGTCATCTATATGCAGATGTCCACAGTGCTATAACTCATTAACTGTTGCCTCTGAGTATGAGAAAAATGAGAAATAATGTCGGGTAGGTGTTTTTGTTTTGTTTTGCTTTAGAACTTCTTTCCAAACCTGTGATGACATGAGACACCTGTTATTTCCACACTTTGAAAATCCTACCAACTGCCAAAGCCCCAGAGCCACTCTGTATTGCCAATTTACTATTCACAGCTGCTTCCTTCTAAAATTAATCACTGGAAAGCAAAGACAAATAAACAGCAAAACAGGCTTCTCAAAATGAACTGGAGCGTGGAAGTTGAAATAAAAAAAAGAAAGAAACCCCTCACAGTGCCATTAAAAAAAGGGAAAGGGGAAAAGACAAAGCACTCAAGGAAAAGACAATCGATAAGAGGAACAGAAATGAAATTTACAGTACAAGCAACTTAACTGCATCTAACACAGACCATGACAGCTTTTAAAAAAGGGACAACCGGGAGAAGCCACTGAACACTCAGATTCTACCCATGTGCAGTATATTAAGTGCCAAATGAGGGAAGAACCTACAGAACCTACTTGTTCCTTGCTTCATTATCATAAGATTTTTTTAAAAAAAAAACACTCCACCAAACATTAATATACAGAAATCTCTCTACTCAGTGGTGTTATCAGGGAAGGACTTTGGCACTTAAGTCCAGGACTTTATCCTTTCCGTGACTATGGACAATAGAATGAATAACATCCTGGATATATGGATAAAGAAGCCTTACCTCTAAGTCACAGACTCCCACAACAATCTAAAAAGTCCTACACCTGGCCATGCCCTTAAATAGGCCAGAGGTGGGCTGGGTGCAGCCCATATGCCCTTGCCCCTAACTGGCCACACAGGTGCTGCATTGTGGCCTTTAATGCCCGGTGGACATCCCCTTCCCCTGCCGCACAGGAAGATAGTGGGCTCCCCAGACCAGCTGTGGCCACGTTATGCAGCAAACGCCACCCACCTGCAGCCCCAGGTGAGCAGATATTATCCCTTTCCATGACTACAGACAGCAGAATGTATAAAAGGTGACATAAATCTACACAACGTCAATAAGTTGCATAATTTTATTTTTCCACAATTATGGGTGGGTGATGGTTGTTTTCGTTTTAGCACAGGAATCATGGGACCATATTAAAACTCTAAATGGCTCAGGTCTAAGATGCATGAGGAATGAATATCAGAAGGTGAGACCCTGCTCTCTACAATGAAGATAGTTTCTGATGACAAGATGACACAGGCGTTTTGAATGACTACGCCAACACTATGAAACACCCTGCCCCATGAAGAATAATGGTTCCCTCTCTCGATGTCCTTCACTAACTGACAATGACATTTTTTATTCCATCAGGCTTTTAGTTTCTCTCTTCCAGTGTTGCTTTATAATATTTATGTATTTTTTGCTGTAATTTCTGTATTTAAATAAATGTTAATTGCAACATGGTTTTGAATTGTTGTAAGCCAGCTTGAGTGTTACATGGAAAGTAGAATTATGCAGTAGACTCCCCCCCCCCCATATGAATGAATGAATGAATGAATGAATGAATAGCAGCCTCAGGAACCTCCTATATTTCACTGTGATGGCCATCTGAGCTCAACTATTTCAAGATTTAACCACTTTTAACAGAAATTAAGCACACTGTACTGCCTCATTCTCACTCTTGCTTGCCTCATGCTTGCCTCACCCGGGGGTGGGGGAGGGTAGGCAAGGCTTATAAGGAGAACTGCTGCCAAAGTGAACAATTATGTGGTTCTCGACTTGTTAAGTATCCAAAGGAGTATTGATGAATGTGGAAAATCCAATAAATGCTTTGAATTACCTTTAGGCTAATGTTTTAACATACAATATAGCGTCTGTGTTTGGAACTCCATGAGAGTTCGGTTTTATAAATATCCTCCAAACCAGTGTTGCAATCCTCATTTCCCACTCCTCAATAGGAAGGATTCCTAGGCTTGTTAGAGCAATTCCCATAGCCTATTTCTATCCCTCTGCATTTTTTTTAAGCAGAGTTCAGCGTAACTACCAATAAAAATAGCAGCAATAAAATGTTCAACTTTATTCATTTCACTCTATACAATAAATATCAAAGAGCCCATCAAGGTGCGTTTCTTAATGGATTAATATAAAGCCAATGTGGTTCAGTTTGCTCCCTGTGGAAAATATGCCGAACACACTACCCAGAATAAAGGATGCAAGTTGGAAATTCAAATTGAGGGACCCTATTCTCTCCACCTGAGAGGTTGAGGCTCCAATACTTTGGCCACCTCATGAGAACAGAAGACTCTCTGGAAAAGACCCTGATGTTGGGAAAGATTGAGGGCAGATGGAGAAGGGGACAACAGAGGACGAGATGGTTGGATGGTGTTCTCGAAGCCACAAACATGAGTCTGACCAAACTGCGGGAGGCAGTGAAAGACAGGAGTGCCTTGCGTGCTCTGGTCCATGGGGTCACGAAGAGTCGAACAAGACTATACAACTAAACAACAACAAATTCTATCCACCCCCTGCAGCATGTAAATTGCCTGTTCAGCATTGTGTGCCAGAGGGCCTCACAAGGCTAAAAAAAGAGCACAAATCTTCACAAAGGAAGAGGAAACTGGGGGGGGGGGGGGCTGACTAGAGATTTGTTTTCATACTAAGACTGCATTTGGGTGTAAAATGAAATTATGACAAGATTAAGGGCAGCTTCATTTACTACAAGAGGCAATTTTGGCTTTAACAGAGTGTTTTGCATCTTCTAGCACAGGGATGGGGGATCTCTGCCTTAACTAATTAGGCTTGCTAGGCCTCCCCATTTAGCCCAATAGGTCATTCTGGCCAAGCCATGCTGACCTGTCTTATACCTGGGTGTGGAGCAGGCAGAAACCTGGTTCCACCAAAAAGGGGGTTTGCAGGCACCAGTGCTATGCAGAGAGCTGTGCAAGTCTTTCAGCACCTGCTGATTGCTAAGCCTCTTTCAAAGCGCTCTACAAGATAGTATCTAGCAGCTAGTATCTTCCTTTGCCAAGGGAAGGTCACTGGAATTCAGCAATATAAATCCATATAGATACAGGGGAAATATAGGCAATCATCCAGACCTCCTCAAGTTGTAAACAATTAGATTCCAGATACTGTACTTGTTTTCACATGAGTGCAAACAGCGATCCAGAATGTGTTAGAGCAATTCCAGATGCTGTTCCTTTTTAAAGTAACACAGCAGCCACAAAAGCATTGGGATGGCTAAAGGGAGAATGATTGTCGCTTGAGCCTGTGGGTGGTATGAGATGGCTGCAACAGGAGGAATGAAGAGAGGCAGGATAAAATAATCTTCTACAGAGTTCATGCTTCTAATCCCACATTGTCCTACTGAAGTGAGAGCCACATTAGCCGTAAGTACTTCATGTTTGGTGAAATTTAACATAAAAGAGCCTTGGCATTTAAGAGATATGATGACACAGGTCTAATTTTCACATGGTTTCTGTTAAGTTGTGGGTGAACATATCAGACGACACAGCGATTCTTCAAACAGCTCTTGTTTATTCACAGGCCAGAACAGAACTGAACTGAAGGGTTCAGGCAGCCTGCTTAGAGCTCCACTAGAATGCAACAGTAACCATTTTCTGTAACTGGCCAATCACCGAACGTCCCTTTCAATTCCTTATTTGCATATGTGGACCGAAGTGAAAACTATCTACAGTATCCCCCTGCTGGCCCAGGGTGAGAACTTCAGTACATAAAGCATGTTATCCCTCATGGAGAGCATGTGTTGCGGTGGGGGATGCGAGACACCTCACTGTTGCTAGGCAAAAGGTCTGACCATTCTTTGAAGCAGGGACAGGCTGTTACTGGGGAAATTTATATGTTGCCATTTATTGATTGACAGCCCTATTTGTTAAATACATTGCACGCAGCGACAAACTTCCTCTTTTTGCTGCGTGCTTCGGATCACCGCCCTCCCTTCCCTAATGTTAGGCTGTTTGCTTGACCTTGCTATGCCTGTCATGGGGTCGCCTGCTATTGGGGCAGGGGCCCGGTAGGAATTTTGTCCATTTGGCTGATTGGCTGGTGCCATTTGGTTTTTGCCTACTGCGTAACAAATCATCACAACCTGTAAGGTTGCCATTAGGCATTGGTTTGGGAATTGGTTGGTGGAGGGGTATGGATTTGGCTGTGCCTGCCCCTCCAAAATGCTGCTGCTGCTTCAAGGGTTTTCCGTTAAAGGAACCCAGGGGCTCCCCCATGCTTTTGTCCGAAATCCCCTGGCAAGGGGCTAGGGCCACGCAAGCCCCTGAGAGCATGCTGGGGAGAGGTGAGGCATGGTTCCCAGTCCCGTCTCTCTCCACAGGTGACTTAACCTTGCTGACTTTGCAGGGGGTGCAAATGTCAGAGCTGTCCCCGTGCGGGTCAGTTAGTGCTACCAATGCCTAAGCAATTGTACTCACTCACATTGCTGTAATTTAATAAAGTTGTGGCCAAAATTATGCCAAAAACCTTAAACAAAAGTTAAGTGGCATTGTGTTTTTATTTGGGGTGTCTTGGGGACCTCGACGCGCAACAGTTTCTAACATGGGAGGAGCACTGAGAGAAGAACCATGGTGCACCTGCAGCAACACAAACAGATGCCTTCATCTGCATCATGTCTCTCCCGTATCGGTCTCTACAGCAGGCACTGTAACCTTCCAACCCCAAAGGCACACTCCTCCATTGTCTCCCAAGACAGATGCCAGCCAACTCTAACATAACCCTGCAGGATGGAAGGAGCTGCAATGTGGCAAAGATAATGTAAGGAATGACCCCAGCAGCAATTGACATGAAGTTCAAAATTATCTGGTGACATTATCATTTGCCCAAACACTTTTAGAGCATTTGTAGATTTTGAAATACGTTATATTGTTGTAGTGATTACAATAAACATGCAAGGTAAGTAGGTCAGCCTTAACCTCACTGTATTGTAGATTGGCAAGATCTGAACTGAGGATTTCTTGCATTCATGGCTCAGTCTTTCAAACATTTTGCTACACCAGCAGCACATGTATGCTGAGTTTGGTCACATGCCCTGACGTGGCAGCTTCACCAGGCACATAGGTATTTTGTAACACTGCCCCAGTCCCACCCCAAGCCTCAATGAATTGAACATGGCATGGTGAAATGCACACATGCATTACTTCCAAAATTCTGAATTCTGCTGATCAGTATGAACAACATCTACTTCTCTGTTTTGAGCAAGCTCATGTTTACTTTAAGGATCATATACATAAGCACTCTGCGAGGTTCATATAACCCACTATCATTTCAAGATTGATTGGATCCAGAGAATATAGAATACAGATACCAGAAAATGAAACCTGCCAAGGTAAGAACAACTGGGGACAGGATGAGTTTGCTACGGAAATTCAGGAACATTGTTGTCCATTTGCATCAAAAACAATGTTTACTAAGTAACAATAATTATGCTGGAGGAGCAAACACATCACATTTCCACTGCCCATTATCACAGCTTTGCTATCCTCATACCTCCCAAGTCATTAGGATATCATAGGGGTTCACAGTGAAAACTGGCCACCCACCTATGCTCTGTGTCTCCTTCTTACGGCTGCAATCCTAACCCCACATAGCTAGGAGAAAGACCCATTAAATTCAATAGCATGTTCTTCTGAGTAAACGTAAGTTAGGATTGCAGCGTGAGACAGCTATGCCTGTGTGGCCATGGCTTTTCTATCTGCCAGCAAAATGGCTGTTCTGAAACTATGCTGGGTGATCCGGTTCTCTACCTTGCCTGGTATAAAGAATGTCAGTCATGATACTTTTTGCATTATGACTGAGTTTATCTGTTTGAGCAGCATATTAACCCACACATCTTAAGATGCCCCCTGTCTCGCTCCTGAACAAGCAATGCATACACCACTGATCATTATTACCTCCGAGACACATAATAATTTCAGGAAATGAACCATCAAATTAGAATTTTTTTTAACTCTGCAATGTGTTCCCCTCCCTCCCCGCCACCTTTGCAGCATATCCACGCAGTTGGTTTGATGGGAAATGAGGCACAGTGCTCCAAGAATAAAAGTAATAAGAAATCATTTATGCTACATATCAGGAAGTATAATTTTCTCAAATTCATAACAATGAAAAAGTAAGACCATTTACTCAACACAGACATACCGTCCGCTGCATAACAATATAAATCCAAAAGAAAATGGATAAAGATGACTTAGTAATGCTGTAGATCAGTTCTAACTATTCTTCTCTGAAAGCAATGCATTTAAAATGGAAGCATGTTATACATTTTAATTCCGCAACCTTTAAGCTGTAAAATTCAGTTGATGAAAGGAATGCATAAACGGTGCGCCCAACTCTAGGATAACTACAGAGAATGAGAACACAGCTTAAAACCATCTGCGCCAGCTGAGTAACCTTTGACACATACAAGCTACAAACAGCCCAGCCCTTTCAAGAGATTATAGACACCGTAGGGTAGTAAACCAGCAGCCCTCTCAAAGGCCTCCAGATGTTCCTCAACAACAATTCTTATCATCTCTGACTCCTGGACATGTGGGATATCACAGGTTGCCCACCCTGCAATATGGGTTTTGGTGGGGATTCTCTTTATGGTGACAAGTAAGTCATCACAATCTGAGGTACTGAGGGAGAGAGCCTTCTCAGTAGTGGCCTCTACATTGTGGAATGCTGTCCCTAGAGAGGCTTGCTTGGTGCCTACATAAATCTGTTTTCAGCACTAAGTCAAGAAGGTTTGTTCTTGTTGTCCTTGTTGTTATCATCTCAGGTCTTTTGACATCTTGTATCTCATCAAATTTTTTGCAGGCCACTTAGCGTCTGAATATTTGATATATCACTACTAGTTTGTGTTTTCATGGCAGCCAGTCCATTTTTAGTTCATCTTAGGGTGAGGGTGTGTTTTATGTGAGTGGTTGTGGAGCTTTCATTCACATGTTTCTCCTGGGATTTTTAGACTGCATTAGTTTTATATTTGCTGCCTTACTTTACTGATTTAAACCTAATTGTTGGATGTTGCTGAGAAGTGGCCGGCAAATGCAAATAATACAATTAATAAAGTTGTGCAGTTAGGCTATTTCTCCATGTATTGTCTATTTCACAGGTGGACAATCTGTGGCTTTGCAGACCTTACTGGACTACAACTCCCACCATCAAAGCACATGGAAGAAGAGAGGTATGCAGAGGCCAGAGATATAACTGTGAGTGGAAAGTCTCCTATTTGCACCCCTACTCCACCCCAAATACCCTTAACACTACTTATATACACCACTAACTTTAAAGCACATTCAAAGTGCACTGTCCCTCTCAAAGAATTTTGGGTATTGTAGTTTGTTACAGGCTGCTGAGATTTGTAGCTCTATAAGGAGGAAACTACAGTGCTAAGAATTCTTTGATGGGGGAAATTTGCCCTCTCCTTGCTTAAAAGGAATAGGTGTGAATTTCAATTTCTCTCAGTTTGAATTATATATAGCAGCAGCAAGTAGTTTTGCCTAATGCCACAGTAGTTGAAGAGCTCAAGTTATCCCCCTTTACCTAGAATGCAATTTGTAGCATCATCGCTTATTTATCTGGATTTTTGTGTAAACTCTCTTGTGTTAAGGGTTCATTTATTACTTTACATTGATTGCATCCTGATGCCATTAGGAACTTTTAGGCCAGTAAATCATGTTCCCTGGCTGGCTTATTGAGCGAACACTTGAAAATTTGTCTTTACCTGATCTACTAAGGCAACAACAACTTTAATGTAGCTAGTTGTTAGTTATGGGAATATTCTTACTTGTATGATGCACAGTTGAGGAAATTGGTCCGGCAAGTGTTTAAGCTTCCTCTTCCTCACTCCTCTTCCTTACTAAACAGGAAGAACTTAAAAGAAGAAACCCTTTTTGAAAGGCACTTCTTTTAGACCAGTGATTTTGTTTAACTACTTGCAGTGATTTACTATCTTAAGTGGTACAGCTATCCTAAAAAATAGAATGGATCACAAAAAATTAAAACACCACTGTTCTATGGTGGTGTGGGCAACTGAAGAAATACAGACATTTATTTAGTTTTACAACCTAAAACAGTTTGCGACCCTATCATTTCCTCCAGACCTCTGCTGCCTGTAAAACACACACACACAGCAAACACACACACACACACACACACACACACACACACACACAGACACTAAGATCACTAAAGACAGGTATGCTGATGATATGAACACATCTGTAATTGGATGATAGCCATTAAACTCAACTCTTCTCAATATTTCCACAGTAGTGCTAAGTTTCATTTAAGATCATGGTCCTCCTGACTGCCAGACAGAGTACACTCACAAAGAAATTGCAGCTCACATCCAAGTATTAAAAGACTAATAAATCATTATTCCCATAAAGGACAGCAATTGTTGATAGACATTTTTCCTGCTATTCTCCTCAGAAAATGTCAGCATTCACCAAAAGATATCACAGTTGCTTTCTGGGCAACACAGCACTGGAAAGTAACGAAGTCCTAAATGTTTGCAAGGGAGAAGGCTGAATAGGATGATGTGAGCAAATTAAAGAGCAGTGGTTTCAAGTCCCAGATCACTGACTGAGTTAGAGCTACACAAGTGTTCAACTAAATCCGAAAATGAGATGGCAAAGGAAAGTGATAACGATCAGATGATATAACTGGTGCACTGAAGACACCCGTTTTCCTGTAACTTTTAATGCTTTGGCTAAAATGCCTTTCTTTGCGGTTACTGCATCGCTGAATACAAAGGAGGAGAATTAATAGCATAACTACAGCCGAGAGCTTACCACCTACTTTTCTCTCTTTGAAAAACAACAAGAACTATGTGAGCAAAATAAAATTGTTCTTGGACTTTGTTTCCCCACAAGAAGCTGTGCTGAAATGAGCCAACTATTGCCTTATGAGCAGTTCACTTTAAGCAAACTCATTAGCACATAAGAAATGTCTGTTTAGAGATCCCCTCTCAATGTGATGCAAAAGAAAATTCAGGGAAACAATCAAGCCGAATAAAATCAGAGTTCTGTTTGAGATCACCCCCAATGAATTCTTCAGATAAATGCAATCCTTCTTGCCCATTCTTCCCAGTTTGCCATTTGCCAGCAATCTGAGGCATCTTATTATGTGAAGCTATTACGGCACTTGAAGATTCTGAATTACTCAACGTGAATCAACCCAAACTCAGGCCTTGAAATCTGAATGTGTTTTTGCAGCTCCAAACAATGGCTTAGTGCAAATCAGCAAACATACAGGTGTGCAACATGAAAATAGTGGCCATGGTGCTCCTTTCTGCTGCTGCAGAAAGGAGTTAAGCTAGGGTCTGGTTCGGTATTACATCTGAACCTAGACCTATAGTTTCTCACTCCAGACATTCAAGGTTTTGGTCTTGGTTTTCTGCTGATGGTTTGTCTGGAGCAAGGCAAATCAGAAACCCAGTTTCAAACATAACATACCATCCAACATTTCTCCAATGAAAATATGGACGTCCCATTCCAGAACGATAATTTCACTATTTATACACCACACATCTTACTGGGTTGCCCCAGCCACTCTGCGCAGCTACCAACATATAAAAACATAATAAAACATTAAACATTAACAAATCTTCCCTCTATAGGAGTGCCTTCAGACAGCTCGGGGATCGAATAACTTCATACCCTCCAACATTTCTCCAATGAAAATAGGGACAGCCTAAGGAAAAGTTGGACATTCCAGTATCAATTAGAAACTGGGACAGCTTCTCTAAACCAGGGACGTATCTGAAAAATAGGGACACTTGGAGGGTTTAACATAACACTTAAATAAACCGGGGCTTAACTGTGACACAACCAAAGGAAAAGTGCTGCATCCACAATCGTCACTCCGGGAACCTGTGTGTTTGCTTGTTCATGTCAAGTCATGGTTTGCAAAATCAACTGCAATACTTATGAGGGCAAGAAAATTCTGATCTGCCTATAAGTAATAATAAGCGGCCCACCTCCTGTAAATAGCTACTGCCGATATTTATAAATTTTGACACGCTAAGCCCAAAGAATTCCTTTTCTCTTACTCTGCACTATATCCTTCCCATAGTCTTGTTTTCTGTGTCACCACTTGCCCAATGCCTATTGATTGGACCACTTGCTTAAGGCATTTGGTTTGTCTTCTACTCAGGTACCGCGTTGGAGCTTCCAATAGGCATCGGGATGGCCACTGTGGGCAGAGCCACACCATTCACTTAAAGAGCATTCAATGCACATTTCAAGCACATGATTTCTCCCAGAGACTCTCAGGAACTGCAGTTTGGCCATCAAAGAGCACCCTTAAACCATGATTCCCAATAATGTTTGGAAGGAGCCATGTACGTCAAATGGGCTTTACATGTATATTAAGAATCTGTCCTGTGAGAACAAGACACTAGATGGATCAATGGCCTGATCCAGCCGTCTCTTCTTATTTTTTTAGCTATTTATTCGTTCATTTATTTTAAATTTCTATAACACCCTTCATCAGAAGATCACAGAACAGTATTTTACAATATAAAAACACAAAGATATATAACATAAGGTAAAGGTAAAGGGACCCCTGCCCATTAGGTCTAGTCGTGACAGACTCTGGGGTTGCGGTGCTCATCTCGCTTTATTGGCCGAGGGAGCCAGCGTACAGCTTTCAGGTCATGTGGCCAGCATGACTAAGCCGCTTCTGGAGAACCAGAGCAGCGCACAGAAATGCCGTTTACCTTCCCGCCGAAGCATTTATCTACTTGCACATAGTAACAAACAAAAACAATGGCCATCATCACACACAGTTTAAAAGGCCATATAATTAGCCGAAAGCCTGGGAGGAGAGGAATGTTTTTGCCTCGCACCTAAAGAGATGTATTGAAGGCACCAGGTGAGCCTCCGTGGCGGAGCATTCCACAAACGGGGAGCCACCACAGAAAAGGCCTGCTCTCATGCTGCCACCCTCCAGACCTCCTTCTGCTTAACTAAGTTACTTATTGCTCTGCATAGGAAATTCTAGCCTACATCAGGTTATTTCCTAATCGCTGCTGCTTGCAGTGGTGTGCAGTCATCTCTTACAGTGCTTAAATTGTGGTCTGGGTGGATGTTAATGCATGAAAAGCCAAGGCTTGCCTACACGACCTTCATGTCCTATGTAAACTCCAAAAGTCATTCCCATGCCAAGATTTATTTATACCCCTCCCCTCCCCCCCAAAAAAAATCTGATTTGTGTGGCTTTTATCTCTTTTCCTTTCCTGAAAGTGTCAGTATCATCTCATCTGACTTGCAGAGTAAGCCCGACCTGTTTCTATGGAAACAAATGTTAGTGAGACTGTGGCTGAAACCCTTATTACCTGCCTGAATCAATAACTCTAACCTTGGCAAGGTCATTCATCTCCCGTGCTTCCAGCCAATGGCTTAGGGGGGGAAAAGGAGCTCACCCTATGAACACCTGGTATCATTTAATAAATGTCACCTTCAAGTCCCACAAACTTTTTTTTTAGAATCTAACAAATCTGTCCCATTAATACATAAAACTAAAGTGGAGTACTTGCTCATCCAAGTGGGTTTTTTTAAAAAAAATCCTTCTGCATTTGGTGGAGTGGAAAGCAAAGAAAGAGAGAAAATGGATTATACTTGTGGATAACATCCATAGGGGTTTCATTTCTCTTCCCCTCCTCCAAACACCCACAATATTGATTATCAAGCAAGAGAGAAGGAATTAGTGATGTTGCAAAGGTCAGTGAGAGGAGGCAGCAAAGTGATTGATCGTGCACCTCCCTTTTGTATGTACCATAAGGGTAATGTGGACATTTGTTTCCTCTGTGTACTCACACATGTCACTGTGAGATTGGAAACCACCTCTAGACTGATGCCAAGAAGCAAATGTACTAGCTAGGCATAAATGTAATGCTAAATTAGCAGTAGCTTTATGGGGTTTTTTTTTGTTTGTTTTGCTGCTGCTTTTGACTTCTTAGGCAAAACCTGCTGCTCTAGGCATCAACAGGAGTCTAGTGTCCAGATCAAAGGAAGTAATAGCTCCTCATTTTTAGATGGAAGAGGTGTGGTATCTCACCCTTCTCAAGTTCAGATGGTTTTCCACGCAAAACCACACAAGCCCAACTATCTCCTAAACCACTAGTGCCCAACCAGGAAGTCAGCCAGAAGCTGTTACAATATAAAGTGACTAGATGCAACTTATTAAGAAATAGAACCAAGAAAAAAATTCTCTTTTTCTAAAGCGCTTGTCATTTACAGATAATTTTGGAAGCAAACAGAAAATAAAAAGCCTTGCATAGGATGCAGCTCACGATTTGGTAGACAGTCTAAATAAAACATTGAGATGTTTGTTTCACTTAAAGCCATTTTGTGAAGCACTTCTAAATGCATTTATTCTTCTAAATGTTAAGGCTTGTGTCAGATATGTCACTCTGGCATTCTCCAGGGTCACCCAGAAGAGAGAGAGAAAGGGGCCTGAGTTTGTTGGGTGGCTATAAACCACAGTTCAGTCCTTTTTAAAAAATCCCAATTTTTCATTTCTTTTTGTTCCTGAGATTCTAAGAAAGAAAGCCCTGCTAGGCTGCCTCCCTCTGTAATCTACTTTAAAGGATTCCCTTGTCACGGGAAACTTTTGAGTACATTTCTTTCATGCTTAAATATTTAAACGCTGCACTCTTTTAAAATGCAGTCATCAATTTAGCAATAAAGAAAGGTTTCCTAGCAGGCTTGCAGTGGGAACTCTCCAGCTAGCAAAAGTGGAAAAAAACAACTGGGAAGATATCAAGTGACACAAATGCAGGATAGCAGCAAATAATTAACAGCAGATTTGCCCACACAGTTGGAAGACGGAAGTCCGCCAGGATTTCCAATGGGTGCTTTCGTCATGCATGTACTAAGCTTGCATTTCAGCAATATGTTCTACAAACCATGTAATCAAAGGGAGAGATAGGCAGTATGGTGGCAGGTGAAGCCACCACTCCATTTCTAACGGCACGTGCTTCTGGCCTATTCCCTCTGAAGTGGCGGGATTACCTGCACACAAAGGGAAGGAAGGACCAAGTCCAATTATGCCATTAGTGATGTGAAGTGTGAGGAACAGTTCGGGGAGTCAAAATGGCCTGCTATAGGCAGAGGCTGGTTATATGGTGGAGGTGTGTCAGTGTGGGGAACACAGAAATGCTTCACATGGAAAGAATGTGCAAAACAAAATGAGACGCTGTTAACAAAAGCAGGCAGAGGGAAAGCCATGAAAGAAAGCTAGAGGTCTAGCTCACAGGGTGCATGGACCAAGAGAATGTTCTCCACTATTTTACAGTTGTAGCAGTTGAACATAGGGCTTGCCCACACCTCCATTTGCCCCACCACTCTTCCCTGGGAAAACCCATGGTTTACTGCTGAATCAGACCAAACAGCAATTGGGTATTCCGCAGAGTGCTGTTTGCTCTGATTCAGTGGTAAGGTAAAGGGACCCCTGACCATTAGGTCCAGTCATGGACAACTCTGGGGTTGTGGAGCTCATCTCGCTTTACTAGCCGAGGGAGCCGGCGTGCAGCTTCCAGGTCATGTGGCCAGCATGACTAAGCCACTTCTGGTGAACCAGAGCAGCACGCAGAAACGCTGTTTACCTTCCCGCTGGAGCGGTACCTATTTATCTACTTGCACTTTGACGTGCTTTCGAACTGCTAGGTTGGCAGGAGCAGGGACCGAGCAACGGGAGCTCACCCCGTCGCGGGGATTCGAACCGCCGATCTTCTGAACGGCAAGTCTTAGGCTCTGTGGTTTAACCCACAGTGCCACCTGCGTCCCTGATTCAGTGTTAAGGAGCATGTTTTCCATGGGAAAGCTTTGGAGCAAATGTAAAATCTATTTGACCCATGCCTAGAAACTATGGGACAAGCAGAAAACCCACTCAGACCCATGCTTTCTAGGCACAAAAAAGTGGAAATGTGGGTGAGCCCAGTGTGGGCTGGTGTAGAGTTGGTTCCTTTGGATATTTGCACTGGATCTGAAGGAGTAAGTACTTCTGCCCAAATCCCTATGATTTAGCTCAAGAATGTTTCAAATATCCACAGAGCAACAGGCACAGTATTTCCATATTATCTGCTTGAATACAGAGTAAGGTAATCCTAAAGGCATTTTCTTCATGTAAGATCCAGTGAAGGTTCAGGAGCAGCATTGACCTAGAACACTAACCTTGTTTTGCTTCCTCTCCCAAGAGTGTTAAGAAATTTAAGGCAGTTTTCAATAAAATACTTATATAATGAGTTATGCTGGAACAACAGAAGAATAACAATCACAAGGAAGAATCTGTGCACCCCAAAGTCCCAACAGTTCAGAGCATGATTGACATCTCTGCCAAGTCTCTACTTCCAAGATCCAAGACAACCAGTAACTAGTTTTATCCATTGCTCACATTTGCAGTCCCTGTGTAGGGGCATATCATTGGGGGGGGGGGACTGCCAGGGTGATGGCCCCATGCACATTTTTTGAGGGGGTGCTGGTGGTGTGGCGTGGGAAGGACGCAATAGGCACATGCCCTTCAAATCTGTCTGAGGTACCCTGAGATTTGCACATCTCTTTCAGAAGTGTTTAGAAAGCATAACTAAAATGGGTTTAGCCATCTTAAATCCCTAAAGAAGATAGAACAGGACAGTTCTTCCCTCTATCTATCCCTGCTGGGGATAGTGGGGTAGGGGCTCCACAGGGTAACCGTTTAAAACATGGGTAGGCAGAGGCTACTTTTTATTGTTTAAACATGCTTCTTGGTTTAGAGGGGAAAGCATGCTTTTTGTTAGTGTATTGCTTTTTTAGCAACAGGAAAATTGAGAAGTCAAATAGACATTATTTTTTTTTGTTCTAGCTCCTGGATGAACAATTTTGATGACATTCAAACAAACTTTCTGTGGTTTCTTTAGATATGAAGTCTGGTTCATGAAAAAGCTAATCTGACCATAACATCCTATCTTTTACATCAGGCTAAAATGTCAGAAGCAGAGGGAAATCAATAACAAATTATTCTTGCAAGATAGACTCTCCCTCCCCAATTCTTATATATTAAGACAAGCCAGTTCTAACATTTCTTAAGGTAACATATCTCTAAAGAAATCCATTATGAAGTGTGCCTCCCAAACATTTTATATTCATATGTAAAATGTGATATTTTGGAAGTGTTCGTGAAATTTTGATTTCTCCCATTGAAAATGACAGGTAGCTTTTGAAAACTGAAAATGGTGAAGTTCTGTGCTCAGAGCAAACAACTTATGAATATTTATTTAAAAAAAGCATTGACATTTTGGAGTAAAATGGCAAGTATGTGTGGACAAAATAGGGTTTCCTTTTTCAAAAAAATTGGGAGGAGATTTGACACCTACAGCTGCAATCTTATGCACATTTAACTGGGAGCAAACCCCACTGACCTAGATGGGACTGACTTTTGAGTAAACAAACGTGCATAGGATTTTATAAATAATTGCATTAAAAAAAATTCAAAGGTTTATTTCCCTCATTGACTTTTACATGAAATTGGGTTAAGGGGTTTCAGTCTGCCACATGTTAACAAAGTTTTCTTTTTTAAACAAACAAAAATGCTTGCATTGGACTCCATGACACAAACCACCAACTACAAGATGCTACTGAGCTGAGCAGCTGAATTCTGCTGTTGGGCACTCCAACTTCTAAGTAGGGCTGGGGAATATAATTGCCCTGTGTGCATTTTAATGAAAATTTAAGTTTGTACCTCTCCAATCTTTTCAATGTACTGTAAGTGCACTGAAAAAGATGATAGGTAGATAAACAGATGATAGATAGATACAGTGATACCTCAAGCTAAGAACTTAATTCATTCTGGAGGTCCGTTCTTAACCTGAAACTGTTCTTAACCTAAGGTACCACTTTAGCTAATGGGGCCTGCCGCTGCCGTGCGATTTCTGTTCTCATCCTGAAGCAAAGTTCTTAACCCGAAGTACTATTTCTGGGTTAGCAGAGGCTGTAACCTGAAGCATCTGTAACCTGAAGTGTCTGTAACCTGAGGTACCACTGTACCAGGTAGATGATAGGATGATAGGTAGGCAGGTAGGTAGATAATGTGTATGTGTATAAAAATAGTGTTCAAAATGCATTCTGCTGTAGGGAAATGCTTTGCAAAAGTGTATGCATTAGGAGAAGTGAACATAAAAATGCATGTGAGTTTTCCTGCTGACTTTTTAAAAATTGAAAATTTCTGAGGAAATGGGGTAAACTAAACTTTGGGGAAATGTGAGGCTGAGAGAAACTACAATTGTTCGATTTGTCCATCTCTACCCGAGCAGTGAGAAGTTGGGAAAAACACTTTAAGTCTCCTTTGGCTGAGAGAGCAATGGAGACTTGGGGAATCTTGGTATGCAAGCAGAATATAATAGTTGATTGACTGGATGGGTTAGAAATCAGAGCTCAGGAAGATATTGTTGCTTTATGGACATTGTTCTATACAGTATTAATAATAAATGTGCCCTGGTATTATTATATGTGAGTTAGTGGTAGACTAATATTTTAATAACATTAATATAAATAATGTTAATATTAATAATATTAATATAAATAATATAAATAAATAAGACTAATATAAATATAAATATCTAAGGAGTGCTCTAGTAAACCAGGTTTGGTTCCAATTCAAAGTCTATAAAGAGCATGTGCCAAATAAGGAACTGATGCAGTGCTATACAGTACACAAATGGGGGGGGGGGGGAATCAGAAATCTGACACGAAATTAAAAAGGAATTATGCCTTTTGCTGACTTCAGACTGCTCCACAACTTAGATAACAAGCTTACCTAAGTTCCAGACGCTTTGGGGATAACATATTTGCTTCAGACAAATTATTATTATCAGGAAGCCACCAGCCCCTGTTTAGCTTTTCCCGTTACTTGTAGATATATTTGTGCTTTCCAATTTAAACATTTCTCCAAGCAGCAACTTGGCAAGGTAATACCAAGTAGCATTACGAAAAAAATTCTTAAGGTACAGCCTATCCATAGTAAATTAAACTGGAATTGCATCAATGCTATGTAAGTAAACATGGTGTACAGCCAGGCAAAGGAAAACATTTTACCCACAATTATTTCAAAAGGACACACTGAAGCACAGACTGAACTTCTGATTAAAGTTAACAGGGTGTAAAAGTAGAGCTGAGATGAAAGTTCCTTTCAAAAAATTTTAGGTTTGAAGAGAACATCATTTTGTGGTTCCATGGGTGTTTGTGTTCTCAACCGTCGATAAGATTCCAGAATACATACTTTTGGTTAAACTCATTATGAATGGCATCAACCACAACCAGCAGCATAATTGCCACCCACACGCCATTTATGCTCATTGCTCAACCAAATTTGCCCAACTGCCTTCCAACACTGCAGCCTCCACATGACGTCATGGTGAAGGGGTATATTTTCAGCTCACAATACCCAAAAGTGCTTAAATTTGACTCGATCATACTCATTGTTTCTAGGCTTCCATCCAAATCCAGCATAATAACTAGGCTTCCACGTATATGTTTAGTTCTATAGGGCACCATTTGGATTTTCTGGCCCAGGATGAAAACATCTTAAATTCATTAGGTATAAGTTATGTAGCGTCTCTTCACAGAGACTTTGGAGCATTTTCTGCTGACTAGTGCTAATGCCAGATGCTGGCATTTACAGAGGTATAAACTCACAATCATCCCATTTGTTATATTATGCTACGAACTGCGCATCAATTTTGTTGTCGGATATAAAAATAAATAAAATAATAGCCATGCCTTGCAACTGTCCTCAATTTTCCTAAGGTGTTCATGAATAACAAGCCACTTTTCTTTATGCTAGGTGTATTCCTGAGGTGTATTCCCATTTTGCTCTGCAAGTTTTCTGTAACAAGAGAAATGAGGGCTGCCCAGTCTGTCATTTTTATTTTTAAATTGGTCGTCTTTCACCACTCAGGTAGTGAAATTATTTTCTTCAGAAAGTTTGAAGGGGGAGGGAGCGAGCAATAAACAACATTCTTCATCCTCTACATTCTGCAACAGCCTGATGTGACAGAAAATCAAGAAGCATAAATTGCAATTGACCCAAGCAGAAACCACTTCTGTTCCCAAGCTACTTCTGCATGTGGCAAGGAAAGCCTGTTGGAATCTATAGAGTGTAACAACACCCTTCAGCCAGTTCAGAAATCCAATGTAAAATTTAGGATGAAGGGGCATCAGGGAGATTTGTGGCACTCTCAATAGATTTTGGGCTTTTCAAGTGACCCATAAATGTATATTCTTTTCTCTCTATCTGAGAAAGCTATAAGCTTTTTCTCACTGAAATTACTTAGAGGCCAAGGTCAGAAATCACAGTATGTGAGGATGAAGCTTTTCACAGTATGAAGTGAAATGGAAGCCAGATTTTCAGCATGGTATGTGTCACTCACTGCAGAGTGTGGCTTATATTTAGTGATGTGAGAGCTCCTCCCAGCTTGCTTGGTAATTGGCTGCATATTTCCAGGTCTTCTCAAAAGCGTCTCAGAAAAAGGGGAGAGCATGTGGTGTCAGAGACCATTATGGTATCAGGAGACACTACTTTTGAAGAAGAAAGTTGCTAACTGTATCCTACCACCTCTCTCAAAATTCATGGCTTCCCTCCTCCCCTGATTTCTGTGGCAAAATACTGCCGCTTCTGGAAGAAGTGATTCTACCCTGAATGCTAAGCAATCCATTGTAAAATAATCTGCATGAACTAACCTTATTGCAGAATTCAGTTTCCTGTGTTGCACATTTAATGTGTTGCAAATTTAGTGTAACATCCATCCCAGAATATTAGCATGCAATTTCCTTCCTTCTTTGCACTTTTTTATATTTATGATCTACTGAGCCTCTTAATCTGCAGTTAACAATAATTCCCAATCTAATTATGGGAGGGAAATAAAATATAAAGAAAATATTACCCAATGGATGTCTACACTTCTCTCTCAAATGTTATATTAATAGCAATATCCGTTTAGAAGAACCAGTGGAGACAGTGAAATCGCAAAAGCTGCCTTTCTATGTGCCCTCACTATTAATACTTGAAACACAAAAGCCACCACAAGTAGACAGTGGAGATAGACCATTATCTCAGTAAGCAACATAGTTGGACAGGTTTATCCATGCTGAATCTCTTTATCCATAGCTTATTCACTCAGTCTTTCTCACATAAAGGATTTCATGTTACTAAGAAGAATAAAGACAGTGTGCATACAGAGGAGCCTTACCAAATATTCATGAATCCAAGGCCAGTAGAGCTGAACTGCCTACTTGACAAGAACAGCTGAGATCTGTGCTTTCTGTATGCATGGTCCATGCCTACTCTCTAAACAGCTGTACCTAAAGTAGGACATTACATGATTGTTTACAACAACTCATCCTCCTCTCTTCCTTATCTGCCCCAAGACCACATGTAACTGATTCCAGTGATTACACACAAAAAGCAACTTATATATAAATGTGAAGATACCACATGATTGCAAGGAGCCTGCAAGACTGGTATCAAGCATTATCCTTGAATCCTTCCTACTCAAAGCGGAGTCAAATTAACTCTTAATGACCACTCTTCAGTGTGCTTTTCTCTTTCTCCTTTCCCTTATTTCAGTAAACAGCAACTATTACTGCAACACTTAATTGTGCCTTCAAAGCACTCCATGTACATTAGCAATCATTAACAATAACTTCATAAGAGAGGGCTGGGTTAGCCCAATACTGCAGATGGGAGGAGGGTATGAGGCTAAGAGAACAGTAGCTTGCCCCTGGAAGTCAAATATGAGTTGTGCGGGTCCAAGGACAAGCAAGTACAATAGCTCAATGAAAGAACATAAGTTTTGCATGCAAAACGTTCCAGGTTTGAACTCTGGCATCTCTAGTTGCAAGGATCAGGCGGCAGGAAGTGACAGAGAAGACTTCTTTCTGGCAGACGGGTGAGCCATGGCCAGTTAATATAGAAAATACTAGGCCACACAGACAAATAGTCTGAGTCTTATGCACACTGCAGAGTCTTATGTACATTGTGGCAGGCACCCAGTATTCTGGCAACACAAACTGCACAGAATTAGAGGATGGGGTAGATCTGGGAACTTTATAACAGATAGTGAAATAAGATTGACGTGCTGGTGTCACCTGATTTCCTCAGCCTAGCCTAGATGATGCTATTCTGTTCTGAGAGGAACACAAGAAGTAGGACATCTGTGCTCCAGTTCAAAGACCTGAATTCTGCAGTAAGCTCTGGATGAGAGAGAGAGAAAGAGAGAGAGAGAGAGAGAGAGAGAGAGAGGAGAGAGAGCAGGGGGAAATAGGCTTTTTAGAGGGTGCTCTCCACTTCACGCAATTTCACTTATGTGCATGGGGCCCCAGAATGTAAGCCCCGCATAAGTGGGAGGATTCCTGTAGTGGACTTGTCTGATTATCTTTATCTCCATATGCCTCTCACAACAGGCCACTCAGGAAACAAATTCCCTGCATATTGCAAGTATCTCAAACACTCATGTTAAATTTTGTACAGTTTTCACAGATCCTCAGGCACTGCTTTAGGCCAATGGTGACAAGGAACAGTGAAGGGCTCAGGAGGTTTAAGCCTAAATAAAAAATGCATTCTGTAACGTATTCATTCAAAGAAGCATGTTCTGGTGATGGTTCCTGGCTCTGTATTGTATTAAAATGATTCTAGACAGACTCACACTATGCTTCACACTTATTAATTGGCTAAACAACCCCAGCCTCAGAGGGCCTACTTAATTAACTTGCAACGTGATCTGTGGCAGCATATCCATCCCTATTGTGCCCTGGGCAACAACTTGAATATATGGGTCTTTGCTTCTTTCCACAGAGGCAAATTCCAGGAAAGTAGCTGTGCCAAGACTGATTCAGAAGGCATAACTTCTCCCTTAATTGTATCTTTAAAATGCTAGTAAGGAAGCCAGGAGAAAATGGCTGAACACCAATTCTTTGAGATCAGAATTACCAAAGATAAGTCTGGCACATGCAACTGGCAGCTGTCCATAAAGCTAATCTGTCTTTAACTTTAGTTTTAAGAACCTTTTCCTCAAGAGCCAGATTGGTTGAAGAGGAAGAATGGAGGAAAATATTTCTGTTCCTCCTGTACATCCTGATGGATGGGCTGCCAATGAGCAATTGCTAGCATGCTTCCAAAAATATCCTCTTAAGAATTTCACCCTGAATTTCAGAGCTCAGAATTATCTGGGCTGCCTTCAGACAGCACTTTATTCTAGTTTCCCATTTCCTATCTTGATAACTTTTATGTGATCTTTCACATATTGTAAAAGCCACTTCTGGAAATCTAGCAGAATCTTGAAGAGGTTTAGCAAGGATTTTTCAATGTTAATTGTTTACAGGGAAAAAAACCCTGTTTGCAATCATGTTAAACTGGAAAATCGCAGGAGTTTTGCACTGTAATTTCCCCACAATTTTCCTGGGTCACACCATGGGGCAGTATTCCGGCATACAGTCCCCTCCCCCACTGTTTTCATGGATGAATCATGGGGCAACAGAATCATAGGTAAAAGGGTAAAGGGGACCCCTGACCATTAGGTCCAGTCGTGACTGACTCTGGGGTTGCGGTGCTCATCTCGCTTTATTGGCTGAGGGAACTGGCATACAGCTTCCGGGTCATGTGGCCAGCATGACTAAGCCGCTTCTGGAGAACCAGAGCAGTGCATGGAAACGCTGTTTACCTTCCCGCTGGAGCGGTACCTATTTATCTACTTGCACTTTGATGTGCTTTCAAACTGCTAGGTTGTGGCAAGAGGTCTAATGTTGTTTGCTGTTGTGTTAACACCGACTGGTATGAATGAAATTTAGTGTGACATGGCAGTGTATTTATTAAAAAGTCAGAGTTTAATAATGCAACAAGAAATGTTAGAAATTGGGACAGAAGCACTAGCAATATGACCAGGAAAACCAATGCAAGAATGTCCACGTCTCAATGTACCAGTGTCTTGCTTCGAAAGTACAACTCATGCATTAGAGCAGTGTTAAAGAACCATTGTGTCTGCCTTTAAAATTATGTTAAGGCGATGATTTTTACAGGATAATGTAGGCAAGCTGAAATTAAGCTTCCAGTTTGAAAGCAAGAGGCAACTCAAAATCGGCCTTGAACCTGGAGATCCAGCAGCCGGCATGCTGACAGCAGCACAGGGCTATGCAATAAAAAATGCTTTACAGAGGAAAATGATTTCCCACTGTGAGCAAAACCTTTCAGCAAGACCAAGTGATTGGTGCCTTGACATTTCTCACACCACTACTCTCCATAAGCACCCTGATGATTCACAAAAAAAAAGAGAGAGAGAAAAGAATCAATGGTAACTGGCAAGCCAATACATTCTCCTTAGATGACAAGCAATTGGTAGTGTAACTCTATCCTTTTTAAGGGGGCAAGGTAAGGGTATTATTCTCGATTTTTAGGCATATACACATATTTACGGAGCTGTACAGATGATCTGTACCAAAAGTATATCATACCATACTGACAAACCTTCACAATGGTGAACACAAAACACAAGCCAGCTCTGTTCTTGAGAAGTTCCAAAACAGGCTGCAAAAACAGGGTGTATGTAGACCCCATTGTTTGCCATAGCTCACTAGCTATGTTTGGGCTTGGTGGCAGAGACGAATTTAGGGAAGCACTGGGCCCGGAGCCTCAGGGATGCTGCAACTATGATACAGAATGGAAGGCAAGAGGCGGGGGTGCTGAATTTTAGCGTCACACAGAGTGCTGCTGAAATTTGACACCCCATGTTCCACCACCACTGGTAGTCACAAGCTGGGCAGTTATGTTATGTTCTATACACCGGAACCAAAGGATTATATGGGTAATCCATGTTGGTTTGATTTACAGAATACCACAACTTTCCGAGTTTGCCTGCACATCCAAGAATATTCTTCCTTTTCACTTCCACTTCAGGGAATACAGGAAGGTGCCTTATAATAAACTTGACCATTGGTCCACCTAGCTCACTTTTGTCTACACTTTCTGGCAACAGCTCTCCAGGGTTTCAGGCAGGGGTCTCTACCAGACATTTTAAAAAAGGAATCCAGAGGGGATCTGGGGAATGACAGGTTGGTTAGTTTAATATTTGTCCCAGGGAAACTAGTGGCAAGTATTGTTAGATTTTTAACATTCAGCTGGACTTCTTCGGAGCAAAGAGCAACACTTATTTTTGTTAATGTTACAGATTTCCCACTCTTACTGACGGCAGTTAAAATTTGTAATCGGCCAAACTGCACAATGTGGGTTTAGGGATAATTAAGCTTTTCACAGAGTAATTGCCACTAACACCATCTCAATTCCTTATGCATGGTGGTACTCGAATAATGGGCATAACTTTTCTCCCAAAGAAGGGAAATGGTTTTACGGGGCATACAGCCCTATGCAATTAGTGTACAATAATGATTTACTAGCTGTGCAGCAAGCCTTGAGGTTCTTAACAAACTACATTTTGTGAACACTTTCTCATCCTATATGAGGGCTATGCTAATATTTCGGGGGGGGGGGGATTCATACACGGTAAACTGCAAAAATCTGAATTCCTTTCCACATAAAAACAACCCATTCTCTCCCCAGAGTATGTTCAGTACTTGTTTGACTTCCTCTGTTTCCTTATAAGATTGCATATTATTTTAAAAGACTATATCAAAAAGCTCATATTTTATTTATTGATATGTTGAAAAACTGGACTGCTTTAATACTGTATTGTTTTTAACACTTGATTGGAAGCCCCACACAGTGGCTGGGAAACTCAGCCAGATGGGCGGGGTATAAATAATAAATTATTATTATTATTACTACTACTACTACTGGCCAATAATTTATTTAACTGTAATGCAGTAACAACGGCAAGAATATTATTGGCCCAGAAATGGAAACAGGAACAATTACCAACATTGGAGGAGTGGAGAATGAAGCTGATAAGACTATGCAGAACTTGATAAATTGACAGGGAAGATTAGATATCTACGAGATCAAAAGTTCATCGAGGACTGGGGAAAGTTTGTTGAGTATTTGGAATGTATAAGTGACAAAGAAATAACATTAGTGGCATTTAAAGAAGCTCTGTAAAAGTCTAAGAAATATTGCAAAAAAGAAAAAATGTGGAAGGGTATGTTAAAAGGCAATAGCAAATTCAGGAAATCTGTATTCGGATGAATGTCAGAGCAGCTGAGGGAAGTCCAAAAAAAAGAAAAAAAAATTGTGAAATTTGTAATGTAGTGTGATATGTATTTTTTCTTGATGGAAAATTAATAAAAATATTATATAAAAAATATAATTTAATTAACTGTTACTACAAGCAGCCCGGTCCTTTCTTAATACAAAAGAAGCCATGCACCCTGTTTCTGATGTACAATGACCATAATAATAGCACACTAATTTTTTATGCAACAAACTATTTCTTCATACTAAATCCCAACCTGAATTTGTGGGCTCTGGAGGAATTCTAAACTTTGCTGGGGTGAAGTGGAATCTGCATGAAGTCCCCATGGCATCCTCTTATTTAGCAAGCACCTTTGCTTTTGTGGGGAACAGCACAAACAAAGTAAGTCAGAAGAACCACCATGTGATGGAGTACAATCCAGTTCAAGGAAAGGTGGCAGGGTCTAGAAGAATCACATGATCCCTCTTAGACTGCAGGTTGAAAAGAGGTGATCACTTCCAGAACCTTCTGCAATGAAACTGAGGCATTGCAGCCAGGCTTGCAAGGTAAGAAGCAGTGTGACTGTATTCCGTTCCTACTTTTGACTTTGCAAGCACCCCTTTCTGACAATTCCTGGAGCCTTGGGGAGGATGGTGAGGTATTTCCTACAAGGTCCTGACGATGATGGCAAATGATGCTGTAGCGAGGAAGCTGGATCAACCTCAGGCCACTAGGCTTGGGAAAATCTGTCCTCTTGGAGTCTCTTATTGGCTATCCATGTACAAGTCCACTTTGGACTGCTATACAACTATTCAAGGTAAAGCAGCCATTTAAAGGATAGGAACCTAAGAATGGCAGTCATAAAGGTAAATAAGTAGGGACCTGTGACTTTTAAAGGCTCATAAAGCAAGAAGCAGATAAAAGCCAAATAAAGGAAAAGGATAAGTGTTTCCTTTTGCTCCATTAGATACCTGACCCCATTAGGTAACAGACATGACCATCAGCTAAACAGGTTTGAAAGCAATGGCCATATTGTTATTGATTTAACAATCTGGAGTGCAACCCTTGTGTCCTCATTTGTTGCCTTTTCTGCCTCTGTCATTTGTCTTCTTTGTGTTGGGCAAAACTGCTGCGCACATATAAGCCATTTAAAAAGAACTGTATCTGAAAAAGTACCAATAGAAACTAAATCATTTGCTCAATGCAGGTTGTACATGCAACACCCATGTGTATTTGTGTGCTTATGTTCTTAATAAATCTTTCCATATACTGGTAATTAAAGTTCACACACATGACCTATTTACAGATGATCTAAAGATGATCAGTACCCCGAGCTTGTTTTCTACAAACAGGCAGGAAACCCAATATTTCTGTGTGAACTAGCTATCAATGGAAGAGAGCCAGATTTACTGAACTTGGAGAAGAATCAACTCATTTACAGTAATTTTATTACCTTAATCTATTGGGGCCTTTCTTAACTTTTCTACCCCTTGAAATGAATGCACTGCTGCTCACTCTTTTTTTTAAAAAAATAAAGTAATGATTCTGTTATGGGAAATCTTTGGAAAGAAATAGTTTTTGAAAAGCGGTATTAAAAAACAGATTTAAAATCAAAGACATGATTAAATCAGATGCAATTTGCAAAAACCATTAGGTTGCTCATGGAAAGGCCCTTTGGCAACACAGGTAATAGCAGATATCCAGCTTCTGGGTTCTATTGGGCCGGGTGTGTGCCAGAGACTGCAGCTTGGGCATCAGTCTTGGATTGCCAGCAACAGTTCGAGTTTCCTGCATTGCAAGACGCAGTATGCGCTGGGAAGAGTTGTTGCCGTTGGTGAATGTAAGCAGATTGTCCGGTCCTCCCAACACCTTGATCTTTCAGCTGCGAGAGAATGATTTGGTCTTCAGGAACAACTTGAACTTGTTATTGAATATAAAACAGGACCTCGATGAACTGGCAGCGATATACTCCAAAATGACTTTGATATGGTCCTCTCTTCTGAAGAGTTTGGTGTGACAGTCGTTGCCCAGTTGCCATAGACAAATCCAGGAAAGTCTTGAATCGCGCGGTGGCCAGTAAAGTAGGCACAATGGATGGCCAAGTGATTGAGCACGCTGACATCAGGTTCAGCGATGTCACTCTTTTTCACAACGATGGTGTTCATCTTTCCGATCGTGGAAATGATGTATGGTTGTCTGATATCGTCCAGGGCATTAGGAGTTGGTTGCAGCTGTGAGGGTATTTGGCGGCGTGCCTTTTGGCTCGGGTGGTGGTTAGGCATTGGAATTGGCATTGTGTGCTGGAGGGGAGGTTGTGGCCATCACCTACCCCTCCCCTTGAAGGGTATTCCATTAAAGGAATCCGGTGGTCATGGTCCCTGTCCAATGCCCAGGTGGTGGCTAGGGCCATGGCATGACCCCTGGTGACTCTAGGGGAAACCTTTCAGTTGATTTGCATCAACAAGCTCCCCCTACAGGTTGTTAACACTCGTGTGACTCCCTGCAGAGTGGGCAGGAGTTAAGTATAGTCTGTTCGGATCCAATGGCTAAGCCAATACCTCTCACATTCTGTAACCAATAAAGTTGTGGCCTTTTTTAGCCCATTAACCTAAAATATTTGTGTCCATGCGTCTTATTTCATCACACGTGGGAAGTGGGGCCTCGACTCACAAGAATCAGCTCTCCTGCTGAGCACCAAGTTAGGATCTGCAAGGACCTGGCACCTTCCATCTGTCTGACAAACGCTCTCAGTCATTTTACGTCAGCTACACTCTCAGCCCATCTGGAAAAGTCACTGGCAAGTCACATAAAATTTATAAAGGAAAGGGTAATAAAACAATGTCATTTTTATACAGTGTATAAACAAATGCCAACTTTAAAATCACACTAGAAAAAGCTCGGCGTGGCAGACTGTCAAAACTGCTGTAAAAGAAAGTATTGTTAAACACAATATTCATGTAGTCTCGTCAATCCAGATAAAGTTGATTGCTGGACTGAACTCATCTAAAAGGGTGCGAAACTTTACCATATTTAATGTAACTAAAGTTAGTGTTCCAGCTACTGATTATTCAAGGGGTGCAGCAACATTTCACAACCAAACAGCAACTGAGGCTGATGTAAGACTTCAAAATATATGTTTCTTCTCCTTTTCACAAACACTGAAGGCCTGAAGGAGTAACAATACATAGTTCCTTCACTTCCACCGTTCCAACAATGCTCCAAACCCAGGAGTAACCATTTTTATTGATGTTACAAATGGGACGATTTCTGTAGGTACTGATTCCTACCAGTGCTGCATACAGAAGAGTTCATGCATGTCTACTTCAACTGGATGTTTTACGCACTTGCAAGGGGGCAGAAGTGGCTGGCAGGCTGAGACAGAGCCACTATCCTAGCTTCCTGGCGGGGGGGGGGGGGGTACTGAATTTAGTTATGCAGTACGACAAAGCACTGAATGGAGTGGCCAACCTTTCAGGCAGGTGTGTCACAAGTCAAATTCCAAGTATGCCCTTGGATTGCCACACTGTAGTAGTAGAAGAAGAAGAGTTTGGATTTGATATCCCGCTTTATCACTACCCAAAGGAGTCTCAAAGGTGTGGGCCATACTCCTCTACAGCTTGTGGTAATGTGATGCTGCTTAGCATCCACATCTTAATATGTTAAGCGGTGTTTTAGATTTGTATTAAACTCTACAATTGGAACACTGAAATGTTCACTGACCCTTCTTTCCTCCAGCACCACCACCCTTGTGATTGTCAGGATAAATTTTATAAAACTGAAGAAAATGAAAAAGTATATTAGAAAATCTGCCAGGGCAATAGGCATATGGTAACTTGTCTTAAATTGGTTGCTATGGTATATTTGCATCAACCACGACAAGAACTTGGGACAAGATCTCATAGATCAATTGTCTTTTTTGCTGTAATTTGGATGAGAAAAATGTAATTTGGTTCACAGCCATGGGATTTGTTTAGTATAAATTAAACTTATGCAAGTGATTGGGGGATGCATTTGTATATGTGAGATGTAGAGAGACTACAAGAATGTGTTTAATGGGTCTTAAGGGACGGAAATATTATAATTAGCCAACATGAAATCAAATAATGAGCACTAATGCAGATAAGACAATGAGCTAGTGAGGAAATTATTCTAAAATTATATCTTAATAGAGTCTTTACTATAATTTCTCCATGTATTTGCATTTTTAAAAATAGTTTACAATGTAAACTAGAATGAAATAATAGTGTCATTTAAAGTTAACATGGCACAATGGGAAATTAATTTAACTTGACACTATTTTCAATTTATCATCCAACTATTGGATATATTTCCTAAAAATTGCTCCATTATCTTCTCTTAAATATTTGGATGTTGAAAGTAAAAACTACAGACACTCCAAAGTGTAGTTTTAGAGAGAACCACTTTCAAGGCTTAATTGGAGTCACAGCTCATTATCTCTGATACTTGCCTTCGGTGGTAGGGTTCAGCCTGGGTTTTGTGGAGTAATATTTTTAAAATACACTTGCATATTCAGCTTGCTTTTGCCTCATTAATGAGTAACTAGAAACCAGCCCACACAAACCTGGTATATTAGAAATTAAGAAGCAGTCTACTGTCATCACCTTTTATTCTAGGAATGAAAAAATGTACTTCTCATACGTTAATAATGTTCCTTATGCATTTCCATAGTTCTATAAAACATCTTGCAGGAGATAAAACAGAGTGGGTAGAACTCACAGAAGCAATACCAATGTGCTTCTATCAGTGCCCCTAGAAAAGAAACCTGACAGATTTCAGAAAAGTAAGTCCAGGGATTCTCGTGCTAAGCACTTGGAAAGTTGATGTTTCAGGGGTGAGGGGAAAAGCTTTTTATCTTTCCTTCCAGTGGTTTTGTTCATTAGCACCAATTCAGTGGCATCACGTGGTACAATGGGTGTAGATCCGACGTGATTTGTCAGTTAAGTATTTCTATTGTTTTACTTGATCTAAGGGGGCAGCTGCCCCTCTGCCCCCCCCCCCCCGGCTATGCTCATGGGTGGTACTGAGCACAGAACAAAGTGTGTTCTTTGCTTCAGGATGAGAACAGAAATCACACGGAGGCGACGCGGCAGCAGTGGGAGGCCCCATTAGCTAAAGTGGTGCTTCAGGTTAAGAACAGTTTCAGGTTAAGAACGGACCTCCAGAACGAATTCAGTTCTTAACCCGAGGTACCACTGTTATTGAAATATCCCTCCTCCAAAGCATTGGGACTGCATAGTCTGGGTAAATCAATCTCTCAGATTACAAGTTTGACCTATCAGTCACAATAGAGTGACTCCCTCCACTCCACAACTTCCCAACCTTCACCCCACCTTGGTATTTTACATATATGGTAAGGTTGTCGCCCCCCCTCCCCTTTTAGAAGGCACTTGTCTGCAGTTTTTGTTTTGTTTTGTTTTAAAAAACATCCAAATCATCAAGGCATCACAAACATAATCTTTTGGTTTGGGATGCCTCAGAGTAGTTATCATCTCTCTAAACACCCCGCTTTGGGTCAGGATACGGCATTTGTTCAAATCTGCTGCACACGCACACACCATTTTTAATCACTGTAAATTGTGTTTTAGTAATGTTCTTATTTGTCCCAAACCTGTGGGTCTATATCAAATCAAAACACCCTTCAACTACAAATTATTATATGTGCCCAGAAAACTCCATCTGGTCTCAATTCAGAAATGTTTCACCAGTTATTAGTATTTTTAAAGAAGAACTCCCCCCCCTCCCGATACTAAATATATACTAAATTGATTGAAAATCTCTTTTATGTTTTGTTCAAGTTCTGAGCACCAATTTTAGTACAAGTGGAGTTAAGCAAAGAGCCACAATGGTGCAGGTGCCCAGTCCCTTTGGTGCCAGTGCAGTAACACCTTCCAGCCTTGAGCGATTAAAGATGCTGTGTTCTTTGCAAGCAACAATTGGTGTTTAGGACTTGGACTGAAAATAGACTAATTCAAATGTCATTCCCTGCTCACTTGTAGATTCCCGGTTTTCATTCTAAGCTCTAGAAAAAAAATTGTAGACGATAGTGATTCATCGTAGCGAGCATCATAAATTGGGTAAATTTGTATTCCACAGAAAGTAAATAAGGGTTTCAACATCACTACAGTAATATATACAGATTTTTTTTTGCTAACCACTACCCTTTGCCTTTCTTTTTTCTTTTGCCTGGTATTCGGTTTACTCATAAAAAGGGTTGAAGTTTAAGCAGAAAAACACATAGCTACAGTTGCATGATTTTCAATGTTAATTAAAATTTCACTATGACAAACAGCAGCAGGGTACTAAGAAGGATTACTTGATTTTGTTTTTATATTTAATTTTCTATCATTAATTTATCCATTCATCAAAAGTATTTGTACTATCAAATTTTACAATGCCCCTTCACCCTCACCAAAGCAGATAAACATTCCATTTGTATGCCCAATAAGCAAACTCAATTAGTGGTGTGAAAGTGCAAAGCACTGTTGACATGAATGCTATCACTGTGCAACGGATGTCTTAGGAAGACTGCATTTGGGTATAACAAGAAAGCGATATAGCGAAAGAGAAACCAAATGGGACTATTCCCCGCTTGACATTTTAGAACAATGTTTTTAATATTGTTCTAATAACGTTTAAAAAGTGAGTGCAGATCCAGCCCCAGTCTTTGGGGACAGATATTTTATTTTATTTTTGCATTTGGGGGGTGAGCTGTCTTAACCTTGATATGAGATAGCCAAGGATACTTTTATTTTAAATGCTCTACCCACACATACTTGCCACTGCTCTCAGATGCAAGAGTGCATTCCTTGGACAGAAAGCCCTTGGGAATGATGCTACAAACAAAGCTCATGTGCCTTTTTTATTTGTTTAGTGCATTGCTTGCTTTGGACAGCAATTTCTGTAATCAGTTGCATTTGTTGCATTGTTCCCATGAACATTTCTTCAGGGAAAGATGACTGACCCCACTGCTGACACATAGACCGTAAACCAGGCACAGTAAAGGACTCTGGGTTTGTATTAATGTCCACAATTAATCTGTAACATTCCCACAAAAGTTCTCAACTGCCATATTCCAATATTTCTGATTTTATTATAAATATAAAAGCTATCCAAATTCTAATTGCCTCTGCTGTTACGGATGTTATTTCATTTCATTTTTTTTAAAGGATGCTTTTGGCTTTCGTTGTGTGTGTGCATACCACCCTGTTGATCTCTACGCCCAAACGCTCTCTCAGTTGGTAACAACTGAACATCCAAAAAAGCAGCGCTCTTATTTGCATCAAAACAACTTGATTATGCAGCATGAAGCTTGACGGCTTCCTAGTTATTGATACAATTGTTGTAACTTATCTGGGGGTGGGGGCAAAGAAAAAAAGAATAAGCAGTCCTCCACTTAACTGGAATGAATGAATTTCTCACTTTCTTCCCACTGCCCATTTCTCGTCAGTACAGGATAATATTCCAGTGATGTTAATGCGATCTGACAGACAATCTTAAATAGTGTTATTACGAAAACTGGGGCGGGTGGAGGGGGAGGAAAGGAGCCTGGTGCTTTTAAGTACAAGGTTGTGCTCAATTTTGCAGTTAAATTACAACTGTTGTTTACGGAGCTGACTTGTGCCTGTAATTTTTCCATATTTGTTCAGAGTCAATATAACTTGGTGTCTAGAGGCCAAACAAATGGCAGCGCCAGATAAGAAATGGACTGTGATAACGTAAGCTAATGTAAGATATATAGAAACAATGTTACGACTTTATATAATGCATTAGTTCCCTATTAGTAAAGATAAATAAGAAAGTTGTGTGAAAAGATTATTGAAATGCAGGGGAAGGAATAGAAGAGGAAAGTGGCAAGGGGAGGGGGGACAAGAGAAATAAAGAGTATATTTCACATTAACACAACCCTCCTAAACATGTTTCCGCTGGAGGAAGTGCTATGGGTTTTCACTGAAATAACTCTAAAAGAAACATATTTAGGATTGTAGCTTTCATTTTGTGATTATAACTTGGATGTGAAAAATATATTACCTTCAATTAACCCCAACAATCGGGAAATGAAGGGAGCAAACTAGTTATCAGGCAGTACCTGCCCACTCTGGGATCATGAGGCTAAATCAGACAATGGAGGACAATAGGGCTTTCAGCACCTTTACCCCTATGCAGAGGCAGGAGACCTATGAGGATGACCTGCCCTTGGATCAGAAGCTGATGGATCCAGTTGGCTCCCAATAGGCTCTGTAGTGCTTTCTGGGTTGATATAACTGGTGCTCATATCAAAGCCCTGGTGAATTTGTGGAACATGTGAATGGCCTGGAGCATGATTGGTCTTCCACTCCGAGGAGTCTGCTTCCTTCTTCAGTATACAGCAGAGCTTAGAGAAATGAAACAAGCTGGGAGACAGCTTGAAGGCAAGTGGAGGAAGAATCTAGATGAATGTGATTGGACATTGCTCATTATCAAGCCTGACAGTGAAGGTAGGTGACAAAGAAGACCTGCTTTACTGTCAGCATTGTGCCACCCAGCAGAGCTTTTGTGCTGGTCCAGGGGGGAGGTTACCTTGGGGCGAGGTCCAGGACCTGAGTTGAGGGTCAGCAGACAGTCCTCCATGGGCGAAGCGGGGTCCACAGTGAGAAGCCGGGCAAGGACAGGAACTCTGGGGGAATAGGACTGGATGCTGGCCAAAACAGCTCTTTGACAACGTTGCTCCCGCAACCTGGGACCGGGCTGACTGGCCTTTATCTTCTCTGAGGCCAGGGGCGGTCCCGGCCCCCAGGAGACCCGCCTCTCCTGGCCTTAAGGCGAGCACTCCTCCTGGGAGAAACCAGATCCCTTTGCCTCTCCGCCCTGAGCCTCTGCAGTTCAGGAGAGGCCCAGGGGGAGACTCACCTGTAGGCACTGAGTCCTCAACCACCTCTGGAGCCAGAGTGGATTCACCTGGTGCCTGCTCCTGAGGATCCGGCACAGGTGCAGGCGCTTCAGAATCAAGGCCCTGCCCCAGTTCAGCCGGCCCTGGAGGCGGGGACTCCTGTGCAGGCTGGGATTCCTCCGGTTCAGCCTCTGAATTGGATTCCCAGGCCATCACAGCTTTTCTAGGTACTGTGGAACCTTTTACAGCCTGGCCCAAAGGAGATGGTGGAACCAGCAGTAGTTTTGCACCTTTGTCACCACATTTTGACACAAGCATTCTCCAAAGAGAACTTTTAGCTCACCATTATCTCCAAGTATCCATTCAATTAAAAATTCTTATGATATTACTGATGTTTCTTCAGTTTACTAATGCACCTTGCTTCTGAACCTAATATGGAGTAAATGAACACTGTTTTTAGCCATGCCTAATGAAAGATCTGGTCCTTAATCTAATCCCTCAGAGCTCCTCTTATGTTCTTAAATCTGCTGAGCTTTAGGGTACCACAAACAAACAAAACAATTAGGCAGTCCCTCTGGAACTCATGCAGGAAAGTATGCAAGAGAGGCTGCAAACATATACTCAAAAGTAAGCCCTATTGATCACAGTGGGATTTGCTTCTGTATAGATTGTATCAGATCCGACTGTATGTCACCCATGTTTGTCTCCTGGGGTATAGCTGCAATGGGTGTTTCTCAAGATGGAAGTAATGTTTAACTGGGTCTATGTGCTGCACCATAATCATGTCTACAGTGGAATGGCTAGTTTCTCAGCTGAAGAGGATTACGTGCCATGGTCCATGGTGGAGGGAATGCATGTGTAATGTCCATTTGCGACAGTAATGTGTGTTTTGCAATGTGAGAGCATGCCTTGGAGTGTGTGGTGTATTTTTTAAAATAAGAGAGTGGTGTAGTGTGTAAAAAGCATTGCTTGTAGTTTACCATCGGGGGGGGGGGGGGTGCAGCACTGTAGACTACTGCCCCCCATAGCAAATTTGCAGATCCTGCACTAGAAAAATCTCAATCTATTTCTCAGAAAAAAACATGTTATGGGAGACATTTTGGCTCACCTCCAATTTAAGCATCTGTCTGAAAGGGGTGGCTGTGGGTACTGACAATGTGCTCACCCCTCCTGGTGTGTACATCTGTTAGAGGCCTAAACCTCTAAAATTTCAGATACATTCTCCTACGTCTCCAGGCAGAAGCAAATTCCCATATGTTTTATGTATTGGGCTTTGCAACTTATCCCAACAATATCAAAATAAGCTCCAATAAACAAGAGGGGAAGACTCGAGAACAAGAGAAGCAGACCTCAGAACACTCCAAGAATCCTTTAGAAGGCACAGCCCATTGAATGATTCCTGCTACTCCCCAAAGGAGGAGGAGGAGGCGAGTGGTGGTGACAGGTGACTCCCTACTGAGGGGAAAGGAGGCAGAAGTGTATGGAGGAAACAGGAAGTCACGAGAGATGTGCTGACCTCCGGGTGCAAAGATTCATGATATGACAGTTCTGAAGTCTTTCTGATTCATGTGGGTACAAATAATACTGCCACACATAGCAAGGGACTATGAGACACTGGGCAGGGAGCTGAAGAGACTTGGGTCACAGGTAGTCTTTTCATCACTCCTTCCTGTTGAAGGTTGTGGCACCTATGATTCCATGATCTGAAATCCACCCAAATAACCTGTTAACTATTTGGCAGGTTTTCCGCAAGAACTGTACAGATCAATCGCTTTGAACTTCATTAGAGAGGCTTGTGGACTACAAGTTACACTTTACTGACTGGTTATGAAGCACTGGTCATTACTGGGATTAGGCAAGAAATTTAATTCTGTTTAATCCTACTGTAACCTAATCAGCAACAACCAAATTAATTCAATACAGTGATCCAGCATAAGAAGCAATCACAAAAGAAGTTAGTGTATATGATTGCCTGTTCAATGCTTACAATTCCTACTTCCCTCGGGAAATCGAAGGTACAAATACATCGAAGTTATTTTAGCCCATCTGCTTCTTTATCCCTTAATGTATTCTGCTGGTCTAAGTTCAAGAAACAGAAAACACCACCAGTGATTTGCATTCATCCAGCTTAAATGGTCCCAAGTGAGCAGAAGAAAATGAGAAAGAAACAACAGTATTTCTTTCTTTCTTTAATCCCTCTATACTCCTTGACGGCCAATATTTGCTACCTCCACCTTTCAAATTGTGCCTGAAAGAAGCCATGTTACTAAGGGTGTTATTCTGAATTTGATCAGGTTCTTTTTAATTTGGCCTCCCAGGGAAAGACAAGGAGATACATCTGAAAAGAAATCTGCATGAACTGACATTGTAAGAAAGTCATGTCATGATCAGAATGCTAAAATATTCTAGCTATAAATCCACCAACATTTAAACCTTCTTTCTCTAAAAACAACAATAATACTTCAATAAACTTTGGGTCAAGTTATTATTATTGTTTACTTGACCTGGTACATGAATATACACAAAGGATATGCAGTATGTTCTTTTTGAGGAATCAAAAGAAATGCAGACTAATAGGTTTGTTTAAAGCAGCATAACACCTCCACAGCAGGCTTGTCCAAAGTCCATTTTGGGTGCCTACTCCGACCCGCCGGTCAGTTAATCCGGCCCCTGTGGCAGTTTATTTCTTGGGGTAAAATCCTAAAAAACCCTCAACAACTTCAATCCTAAAAAAAGGTCCACTACTCTGGTTGGCCCCCATGGCCCTTCACTTCATCAAATCTGGCCCTCTTTGAAAAAAAGTTTGGGCACCACTGCCTTACAGGTAAGAAAGACCCATGTTGCTAGATGACCTCCTTATTATGCACTTATCCTGATTTGTTTGCACAAACTTTGCAGGTAAGTTAGACGCTTTCAGCTATTTACTGAGCATTCATTCTGAGCATTGTGGAGAGGTTATCCAGTGTTGCATAAAGCAAGTGTTACCTAGAACTTTCCAGTGCATTTTTCCATGGCTTTCCTTATCTCAACCATCCTAATTGCGGGGGGGGGGGGGGACAGGCTTATTTTGCTGATCACCAAATCAACTTTAATTGTGCAATCTGAATTTTCCAGCATGTGATTGAATCCCACCTGAAAATGGTGATGGTCTGGAAGTTTCCCTGGTGTGTCGTGTGGAGAAGATAATGCAGAACCAGAGGTTAAAAACATTTCTATAACGCTTAATTAGTCACATTTCTAAGTAATGTTGATAAAGACAATGCACAGAAAATTGGACAATTAAACAATAAATATTTATCACAAAACAGAACACTACCTTAAAATGCCTCAGCCATGTTGGCAGGAAAGAGGTTTGGGATGTGCATCAGGCAAGGTTAGTCAAGGGCAAAGATGGGGCACTGCTATGGAAGAACAGAAATCAAAATCTCCTTGGTAGTTAAATCAAACCACTTGTTCAGTCTATGGTGGTCAGGCATGGTCACACAGCCTTCTGCTCTAGCCTATGTATTTTTTAAAACTTCTTTCAGGGTTGGGTGGCAACCTTTAGTCTCCTTTGCAGCTTATTGGTGGCATTGAGTCAATTTTCCCAAACGACATGTCCTCCAAACCACAGTTGATGGTCCCATTCTAGGTAGGTAAACCCCCAAAAGATGAAGGGAATGACAGGAAGATCTAGTATGTTTACAAACGGATTTTGACCTCTAAGCTGGACTGCTGCCCCTGGATGCATGTGGTGTGCGTTATTCTATTAACAGTATTTTAGTAAGATTCAACCACCAGCCCAGTCAACTTCCGCACGTGGAACAAAAGGGACACCATCTTGCCCTTTGCTTCATGTAGCAAAATCTTGGTCTGGCTTTGAAATGCAGCAAAAGTTGAAAGTGGCAAATTATGGTGTTAACCCAGCAACAGGAATGGCCAGGAGCCAAAGCACCAATTGGAGAAGGCTTCTTCACGGGTTTGTATTCCTGCAGTTGCTGGGTTGGGACAAAAAGGCAAGCAGTTCGTACCTGGAGAAACTAGCAGGTGCTGGAAGACTGTGCAAGGCAGAAGTTGCTCCCCATGCCATAAACCTTTGAGCCCCATGTATCCATTCAAGGAAACCCTTTTCCACATGTTGATCACTCTTGCTGGCTTAGAGTGTCTACTCTACATCAGATGTAAGACTGCAGTATCAGTTAACAACAACCCAAGTACTCCATGTTTGCTCTTTCTGCAGTGAGCCAATGCACTTTTAAGAGTTCAGTAACAGACTCATAAAAAGGTGCCTGATGGACTGCAGAAGGTATTGACACTGCCTTGAAAAATTACATAAATCAAATACTGAGCGACTGCCACTTTCCAGCTAAATGCTATTATAAATAACTGTTTGTATGGTCTTATCAGGTTTTTTTCCCTCCTGCCTGTCGACCACTGATAAAGATTCACTCTGTAAATCACTGTAATTTCCTTTTAGCTGTCAGGAGGGAGATTTAATATGGTGATAAAGAAAATTGATGAAAAAATAGTATGTTTTGCTTTTTAAGAGTCTTGTATAATTTTATGTACTTATTCCAAAGTGGGTTTGAAAAGTTTATACTTGCACAATGCCATTAATTTGGTCAAACAGATGATAGCCATTTGTGACATTTTAATGAAAGCTCTGTTCTTCAGTCTTGACAGGGGAATTTAACTTTACACAATAAAATATCAGCATGTTGTCCGACACCTGCAAACGTATCTCAGTACTGCCAATTTTGGTTTTTTTTAATTAGTACTTCAAACAAGTTATTATTTGTAGCTTGTTGCTAAACATAAGTCACTATGGCTAATAACAGAACATCTCTATAGCATTTAAGATCCTACAATAGTACTCAGAACAGAAGAATGACCGCTGAGAGGAGTGCAGAGAGAGAAAAATGCTGTGGTACATCTGCAGCAGCACAACTGGATGCCTTCATTTGCCCCAGCTGCAAGGAAACCTGTCTCTCCCTTATCAGTCTCTACAGTCACAGCAGGCACTACAACTTTTCAACAGTCTGACTTCACCCCCAAAGGTGCACTCCTCTACTGTCTCCTGAGAGAGAAGGATGCCAACCAACTCAAAACATGAATTTATTTTATTTTATTTTATTATATTATATTTGAATTTATTTTAAGCACAAGGGATCTGCCCCGGCTGCCTGTTAGCCTCTGAGCCAGTTTTAATGTCTTACTTACAAATAACTCTGGTTCAGATCATCTGAAATACTAAGGACATTAAGATCAACAAAAAGAACTTGGTAAGTGCTGCCGTGGTCTAATGAGTATCAGCTTGTCGTAATGCAGAGGCTGGCTGTTTCACTGGTGTCAGGGAATACACTCTGCAGAAAAATGGAGTCCCTAACTATATTGGTATTCCATCAGCATTAGAAGCCACACTTGTTTACATGGGCACTTCCTTGATCTCTTGGCCTAAGTCACAAAGTGATCACAATCTCCTCTCCAGGAGTCCACATGTTTGTGCATTCACACTTAGTCATGGTTTGGCTTTAATAGGCCTGTATAACACAGAGACTATGGGCGTTGTACATTACACCAGGCAGGGAACAAAGCCTACTAGGCTCTTCATAACCTTACATTTTGTCAAGCAAGACTGCAGATGGGTGGGTTCTTATTTGGTGAGGCATTGGGGGGTTGTTGGTGTAATCTGTGTGACTATATATTGTATTACTTAGAACCATTTGGATACAATCTGGAGGGCCAGTAAGAGGATGTGGACAACCAATTATCAGTCATTTGTCACTGACTGTTTCTAATATAAGTAAGGAGAAGGTTTAAATAAAATAATTAGAAAATGGCTAAGAAAAAACATGTGACTATAACTTTGATTGTTTTTCATAGTTTTGTGTGTGTGTGTGTGTGTGTGTGTGAGAGAGAGAGAGAGAGAGAGAGAGATCTATTAAATATCTCATGCCAAAAATTCAACTAGGTTACACCCATGCATTCCCAAGTCCTCTGCCCTTGTGTGAGCTTCATGGGAGTCATTGAAAACAAAAGTCATTTATTTCCTGCCCAACGGAAATACTTCTGCTTTACGAATCAGCTTGTCAAATAAAAGCATAAAGTAGTAGTGGATGAGCATTTCTATTTAAAAAAAAAAAATCCAGCTGCTGAACAAAGGAAAAAGCAAAGAATTTTATTGTGTTTAAGGATTTTCGAAAGAGAAATAATACATTACATATTATAGACTGTAGCTTTGAGACATGATCATCCTTTTGGCAGTACTAAAATGGCACATGTAATTGCTAGAGTCAACAGCTTTTTCTCCAGGAGCGTTCCCGCTTCTGTTTACTATCCAATTTTACAGAGATTAATTTCAGAAAAACAGAGAATTTTTATGTGCAAATATGCTCCAGGGGACACAGCTATGAGTTGTCATAATAATATTTTCAGTGATAGAATAATCTCTTTAGACCAAGCCTAGCAATGGAGGAAGGAAAATAACTGGGAGAGGTAAAATAATAAAAAAGGATGAGGACTCAGTTGGGATACTGTTATCCTATTTTCTCATATATTAGGGAAGTGACAGCAATTTTGGGCTGGTCACATTCTCTTATACAGAAATCTCAGTGGCTTCTGTTTATTTCATGATGGAAGGAATTCCATACCACTATGCACACATTATGCTGCTGTTTTTTTCACCCCCACCCCTTGCTTGAAACTAGGACTACTGTGATTCCTAATTTTGCTTTGTTTTTCTAAGTAGGAAAACTGATAATAGCATGTTGTTACCCTGGCATACTGCATATGATTGCTGTGTAACTACAAAACGAAGAATTTTAAACTATGGAAATAGAAATGCCATACTGTTTGCCCTGAAAAGGAATCAGGCCCACTGAATGTACCATTCAAATGCACAAAAATCCTTGCAAGGAGCTGAAGCAGGTATTGTTTTGTTTTTAATGGCCTAAATTTGCATGGACTGCTATCCTGTGCCCAAATTACTGAATGGAAGAAGGGGACCCAATGTCATTACCAGAAAGTGTCACAGTGCCATGAAGGTGCCAAAACTACTATTTTAGTATCATGTAAGGCTGGTGGATTGATTCCTGTCCCCCACAACAGCAGATGGAATAAATCAATCACTGATTTAGTGGACCCCTGTGTTTGATACTTACAAGCATTTGTCTTTCAGACTGCAGAGTGTGCCTGTGTTTGGATGTGATTGCTAAACCATAGTTCTGTATGGGACTAAGCCTCAGCAAGTCCCAGGCTCACCTGTTCCCCCTCTTCCACTGCGTTCTGAAGCTTTTGAACTTAACTTTAACTAAATTTAGTTGAAACAAATCAGCTTCATAAACTATGGCGTGAAGTTGGCTTTGTAAATTAACTACAGTGAAGCTCATCTGAGTTCAGGTGGCAAGGAGGCTGCTGTTTCTGTCACTGATTTCTCAGGTAGCCATTTGTGTTATGAGAGAATTCACTTACAACTGGACTTTGCTGGATAGCGGCAACACCTGTCTTTTCAAAGCTTTGCTTGGTTAAACAGACTCCCTCCTCCACAACCCCCCAAGCTGCCTGCCACATTTACAAAATAAAAATAAAAATAGATGGTTAGATGTCCAAAAGTGCTGACAGAGTTTGGAGTCTTGTTACCTTTTATCTGTTTACCTGCAGGGACCTGAACCTTCATGTCACCCATTTTCAGTCAAAGAAAATAATAGCTATTTCATAAAACAAATCCTTTTTCCCCACACACAGCTTTTACCTGCTGTTGCAACTAATTGCCAAAAATAATGGGATGGAAATGAGGGTAACTTACAGCAGAATGACTCCAATTAACTGATAAAATCAAGTTCGGGAAGGCTACTTCCAGCAATTTCTGCAAGCTTCTAGAAATGTCTTATTTCCAAACCTATCAGAATGATTATGCACTCTTTGTTTCCAGATATGATTGACTGGTTGATTGCTATTGTTAGTGAGATGACAAGCAGATCAAGGGACAGTGCCAGTTAAAATGGACCAGTATTTTGTATTTATTACATTCTTTGAATATATGATGAATCAACAGATACCCCAGAGTTCCCCCTTTCCTCTAGGACAGCAGCTGAGATTTTTGGAAGCTTCAGTGAGTCTTGAGGAAACAACGAAACCTGATGACTACCTGCACAATGTGTTTTCCAGTAAATATTACTACCCCACCAATGTTCAGTCTAAAAAAAACAGAAATTGGAGATTGTTATCCATAGAACTAGAAACTAGGAAGCCTGGAATTCAGGTAACCCAAGTAGGAATACAATTACATTCTTCCACCACCCTCTAATTACTACAGGGTCGGCAGAATTGTTCATGGGAATTAATTTCCTGCTGTTCTACATAACAGACCAATTATGTATTGCTTTGGAAATTAACTACTCCAAAGTATTGATAGCAATTTTCATATTTACACCAGGAAGCATTTCTCTCTGAAACCCCAAACTCATTACTCTAATCTATATTAACTATGCAGCTGATCACATCACACAGGTAACCAATATCATTTCAATCTACACACTGAGTTTGGAAGCTTACAATAATTTGTATGTTTAGATGTAATTTGAAGGACTGGGGAGGGGTTGGTTATCATTTATAACTTCCTAGCAAGGAACTGACATGTTGAAGGACACCCAACTGATTCATTATCAAACATTTTTTCTAAAAAAAAAAGTGTTACAAAGATGTGTTACTTTTTAGCATAAGCTGTCCATTAGCCAATTAAATTAAGGTATAAAATAGCTTCATGCCAAATTATGATACAGGGGCAACACTCAGGAGAACAGTTTGTAAATAGTAAATTAAAAAACCAAACAACGGTAAGATGGCCATTCTGTTCTCTTCCTCCATCTGTCACTTGGTAAGACATAGGTGCTGTGGGCTAATTAAATGTTAATGAAATCTAAATAATCTGCTGGTCCCGAAGCATTAGCCAAGCAATAGGAACTGCTGAACAGCTGCTGCTGTTTGACAAAAACACTTCAGTCAGCACCTTCAGCTATGTCTCAAGATCCAGATTTGGCAAAGCAGAATGGAAAGAATGATATTTATGCAAAACTGATTTCAGAAGGCCCGTAATTGTTTTTTCTTTAAATCACAGGTTAAAGGTCACAGACACAGTTAGGACAGGAAAGGATTTGACCAAAAAAGAAAAGGAAAATACCCACCACATATTTGATGTGTGAAGGACTTTCAATGATCCTTTATAAAAGTCAGGAACTTATTTTGATGCAATTCTGATTACGTTGCTCTTACATTCCCCTCAGAAATTCACAATTTGACCAGGTCCAAAGAACTGTGCAATCAATTCAATATGCCCTAGGGGCCTTAGGGCTTGAAGTTCTCAATCAATATCTCTTCTGGCATTGCAGGGGTTGGACTAAATGACCCGTGGGTTTCTTTACAACTCTACAACTCTGTGATTCTACCCCACTCCTGTGGCACATACCAAACCGCTTCTCAGACTGAGGGGACTATGAAACACAGTTTGTAGTATCTGAAATGTGACACTAGGTGTATGCTATTTAAAAAGAAATCAAAGATTCAAACTTCATTATTGTTTAACGAAGCACATTTTTGATGTTCAGAAACAGATACATACACACCTAGTGATGTTAAATTCTCGAGAATAATCTTTTAGAGAATATTCTCGATTAATGAGAATATTAGAGAATTTTCATTTAAAATCGGAGAATATTCATTTTAATGCACTGAAAATGATATAATTTTAATGCATAGGCTATTTTGTGCTTCTAATAGCTCTAACACTTAATAACTGTTTTGGTGACAAACACAGCTTGATAAACACAACTATATGCATACATATAAAAAAAGAAGCCATTAACATTAAATATATTATCATTATATGATAATATATTTCAGTATGTCAATCTCTGGTAAATGGCACCTTGTACCATTGAATGGCACTGCAAAAACCAGTTACTGGCACTAAATAAAAATATAGAAATGTCAGCTGTTTAAATCAAGGCCACCTCACATGCTGTTACACATAACTGTATAGGCAGGCCTAGGTACTAGGTAAATGTATAAAGTATTAAAGCTACTTTCTGGGGGGGGGGAGGTGTCACACTGTATGGCCAAGAGTATAGAATTGCTAAGAATAAAGCCACACCAGAATAGAAAAAGGCTATTGCATAGAGTTGAAATACATACAAATTCAAATGTTCATCAAATTAAATGAATAGCATTTTTAAAACGAAAAAAAAAAGTTTTCTGTAGCTCACATTTCAGAACTGCCAATGGTGAATGACACAATGCCCAGTAATGTAACTGGATCAAAAAAATCATTATTCATTACTTACACTGGCAATATCACAGCTTGACTTATTATTTACTAGATTTTTTAAATGTGGGTTGTAACAGTTCGTGGAGAATATTCTCAGGAGAATTTTCTAGCAGAGAATATTCTCAAGAATATTCTCATTCTTGAGAATATTCTCACTTCACATCACTATACACACCATAAGGATATTCCAGGTAAGAACATAAGAATAGCAGCTGGATCAGGCCAATGGCCCATTTTAGTCCAGCATCTTACTCTCACAGTGGCCAACCAGATGCATGTGGGAAACCACATGAGCACAAGAACACTCGCCCCTCCTGTGGTTTCCAGCAACTGGTCTTTGGAAATATTGCTGCCTGAAAATTTGGAAGCCTCCCAATATTTGGAACCAACCTGCCTGCACCTTAAGGTTGGTGGAGAAGGCCCAACCAGTGGTCTCAGCACAGGATAAAATGTGCAGCCCTGGTGCAACTGGAAGCGCCTTCTCTGTGGTGTCCCCAAACCTGTGGAGTGTTCTCCCCACAGAGGTGCACCTAGCTGCCACCTTTTATTATTTTATTTTAAGAAACAAGTGAAGACACATTTCTTCCGGCAAGCATTTGGGTGAAGGTAAATGCGACTATAGGAATTTATGAATAGTTCAACACTGCTGCTTTTATAATGTGAGTCCCCATGAAAACAAATAGAACTTCTTTTGTGTAGGATTGTACTACAACTGAAAAATCATCAACCTAGTAGCTACCACTTGTCAATGTGTGGGCAAAAATAAGTGCAGCTTCTGCTGAAGTAAAATCAGTGGGGCTATCACTGGCTTTCTGCCAAATAGTTATACTTAAAACTGGAATAGAAGTAGACACCACCTTTCTAGGCTTTGTTGTGCAAAGATTATTTGAAGATAAAACACAATCATCCTAAAAACACAAATATCAATTTATTATCCTGCTGCCTAATTTTCAGGCTATGGGGGAAAAGATTACAAAAAATTTCATAATCAATATGCTAAACACATTCATGCATTTCAAATTTACATAGACAGAAATTGAAAACATTACAATATTGTAAAAGAGACAGTGTCAAAATCAATTATAAACGTCAGTTTCTTTGGTGTTCTGCTGTCTTGGGAGTTGTTGCTTCCAAAGGAAATCACGGCAAATGGAAGCAACAGCTTTCATTTATTGTACATGAATAAAAAGTACAATAAACGCAACAGTTCATTATGTGTAAAATCACATTTTGCCAAGTGGGAATTTTACAAGTGCTTAGCTTTCTGCATTTGATAAATGTAGTCTTATATATTCAGAATCATTTTAGACACTTGTATTTCTGGATGTTCATTTAATTACTTTCTGCTTTATACATGGAAATTAAAAAAAGGAGGAATAGTAGTAGTACTTCTGAGCCAAAATGTCCCCAAACTTATCCAACTGTTCACAGGATGCAAAGTTAGAAGGGGGCATTTTGGCAAACTGGAGGGCAGGGTTATGAACAGATGGAAAGTATTAATCAAACTTACCAGCTACGGCAACTATGTTCCCAGTTGCTAGTGAATACCATTTGCCCCCACAAGACTCTAATGTGAGGAAGAAAGCATAAGTGTACGAAGGCACATGGTATCATAAGTCAATTTAGAGGGACAGCTTTCTGCCCTTACTTTGGGGGGGGGGGAGAGATGCTGCTCACCATTGTTGAAGCCAAGACCACAATATAGATGGTGCTTATGGTGAAAACCATGAGGGGGGGGTTCGGGGGGTTGATTTCAGGAAATCTCTCTGTTTAACTGGACCCTGCTAGGTTTGCACAACCATCAACTACAACAAACTGTGCTCTGATGTACAATGTAGAGCAGCCAAGATGAACTAAAATGGATGACAACTTTGACTCCATACCACTTTCTGCAGAACTCTCAGTGACATTCATGGGAGTTCTTGGATGATGCCAATATTAAAAGGCAACATCATCAGCATAACAAAATGATAAAGAGAATAACAATGCTGTCGCAATGGATGTAGAATTATACATATGGTTGAAATGTTCCAAAGAAAACAGTGTGCTGAAATGTGTAAGAGCGACCCCGGTAACGAGATGCTGGAAAAGCAAGTGCCCCCCCTCCCAGATGGATTATGGGTATCCATAGTCTATGTGTTATTGTAGGTTTGCCTACATGAGCAATGAAATGAATGTAAAAGGCGAAAAACTCAATCCTTCTGGCCCAGTTCCTGATCAAAATAAAAGATGTACAGAGAATCCTTTTCTCTCTTTATTTTCTCCACTGCTGCCTATCTGACTCTTTTATACATACAGTATTCCCTTCACAGTTATGTCTGGGGAACTATGAACTTTATTCCATAATGCTAGGCATGAAATTCTATTGTTGAAAAGCTCTGCAAAATATATCTGCTTATAGTTCAAGAATTGACAGACAAACAGACAGACAGAAAGAAAGACACAGAGAAAGAGAGAGAGAGACTATAATATCGGTCCTAAAGATATTCATTGGTTCCCAGTGTGTTTCCAAGCACAATTCAAAGTGTTGGTGCTGTCCTTTAAAGCCCTAAACAGCTTCGGCCCAGTATACCTGAAGGAGCATCTCCACCCCCATCATTCAGCCCAGACACTGAGGTCCAGCTCTGAGAGCCTTCTGTTGGTTCCCTCACTGTGAGAAGTGAATCTACAGGGAACCAGGCAGAGGGCCTTCTCAGTAGTGGCACCCACCCTGTGGAACACCCTCCATTCAGATGTCAATGAAATAAACAACTAGCTGACTTTTAGAAGAAATCTGAAGGGAGCCCTGTATTGGGATGTTTTAAATGTTTGATATTTTAGTATTTTTCGATATATGCTGTGAGCCACCCAGAGTGACTGGGGAAACCCAGCCAGATGGGTGGGGTATAAATAAAAATAATTATTTATTTATTTGTGTGTTTGTTTATTATTAATATTATTTATTATTATTATCTAACAACTTTTGTGTGGAAACATTTAAGTGGCATCAATTATTATGTGAATCAGAGCACTGTTATGACAGGATATAATGCAAAACCCAGCAGTGCTATTCTCAAAAATGTAACAAGTAGACTTACTGCTAGTGCAGGTAACTTTCTAAGCAGCATTTGGTACAATCCAGGATGGTATATGGCATCAGGATTTTGTAAATTGTAAGGCTGGGTGGATGCACCAAAGATCCAGGGGCCAAATGTAGCCCTCTTTGGTTCTCTACCCATCCTTTAGGATTCTCCAATGCCATGTCCACTCTGCAAGAATAAAACCCTCCTTTGCCCTAATCTGTACTCTCCCCAAGTGCTTTTGTCGGGCTGGAATGTGTCCTTGGACTCTAACAATGCCTCTTTGCTTGTCTGCATTGCAGATGGAGAGCTGTATATGTGGCCACAGAACTGTTTACAGTGGTACCTCGCAAGACGAATGCCTCACAAGACGAAAAACGCGCAAGACGAAAGAATTTTCCATTTTTTGAGTCGTTCCGCAAGACGAATTTCCCTATGGGCTTGCTTCGCAAGACGAAACGTCTTGTGAGATCTTGCGAGTTTGTTTCCTTTTTCTTAAAGCTGCTAAGCCGTTAATAGCCGCTAAGCCGCTAATAGCCGCTAAGCCGCTAATAGCCGTGCTTCGCAAGACGAAAAAACCGCAAGACAAAGAGACTCGCGAGGCACCACTGTACATGGCTGACATGAAGCCTACTGCTGTTGGCATCCATCTGTCTTGGGAGACAATGGAGGAGTGTGCCTTTGGGAGTAAAGTCAAACCATTGGAGAGTTACAGAGCCTGAGGTGGCTACAGATATCAATACGGGAGAGACATGTTTCGCTGCAGGTAGGGCAGATGCAGGTGCCTGGTTTTGCTGCTACAGGTGCACCATAGAGTTTCTTCCCTTTGCACTCCTCCCAGTGGTCATTTCTCCTCTGGTCACTGCTGTGGATACATGCCTGACTACCTGTCTCCAGGCACTGTGGATATTGCCAGCCTTCGTGTTAGGTTTGCAGACATCTTTGTATGCAGAGTTGGGCTGCCAACAGGCCTGGTGCCTGAAGCTGGCTTCGCATACAGCACATCCTTGAGAATCCTGCCATCTTGCATTTTGTGTACATGACCAAGTCAGTACAAATATTGCTGAGACAGAAGTGCAAACATGATAGGAATGTGAGCTTGGGAGAGCAGCACATATTTGTTTGATGCTATGGGTGGCGCTGTGGGTTAAACCACAGAGCCTAGGTCTTGCTGATCAGAAGGTCGGCAGTTCGAATCCCTGCGACGGGGTGAGCTCCTGTTGCTTGGTCCCTGCTCCTGCCAACCTAGCAGTTCGAAAGCAGGTCAAAGTCCAAGTAGATAAATAGGTACCACTCTGGCGGGAACGTAAACGGCGTTTCCGTGCGCTGCTCTGGTTCGCCAGAAGCGGCTTAGTCATGCTGGCCACATGACCCGGAAGTTGTACGCCAGCTCCCTCAGCCAATAAAGCGAGATGAGCACCGCAACCCCAGAGTCAGCCACGACTGGACCTAATGGTCAGGGGTACCTTTACCTTATCCTGCCATGTGATGTTCAAAATCCTCCTGACAACACATATGGAAGCTTACTCTTCAAAGATATTATAAGGAATTTTGGGGTGCAAGACATCCTAAATTCTGGATCAAGTTAGTGCCAGAACTTAATTAAGGCTGGTGTGCTAAAACTGGTCGCTGGACCCGTATGTGTATTGGATTGTGTGTGAAAGCCACTTCAAAGCACCTAGAGTTAGCATATGTGAGAGCTAATTAAGTCAGGCAGACATCATAAAATGTGTATTAGACATCTCTAAATCCTAGGAAATTAACATTACTTAATTGTTAATTAAGTCATAACCAATTTCCTTGTGAGGTAACTGCCTGGGGGCCTGGGGGAAGTGAGCAATTAAGACAACAGAAGACCCCACTCAGCTGCTTCATGTACAGTAGATGTTAAACAGCAGGGGGGATAAAATTGTATCCTGAAGGACCCCACATTGAATTCTTCACAGGGCCAAAGAACACTCCCCAAGCCTTTTGAAACAACCATCCAAGAAGGACCGGAACCACACAAAGCAATGCTACCCACTACCAACTCGGGACAGCCACTCCTGAAGGATACCATGGCTGATGGTAACAAAAGCCACTGATGGGTCAAAAAGAATTTACAAGGACACATTTCCCCTGTCTCTCTCCAGAAAGAGGTCGCCAAAGCAGTTTCTGTGCCACAATTGGGCCTAAACCCCAATTGAAATGGATCTATTATGAGGTATAGATAAATAATCACAATACTATAGATATGCTTAGAATACACTTGTTCCCTTTTAAGTTTAATCTTTATGTATCCATGCATGAGCATCTGAAACTTGGCAGCTACACAGCTTAAATCTCTATTGACCATCCCATCTATCACTGCACACACACCCTGCCCTCCGCATCTCAAATACCACTCCTGCTCTGGTTCTTAGCGTATCACTGCCATCCTAAGATCAAGTGAGGAAGCACCAGCAACAACATAACTGGTTTACAACTCACAAAATGTGAATTCTTTCTTTGGTACAGGAATTCCATTGGTGGGAATCAGGGCTCTTGGGCCTTTAACAGCTGTGTGACAGGCAGATTTTAATAGGCTAAGCTTCTTCTAGTGTGGGAATACAATTATGGGGAAAACATCTGTTGACACCTGTCAAAAATGTTATCAGTTGTGTGGCCCCTTGGTTTATTTTTGACCTTCCACTCCACCTGCAAAGGAGGATATATATTTGCATATTACATAATTATATGCAAATTATATGCAAATTTGTATAACTCTGATTTATAGGGCAGAGGCCCCAATCTACATATAGAGTATTGGATCCAAAAAAGCTGTTTCCAATGTTGACTGCACATGTAAGCAAAATGGAAGCCCTTGAAGTTCTTTGAAAGCCAATGAAACCAGCCACTAACCTAGCTGCTTTATTCTGAATGGTCTTCAAAAAATTGGCCCCATATATAACCTATTATAGGATACGATTCGCTCAGGCATTGTAAACTGATGTGTAGGTATCTCTCCTGTAGCCTTTGCTGTTTTCCTAACAGCTATTTAAAGTTTTTTATGGTTTTCTGTAAGTCGTACATTTATGCCTTTCAGGCATAACGCTGATTAATTCTTTTTCTATAGGAATCAATAAATATATTCTAGAGATCAAACTAAGCACACCATTGCTGGCTCATCAGACAATATTGTTATGTTCTCTTCACACACACACAGCTAGATAGGCAGATATTAAAGTACCGTATATACTCAAGTATAAGCCAACTTTTTCGGCACATTTTTTATGCTGGGGGGGAAAAAAACCTTGGCTTATACTCGAGTGAGGGTCCTTTTAGGCTGCTCCTTCCTCCTCCACCGCCTTTGCCGCCACCACTAGGTTTGTGGTGTGGTGAACCGGCTTATACTCGAGTCAATAAGTTTTCCCAGTTTTTTGTGCTAAAATTAGGTGCCTCAGCTTATATTCGGTTTGGCTTATACAGTATATATATGGTAAATGAAAACTTCATACTTCTAAAATAGCATTATGCTGCGGTAAGTTTAAGGTTCTATTATGAAGCAAATGTCGTTTTCTTTTATGATTGCTGGGTAGAAATGTATTAATTATACCATTACTTAAGACCACAATATTAAAGAATTCAGCCCTGATAGATAAAATAGCTTAGAGCCGGTATATTATTATCAATTCCAACAGTTTGGGATATATCCTACTAACCTCCCCTCCCTTCCTCACCCCCCCCCCCATCAAAACATATAAAGAACTAATGCTGTTCAGACTGTGCTGGCTGGCACCGATGTGAGTTGTAGGCTAAGACATCTGGAAGGTACCTGGTTAGGGAAAACTCGCTTATGCTTTTATTATCTTCCTTTTGGAATGTTCCCCACTTGTGTATTTTATGTTTTAAGTTCTGCAGTTTAGGTCCAACAATGAAAATGTCCATGAAAGGACATTACAATGGATGCATTGTGCAATAATAATAGTGATGATGATAAGAACAACAATAATATTTTTGTATGACTTATTCATGTACGATTAGATATTGCAACTTTATATAAAGAAGCATAATTACAGCAATCTTTTAGTGGCTGGAGAATAACTGGTACATAATTATTATTTTTAACAGACCCCCTAGGTATGTCTGTGAATAGGGGACATGCTTGTAAAATTTACAGTAAAACCTGAAAGCTTTCATTCTGCATAAAACAGCTAGTGGTGTAATTTCAAAGAAGATAAAGCTGAAGTAAATAATGAATAAAAGACACTAGTTAGTTACTGGATTATTATTATTATTATTACACAGTCAACAGAACAGAACATATGCTGGAAGGGCATCTAGATTTATCATTCTTTTATGATGACTGTCATAATCACTTTTGTTTATTTAATTTTTCCAGTTGTCGTTAATATCCATCTGCCTCAAGAGACAATGGAGTGCGCCTCTAGGAGCAAAGTCAAACCGCTGGAGAATCACAGTGCACACTGTGGCTGCAGAGACCAGGAAATTGTAACTGCAGCCTCTCATATTGTTTTAGTTGCCTCAGCAGCACTAAAGTGACTTCTTTGGGGTGCAAGCCTGGGCAGTGTGTGTGGAGGTCCTGGGCTGCCCATAGCATTGTCTGTGACTAAATATGCAAGGCATAACCACAGCACAAGAAAGCAGTATCACGTTAAGGCTAAAATCAAAAGCTCAGTGGGCTGGGCTGTGGAGCAGTGGGGTTTCATGAAGTGGCAGGGCTACTACAACATCTACTGTATTGCCATTCATGCCAGCCAAGGCAGAAGGCAAGGGAGAAGCAAACTGCTGTTCCAAGCTGGATCTGGCACAGTTATCAGCCCTTCACTGAGGGCACTTACAGCCATCTGCACATTCACTGAACAGAACACAGAGTCCTGAGGCGACCCTGGTCTCACTCCACAGACCTGAGATAAAAGGGGTTTTGGCCACTAGTCCCATCACCTCCTGGCAAATAGAAGGGGAAGAAATAGAGGCAGTGGGGTTTAGTTTGCTTTCTTGGGTTCCATGCTCACTGTAGATAGTGACAGCAGTCACAAACTTAAAAGACACCTGCTTCTTGGGAGAAAAGCAATGACAAACCTAGACAGCATCTTAAAAAGCAGAGACATCACCTTGCCAACAAAGGTGCATATAGCATATTTCCCAGTAGTGATGTATGGAAGTGAGCGCTGGCTGGACCATAAAGAAGGCTGATCGCAGAAGAATTGATCCTTTTGAATTATGGTGCTGGAGGAGACTCTTGAGAGTCCCATGGACTGCAAGAAGAGCAAAGGTATCCATTCTGAAGGAAATCAGGCCTGAGTGCTCACTAGAAGGACAGATCCTGAAGCTGAGGCTCCAATACTTTGGCCACCTCATGAGAAGAGAAGACTCCCTGGAAAAGACCCTGATGTTGGGAAAGATGGAGGGCACAAGGAGAAGGGGACGACAGAGGACGAGATGGTTGGACAGTGTTCTCAAAGCTACCAGCATGAGTGGTAGCTTCCACTGGGGGAGGCAGTGGAAGACAGGAGTGCCTGGTATGCTCTGGTCCATGGGGTCACGAAGAGTCGGACACGACTAAACGACTAAACAATAAAACAACAACAAATATATTTCCCCAAAGTGTCATACAGCTCCTGTTCCATATTGTCCTCCTGCTTTCCATCAGCTGCCTCTTGAGCTTCCTTGGCCTCAGCACCACAGCATTCTGAAGCAATGCTCCACTGCTGCATAGTGGGAAGCTCACCACCATCGAGAAACCCAACAGAGGGAACCTGACCAATAAGCACCTGGAATTCAAAGCCAGCCTTTTTCTCAATGAACAGCATCTTATCCCCATTCACTCTTTACGAGATGGCTCACCTCCCACACCGAAAACTATTCCTCGGAAACTGAATGCTAACACATCCTACACCTACATTTCCACTACAATTACAGCTGTGAAACTGTCTAACAATACTTTTATAGATGCTGTACACATGTAAGGAGACAAAGGGGAGTTGGCACTTTTGCTGTGTAACATTGTTCATTTGTCTCCTAGAAGCCTGCTACAAGAACAGTAGCTATGAATTCTAAAGAAGGAAAAATTGGAACATGGGTACAAATGGTCTGCAGTGTCACATATGTAGCCTTGAGCCCAAATTTATTATTATTACTAGCCATTTATTAAACCTATTAGACATCTTATATATATAAATATAAACAGCAATACATTATACCATAGGAACAAAGAAAGGAAATTAACACTAACACTTTTTCATACAACACACACACACACACACACACAAAATGGGCTCCCTCCCTTGTAAGAACCCAAGGAAACTTTGGCAGCAAACTAGCAATAAAACAGTATCAGTTTTGTCCATCAAAAGCCTGGGGGAAAGTAAGTCTTTACTTGGCCGATGTCAATGAAGGCAGACCTCAGCGGAGAGAGCATTTCACAGATGGGGAGCCACAACTAAGAAGGCCCTCTTCCTTGCCGTCACCCTCAAAGCCTCCTTCAGATGAGACACTTAGAGAAGGATTCTGTTTAATATATAAGAATCCAGCATTTGAGGAAGCATCAAAAGCAGGGCTAAGCACAAAACCCCACAGTTCCTTTATCTCCATGCTGCCCTTTTGCAAACTGTGACAAGGACTATGGTTTTAAGTAAAGTCAGCTGCAATTACCAAAAGAAGATGGAAGAGGAGGAAGAAGATGGACTTGTCCAGATTCTGCTTCAGCTAACACAGTGCAGTTACTCAGTATGCTGCAACAGCTATCTTTGGAAATTAGATACCATGCAATTTGATTCAGCATCTTTTCTGCTACAAATTCCATTTCACTTCCTTAACTGGAATTATACTCTTGTGCTCCTTTATGTAAGTGACATTTTAAGGTATTTCTATTATGCAAGTCATCCCTAAGCACATAAGATCCCAAATGGAGGACTGTTGATTACTTGTCATAATGGAACGAAACAAAGGAGAAAATAGTGTATAATGATAGGACTATCATCCAGAAAACTCATCAAGGGAATTCTCCCCCCTCGTCCCCCAATAAAATGCTGTCCTGCCATGTTCTGTTCAGCTTTACAAAGACAAATGCAGGCAAAATTGAAGCATACGTTTGCTGACTGAATCTCAAGAGATATTGTAGAAAATAATTGTTATTCTTGTCCTTCGCTTACTGTCATGGGCACAGAACATTTAGATAAATTTAATTATAGATTCTTGTTATAACAACAATGGCAGCAACATTGTTACCAGGGATACTTTTTAATGCGAGCCCAAAGGCAAAAACAAAACTCCGATTTATGCAGCCGAATTCTTCACAGGGGAAAAAATATGAACTGAAATTGTACAAATTACAAAAAAGGATGTAAACATTACTTGATTTGATCTAATAGATCCATATCACATTTGTCATTCTCTCCAACAGCTAACTAACATAAGCACTTTTCAGATGTTACTTTTACAGTTACGTAAACATGGGGGAAGGGGATAGGGACACATTTATGTCTCTCCTTCCCACCAAAGAGCTCAAGGCAGTATACGGGGTTCCTTCCCCTCCATTTTACCCTCAAAACAACCAGGCTGAGAGAGAGAGTCATAGGCCAAAGTTACCTACTGAGCCTCATGACCAAGTAGGAATTTGAACCTATATCTTCTTGGCCCAAGTCCAACACCCTTAACCACTTCACCACACTGTAATGATGGTACACTATACATTTCAAGTGTGTGTTTTTCTTTAATGAACTCTAGTGCCTGGCACTATTTGAATATTACTCTATTGTTGCTGTGCATCCCCAGTCACCAAGAGGAGTGCTCCAGGCAGCTAGCCTTGTAGTGATTTTAGGAGCTCACATTAAGAATGCTCCCCACAAAGGCAAGCAGCCCTTAATCTCAGCTATAAAGTATAGCTATAGATTACAGCTATAAAGTACAGCTAAGAAACATTTCTGGAGCATGAGAAGTGTGTGTGTGTGTGTGTGTGTGTGTGTGTGTGTGTGATGTCCCTTCTCCCCATCCTCCTGAAATCCTCTCTTATAGCAAGGGGACAGGATGCTCCCAGCCTTGCAGAATGCATTCTGCTGACCCTAATCCTTACACATGGAATACACTACTTGCTATAAACTGTTAGGAGCTGACCATTACAATTTACCAAAATTTCTATTCCAAGTCAAGGAAGATGGACTTCCAGCAACATCTCTAGTGTTACGTTGCTGGAATATCTTCAAATAGCTCTTATTCAGCTACATAGACTGGAGACAAAGTTCAGAATTCCCACGTGGAAAATCTGTGTGCACAACTCAGTACTTTCTGTTGTTGTTACTAATCAAAAACTTTTAAGGTGTATTAATTTTAGCCCTACATTTTTTTAAGTGTCAGGATGATATGCTTAATGGCAAAAAATACAAATGAACTCCCTATAAAATGCAAATTAACTCTCCTCTTTACTGAGTGCAGGATAATTATCTTTTAAACATAATGAAATTTTAATCAAAGAGATGCTGTGCCACAAAAGTAAATGGTTTGTATTTAAAGGCAGTGCCTCTGCAATAGTTTTTGACTGGAATCAATGTCCATGCTTCTGTCTCCATTCAACTTGCCCATGAAAATCTGGTTTTCAATTTGGACTTCAATGAGCAGTATAAATGTTGAAACCCCAACAATAGCTCTGTTATCTTAGATTTCCACAGTGCTGTAGCTAAATGACTTCTAAAGTACTATTGCTCTTGCCTGGACAGTTCAACCAACAATCTACTTTGGTTTCATTCCAATTTACTTAATTAAATATAGATAGATCATATTCTGCCTTCAGACATGCCTGAGCAACCTCAATTGATTTCAGCTCCCATTGATCAACTATTTTGTTTAAAAGTTAAATGATCAGTGGCTTAATCCAACGTGAAGAGGTAAATGCTGCTTCTGAAAGAGTTGTGAGCACTTGAACCAAACACTTTGTGACTTTTGCTTTCTTTGTGTTTTAAATACAAAAGTGGAAAAGAATATAGTAAGATGGTAAAATGGGGATGGGGGAAAGCACAAACGCCCTGACCAAAGTGTCCCTGGTGACATTGTCTTCTCTTCAGACCTTTGTGCATTTTGATAGTATCTGCATGAAATCATAACGCAAAATGGGTTCCTCCAACCTATCCTTTTGTGGCTTCGATCCAGCATCAATCAAGCTTCACCAGGTATTCAATCCACAGTATTTTAATATATTAATGAATACTTTTCTATTGACAGTTACGTTTGCCTTGACCCACTTGTACCAGGTACCCACAAGTACAAGGCAATATCCATGGATATCTTCCAGCAAGCAGAAGCTGTATGAGGACTGAGGTCTGATGAGTGTCGGCCTCAAGTCCATCTTTCCCAAACTCTGCCCCTTTATCTAAAGATTCTGACTCTTAAAGGGCCAAACCCCTGAACTCCTGACAAACACTTCTTTGCCTTTCTGTGGCATCCCCACCCAGCAGGTGTTGTAGCCCAGAAGCTGTTTAGTCATACTGGCCACATGACCCAGAAAGCTGTCTGTGGACAAAGGCCAGCTCCCTCAGCCTGAAGCAAGATGAGCACTGCACCCCATAAGCACCTTTGACTGGACTTAACCATCCAGTGGTCCTTTACTTTTTTAGCTTAGAAATTAGTGCACAGATATAGAGGTAAACAAGTGGACCACATGTGGCAAAGAGGCTGAGCTAGAAATCAGGAGTCCCTGGTTCAAATCCTACCTCACTCGCTAAATGGCCTTATGCAAGATACTATTTTTATAGTCTTGGGTCCTCCACCTGCCATACAAAATACACCTACTATTAACATAATATGTTTAACAGGATTGATTTAAGGAAGCAAAAAGTAACTAGATGCCAAACACTTTAAGTACCTTAAAAGAAACACCTACATCCTACTATTAAATTGCTTAGTGTTACAGGAATGGAAGTGAGTGGTTTAACGGTAGGTAATGACAGCAGAGCATGTTGCTTTTCATTTATGAAAGTGAAAGGAAGAAGTTAGGAGTACATTTCCATTGTCACTGTCTCTTACTGGATAATATGCACATAAAGCAAAACTATTTTCATTTAGTACTTTGGGGCATTTCATTTTTGAAGAGGATGTCAAAATACAAGTAAAACCCTTGCTTGCTGTCACTAATTAGGGGATTTGCAGTACAATAGTGTGCCAATCCAGTCCTCACCTACGTACAGAGTTAAAGTAGACCCTTCGTCCATTTGCTGTGGCACCTGGCAATAGGCTACATTATCGGAAGAGAATATTTTAAACCACAGTGAAGCAAGATGGAGTGTCAAGATTGTAATGTTGGCATTTTATAATGGTGCAGCCATTTCTGCACCATATACAGTACCCAATTCCTTAAAAAATGGTTAGTCAGTATGTAGTATTAGTAAAAAGGCCAAACCTTAAGCTGTATTAACGGATAACAACACATGGCTGTTAAATAAATGACACAATGTTCATCGGAGGGTGTATACACCTATTTTAAGATCCGCTGATGATTGTTATTATATCCTCATATGCGAAACCACAGAATTCGAAGAGCATGCTTTATTTTTCCTATGACTGTAAATTATAGGAAAACTATTTTTTTTTCACTGTGCGAATATATGAATGTTCACAGCAGACTTTTACAGAATACTTGATATGAAAAGTCCAAACAATTAACCAGTAATGTGAAACAAAAGAATCTTGGCCAATTTGCAGCAATTGGAATCACTTAAAAGAGAAACTTTCTGAAAGGATGATTAGTTGAGATTAGTCCTAATATTACAATGCTGATTATTATTTCTTATTTTCAAGGGATCAAAAGCTGAACTAACACAGCAGAATTTGATTAGCTAGAATATCTCCATGGAATGTAAACCATTTGGCATAACATATTATCTTAATAACAGATGCTGACCTTTTGTGTCCTTTACTAATTGTTTCTTATTTGAATGGTATCTCATATCATTTGCATAGTCTTTTAAACGTTCAGTAACAAAAATATATTTTCTAAACATCCTTAAACTCAGCATCTTGTTACTTTCACAGACAATTTGGAAATGTGTTGTGCGACCAGAAGTCAGCAGAGAATGTGTATGGTCTGGGAGAACAAAGAAGCTGAGCTAGTCAGCACCATAAAAACAAAAGAAGAGCCCTCTTGGTTCAGACCTTGAGGCCATCTCTCCCAAAATTCAATTTCCAACAACCAGGCAGACAGATGTACCTCATGCCCTGCTTTTGGGTTCCTCATAGGTATAGCTGATTGGTCAGTGTAGGAAACAGGACACTGGTGAACTAGGCCTTTGGTCTGAACTAACAGAGTTCTTCTAATGTTCACCTGCTTCTGGAAAGCCCACAAGCCATCATCCCAGTAGTTATTTCCCCAAAGCTGGAACTCAGAGCCTCTGGATTTCATTTAAGAACTTAACAATTTCAATGTTGGATCCGACCAAAGGACTGTTGAGTAACCGACCATCTGGCTTCCCATTGTGGTTCCCATACTATTGTTCAGAGGCATGTTGCCCCTGATCCTGGCAGTGGCATAATATCAGTGATAACTAGGAGCCATTGATTCCTTTAATCTTCATGATTTTTTTCCTGATTTTAAGCAATCTAGGCAGATGACTATCACTAGCATAAGTTTAACTATGTGTTACATAAAGAATGTCCTTTTTGTCCTTCCTGAATCTCTCCCCATCCAGCTTTGCCACCCACCCTCCATTACTCTCCCCATTTCCCCCAAATGATCTATTTATTTTTATTTCATAAAATTCATACACCACTTTTTTTGTAAAAAGCAAACCTCAAAGTGGTTTACAGAAAAAGTGAAAATTGAACTGGCACAGCATTAGGGAGAGAAAACATGAGTATTCAATAAACATAAACATGGTGCACAGAAGCTGATGGACACAGGCTGCAAGAAAGAAACCACCGGAGAATGCACAATTACCAGGGCCAGTTCCATCTTTTAGGAGGCCCTTGGGCAAGTTGACCTTGTTGGGCCCATCACTGACAAGGTCCATGCCTTTACTGGGGTTGTTGCCCAGTGACCTGTCTTCTCTCTATGGTCACCATACGCATATTATTACCCAGAGTGAAACAGGGCTGCTGCTCCTTCTTCTTCCATCCATCATGGTCACTTGCTTAGAAAAAATAAGTGAACAGACCACGCCAGCAAGTAAGAAGAGCAGAATCGGGAGCTCCAAAATCAGTAGGCCCCTTGCTAGGTTTGGGGCCTTTGCAAGCTGTAAAGGATGCTGATCCCCGTACTGGCCCTGTAAGTGGTCATCATAAAGTTCAGTGTAAACCATGTCAAGAAAGATGGACTGTTATGGGGCAAGACTCTTGGAATACTGTGAATACACCCTCTGCCTGGGGCTGTGGGTCAGTAGTTACATGTGGCATTCATCAAAGCCAAATCGTAAGATCCTGATAACTGGGACCAAGTGATCTCCGTTCCTGTTGTAAGGCTATTCAGCTTTAAGCATGGATTTAAAGAGCTCACACAGGACAGAATGGCTCATCCACTTCAATGTTCTACTTAACTGGGGAAATTGGAAAAACACTTAAATGGTGCAATCATCTATTAGGAATTTAACTCCACACTGTCATTTTGTATGCTTCATTTTTATCTCTGGAAAATATCTCCAGCGGTTATATTCAATTTCTATATAATGCCTGTTATCTTACTTTCACTTTCAGGTGTTATCTTCCCTTTTTTTTAATACCACCAGCAGTATATTGCAGAAACAGTGATTACTGCAATGCCTTTGTGAAGGTTTCCACAATGAAAAAGAAATTTAGACTTTCCAAAAATGTTCTCATTTTTAAAATGATGCCTGACAAGCAAATCACAAATTTACTTTGACTTCTATAAACAATACTCTTCCCATAGTGGTATGGTGAAAATAAAAATACTGTTTCTATAGGCCACATGTCAGTTTTTCACATGTACCCACTACACGGTTGGAGCTGCTTCCTTCTGGTGCAATCAAAAGTGGTGGCTGTAAGCCTCTGAGCACTGGAAACATGGGGCCGGCCAACTGCCCTCATATCTCAGTTATCAACCAGCTGAGAAGGAGGTATGGTTATCAGCGGCAGCAGCATCACTTTTAATTTGTATACTGTCTTTCTACTTTATAATACCCAAGGTGGTTTGCAAGCTGAAGAAACAAAGAATGTACACCTTATAACAATCTAATCCAATACAAAAATGTGATAATAAAACATAACTTTAAAATAAGCAACATATCAAACAAAGTAATATTCAACAATCCAACAGAATAGTGTAGAATAATATTAAATAGCAGCATATAAAAATTAAACAGAAATTCACTCTTAACAATTATAATAAATAATTTCTAAACTATAATAAATAAAACAAAGTCCCATCCAACTGGCCCTGCTCACAGGAAGCCGCTGGTCATTGTGACAGACTCCTTTGGGAGGAAAAGGAAGCTGGATATAGATCAAGTGAAGATTTACTACTACTACTACTACTACTATTATTATTATTATTAAATTTATATCTCCTGCCCTTTGCCCCAAAGGAGCTAAGGTGGCAAACACACAAGCGATAATAAAACCTCCTAAAAACAATTCCAATACAGATGCAGACTGGGAAAGATCTCTAGTTTAAAAGGCTTGCTGAAGGGGGGAGGTCTTCAGTAGGCACAAAAATGTCAACAGAGATAGTAACTGCCTAATATTTAAGGGGAGGAATTGCAAAGGATAGGTGCCATAACACTAAAGACCCAATTCCTATCTGGGGGGAGCAGACCTTTTGATGAGTTGGTATCTGCAGAAGACCCTCTTCTGCACTGCGCAGTGTGATTGGTCAGGTATACAAGCAGAGAGATGATATTTTAGGTATCCAAGTCCCAAGTCGTACTGGGCTTTATATACCAGAACTAACACATTGAACTTTGTCCAGTCAAGAACCGGAAGTGATCTCATTGCTTTTAATGAAAATTATTGTTTTTTATTCGATTTTGTTCTATTATATAGGAAATCAGATTGGTGAGAAGCGGTATAGAAATCTTTTCATTTACAAATAAATAAAATGTAAAACTACAAGCAGCTCCAGTGCTGCTGTGGCTGCCTGGGGAACTTACCTATTATACAACATGGCAAGATAATTAACCTCATGATACATGCCTCCTTACTTGGGTCCAGTTGAACTCAATGGGGCTTACTTCTATTTAGACATGCACAAGTTTGTGTTGTTAATCCACTACACATCCGTCTCATAAAAGAGCTGTCTTGGTTTTCTTTGTGCGCACGTGCACATATTGCATTTATTTCAATTTTATGATGTTTTATTACTCGCAAACAGCATCTTGTAATAATGTGCTTGATTAATCCTCATAGCTGAGTTGCAAATCTGCTTCTGCAACCTAATTTGTAATTATTGAGAGGGAATTTTAATTCAAATGCTGCAACGTTCCAAATTACTAAATTAATTTTGTCTACTTTCACAGATAGCATTAATGCTTAAGTGTTTCTGCTCTTTCCATTAAATTTCTCCAGGTATTCCTACGTGATTTACAAAGGGTGGGCTCAGTGACAATTTGTGTTGAACACCATTTTTTAGTTGGCTTCTCAAAGGCTTTACATTTCGCGGGGAAATCATTAGGTCTTTGTGTTGAGATTCCCTTGTTCTCTTAAGAAATTTAGCAATAAATTTATGAATAATTATGAGCATATGATCAAAAGCATTAACACCAGTAACTGTGAATTCCAAAACAAACAAAAAAAATATACAGAGCAATCCTTTACTTATCTACTTAAAGTAAGCCCTGCTGAGTTCAATTGGACTTAATTCTAGGCAGGTGTGCATAAGGACTGTAGCCTTATGGTGCAAAGTTTGAAACATAAATATAGCAAAAGTGTTACATATCCATACTTTTGTGTGTTATTCATTAATCATTGGAACTGATACACTAACTATTGAGATTTCCCTCCTAAATTGTAATAATGTAGTCTTAATTGCAAGATTAGGTACTTTATTATTAAATGAATATTGTGTTCTATACCTATGTTGTAATATATACAAAAATAAAAAATCTTCCAGCAATTCACTTTTTTTTCTCTTAGCAAGACAGACAAGCATTAGAAACTTATACACAGACTTCCACTAGATTGACTCAGAAGGAACTAATGAAAAAGACAGAAATAGTTTGGTCTATTTTTCCAAATGAATTTGCCAGGCCCCTGTCAAACCTTCAATCCAAGTGCACTAGATGAGAAATAAGAGAGACACCTTCCTCACTGTCTTACTTCACTGTTGGACTAGATAATCATCATGCATCCCACTCAGGTGAGTTCTGCTTAAAGGGAATTGGGTAGATTGGCTGGATGAATAGAGTGGGTGGGCCAGTGGGCATAACCTAGGTATTCTGTATTTTGAAAGAGAGGCAGAGGGGAAATGTTATTAAATCAACTTGATGACAAATTGTCAAAATACCCATAAATGCCAAGTCCACTGGTCAATTTTCCAGATAATCTGATATGGAGTCGTAAACCATAGCATTCCACATCTTTCTTCTGTAAGGCAGCTTTTTTTAATCTAAGCTGGAAAATAATTCAGGAGCCCTGTAATGTTCACCTCTTCCATGAGGTCAGCTTTATGAGCCCTCAAAACTCATACCAGGACCTCAGCCAAACCAACTTTATGAGCATCCTTAGTAAGTAGAGTCTGTCACTCAGCAAATCAAAATATACAATTAATGGTTCTTGTTTTCATCAAAGGATTGCCTTTGCCAAAAAAGAACAAAACTGCATGTATTATCTTAACCCAAATTCTGTGTTTAATAATAAATCATGCACATTCAGATGCAGGTTAATTTCCAAGGAGATTAGGCTTTAGTGACCATTGGCCCAGAGCCTTAGAAACATCACTTAATCTCAGTATACTTTCCAAAAACTTTCAAGGCTTGCTCATTTGCTTACAAGTTTTTACCTGCATTAATTAAGCCTAGTAATTCATTTTATCAAAAATGAAAGCATAGCTTTCCAAGGTGCCATATACTGTGTCGGATATGCACACTTGCAGTCACACACAACTCTGAACACTAACAGGGGAAATGAAATTTATTTTGTCCACAAAATTCCTCAGTGTGGTCTCCCATTGCATTTTCTCAAAAACCGTTGTGTAAAAAGATAAAATTGGCTTAGCATTATCAAGACTTGCTGTTCACCATGCCCAGGGGTAGGGGTCAAGTGCATGCTGGAAATTAATACAGGACTCTCAGGATGTGGCAGGTAAAATTGCAATCAGCTGTGCATCTGGCACTGGGCAATCACACACACAAAACCCAGAAGGCTGTGAAAATGCTCTAAAGTTCTTAGGTATAGAGCTAGATTAGATGTAGCCAAGTCAATACCATACAGAAGGAAATGTGCTACCTGAGTAAATCAGTGGACTATTTCTGTTGTGCCATCAAGGTAACCTTGGCTTCCCAGATAGCTGTGTTTGAACAGCAATTTAGCATTATTCTGGTTGGCAATATGTTTTATGAGAGTGTTAACAGCTGCCACACAGCATAATAAAAAGCATCACCAGTTCATTACAATAACAAATCTGATAAGGTGCTCTCCTGTTCAGTAAAGCAGCTCTTTCGATGTATCTGCCCAGATAATGCACAAGCAGCTTAATTATCTACTTCCTTCCATCTCACCTTGCAACCCGGGACCTATCAATCACACACTTGAAGACTTAATACAACCAATTTAGATTACAAACAGAAACAGCATGCACCATATCCCCTGGAGAATGGGGATAAAGTTTTCAAGGAGGAGCGAAACTCTCAAGTTTTCTATTTAAAAAATGGCAGCTCTGTATCAAGCCCCACCCTCTCCCCAACTTGCCCTATTTCCTGACATCATTATGGTTTGTGATTCCTCACCAGTGACAACCAAAATGACAAAAACTTAATTGCCATAATAATAATAATAATAATAGCAGGATGATAAACTGAATTGGATATAACTCCATTTTGATGGCTCCATGGTTTTGCAATGTACAACATTAGGGCCCTCTACATGATCCTCCCAAACTGGGCAGCTGAAGAACTGAAGGGGCTTTATTCAACTAGTTATTTGCACCAATTAAGAGTCATGTTATTTGCACCAATTAAGAGTCATGTTATTTGCACCAATTAAGTCATGTTATTTGCACCAATTAAGAGAACAAAATCTAAAGTCTCTAGAATTGCTTTTCAGCCTCATCACCAGTTTTATGGTGAATATTATATGCCATTTAATTCCTCCCAGGATATTTAATTTTGCCAGTCTTTTTAAACCTCTGACCATGTACCATTGCATCATATATGCTTGGTCACTGTTATTTGCAGTACTGCAAATGAAAGTTACTGTAACTTACCAAAAGTAGTGTTGTGGTGCCACGGGAGTGCCAAGACATAAAGGTTCAAATTAAAAAAGAGCTTTCCTGATTAATGTCCAGGAATCCAGTCTCTTACCCCTAATTACCTACAGCAGCAGAACTATGATTTGTTACCTCATCCCTTCATATGTGAACACTGGAAAGTTTTCAATTACTGTATTTCCTTTAATACTATAGGCTGTTCTATCCTGAGTCTAAAGAAAATGCCCAGCTCCTTTACAAATCTGCTTGGGCAAATGAATACATTTTAAATTGGCACCAAATAGAAAGTAAAGTAGGTGTCGGCTGTATCTGGGATAGAAGGGCATTCCAAAAGCAAGACGCTACCAAAGAGAAGGCCCTTTCCTGCATCCTGATTGGATTTTCCTTTGATTCTGACTTGATTTTAGCATTTAGGATGTATTTTAATTGATTGCTTGATTTTATGGTGATTTGTCATATATTTGATGTTAGCTGCTCTGAGCCCAGTTTTGGCTGGGGAGGCCAAGGTATAAATAAAAATTATTATTATTATTACTTATTATCCACATGCACTGCCCCTCTCTCAGAGATATTGAGAGGGGCAGGCTGGTACAGGGAAAAGAAGCAGCATAACAGCAACAGCTCACTCAAAATAAACATGGAAATGGCAGAGACAAAAATAGATTGTGTGAATCAGTTCTCAGTGGAGTTGACATTTTATTATTGTGGTTTGTCAACGCTGCTAGCATCAAGCAACAATGCATAGTCTCACTGAAATCCTCAGCATACAAGAGACCTTTATTACGTATTTCCAGATTCCTTAGATTGTTCCTTGCAAGGCAGCATGAGCTTTCATCTGGCAGCCTGTGATCAGCCACACTTAGAAGTGCTTTATTTTCCAGAACACAAACTAGCTTCCTTTTTTGGTGTTCTCAGCTAGGACACATCCCTTCCATTATGTAGCCATCTCAACATGTCTCTGGGCTTTTGTGTGTGTGTTTTTATGAATATGTTTGGCGCTTCCTACCAAGCTAAAATAAAGTTCACAAGAAGTTTTAGCATCCGCATTCCTTCAACAGAGGCTTGCTGAACTGTCACCATAGCAACACCAAGGAGACTTGGAATGTTTGCCCCAAATGTCAGTGCGCTTTTAAAAATTGTTTTATTTCTATGAATTCAAACAACAAATCAACTCTGAACAAATGTCATACAGCAGGGTAGTATGTGTGAAAAAAAATATATAATCTAGGCTTGAAGTGTTCAAAGTCTCTAGCTTATTAGCTTTCCGCTTCATCTTCCTCTGAACTCACCTGTAAATGCTGTTGGAGAAATATAATACAAATTTGCACTGGGGGAAGTAAGTGCTATGGGAGATCAGGGAGACAAGTATGACTTGTTCTGCATTGCCAAAGTACTTGATCCTACACAAAACATGATATTCATGGTTCTCACATCATTCACTGGGCTTTCGTCTTCCAGTGGTTAATTGTGCTTCTTCCCAGATTATCCACCCAGTAGTTCAATCTGTTGCATGAATACAAGATCAGGTGGCTACACATTTCGACTAGGGGCTACACATTTTGACTATTACGCCAGTCCAAAGGGAGCTCTAACTGGCCAAGAACCAAATTCCTATCTCTATGGATGTACTGGTAGAATCCAACCTGACTGTATTTATTTAGAAAAGGGATCTTGTGGGTAGGTGTTCATTGAAACTGTCAGTTCAGTGTGCTTTTGTAATGTGTGTGTGTGTGTGTGTGTGTGTGTGTGTGTGTGTGTGCATGCGGCGCGCGCAGGGAATAATAATATTTTATTATCTTTATTAAATTATGCCCTACTTTTGCTATCACAGCTCACAACTAAATATACCATAGGCATATAAAACTATTTCTTCTGCAGAAAATTCCGACAACAATGAACCCATAAAACAACTTTATAGCAATGTCTAAAGGAAAAAATTTTAGCTTGCCAGGGGGAAGCAAACGCCACAGTTTATATGCTCTGCCAAATCTTGGTGTGGAGGCTGTTTCAAAGCTGGACCACCAGCTGTGGAAAGCCACCCCCTTCGTTGTTGAAACATCCCTTCAAGAAATCAGGGTGTTTATTGCCATCTTCTGTCAAGCTTCTCCTGGCTCATAGTATTATAAACCGGAAAAGGCAAGCATCCGGAGATTAAGGTGGCTGCATAAGACACTCTGTTATTGTGCAACAGCACCAAATCAACTTTAATTGTGCAACCTAAATTTTCTGGTATATGTAGCAACAGTCAGAAGCGCTTGTTAAGTCAGTTATCTGAGAAGTAAGTGGAGGAAGATGCAGCATGTGAATCCTGATAGGCAGAACTTATTCTCACTTTTTGCTAAGCAAACCAGAACTATATTGTAACGTCTCACTCACTGTTTGGTCACTTCAGTCATTTTTGGCTGTTCCTTCTTCTTTCCTTCAGCAGTTGGTTCAATGGGAGTAAGCAGCACAGCAGCACACGAGACTATAGACTGGTGTGAATCTTCCCGGCAAACTGCAAAATAACAGTAATTTGGTTACCACCAATGTATTTCTGGCTTTTCCTTCCCGACATTATTTTAAATATGGGCTTCTCCACTAACTGTCTGAAGCGGTATAGTACAGCAACAGGTTCACTGCACAAGTCTGCTGGTTGCATGCTTCAGTTCTGAATTAATGAGAGAATGGGAAGTTTAAGCAGTCTTGACATATGTAGTTTCTTAGTGCCTGATGTCCCCATTAAGGCCTCAGCTACGCTAGAATGCTACATTTCAGAGCTCAGATGCCATTTCAGCATGCAAGATACCAAAAATCATGGAAGACATTGGGTTTTAAAAGGCTGTTATACTCACAGTTATAAGGAACTTGTGTATTCATACATCTTGTGTGTGAAAGTATATATAAGACACTAAAGCAGGAGTGGCTAACATGTGGTTCTGCAGATGTTGTTGGACTACAACTCCCATCATCCCCAGTCACTGGCTATGTTGACTTGCTCTGTTGGGAGCTGTATGGCAACAACAGGGTCAAAGGCTCTCCAGCTCAGCACTAATGCCATGCTTAATTTTGTTTTCATTTATGAAGTATATAGCCTTCTTTTCAGTCTTTTCCAGTAAGGCCCAAACTATGAAAGCATCTTGGATAATCAACTGTGAGCAAGGAAAACCTATCATGAAGCACAAACATGAAAATTTCCCCTAAGGTGAACTTGTGATTGAAAGGGTTAGCATTATTAGCACCCTTTCTTTCTTTCTTTCTTTCTTTCTTTCTTTCTTTCTTTCTTTCTTCCTTTCTTTCTTTTAAAGACATCTGGGAATCATAACTACCTGACAGCTGTTAGATGTATCTGAAAGTAGATGGGAGATTCCACACCATTCCCAGTGGTCAGGTATGTAGCATAATAAAAACCAATGCAACCTACACTAATTAGCAACCCTGCTGAGATAACTGCATCATTGCTTACTTATCATGTACTTAACTATAGCTTTTGCCCACTGAGTCACCTCCCAGGGACAAAGATGGTATAAGAGCAACATTCACAGTGTTCTGCTATTTGTTAAACATGATCTCCCTGCAAACATACAGGAAACCTTGACCTTTATGTTCTAGCTATCACTGTTCTCCAGCACCAGGTTCAATCGCAAATAGCAACTCAGCCAGCGTTTCTTCATCCTGAAGTTCAACCAAAATTCATGGTTCCACAGTTTATGTACCAAATACTGACACCAATATTACACTGGTGGGTAAAGGCCATAACTCAGCAGGAGAGCATCTGCCTTGCATATAGATGTTGGTATTCAGCAGTAGTTCTACTCAAGAGTAGAACAACAAGCAGAGAGTTGAATACAGCCCAGAATGTTCCAAGCTCAATCCCTGGAATTTCTAAGTAGGGTTGGGAAGCCTCTGCCAGTCACTGTAGTTCTCAACTGCACATACAGCCTCCACTGATATAAAAGGCTACCCTGCTGCAGATGTTTACCCTCACAACCGTGAGGTGCAGGTGTGTTTTGAATTAGGACATGGAAAACCAAGTTTTAAATCCCCACTCAGCCATTAAGCTCACTTGGTGATCTTGGGCCAGTCACTGACTCCCAGCCTAATCTACTTCTCGGGGTGTTGAAAATAAAAACTGCTTCCTCATTAGAGGAAAGGTGAGATGTGAATGTAATAAATAACAGCAAGCAGAGATGAAAGAGTTGCATGGAAGAGTCATATAAAAATTCAAGATTAAAATCAGCTAATCCAATCAGAATGGATAGCTGGATAGAGTCAAAGGTCAGGGTAATGTGGTGTGCTATCAGCAAAAGGTAAAAGCTATATAATAAAAGTGTCAGACAGACCTCTGTGAAAAGGAGGATAGTTTAGAGCAGTGTTTCCCAACCTTTTTTGGGCAAAGGCACACTTGTTTCATGAAAAAAATCTCGAGGCACACCACCATTAGAAAATGTTTAAAAAATTAACTCTGTGCCTATATTGACTATATATAAAGTAACTCTCTTTAATAGGCATCAAATAAACACAAAGAAAGTACCGGTATTTTATAATTACTTTATTATGAAATAGTAAGTACCGTATTTTTAGGACGCTCCGTCCCATAGGACGCACCTACTTTTTTGGGGGGGGGGGGGGGAAATAAAGGAAAAAATTTTTTCCTTTATTTCCCCCCCCAAAACCAGGTCGGGGAACAGTGGGATGGCGGTGCTGCGCCTCCCCGCTGTCCCCCGAGCTTGTGGGGCTGGCCCATGTCTGCCTGGCGCGAGGGGCGCTCTGCTTCAGGGCGCCCCGCGCATCGGGCGGCAGGCTACAGTCCGCAGCATGGGGAACCCTCTGTTTCAGGGCGCCCCACGTGCCCCCACGGGTGCGCAAGGCTTGCCAACACGAGCGCGGAGCACGGGGCGTCCTCCGAAGGGCGCCCCGTGCTCTGCGCCGCCCGCAAGCCTTGCGCTCCTGGGGGGAGATCCCCCGGGTGCGCAAGGCTGGCCAACACCAGCGCAGAGCACAGGGCGTCCTCCGAAGGAACGCCGCCATCCCACTGTCCCCCGACTTGGTTAGAAGGCTGGCGGGGGGGGGGGAGAAGCCTGCTTTTCCCCGTCGCCAGCCCCGCAAACTCGGGCGACAGCGGGAGAGGCGTAGCGCGCCCTTCCCGCTGTCCCCCGACTTGGCTAGAAGGCTGGCGGGGGGAGAAGCCTGCTCCTCCCCGTCGCCAGCCCCGCAAACTCGGGAGACAGCGGGAGAGGCGTAGCGCGCCCACCCGCTGTCTCCCGACATGGTTTGGAGGCTGGCGGAGGGCTTCCTCCTCCCCCAGCCCCGCAAGCTCCCAGAGCTCTGGGTCCCGTTCTGGGGGAGGGGGAAGCTCGGGCTTCCCCCGCCCCAGCCCCGCGGGAGACGGTCGCGCTTTAGCCCCGTGCGTGCTCTCCCAGCTGGAGAGGTGACGCGCGCCTATGGAGGCTCCTGCCATAAGCGCGTGTCACCTCTCCAGCGGGGAGAGGGTCGCGGGGGGCTGCTTTAGCCCCGTGCGTACTAAAGCAGCCCCCTGCGACCCTCTCCCCGCTGGAGAGGTGACGCGCGCCTATGGCAGGAGCCTCCATAGGCGCGCGTCACCTCTCCAGCTGGGAGAGCAGGCACGGGGCTAAAGCAGCCCGACTCGCCCGCCTCCCTCCCACGGCACACCCGGCAACTTCTCGTGGCACACTAGTGTGCCGCGGAACACCGGTTGGGAAACACTGGTTTAGAGGCTGTCAAAAAGAATGTCCTCTATTGGTTTGTTGCTTTATTGTTTAAAACAATATTGCTTATTATTGTATTATAGCACAGAATGGGATTGTATGATAAAGGCTAGGGAATAAAACGCCCATATATAAAAATTAATGGCTTCGGAAGATGAGATTTTCAACTGGCACTGAATGGACCACAGTGTGGGTGCCAGGGGAGCCTCTATGGAGAGGGCACTGCACCACTGAAAAAGTTATAAAATAATTAAAACTTACAAAGTGCCTGACTGCTAGACCAGGCCAAAAGCCCATCTAGTTCAGCCTCCTATTTCATGTTGGCCAACCAAATGCCTATCAGATGCCCATAAGCAGGATATGAATGTGGAAGGCCCCTCCCCACTTCTGATTCCCAGCATATCAAACCCCACTTGTGACTTGACTCCCTCTTTAGGAGCCACCTGCCTCACCTCATTCAGTGAGGTCACCCTCACCATTCAGTTTTGTATGCCAGCCTTAGTCCACATATGAAGGAGGGTCTTGTCTGATGTACATCTGCCTGGGTTCTTAGGTCATCCTCTGAGGCTCTCTCCCAGGCACCCATGCCAAATGAAAGAATTTATCCAGACTAGTAAAGAGCTGCAATTTATTGAGTTCCTACATTTATGTGCTGTCTTGCAGCCAAAGCACTCAAAGCAGATCCTAGTTTAAAATCACAGTTTACAATCTAAAATACATTATTTGAAAGGGAAAAGGGAAAGCAAATATGTCAAATGACAGTCGCCCCAGCTGAACTGATGGAGGGGGCCTTGCTGACCCATCTCCCCCTCAGAGACAGACAGGGGAATGGATGCTGACGGAGGCAGCATTTGGGATGGTAAGGGGAAATGGCCCTTGAGGAGGACCTTTGGTTTTCCAATTGCTGGGTACCAAAGCACTTTAATTAAAAACATTGATATTTCAGCGTTGTTATTTGTGTGTGTGTGTGTGTGTGTGTGTGTGTGTGAAAGAGAGAGAGAGAGAGAGAGAGAGAGAGAGAGAGAGAGAGATTATTTTTCTTCTTCTGCTTCAAGCAGGTGGAGGCCGGACCCCATGTGGGCTGAGCATTGCAAGGTAAAAATTTAATACATACAAACATACATAGTACCCTTAACAGGCCCATATTTTATCTTACATTTCAACATTATAGAAGCAAATGAAACTGATGGTGGTTAGCAGCAGTGGAATTGCTACAGAACTTCTGTTTTTTAAATCATTAGTTACGAGAATGCGATTACAGACGACAATGATCCCCAAAGGGTTAGTTGCTATAAATCTGCAATTAAGCCACAGGCCAGGTTCTTTAAACACTGCAGTCACAATGACAAAATTGTAATTACTGTAATAGGACTATTACTACCAAATGAATTACATCCTATGAAGCTTTATCTGTTTTCCCGCCTTCTTTCACAATAGTCACGAAAGAATACAGTTATATCTACTTTGTATTGTCAAGAAAGGATCCCAGTGGAGAAAATGCTGACTTACATCATCCTAATAGTTGGATTTAATGATACCAAAGACAATTGATTTGTGCTGCTGTCATCATGGTGAAATCCATAAAGAAATCAAGCTGCTCAATGCTATACTTGGTATAGACAATTACTTGCCCCTGAATGTGTAAGTAATGGAATTTTTAATATTCCATCCTATACTGCTCTGCATGTTTCTATGACCTTTATCCTGGAAAGCTTAAGTATACATGCAAATTATTTACTTTAACATTGAAACTTACGTTTTGCTGACATTTCTGTCACAACTGAGCAATGCAAGCATCCAGAGTAATGTTAAAATTCATAAAGCTACTGTTTTGGTCAGACCCTTTTGAAAACTACAAGGATCAAAAGAATCCAATTACCTCTGGGGATGTTAAGAAGTTCTACTGTACAAAAGAAAACAAACACACTGTGTATACAGTACAGTTCCCTATAGCTGTGGATGTCTGTTTTTTGTTTGTTTAGTGGGTTTTAGATTTTATTTTTATTCAACTTTTTCCAATATAAAAACAATAACTTCCTCTTTTACCCCTCCCCCCACCATTTCAACATGATGTGCTAATTGATGAAGGAACTAAATATAGAGGTTAATTTCCTTCGTGAGCACCCCATGCAGGAGATAAGCCAACCAGGTGCATGGTCAGCCAAGCCAGTTGCTATGGTACTGGCCTACTGCCAACTATATAAGTGATTGGGGCATGTCAGCTCATTGGTCAGTGAGACTGTCTGAGTGTCGGAGTCAGTCTTGTGAAGTGAGTCTGTCTGTGCAACATCTTGATTTGCTGGAGCAACAGAAATACTTTTTACTTGTATGCATATATCTGCAAAGCCTACAAGCTGTATGTATAGATCAATGTCCAGAACTGTATTACTGAAACCTTATATTCTGCAAAAATATTCTGCTATTTTGGACCTAAAGCTGCCTCGGTGTGGTGACTGGAACTGGGGGCGAATTCCACTGCATGGGTATCTAATCTCAGATTCCCAACACTAATTTGTGAAGGAAATTTGATATGAAGGAAAGAAGTGGGTGCAAGGATGCAGTTGTTTTCTACTTACTGAAATAGTAGTACCTCTCTATCTCTCTCTCTCTCTCTCTCTCTCTCTCTCTCTCTCACACACACACACACACACACACACACACAGTTCAGTACCTCAACTATACAGTGAGGTGGAGCAATTGCTTCACACCTGGCCACACTGCAGCCATGACGGATAGCACTAGGAGCTGCCCCTGTTCAGTGCAGCTCAGCTCTTTGCCAGCAGGTTTACCAGTGGTAATACACAATTGAACAATAATTCATTAAAAACATTTCTATGGTGTGAGCCAAAGAACAGGAGAGCACACCCACATTATGCACATTGAGAGCTCCCATACATTGCACACAACCAACAGGGCTTTTTCCTCTTCAATACTCAGCTTGTACAGAAGAACAACTTAGCATTAAACTATCAAAATGTCACATCATTATGTAATGGAGCTTAGAGCAGATATATCATTAAAGGGTTGGTAGGTCCTGAGATAATGTGATGCTGGTGCTTTTGGTTTGGCAGCATAGGAAAAAGACAACACTGATTACGTTTCATCAAGCTATTATTATGCAGGAAGATGTCACAGTTTAATGTTTCCAGCATCGTTTTCTGTGAGATGTTTTGTGGCCTGCTCATTATGAAAGGGGGGAGGGGGGACATAATCCCTGCCAGTGAGCTATATGTGTCTGTGGTATATTAAAGCTCTGAGCCCAAATAAGAAGGAATTCTGCCAAATTGCTGTGGACATCATGATTCTGTGGTGCAACCATGTATTTTTACCCTTGGGAAACGTCTCCCCCTGCCCCATTTTGGCCTGTTTCTCAGGACTTTCCTGCAACTGTGCCTAATGGTTGCTAGAACAGTGCTTTTTGATGGGTAGGCTCGGAAATGTTTAGTGAAAAAACCCATTCATCGTGTGAACATTCACTTTCACAAAGTGGCTGGGGCAACCCAGTCAGATGGGCAGGGTATAAGTAAATAATAATAATAATAAAAATAATAATAATAATAATAATTAACTGTCATTGTGTACTCTAACTGATCCTAAGCAGCAATCTGCCAGGTTCTATGGAGTTGATTTTTTCTGAAAGAATTTGGGTGCTCATTTATATTAGGCTGGAATATTCAGAAATAAGGGGCAAACCCCTTATGGAGTTGGGTTGGGCTGTGGATAGAAGATAAATTTGTTCAGTTTACATTGTAAATAAAACAGTCCTAATCTGCTTGTCCCAGACTTATATGCAGACTTATATATACCCAACCATTAATAGGCTTATGAAGTTCTCTGAATTCTGTGATGCAGTTTTGGTATTTTAATACAGTATGCAGACAAAAGTGTGCATTTAAGAGGAAATGCATGGAAAACCATATGAAATGTGTATTTTAGGGGAAGAATGTGTACACAAGGCGTTCAATCTAATTGCAAATTGTTCATGCATTTATTTTTTAAAAAATCCATTACAGGAGAGCTATGATGGAGCACCTGTAGAACTGATACAATAAAGGAAAGACTGGACAGCCCTTCAAACAGAAGACAACTTCCAACAGAGTACTGTCATTCATAATGTAGGGCAAAGACCATCCAAGTAAAAGTGAAGCTTCCCATTAGATGCATTCTATGCAATGTGTATTGTGGGGTAAACAGACTGAAGTGAAGGAACGTTTGTCCCATAATCTTATTCATATGAAATACAACTTGAAAAAACAAAAAGAATCAATAAATAAAGATACACATTCGGTAATGATTTCATTACCAAACTCATATGTGGTTTAAACAAAGGAAATTCATTAAAACATATGGCCCGATCATGCCACAGCCTAATGAGCCATGTTCACAACTGAACCATGGTTTGTTTTAACTATGGTTTGGCATTATGTATGAGAGCACTGCTTCACTGCTGTTTGCTTGACCACCCAATCCCAAATGCTCACCAATCTGCAAAGGCACAAAGAAAGGAAAATGGTGGGATAACAACCTTTGGAGAAACAAGTTGTAGCTTGCTTGCTCCATCTATGAGATGGCGCATAGTTTGTTGAAGAACCATACTTAAACAATGACTTAGTACTAATGTGAAAAAGCAGTCAATGTACTCAAAGACAGGCCACTCACAGGCTCATCCTGCCTTGAAAATATCAAATTTAAGCACCTGCTTAAGAGAAAATAAATTTCCTTAATTAGGGCCTAAGCCAGAGCTTTCCAAACTGTGTGTCGTGACACATTAGTATGATGGCTGCAGTGTGTAGGTGTGTTGCATGAACACTCCCCGTGCACCTTCCAGGGCTGGAAAGAGGATATCAGGCTTCCTCTAACTCAGCCCTCCAGATGTTTTGAGACTACAATTCCCATCATCCCTGATCACTGGTCCTGCTAGCTAGGGATCATGGGAGTTGTAGGCAAAAAACATCTGGAGGGCCGAGTTTGAGGAAGCCTAGGTTAGTTTAACCTCCATGTTGCTAGTAAAACTGAATTACTGTGTCACAAAATGATGCATGTCTAAAAAGTGTGTCACCAACATGAAAAGTTGAGGAAGCTCTGCCCTAAGTAGAGCTGTGTCCGTGTGTGTGTATGTGTGTGTGTGGTGTTTTTCTGTGCCCACATAGCTGAACGTTGCAGTGCAATTACATTTCAGGTGCTGAGCAATACCATTGTGACAATTTTTGCTGTTATTAGATACTCTGTGGTGTATTAGTTCAAATCTGGAAAATCAGAGAAGTTTAAAATAGAAGAGATTTTCAAACCAATCTCCCTGTCTATTGATTTCCCTCCCCCTTTGCAATAACTTCTCCTGAGCTTTCTACATCTCATTTTAAACAGTATTATCTACCATCAACTTACATAGTCTTCACCTCCACAGAATTGTAACCTCTAGATGATGTTAACTGGTGCAACGTAGCTTAAACCTGACCCAAGTCTCTTAGAAATATTCTCATCATCTGGGGAATTTTAAGTAGCATTTCAAACCCGAATAATTTATCCTCATGAAAAGGTATGACAGGTCTTTAAAGAAATAAAAGCAGCTTCCTTTTTCAAATTCTTCAATACACATTATTAAGGTATATTTGATGCACACAGAGACATAAAATGAAGAATATGGCACCTTGTACTTACATGCTGTCATTTCCATGATTCTGTACCAGAAATATTAATGCTGATTTTAACTAATTTCATGCAAAACATTCATCTATTACAACAGTTATGCGAAGGACAAGTGTACACCTTATAATACTGCTATATTAATTATCCACATAAATCAATAGAGAGAACACACAGTTAATTTTTAATCATTAATTAATTGTTTGGCTACTTTTCTTACTAAAGCTCAAGGCTTAATTAAGCAACACAGGAATACTTTTTCATGCTTCCTGACAGCCATTGTTATGAAAGTGTGGTCTGATCTAAAAAAAAAATGTCCAATTAGGCATACGTTTTGTGCATTTCATATTTTTTTTATACAATCCCTGACACAAGAATGTAGCATATGTTAAAAATAAACACACACACACACACACACACACACACACACACATCTCTCACACTAGATCAAACTTGCTGTCTACAGCTGGCTCAACAACTGTTCCTGAAGTTTAGTTAACCCTTCACATATCTTCAGACATCTCGTTTGTCAAACCGCAGCATGCAGCAAAGTCATCCATTTATATCGACTGATGCATTTTCAAAATGTTTTTCATGCGCCTTAATCAACATTTCCAAAAGCATGTTACAAACAAAAATAAAACCACAATTAGTTTCATGACAAAAACCACGGTCAACAGAGAAATACTAAAACAGCATAGAACAGAAGCATTGCAAACCGCCTTACAGTGAGTTATCCCATTAATCTACCTAGCTGGATATTGTCTACACTGTGGCAGTGGCTTTCCAGAGTTTCAGGAAGGGTTTTTCCCAGCCCTGTCTGGAGATTCTGGGAACTAAAGTACAGTAATCATAGTTAGAACAAACCTCGGTTTTCTAAATTTGGATATCACAGGGAACTTTGATTGGTATGGAAACTTGCTGACTCCATATCAAGTACACAGAGGGGAAGGGAAAGCATGTGAGGTTGAGGCTTCAGCAGACTTGTTCCTGTAACAATAAACCATGATTTAGTGCAGGCCTAGGCAAACTCGGCCCTCCAGATGTTTTGGGACTACAATTCCTATCATCCCTGACCACTGGTCCTGTCAGCTAGGGATGATGGAGTTGTAGTCCCAAAACATCTGGAGGGCCGAGTTTGCCTATGCCTGATTTAGTGTTATGTCTGCATTTTGTCATTGGTTTGGAAAAGTACGGTACTGTGATAGGTTTAGAATATACATGATGGGTACGTATATGAACAATTTGTTAAGGCCTCAGTGTAGGTGATCTGTTAGGTATAAGTTGATAATGGTAAATTCATCCTTTGCAAAGTGGTTTAACTTTGTGTCCTGCTACCCTTAGTTAAAGTTGCAAAATTCGTCGCTGGCTATATTTTCTTTGAAATCCCGGCAATGCATATTAAGCAACTAAATTACCATAAGCATCTGCATGCTACTTGGCAAAGCATGTATTTGTATATTTGATAGTTGCTGCCTACTTCTACTTAAAAATGTTATCTGTGGCTGTTACGCGGGGGGGGGGGGGGATGATGCATATGGTAGGTTGCGATAATTTAGATGCACTTAGCCTGAAGTGTAAGAAGGAAAACCTCATGAGCTGATACCATGAATTATCTCCCCCCCCCATACAATTATACATGCATGTAAAATTACATGCATGTCAAACTTTGCAGCTGCATTAAATGAATCAATTACTCAAGATTACAAGCCATGAAGCTTCTAAAGAACAGAGAATGGATATATTGTAATTTCACAGCAGTTGGAGATTATGGGACTGAGTCCAAAGGAGGACCTATTTTGTGAAAATCTACTTGTGCAGAAAACTCAACCATGTGATCAGTACGGGGCTGTCAAAGTGTGTGATCCCTGATGTAGCCTTCAAAAACAGCTGCCCTCAGGCTTCATGGGTTTCATTTGCCCATACTGCCATCAGAACACAGTCAGATTTGATAAGTTGCACAGTAACATCATCACATTTAGTACATGATTCCTAACTAGCAATCCCAGTCAACAGAGAAATCAAACAGAAAAAAATTGGCTGAAAATCAGCAGCAGAATGAAAAACCATTTGGCCACAAACACTTGCCAACAGAAGGATTAAACCTGGGAGTGGCGAGCATTCCCTTCAAAACTCACAAGTTCAGGCTCAAGGTGAACATTCAGTGCAACCCTAATAATAATAATAAACGAAAACATAACTTTGTTAATTAGAAATCAAGGAGGATATAATCTGACAATTGTATTCATCTTGCCTCCGCCTATCTGAAATAATAAATAAGTTTCATGAAATTGTGCCAGATTATCCATTTGGAAAGCTTGTAAATTGTCTTTTACTTCAAAGCTGAACCAGATGCCTCCCATTTGAATGCAAATTAATATCTGCAATTAAAAGGTGTTCACCAGCAGACAGCATTAAAAATGTGACAGGAGATAATCCTTTCAGAATACCACTAGAACACCAATAAATATGTATGAGAAAATCATGATAAGGTCACTACAAGGGTTTGATAATAGAGTCATCTTCCTCTTGAGGGACTGGACAGAGAGGAGGACTCTTGGTCTTTTAACATTTAGCTCATTATCTGACAAGCACTAGTTCATGTGTGTAAGACTAGCTGCCAAAGGAGCTAGCATGGCAGGCAACAGGAACAGCAACCTGAATAACCACCAGCCTGAGCTTGAAACCACCACATAGACAATTGTACTAACATACCTATATCAGGTTTTGAATTATGGTGCTAGAGGAGACTCTTGGGAGTCCCATGGACTGCAAGAAGAGCAAACCTATCCATTCTGAAGGAAATCAGCCCTGAGTGCTCACTGGAAGGACAGATCCTGAAGCTGAGGCTCCAATACTTTGGCCACCTCATGAGAAGAGAAGACTCCGTGGAAAAGACCCTGATGTTGGGAAAGATGGAGGGCACAAGGAGAAGGGGACAACTGAGGACGAGATGGCTGGATAGTGTTCTCGAAGCTACCAGCATGAGTTTGACCAAACTGCGGGAGGCAGTGGAAGACAGGAGTGCCTGGCATGCTCTGGTCCATGGGGTGACGAAGAGTCGGACACGACTAAACGACTACACAACAACAAACCTATATCAGGCAGTGTGTTGGCATCTTCCAGCATTAATGCAAGTATCCCATAATTTAAGAAGCCAAATGTCTATAGATGTTGTATATTTAGAAAACCAGATGTGCATAGAATGCTGTTGAACCATCACTCTGAGACTTCAGGATTATGAACAGACTTTTGCAGGTAATTCAAAATATGAAAGAAATGTGCTGAGAGCCAGTGTGGTGTAGTGGTTAAGAGTGGTGGACTCGTAATCTGGTGAACCGGATTCGCATCTCCGCTCCTCCACATGCAGCTGCTAGGTGACTTTGGGCTAGTCACACTTCTTTGAAGTCTCTCAGCCCCACTCACCTCACAGAGTGTTTGTTGTGGGGGAGGAAGGGAAAGGAGAATGTGAGCCGCTTTGAGACTCCTTTGGGTAGTGATAAAGCGGGATATCAAATCCAAACTACTACTCCTCCTCCTCTTCTTCTTCTCTTTGAATGCTGTGGTCTATTCGTCTCTCAGACCCTGCATGTGATCTCTGCCCCTCACCCCACCCATCAAGATCCAACTAGAGTGAATAAGCCTTGATTGCATTGGAACACCATCTACAGCAGCTCCCAAGTATTATGAGGAGTGATTGATGGAGTGGATTAAAGAATCTGAGAACTGTAGAGTTGGAAGAGACTCCCTGGGTCATCTAGTCCAACCCCCTGCAATGCAGGAATCTCAACTCAGGCATCCCTAAAAGATGGCCATTCAACCTCTGCATTAAAACTGCCAATGAAAGAGAGTCCACCACCTTTTGAGAGAGTCTGTTCCACTGTCAAACAGCTTACTGTCAGAAAGTTCTTCCTGACGTTTAGTCAGAATCTCCTTTCTTGTAACTTGAATCCATTGGTTTAGGTCGTGCCCGCCAGAGCAAGAGAAAAGAAGCTTGCTCATCTTCCATGTGACAGCCCTTTAGATATTTGAAGATGGCTATCATATCTCCTCTCAGTCTCCACTTCTCCAGGCTAAACATACCCAACTCCCTCAATCGTTCCTAATTAGGGCTGGGAGGTATCTGTTTCCAACAACATGACAAAATACATTGTCCTTCCAAAAGTACAAGAGAGCCAATTTAAAACAACAACTATTTTTTGAACATTCACAGAATATGTCCACAAATGCCAAGTCAACGGCCATTCAAAGCAAGACAGTTTCACCATCACTACCAGAGGATAAATCTACTGTACAAAAATAGCAGCTTTTGCTTCATCATTTATGCTTACTTGCTCACATTTCCTCAATGTAGTTATGAGCCTCCCACTTACATTTCATTCATTTCATAACTGCACAGAGACATTTCATCTGCTATAGTGATTTCCCACGACTTCAAAAGGCAGGAAAAATTTTTTAATGCTTTCAACTATGGGCAATATTTACACACACACAATTGAGACACATATAAGACTTGGCAATTGGGGAAAGGGAAATTTCTCAAACAGCAGCCATTAAACTATTTGCTTTCGCTACAGAAAAGTCATAAAGGGAATGGAATTCCTGTCCAAACCAGAAACCAACAGAAAACAATTATTGAGGCAGCACTGTGCAAGCAGACAGATGTGAGTAATTGATATCAGCAAAAGGCAGTTCACCAGTTAGTAATTACACCAGGCATGGGCAAACTCGGTTCTCCAGATGTTTTGAGACTACAATTCCCATCACCCCTGACCACTGGTCCTGTTAGCTAGGGATGATGGGAGTTATAGTCCCAAAACATCTGGAGGGCCGAGTTTGCCTATGCCTGAACTACACACTTGTACAATTATGATGACTGAGGTAGCAAGTGCACAGGTAATGACTGACTGTCATTTGCTGGTGTCAGCAGACCAAATCCAAGATTGTGAATACCTCCAGTCCAAGTACTTACAGATTTCCACTATCAAACAGATGTTGTTTCCCTACTCTTTCTTTGTCAGTTCAGTTTGTATGTGCAGAACTACATCATCAACATGGAATCTAAAAGTACAGCCAGTACTTATCACCAAACAGCTACTTACGAGGTTGAGGTTCCCACTGGTGAATAAAGCATCACAATCACATGGGAAACAGCAGGCTTTATTGAACACATCCACAACTGTAGAAGTGGGTGGTGGGACACTTAGAACACGGAGAAGGGCCAATGACTTCTAGAATCTTACCGGAAAAACTGAATGGAATTCCATTCCAAGTAGGATCAATGGGCTTGAAGCAGAACACACATGAAGACAAGCCTGAAAATGTGCTGCTCTTAACATCAAGTTACTCAAGTCAAGAAAAGCTAGCAATAGTGGAGGTGTTGTCTTATTCAAGTCTCAAGTACTTGGCGTTATGTGTTATGTGGGAGACTAGGAGCCCTGAAGGCCCAGAACTGGTTTCCTGATGCCTATGTCATCCATGTGGAGCTTCAGATGAAGAAATGCAGGCAATTCAAAGTGGGAAGGTGTCTAACCCAAAAAATTAGGTAATAGCAGACAACCAATTCTATGCTAGTGTCTGCTACAGAGCTTCTAGATCAGTTATGTGCTTGTGCACACATGCGCTCTCAATGTGAGGAACTCCCTCCCTCTGCGCCTCCCCTTTTCCTTCACTGTCAGATTAGCTAACCAGACTCTAATCCGTTGCTGACTTTCCTTGCCTATCTATTCCAGGTATTTGCCAACCCTGGGATAAAAGTGAATATTACACTTTGAGACTTAAGAGTATAAGATAAGCAGTGAAGTCTCAAAAGCAGGAATCCCAGAAAATGAATTATTATTGTGTCTGGTCCATAACCCACCAGTATTACAAACAGTCTATACCAAACCCTTTACAGTCAAAGCAAACATAATCCAAATATAAACTGCAATAGCTTGCAAGCATTATTATAGTTCTAATATAATATCAACCTACTAGGAGATGATACATAAGAAAGGAATTGAATATTAGTGTTTGGGGTTTATACGTTCTATATCCCCTCTAAAATTACAAGGCACGCTCTTTTATGGATCTAAAATAATGCCATTTTTCTACATAAAAGCTGCATGTTTTTATTTATTTCTACATAAATATATTTTCATTACATAGAATGTTCTTGTTACTGTTGAAAAGATCTCCATGGAAAAAGTTCAAAATCTAGGCCTTGCAGATATGTACATAGTACCTGTTTTGGATCAGGCAGACAATTTCCATCAGATGTCACCCAATGTACACCTACAAGCCATAATTCCACTAGCTGTAACCCAATGTACCCAGGCAAACCACTGGGGCTATCCTAGTATAAGCAAGAGCAGAGGAAACCACCCAGGGAGCAGATGATGTTTAGCTTGTTGGAACTGGCAAAGGGAATCTGCTTGCCCCTGGTTCTTCCTCAAACAAACTGAGGACAGCCACCTTCCCAAGCTTTAGGTAAAGGGACCCCTGACCATTAGGTCCAGTCATGACCGACTATGGGGTTGCGGCACTCATCTCGCTTTACTGGCCGAGGGAGCCGGCATACAGCTTCCAGGTCATGTGGCCAGCATTACTAAGCCGCTTCTGGCAAACCAGAGCAGCACACGGAAACGCCGTTTACCTTCCCGCTGGAGCAGTACCTATTTATCTACCGTATTTTTCGCCCTATAGGACGCACTTTTTCCCTCCAAAAATGAAGGGGAAATGTGTGTGCATCCTATGGGGCGAATGCAGGCTTTCGCTGAAGCCTGGAGAGCGAGAGGGGTCAGTGCGCACCGACCCCTCTCGCTCTCCAGGCTTCAGGAAGCTATCTGCAAGCCTTGCAAGCCCGGCAGGAGGTCCCGCGGGCTCGCAAGGCTTGCGGTCAGCAGCCTGCAGTCCACAAGCTCAAGGGACAGCGGGGAGGCGCAGCGCCGCCACCCCGCTATTCCCCGACCTGGTCTGGAGGCTGGCGGGAAGGGGGGGAGAAGCAAGCTTGCTTCTCCCCATTGCCAGCCCCACAAGCTCAGGGGATAGCGGGGAGGCGGAGCGCCGCCACCCCACTATTCCCGGACCTGGTCTGGAGGCTGGCAGGGGGGAGGGGAGAAGCAAGCTTGCTTCTCGCCAGCCCCACAAGCTCGGGAGACAGCGGGGCAAGGCGCTGCCCCACGGTGGCTAGAGAGGCTGTCCCTGAAGGCAGAAGCTTGGGGATGGCTGCGCAAACCTGGGGGGGGGGGGTTTCCTTGATTTCCCCCCAAAAAAACTAGGTGCGTCCTATGGGCCGGTGCGTCCTATAGGGCGAAAAATACGGTACGTGCACTTTGAAGTGCTTTCGAACTCCCAAGCTTTACCTTCATGCAAAATCTGCACCTTGGATTCTCATCAAGTTTAATTAGGGATAGAAGTTCATGCATTTAAGTCTGACCCCGCACAAAAAAATCATTGAAGTATCATTAATCTAACATAAATATAAGTGGAAAAAACAATAACAAAAAATCATTTGTTATAATACAATAGGCAAAAAACTACCCATTGTATCATAACAAATCATACCTGTAGTCAGTGCTTTTTTTAGGGGGTGCTCAAGGGTATGCAGTAACGGCATCTCTCTTTTTTGTTGTTAAAAGTGTGGGACTTATTGTAACAACTTCATAGTGAGTACTGGCACCTATTTTTCTAGGAAAAAAGCACTACCTGTAGTACTAGATGTTACCTCCAGCATGCTTCTGTGATTAATATTCAATTTACACAGACACCTCTGCACACATAGATTAGGTATATACACACAAGAGAGCCAGCTAGATGCAGAGTGTCAGTGGTATGACACAGACTTAGGAAACAATCTATTGCAAATCAGTCAGCAATTGTCCAGGCACCCAATCAACACCAAAGACTCGCCCTACAGATTATATGTAGAGATCTTACATGAAATTCACAGCCTAGAAACTCCATTCACATATTAGAAACTCAACATTTTGAGGCTCAGGTGAGTCACTCTGGGATGTGAATGACATGTAAAACCTCTTTCTACCCACATAAACTTCCTGAGGCAGGGGGAGTCTTTTCCCTGGTCGATTGCTAGCTGCTTCACAACAGAATAGTTCCAGAGTCTCTTGTTTTACCAGTGACACTCTACATCTAGCTAGCTCCCATGTGTGTGTATAAAATCTATATCTATATAAGTGTGTGGGCATCTGTGTAAATAAAATATTAAATCTTTACTACTGAGTTTCCCCCCCCCCCCCAGCTTATTTCACTTTGACGGTGTTGGCGGTGTTCAGTTACGGTGCTTTAACATGTCTTTATACAGATTTCCATTATGTTCTTTTTAATGGAGACAAGAATATTTCCCTTTCTCTTTCCTGAAACAAACTCTGTACCATGTTGCTATTTAATGAGCCATTGCCTAGTCTATGTGAAGCGGGTGGCTTGAATATATTTCTCTCCCTCAAATGTTTACTGGATGAGAATGAGTTGACTTTCGATGTAGAAAATTATTATTTGCCAGAAGTACTGCATTCATGGTTGAATATGTGGGTAGTTAAGGTGCAGACAGCAAGCATTCTACTGCCTATTAAATCAGGTTTCTTCTTTTGAAAAAGAAATGTTTTAGGAAAAAAACACCTGTCATTATAAGGCAAGGGAATGAAATTCATTCCTTGAAAAAAACTAATCCATAAGTTTGCACATTTTATCAGACTATAAGGATAGTATTTGACTAATTCATACTATGAATATGAATATGTTGAATGCAACCCTAAGACTTCTGTCATACACTTTGTGATTGTAGGAATAGCTGCACAATGACACTATGATCTTGATAGCTAAGTGAGTTAATAAGTAACAAATAAGTAACTGCCATCTAAATAATACAACAAAACAGTTAATGTATCAAGCCTAATTAAGACCAATTATTTTAGACAGAACCTCTAAAATCTAAGACCACTAGACAGATTTATTTGTTTACTTCATTTATATGTGTGCAAATGTGATAGGTGGTTTACAACAGGCAAATAGATAAAAATGCATAAATTCATAAAGTAACATAAGCCTTTTAAATAGGTGTGTTTCGGAAGGCTTTGGCCCACCAGATGTTGCTGCACTGCAACTCCCGTCTTCCCTGGCCGTTGCCCATTCTTGCTAGGACTGATGGGAGTTGTACTTCAGCAAAATCTGGAGGACCAAAAGTTACCCACACCTGCCTTAAAGCAGGGGGCCAATCAAATGCCCCTCCCTTATAGTCACTTTTAACGGCTTGCCTTTTGTTTCTATTGTTTTATGTGAGTTATAATCACCTTTAACTATTAGCTTTTATCCCTTTCCCCTTTAGTCTTATAAGGTTTGATGGTGATGAATGCACCTGGAAAGCTCACAAGTGGCTTGTGACAGGGACAGCCATCTCCTTTACCTGTTGCTGGTGTCTAGTGCTTACAGCTGAAAATAATTAAGGCGCACTCCTACATACTTAAGGGGGCACGGGTGGCGCTGTGGGTAAAACCTCAGTGCCTAGGACTTGCCAATCGCATGGTTGGCGGTTCGAATCCCCGTAGCGGGGTGAGCTTCCATCTTTCGGTCCCAGCTCCTGCCCACCTAGCAGTTCAAAAGCACCCCTAAGTGCAAGTAGATAAATAGGTACCGCTTTATAGCAGGAAGGTAAACGGCGTTTCCGTGTGCTGCGCTGGTGCCGGCTCGCCAGAGCAGCTTCGTCACGCTGGCCACTTGACCCAGAAGTGTCTTCAGACAGTGCTGGCCCCCGGCCTCTTAAGTGAGATGGGCGCACAACCCTAGAGTCGGACACGACTGGCCCGTACGGGCAGGGGTCACTTCTGTGAACAAATGGATATGATTGCTCTGAAAAAGATCTATCATCTATGAATTTGTCTGCTCCAGGCTTCCTCAAACTCGGCCCTCCAGATGTTTTTGGCCTACAACTTCCATTATCCCTAGCTAGCAGGACCAGTGGTTAGGGATGCTGGGAATTGTAGTCTCAAAACATCTGGAGGGCCAAGGTTGAGGAAGCCTGGTCTACTCCCTAAAAAAAAAAAAATCAGCAGGTAAGCAATACACCATTTTGTAATGAAGCGAGTTGTGCAAAAAGTACTTCCTACTATCAGCCATGAGCTTGAGCATTTTGAGCAGCCTTCTTGAACCTATGATTGGTAGATATTGTTTGACTACAATTCCCATCACCCCATCCAGCATGGTCAATGGCCAGACATGATAGTAACTGTAGCCCAATGACATCTGGGAAAGTCTATTCAGAGAAAAATAGTAATTTATTTTAATGCTGAATATATGAGCACACGAAGCTGCTTTGTATCCAGACAGACCATGGCTTCTTACCCCAGGATTTTCTTACTAGAACTTGAAAGGGGGAAAAAAAACCTTCTTCAGAATATGTAATATATATTGCAAGGTATCTTCAGGATGAAACAGCAACATTAAAAATAATAATTCAGTATTAATCCATTATCACAAAATGTTTCCCCGAGCACGGCAGAGTTTTGGATATTCCCAACCGAACAGAACAGTATAAAGCAGAAAGGGGATAACAGAATGTTTTGCCATAAATTAAGAATGACTGTGTTGGAAAGTAAAAAGCAAATTAATTCTAGCAACTATGAAGTTCATATTTTAACTTCTCTAGTTATACATACTATTGAGAACCGATAGCTGACTTTTTAGCACCAAATCAGCTTCTGGGCATTTCCATTTAGATGAGAAAGGCTGTCTTAGCTCTTTATAAATCCCCAAGCTGGGAAAGATACAGAGAGTATTAGCACCTGGTACGCTCTTAAAAGTTTATTGTCCAAAAAATTGAAAACTCTTTGCAATTGTTTTAAGCAAATGTGGTTGTATCTTAATTTGTCGTAATGAGGGAGATGCTCATTACAGTGTCTCTCTTCTCTGCCCCAGGGCACCTGTGAAGATTATATTTTTCATCTCAATAGGTCTTTGCTTTTGCTGAATTCCTTAAATACCCAGGCATACTATACCTCCAGAAGGATGCAAGAGCATTTGCTTGACTTAATTACTGCATTGCTTTTTAGTAATTGACAGGTGATAATAAAGGTAAAGGTAAAGGTACCCCTGCCCGTACGGGCCAGTCTTGACAGACTCTGGGGTTGTGCGCCCATCTCACTCAAGAGGCCAGGGGCCAGCGCTGTCTGGAGACACTTCCGGGTCACGTGGCCAGCGTGACATCGCTGCTCTGGCGAGCCAGAGCCGCACACGGAAACGCCGTTTACCTTCCCGCTGGTAAGCGGTCCCTATTTATCTACTTGCACCCGGAAGTGCTTTCGAACTGCTAGGTTGGCAGGCGCTGGGACCGAGCAGCGGGAGCGCACCCCGCCGCAGGGATTCGAACCGCCAACCTTTCGATCTGCAAGTCCTAGGCGCTGAGGCTTTAACCCACAGCGCCACCTGCGCCACCTGTGATAATACTGGTGTTAATCAAGATACTGCATCACAAAGTCAAATTATAATCGTAAAAGCCCATGAAACTTTTATATTGAGATGCATATTTCATATCTAATTGCACCACAGTAACCAGGGCAGATTACTTCCTCCTGCTGTATTATTTTCTGACCTGTGATATGGCTATACCCCTTCTATCCTTATAGCTTGCTTAAAGTACTTCTGTGTGAATAGTGGAATTATTATATCACTATTCCCTGCAATGTTAATGGCTGCACTACAAATGCTGCTCACTTAGAAGAGCATCCAGATGAATTATGCATGAATTTATTACTTTGGTCAATTTTGCTGGACCTTGTATCCCAGGGCTGCCATGCATCTGGAATATCCAAAAGGAAAATGTCCGCTTCGTCCTGGATCTTAGCTCAACAATTTTTGGGGTGTCCTGGTTTTTACTTTTTGAAATATGGCAACCCTGTAATTCAAAAAATGACTGGGAAAGTGATGTCATAGACTGAGGCTCATGTATCTAGTATTGGAATGCAACTAGACTCATCATCAGCCAAGTAACTGTCTCCACCTGGAATATCACTGAAAACTGGTATTTATAAATATTGTTTTAAACTGTGAAAAGAAGCTACAATCACATCTACTCCTATGCCAAATCTTGTCAATTGCAATTAGCTTTTATTGCTAGAATAGATCTTCCAGATTCAGAGGCAGTACAACCCTGATTACTAAAAATGGGTTAAATCTGAGTGGCCCTAACTAAATGTTCTTGCTTGTGTTGCATAGTCACAGTCAAGACATGTTGGGATACAGAGCAGGGGTGATATGATCTGTAGTCCAACATCTAGATGGCCACAGGATACCCTCTAGCCCAAGGGTGGCTATTTTGGCTTGCCATGACAAATAGAAATGCTTGACATAAATGAGATCAGTTCATTCAGGCATTACCTTATTTACAGTCTGCCCTTCACCATATGGTCCCAAAGCAGAAATATATTACATAAAAATTATTTTTTTAAAAGCACTGTGAAATTTTGCAATAATAAAACAGAATCTCAGGAAGATGTAGAAGCAGGCAATAAAAATTATCTGAGCAGTCCATACAGCAAACCTTCCCAAAGTCCGGCCTAACAAGGTGTCTTAATGGTCCCTACCACTTTAAAAGTCCATAATATACACTGCCAGCCAACCCTATTCATATTATTCCCCAAGCTGCACATGAGAGAGGGTTGTTTAGGCCAAGGGATAATGAGGCTTACCAAAGCCTCCTTCTGTCTATATGGTCCTGTCCCATAACCTATTAAATGCATTCCAAATTTGTCTTTTCTCACGCTAGAGGTTGATGAAATCTTGTGCAACTGTGTTCATTCTACTCTACTCTCTCTCCACATTCCCATTCTGCTGTTTATTCAACAACATAACTCAATTGTCTTTTTAAGCAATCTATTAAGTTCTGGAATGTTTTCTTCTGGAGACACATTTCATAGTCAAAGCCACTGGGGTTCCGTTGCAGTTCAGTTGCGCTCTTCCTCACTAGAAACATTAACAAATACTGCCAGGTTTAATTTATAGATGCAGAAGGAACCCCTAAATCACTGCAGCATTCTCCACCCAGCCTTGTTCACCAGACTCAAAAATAATTTAGCAACTCCTTAATTAATTCCTAATTGACATCCTTGGGTCATTACGCCAACACTTTCATTTGGCTGTATACCAACAGACAGCGGCCTAGGGGATATTTGGCTTATAAAATTTCTCCCAGGATGTCCAATAAAACTTTTCCTTTCAAAAGTAAATTTTATTGCTATTGTTGCTGCCAGTTATTAAACTGGATAACATCTGAATCCTAAACAAATTTACTTTTAAAAATCCCCACTGGTCGAAAAAGGGGAATTAGGGAGGGTTTATAACTGGACCTCCCACTGTTTCATTTTTAAATGCGGGATCAGATTATGTTTAACATAACACTGTAACACAAAATCATCTCACTGCAGCTGCTATTTGTGCCACTGGGCTGAAACATATAGGTGTGCTCTTCCAAAGCAACTTACAAGCAACCCCACATAGATGCATTAAAAATGGGGGGGGGTGTTACATTTAAAATATCTCACCCACTTCTAATAGGCCAAACATAGTTATTGCCTGGTGATTAATGTGGCTCTCTGCAGCAGTGCAAACTACAGTTGCAGTTTATGGGAGAGTTATTTCACTGTTTAATCACTCAACAATTTATTTTTTTACATGTTCCCAACAACATCCGACTATTTCATACACTCCTTGTGGGGCACTCCTTGTAGGGCTGTAGACAGGCTCAGCTCTCTGATGAGTGCAGACAGAGCCAGTTCAAAGTGGAGGGGACCGTCAGCAAAGTGTTCTCTGGTGAGACCCTCCTTCATCAGCTGGCAACTCCAAGAGGCTTACCTGGAGATGGGAACAGCAGCTGCCAATAGCAGCCCTCCAATGTAGCCGCCATTATAATTTCTCGCAGTGACTCCAATGAAGAATCATTCTGCGGCATTCTGGTAAATTTTAAGAAGGGATTCCAGACTTAAATTGCCCACTGAAAAAATGTTGCTTTAAGGGTGGGCCCAGAGCAAATATTAGCAGTGGACCCTGCTGGAATACTGGGACCTAGCAGTTGCCTGATGACACACATTCTATGGCCTGCAGGAAGAGAGCAAGCAGCACTGAAGAAAACAGCAACAGAGTCCACAACCACTCAGTTTCCCTTATTGGTGGCAATGAAGATTAGGCCCAGTCTGGCCTCTTTACTTGTTCATCCACCTGCTCTTGCAGGAAATAAAGCAGCCACAGCTGAGGAGAATGATCAGCTGCCCCTGATAGTCATTGGCCCTCTCAAAAGAAAAGCTGGTCACAGTGAGGAGCTGTTAGGACCACTGAGAGCCCATCAAAACAAGAGCTGGTCCTCAACAGGAGCAGAATAATATGGTCCAAAGCAAGGTGAAAGGAACAGTTAATTGTAATGCAATTTTAGTGCTTCGTAATGTCCTCAGAGCTACCAAGCAGGCCAGTTTAGGGCATCCTTTATTTGATGAATCTCTCAGTGATCTGTTAATAAGGAATTGCTGGAATTCGCTGGGCTGGACAACACAAACCTTTTTTAAAAAACCAGCATTTCTCTCCTACCATATGCCTAAAGGAGTGGGAGAAACCTATTATATGAACACCTGGCAGAAGAATAACCCAGAGACCTTAATTATTTCACTGGCATTTTACACTGCCAGCTCATTATACTGTGTTATTAAATGGACACAGTGGCACAACACTAAACTTTAAAGCAAGAAACCCCCAGATTCATTTAATGTTTATTTATTTATTGTCATTTCTAAAATTACCACAAAGAGTGCTAAAAAGTTTATATACAAGTTCCACAGGCAAAGCTGGCTGCAATTCCAGTGCTGGTGAGCATGCCCTGCAATTCTGTGTTCATGTACTTGGTAGTTACGGTAGTTGCACTGGGTTCAGTTGTGCTGCTCAAGACTAGAAAACATGCATTTAATCAATTAGACTGCATGCACAGCTTCATTTTATTCCTCCCCTCCTTCCTGTTATCGGATAGCATAAAGGTAGAGCTGGATCAGAAGGTAATTGGGTTTATTTAGCTGGATACACAATCTAATCTACTGCACTATAAAAAGAATGATTCCCCTTTACTTAAAGCTTAATCTAACCCTTGGGCAATTCAGTAGAGATTTTTAGAGTCCCCCTGGGATTTTTAGAATCCCAGAAGCTTCCCTTTTGAACATATCCCTTTCATCTTAAGAGGTTCTGGCCAGGTTGAGCTACAGTGGGAAATAATTATTTTCTGCTATGAGAAGAGCTGTGGTGAGCCTCAGCTACCAAACTATCCTTCCCCTCTCCCCCTTCCTCATGCCTTTTGGAGATCAAAAGCTTTTGCTTTAATTTTGAACTAACCACCATTTTGGAAAACAAAACAATGAGCTGGGCAGACTTGTTCAACGACTTCTTTTTACTTTTTGTTAAGTGCATTAAGAGGCAATATCTACCGTGGTCAGGCCTCACAGGTAGATCTGTTTCAGGAGTGAGGAATCCATGGCTCTCCAAGTAACTCCAGTTCCCATCAGCCCCATCTAGCATGGCCAATAGTCAAGGATGATGGGAGGTCTAGTCCAAGAATACCTGAGGCAACATATTCCAGAACCCTAGTCTTTTATTCTTTTTTCATCCCTGGAACAAAGAACAAACTAGGTTGGACCTGAACTGCAGCTAACTTTATTTTACTTTAATCCATATTAGGAGAACCCAGAGCTTTTTGCTTTAAAACTTGAGGGCATAGTAATTGAGTTCTTTTATTTTTATTCAAAATTATAACAAGACATGTTATCCAAAAGCATATCATCCTTGTCCCCCCCCCCATTTTTCCTCCCTCCCCCCTCCCACACAAAACCCACCCAACCCCACCCCACCCCCTGACTTCCCTCAGTTCCAGTCTTTGGTTTCTCTAAGAATGCTGTTTTCTGCATGTTACAAAGTTGTATAGATCCTCAAACTATTTAGCTGATTGTTATCAATAAAAAGTTTGTGAATGTTTATTCAAAAACTGCCAAGGAGTCCAGTTCGCTTTGTTGCGTCCTCAGATACTTTGTAAAGGGTTCCCATTAATCCTTAAAGTCACAGTTATCCTTGTCTCGTAGCTTATATGTCAGTTTTGCCAGTTCTGCATGGTCCATCAATTTTTCTTGCCATGATTCTTTAGTTGGGGTTTTTTCAGTCTTCCATCCTTGTGCTACCAGAACCCTCGCTGCCGTTGTCACGTACATGAAGATGTTTTTCAACTTTTTTGGCAGGTCTTTCCCTACAATCCCCAACAAAAATGCCCCAGATGGCATAGTAATTGAATTCTGGCCATGTACAATTGATATGCACCCTTACACACTTGTTTGAATGGTCCCTTCCTTTCATCACTGAGCTATGAGCTCTTCATTTACATAGGCATAGTTCAGAAATCAATGTTTTGCATTATACAAGACAGACTTAAATAGGAAGGGGGGACTAGAAGAAACAAGGTTAAACTAATGCTAGGATTCTATGCATAAGCACTTGATGGGTTTCCACCCCATAAAAACAGTAACCAGCCATACGACGCTAACACGACAATTCCTTTCATGCATTTGAAACATGTAATCTTCTAATTTATGTGGTGTAATAAACAGGCACTCCCTAAGGCGGATAATGTCTGTTATATTAGGCTCAATTTTAAGCATTTCAGTATTGACAGAATGTGAGAAGCACCAAAGGATTCCAAGTAAATATTTAGCACTTCTACACAGCAGCATTTCCCCCCACGCCACATACAGAGACCTTTACAAAGAATAGACAGTAGTCCACAGTAGTCCAGCAATGTAGGTGACCATAAAATGCAGGCTATTCATTTAAAAGTTGTTGGGCGGGGTTAGGACAAGACCAGCCTATCATTGAAGACAAATCCTCGCCTCCCACCAAATCAATGCCCTGTTTGCAGGAAGTCTCAAAAGTAACCTGTGCCAAGAGAAGCTTCACAACCACAGGAGACAGAGCTGGGGAAAAAGATATGTTGCTGCCCTAGGAGATGGCATGCCCCACCCCAAAGTTTTAAATTAATTCCCTCTCGAAATATCCCTATTACTGGAGGTAGAGGGAGTCCCAAAGTCTCCACCCAATCGAAATGCAAGCCAAATGTTTTTGCTGTTGTTTCAGTGAGGTGTAACGCAAGAGAGATAGCTATTTAAGTTTAATGCATAAGGAATTCTACTTTTTGACATTTATATCTCTACTGTGCACTTCAAAAGTTAGGGTGCTTCCAGATTGTCACTAGTTTCAGGTGGGCATCAATCACATAAGGGCAAATTCAGGTTGCACAAATAAAGTTGATTGGGTGGTTTTGTACAATACACTTTGCCAAAAGATCACCCTATTTGCAATAAGGAAAGTGATGGGGAAACACAACATCAAGGGGGCCTTACCTGGAGTCGAGTTTAACCTTTCGGCATCGAGTTAAAACCTTGTTACTTTCCTAGACCTTGTCGAGTCTGTGCTATGCTTTTCTTTCTGTTCTGTGCAGCCTAGTTGTGCTTTACATTGTTTTTATGGTGTGTGCCTGCGTCTAAAAACCACCCTGGGGTATTCAATCTCAAAAATAAATAAAGGTGGAAGCAGGTGGTCCTGTAGAGACATGGAATTCAAGCTGCATTGTTACTCTGGTTCTGCCTCTGCTGAAGTAGATCCCTCTGCTGCATCTCTGTGACAGGTATGTGATTGGAGCATTCAATCACTTATGGTGCTGAGATGAAGAACAATTATCTGCTATCAGAAGAGGCTCCATGTATTATCGCTGTACAACTGCTTCCAGACAAAAAGGATGCTAAGAGAGTTGCACAGAATTAATGGGTAGGGTTGTGTTTGCCGTTCTCCCTCTTACAGGCTCAAAGGAATGTTACCTTTTCCCGGACATGTTTATGTGACCCTGGGTGTAATATAGTTATAACCCATTAAAGAAATAAAACAGAGGCAAACTGTGTGGTTGTGCATGCCCAGCAAACACCACCTGAAGCAATTTTGCTGAGGATTTGACGGGTAGCTGGTGGCTCTACATTAACCAGTCCACTGGGAAGAGATTAGATGCAACTAATATTTCTATCGGAGATTATTGCTCAATGCAACATTCAAATAAGAATAGATGCTTCCTGGCATGCTTGGGTGTGAATGTTATTTTGGGAGCTGGAGATGGCCAAAGCAACACACAGCAGGTAAAATTTAACAAATGTTACAAAACAAGAATTGAATGGGAGACAGAAATTCAAATATTACGACCCCAATTAAAAAATATTAGTGGAAAAGCTAGAAAAAAGTTTTAGCAACATAACAATGTTGACCAAAAAAGAAGAAGATGGTTTTTCAAGGTCTGACCTTTAGACACTGGGCATTAAAAGCATATGGAATAGTAATGTGTCTCCAATTACCAAGCAATTGGGTTTCTTCTGCAAGGTAAGTAAGTCCACCATTTGAAAACTGGCCTATGGAAGTGATCCATAGAAAAACAGCTTGATCTCCAGTAATAGCATCATTATGAATAGGGTTAAGCAAGAAATTAGCATCTCAAGTGAAGAGAATGATATCCTGTATAGCAACTGCTAGAGGTTATTCAGACCATAAATGGCTAAATATATAATCCACTCTCCCTTCTTTTTTTAAAAAAATATTATTTTACTACTCACTTCCTAAAAAGTGCACTCAGCAAAATCTCATTCAAAAGGAATAGTCAGGTTGTAAATGCGGCCCATCAGCCTGGCTTACCAGAACGCCTGTGATGCTGTTCTTCCAGGAATTCCAAGTCGAGCATGAGGTCATCTTCATCCAGGTCACAGGAGCCCAAGTTATTCAAAACATCCTGTAGTATGCCAACAAAATAATAGTTTAGGAAGGTGACTGAATGTGTGGATGGGATTTTCTGAAAATCTCAGTGATAAGCTTATCCTCATCTATTTTATCTAATTGCCATCTTGCTTCCTGATCTCAATAAGAAGTTGTGAACAATAATAGCATATTATATACATTATTATTCTACACATTGTTACTTGCATGTTATGAACTCCAGGTTTCCTGAAGTTAACCAGACAACAATGAATATAACTGCATAAAAATACTTAGGTATTAATACTTATACAATTAAGCCACAAAAATATGGTGCTACATGGGCTTCACTCTTTTATATGTATTATATGTATAATATATGCACATTTTTGAATATAATTAGTTGATTTTTTTTTAAAAAAAGAAAGCATGCACATGCATAAAAAGTGCCAGGTGCAGGAATAGTTTGGTGCAGGCAAAGCTTGATCAGGTCAGAATATCAAATCTATTTAAATCTATTTAGAACAGATTCCATCTCTATCCCTAACTGATTATGAAGAAAGCAACAACTTTGCAGTGGTTTATAAAAATGATAAAATGTTGTGTATATGTGATCTTTGTGTGCCATTGGTTTTCTGTCTTAAAACTTAAAAACTGAAAAATTGTATATATTTTAAAATGATAAAAAAATACAAATTAACAACAATAATTTCACACTTTCAAAATGTTAAAATAACAATAAACTTAAAACAGATTAACACACGAATACTTAAAAGTTGTTGTTTTTTAAAAACAGTGAACTGTTTAGAAACGTTTTTTCAATAAAAAGATACATCTATAGTGAATAAGGAGAATATGATTAAGCACCAATCTGAAACAGATAGCATTAACATGGTGTTTTCAGCACTGCCCCCTCAATATCCATAAGCTGCAATCTGAACCTGTGCATGAACCAGGCAACTTATAAAAGTGTTTAGATGCATTGATAGGGAGGCTAAAAATAATGATGTCAGAAAAATCTTACTACATCAGGCAAAGGGTCTGTCTAATTTTGCATTCTTTCTTCAGTGGGAGCTAGCACAGCGATACCAGGAAACATCTTGGATGAATTCACATTCAGGCGCTGAAAAGCATGACTCAGTAGCCTGATCACATTGCGCTTGGAAAGGGCACTGCAGGCTATGGGTTCCAATCCAGAATTCTGTCACACTTCATGGGACATGGAGTAATGCTTCTTTTGCAGTTATGCTTCTTTATACCTATATCCTACCCAATGCCATTTCTGCTACATGAGGGGCATGCAGCAAAGCACTCACCACAAATCTCTTCAGCCAGTCTAATATACTGGAGCACAGGCCTTCTAACCAAAAACTAATGCCCGCCTCAGACAAGGGAACCCTGTCTGGGAAAAAGAGGACCATGCATTGTGAGCGGATTGAGGGGTAGCTAATAACAAAGCCACCTTTGGTCGTCAAAAAAGGGTGCCAGCACATTACTCAACCTTCTCTGTGCAGTTTCAACAAACCCTTTTATCAGCACCTCTGTGGCCACATTGACCACCCAAGACCATGGTTGGCAAAATTTCCGTCCGGCTATTGAGGTCTGCCTTCTCAACCCTCTCAATGCCGCCCCCTTCATTCATCACAGTTAACAAAATAATTTGTTCTGAACTCCAAAAACTGTTACACTTGCTTTATTTAAAAAAACAACACCACACACACACACTATTGCTGTCAAGCACATCCAGAGAGAATTACAAGACAATTTCTATTTTCTTCCTTTTAAAAAAAGCACATATGGAAGAAGCCCATACAATGCCTTAATTCAAAGTATTCCCATTAAAATGCTTTGTTAGTTAAGGAGGAAGAAAAGGAAACAAAATTTCTCTGTGTTCCAAAGATAGGCTGACAGATGAATGCTGACATGTCCTTTCTTTTCTTTTCTTTTTCTTTTTCTTTTTCCCCCCTTGAAAGACTTAATCACTGCTTGCAGACAAACGCTTCAGCAAAAGCTTTAATAAAACTCTCCATTGACTTTGGAATAGCCCCTTAGAAACTTTTAAAAACACAGCTTTCTTCCTCCCAGTGTCTTCCTTTGGCACATAAAACTGCATTTAACCCCTGTGGTGCAGGAGAATGAAACCAAAGTCTGCTTTGCCCCTTCTTGCCCCTTCTTCTCAACAACTTATCTTGGGACAGTTCCCTTTCATTAAAGTGTGATCTTCAAACAAAAACAATTGTCAAGCAAAGAATGTGTATACAAAGAATGAATGAGTGCGTGTGTGTATTGCAGTTCATTGTTGCAGAAAGGAAGGCTTCCATTCATTTCTGCCTCAAAGTGCTACACCTACAGAGTGCAAGGAAGTTGGAAAAATGCTTGGTAATTGTCCAATTCTGATGTGAAATTCCCCAAGGGTTCTACAATGATTAGACACATTTTTAACTCTCCAGGTTCCTGTTCAAGGTTCCAGCTAGTCAGCCATGCCCTTCTTGAATCATAGAATCATGGAGTTGGAAGGGACCCTGACCATCATCTAGTCCAACCCCCTGCAATGCAGGAATATGCAGCTATCCCTTACAGGGATCGAACCTGCAACCTTGGCGTTATCAGCGCCACAATCTAACCAACTGAGCTATCCAGCTTTAAGAAAATCCACCACTGTTTCAGGAAGGGCTGTGGCTCAGTGGTAGAGCACATGCTCTGCGTTCAAAAGGTCCCTGATTTAGTCCCTCAGATCACCATGTAGGGCTGGGAGAGACTCCTGTATGAAGCTCAGGTGTAGACAATACTGAGCTAGATGGACCAGTGACCTGACTCGTACAAGGCAGCTTCCCATAGTCCCCTTAGTGCCCCATCACCTCCTGGCTTGCAGATATGGCCGCAGGTCCAAAAAGGTTAGCTAACCCATGTTAGAATAGGACATGTTGTCAAAAACAAGACCAAAATTCTTGCCCAAGCTAAGTGGAAGGGGGTGGAAACAGAGGCTGAAAGCAAGTACCTTTCAGCACATCACTGCTTTCAATGGGATACACATCCTAACAAAGATTCCAGTATGAATCCCCATCCACAAGCAGCACAACCAGCGCTAAACAATTGTATGAGCAAGGCTTAATACAACATAAGTAAGCAAAGCACTTTTTGAAGCCAGGACTATCGTTTTGCAGGATAGTGTATGTGCATGAGCTTTGCTCTTCTCTTTACTATGCATGTGCCCAAATATCAAGGTACAACAGCTAAATGAAAAGGAAACAAGAAATACTTTGCATGCCATACACACATGTACATGGGGCCCTTTGGTCACTATAGAGTCACTATAGGATGGCTTATTTGGCTGTCATGAGGCTCTATCACCAGAGGTGTCTTCAGGAAGAATAGTCTACTCAGAGTGAAAGAGAAGACTTGGACCCAGCAGATGATCAGAGAGAGGAGGAGCTGGGAGTGATGAGGTCTTTCAATATCCTCTAAAACAGCAGATTCAACTTTTTCAGGGCTGGGAACCACCTTTAACCCAAGCATGCATTTAGAATTCATTCCTTATCTGTTGACCATACATTTGTATTGTGGTAGTGCTGCTGTAGCAACCCATCTGATAGTTGGTCCCAGGACACACCAACTGAACACAAATATCCAATGCTGTTAATTTTGCACTGAGCACCTAATGCCCAGCTCACTTGCTCCATATTGATAGTCCCTGCTTACTAGGTGCTGGTCATGGACACTGACAGTGCTGTGCAATAGCTAGATACGTTGGAGACTGAATTTGCTGTTTCTATAAATAAACATGCCGCAGCATGGAGCCACGTTTATTTAACTTACATGCTGTAGGTCTTCTAACAACATTGTTTACAGATTTTGATCCAGATCTTGTTCATTTGTTCAGTGATTGATATGGTCTCAAACCTATTCTGCCATTTTTGTCAGCTGCTTCTTGTTTACTATTGTCAGCAGACAAAATATTTCTTGTCCCTTCCTATGATTCAATGTTCCCTTATTCAAATAATGCAAATTACCATCCAATTACAGCAATATTGTTACAAAGTCTTGACTAATGCTTGTGACATTCTGTGCTCTGATTGCAAACATTATAATGAATCTACATCCTATTAATACTAGATGTTTATTAACAAGTTATTCAGCTTTTAACTGGATCCTTGTTTGGCAGTAAATTTTGGCTATATTCATATTCAAATTTGCTATCCTTAAGGATAAATAATCTGTATCATTATATCATAATTCTTGTCAAACTTGAGCTTCCTTTTAAAACCACAGGCAAGGAGATTTCAGTTTATGTTCATCTTAATGCCACATTGAGGACTTTGGTAAAAGTCTGTGGAGAGATCAATATATTTGTATGTTTGTTTAAATGTCGTCTTTCTGCCTGGCAATAGGCGTCCAGAGAGGCTTACGATCAGAAAAATTAAAACAAAAAGACTGTAAAATCTTAAAAGGCAAGCCACAAGATCGGAACTATGACAGGTATTAGACCAATGTTTCTTCTATCAATATCAACAAGATTAGCAGCAAGGAGAAAAAAATAGTGCATTGTGACGCATTTCCCCTTAAGGCTTTCCCCAAACTGAATGTCTTTACAGGTACTTGCCTATGAAAGGAGAAAAGATGTCATTCAGATCAGACCTCCTGGAGAAAGAAGTTCCAGACACAGTAACACCAATGAGAAGCTGTACAAACCTCTACTCTCAAGATGTGGGGGTACCTGGAACAGGACTTCCGATGACAACATGGGCAATGGCAAGTTTGAATGGAAACAGGCAGTTTTTCAGAGATAGCCTGATCCCAAACAGTTTAGGGCAGGGATGGGGGAATTCCTGGTCCTCTAAGTGTTGTGAGGGATGATGAAAACTGTATTCTAACAAAGGCTCTCAGTGACAAAAGTAGCATTTTGAATTGGGCCTGGAACCCAGCAGGTTAAGAACAATTTCAGGTTAAGAACGGACCTCCAGAACGAATTACGTTCTTAACCCAAGGTACCACTGTATATGTCATGATCTTGCACAATGGGAAATTCACAGAGCCTGCCATGCTCTCTCTAACTCCATCTAGCCTTTCACCAGAGAGCAGTGACACACAGTGCTATATGTTTCAAGAAGAAGATGATGAAGATTGCAGAATTTAAAGAGAAAACAGATATACCTTCCTTTCAACTATTTTACCTACAGGCCAAGCCCATGAGAACAAACACATGACTTACAATATTATGGTATATGCCTAAAGATTTTCCACAGATAACAGAAATGTTTTGAACACATTTTTTTTAGAACGGAATCATACAAATTAAAGACTGAATGTGTTTCTAGCAACAACTAATTCAAAGATTTTAACTGAGAAGCATGGCACACAGTCATAAAAAGAGCCCGCAAACACTAAAATGGAAAACCTTTAAGCCATTTAAAGCAATGTTAACTCTAAGAACCATAACTGAATAATTCATGGGCATAATGAAAGGCTTCCCCTTCTGGACTCTTCCACAGACTTCAAAGAGAAAATAAAATTACATGAAAACCAGGAAATAGGAAGAAGACTTACAAAATGCTGATTTCACTGCTGACATACCGAGAACCTCTGTGTATCTAATGTAAAGCTTTCTGGATGCCTTTCATATGCTGTGAGCAGATTAAATGTATTCGGCTCCTGAATGCAGCCATCAAATAATCATGTTTTCTAGTGAAATGTATGAGAGGTTGTCAGAAGAAAAATATAAATCCTGCAGTACTTGGTTACTCAACATTTCTGTTTCTGTGGACAAACAGTTTAAGAGTAGTACTCAAAGGCCTAGAAGAAAGAGAAATATGCTATGGTAGTATGGTATGGCTTATTTGTGTACCACTTATTGGTGTAATGTCCCCCTAACTTTAATATTTATTAATAAAATAAAAGGGCCATGCATGCAATAAATTGACCTGAACAATATAAAATAGTATCAGAATTTAGCCAAAAATACAGATTATGTAGCAGGATCTGATTATCATGAGGTGGAACACATTGGAGGCTGCAAAAGCTTCCATTCAAAAGCTTCCATGCAAAAGCCACCATAGGCATGCCCATAAGACGTGTGATCACTGAAACACAAGTACTTTTGGACCCAGAAGAGGGAAGAAGAGGGGTAGAACAAGAGCATAACAGAGACAAGATGTAACAGGGCAGGGGGCGCTTATGTGCACTCTGCAGATGCGTGCGGGAGCCAGGAACGGAAACCCCGTGTGATATGGTAGTCGCCTGTACTTTGCTTCATTGCAGGAGCAAAGAAGTCATCAGAGCCACCTCAGTGGCATTTCTTCTTGCACACTGTGGTAGATATTAGACTGATCCAAGGCATCCTGCACGCTCAGGAAGAAACTGTGGAGGGGTGGGGGAAGAGATGTACAAATCATGCATTAGAAATGTTCCCATAGGAAATGATAAAAATTGTCAGCTTGTTAGGTGACACTTGCCTAATGAACAATTTCCTGGGAATGCATTATGTTTGGAAAGAGGGACCTGCCTGTATCATTTCTATTGAAAGGAGTGTTCCTATTCAGGGTTCCAGCCAGCCATTCCCAGCTATTAGCTGTGGCCGTATAGAACCATGCAACTTTGTTTCCTGCTTGTTGATTTTTAAAATAATGTGTTTGTTCAGTGAGCTGCAGAAAACTCTGACGAGTACAAAAAAACTTTTCCAAACTTTGATTAATCTCAGAATATATTATTATTATTATTATTATTATTATTATTATTATTATTATCCCAATATACATGTTCTTGTTTTGTTTAACCTCACCATCCAAATTGTCATTGCAGCACTGCTAGGATAGAAATTTAATTGACAAAGTCCTATCACTGTTCTTTAAATAACTACAAAGAGACAGTGTTGCTGCTTTCTTCCTAACACAGATAACATTCAAAGTAGAAGACCCATTTATTCAGCAGTAGCAATGACAAACCTAGACAGCATCTTAAAAAGCAGAGACATCACCTTGTTGACAAAGATCCGTACAGTTAAAGCTATGGTTTTCCCAGTAGTGATGTACGGAAGTGAGAGCTGGACCATAAAGAAGGCTGATCGCCGAAGAATTGATGCTTTTGAATTATGGTGTTGGAGGAGACTCTTGAGAGTCCCATGGACTGCAAGAAGATCAAACCTATCCATCCTTAAGGAAATAAGCCCTGAGTGTTCACTGGAAGGACAGATCCTGAAGCTGAGGCTCCATTACTTTGGCCGCTTCATGAGAAGAGAAGACTCCCTGGAAAAAAACCCTGATGTTGGGAAAGATGGAGGGCACAAGAAGAAGGGGATGACAGAGGATGAGATGGTTAGAAAAGTGTTCTCGAAGCTACCAGCATGAGTTTGACCAAACTGCAGGAGGCAGTGGAAGACAGGAGTGCCTGGCGTGCTCTGGTCCATGAGTTCACAAAGAGTTGGACATGACTAAACAACAACAACAAGCTACTGCTGCTGCTGCTACCTATTGGGACTGGGGGTGAGGGGTGGGTGGGCAGGGAGCCCAAATAATAGATAGAGTCAATGACAGGCATACCTGGAGCCAAAGATCAATATAGCCAATTCTTCTAGTTTCGTCTGCATCTTCCTCCCTGCTGAGCACCCCCTGAACTGCTCATAGCAACTGGCTGAGAGTAGGGTTGGTGGGGCAATGCCCCATTTACCCTAATGGACAAGCCTCCACTTCATGCATGCACATAGAGCTTCCATTAAATCTTCTTTCTGCACTGAGTTCAATAGAGCTACTCCCAAGTAAGTGGGTATAAAACCCTCATGAAATCAATGGGGCTGAAAACTACTATGCATTGGCTGGCTTGTTTTCCCTATGCCTACGTTTGGAAGATGCTGACAGTAGATATACTGCACTGCCCCACAATAATTATATCAATTCAAACCCTTTTTATAAACACACGGAAACCAAACTGCACACCTTGCACTAATCCAGTGCCCTAAAACAGATGGGACAGCATTAAATAAATGCTTCTAGCATCACACCTCAACAGCTGGCTATTTCTTAGCCCTATTTCACCGATTTGAAACATTAATTTAAAGAGGTATCTGTCTGCCTGAAGGCACGCGGAAGCTGCTATTTTACTGTAAATAGATTATGCTAGTCTAAAAGATTACAGATATCATCATAACCAGCATCACTATAAAGAATTTAGAAATTCAAAGCTAAACAGAACAAGGAGTTTCCTGCAAAGCCGCCCAACAGAAATAATATTTTCATTTGAGGAAAATATTGGTTTTCTTTCTTATATTGAAAGAAAGAAAACCAGCAACTGTTGAACCAAAATATTGTTCAGGGGATAGATTAGGTCAAGTAACATTGTTTTAAAAAATTAATCTCCATTAGGTCTCAGCTCCTGTCTGCCCTCTTCTAAATTCTCTATCCATTCATACTGTCAACCACCCATGACAGCTTTTTATTGTCTCTCAGTACATATCAGAAGTGACAAGCATGTCACAAACCTGCTTTTTGACTGTGACAAATGGGGAGCTTGGTGAACTGTCCATAGCAATCCATTTCATGAACTTGCCATTGTACCTCATCTACTTCATGTCAAGTGATTGTCATAAACGTTATCATTACCCAAGAGATCTGGCAGCAGCTTCTCTCTGTATTCTCGTATGCCTTTAATCATAATACTTATTGAAAATTAAATACAAAATATGCCCATCTAAAAATGTGACATGCAAATGAGGCAAGTACATGTATTATGCAGGTATAGTCATCAGAGAGCCAGTATTGGTTGCAAGTCTCTGAGAAGCATATTTATTTTATTTCACAGCATATGTATGAAACACACACTTTTCAGTGCTATTATACTTTTCATAACAAAATACAATTTATAAACAACAACACATCCAGCCAGAAACCCAGTTTTGCAGCTACTTGATCTGTGACAAGACCCTCTAAAATATATATTTGGGTCATTTTTTTTTAAATTACAACCTGCTTTGTACTACTGCTGTTGGCAGACAAGTTATTCTGACACCTGAGAGGCAGGAACACCTCTTTCCATTCCTGACAACAACAACAACAACAACATTATTAACGATCCATGAGCTGACTTCATTTGTTCAACACAACTTCTTCCTCTTCCTCCTCCTGTGCACCCTCAAATATGACCTGGAGAGTTGGGGGATCCTCTGGGGCAGTTTCAGGGGGCACGTGAGGATCTCGACAGTGTGTGCAGGGGGAAACCAGAATATCAATTATTCAAGCAGGTGAACATCATTAGACATCTAGTATTTATTTATTATTTATTTTAATTATTAAATTTAAGTACCACACTTCACTCTGAGGATTGGTCAGTTTGCACTATAAAAGCATAAAAGTAATAACATAATAACAAATGAAACAATAACATTCCCCCCATCAAACACACACAGTTTAAAAGGCTATAGATTAATGAATTAGCCACAAGCTTGGTTATAGAGAAATGTTTTCGCCTGGCACCTAAAGATATGTAACGAAGGTACTAGGCAAGCCTCCCTGGGGAGAACATTCCACAAATAGGGAGCCACCACAGAAAAGGCCTGTTCCCATGTTGCCATTCTCTGGACCTCTTGTGGAGGAGGCACACGAATAAGCAGCTCAGATGATGATCGCAGGGTTCGGGTCAGTTCATATGGGTGAGAGGTGGTCCTCGAGGTGCTGCTTTATAGGTCAAAAGCAGCACTTTTAATTGGGCCCAGAAACTAATCAGCAGCCACTGGAGGTTCGGTGTGATATGCTCAAACCACCTTGCCCTGGCGAACATCCTAGCCACCAAATTCTGCACCAGCTGAAGCTTCCAAACCATCTTCAGGGGGAGCCCTACGTATAACACGTTGCAGTAATCTAGCCCAGAGGTTACCAGGGCATAGACAACGAAAGTTATGCTATCTCTTTCCCGATAGGGGTGCAGCTGAGCCATCAGCCAAAGCAGATGGGAGGCACTCCGAGCCACTGAGGCCGCCTGAGCCTCAAGCAACAGCAGTGGACCCCGAAGGACCCCCCACGCTGTGTATCTATCTGCTCCTTTAGAGGGAGTGTAGCCGCACCAAGAGCAGGCAGCCTCGCAACCATGCAGACAAGGAAACCGCTCAGAAACAGTAATGAACAGTATGCATGCATAAACAAACTAATAAACAAACCAAACCAAGCAAAGCAGGGGTAAGGGTACAATAGTAAGGGTACAATCCTGTTGAACAGTAAGATTGCAATGAGACTTACAAATATATGTTGTACTGTAAATAGCTAGTGGTTTACTGCCTTGTCATGACACCTAAATATCTTGTTGTCTGAGGCAGTTGCCTCACCTTGGAGTGTTCCATGTAATTTAATGTATGTATTTTCTAAATATATATAAAAAATTAAAAATCATGACAGGAAACTGACACAACAGGGAAAAAAGTTCTATCCTGGGCATTTGTCTGTAATCCTTGGTTTTTTTGTATTTGTAAGTATTTTTTTTTTGCTTGTTTTTGTTTCTCACATAGAGAATTCAAAAATATGACACCCCCCCCACTTGCAGTGGTACAGTCCATTCCCCCAACTCCTATTACCATATATATACATAGACAAGGCCAGTAACAAGAGTCCTTTCCACACTAGTTTTGTTATCTCATTCTTTACAAACATCACATTCACACACACAAAAGGCCATTTGAGAGAGGGAAGCATGGTAAAGGATGAAAGTCTGACATTTCAGGGAAAAAAGCCTTTATCAAGGAATGATTTAATACCATGTTTACTAGTGGAGCAGACATAGGCCCATGGTTGCTATGGAAACAGACAGAATCCCAATAATATTAAGTAATAGTGTACCTATTATAACATTGCATTAATAATTCTCTAGCGAAAGGGTCACTTGAAATTTCATTTACAAAGCTCCGTTTTTAACTAGCAAAGCAAACAATGTAAAGGACAGGAAATTATCGTTACAAATGAATGTCAGCCTTAAATCAGTTATTACTGTCTGTTTGCAAACATACATAACATTTTGTTCAACTATTAGAAATAATGGATTGTGTGGGTGCACACATACCCAGAGGCACATACCCCAAACTATTCAAAGGCTGTGTGTTTGCAAACATTCTGGATATTCTTTTCAGCATTTGAAAGCTGTATTGTGGATTTATGCTCTTACATGGATTATTCATTTCTGTGCCTTCTATCTATATGCTGCACACCACAGCATCCTATGGGCATGCTTCCTCCCACTTATGTATAAAGGAAGCAGTAGTGGGAAGGGTGTGGGATGAATCCAGTTTTCACCCAGGGAGGATTTTGTTATTTCCCCTTCAAGCTAGTTTACCAAATGTGCAAAAAAGTCTACTCCAATGGGCCACAGATCTGAAAACTAAGAGCTCAACCAGACTTCAAGAAAGGCCTACACAGGTAAGTAACTCTTAGAGTGTTACTGGGACATCCCCTTATTTTCCTCACAAGAGGACGGATACCATTCTCGTGGTATTTCATTTTGCACCGCAATTTCCCCCCAGAAAAACAACCTTTTTCCAGGCAGCAATCTTGCATAGAGCTCCAAAATGTGCTTTTTCCAAGGGGATATCACAGTAGGTAATTGCACAAGATCACGCGCCCCAAATCTGCCGGATCAGGCTAATGGTCTATGTAGTCCAGCATCGGGATCTCACAGTGGCCAGCCACATGCCTGTGGGAAACTCGCAAGCAGGATCAGAGCCCAAGAGAACTCCTCCAACCACAGAGGCAGGGCACAGCCATCATGACTAGTAGCCACTGATAGCCATGAATATGTCTGATCCCCTTTTAAAGCCATCCAAGTTGGTGGCCATGACTGCATCCTGTGGCAGTGAGTTCCACAGTTTAACTATGTGATGTGTGAGAAAGACTGATTTTATATGAGCTACATGCAAGAAAGGGCAAGCTATAACTCTTCCTTTACATTTCTTTCTAAAATATTTTGCATATCGGGATTTAAGTTATATGTTCTTAAAAAAAAAAACTGAAGTCAGTACACATATCCACCAAGTGTGAGTCATGCAGCTTTGGTGTCAATGAAAACCAGTGAAGATAAAGCACCAAGCTTAGGAGCTTCCTGTTATTTTCATATAATTTGCAGGGGTGGTGGGGACTCTCCTCAGGCCACAGTCCCTCCTTAGCCACAAACCTTCTCCCTAACCAGCTCTGCTTCACAACCTCCATGAGTGATTTTGTGTGGGTAGAATGTGTCCTTGAAATCTCAAGTCTCAAGGTTACCTGGATAGAGGATACAGAGGTGTTTCTGTGTGGGTGTAGAGAGAAGCCTACTGTACCAAGATAAAATATGCATTTATTGCTCTGCCCACTTTTGAATCTGGTACCACACACTACATGCCTGTGGCCCCCAAAAGGTTGCTTGGCTGGAAATGTACCCCTCAAACTGAAAAACCATATCTGATTGAAGATTAAATGTAGATGGGGAACATCGTCTTATTAACTGGAATGTTTACCTGGAGAGACGCGGGTGGCACTGTGGGTTAAACCACAGAGCCTAGGACTTGCTGATCAGAAGGTCGGTGGTTCGAATCCCCATGATGGGGTGAGCTCGCGTTGCTGGGTCCCTGCTCCTGCCAACCTAGCAGTTCGAAAGCACGTCAAAGGGCAAGTAGATAAATAGGTACCGCTCCAGCGGGAAGGTAAACAGCGTTTCTGTGCGCTGCTCTGGTTCGCCAGAAGTGGCTTAGTCATGCTGGCCACATGACCCGGAAGCTGTACGCCGGCTCCCTCGGCCAATAAAGCGAGATGAGTGCAGCAACCCCAGAGTCGGTCACGACTGGACCTAATGGTCAGGGGTCCCTTTACTTACTTTCCTTTAGTTGAAATGCTTGGGGTAAATGATAAGCTCAGTAGTTTTTTAACACGTCTGAAAGTTATTTACTGTCCCATACTCTCAAAAATAAAGGTTCCATGCCCACAAAATAGTGGTTTGACAACAACTTTCCCCTTTTTATATGCAGGTTTGTTTGGAGTTTTTTTGGGGGGGGGGTCAAAGTCCGTGAACATTTGGCTGAGACCACTTTCTAACAGGTTTATACTGCCACTTTTCAACTTCACTTTAGTCTCCTTCACTTATTCTGGTCTCATCACTGGTTCAATGCTTTGCATTGCCAGCAGGTAGCAGTTGATGGGAAAGAACTTTGCAGAGACCAGGAAGAGCGGCTGCCACTCTGGCTAGAGAATACTGGGAACATAGGACGTCCCATTATAACAGTTCAGACCATTGGTCCATCTACCTCAGTACTGTCAGCTGCTGCTTTTCTCAACCTTGGGTTCCCAGATGTTGTTGGAGTACAACTCCCATCATCCCAAGCTAGAAGGACCAGGGGGGTCAGGGATGATGGGAGTTGTACTCCAACAACATCTGGGAACCCAAAGTTCCCCTGCTTGGGATCTTTCTGTGTTTTGACACCAGCAATGGTTTTATTCCTCTGATTAAGGCAGAGCCACCTCCCCCTTTTCCTTTATGTTCCAACCTATTCATCTTCGTTGTGGACTGCTGGGTTGTGAGAAGGGCAGAGCAGCTCCTGTGTCTGCCATTCTTCACACACACACACCATTCTTCACATACAACATGACTACACTGCAGTGGTGTAGCGTGGGGGTGCAGGGGGGCCGGTTGCACCGGGCGCAACATCTGGGGGTTAGGGTAAGGGGGCGCAAATCCACGGGTTAGGGGGCGCAAATTACTTGCCTTGCCCTGGGTGCTGGCAACCCATGCTACACCACTGCTACACTGGGCGGCAAAGTCACCACCAAAAAACCACCTGGGTGAAGTTTGTTGAACCACTAGTGATCTACAGACCACACTTTAGAAACCCCTGCACTAGACTAAAGCCATTTTAATTCAGTTGCTCAAACCTAAGGAGCACCTTTTATTGTGAGTGACACAATCTTTGCCACCTAGCAAAACTGCATAAAGCTGAAAAAAAAATGTGATGGGAGGAACTCATAATCTTTTTCCATTACAAGAAGGCAGATGAAAATATACATCCAAGTGAATTGCAGTCCTTGCCAGGGGTTCTGTAGCTTGCCACTGAATAACATATCACATCTTGACTCCAAATGAGTCATCCTCTGCACAACCACAAGCATAAAACTCCACGTCTGGTTGAAGATTAAATGTAGATGGGGAACATCGTCTTATTAACTGGAATGTTTACTGTCCTTTACTCGAAATGCTTGGGGTAAGTGATAAGCTCAGTAGTTTTTTACACCTCTGAAAGTTATTTACTGTCCCATACTCTCAAAAATAATTCATAAGCATTTCTAGAAAAGAGCCACTAAATGCTCTACTTCATCTTCATAGCTGTTAAGAGTGACTTCCAAGATACAGAAAAACAAATAGAAACTCCTATGCAAACGACTTTAAAAAAAGAAGGATATTCATTTGAATGTTGTCCATGTTGTTTATAAGTCAACATGCAGCCTGCTTATTTTCCAGCTTCAAATATTTAACAACTGATTGCATTTCTTTCTTTTCTTTTTCAGGAAGCACAGACCAGCCTTTATCAACTTGGATCAAGACAATTAATTGCAGAAAGATTTAATTTCAGCTTCCAAATAAACATAAATCACTCCATTTGACAGATTCACCCATCCCTAGCCCCAATCCTGTAAGCCCCTGGGTGACGAGCAGGGATAAAAATGCCTGAAATAAATAAACAAATCCAAGGCAGAGAAAATGATGCCCATCATGTTGCAAATGATGGGCACACTGGGGTTTTAATCATCATCATCATCATCAAGAGCAGTCAAACTGAATGGGATCAAGATGGAGACTGAAAGTAACCAGAGGATTTTTTTCTTCTTTGCAAATGATGAGCATAGCTGAAGCCAAGTACTTTTAAATAAGGCTGATCAAGATGTCTCATAAGAACTTTTGTCAAAAATGGAGGCACACCAGCAGAAAGAATGCACCTCACTGTCACTACCATCTTTTATGTCCTGGTGGTGGCAAACAAATGTTCTCTGGGAGCCTCTGAAATGTCTTTCCTCCAAAAGTCTATAAAGTGAGACACAATGGAACACACAGGAAGACACCTTATACTGAGTCCTATCACTATTGGTCCATCTATCTTAGTGTTGACAACAATTATTGGCAGAGGTACGGGTTTTCACCAGCGCCACCTGGAGATGTCAGAGGCAGAACGTGGGATCTTCTGCATGCAAAGAGAAGGGTTGTCTCCTCCACCTGTCAAAATGTTCATTGGAACAGCTGCAATGCAATGCAAATGGGCTTTGGGCTATTGGAACAAGGCGTATTCCACTGCCCATAATCTGATGGGCAGAAGTAGCACAACAAGCTTACGTTAAGCTCCCAATTGTTCATTTGTAGCTAATGGGTACCAGCCCCGTACCAGATGTCACATATGATGTTAGGTTTGGGAGAGGGGATTGGATTGCAAGGAATGGTCTCACAAATTAAACTGGGAACTCTATCAGGCCAAAGTCCCCCTCCCCTGGTATAACAGAAATCTATGGGATGGAAAGTTATTTAACTATGACTGGATCATACCTTTTAACATATAAAGAGCTATAAACTTTGGTTAGTAGGACAATCAGTTGAACCTTGAAGATAATTTAACTTAATCAGTTTAACCTGATTAATCAGCAAGAAAAAAAATTGAAATCCATGGAACTGTTGAGTTAAAGACATGATTTATTTTATTTTATGGGCTGTTTTTAATAGGGAATTAAAAATTAAATGCCAAAGTTAAATTTCCCTTCTAATGATGAGCATTGCATAAGAACTACACTGAGGTTTTGATATGGCTCAGATTTATTTATATGCAGCATACCAATTGTCCAGGAGGCAGGTCATATTAAAAAAAAAAATCAAAAGAAAACACAAACTGAAAGCTTTTTCATTGGTTACCACACTAGCCAGCCACAAGGTGAGTGACTTGACTATCTACCCTTCCTTCAATAGTTTGGTTTATTGAAAAATCAGGAATGATGGCTGCTAATCTGAAAGAGAAGGGGTGGGTGGGTGACGTTCTACCATGTTCCAGATGTTTATCAATGTGAACCGGGATGGGCCTCAGTTGCTTGCCATTCATTTCTCTTGACTTCGTGTTCCTCTGTCTGTGTCTATGTGTTTTCTCTCCTTTATCAGGAAAAAAAGCATTAACTACTGCAAGTCTCACTTCCTTCTGTTTCCACACTACCAGCTCTTTAAGTATTTTGCCACATCTTTTTTTAAACATACGGATTGCACTTGTCATGGTAATTTACCTGTCAGGGTTCTTTACCGCTGAGCGATCTTAGACATTTCCAATCCCTGGGATGAGATAGTGGCACTTTCATAATACCACAGGTTTGCTGCATCCTTGCTATGACAATATTATCAGCAGAAATAAAAGTCTCTCTCTCTCTCTCTCTCTCTCTCTCTCACACACACACACACACACACACACACAAACAATTCTTTTCCTGGACTTCATGCAATAAGGAAGCCCCAACTGATCCATTCCAATCCAACTTCAGGTCTGGTTATGGGACTGAATCAGCCTTGGTAACCCTGTCAAATGACCTTTATAGGGAGAAGGACATGGACATTGTGACTCTGTTATTCTTATTTGCTCTTTCAGCAGCTTTTGGCCATGGCATCCTCAGAACTGACATGGGCACTAGGGACATAGTTTTACCCTGCTTATGATTCTAACTCCAGGGGCAGTTCCAGAGAATAGTGTTTGGTGGCTATCCCTCAGCCTCCTGGCAGTTGAGCAGGGGGACTGTCACAGGGTAATGCCATTTAACACCTACATAAAGCCAGGGGAGTGTGAACATTAGGAGTTTGGGGCCAAAATGCCATCAGTACGTTGGTGATACCCTGCTCTACTTCTCTGTAATTTAGGAACCAGGAGAAGACTCAGTTGTGGGCTGGATGAGAGCCAACAAGCCAACCCAGGATCATGTGGGTGAGTGGTACAGTGTGTGAGTGGTTCCGAAGTGCAGGTAACTGGTTCATTGCCTGCTTTAGATGGTTCATACTTGGTGGGTGCTCCTGCATCCATCTCTGTCACTATAGGCCCAAGTTTCCAAAGTGGCTAGGAATGCTTTTTAGCAGCTGTAGTTGGTAAGAGAGCTACATCCATTTCTGGACTGGGATAGCCTTACATGCACTGGCGTCAAAATATTGCCATCTTATTTTGCTGGCACTGGAGGACTGGCTGCCAGGCTAAATTAAAGGTGCCAATTTTGGTGTATAAAATCCTATACATCTCGGGACCAAGATACCTGAGACCAGAATGGCCCTGAGCCTGCGGGTATAGGGCGGTATATTAATAACTAAAATATCATATTGTCCCTTATACACCAAAGTGATCACTGTGTTCCATAGGAGAGGCTAATTTGCAGATACCATCTTATCAAAACGTCTCTTCTGTATGAATCAGGTCTTCACTGTGGCAGCACCTGCCTTTCTCGTTTTCTCAATATCTCCATTGCACCACCTCTATTGCCATTCTGGCTCTTGTTGAAGACTTTTAACAAGCCTTCTAAGTGGAGTTTTTTAAAATTATTATTTCAGTCCATTTCTATACATGATTCGAAATTGTTTTTAATATATGCAATTGTTTTAATTGTTTTCCTATGTGCAATCGTTTTGTAAATGTTTTTATTGCATTGTGAAATTGCCTGAAGATATTTCATAGGAAGCAAACGAACTATTATTCTTATTATTATTATTAATGTTCAAATTCCATACCTTCTCCCCTCACCCCATCCACTGCAGAGGAATATTTACACACGGAACCAGTTTGCTATATTGCTCCTAAAGCATTATCTCTCAGTTATTAGTAGAGAATAAAGGAACTCATAATTTATGCTTTAATTGAAAGTCGTTGTTACACTATGATGTTTTTAAAAAAGAATCAAGCTGTCTTTCTGTTATACAGATACATTTTCCCTGCTCAGGTTTCCAGTCTCACAAAAGGGTTTTGCTGCCATCCAGTGATTGAAAAGGTGCATTAACCTCCCAGAGGAAATAAATAAAATCCCATGTCAATTTGCAGAAATCCTCTGTTTTGTCCTGACCTTGATGCATTTCCCAACAAAGAGTTATTTTGATTTTCAGTCAGTGGTCTGTTTGTATTAAAGGGGGTGGGGGAATGGGACTCTAATCAAAAATTCATCTCGAAGCACCACAACAAATGAAGGACAATTTTTACAGATCTGTGCATGGACAAATAGGGTAGTGTGATTGTATCTTAAAGATAATTGCCTCCAATTTAAGCCTCAGGGTTCTGCATCATAAATTTGTTTTGCAATGCAAAGGTGTACAAATTTAAATATTAGCGCTTAGCCACAATTAAAAGCTGCAAATCACAGCCACTGTTAGCAGCAGCACATCAGAGAAACAATTCGTGCCTGCTCTCTGGCAATACGTCGGTGGTTGTACCAGAAACAAGGACATTAATTTTTAAGTTATCTTCATGTTTTTAATGGGAAACTGTCTTCATATCTTTGGTACCTGCTACAAAAAAATAAATACAATGTCAACACAACATGTGCCCATATGGGTGCACATATGTTCCAAACTGTGATTAATGAGCAAAGACGTCACCCTGCATTTTGATCGGGGTCTGGTCGGGGCAGGAAAGTATAACTGGAAAGGACAGCAGGTTATCTGTAGCCACCAAGGCTCAGTGTTCAGGGCTGGCCTGTGGGCAGCTGTCTGGGCTGATATCAAGGACTGGCTAGATGAGGAGGAGTGGTGGAAACTGCCTGACCAAGAGCCCCCCAGGGGAAAAGCACAGGGGAAGATGATTTAGATCTAGGATCCTGGGGATGGACAGCTGGTCACACCCCAGAGGAGGGGAAGAGCTGGAAGGTACTGGGGACTGGGAATCTGGAGGGTGAGGCAAACGGGGAAACAAGCTGGTGGCCCAGCACAGAGCAAAGACAGAAGTCAGACTTAGTAGCTTCACCACAGGCCACACCTGATAGACTCCACTCCCAGAACTAGGCACTTGCTTCACATAACAGAGCAGAAACCAAAACAAGGACAGAGAGGGTCCCTTGGGACTTGCCATAGAGGGATGGGCCTGACTCAGAGGAAATACAGTGAAGGAGGAGGTGCAAGACAGTCTGGGCAATGGCTCGCTATAAGGGTGCATATTTCATGAGTCTCCCTTGTTTCCTGTTGATTCCTAGGATTCCTTAATAAAGTCTACTAAGTGTAAGTGAGCTGCTGTGACCTTGCCTCTCTCTGATCTGTGTAAAATGTCAGTGCTCCTGTGACAGCTTAGCTAGGAGGCTTTGGGAAAGCTGGTAAGGTAAAGGTAAAGGTGAAGGGACCCCTGACCATTAGGTCCAGTTGTGGCCGACTCTGGAGTTGCAGAGCTCATCTTGCTTTATTGGCCGAGGGAGCTGGCATACAGCTTCCGGGTCATGTGGCCAGCATGACTAAGCCGCTTCTGGCGAACCAGAGCAGTGCACGGAAACGCCGTTTACCTTCCCGCTGGAGCAGTACCTATTTATCTACTTGCACTTTGACATGCTTTCAAACTGCTAGGTTGGCAGGAGCAGGGACCGAGCAACGGGAGCTCACCCCGTCGCGGGGATTTGAACCACCGACCTTCTGATCGGCAAGTCCTAGGCTCTGTGGTTTAACCCACAGCGCCGCAAGCTGGTAGCCAGAGCAAAAAAAGTTTGTCAGGACCAAAGGACGATCAAGGGTTACAGGGGCACACCTGCTGTGAGCCCCACAATCCTGAATGGCTCAGGACCGGGGTTGCTGTCAGTTGATAGCGAAGAGGATGTGGAGAGCACCATCAGCAGGATGCAGCCCAAGAGGCTGAATGGACCACATGTTCCTTTGCCCTTCAAAGTCCAGTGATGGGGAGGCAGCCCTGCCAGCTACCTGTCCTGTCCCATCCACAGATCAGTGGGATTCCCTAGCAATGGGGAAGGAGGAGGGAATCTGTCAAGTAGGGAGTTTGGGTTTCCAACTCATGTGAGTTCAACATCCTTGTCCATCTCGTTGCAATGCCCTCAAAACACGCACCGCCACAAGGTTGGAACAAACAGCTTATAATGAATGGGATTTGCAAAGCAACTGCAACAGAGAAAACCCACCTCATTGCCCATCAGATATTTTGGGCTGGGAGAGCAAATGACCCATGCCCACCATTACATGAGTGCATCGTTAAAGGAAGGTTCTGATCTGAAATTAATTGTGTTCTCATAAGGTGGCACTTTGAATAATAAGGGAAAGTATTTGCTGGAGGCAGCAATTTTTCCCTATTAGTAATGCTTTTGCTCATCCAAATTATTCTCATGAGTGCCACAACACAGTATTTAATCATTGTAGAAAGATAAAGAGAATATAAAATGAAGTGGTAAATGTGTGAAAGGAGAGGGGAGAAATCTTAACGGAGCTATCCTCCGCTGGAAAAAGAAGAAGTAAAGATCTACACACACACACACACACACCACAGCGAAAGTATTCGGTGAAGAATAATGTGTTCTTTCAGTTAACTTCACTGCCAGCTACTCGATAAATTCACAAGCTGTAGGAGTTTTGAGCATTTCTATAATAAAAAATGAAGAAGTTTGCTATGCAGCCAGTGTTTTATGGTTTTTTTGCCTTTAAAACTGTAAAAAGCAGTTTTATTTTTTCATTCAAATTTATCTCTCCTCTTTGTCCAATTTGGGTAGACAGAGGACAAGTTTCAAAATATAACTAAAAGCAATAAGATGACAGCAACAACAACAACAAAAATGTCCAAACCATAGATTTCAGCAAGCTGGGGGGGGGGGCAGATTTGCTCTATTTGCCTTTTGTAATAAGAAGACCAGGAGAAGCTTCACTAATCTCCAGAAACTTCTGAATTCATGGGTATGTGGGGCTTTCTTGGGGAAGGGAATCCCATGGAAATAGTGCTGCAACTTAGTTGGTGCTCCAAGATATAGTTTACTTCATCTCTGATATGGACAGCACAGGGCCTTTCTAAAAGCTCCAAGGGTTGGCTCAACCATTGTAGCTAATCTTCTGAGGTGACAAAATACTGAGGTGCAGTTACCTCAGCAAAATAATGTATTTGGGTTACTTTTGGATTCATCACCTCATTCACTGGATGATTAAATGACAACACAAATTCATGTTCATAATGGTGGCCAGGAATCTGAGGATAAGATTTAGTCCAGTCAAGATGAGCGTGCAACAAAATCTTGTAGTGTGAAGTGCTGCTGTTCACGGTCCCATCCACTCAGCCATGGGGCGAATGCAGGCTTTCGCTGAAGCCTGGAGAGCGAGAAGGGCCGGTGCGCACCGACCCCTCTCGCTCTCCAGGCTTCGCGCAGCTCTCCGCAAGCAGCGGGAGCCCGGCGCTGGGCTCCCACGGCTTGTGGAGAGCTGCCTGTTCTGGGGGCTGGGGTCGGGGGAAGCTCGGGCTTCCCCAGCCCCGTGCCTGGGGGGGGGGAATAATTCCCCCCCAAAAAAACTAGGTGCCTCCTATGGGCCAGTGCATCCTATAGGGCGAAAAATACGGTATGTATGAAGGAAGATGTTCCCTCAAGTAGTCAGAGATCAAGCTACCCAGGACTTTAAAAGTAAAAGAACAGTAATTGTGTTAGGCGATATCCAGCTGCTGTTTCTCCATTGACTGAAGGCATTCAGCAGAGGGAAGAAGCAAGAGTTGTGGGATTTGGAGAGAGCAGGGGGCTGAAGTGGAAAAAGGGAATCACCGAAATGACTTCCCTCCAGCGCCCCACTCTCAACAGAGAGATACCAACTGGATCCCAAACCAGCAGCCATTTTGATAATGCCTTGGAAGGAGGTTAGGGATATACAGTACTTTCTGGGGTGCTATTTGGGGACATACCCTTTGCTTGTTAAGAAAGCTCAGCTGAAATAAAAAATGCTTAAGGAAACATCCCTTCCTGTTCCTCATTATTGGAGAAAATACACTTCAGAGAATTGCTCTGTTACAAAAAGAAATGTGAGCCACCTGCTTAAAAACTAATTAATGTAAATGCATTTCTCATGGATGGTCTGGCGGGGCAGCAATTTCCATGTCAGAAGCGGAGCTTACGATTGCCCTTTGACCATCTCATCTGCACTTTGCTCCGCAATTCATCACTGACAACATACTTTAATACTTTCAAATCTTTCAGGGAATCACTTGGGGGAGGGGAGGAAACGCTACGGATATATTTGACATGCTTGGTCACCAATCATAGCACTTTGCAATACCTGGATTGGTTAAAAATTCAGGAGGCACAATCATTTGACACGAGTGAGGCAAGTCTATGCATATTCATTTCTTGCCATGGTAGAGAAAACACACAAACACACATACACATGCAGGTATACTCACAGTGTACTCATTTCACCTGCATTTAGTACAATGGCACCATCCACATGCAAGAGGCAGGTGGTCAGAGATGCATTTGGGATCGCCTGTCCCTCTCCACAGCTGGCCAGCTTGGTAGGCTAGCATCCCGGGAGAGGAGTGTTGCCTGGGAACTGCACAGCAAACTAGAATACGCTTATTCTGTATTTTAGAATGGGCTTGTATAGTTTCACACACACACACCCCACACACATATACACACAAATGCCTCCCCACTGAAAGGCCAGTCAGTACCATATTAGCTGTGAGTCCTGGAAGACCTGCTCCCTGCCTTGAATGCCTTCTTCAACCTGGCCTGGGATCGTTGGGCTCTTAGTGACTCCAGCTACAAAAGCTGAGGCTGCTGGACAGATTTTTGGGCTGCGGTATTATTTAGGGAGGAGGCTGTTATTATTTGTTTATTTTGTACCTTTATTTTACATCTTATGATTTATGTGGAAATTATTCAATTTGGTTGTGTACTTTTGGATGTTTTATAAATTCTTTATGACTACTTTTGTATTTTTCCCCATGTTATAAGCTGTCTTGAACATGGTTTTAACTCTTGAAAGGCGGCATACAAATAAAATGATGTATGCATAAATGACATTTGCAAACCAAGCCCAGCTTCAACAGCCTACTGAGATAATAGGGAAGCCATTGCTGATGGAAGGGTCTGGCATAATTTCCTGTTTTGCAATGGGAAAGATGCCCAGCCCAAACAATGCACAACAGAGCAACATTATTGCTTCCCTACTGTCAATCTGTGCCATCCCTGATCAGGAAGAGGAAGAACACCCCAAGATCATGTGAGTTCGATATCCTTGTCCATCTCGTTGATAAGAGGTGTCTAACAGTGGGGCACTGGAGGGAGGTCAATGATGCAAGGGTGACTTGGGCAATCTCTCACTTCCTTATGGAATGTGCCCCTAGAATAAATCTAATAGGCCTCTCCATACATTCACTTTGACTCGGCTACCACTGAATTTCTAGCTTCTATGCTTTTTTTATGTAAGAAGATTGGTACTGATAGAGCCAGAAGGAGCCACCAGACAGTTATATTCTGCTCCTATAACTGGTACTGGGCACCCCCAATGGGAAATAGGAGATTGTGCAGAAGCCCCTGTTATTGGGGGATTGCTAACCCCAAGCCATTATAAGCTTCACATGCTGATTTCTGTGAATCAAATCTCTGTTTAGAGCCACCTTGTGATCCACCAAGTTGAACACAGCTTACCAGCTATGCACAGCTTTGTCGTCTCCCTGGTTTTGCTGCCTGTCTTTTGAAGATGGGAAAATGGGATTGGCAGAGCACACTATCTGACTGATGGACACCATTCAGCATGGTGGATCACAAGCTGTGCATGCCCGACTCAGCCCAGGAGCCACCAGCTCCCCCACCAGATTTCAAGTAGCTTCTTGAGCTGGTTTCATAGAGGGCCAGGCTCTCTCAGCCTGACAATTTAGTACTTCTCCAAGTCATTTGCATTTTTTTCCTTAGGTACAAAGCTGCCAGGCTTTATTAGGCTCCAAGCTCATGCTCGCGACACAGCCGCCACCCAATCCTCTTTCCACGCTTGCTAACGCAAACTGTCAAGCCGAAAGTGCTCTCGCAACCGTCGGTGCACAGGGTTCACTTTGAGAGGTGGCATACGCTAATAGAAAGAGTTCATGGTAAAAGAAAATCTCATTTGTACGTAGCGAACATGGTGAGCCTGGGGACTTGCGCTTTGATTGTATTGTAATTAGCAGCGCTTTTGTATTTTCTCAGTGTGATCGCTGCAGAGACGGCTACCTCCTCGGCCAAGCACGTTTGGCAGGTTGCTTTCGACTAAAAAGGCTGGACAGAAATGAACAAAAGAGCAGCCGGCCAATCTCCCTGGGTTGATTGCAGGCTTCTTTGCTAATCATGAAGGCATCAGTCATGATTAAGAATCAAGCCTCAGCCTTCTTACTCATTCGAAGAAACACAATGGATGCTAGCAAAACAGAAAAAGGAAGGAAACACACACACAACTGTTTTCTTTCGGTTCTAAATTAGGAAGTCTGGAAGAATTAATTAATTTTGCAACAGATTTCCAGCAAGATAAATACTATAGAAGGGACTGCAAAAAAAGAGGAGGGAAACCTATAATCTTAAGCCTAGAAACAAGCAAAGGGATTTTAACAGAACACTCCAGGCTAGGAAGATTTCTGCATCTGATAGTATCAGTTACCCATTGTGAATTCCTTGTTTCATTGGACATGCTTCTGATTGCTAGTTCAGAGGCTACAAAATGGAAGTCTTTGCCTGCCAAGTTCTCCCACGCAGTTCTGTAATCCTTAATGGCTGATTCCACTGCTGAAGACAATGAGCAAAGTGGTTAGCTCTGGGAGAGCCTCTAATTTTTTTTTCCCATGTCATCCAGGGCAAGACCAAACTATGAGGGCCCTCCAGTCACCTAGAATCCATGCAGGCACTTGCTGAACCTGGATAATTAACCCTGGGCTTTGCTTGGCATTGCAGCAGCCATAAACCACCGCTCTGGTCTTCAGATCAGACACAGCAAAAAAGCTAGGAGCCTCATGTTTACGTATAACCTGGACAGTCCAGGGGTCTGAGGTGGCACATGCCTTCAGTGCAGTCTTTCACCTCCAAGTATTTCGGACTCCAGTTCCCATGAGCTGCAGTCAGTGCGGCCAGTGGTTGGGGATGATGGGAGTTCCAGTCCAACAGCATCTGGGGAGCACCAGATTGCACAAGGCTGCTTTCATGTGTCTCAGGAAAGGTATGAAGCCTTAACACATACAGGCTTAAATTGTTCTCTTGATTAGGTTGCTCCCGAGATCCTTAAATTTCCACAGAGTTCTAGGTACGTGAATGGGAGACCAAGAGAAATGTAAACTGCAGCAGTCTCTACTGCCCACCTCACCTTTCTGCACACAGAAGCAGTCGACATGGTGGGGTGCTGCAGCAGAACCACTCTTCTGCCACCAGCATGACTGCTGCTCACCAAGAAGGTGAAAGGGTGAGGCAGCGTAGCAGCAAAGTCAGGACTTCCCTGCCCCCCCCACCACCACCAACCCTGGTGTTCCTGTCATTTAACCAGTTACTCATCTATTATTATTATTTTTTTAAAAAAAATCAATAATAAATGAGTGCTATTTTTCTTGGGGAGAAAGGTGCTGGAACTCACCACGAACGCCTCCCTTGTTCTCTTAGAATGCTAAGGGCACCTGCTTGAGAGGTGCCAGAACTGAGTTCCGGCTGGGGGAAAAAGGCCCTGAATAAATGTGTTAAGTCTAGTAGAAATTAACCACCTAGCAACAATTTATATTGGGTTTCTTGTAGCAATAAGCTTGATAATGATTTCTTTACCAAGCACCAAATCACATTCAATCTTTCTTCCGTGCTATTGATTCCAATACCGCACCCCTGCCTCCTTTTTCCTAAATCCTATATGGATTTTATAATTGGTTTTGCTAACAAATATTTAACCTGTTTATTTGCGGTTGCTGTTTTCCAAAGTGTTGCCCTTCTTAACACGGTACTAGGATCCAACTCCTCTAAATCAAAATTATTTGTCTGGAGGAATTAGAACCACAGTGTTATCCAACCTCCCAGCTTTAGAGAGATTTATTTCCATGTTCACAGGGGCCCATTTGCAGTTAGCTGTGTATGCAGGTACACACACACACTGCACATTCTTTGACCTTTATGTGTGAATAACAGTATGGATACACTGTTCTGCTACTTGGGTACACAAGGTACCCAGACGATATACTTGCTGAATAGCATCCCTATTATCAAAGGTAACAAAGAGAAATCTGTGCTTCCTTTCTCTTTGTATTTGATCCGTATTTCTAGGAGTAGGAGTTGTTCATTTTGGATTAATAAAAGTTGCCCCTTCGCCACAGCAGCAGGAATTGAAAAGTGTCATTCATTTGCAGCCTGCTTATAAAACAACCTTCTGAATTCCCCGTGTTTATCGAAGCAGCTAGAGTACATTATCTGTCTGACACCAAATAAATATTTTACTGCAACCTCGTAAGAAGAAATCATACTTGACCTTTATGGGCTAAGTTTTCCTTTGTATTCATGGCCTGATCAATAGTTTGAGTTGGAGTGCTTATGTATTTTGGTGCTGCCCTAAATCAGGTGAGAATGTGTTTTAGAATTTTGCAGTTAACTTGCTAGCAAAACACCCAATAATATAAGAGTGTGTGTGGACAGAGAGCTTATATGCTAACAAGGACTACTACAGGGGGCAGGGGAAGTCATGTGTCTGCAATTGTGCACCAGGGTTGGGCAGCTGCCTCAAATAAACAGACTGAAGATTTGTTAGCAAAACCAATTATAAGAACCTTATGAGATTTAAGAAAAAGGAGCCAGGGATGGAGCATTGGAATCATAGGAAGTTACTGATTGATTGATTGATTGATTGATTGATTGACTGAGTTGGGACTGTTGGGTTATTCAGCTCTGAACTGTCTACAGTGCCTGGTAGCAGCTTTCCAGGATTTCAGACACGGTTCTCTTCCAGCCCTACCTGCTACTCCCTACCACCAGTGGGACTCTGGGAAGTGAACCTGGGACCTCTGCATGCAAAGATGATGTAGCCTCAGGGAGCAATTGTCCATCAAAGAAATCCCTTGAATCCCCTTTGTGTTACGGTTAGTAGTCCTGCGTTGAAAGTTTCTCTTGAATTCCCATCTCCTGGCCCCACATCTATTCTCCATCCAATAATGAAAAAAGAAATTGCATTTATCAAAGAGGAGAGAAGATTTCTATGAAGTGCAAGGTTTTTGTTGTACAGTACTTAGCTTACTTTGAAGATGTCCAGGGTTTATTTGTAAGTGTCATTCTACAAATCATCTCTCTGGTTGTCTACACTCTGCAGCCTTCCTGGGTGCCTGCATCATGGAGTACTTCCTCCCATAGGCCTTTTTCAGATCGGGAAGCATGGGCAGCCAGGGACGCTGCGGAGTGTTGCATAAACATTTGCTGGAATGAAATATATATATATATATATATATTTGCTTTCGTAGATTTTCACGGGTACAGGAATGCAGGTTTTGGTGTCCTCGGGTGTCTTCCCGTGTAAAAGTTGGGGTGTCTAGGCGACGTTTCGACGAGGTCTCACTCGTCATCTTCAGGCTGGTGCTTTCGGCTTCTTGTTACTGGAACAGAGCGGGATCTCAATGTTTGAGTTCCTATAAATAATTAATTTGTTGTCTCGGCAGTTGCGTAGGAACAAGAGATCACATAAGATGGTGGCTCTTCGGACTTCTAGTTTCTCGTAGGTTCTTGTCAGCTGGAAGGTTTCCTCCCCGTAGAGGTAAGATATTTGCTTTCGTAGATTTTCACGGGTACAGGAATGCAGGTTTTGGTGTCCTCGGGTGTCTTCCCGTGTAAAAGTTGGGGTGTCTAGGCGACGTTTCGACGAGGTCTCACTCGTCATCTTCAGGCTGGTGCTTTCGGCTTCTTGTTACTGGAACAGAGCGGGATCTCAATGTTTGAGTTCCTATAAATAATTAATTTGTTGTCTCGGCAGTTGCGTAGGAACAAGAGATCACATAAGATGGTGGCTCTTCGGACTTCTAGTTTCTCGTAGGTTCTTGTCAGCTGGAAGGTTTCCTCCCCGTAGAGGTAAGATATTTGCTTTCGTAGATTTTCACGGGTACAGGAATGCAGGTTTTGGTGTCCTCGGGTGTCTTCCCGTGTAAAAGTTGGGGTGTCTAGGCGACGTTTCGACGAGGTCTCACTCGTCATCTTCAGGCTGGTGCTTTCGGCTTCTTGTTACTGGAACAGAGCGGGATCTCAATGTTTGAGTTCCTATAAATAATTAATTTGTTGTCTCGGCAGTTGCGTAGGAACAAGAGATCACATAAGATGGTGGCTCTTCGGACTTCTAGTTTCTCGTAGGTTCTTGTCAGCTGGAAGGTTTCCTCCCCGTAGAGGTAAGATATTTGCTTTCGTAGATTTTCACGGGTACAGGAATGCAGGTTTTGGTGTCCTCGGGTGTCTTCCCGTGTAAAAGTTGGGGTGTCTAGGCGACGTTTCGACGAGGTCTCACTCGTCATCTTCAGGCTGGTGCTTTCGGCTTCTTGTTACTGGAACAGAGCGGGATCTCAATGTTTGAGTTCCTATAAATAATTAATTTGTTGTCTCGGCAGTTGCGTAGGAACAAGAGATCACATAAGATGGTGGCTCTTCGGACTTCTAGTTTCTCGTAGGTTCTTGTCAGCTGGAAGGTTTCCTCCCCGTAGAGGTAAGATATTTGCTTTCGTAGATTTTCACGGGTACAGGAATGCAGGTTTTGGTGTCCTCGGGTGTCTTCCCGTGTAAAAGTTGGGGTGTCTAGGCGACGTTTCGACGAGGTCTCACTCGTCGCCTAGACACCCCAACTTTTACACGGGAAGACACCCGAGGACACCAAAACCTGCATATATATATATATATATATATATATATATATATATATTTGCTTTCGTAGATTTTCACGGGTACAGGAATGCAGGTTTTGGTGTCCTCGGGTGTCTTCCCGTGTAAAAGTTGGGGTGTCTAGGCGACGTTTCGACGAGGTCTCACTCGTCATCTTCAGGCTGGTGCTTTCGGCTTCTTGTTACTGGAACAGAGCGGGATCTCAATGTTTGAGTTCCTATAAATACTGTAGAGGGGGTGTGGTGTCTAGCCTCCAATGTTCTGGGCAGAGAGGAAGTTCCCAGGCTAGTGTGCCTTTTCTTCTTTTGTTCCTTAATTACTTGAGAGATACCTTGAGTGATTTCTTGAGTGATATCCTGAGTACCACTTAGGTGGGTCATTAGGTGTGGATTAGTTGCTAAAGTCTTTGTGTCTTGACCTCTTGAACTTTGTGAAGAGTTTTCCTGAGAAGATGGCTGTATTGCACTTAGTTGTGCTTTGGCTTGGCTTCGTGTATAGGGGCGAGCTGTGGTTTTGTGGCTTGTGTCAGCCAGATCTGTGTAGGGATTGCAGGGGGGTGCAGCATCCGGAGGTGCCACCATGGATTGGCTACTGGATGGTGTCAGTAATTCATCTGTGGAGAGGGTCTGGGTTTGGGTCTGGTGTGGTTGATTGGTGTTGGCGTTCTGTGTGCCTCTGGATCTGGTGTCAGTTTTTGTGGGGAGGGCTAATTTCCAGATGTCTGGCAAGCGGGATGTGTCGTCACGCTTGTTCATGTTGTGAGGGTGTTTCTCTATCTCGATGGCTTCCATGATTATTCTCTTGTGGTGATGTTCCGTGTTAAAGAGCAATTTGGAATCTGCAAAATTAATTTCGTGTCCTGTTTCTTTCATGTGTTGGAAAAGAGAGGAAGTTTTTTCTTCTTTTTTGACGGCATTCTTGTGTTCTGCGATACGTGCATTTATTCGTCTGTTTGTTTGTCCAATGTACGTGGCTGGGCAGACTTTGCAGGGTATTTCATAGATCCCTTGGTTTTCCAACTGGATTTTATCCTTGGGGTTTCTGAGGATATTGGCTATTTTTTGGTTGGTGCAAAAGGCTGTTTTGATATTGTGTTTATGGAGGATTTTGCTAATTTTATCTGTAGTGCCCTTGATATAAGGAAGGGGGACACGAAATTAATTTTGCAGATTCCAAATTGCTCTTTAACACGGAACATCACCACAAGAGAATAATCATGGAAGCCATCGAGATAGAGAAACACCCTCACAACATGAACAAGCGTGACGACACATCCCGCTTGCCAGACATCTGGAAATTAGCCCTCCCCACAAAAACTGACACCAGATCCAGAGGCACACAGAACGCCAACACCAATCAACCACACCAGACCCAAACCCAGACCCTCTCCACAGATGAATTACTGACACCATCCAGTAGCCAATCCATGGTGGCACCTCCGGATGCTGCACCCCCCTGCAATCCCTACACAGATCTGGCTGACACAAGCCACAAAACCACAGCTCGCCCCTATACACGAAGCCAAGCCAAAGCACAACTAAGTGCAATACAGCCATCTTCTCAGGAAAACTCTTCACAAAGTTCAAGAGGTCAAGACACAAAGACTTTAGCAACTAATCCACACCTAATGACCCACCTAAGTGGTACTCAGGATATCACTCAAGAAATCACTCAAGGTATCTCTCAAGTAATTAAGGAACAAAAGAAGAAAAGGCACACTAGCCTGGGAACTTCCTCTCTGCCCAGAACATTGGAGGCTAGACACCACACCCCCTCTACAGTATTTATAGGAACTCAAACATTGAGATCCCGCTCTGTTCCAGTAACAAGAAGCCGAAAGCACCAGCCTGAAGATGACGAGTGAGACCTCGTCGAAACGTCGCCTAGACACCCCAACTTTTACACGGGAAGACACCCGAGGACACCAAAACCTGCATATATATATATATATATATATACCACCCTTGGGAACCTTTTGACAGCCAGGTAAGTTCAAAAGCCTACACCTAAGGTGCCCTGGAATGAGGCAGAAAAACATAAACCTCTTTCTTAGGGGAAGTAAACTTGGGAAGCTGGAAGACAGATTTCAGCTGAGTAACAGTAAGTAACGATTTTATTTTGCTTCACAAGCTGGTGTTTCAAAGTTTGTTTCACTCTGCCCTGCTATGGCTGTTTAGGAAGCTCACTGCCTCCTAACCTACTTAATGTTCCAAGAGTGAGGGATCAGTCCCACCCCCACCCCCCAAATGGCTCACCCTTCTGCCTATTACCTGGGGTTGTCTTTGGTTGCAAAGGAAGTCTGCAGCCTTTTCCTTGGGCAGGCCTACGGGTCCCTCTTCAGAGACTGATGCAAAACACTAGAAACATAACACTTTTGAAGGGATTACTAAACAACTGAATGAGGGGGGGTGAATGCTGATAAACGTTGCCAGAAATATTCATGAAACACAGGCAACAGCACTCTGGATTGGCCCTAAGTTATTAATCACATTGCGACAAGCGAATAGATAACTAAAAACACAAGAAATCAGTTGCATTTTGCTTCAACTATAGGCAGGTTCACACATGATACTGAAAACAGGCACCCACTTTCTCTACAAAAGTGTTTGTGTAAGAGTATACACCTGCACATTCGTATGGCTTAGGTATTGCGTATGCAAGCACACAGAGTGCACACTCGTTGACCATTTCATGTTAATACCTGTGCAAGTGCACAGCTCAAGTATTCATGTGCACAGCTACACAAACTGAACGCCCATTGAATATAGCCTGTGAACAACCATGCAATACCTATGTTTATTCTGATCTGTAGGAAAGAATAGTGTTAAGAGATTGTGAGAAAACAGGTGCAACTCAAATGCCTTCAGGCGGTAAAAAAAGAAATGAAATTATACACAAGCCTTTCACTGTCCTGACCCTTCTCAAAAGGCCCAAGATGTCTTGATCAGAGCTTTAGATCTGTGTTCTCTTCAAAAAGCTAGCCCTTAAATGTCATCAGACTGGAAAGAGAGGCCAAAAAAACTGGGATTGCTTTCATGACACAGTTGAGATGTCACAAAATTGGCAAGTGATATTTAAGAGCTCAATTTCAGTATGGATGTCCTGTGCTCCTTTTCATTGTCTGCATGCAGTAATGAAGCTAAGCAGTGCATCTGCTACCCATTCTATTATTAATCATGGGTGCTGTATCTAAACTGGCCTTAGGTTAAGGCCAGAAAGTGGCAATATCAAAAATGGAAACCGAACCAAACACATAAACAAGGCCGTAGAACAGACCCATATCATAAATTTTGCATACAGCTGGCAAGTGCTGATTTATATGGCTCTGACATATTTAGATGGTATTGGTTGGATGGGGTTCAACAGGGTGGTTTGAAGCTCCTGCCATATAAGCAAAGTTAGGAAATAATAATATTAAGCTTGGGAAAGAACCAGAGATACTGAGGCAAACCTAACATTACCCTGCACACAAGGCATTGGCTAGCTTTAACCTGGAACTATAACAATCTTCAGGGACGCAGGTGGCGCTGTGGGTTAAAGCCTCAGCGCCTAGGGCTTGCCGATCGAAAGGTCGGCGGTTCGAATCCCCGCGGCGGGGTGCGCTCCCGCTGCTCGGTCCCAGCGCCTGCCAACCTAGCAGTTCGAAAGCACCTCCAGGTGCAAGTAGATAAATAGGGACCGCTTACCAGCGGGAAGGTAAACGGCGTTTCCGTGTGCGGCTCTGGCTCCCCAGAGCAGCGATGTCACGCTGGCCACGTGACCCGGAAGTGTCTTCGAACAGCGCTGGCCCCTGGCCTCTTGAGTGAGATGGGCACACAACCCCAGAGTCTGTCAAGACTGGCCCGTACGGGCAGGGGTACCTTTACCTTTACCTTTATAACAATCTTCAGCCATTTTCTACCATTTCAAAAAACATTAAAAAGTCAAGTAAATCCAGAAATGCTAATTATGGAAACTAATTATGGGCTCCCTTTGAAGGTTGTGGACTTTCCTTCATTGGAGGTTTTAAAGCAGAGGTTGGATGGCCATTTGTCAAGCATGCTTAACAGAGATTCTTGCATTGCAGGTGGTTGGATAAGATGGTCCCTTCCCACTATATGATTCTAAAGCCTATATGCTTCTGAGCCCAATTCAAAGCCTCGTGGAACACAGCTCTCTCTGCCAATCTCCCCATGCTTCAGTGGCAGCCCGAGATGTTTTGGCTCCTGAGTTGTTCCAGAGAGCTTTGGCACTGGCCTCCCTCCACCCCTAGGGGCAGGGAGAGACCAGCAGCAACATGGCACAGCAGCAATGCTGCACTGCTCTGCCACTGCTGAAGCCTCCTTTACTTGAGTTGCTTCTCAAGCGACATAAATGGTGGGGTGTTGCCTCCTGTGTTTCTGCCACCTGAGACAGCTGTTTCACTCTGCCTCATGTGTGGGCCAGCTCTGCCATGATTTAAGATTGGCCAGGGAAGCCTTTCTTGTTGTTCCACCACCAGAGGAAGTCTATGGTGTGGTGGCTTTCTCTATGGTGCCACCCAACCTCTATAATGACCTCCCCTTGGAGATGCATTTGGTGCCAACTTTACTTAGTTTTCACCCCCAGTAAAAAATGCAGCTTCCTTCTCAGGCATTTCAAAGCTGTGGTTTTTCCCAGTGCTATTTTAGTGTATCACCTGCTGTATTATAAATCTTGAACTGTTTTTAAAAGTTCTGTTTAAGTCAGGGATTGTCAGCTTGCTGCCAGCGAATGCCTTCATTGCCACCTGTGGGAGGGGGAGGCATGGATGCATGTATGGTTTGTGTGAGAAGGAGAGATGGAGGCACATGGTTTGTTTATGTTTGATCTGTGTAAGAGAGTGGGAGATGCCCTTTGGCAGAGGAAGGGGGAGAGATGTACATGTTAAGTGAGATGTAAGAGAGATGCAAGTGTGTCTGTGATCTCTAGGTATGTGGTGACTGTATGTACGTGTTGTCTATGTGACAACAGGCTCCCTGTTGTTATTATTGAGTGTGCGCATCATTATTGTGGGATCTCCAAAATCAGGACTAGCATGACAACGGTGACCTCACACAGTAAGTATGAGGGTGTCTGGGTGCAAGGGAAGAAGCAGAGACTATAGCCTCTCTATTTTTGTGTTACACCATGCCTCCCATGGTAGCCATATTATGATGGGTGCCCAGAACATTATCTCATATTATCTCAAAATTCAAAATTAGCTGCTGCTCCAAACGGTTTTAGGTATAAAGGGTGGCATGCAATGAAGTTTTACTCAGACTAGACACGGTAAAATCAATGGATCTTAGTCATGCTCATCAATTTCAATGGTCTTACTCTGAGTACAGCTTAGATGAATACCAACCAAAGTATTTTTTTATGGTCCTAGTTAACACAACTGTTGTTGACAGGTTTTCTTTTATGTTGGTGCTATGTTATAATCTGCTCCCATGTCTGAAAAAACTTTTAGCATTTTATATTTGTAATGTTTTGTGATGGGATAATGAGCTGCTTGTGCGTAAAAGCTTGATCCCTCTGGGGTTTGGCTGGTCACCCAAACCTAGGCACTAACGGAGCCCCCAAAGCATGACTCCGTCAGTCGCTGGTAGAATCCGACAGTGGGCGTCTACGGAACTTACTCCAACATAAAAGTTGTTTGACGGACATGCGCCTCCTGGACTCTCTGCGTGACAGCTTCCGGCGAGGGGTGGGGGTTGCTAAAGGGGGTCTTGTTACCTCCTCACTGTTCTCACTAGAAGTATCCCAGAGCCTCTCCCCCGATTCCCTTTCCGCTGGAACTCCTGCTCTCCTCCTACTGGTTCCTTCTTCTGCTGTAGAGTCTCTCCTATTCTCCTGGAGCCTCTCCACCACCTGTCCCTCCGATGGCAGTTCCCTGACATCCACCTCCCCCCCAGGGCCCCCTTCACCCCCCCCCCCGCCTCCTCTCCCACTGGCAGTGAGGGCGGAAAGCCCCGGAAGGAACTCTCCTCGTCGTCCGAGGATTCAAACACTTCTAACCACGGCGTACCGTCTCTCTCCTCGTCTTCCTCTTCTTCGTCGGAGTCGGCTTCCTCACCCACCCCTGACTCTGGGAACCCTTCAAACTCCCCTTCCTCATCGGTGGTCCCAAAGTGTTCCTTTCTAAATCGTGCCACGGGTTGCGGTTTTTTTGGGAAACGCTGATGAAATGTTTCTATTAAAACCTCGTCCTTGACTAACTCTGCTGGTACCCAAGTGTTTTCCGACTCAACTTCCCCCTCCCATTCTACCAGAGATTCCACCTGATTCCCCTTCCACCTGGAATCAATGATTCCTGCCACGTTCATGTCGCGTTCTCTCTCTTCTATCATGGGCGTTTGGGTGACCTCTCTCTCACGCTCCCCCCACTCACGTCCCTCTCGGTACGGCGACAGTAATGACCTGTGAAATACTGGGTGCAATTTCATGTGACTGGGCAGTCTGAGTTTGAATGTTACTGGGTTGACCTGCTGTATGACCTCAAAGGGTCCCAATCTTTTGGGTCTCAATTTCTTACTCCCTCCCTTGAACGGTAGTCCTTGGGTGGATAGCCACACCCGGTTTCCCACCCTTATAGTTTCACCTTCCCTCCTATTTCTGTCTGCTTGTTTCTTATATTCTTCCTTGGCTTTCTCTAAGTTAAGTTGAAGCTGACGGTGGATCGCTTCCATCTCTTCAAAAAAGTGTTCCGCCGCTAGCACGCTCCACCTCTCCCCTCCTTCTCCTGGAAATGCCCGGGGATGACACCCATAATTTGCCAGAAAAGGACTCATCCCTGTGGACACGTTCTCCGCGTTGTTGTAGGCAAATTCTGCCAGAGGTAACTTATCTACCCAATCATTTTCTCTGTCTTTTACATAACACCTCAGGTATTGTTGTAAAATCCCGTTTGCCCTTTCCGCTTGCCCATTTGTTTCTGGGTGCCGGGCAGTTGAGAAATTGAGTTCCACGTGCAGTAAGCTCATAGGTTTCCTCCAGAACCTGGAAGTAAACTGTTTCCCTCTGTCGCTGACCACCCTCAAGGGGGCGCCATGCAACCTGAAAATATGCTCTACAAATAACTTGGCGGTTTCCTCCGCGGTGACCGCATGGGAACAGGCTATAAAATGACACATCTTAGTTAATAGATCTACCACCACCATGACAGCTGTTTTGCCCTTGGATTTTGGCAGGTCCGTCATAAAATCTATGGATACTGCCTCCCATGGCCTTTCTGGTGTGGGTAAGGGTTGTAATAGCCCCGCTGGCGCCACCCTCTCCCCTTTCGCTCGCTGGCACCTGTCGCAACCCCTGACATATTCCCGTACGTCCTCCCTCACCTTGGGCCACCAAAACTCTCTGGTAACCAACCACATGGTTTTGTGCTGTCCAAAATGCCCCGCTGTGGGGCTGTCATGCAACTGCTTGAGTACTCTGCCCCTCAGTTCCCCATCTGGTATGTACAGTGCCCCTTTGTAATACAACGCCCCGTTCTTTTCTTCAAACCCCCCTGTGTTCTCCTCTGTCCTCCTGAGTTCTCTGAATTTCTCTTGGGCGTATTCATCGTTCTCAGTACCCTCTATCAGTTCCCTCTGCCCCACCACTGCCACCCCACACACCCAGCGGTCTTCAGGGATTACATGCCTTGCCTCAGGCGCTCCCTCCCCCTCTAAGTACTCAGGTTTCCTGGAGAGAGCGTCCGCCCTCACGTTCTCGGAGCCTGGCACGTAACGAATCTCAAAGTGGAATTTGGAGAACTCCTGGGCCCATCTCACTTGTCTCTGGTTCAGCACTCGTGCTGTTCTCCAGTATTCCAGATTTTTGTGGTCAGTTCGGACTTGAACCTTGTGCTGCGCCCCAATCAGCAAGTGGCGCCATCTCCGGAATGCTTCATGAATGGCGAGCAGTTCTCAGTCGTATACTGTGTAGTTCCTCTCAGATTTGTTCAACTTCCGCGAGAAGAACGCACACGGTCTCCATTCGGACGTATCTTTTCCCGGCTGGAGAAGCACGGCCCCCACCGCTCGGTCTGACGCGTCAGTCTCCACCCTCATTGGTTGTTGTAGATCTACGTGCAAAAGTTGCTCTTCCGACGCAAACGCCTGCTTTAAGTGTTCGAACGCCCGCTGCGCTTCTTCCGTCCAAACAAATTTTTTCTTGCTGCTAAGACAATCCGTGATGGGCGCTGTTAAATGGGCAAAGTTTTTGATGAACTTCCTATAGAAGTTTCCGAAGCCCAGGAATCTTTGCACGTCCTTCTTGGTCTTTGGTGTTTTCCATTCCAGTACCGCTTGAACCTTGCTGGGATCCATGGCCAATCCCTTGTCAGACAACCGGTACCCCAGGAATTCCACCTCCCTGGTATGAAACTGACACTTCTCCAGTTTCACCCACAGCCAATTTTCTCGCAGTTTGCTCAGTACTTCTCTTACATCTCGCACATGCTGCTCCTCATTCTCTGAGTATACCAGGACGTCATCTAAGAACGCTACGCAGTTCTTGTAGAGCAATGGCCCCAGGACGTGATTCATGAACGATTGAAAACAGGCCGAGCCCGCCTGTAGACCGAAGGGCATAACGAGGTACTCAAAGGCCCCCAAGGGGGTGAACATAGTGGTTTTCCACTCATCCCCCTTTCCTTCCCGCTTTTCCAAAGCTCTGGCTTCCTGGCGCGCTCCTATGGACAGCGCAGATTTAGTCAGCTGGTCCATAGACTCCGCCCTAGGCGCCCGGGAAAGTTCATCTTTCACTGCCGGAGAGAGCCCTTCTTCAAACAGCATTTGAATAGGTTCACTCGCAAGGTCCCACCCCAGTCTATGAATCAGCATGGTGAACTCAGTCCAGTACTCACGTACAGATCGGCTCCCCTGTTTACACGCCATTAACTGCCTGCGCACCACCCCTTGCTCAATCTCGCTGGGAAACATCAAGTCCATGGCGCGAAAAAAATTCATTGTGTCCTTTAAGATTTCATTATTGGCTGCCATCAGGGGCCTAATCCAGTCCCTCGCCCCTCCCTCTAGATGGCCAATCACGTACGCCACTCTAGAGTTCTCATCGGGGAAGTCATCAAACAGTAGATTGAGAGCATATTGCATCTCTGTCCTAAAGGCTTGATAGTTCCTGGGATTCCCCCCAAATTTCTGCACCAATCCAGGCACCTTTCTGGCAAGTGGGGTGGTTTTTCCCTTATCCGCATCTTGAGCCCTCCTCTCCTCGAGCCTCACCGTTTGCAGCGCGAGCTGGACCTCCAACGCCCTGTACCTTTCTTCCAGGCTTGGACCTGCTCCAGCTCCAGCTCCTCCGGTTCCGGCTGGTTCGCTCATGATGCCCTCTGCTTGCACAAGCTGCTTTCAAAGACTGTCGGATTGCTGTGATGGGATAATGAGCTGCTTGTGCGTAAAAGCTTGATCCCTCTGGGGTTTGGCTGGTCACCCAAACCTAGGCACTAACGGAGCCCCCAAAGCATGACTCCGTCAGTCGCTGGTAGAATCCGACAGTGGGCATCTACGGAACTTACTCCAACATAAAAGTTGTTTGACGGACATGCGCCTCCTGGACTCTCTGCGTGACAGCTTCTGGCGAGGGGTGGGGGTTGCTAAAGGGGGTCTTGTTACCTCCTCACTGTTCTCACTAGAAGTATCCCAGAGCCTCTCCCCCGATTCCCTTTCCGCTGGAACTCCTGCTCTCCCCCTACTGGTTCCTTCTTCTGCTGTAGAGTCTCTCCTATTCTCCTGGAGCCTCTCCACCACCTGTCCCTCCGATGGCAGTTCCCTGACATGTTTTATTGAATTCCTTATGCATTTCACATTTTGCACTTCATTACCGTAAATTGCTTCGAGATGGGATATATAAATATAATATTCTAACTAAATTGAAATAAGTAAGGACATTTATGTCTCAAGACTTCTGCACATATATATTTAATTGACTGGTTATGTACTTTAAGAGTACTCCATCTTTATAAACACTTGCGGGTTTTGTGACTGAGAGCTGCACTCTTCCAAGGCAGTAGAACAGGACAAAATTTCAAAGGCTTCCCCCTGAAAATTCGTTCTCTTGATGCAGAAATGAACTGTATTCCGCCTCCACTAACAGGGTCCTTAAGACTCTTCCATCAGTTTGCCACACAATCTGAAGAGCTAACAGGAGCCCAGCTATGTATTCATATCCCCTAAACAATGAACTGAGCATAAAGCAATTTAAGCCACTGCTCAATACGTGAGTAGCCAATGATCTGCTGAAACGGAAGACACATTTCCATTTCAATATAGTGTGAATCAATGAACTGGTTCACCACACTTCAAAACACGCACCACCATTCCTCTCAAAGCATCTGCGGTGCATTTTGTCATGGACTTGTGGCTCCGTTTTGGCACACCAGGTAGCCCAGTGCAGGACTTGGGACTGGCAGCTCCTTCTGTTAGCTTGCAGGGAAGTGATAAAAGACAAGGAGGTAGAACCTTGGCGTAGCTCTATACATAAACGGAACACGAACACAAAACCAGAGAACAGAGTATCTCAAAGCCCTTTTATCCAACACTCTGCTGGAAGGGACATAAAAATAAATAACGTTGAAAAACTGCACGTCTTTGAACTTCTTTAGCCAACAGACCTTACAGGCCTCCTACAGTGCAGCAATAAAGATGCTTCAAGAAACCAGTGTAACACTTGACAAAATTTTATAATGCCACAATCACTTTTTGTTATGCAAGGCCCCTGAGAATGCCGAACGCTATGCAAGACATCGTGCATTAATGGAGCTTCTCTATCCCCACCCCCACCCCAATATATGCAAGCACAGCACCCCTGCTTGGTTCTTTTCTGTCACCTGTAGAAATGCGAAGGAGTCCAAGTCAAAAGCATCATATTCTGCACAGCCCAGACACTCAACATCCTAGCTTCATGCCTTGCCCCTTCTTATTTAAAAAGGAAAGAAGAAGAAAAGAGCTTATGATGATTAATGAACCATAGCTGGATGGATGGCTCTTCCTTTCATGTACATTCAAGATCTGTATTCATGTATCTCTGCTTCTTTGAAAAATAAGCATAGCAAAGGCACCAGCATGCTGAGCAGTGTTGTCACAGCTTATTGGTACTGGCAGCATTTGACAGCCAGCATCCCCCCATCTCAAATCTGTCTGGTTGGAGAGTCAGTTGGAACCAACTTGGTTTTGAGGTCGCTTCTCCCTTGGAAGTGAGGAAGAGCATGTGAAACTGTAGCACGTGAAAGTATAGTTGGTACCCACTTAGAGTGAACAAGGATCAGGCAGACACAGCTTTGGAGAAAGAGAAGGTGAGGTTTTATTGTTGAGCAATAAGGACCCAGTAGGAATCTCTTCCAAAAGACTGGGACCCCGAGAAACACAAATCCTGAGGTCTTTATACCTGAGCAAATCACAGCAAATCACAGATCATGAGACAGTCACGAACGCCAGCGAAAATTAGCCAATTAGCGTGCTTCTTGCCATGCTTACGGCTCCTGGTCAAGCACAGAGTTCTACTCCCAACTTCTGCTTTCCGTTGTCTGCACAAATGATGCACAATGATGCACAATCTGACCTTTTCCCCTGTTCTGACAGAACAGGGAGTTTTGGAGTTTTTGTGGTTTGGCCCTTCCTGTTCTTGTGGATTATTTTAGCCTGCATTTGAGGGGGATTTTGTACCAGTGTCTCTGATTCATGTCTTCCCCTTTGTTCAGGGCACAAGGATGTTTCTAGGGAAAAGGTCGGTTCTAAAGTTGCTGTTCCAAGCAGTTTGCAGTTAGCTAAGGCAAAAGCTTTCCTTTGATTCAAAATGGATTATAAAAATACTGTAAGCCCTGATTATGTGTGAGCATATGTGAATATATTGATGACTCATAACTGATTATATGAATAGCCTAAGGGTAGCCCTTCTTTCCTTGCCTCAAAACTGCTTACTGTTCAGAACCTCTCTGACCTGGTCCTTGAAGCAGCCTTTCTTTCATTCTAGACTACTGAGCCACCAAATTCAGTGCCAATTAGTTTGGCACGAGAAAACACCCAACTCTTATCTGACATTTTCATCTGATCCTAGGAAGGCAACCAAAGCAGTGAACTGCTGTTTGGTGGCTGCGAAGGACAGGATGGGGCAGAACAAGCTGTTGGGTGGACTGACTGATTTCGGTTTGTTGTACAAAATGTTCTGGGTTTCACCCCTCCTGAAAGTTCAGGTTCATAGCTTGGGGGTACTCCTTGACGTGGTGCTCTTATTAGATGTGCAGGTAGCTAGTGTGGTGAGGACATGTACCCCAGTTTAGTTGGCTCACCTACTAGTTGGTTCACCTACTATGATGAAGTCTAACATAAGGACATAAGGAAAGCCTACTAGATCAGGCCAATTGTTCATCTGGTCCAGCATCCTGTTCTGACAGCGGTCAACCAGATGACTGGGGGCGACCCACAAGGAGGATTCAAGCACAAGAGCACTATTGTGGTTTCCAGCAACTGGTATTCAGAATCACTGCTGCCTCCAACTGCAGAGGCAGATCACAGCCATCATGGTTAGCAGCCATCAATAGTCTTCTGCCACTTTGCTTCCAGACCCAGTTCAAGGTGTTGATGTTAACCACTTAATGATGTTAGCACACTTAATCTGTTAAGCACTTAATGGCTGCGAACAGCATATATTGGGTTCCACCTTCTTCCACATAAGCCTCCCCACATAGCATCTCAGGTCTGGATTTCACATCCCTCAACTCTGTGAGGCCTGCTTGATAGTGACCATATCTAGGGTATTTTCTGTACTGGTGCCCACTTTGTGGGATGCTTTGCCAATAAGCTGCAAATCTCCCTCACTGTTTTGGATGACTGCTTTAAGAGGCCTTAGGATGAATATTTCCCATTTCTGGTATTTTGATGTTTTAATTCTGATGGCTGTTTTGTAATTGTTATTGTGCCAGTCTTGGTGTTTTACAAATATTTTGATTTGGCTGAATTGTGGATTGCATTATATTGTGGTTTCTGACAGGATACACACACACACACACACACACACACATATATATATATATATATATATATATATATATATATATATATTGCTTTCGTAGATATTTGCTTTCGTAGATTTTCACGGGTACAGGAATGCAGGTTTTGGTGTCCTCGGGTGTCTTCCCGTGTAAAAGTTGGGGTGTCTAGGCGACGTTTCGACGAGGTCTCACTCGTCATCTTCAGGCTGGTGCTTTCGGCTTCTTGTTACTGGAACAGAGACACCACACCCCCTCTACAGTATTTATAGGAACTCAAACATTGAGATCCCGCTCTGTTCCAGTAACAAGAAGCCGAAAGCACCAGCCTGAAGATGACGAGTGAGACCTCGTCGAAACGTCGCCTAGACACCCCAACTTTTACACGGGAAGACACCCGAGGACACCAAAACCTGCATATATATATATACATACACACACAAATAAGCTCATAAATCTTCCCAGAAAAAGGTATTCTGAGAAGTATTTTTTACTAAATAACATGAGTTGTTTATATGTTGTGTGAAGCCCTTTGGGGGAGCTGGGTTCTACATTTAGTAGGCATAGAGAAAGACAGTGGTGACGTGGTACAAAATTTTCTCTGAAATTACATTACCTTCTCTATCCCTACCCCACCCCTTTTCCTTTTGAATGATTCTTTAAAATCTGTCTCTGGTAATGAGATCAATTTGCCTCACCTGTCAGATCTGTCCTGCGAAGGGGTGACAGAAACAGCACATCTCTATTCCATTCCAAGGGAAAGCATTTCAGATGTGAATAATGAAAACATAGAAGGTATATATGCCATTATGCACACCATAGCAAAATCAGATTGCTTCCTGCAGAAGCCACTGTCAGGTTTTATTGCAAACAGTACATATATTACCAGCTGGTAGGAAAATGGCCCTCAGACTTCCCTGTTGGATAAAATATTAACCTGCTCAATGTTAGCTTGTTGCACTTGCAAAATTTGCTGAGAATTTGGTAGATTTGGTCTGCCTCAGTGGCCCTTCTACCAACTGTTTTCTCTAATTCTTTTGGTCTGTTGTGTCCATCCAAATAACACACCTGTAAAGAATACAGAAAGGTGGCCAGCAAAACATATTCTACTTCCTGACAAACTATATTTATGTAACTTCCCTTCTGGATATTATTCTTTCTTAATACTGTCTCTCTTCATCTCCAATTGCCTGCTACTTTTTTGTTTGTTTTTGACAGGGAAAAACTGACTTGCTAAGCCAACCCCATCCAACTCTAACCATGGCAGAGAATCACCATCAGTTTTATGGTGGTGTGGATTTCCATGATGTGGTTATAAGCAGCCTGAACAGTAGCGCGCCATAGTTGTGTAAGCAGAAACTGGTGATTCCCCTTACTCAGACGGCATTAAGGATATTGTTAGGAGAATCTGATTATTCAGACTGTATTAAGAATATGTCAAGAATGTTTGTACAGGGAAAACTGAGTTAGCCTGATAGATAGTAGGCACTGTGTTCTTCTGGCTGAATCAAGCACCCAGCTCTGATACTGCAGGCATGCTTTCCCTCTTGAGAACATGACTTCATTTCTCTGCATGTGTAAAGCTAATTTAGAGGTAATTTATAGGCCTGTGGACTCCACTTTTGTGAGTTCTCCAGCGGCCACTGTTCGACCAAGTAAAGTCACTTCAAACATCACAGTGGTATGCTTATTGAGGAAATCCACTACAGCTGCATAAATTGTACTAACAGCTTATATACCTCTGGGTTAAAATACCAACCAATTATGAACAAAGCGTATGTGTCAAAAGTACCACCGGCCATGCCCAAATGAATTCTGTTGATTATTCTCATGGATGGGTTAGGTTGTGATTCCTTTCAGGAACAAATCCACCAGTGTGTGCAACCCTCATTGAGGACTTGGCAGGATCTGAAAACAGGACTGGATAGCTCAGTTGATTAGAGCATGGTCTGATAACGCCATGGTTGCAGTTTCGGTTCCTTCTATAATTCTATGACTACACAACTAATGAAACATAAAGCACTACATTTAATCTGAAGTAGAGATGGAATTGTGCTGAAATCCTCAACCTAGGAAGCAGTCTTCTACCCAGTCAGACCATATGTCCCTCCAGACCAGGATTTTTCACCCTGACTGGCAGTGTCTCTCTACATTTCCAGACAGGAGTATTTCCCAGCCCTACCTAAAGATGCCAGAGATTTAACCTGAGTCCATCTGCATTCAAAGCATGTGCTCTCCCACTCCACTCCAGCCCTTCTCCACCACAGGCTTCCTGTTGCAGTTTCAAAACACACAGAGTACAACCCTCGCATCAAATAATGCCTCCAACCACCTTGAATTTTGTAATGTTCGAAGTGTTGCAGATCTGACTTTTGACAACAACGCTACTCGGCTAGAGGCTCTTGTTTTCCAGAGAGTGCCTTTCAGTGTTAATGCTGCTGGCTGAGTTGACCTTAAAATTAGAAGCGCATAGAACACACAAGTCCCAGGCTGCTGTTTTGCAGTGTTTTTATGCTAATAACACCTGAAAGTTAGTGCTCCCTGTGCTGAATTAAATAAATGAGGTCCAGAGTGCTTCTTGCCTACAAGCTCTGCGTTGTTCTCAATCAGATAATATACAGCTCAGCCTTTCATAGCAAAGCAGCTGTGACAGCTTGCATCCTAACCAGGAACCACAGCACCCTCTCTGAAAGAAAGCAGACTGGCTGCAGGCAGGGAAATGAAGTTATGTTAGGGTGGCCATGTGCCCTCCTTTACAGAAGAGCATCCTCTGATGGAAGGAGCAGAGGGAAAGTCCTCTATTTTAATGTGTTCTTCATTTGAAGGGCTGCAACTTGAGAGCATCTGCCTTGCACACAGAAGGTCTCAAGTTCCATCCCTGACATCTCCAACAAGGGTAGGAAAAACTCCTGCCTGAAACCCTTGAGAGTCACTGTCCGTCAAAGTAGACCAGGGCTTCCCAAACTTAGGTCTCCAGCTGTTTTTGGACTACAATTCCCATCATCCCTGGCCACTGGTCCTGCTAGCTAGGGATGATGGGAGTTGTGGTCCAAAAACAGCCAGAGAGACACACACACCCAAGTTTGGGAAACCCTGGTGTAGACAATACTGAGCTAGAGGAACCAATACCCTGGCTCAGTATAAGGCTGCTTCTTATGTTCCTGTGTTGACAGGCTACCCAGTGTCTTGGTGGCAACAGTGGAGCATCTCAGGCTAAATGTGGCCCTGTAAGCTTCTCTGTGCATGTCAAAGTGCAAGTAGATAAATAGGTACTGCTCTGGCGGGAAGGTAAACGGCGTTTCCGTGCGCTGCTCTGGTTCGCCAGAAGTGGCTTAGTCATGCTGGCCACATGACCTGGAAGCTGTACGCCGGCTCCCTCGGCCAATAAAGAGAGATGAGCGCTGCAACCCCAGAGTCGGCCACGACTGGATCTAATGGTCAGGGGTCCCTTTACCTTTACCTAAGCTTCTCTGTCTAGCCCTCAGTGCTCTCCCCCTGCCACACATCTTCACCAGGCCACACTCCTCATCAGTCCTGCTTTGTACCCTCCTTCAAGTGCTTTAGCTTGGCTGGAATGTGTCCTTGAATTATAATAATGTTGCTTGCTTGACTGGGTGGAGGGAAGGATGTAGGGGGGACAGACCTCTGACTTGTTCACATCTGTGGGAATGTACAAGTGGTGATAATTACATCCTTTGCTCTGCCTGCTTTTCACCACTGGCTCTGCCCACCTCTGACATGATGCTCCTGGAAGGCTGCTCATGAAGGCATGAGGCCCTCAGATTGTCCTCAGATTGCTGTAGGTGGCGGCCATTTCCTCAATTACATTACATTCCTTGATTACATTAAACTAACTTATTTGGCCAAAACAAATATGGCGGCCAGATGGAGCCAGTTGTGTGTTTTTATTTCCTTTTTAAACCTGCAAACCTGCTGATGCCGAGCCTGTACGCTGCTTTTATTTTGAAACATATCCATGCTGGGAGGACCCCATTAGTTACTTCCCTGCTGGATCTGCAAAGCCTGAGCTAAAATAAGTAGCAATCCTTCTCACCTCAGGTTGTGGAAGCAAACTTGACTCATACCTTCAGATAAATAGACAGATAGAGGAAATAACTGGAATAAAGCTCAAATCCATGTGTGTGGAGAAGCTCATACTGATAACATTTGTGTTTGCCTGGACTAACTAATTCACACACATTTCTCTCCGATGCTGAGGGTGTATAGCTTTCAGTGTCTGAGAGAGATGTGCATTAGAAAATAAGAGTAACATTGACATCTTGTGGAATAGGTAAATTACTGCAGGGATAACCATTTGAAGAGAAGTGGGGAAGAAACTTTTGAAAGCAGGTGTTCTGAAATGCCAACCACCATCCACGTGATATAATGACCAAAAGCAAACAGGAAGTAAAAGACTCCAGTAAATAGATTGAATAATTGGGGAGTGGGAGTGAATGGCATTGGAGAGTATTTCATGGTACCTATGGTCTTTTCTTGCACAGGAGTCATAAATTTATTGCTACAGGGATCTCTCCCACTTCTGAACCATATCTAAGCCAAGCTGCCAAGGCTCCCTGAAGTGTAATAAGACCCAGATCCATCAACTTTGACTTTCTGTTTATATATGTAAGTCAGAATTGTTTCATCTGTAACACCGAATTTATGTTTGCTAAAATGTTGGTTCTTGTCTTCTTTTAATTTATTGATTTGTTTTGCAAACTGCTTTCTCCTGCTGGCTCCCCTCCAACCTAAACTCCTTAGTGTAATAAGTGTGTTCTTGTTGTAAACTGCTTTGGGCATGGATCGTTGTGGAAAGGCGGCATAGAAATTGACTCGATCAGTCTCTGGATCTCCTAGCAATAAGCTTAGGTTACGATGGACAACAGACACAGAGGGCTCTATTGCAAACACATACTCTCATTTGAAGCTCGAGTTCCGAGGTTATATACAAAAAGGCTGGCACTCCTGAACGAATGCTTCAATCGGTTAGACGTTTTAAGAAAGAACACATTAAACACTGTTTCATGTCTTCCCCCATCCAACATTGGTCCCATTTTGCTCTCTAGCTTAACATTCTGACAAAACCTTCTATCTTATCAGTCCTTCTGGATCCAGCTATTCCCTCGCTGCTCAAGGCAAAGGGAAGCCATCCCTTACTGCCAGTGACAAGGACAAAACAAAACAAAAAGGATCTTAAAGGGCTCTCTTTCTTTTGTGCCTGAAGATCACTTGCTGGAAAGCTTCCATAGCACAAAACACCTTCTTCGGAGATACCAAGAACTGGATAACTCCAGCTACTGTATTTATATTTACAAAAATAGCTTTAAAAAAAGTAAACATAAATTAAAATAAAGGCAATGCTGCCCTCTTCAGGAAAAACATCAAACTCCACTGCGGGCTAGTTTAATCCTCCTGTTTCTCCCAACTTTCCAAAGGTCTCCAAGTCCATTTTGTATTCAACATTTCCCTCCTGGCTTCAACAAATGCTTCAATGTAGTACGGTGCTCATGGTGCACACAAGACAAAGTGATGGAATTTGCTTCCACAAGACACGGGGGCTGGCCACGAGTTTAAATGGCTCAAACAAACTATTAATAAAATTCATGGAGGGAAAGTCTATCCACAACTACTACTAATGATAGCTGCAGGCAGCCTGCAGGCAGAGTACAAGTGTGCCTCCAAATCATCCTGTTGTCGGGGAGCAATAATGAGAGGTTATTGTGTTCATTCCCTGCCTGGGTGCTTCCCAGAGACGTTGGGCAGTATGAAAAATAGGATGCTGTACTAGATGGATCACTGTTCATATCTAGCTTTAGTTATGTTATTGTATTCTGTTGTTGTTGTTGTTATATTACCCACTATATTCCAATACCATTCCAGAAAAGATTTTGTACCTCTTGTCAGGCACTGGTCTTAGGGTAACTCACAAGGTCTCTCTTTTTGCCCTAGCTGCAATGGAAATCCAGGAAAGAGCTATTAATGAGATTGCAGTTGGCTGCTTTCGGGGTGCTCTTATTTAACCATAATATTTTTTAAAAACTAATGTTTTTATCTGTATTAAACTTCACCCTTACAATATGTAAGGTTTATATATGTTACATGTGATTTACGTAGTATCGTTATGGTGCAGGTTTTTATATGGTTCTAGGTGGCAATGTGATTTTGTGCAGTATTTTATACTGTTGGTTCTTGCATTGTACCTATTTATCTGATATGTGAATGGCCCATGGCCCAAGCATTAATAAACTACTACTATTGCTACATTGCCCACCATTCACCCTGAGAAGAGTTGGAACGTTAAAACACAATTATTAAAACAACTTTAAACAATTTACAACCACAGAAATAAGGTGGGACCTAAAAATATACACCCATCAAGTGTCAAAAATATCTTCAGCATTCACCAGAAGCTGTACTGTGATGGTGCCAGATGAGCCACTGTGGGGAAGGAGTGCCACAACTTAGGGGCTGTCACAAAGAAGGCCCTCTCCTGACAGACAGACAGACAGACAGACAGACAGACAGACAGACACACACACACACACACACACACACACACACACACAGTCTCTGAGTGCAGAGGAGCTACCAACAAGGTCCCCTCTGCCAATCTTAGCACCCAAGAGGGTCTGTGGGGAAAGTGGCAGTCTTTCAGGTATTTGGGGTCTGAGTCGTTGAGTGCTTTGAATTGGGCCTGGAAATTAACTGGGAGCCAGTGCAGCTGGCAGATCTAGAGGGAACCCCAGCTAGTAATCTGACTGCTGCATTTTGAACCCGTTGATGTTTCTGTGTTGGCTTCAAGGTAAAGCGTAGAGCGCAGTGCAGTAATGCAATCTGGAAGTTACCAGAGAATGGAGTATCTTGGCCGAGTTGTCTCTGCCCGACAGAGTTGTCTCTTAGCAAACTAGGCAGAGCTGAAAAAAACACGCTCCTAGCCAGCAAGGGTGACAATGTTGAATCCAGCAGCATCACCAAGTTCTGATCCTGCTCCTTCCAGGGGAGCGCAACCCCTTTCCATGGTCGGCTGCCTTCCCACCTCCCATATGTGAGAACCTGGAGCATGTAACACCTGTTTGAACTAAGCATGGTTGCACTATTGGCTAGATGGGTCCCTTACTGGCCTTTGAGCCTTGACAAATGTGGCACCTTGTTCAATACCCCAGGCACCTTTCTGTGTGGCACATGTACCTGTTAAAGGAATAAAGAAGACAAATCTGATCTCAGGAAATTGGGCAGGTGGTCCACAGACAGAGTCAGCCTCAGAGCTGGAGCAGAGCCAGTTACAGTGGCAAAATCAACTTTGGAGCTGGCAGCATTATAACCTGAAGGGATGGTAGCTCAAAACATGCATAGCAAACAAAGACAAAGGGAGTTCACAACCTCCTTACAGATTTCCACTTGTATTTTACGTCTTGTGAAAATTTCACTGGGCGCTACCTGACCCTGCCACTCCTTTGTAAACTTCAATACCACGTTAGCTGTCACTTTCCCCACTTCCCATTTGTCACTAAGAAAAATAGGGAAAGAAGCAATGATCACCTGAAGAAAATGTCCCCAAATGCTAAAGTACTGCAAACCTACCATGCTGTTCATTTTAGATGAGGAAGACCCCGTTCTCTGCTTTCTCAAGCTGTTCATTTCTTCTGGGTTGCCATCCTTTGGTTTCAAGATCATCCGGCTGCTCCCAGCAGTGCCTTCTGAAGAGGATCTCAGGCGTTTTTCTATGAATCTTCCTTCTCGGTATGGGCTAAAACTACTAGCAAGATTCACTGTGGGATGAGGGGGGGAGGGGAGAGATGCAGTCAGCACACATGCCACAAAAGCTATTGAACATTTCTTTAACTCAGAGCCATGTTACTCTGAAGTAAGTTAGCTGTGGTAGGTTGAATCTTGACTGAGGCCTACAGCACTGCATTCAGACAAGAAATGTACAGGAATACATGCTGAAGGATTGGGTGAATTGGCCAATTATATAATTCACTTCCTGAGAAGGCAACAAGAAGCAAGAGGGGTTGTACTGGTCCCAGGGTATGGCTGCCATCTTGTTGATCAGGTCTGGGTCTTGCCAGTTCCTGGATGGGTGACCCCTAGAAACACCCATGTATGCCTCCTTGGGTTCCATGACGGAAGATAATCAGACGAAAGTCCATGGTTCAGTGGGAACAGCCGTAGCTCAGTGGTAATGCATCTACGTCTTGTGCAAAAGGTTCCAGGTTCAATCCCCAGCTTCCCTGGTCTCTAACCCTGGATAGCTACTGCCATTCAGCTGGGGGATAAGGCAACTTCCTCTGTTCCTCTCTAAGTGATGTATAAATGTAAGAAAATAAAGTATTGCAAAAACCTTTCCCTCCCCACAGTGAATTTTGTAAAATGCTAGTAAATCAAGCGAATGCTTCTATAAATTCTACACATTAATATTCATAAAATATGCCTGTATCTTGACAGGAACTGGTGACAAAATGGACTCCCGTGATAATCAGGAGAAAGGGGTAATGCAAACTCAGAGCATCTTACAGACAGAGAAGGAAGAAATGTGCAGTGCAGAAAATGTCCACTCTGGTGAAAGCCATAGGAATAGTAATTTACTTCCCCTCCCATGCTCCTCCTAAGTATTTTGTCTTATTTTGAATGTGCACCCTTTCACACGAGATCAGAGGTGGGGAACCAGCGACCTTCCAGATGGTGCTGGTCTAAAATTCCCAGCAGCCTCCTCAACCATTTGCCATGCTGGCTTGGGCTGGCAAGAGCTGGAGTCCAACAGCACCTGGAAGGCTACAGGTTCTCCACCCCAGCACTGCACAATAATTTTGTCCATCTGGGCCCTGGACTGCAAATCAGCCTTTCTATAATATTGATCCACTACTCTGTGTCATTTCAAAAGTGCAGCATGGCACCTATTATGGCCCTCTTCCAGGGCCATAATAGGTGGTAAAGGTAAAGGGACCCCTGACCATTAGGTCCAGTCATGACAGCCTCTGGGGTTGCGGCGCTCATCTCACTTTATTGGCCGAGGGAGCCGGCGTACAGCTTCCGGGTCATGTGGCCAGCATAACTAAGCCGCTTCTGGCGAACCAGAGCAGCACACGGAAATGCTGCTTACCTTCCCGCTGGAGCGGTACCTATTTATCTACTTGCACTTTGACGTGCTTTCGAACTGCTAGGTTGGCAGGAGCAGGGACCGAGCAACGGGAGCTCACCCTGTCACAGGGATTCGAACCGCCAACATTCTGATCGGCAAGTCCTAGGCTCTGTGGTTTAACCCACAGCCTATAGGTGGAAATTACCATAATTCCTTCATTTGACATTTCTCTAGGAACTTTAGCCCACAGACACCAAAGGCCTAGACGACAGCCCCTAGCTGAATGCCATTTAAATATACTTCAAAACTTCCACCCAGTTATATAGGAGACAGCAGAAAAGTTATTATTTGTACCTTTTCTTTCATATGCTTGCTGGGCTTGAAAAGGCTGCGGTTCTGAAGACAAAGGAATAATCTTCGACTCAATTACTGGGATGGTTTCTCTAATATGTTCCGGTGCTTTAACTTCTTGTTGGTCTCTAGGTAGTCCCTGTGCTTTGGGGGAACATTCAGTTACTTCCCCCTGGTTTAAGACAAAGGGTTTTAATTGTGCTTCAGCTCCTGAGTTTGCTTCTTCGGGTTGGCTGGTCTGTTTAGCAGGAAGCTCTTGCAATAATACTTTTGCATGGTTTCGATTAGAATCGAGGGTTTCGGATATGGCACTATTTTCATTGAGCAGTCCATTTCTGTGATTTCTGGGCGATAGAACAGCACAATGAGGAACACTTTCTGCATGATCCATCTTCCTTAAAAGAACAGGAGGAGGAAGAGGAGGAGGAGTGGCAGCAGCAGCAGCAGTAATGGGATTGAGGAAGATTTGAGAGGTAGAAACATTGCGGGCAAAGGCTTCCCCGTGCAAATTCCCGCAGTTGGGCAGTCCGTCGACCTCCGAGATGGAATCTTCTGTCAGTGCTAGAAACTCAGAAGGCGTCTGGACCGTGGTCAGGTCAGCAGAGAGCAGCGGCGACTGCAAAGAGCTGCCTGCACATTCTATTATGTCAGCAGAACACGGGGAGGAAGACTTCGCCGACACAGGCTCGCTTTCAACACTGGGCTTAATGTCCAACAAGCAAGAAGATGGCTGCACACAGGAAATGGACTGGCTTTGAGGGACTGGCTTTGAAAACCTGTAGTGTGTTGAGAAGGATTTGGGAAGAAGTTTCCTTGAGGAATGTTTAACGGAGGCCCTGCTTTGGTCCTCTGCAAAGCCAGAGTCGTCCCCTTCATTCTTCCCAGACCTTATGCAATTTATGAAGACGTTTTTATTGGTTGAGGGCTCCTTTCCCTTCTCAAAGTCCTCCGTCAAAGACCTGGTGATCTTCTTGCTCCGAGAACTCCCAAAGCCGACCGAATGCCTCCCTCTGTGCTTCACGTGCTCCTCCAAACCGAGCTTTTGCAAAGTGCTGTGGCCAGACTGAGCACCGTTCGAAATGCCCACGTTCTGCCCTGGAGAATCAGCTTTGGGTTCGCTCCCCTTCTTGTGGTGGTGGAAGCTGATGGAAGGCGTGCGGAAGAGGCTCCTGCGCTTGCCAGTGCTACCTGAGCTGGAGTTGGTGCTGGAGGGAGAAGAGCTGTGGACACCAACGGTATTGCTAGAAGTAGGCGAGGAAGGGAGGGAATCGTGCCGCCGGCTAATACTTCTCCTGAATATTGGCAGCCGGGACACAATGATCGAACGCCTCGATCCTGAGTCCCCCATCAGGACCTCAATTCCTTGGCCAGGATCAGCCTATGTTAAAATCTGTATGAGTGGAGAAGAGGAGAGACGTGTTACTGTTGCTTTCAGACTCACGAAAAAACAGCAAAATTCAGATACAGTGGAACCTCGGAAGCTGAACGCCTTGAAACGCGTATGTTTTGGCTCCCAAATGATCAAAAACCAGAAGTTAGTGTTCTGGTTTTTGAACGATTTTCGGAAGCCAAATGTCCGGTGCGGCTTCCAGTTGCATGCAGAAAGCTCCTGCAGCCAATCGGAAGCCGTGCCTTGGTTCTCGAACTGTTCCAGGAGTCAAACGGACTCCCAGAATGGATTAAATTCAAGAACCAAGGGACGACTGTATTCAGATATTACCCCTTGAAAGTATGTCTACAATTAACGTAGTGTTTCTCAAACTTTGGTCACCAGCTGTTGTTGGACTATAACTCCCATCATCCCTAGATAGCAGGACCAGTGGTCAGGGATGATGGGGCTTGTAGTCCAACAACAGAAGGCAACCCAAGTTTGAGAAACACTGAGTTAACTTTACATATCAGTCAATCAAAAAATGAGCAGCTATCCATGGAGAACTGAATAAGCAACGGAGAGACTCTAGCTTTCTGATTCTCTAGAGCAGCTTTTGCCAACCAGGCTCCCCTCCAAATGCTTCATGCTGTTTGCCCAGTTGTGTTGGGTTTTGCTGATGGGACCTGTAGTCCAAAACCTCAGCAGGCAGTGCCTGGTTTGCAAAGGCTGTTTTAGAGCCCTTTGCACTTTTTCAACGGGCCTATAGAAGAGAGAACCCATAAGGGAGTTATTGAGGAAACCAGGAAAACTAGGCTCTATAAAGTTAAATGGTGTGCGTCTCTACCTAAGTACTGTAAGTTCATTTTTCATCTCGCCCCTGAGAGCTGCTCCCCAGCCAGCATTGAATTCTAACAAGTACATCTGAATACAGATTAATCAAACTGATGTTTTGAAAAAGAAAACAAAATATGCAACTAGGAAATCTTCCCAATCTTTCTAATAAAGCAATATATTTTACAAGGTTTTTTTAAAAATAAAATAAAAAAATAAAGCCTGCTTTTCAACTACTCATTCCAAACATACTACCACAATTTGTCATGATATGAAATCCACCTTCAGATAAGGCTTGCTTTATCCCTTGTACAACAGGGCTTTTGCAGCGCACATTTAAATGAACATTTTTTCTTTACATGCTCAAGCTATCTATTTACTCTCTTTGATTGTCTAAACAAACCACAGGTTGATGAGGATGACAGAGCGAAACCACAGGTCAAAGAAAATGACAGAACTATTACCTCAGAATAAATACCCATGTAAACAAACCCAACAATCTTCAAAGTCAATTCTAAATCTGAGAACTAAAGCCAGAAACAAGCTGTATAACATATTGTCTACCAAGCCAAACTTACCGCACCAGTCATGTATGGAGGCCACCAGGGCTCAATAAACCTCCTGTTTTTGATACCTCCCTAGGATTGCAAAACTACAGACATTGTCAAGTGAATGATGGGCCACAGTACATGTCTGGTGGGCTGTCTCGACTGGCTGAATAAAAGCTGTGAAGGCCAGCTTTAAAAACATAATTTATCTTGCACGACAACACAATCTCCACAGCAGTGAGAGATTTCAGGGTTCCAGGCGCTTACCCAGGGTTCATGTTTCCTTTGGAAATGAGACACAGAGGAGACTGTGGTGTCTTTATGATATATGGTTTGTTTACACATGTATACAACCTGAGCACAGCACTCCAAGAGGGTCCTGCTTCTCCCATAGGCTCAGTCCTGGGTTCAAGCAGACATCCGACATCTTGCCTGTTGCCCTGCAGCTTGCCTTGTTCTCCCAGTCACACAACTCCTAACTTTGCACTAGGCAGCCACCTAGATTGCTTCTCCATTACATCACCACTTACTGACTGAAAACCTCTTCCTAGAGCACACCGGGCGAACTGCAGTCCTGAAACTCTGCTACTCACCTTTGCTCTTCTACCTGATTCTGAGCTCACCCATTCCCCAGCTGGCACAGATTCTCTGCTTTGTTAATCACCCATCTCTCTACCCCCCCCCTTTTCTTTTCTTTTTTTGCTTAATGACTCTGGCCATTATCAGGCTGGCCTGGACATGGGAAGCTGAGCCCAGCTATTAAGGGTCTGACTTCCAGTTTATTTCTCCAAGCATTGATTAAATTTCAGCAGTTGCTAAATCCAGGCACCCACAAACCCTGCAACCAAAAACACATAACAATAATATCCAGCCCAAACTGCCACAGCTAAAAAAATGAAATTGCCTCAATAATCACACATAAGCTTTGGAGTCTGTTTATTTCCCACTGAAGAAATTAACTTTATGTTAGGTCTTTTCATATTCCAATTTCCCATCATTATTTGTCATTTTTATGGTGGTTTTCACTGTGCACAGTGCTTTGCAATTCTCATCTTAAATATCCTCATTTTAAAAAGCTCCTAAGAGGAGGATAGAACCAGCGAGACCCTGGCATCCCAAGGATCACCCAGGGAGCTTCCCAGCTAAGTAAGGATTTGAATGAGCACGAGACACTAACCAACACCCCAAAAGCAACTCATTTATTTACTGCAAGTGTACCCCAACCTGGTTGAACAATTGCTAATTCGAGCGTAATCGTTTTTCCACAGCCTTTTTCATTCCATGAATGTCATATTGTAACTTTTGCTGAAACAAACTGCAGCATTTCAGCTTCGAAAGAGTTGGGTGTTTGCTGCATGTATCAGATAATCAGCATTCATGTAGCTGTTTCAAGCCTTCCGTGCACTTCATAGGTTATTTTGCGGACCTTACAAAAGCACTGATCTCAGGCAAGGGCAGGGCAGGCTACGGGAGAGTAGAGCTCTGATGGTGCTTCAGTAAGCATAAAACTAAGACTGAACTGACCGAGAATCGACACGACTGCCTCCCTGCTGGACTCCAGCCACTTGACAAACACTTTCCTGTTTCAGAAGGCATTTCAAGGCAGCTTTGTTTCTATGATGAATTAAGGGAGCTGAAAGTTATTAGGTAGCCCCTGCTCCCCAGAGAGATTTAACAAACAATCCCTCTTCACAGGGAAAAGTAGCTCTGTGAGCTACTAACAACTTTCAGCACCCATAGTGTTATGTACTGAAGTTCTCACCCTGGGCCAGCAGGGGGATACTGTAGATAGTTATGCAAATAAGGGATCGAAAGTGATGTTCAGTGATTGGATAGTTTTAGAAAATTGTTACAGTTACGTTGTACTGGAGCTCTATATAAGCAGGCTGACTGAACCCTTCAGTTCTGTTCTGGCCTTTGAATAAACAAGAGCTGTTTGAAGAATCGCTGTGTCGTCTGATATGTTCACCCACAACTTAACACATAGCAAGCTAGAGTTCCCATAATTATTTGGAGGAAGCAAGGACTGCTTAAAAATTGGTACCATACTGCTTTATGGTGTGAACATAACAGCAGAGACTTTGCATCAGAGGAAGGGAAGGGAAAGAGAGATGGAGAAACGGAAGGATGCTGATCAAGAGCTTGGGGAGAGTTCTGGATTTAACAGCTAAAATATTAACCTGTGTTTATCCCTATCAAAACTGGTGGGGAACCCAGGACCCTGGAGCAAATACTGGGTCTTCCAATGGTCCCGGCAGGACCTACCAGCATTGCTGCCTGCCCTAGGATACTCAACATAGCCCAGTACAAGCCGCAGTTTTGATTTCTAATGCCCCAAGTGATGTTACATTTAGGTACTCTAGGATTTTGCTAGACCCTCCACTGCAACCTGGAGTCAGCCTTAATGCGTGAAATAAAGATGGGATATCAAGCTTCATAGACATGCGCTCACATGAGACCACCTAAAATGGAGTCTTGCCTGAGGGATAACCTGAACCAGGGGCTTGTCAGCTCTTATGGTATACAGTGGTACCTCAGGTTACAAACACCTCGGGTTACAAACACTTCGGGTTACACACTCCGCTAACCCGGAAGTAGTACCTCAGGTTAAGAACTTTGCCCCAGGCTGAGAACAGAAATCGCGTGCAAGCGGCGCAGCAGCAGCCAGAGGCTCCATTAGCTAAAGTGGTACCTCAGGTTAAGAACAGTTTCAGGTTAAGAACAGACCACCGGAAGAAATTAAGCTCGTAACCAGAGGTACCACTGTACTGCATCAGCTCTCCCACTTATGCTACACTCCTGGTTAAAAAAGCTCCCCTGAATGCTACTTTTTCAGCAAAAAAAAAAAGGCCACAGAAGATTTTATTTCTTTATTTTAACTGCTGACACTGCCGGTTTTAATTCAGCATACGCAAGACACCGTTGAATCCCTCTGGTATGTTTTTTTCTTTTCTTTTAAGGACATAATTATTTTTATGCATACGGAACCAGAAGTCGGAATCGCAGCCCCAAGGGGAAAGAAAACTGCAGCTCCAACCTTCGTCAGGACTTATGACCGCACCGTGTCATGTTACGTCCTACAGGAACGTAACTCTGGGAAGGATGGTCCTCAGAGGTCTCTATTCCACTCATAAAACAGAGGCTGCCTGTTCTGGCAAAGCACTTTGCATAGAAGATTTTGCTCTTCTAATGAATTGTCCATATGTTGAGACAGAGCTGCACACATTTTATGGAGGATAAACACCATCTATCAGGAACGCAGACAAAAGAAGAGCCAGGAGAGGGAAAACATGATCTCTCCTTGTAAGTTACAAACATGCACACAAGTGGTCTCAGATAACTGTGTTCCCAACTTTTCCACTACGTTTCTTAGAGTGAGGGCGAAGCAACGTGTTCAGAAATAGCATATGCCGCCTCTTTGCACTGCCCGTACCACAGGAAATGCAGACGCAACACAACATCAAAATGTCTCTGCCAGTAGAATGCTAGAGTGTCAGGGGAAGAAAAACCTCTAATGTGGCCTCTTCCCTGACAAGCTACTTTTCTACATCCAGATAGATTTTTATGTGGGAAACGTTCCAGTATGTGATTCCTTCACTTGTATTTTGAGGTAGTACAATCCAGAGAGAGCAAGACCACACAATACACAGGCCAGTGCTGGAGACACTGTTGCTCCCACAGAACATTTTTGAAATAGACTGTTCCATTGCTTTGAAATCCAGAAAGCATGCTTTCATACAAATAGTTAATTTATGTGTGATGTAACATCGCTCTGACAAATGCAAAGCTTTTTCAACGTTCAAGCAGATCACACTTGCAAAACACACACACACACACGAAAACAAAATCCCAGTACAACCCATTTAAAATTGTCTTTTTGAATGCCACACTTGGCAGATCAGCTGCAGCATAAGGTGAGAATTCAGTGCACACCAGCAAGCACTGCACATAGTGAGAAAATAAGCAGCATACCTGTTAAAATAGGTATAGTTGAAGGCTATGCACTAGGGAGGTAATGAAAGGTAAGGCTTGCAGGAGTCAAAACTTTGCTCCCTCCTGATATCTGTATTGACAAAGGGCCATTTTCCTGACACTGAAATAGACAGGGAAGTTTCTGCTCACATGGACATCTAGTTGCACAGCACAGCCTTCAGTTGGGACAAGGGTATCTTCACAATGAGAAGCGTCTTTTTCAGCTAACCATCGTTATTATACTGTCAATCACCATGGTGCAATAGAAACTGGTGACTTTGGCCTGGAGAGCTTTAGCAAGATACTAGGACATATCCCAGCTCAGTCCTCAGTGGGGAGAAAGGATTCACTGAGGAGCTGGAGCTGCCATCATGATTTCCCGCTTCCTCTGCCCTAGGTTAAGTTGGGAGGTCCCTGGAGATGGTGGTGGCAGAAGAAGGAACAGGTACTCCAAAACCCACAAAGATTTTGCATGAGCTCACTTGGGGGCCATAGAAAGCACTGCTCCTGCATGTGCACTTACTTGAAGCATATGCAAAAGTTTGAGTCCCTTTGGGGCACACAAAGGAAATTCTTGCATCTCTACTTGGAATGTATAGTCACACATAAGAGGTTGTATGCTGTTTTTTTTGGGGGGGGGGGGGAAATCTCAAATTCTGGGCTGTGACCATTGAATTATTTTTGAGGGATCTCACCTCAAAATGCTAGTCACAAGGATAAAGCAGACCATTTTTGAATCACACACAGATGTGTGTTTCCTTGATCCTGCGTTAAATGTCTGTAAATCCCGATCTATGCGCTTCCTTCTAATAAGCAGACAGTGTCAGGATTTACAAAGATCAAGAATGGGTAAAGCAATTTTGAAGCTTCAGATGAAAGGCAAAGGCTGGAAATGGCGGCTAATCTTTAAAAAACCCCACTGGTGATGTTTGAATAAAGCCTGAGGTGGATTCTATTGAGGTTTCAGCTTCGTTGGCAGCAAAACACAAAGTTGATTCTCTTCCCACCGTCCACCGCTCCCACTTTTATAGAACTTTAAACTAAAGAAAACAAGCTTTCAAAAGTCATCAAAAGCAAACAAGCATTTGATTATAATGTTGTTTGATCACTTAAGAACAGGTTGCACAGCAATGTTTCAGTGCTGGAGAAAGTAAGCCAAAGGCAGTCAATGCAAGTGCTCTCCAGATGTTGTTGGACTGCAACTCCCATCATTCCCAGCTGATGGCTGATCAACCCGCCAGGCTACCATTATTCAACCCCATGGAATCCAGATGTTTGCTACAGAGAGCTGATGTGCTGCAGGAAAAGCTCCCACAGAAGCTGAAGTCAGGCAACTTCTACAGGTCCACCATCCATGGAGGAAGCAACACGGGGCCATTGTGAAATAGATATACCTTCAGAATTATGAGATAATAACATTTCCCAAACTCCAAATAGAATATTACGCATTTCTTCCCCTCCCGGACCTCCACCATGTTATTCAGCTATCTCCAAAATGGTAAAGAAAAAGGAGCAAAAGGAGCAGCTCACGGAGGGAACTGAATATCCATTTATTTTTCATCCTCAGTTGCCATTTAGATGCATTGGACAGTGAATTCTTCATCCATTTGTCTTTTCTGTATTACACATCCCAGCTATCCTTTAGCAATCCAACACAGATGGAAGGCAGAATAGAAATCTCTCTCCATTCTAGTAGGAAGCAAAGGAACGTATAATACAGCAGATAATGTCATCGGTTCTGCTTTTATCATCATACAAGCAATCCCGACAGAATCTCTCTGGGAAGACCTTCAGTGTTCCTCACGAAAACTGGAAAAATGACTTGGCTGAATGAGCAGAAAGCTGAACCCGGCTTGCTCTGTTTGCCGCTGGGAAGAAATATGAGGATGATGCAGTGGCGAGAAGGATTGGTTTCCCTTGCTCCCACAGCTCTAAAAACAGATGCACCAACTGGTGCATAAGAAACCATCTGAAAACAGGATGTGAACACTTTCCTACTTTGTTGACATCCTTTGAACAAAGAAAGCAGTCAGGATGGAAGGCAGCCATCGGGTGGGAAAGTCCCAGATGACTGACCCTTGCCACCTACATGGTTGTCTCAAACATACCTACTTCTGAGCAGCAAGGGAATTACACCAGGAGAGAAACAGCCAGTGTGGTGTAGTGGTTAAGAGTGGTAGACTCCTAATCTGGTGAACCGGGTTTGCGTCTCTGCTCCTCCACATGCAGCTGCTGGGTGATCTTGGGCTAGTCACACTTCTCTGAAGTCTCTCAGCCCCACTCACCTCACAGAGTGTTTGTTGTGGGGGAGGAAGGGAAAGGAGAATGTTAGCCGCTTTGAGGGTAGTGATAAAGTGGGATATCAAATCCAAATACTTCTTCTTCTTCTGTGCAATCATATGCATGGGGCCAAAGGATTCTGTGTTAACAATAGTTCTCTAACTTTTTTTCCCCATTAACACAGTGAGAGTCACAGAGTGTGTGCATGGTGACCATGGTGTTGTGTCTCAGTTCATTAATATCTCCATAAAAATTATTTCAGCACACCAGAACCTACAAAGGGAGTTGGCATGAAAATCGATTTCTGTCTTGAATTTGCTTCTTCTAGAATAAAGAACGAAACTGAAATTGAACTTGCAATAAAATTGAAATGCTAACACTGAACCAATATATTTGTTAAACAAATTAAAAGGTTTTCTGAGTGGCCTCCTGTCATGGGCCCTGAAAGTAACAGCACTTTAAATCCCCATGCCAACACATGGGATACCCAAAGGAATGTTTATTTTTAAAAACATTCTATTAAATTTGTATACTGCCTTTCACCTGAAGATCCTAGGGTGGTTCCCTTCCAGTCTTTGGTTCCTTACTCACCAATGTTTATCCTACATTATCCTCTTTCCTTCCATCTTATACCTGGCAGCCTCTTATGGCCAATAATACCAAAGTCTGGCTGCTCTCCCACTTCTGAGTCTTCCCGCATCACTCCAGAGGGCTGGTGACCAATCTCAACAGCACCCTCATAAAAGCCTGGATTGTTTACATCAGGTGCAAGGACATGTTGAAGAATGTTTCCTGGACATGCGCAGCTCCTGAACTGAACTGTGGGAACTGTCTTAGTCTGATCTCTGCCTTCAAACTGTGAAGATGTAAGCAGAGGGTCTTGTAGCCTACGAGACTGTTAAATCTGTAACCATTACGCTTAATGCCGACATTAAAAGACTTATCTTTTTTAAAAAAATTACCATAAGCCTCAGAGGGTGGACAAGCCATCCTCCCTACAGTCACCCAAACTGAATACAGTTAGTTCAAGTTAAGTGATGTTTAAGTTTTAAGTTTAAGTTTTAAGACTGTGAAGCTGTCTGCAGGGAGCCACTTCTGGGATCAAGGATTCCTAAGGGTCGAGAGACAAGCGTCTTTTTATTTCATTCCTTTGTCTTTACAGAACTGCGATGCCCTTTTCTCAAAGTGGCGAAGACTTTGCTTTTTTTACTGCGGCAGATAGAAGGCAATGGACCACAGGCACCAACTCTAATCTCATTATGTCCATTGTTCGTACAGGTTTCAATACTGCCCACAAATTATTTAAGCAATGGATCTGATTCCCTAGTCACTCCGGGTTTTTTATTGGATAAAGGGACAAAAGCAGCTAAAGTGCATTGTTTAATTCATTAATTTCTCTGACAGGCAGCATTTCAGAAGGGCCCTTAATTGTCTGTGTTTGCGGCTAAGGGGCGGGGGAGAAGAGGCTGATTTTGATCAGGCCATTGTGATGATGATACTGGAAGCATCTACAGAAAGACAAATAATGAGCAAAACACAGTATTTTTAAAAGAGCATTTAATTGCTGAGTATGATTAATGAAGGATTATACGCTGCTGATCTCTTAGCACTCAGTCTGAGCACAATACAATGTTAAATTAATGTAAATGGGTGCAAAACAAATGAACAATATATGGTTTCCCCACCTGGTTAGCAATTTCAGATGTTATTCATACAAAAATCATTCCCTTTTCAGTTTCTATACAAGAAGAAACCAAATGCAAGTGCTATAGGGAAATAAATTAAAGGGCTTTATTTATTATTAGTGGGCAATATATTTTCTGCTTAAGAAGGGTAGTTCTATCACCCTCAGACAGCATTGCCAACACAGGGACCCCTGGTACTGCTACCAGAGCATACACATGGGTGAAGCGTATGCAAAAATGGCAAATCTAGGGTGCAACCACATGTGGAATGTTGTGTAAAGTTCTGGTTGCCTCATCTCAAAAAGGAGATTGTGGAGCTGGAAAAGGTTCAGAAAAGAGCACCCATAATGATCAAGGAGATGGAGTGACTCCCCTAAGAAAAAAACTACAGCATTTGGGGCACATTAAGTTTGGTGCAGGTGGTGTTGTGGGTTAAACCACAGAGCCTAGGACTTGCTGATCAGAAAGTCAGCGGTTCGAATCCCCGCGACGGGGTGAGCTCCCATTGCTGAGTCCTAGCCAGTGGCGTAGTGTGGGGGGTGCAGGGGGGGGCCGGCCGCACCGGGCGCAACATCTGGGGGTTAGGGGGTGCAAATCCACGGTTTAGGGGGTGCAAATCCACGGGTTAGGGGGGGCAAATTACTTGCCTTGCCCCGGGTGCTGACAACCCACGCTACGCCACTGGTCCCAGCTCCTGCCAACCTAGCAGTTCGAAAGCACGTCAAAGTGCAAGTAGATAAATAGGTACCACTCTGGCGGGAAGGTAAACACCGTTTCCGTGCGCTGTTATGGTTCACCAGAAGTGGATTAGTCATGCTGGCCACATGACCCAGAAGCTGTACGCCGGCTCCCTCAGCCAGTAAAGCGAGATGAGCGCCACAACCCCAGAGTCGGCCACGACTGGACCTAATGGTCAGGGGTCCCTTTACCTTTAACTTTGAATAAAAGGTAAGAGGAGGCATGGCCGAAGTTTATAAAATTCATCATGGCATAGAGCATGGCTAGGCAAGCTAAAGCCCGGGGGCCGGATCTGGCCCAATTGCCTTTTAAATCTGGTCCACGGATGGTCCAGGAATCAGCGCGTTTTTACATGAGTAGAATGTGTCCTTTTATTTAAAATGCATCTCTGGGTTATTTGGGGGGCATAGGAATTCGTTTTGGTTTTTTTTCAAAAATATAGCCTGGCCCCCCCCACAAGGTCTGAGGGACAGTGGACCGGCCCCCTGCTGAAAAAGTTTGCTGACCCCTGGCATAGAGGAAGTGGAAAGAGAAAAGCTCTTCTCCGTGTCTCACATCACTAGAACTCATGGGCATTTGACAGAAAAAGAAAAGTACATTGCATTGTTAAGCTATGGAATTCGCTGCCACAGGTGAGAATGATCCCCCCCCCAACCTGGATGGCTTTAACAGAGCATTAGACAAATTAATGGAGGTAAAGGCAATCCATGATGGCTGTGCTCTGCCTACATGGTCAGAGGTTGCATGTTTCTGAATTCCAGTTGCTGAGAACAGCAGGAGTGCAGAGAGCTCTAGCGCTTGGCTCCTGCTTCCAGGCTTCCCACAGGCATCTGGTTGGACAGGTGTGAGGACAGGATGCTGGACTAAGAAGCCACCTTATATCAAGTCAGGTCATTGGTCTATCTAAGCTCAGTACTGAACACACTGACTGGCAGAGTCTCTCCAGGGCTTCAGACAAGGCTTTTCCCCATGATGCTGGGGACTGGGCTTGGGACCTCCTGCACGCAAAGCATTTCCTCTACCACTGAGCTGCGGCCCTTCAAAGTTATATAATAATAATAATAATTTATTATTTATACCCCACCAATTTGGCTGGGTTTCCCCAGCCACTCAGGGCGGCTTCCAACCAAATATAAAAAACAATACAGCATCAGACATTGAAAACGTCCCTAAACAGGGCCGCCTTCAGTTGTCTTTTAAAAGTAAAATAGTTGTTTATTGCCTTGATATCTGAAGGGAACGCGTTCCACAGGGTGGGCGCCACTACTGAGAAGGCCCTCTGCCTGGTTCCCTGTAACCTCACTTCTCACAGCGATGAAACTGCCAGAAGGCCCTCGGCGCTGGACCTTAGTGTTCGGGCAGAATGATGGGGATGGAGATGCTCCTTCAGGTATACAGGACCGAGGCCATTTAGGGCTTTAAAGGTCAGCACCAACACTTTGAATTGTGCTCGGAAACGTACTGGGAGCCAATGCAGATCTCTCAGGACCGGTGTTATGTGGTCCCGGCGGCCACTCCCAGTCACCAGTCTAGCTGCCGCATTCTGGATTAATTGCAATTTCCAAGTCACCTTCAAAGGTAGCCCCACGTAGAGCGCATTGCAGTAGTCCAAGCAGGATATAACTAGAGCATGCACCACTCTGGCAAGACAGTCAAAGTTGTCAAAGTCTGGCTGAAGCTCCTTGTGCTGGCGAGCCAGAAATGCAGTCTGCGCACCCATGTCATTTTAGATGCAAGGCAAAGCAGATACTCTGCCATTGAGCTATGACCAACCAGTGACATGACGCAGATACCATGTACATGTCATTTCACAGCAGGGATTGTTAATCAGGTGCCCTCAAGGAGTTTTGGGGAGCATTGAGTTGATGCAGGCTGCTTTGCAGTGTAACATAAACAAAACAGGAAGGAAGAGGTGATGAGGAGCTTAGGATGAGCATGTGAAAGGCCTTTACGACCCAGTTCCCCCTTCCTACAGGCCAGATCAGAACCTATGCTAAGTCTCCTACCTGGGCAGTGAATCACCGAAGTGGGGAGACCCATTCATAATGTATTTTTTTTTTCTTTCTATTCCCAGCCCCCCAGGTTCTCCCTATTTATTTTCCCTGAGTCTGTAAACATGTACACTCGCATGGGAAAATAGTGATAGTTCAAGAAACCAATTTCCATTATGCTCTATGGAGCTGCTGCAGAGTCTCCCCTGTATAAGAAACCTAATTATTCAAATCCATTTGTCAGTCGGTGTAAATCCCCTCTCCACAAATCTCAGCGCTTCGATATTCCTGATGAATTCCATACCTCCCAAACATTATGGTTTAAAAATGAAATAATGAATACATAATTTGGACAAATGTGTATTAAAGCAGGAGAAACATTTCAAGGGCATGTAACATCCCTTGCCCACTTTGCAACGAGAGTTCTCTGATTTTGTTTCCAGGCTGGGGAAAGTGCATGCTTGTTTGTACATTGTCAAACAAATCAATCCACTATTACTCCATGCATGCTGCTGAGCGTAGCTGCCTCCGGGTGCCAGAGCATGTCACAGAGTTGCTAACAAAGAAGATGTGAAGGAAGCCTCCTCTTGCCAAGACATAAATGGACAGATTGGCCCAGAACTAGCAAAATCAGAGCTTTACGCTGCTGGGAGACTGAGTGCAGCCACATCCACAACTCCAAGTCCCACATTTGCAAGGGGCTTCCCAAAGCCTGGTATGTGTCACAACAGCCAGTCAGTAATTACACCATTCAAACATGGAGTTAACTCTTTATTAGCAAAAAAACACAATTTCCACAGGCTTGGATGAGTGTCAGGCCTAGTGAGCAGAGCAGCTCATTCCTAGTGTGTCTTCCTCCATGAAAATCAGCTGCCGAGACTTAAAGTCCCCTCCTCTCCAGGGCTTTCCCCAAGCAACCAAAGACGAAGCCTACATGCAGCCTGTCTTTGCTCCTCCCATTTCATACCTCTCCTGGGTCTGGGAGTCAGATGGGGAGGGGAGCTTGTTGCGGCAGGAGCGGGAGATACTTGTGACTCTTCACTAGCCTGACCCGTCTCTGCCTCTTGACCTCCCTTGCCCCACTCTCCTGCTTCAGCTGCAGCTTCTGATTCCGGTCTTGTCTCTGCCACAGAGTCTCCCTGCTCACTCAGCCCTGTTGCCTCTTCAGCTTCCAACACCTCCTCTTCCCAGTCTTCTCCCTCTTCTCCCTCAGACCACTCATCATTGTCCCACTACCACTCCACTGTTCTGAGCCTTCTTCCCTTGGTGGTTCCTCCCACCATTACTCTGTGTCCAACCAGCCTATTTCCCTTCAGATAGATACATACAATGGGCCACGGGTGGCGCTGTGGGTTAAACCACAGAGCCTAGGGCTTGCCGATCAGAAGGTTGGCGGTTCGAATCCCCACGACAGGGTGAGCTCACGTTGCTTGGTCACTGATTCTGCCAACCTAGCAGTTTGAAAGCACGCCAAAGTGCAAGTAGATAAATAGGTACTGCTCGTGGCGTTTCCATGCGCTGCTCTGGTTCGCCAGAAGCAGCTTAGTCATGCTGGCCACATGACCCAGAAGCTGTACGCCGGCTCCCTCGGCCAATAAGGCGAGATGAGCGCCGCAACCCCAGAGGCTGTCATGACTGGACCTAACAGTCAGGGGTCCCTTTACCTTTAGGTAGATAGATGGCTGTGAGAAAGTGCCACCACAGGTGAAGCAGCAGCATAATCGTATCACATTCAAGTCTTGCCAAAAACAAACCAACCCAGGATGTATTCTGGCACCTTAAAGACTAAAACATTTCTGACGGCATAAGCTATTATGGACTGTTTTCAGGTTAACTTAAAAGACTTGCTTGTGCTTTTCTGCACCACCAGGTGGAGCAGTAGTTCCAGTTTCTCCCCATTTGTTTTTAAAAAAAATCAAACATGTGGTATGCCTTTCTTAGCACTTTTAATATTACAAAGCACTTTTAGTATTTGAGTCTATAGAATATTTAGGATGTAGCCAACAGACTGCATCCGCTTGGGCTTGCACCAGCAGACAATAAAAAAATGATTTGCATTCCAAAACACAAACATTTTTAAGTATTGCCTAAGAACCAACATTGTTGTTTGCTTGTTTTTTTAAAGTTTGCTAAAACACTGTATAATATATGGGACAAGTGCTAAAATAAGATAGCACTCAATTGTTAACAACTCAAATTATTTAGCGTCTCCTAGGTAATACTGGGACAAACTAAATTTCACCCTTGAAGCGCAAGAGCTACTTTCATGCTGCCTCTTAGATGTCTTAGCTGCTTAAATTACATCTTCAAAAGTAACTCTGGTCACACAGAAGCCGCAAAGCATTTTCACACATGCTGCTAAAAGCTCCTTCATTGCCTTTCATGTATTCTTCTTGCACATGGGTCAATGAGCGATACGACACAGATCCCAAAAATCTGCCTGCAGCGCAACTGTAATGTCATTAACTTAGCCCTGGAATAAGCTGTGCAATGTGAACTCAACTCATTATACATTTTATTGTGCATGGTCCATATTAGGCACCCAATGGCTGGTGTGCCAAATTTTACTGTCAGGCTGCAGCCTAGATCGCATTCCTGATTATTAAATTGCCTGATGACATCGTTGTCAGAAAGGTGTTGCAGCTCGATGTGAGGAGGAACACAAAAAGCAATCAACATGACAAGTGAGAAGCAAGGAATCCCCAGGCCCCACCCACTGGATATCTCTGGTTTAGACCCTTTGGCAGATTGGCAGTGGTCTGTCCCCCGTTTTTACAGTGTGCACAAACCATGGTTTGCACAAACTGCACTTGCCCATGACCCAGATGAGATGGTAAGCTACACTGTGAGGCATGAAAGAAAGTGCCCAGTCTCTCCTTTAACTTTTGAACAAAGCAAGAGCATAGAAAACCACTTTATACTGAGCCAGACCATTGGTTCATCTAGCCCAGTGCTGCATACACTAACTGGCAGCAGCTGTCCAAGATTTCAGGCAAGGGTCCTTCCCATTCCTACCTGGGACATTCAGCATGCAAGAAAAAGGAGAGTGAGTGAGCCTGAGCATAACCTTGGTGAGTTTTTGTAACAAACCATGGTTTGTAGTTACATCTGAGTGCAACCAATCTGCGTGGTTGTGAATGGGAAGACACATACAACAACCAGAGAAATATGCAACATTAAAGCATTTCTCACATATCTTTCCCCATGTTGCACATGAAATCTTAGGTAATGTTCGGCCACATCTTGGCTGGACTATTGAGAACCAACTAAAATTGGCTAGTAGTCCCATTACAGCTCACAAACTACTTGTTGGCTCCCATCTCTAGTTTGGTTAAAGGAAAACTAATGCATCAATTTGTCAAGTTGCACCAGAAATATCCCAAGTGGCCTTTACTATAATAAGCTTCCTTGCTATATTTTATTGGCAATGCCCCTAATAGTAAATTCATTGATGTGCACTTGATGAATTCAATTCACCATCCACAAAGCTGAAATGGTATACCTGAAACATCCTGGCTTTTCAGATTAAAGAAGTGTAATTGTCTTCCTCCCCCCACCTCCTTGACCCCCATTCCCCTTCTCCTCGTTCCTTCAGTGTAATAGCCTCCTTTGGGGTTTGTGAACATCACACTTGCAATTTCATTGATTTCAGTTCACATGGCAATAGGCACATTCTTCTCGACGGTAGAATAGTGTGTAATAGGATTCTGATGAAGACATAAATATGAAAATATGAATTCCAAAACATTGGAGTACTGAAGTGTATACATCAGAATGCAAGTGGATGTGTTGTACGGTCACCATTCCCAGCACCAAGACTTACAGCTATTACATTCCTCATTATCTTAGCTCCCGCTGCAACTGCATAAGAACTGCAACCTTTTTGAGTTCAGCTTTCGTTTGCACCTCTAATGCCCTCCCCTTCTTTCCCCTTCTTCCCATTCCACATGTACCCATCCTTTCTCCTGATGACCGACTCACACTACAGTGTTCTCAAGCAGGTACAGGATCCAATTTATTATCATCATTATTAAACCATTATTATTATTATTATTATTATTATTATTATTATTATTATTCAACATCCCACCATTACTGCCAACATGACCCAAGTCTGTGTCTTATCATGGAGGACGAGTAGAGTAGAAAAGGTAGGAGGGAGGTTTCTGTTGGCTCCAGATTTGTGGTGGTCCACAGCAGAGTGCTCTCTTGTAGTCCCTCTTCCATGCCAGTGGGTCCCAATGGGTTTTCCTCATGGTGGCAGCGGAACAGAAATCAAACCATGTAATGATGGAGCCACTATTTTATCCCAGTGTCCCTGACATAGTTTGCACACAACACTAAGCCTGTTGTATGTTGAAGTTCTCACCCTGGCCACCAGGGATATTGTGTAGAGTCATACCTCGAGTCAAATGTGCTTCGGGTTGAGCACATTCAAGTTGCGCTCCGCGGCAACCCAGAAGTAACAGAGCACGTTACTTCCGGGTTTCGCCGCTCGCCCATGCGCAGATGCTCAAAATGACGTCACGCGCATGCACGGAAGCAGCGAAACGCGACCCACACACGCACAGACGCGCCGTCGCGTCTTGTGTTCCGTTTGGGATGTGAACGGGGCTCCAGAACGAATCCCATTCGCATCCCGAGGTACCACTGTATATAGTTTTCACTCAGGTCTACGTCAGCTAGGGAAACCCTGGGTTGTTGTTGTTGTTACAATGTTGACAGCCGGCTGCCTATAAAAGCAGGCCGGCTGAGCTGTTCAGTTCAGTTCCAGCTTACTTATAAAGAACTACTTGGAGAAATCTCTGTGTCGTCTGCTATGTCCACCCCCTACTTAATAAAGCCAAAAACGCCCCTCCACAAAAGCAAATGTACAGGCTCCTGGAGAGAAAACTGCAGCCCCTTTGCTCTTCCCTGGCTGTATTTGTTGCTGCATGAAGCTGTGATTTAGCTTAGCATGTTGTCCAACTCTGGGCTCATGATTTAGCTGTGCCCGGCAAACAATTTGCCTGGGAAGGCTAAACCACAAACCCAGGTTTGGGGTTTAATTATACAGGGCAAGTCCTTTAAAAGAGGCCCCACGGATACAGAGGACACATGTTCCACCGGGCCTCTTTTAAAAGACCCACCCTGTATGACTTAGCTCTGCACATCGGCAAAGCAACCACCTTCTGACAGCCCATACATTTGTTTGTTCCCACTAAACTATGGTTTGTCCTAGTTGAATTGCAACACTGGAGCCACTTGGGAAATTTTAATAGCAGCTTCCCTGCTGGGGCTGGGCCAGGCCATCTCAACATGTCATCTTCATATTTCCCTGGCATGAGCAAATGCCAGATGTATGTCACATCCTATCAATGCTAGAAATATCTGTTTTAAAAATGAGGGGGTGGGGAGAGAGAGAGATAAAGCACACTGATTCAGTTTGAATTAAAAATAGACACAAATCCTTTGACTAAGTGGTGATGTTAGATTTAGCTGACCTGTTCTAAATGCTCCAAGCATTAACTGCGGAACTCAAATCAAATTAAAAATATTGAAAAAGATTCAAAGGGAGGAAATTTTTAACTTAAACCATAAACCTCTTCTTTTATATTAAAAAAATTGCCTGTGATGAAAATATGAATAGAAAGTGTAACATGGATAATTTATTCTTCCTCATGAATGGATCTGCAAATTCTTCCCGTTTTCAAAAGGAGAGAGAAAGGCAGCAATCAAAAGGTTAGCCTCAAAACCTACAGGCTAAAGCTTATAAATTACTTCTAAAACCTCCTCTATTTATAATGACTTTAATATTCTAGGAATCTTGTAGCAATTTAAGGTACTGAGTCATAGATAGGTAGCGACGAACACAAAAGAGAAAGTCAGAAATATCCCCAAGTTCTTGGAAGCACAATCCAGCCAGAAATTTTAAGGAGATGATAGCAAGTCTTGTTGCTGTTGTAGAAGTAGTTATTACTATTATTTCATTATTATCTGCCCTTCCTGATCAGGTCTCAAGACAGATTACAACAATTAAAAATTCAATATTGAAAAAAGGTTACAACAAATTACAGTCACAGGAATAGGGTGGTTGTGAAGACATGGATGTGAAGGTAAAACTATATAGTGAAGGTGCCAGGCTCTGTGAAGAGGGAAATCCACAACTTAGGGGCTGCCACAGAAAATGCCCTCTCCCAAGCCACCCCCCCCCTGAAAAGAAACTTATAAGGGCAGTGGAGCAACAAGAGGACCCCTTCTGCTGCTAAACACCTGCAAGAGTGTAGGGAAACAAGGGAGTTTTCCGGTATTTGGGACCTGAGTCATTTTGGGCTTTAAACATTGACATGAGGACACTAAATGGGGCCTGGAAATGAACTTTCAGACAGGTATGAGGCTCAACTAGTAAAAAGAACTCCTACCTGTGATCCCCACACAACACTCTTTTAGAGAAGCTCAAATGATTCTTCCCCCCCCCCCACTGCAAAACTGATGTGACAGGTGAATCTGTACTCTGTAAGGGGAATAGATCAGAGTGGCTTGGTGCAAAAATGACCCAAAAGAGTGGCTTCCAATCAAGCAACTTTAAAGAATATCTTTAAGAAGCACTTTGGCTTTTTTCTGGGTAATCTTCTTTTAGGTGCAAGAAACAGAACCTGTACCCCTCTAGGTGTTGTCTGAGCATGACTGTCATCATCCCTGCTGGTTGGGGCTGATGGAGTTCCAACTGCACCTGAACAAACATAGGATTCTGCAGGGATGGACCTCAAAAACAATTCAGTGCATACTGAGCATGCTGGCCCTGGAAAGCAAACTGACTGTTGGAGGGATAGGGAAGTGGGAAACCAAAAAGATTATTGGAATGGAGTTTGTTGGAAAGGGGTAAGTCTGGCACCTTAAATAGAAGCACACTGTGCTCCTTTTGTTTCAGGTCCCCACTTGTAAATAAATGAACACAATAACCCTAAAACCCTGACTGAGTTCCAAAGCAATTATGGAGCTTCACAGGGGAGTTTCGAAAACACCTGGCAGTGCAGCAAGGACAGGCTGTTTGTAGAGAAGAAAGGGCCCAGATGTGCCTTCCTGGGTCTGTTGTATTGCTCTTCTGGCTGAAACTCCTGGCAAAGCGATCATTTCATAACCAAACAATTCTATTCAACGCTGGTGCAATTAGGTTGATGGTGAGAGGAAAGAGGTTTGACCCTTTCTAAAAGTTGTTCCTTTCACGGTCAACCTAACTGGGCACTGAGTGGAATTGTTTGTTATGAAATTATCTTTGTGCCAGCACTTTGTCAGGAACACAAGAGGAGCTCTTCTGCGTCAGGCTGAAGGCCCACCCAACACCCTCTCATCACAATGACCCACCAGGCAAGGAGGACCTGAGCCCAAGAGCACTTTTTAAACTTGTGATTCCCAGAAACTAGCATTCAGAGGCTTCTGAAAGCAGCGAAAGAACTCAGCCAATATGCAGTCCAGCCTCTTCAGTAGTAGTAATGACAGGCAGATCTTTCCTTCATACTTTAGTAACATTAAGCAAATTAAAATATGGATCAGTCTTTGATTAGAACAGTAGGGTTCATGTAGAATATCACTGCAGACACTTCTAACCACATTGCTATAAAATACTGCTGAGGCTAGCATAAATATTCAAGCTGTAGCACATGTCTACAGCCGAAGAGAAAAATACAAGGGCATATAAAGATGCTATAAAGTGTGTGGGGGGGGAATCATTATATCATCATTTACATCAAGTCTCGTCAAGGCTTAATAAATTATTCTCAGGGTATTGGAAACTATGATATATCTGCCATTTCTCAAACTCGGGCTGTTTGTTGTGAAATGGATTGTGATACCAACTCCACTTCCCCGTTACCCAACAACATATTCCAAATACAAGGTCCACCTCTCCTGAGATTACCTTTTAACTAGGTTAGCAGTAATCTAAAACCTTAATTCCATTTAATAATGTGATTAGGGGAAAAATGGGTAAAAAGATTGCAGGTGAATTATGTTCTTATGAATCTAGTGTACTGGACATCAGTTTCACCTAGAAAAAACATTTATCAGGAGGAATTGCGCCTCTGGCACACTACATCTAAAATAAGGGAGCTCACAGAAGCTCAAACACAGAATAAAAGCCAATTCCCACTTGTGGTTTATTCAAAATAGAATTAAGTCTAAACTAGATTCATTAGGTCCATTTCATTCCCTCTTCTCCCTAATAAAAAACCAACAGGAGCGAACAGCACTCCAGATGAGCATTTGCAGAAATTTGCATCTGCATTCTCAAATATTAATAGGATAACCCAACTTTTTTTAAAAAAATGCTAGATTGGGATTGCTGTGAGGTGTTTTTTGTTCGTTTGGCTTTTAAAATTTACTGTACCCGTAGGTCATGATCATTAGCTTTGATTTGACCAAGTTATTGGAAACATTAAAAAACAAAATATGCATATCTTTTATTCTTACATCTCTATAGGCCAATGCCAATGAGTGTATTCAACAAACTTTTAAGCAGAGTTGACCCATTAAAATGAATGAACATCACTAAGCTAGGTCTATCACTTTTAATAGGTCTACTCTGATTAAAACTTAGCTGAATACCACCTCTATGACTCTGGTGTGTGTTGGAAAAGAAACTGGGTGACGTTCAACTGAATCATACTCAGAGCAGACCCCCTGAAATCAATTAATCTTAGTCCATTACTTTCAATTACTAAGTCCATTACTTTTGTCGAATGCCACACATTCTATTTATTTTGCTATGATCCATGGACTAACGCACTAAAAGCCAATTCGTATTTTGCATTCATGTACATGCAACAAGTTCACATTCCTTTGAAATACAGCATCTACATGAAGCCAATACAGAGGCAAAAATCCATCCGCCTCATAAGCAAACATAGCCCAGAGGAAGCACAAATGCAGTGTTTGAATTAACCATTGGAGTTCTGGCAAAGCATCACATCCACTGGATGTCTGGGGGTGGGGGTGGGGTTAGTCCTTCAGCTAACATTAGAACAACTTTGCAGAACATCCTCTTAAGCAGTAATTTAAAAGTAACTAAAAATGGTGCGGGTGTTGAGATCCAGGATTCGTTGCAGTCATTCAATCACACAATGCAGAGAAGAAAGACAAATGGAAACCTAAATATTAAAAAAGTCAGATATTTAAACACTGAAATTCTACTCGTACTCTGATTATACTACTTTAAGTGCTTCCAAACAAAAACTCTTACACAGCAAGAACAAATGAATGCATTTTTTTTCAAATTTATGCACCAGCCTAATTGCTATGCAGATGCAATTAAAGAGATCTAAGAAATGCAAAACCAAGATACCATATGGTTCTCAGTTCCCAAAATCAGAGGCATAAAAGAGGATTTCACACTTTAGGCTGTGAACATGGAATCCTGATTAAAAGGTTGCTAAAGAAAGTCATTTCCAATGTTTTTTAAGTACTGTATTTTTATCTTCGCCAAAAATGTGTTGTTGTGAAAGACATAGGTAAGGGAGACCTATCTAGCTATTGATAAGTTAAAAAGGATTTTCCAAGTCCTACTGGGAAACCTTTTTCAGGCACTAATTATATTCAAATGCAATCATTATAAAGATAGGAGCGCCATTCAAATTCCTCCATTCCCTCCTTGATAAAGAGATAAGAAGGTAGCATTATTCAGAGAGAAACACCTATGCAATATGAGAAATGGAGGATTGGGCTGTTGCATGGAAGAAGTACAACCCAAGGAAGGTCCTCATTGGCTGGCATGCTTGCAGAAAGGGGTAAGTTATTGAAAACACTTTTGAACGAGGGTGTGACCGTGAACATCAAATGAAGTTGTGCTAATTAATCTAGTGGTAATTGAGGATGAAATCAAATTGAAACACACAAGGTGAGAGATTATGAAATTTTCACAGGCTCTTAGCTTTGTGATCTTAGAGTCTGGGAATTATATTATTTTGCATTCACATTTTGGCTTCTTTCTAACCTAAGGAGTCGACCTACAAAACACAGGATGCATTCACACAACAGTTTGCTTCATTTCCCTGACATTTCCCTAGCTGTTAATTTCCACTTATTAATTTGAGCTTTCAAACTACGTAGAAGCCATTTCCAGAAATAAAGATGAACACTGTGCAAACTTAAGAGCTCATTTCTGTAAACATCCATTTGTAAAGAACACAGAAAAGAGCGCCAAGCATGGGCTATTTTCTGGAAGCGGCTTTTACATTGTGTGAAAGTTCAAATATAATGTGGAAATTAATGCCTGGGAAACAGAATAAACTGCTGTGTGAATGCAGTTAAGTTTGTGGTTGAAGAGAGACCATGTAGAGATGCAGTGTTAGAAACTGTGATATGAAAGCTAGGAGCTGAATGCACCTTAAACCTAGGTTACGGGTGCCGCAACGGAATGTCTAGGTGCACTTTTTTATAAGAGGAATACAAAGCTGAAAATGAACAAACTGCAGCTAAAATCTTACATTCATTTTTTCACATGGTCTAGCCCTCATCTGAAGACTGCAAAAAACCAAGCCATACTTCCCCTTCCCGCCCCACTAATACTCTTATGAGGGTCCCTTCTCTAGTCCTCAGAGAGTGGCTGGAAGTGGGGAAGCAGAAAAAGGTCCTCCTTTCATTCCAGCACCAGCAGTGGAAATTTTAATCTGAAATCTTAGGTGCAGTACTGCTCCCAGAGCTCACAAACTGCTCGCCTTAATGAAATTCCCTGTTGCAAAATGCACCTAGAACAATGGGAGTTTCCAACGCTGTAGAGAAGGGGTGAATAATCTCAGCCCAGGGGGCCAAATGCTGCCTTCCTGGCTTTCTATGTGGCCCTTGGGAATCTCCTAAGACCACACACCCTCTCCAACCACACCCTATTTCCACAAGCCACACTCCTCACTGGTCTTATTTCACATCTTCCTTCAGTGGTTTTGCCTGGCTCCAGCTTGACTCCAGTTTTCCTGGATTGAAGAGAGGGGTGTAGACATTATCCCACTGTACTGTGTGTGTGTGTGTGTGTGTGTGTGTGTATTCAGTGCTATTTTTTCTAGAAAAATTGATGTCAGAACTCACCATGAACACCTTGTTGTCTTATAACAACAATGGTGCCCAACTGAGCGGTACTGGAACTGAGTTATGGGGAGTTCCGGCTGAGGGGAAAAGCCCTGTATATACTGCTCAACCCACTTTTTACTCTGGCCACACCCACTACAGGGAATAGGACACTTAGGCTGAACTCTGCTCCCAGCTGCTGCCGCCACAATGTAGAGGCTGACTCGAAAATGAAGACAAAAAAAATTCCTTCCAGTAGCACCTTAAAGACCAACTAAGTTAGTTCTTGGTATGAGCTTTCGTGTGCATGCACACTTCTTCAGATACCTGAAGCACTCACACACCTACAATGGATTATTACACTTCACACTACAGCTGGGGGAATCACAGGTCTGAACACTTCCCAAGCTGAAGCAACAACTGCTGCTACTCCTGGAAATCTAACAGGCTGGGAGACAGGTGTTTTTGGCTGAGACGGCTGTCAATGAGTCCTGCGCCCCCAAAAGTAGGCTATGTTGAGCAAGGGGCACGAGGTTGGGAGAATTTAAGAACAACAGTCGGTTAAGGTGAATAAAGGATTTCGTAAGAGGCGAGAAGGGATTGAAATGGGGCCCCCAATCCCATCCAGGTCACTGCTTCTGTGTATTTTAAAGACATGAACAGCTCTTTATGCCCACGTGAGCCTTTCACAATTGATGGGTTTGAGCACGCATTTTGTGCTCCGATATTTATAGCTCAAGTGAGAAGCCGCCCTAACTTTAAAGCAGCAGCACTGTACTCTACAATCATCTTCCCGCCCCTGCATTGTTTCTTCGACTGTGAACTAGCAGAGTGAAGACAGAGCATCTACTTCATCCTTCTCGCTTCAAGAATAGGATCGACCTTTTACATGGTCTGATGAGCTGCATGGTCTGACAATCATCTGCCTTGACTTGGTTCTTCAGGTTGAGTGCTTTGTAGTAAGAGCCCTTGCAAAACCAATTTTCCCCTCTCTGCTCTCTTGCTCCCCCCCGCTTTACAGAAATAGAGAGAGATATTGTTTCACCTTCCTATTGCATGCTCTTCCCAAAAAGCGAGTTTCATTTAAAGCTACCTTGGCACAGTCCGGAGCAACACAGAAAAGTGGATGGTCAGGAAGAAGCACATTTTTAACGGTGATAATCATATATTCCTACCATTACACACCCCTTGGATATTTAAGGGTCCCATGCCTAGACAACAAAGGTGTGAAATGTTTTCTGGGAGTCACAGAATTGTAGAGTTGGAAGGTGCCTGAGGGTCATCTAGTCCAATTCCTTGATCTGCAGGAATATGGTCCAATTTGAAACCATACAGGACCCTGCTTAGCTTTGCAAATGTACTAGCAGTTTTACTGCTGCACCACTCTCCACCTGGAGCTTGGCCACTGTTTTCTAGACACAGATGCAAACGGTTTTTAGATTGGCGGAGAATCTCTCCCACTCGCTGCTGAATCGGAACAAATGTTAATCCGCAGAAAACCCAACAGACCTTTGTTCTGATTCAGAGATAAACAGTGGGTTTTCCCAGGGCAAAGTGGCAGGACGAGTGAGGGCAAGCCCTAAGTTGCCACAACGTTTTCCCCAGTTTTCAAAAGTCAGGTGGATTTCATGATCCCCCTTAAGTGTGCCCCAAAATCAGGGGCTGATGTGGTGTTGTTTCTTTCAAATTGATACCCCGCCCTTCTAAGGTAGCTAACAACAATGCCAAAGAACAATGACAAAATCTATTCTGATATTACTGCTTCTGAGGCATTCTAGGAATGAACAGCTGTGGCCGTTGCATTCAAGTAACTGGGTACTGCTAACACCCAGTAAGATAAGTTATTATCCCAGCTTAGCTACATCCTGTGACAAACTGAAGAGACAGAAAATCAAGAGTAATCTATGAGATTCAATTAAAATGGTATATGAGCTAACACAGTAGTGTGATGCAGAGGAAGAAGCCACAGCTCAGGAGGAGAGCATGTGTTTCGCTCCCAGAAGGTAGCATTTCTGATCACCAGAATCTTGACTTAAAAGGCTAGACAACAGGTGATAGGAAAGAGACTCTGGGAAGTTGCTTCCAGCGCCAGTCAAGGTTAGATGATAGCATGCTAGATGGATAAAGAGTCTGGCAAGGTATAAGGCAGCTTCTTATGTTCTCTGCATAAGGACATACATGAGCATGTGTAACTTATGCGTTCTCCTCCCCCCCATATATCAGATCTATGGAAGAACAGACCCTACCGAAGGGATTCTCATAATGGTTGTAGAGGGTTCCAGGCTTCATTTTTGTTATCTCCTGACAGGGATTGGAAAAGCTCCTGCACAAAACTCCAGAGAGCTGCTGCCAGACAGTGCAGGCAAAAATGAGTTAGATGAGTCCGTGGTCTGACTCAGTACAAGGCAGTTTCCTGTGTTTCTGTGTTCCACTGTAAGGTAAAGGTAAAGGGACCCCTGACCATTAGGTCCAGTCGTGACCGACTCTGGGGTTGCGGCGCTCATCTCGCTTTATTGGCCAAGGGAGCCGGTGTACAGCTTCCAGGTCATGTGGCCAGCATGACTAAGCCGCTTCTGGCGAACCAGAGCAGCGCACAGAAATGCCGTTTACCTTCCCGCCAGAGCGGTACCTATTTATCTACTTGCACTTTGACGTGCTTTTGAACTGCTAGGTTGGCAGGAGCAGGGACCGAGCAATGGGAGCTCACCCCGTCACAGGGATTCGAACCGCTGACCTTCTGATCGGCAAGTCCTAGGCTCTGTGGTTTAACCCACAGCGCCACCCACGTCCCTGTGTTCCACTGTGCATCCCACCAATTCCATCATGAATTAGCTGAATGTGTGAACCAATCTTCTGAATCTTAAAGGAATAGCTGCAGAAAAGGAGGTGGAAGAACCTGACACTGCTAATAATGTGACTTACCTAAATTTGCAAAATTTCACAGGTCATTAAAAGGAATAATTTTTAAAAAGACCCTTTCCTTACTTTTCCCCCCTGCAGCAAAACCCTCAGCTGCAATACTTCCTTCCTCTTTTCCATCCACCCCCCAATATAAATGTCGTTGCCACGTCCAATTTTAGCCTAATGAAAAACAATGGATGCAGCAATTCAATCACACTGGTATGGAAGAATTTGGAATATGCCAATGATGGGGAAATTTGCATTTTTAAGAGTGCAAATGAAAAGTGGAGTGGGGCAGGGGGAAAGCGTGGGGCACTTCTCTTCAGAAGCCTTGGACCAAATGTGTAAGTGGGGTAAACTCGGCTCAGGTCTAGAATATGAGAGCAAATATTTCCTTTGCCCCCAATGTTTTATGCATTCTGAATGAGTTGCCTTAAGAGGAGACGCAGATAATGAAAAGGGAGAAACAATTGAGTGAAAGAGACAAAGAAAGCGAATCCACTTTTCCACTTAATAAAAGGAAATATTTGTGAGCTTGTCTCCGTGCCACATTGCCAAATATGACAAAGAAAATAAAGTGTGCGGAGTCTGTGGTCCTCTGGCCTTCCTTGAAAAAAGCATATTAGGAAATCTAAAGCTGAGGGCGCGGAGGGGGTGGGAGAGACGGACAACAAAAACTCACAGCTGCTCAACCGCTGACAAAAAGCCATAATGAAAGAGAATGAGTCGGGGTACCTTTAACCCCCTTCTACTGCCTAGCTGCGCCTTTGCTTACTGCAGGAATAAATTCAGAGTTACAGGAGCTGCATTCAAAAATAATAAGGAAGCTAATCTACTTCCACAAAAGCAACCCAGCTTTCACTTGCTCTAATCCCCGACACGTGCCTTCCATGGAGTTGCCCATTCTAAACGCAAGAAAAAGGTCAAAGCATCTTTCAAAAGACAACTCCCCAGTCGCTATATGGGGAGTGATGGGGGGCTGTGTTTGATTTGAGAGCATCCAGTGCCACCTTGCTGTTGAGGTGCAGAGGAATGACTAGGAGACTGGTGTCAGGCCTCAGCGCCAACACACGGCATGCATCCTTGGGCAGTTGGTGGGGCATGGGTGCCCTGACAGGGCAAACCACTGTGCGGATGCCCACCCAGAGGGCCCACCAGTACAAGACAGGTAGGTTGGGGTACCATTTCAATTTCCCACAATGCTCCAGAGAGATGCTGCTACAGCAGGAAGCACTGTGAAAAACTGGAATGACGCATTTGGATATCACACCTCTGATCAGCAGAGTTGCAAAGCACCTTCTTCTCCTTGCAGTTACCAGCCTTTTCCAGAGTTTACAGTGATGAAAACTCCTTTCCCACATATCTTTGTGTAAAGTGTTTATTGCGCCAAGACACAAGGCAATTCAAAGAAGCTATGTCCACAAAGTTAAGAGTTGCTGGTGCATCACAAACTATTCTACCAAGCACCTGGTCTTAGATCCAAATGTGCAAAGACATAATAATAATAATAATAATAATAATAATAATAATAATAATAAATTTTATTTATACCCTCCCCAGCCAAGACCGGGCTCAGGGTGGCTAACAACCAATAATAAAAACAAGTTGATTAAAATACAACTTAAAAAACAAGATTAAAATACAGCATTAAAACATTAAGATGCAGCCTCTTCAGAGGAGGAGAAGGAAATAAGAAAAAGGGGGAGGGAATCAAATTGATTCTAAGACAAAGGGCAGGCGGAACAACTCGTGTCTTACAGGCCCTGGGGAAAGAAATCAGATCCCGCAGGGCCCTGGTCTCATGAGACAGAGCGTTCCACCAGGCCGGAGCCAGTGCTGAAAAGGCCCTGGCTCTGGTTGAGGCTAATCTAACTTCCTTAAGGCCCGGGACCTCTAGGGTGTTGCTATTTATGGACCTTAAGGTCCTCCATGGGGCATACCAGGAGAGGCGGTCCCATAGGTACGAGGGTCCATCCAACGACATCACAATTATCTCATCATTCACTACTCAGCTTACTAAAATAACTTGATATCCACTCAATATTCCCCTCAACACTGAATGGGCCAATGCACACATTCCCTGGGGGAGTTTGCCCATCACCTCTTGGCATCCTAGCTTTCCATCTGCATAGACTTCTCAATACCAAAACACCACATCTCAGTGGCAGAGCATATGCTTTGAGTGTCAAGGGTTCCTGGTTCAATCCCCTGCGTCTCCAAGTAGGGCTGGGAAGATTCCTTCCTGAAACACATGGAGAGCTGCTGCCAGTCAGTATTGACAGTATTGAACTAGATAGACCAATGGCCTGGCTCGATATAAGGCAGCTTCCAATGTTCTTATGGCAAGCTGCTCAGACTGAGAAGCCGAGTCAAATGTTATGGCTTTAAAGGGCCTGCAGGATCTTGACTGGCCAGAGCAAGCTTCCACAATGTGAAAGGGACTGTATATTTACAACTGTCACTTCACACACTCGCTAAATGCAGAGATAGGGAGAAGGCACAGTCACTGTGTGTGACAGTACTGGGGTAGGGGTATCCCATATGGCCTTCCAGCTCCCGTGATTGAACCACCCTCCTGTGTTTTGTTTTGTTTAATCACAGACATAGGGAAATATCAAACAATTTCAGAGATTTGTGTTTTTGCTAAACTGAAACTTTTTCTTTATTATCTGTAAAGAGCCTAGAATTGGTAGGTGCTAGTTTTAAACACCACCCACTCCCAAAACAGGGGTGTATGGTGTGTTAGGGGAGGGGTAGACGCTGCTTCGGGACACAGGTGGTGCTGTGGGTTAAACCACAGAGCCTAGGACTTGTCGATCAGAAAGTCGGCGGTTCGAATCCCTGCAACGGGGTGAGCTCCCGTTGCTCAGTCCCTGCTCCTGCCAACCTAGCAGTTCGAAAGCACGTCAAAGTGCAAGTAGATAAATAGTTACCGCTCTGGCAGGAAGGTAAACGGCGTTTCCGTGCGCTGCTCTGTTTCGCCTGAAGCGGCTTAGTCATGCTGACCACATGACCCGGAAGCTGTACGCCAGCTCCCTCGGCCAATAAAGCGAGATGAGCACCGCAACCCCAGAATTGGTCACGACTCTCCCTTTCCCTTTAGACCCTGTTTCTAGAGTAGTCTGTCCACCTTTGGTCCCCACCCTGCACTCAGCTCTCACTTGTGGCTCCTAGAAGCTGTCAGTATGGGACAGCGGCTCACTTGCCAATCTCGGCTAGAGGGTGCCAGTACCTGCATATCCAAAGGAGCAAGCCTGAGCACAAGTAAGCCAAAGACAAAATGCACCTTAAAGAACAAGATGATAAAAATTAATTATGAATGATCCTAATGTTACTCCCAAATCAGAAGGCTCTGTTAATTGTTACACGGCACATCTGCCATTTTGCCTGAACATATGGTGGAGAAATGGATCAGCAATTGCTGAGTAAGGGAAAGCAGAGCAGTGGGATCTCGGAGCAGGGGGAGCAAAAAAAAAAAAAGGAGGGCAGGATGTGTTCATCAACGCATGGCTACTGTACCAACATTTTACAACGGAAAGGAGGGAGGGACAGCAGCGTGCTTGTATCTTCCCCTCGCCAATTTCCATAGCAAGGATTATTGGCTGAGCAGACCCACTCCACCCTTGCTGGGTGCTCTGCTCTGGCAGCTGCATTCATTAAGCTCTCCAACGCTCAGTCCTCCAACAGTGCAAACACCATTCTCTTTTGGTATTAGAAAAACACAGCGATCCTACAATGCAGTACAGTTATATGCATCAGGGGGGAAGGGGGGAGAAACAACATCTTGGTCACTGCTCTAGCTCCTTTCTTGCAGTCATGGTGCAGAGCATCACCAAGACCAATTTAAGATTTCTTCTTTCCACTGGAAGCAGACTGTTTTGGAGGAGGAGGAAGGCCCCACCCTTAGAAGGATATTATTGCTGGTTTGGATTGGTATACGCCCAGAGGAGCTGTCCAAAAGTACCGGTATTTGAAGGAAAACATTGTTCCTGTCTCCTGATGCTCACAGAATAGGGGGATTTCAGGAAACCATCCCGAACCTTATTGAAAATGAAGACAGTAAGCTGCCAGGTTATGTAGTAGAAAATAGTAGGGTCACGCAACTGGTCCAAATCAGGCTGATTTGTGTCAATTTGTGCCAGATGCAGATACAGTTGAGGCACCTATTCAATTGCTACAGAGCAGGTTGTGTGGACTCAAACTGATTTTGTATCTATTTGTTTCAAACCAGAGCTTTAAAAAGCCAGATCTAGCTTTCTTTAGACAGGAACATAACATACCTAGCTTCTTTCCTTCCCTCCCACTCCATACATCTGGGCAGGCAGTCAATTTAAGTTGGGGAAATGGCCCAAGAGCAAAGGGCTAACCACAAGAACGGCCTCCTGGATAAGACTTGTGGCCCATCTAGTCTAGCATCCTGATCTCACAGTGGCCACCAAGGTGCCTATGGGAAGCCCGAAAGCAAGACAGGTAAAACAGCACACACAGCCTCCTGCAGCGTCCAACAGCTGCTTTTAGAAGCACGCTGCCTCCCATATCACTACCTCACTCCCACAGCCCTAGTTTAAATTGCCTCATGTGGAACTAAAGATAAGGGCATTAAGTGGCCCAGACAAAGATCTAGTTTGTCCCTTGATAAAAGTGCACACATTCTGCATGCGTGGAAGATCACCGCCTGATTCAAGTCCTGACATCTTTACTTAAAAGGGATCTCAGGTGGCAAAGTTATCAAAAGTTAGCAAGCTGCTGCCTGTCATTGGGGTAAAGAGATGATCTGATTCAGTATTATAAGGCAATCTCCTCAGATCCCCTGCAGAAGTAGCAGCACACCTGGAACATGAGAGAGGGCTGGGTGGGAACTTCTTTTGTTCCCACTCACATTTGTTTGGTTGTTAAGCAGCATTTGTATACTGCTTGTTTGCAATAAAACCTCATTGCAGTTACTAAAACTAAAACTAAAATAATAATAGTGATTTATTATTTATACCCCGCCCATTTGGCTGGGTTTCCCCAGCCACTCTGGGCGGCTCCCAACAGAATATCAAAAACGCAATAAAACTAATAATAATAATAATAATAATTTGCCATCCATCTGACTGGGTTGCCCCAGCAAATAATTTGACCCAGCAAATTATAAAACCACAGTAAAACATCACACATTAAAACCTGCCCTATCCAGGGCTGCCTTCAGATGTCTTCTAAAATTCATATAGTTCTTTATCTGCTTGACAGGAGGATATTCCACAGTGTGGGCACCACTGCCAAGAAGGACCTCTGCTTGGTTCCCTGTGCAGTGAGGGAACTACCAGAAGGCCCTCAGAGCTGGATCTCAACGTTCAGGCCAAATGATGTGGGTGGAGATGCTCCTTCAGGTATACTGGGCTGAGGTTGTTTAGGGCTTTAAAGGTCAGTCCTAACACTTTGAATTGTGCTCGGAAATGTACTGGGATCCTTTAGGACTGGTATTATATGGTCCAGGCAGCCACGCCCAGTGACCGGTCTGGCTGCTGAATTCTGAATTTGTTGTAGTTTCAGAGTCACCCTCAAAGGTAGCCCCACGTAAGTAAAATGAATAGTAAAATACACTTAAATACACTGGTATTTAAAAACATTCGAAACAGAATAAAGTGCCTGTAGCCTCCATTTGTCTGGATAGGCTTGGCTGAGCAGCTATGTTTCAAGTAGGACCTGGAAAGAATACAGGTAAGGCACCTGCCTCGTGTAAATAGGAAATGAGTTCAAAAGTGTAGATGTGCCATGCTAAAAGACAATTTCTTGCAAATGTGGAAAGAGTATTATGTGGCACCTATAACAGTGCCATTTCTGCTGATCCAAGTAGTGAAGTGGGCACATATGGTGTAAAGCAATACTGCGAGTTAACCAGTCCCAAGCTGTTAAGGACTTTATATGCTAACATTCACATCTTGAACTTGGCCCAGTAGCATAGCAGAGCCATTAAGACTGACGCATCTTTGAGAATGGGGAGATTCCTCTTCCTTTACAGAGCATATTTGTGCCTTCAACATAAAAGGGCACAGGAGGTGGTAAAAGAGTGAATAACCTGGGTAACATAATCACCTATAAATATTACATCAAACAAGAGCCTCATAGAAGCGATGCAGAGCCTAAAAGCGCATAAATGAAGATGACTCTTTCAAACCAGGAAAGGCAATCGCACCCCACCGGATGGCGTCTGACCCCTTCCACAACTTCTGGCTACAGTTAATTACTGTTAAACAAATGTTCCCCATGGAATATCTGATCTCCACCGACTCCAGGCAGAGTGATTCCATACCACCCAGGCACCCAGTATGCTTTTTATTTCCATCCTCCCACCCCACACAATAAAAGGACACCCCCTTTTTCAAATTGCCTTCTTATCTAAGAACTGAACCCTGCCACAAGCTCCTATTATTTAATTCTTAATGCACTGCAAACAGAACATCACAGAGCGGCCGCTATTTCACAGTTGGGGGATGCGGACAACAGAGGAGCTTGGTAGGATATAAGTGACTCAAGCTCACCTGCCTGCCTGAAGAAGAAGAAGAAAACAACATTCAGTAGCTTGAAGACACAAGGAAGGGCACACTTAACTGAAATAAGGAGGCACTACCCCACCTTCCTTATCCTGCTTGGACTTCTTTGATAACTCGCAGCCAGCTTCCGATACAGCATTGTTGCATGCAAGCACTCGTGGGTTTAAATTGCTGCTCAACAGCATGCACAGCCAATCTAGTCTCTTCCTCTTCAGAGCTAGAAAAGGCACAGAAATGGGGCAACCAAAGTGATTGACGGGTTGGAGCAGGGCTAGGCAACCTAAGGCCCGTGGGCCGAATGCGGCCCAATCGCCTTCTAAATCTGGCCTGCGGACGGTCCGGGAATCAGCGTGTTTTTACACAAGTAGAATGTGCATTTAAAATGCACCTCTGGGTTATTTGTGGGGCCTGCCTGGTGTTCTTACATGAGCAGAATGTGTGCTTTTATTTAAAATGCATCTCTGGGTTATTTGTGGGGCATAGGAATTGTTTATTTATTTTTTAAAAAAATATAGTCCGGACCCCATAAGGTCTGAGGGACAGTGGACCGGACCCCTGCTGAAAAAGGTTGCTGACCCCTGGGTTGGAACATCTCCCCTATACAGAACAGGTAAGAACGAAAGGAGAACCCTGCTGAATCAGGCCAATTGCCCATCTTACCCAACATCCTGTTATCACAGTGGCCAGCCAGCTATTATTATTGTTACTAGCATTATTTGTTAAATTTGTATACCACCTTTCATCCACAGATCTCAGGGCAGTTCACAACATAAAATTATAATGTAAAAACCACAAAATACATAGTAAAAAATAAGAAAAACAACAACCAATAATTCCCCCTCTCACAACACTTTTAAAAGGGCATTGGGTATCAATCAGCTAAAAGTCTTGTTGAAGAGGAACGTTTTTGTCTGGTGCCTCAAATGTACTTTTTCTGACTGACGGTCGAATAAAAGGTTGATGATGATGTCTGGTGCCTGAAGATATGTAAGGAAGGCGCCAGGTGGGCATCCCTGGGGAGAGGGTTCAGCAAATGGGGAGCCACCAATAGAAAAGGCCTATTCTTGTGTTGCTGCCCTCCAGACCTCTTGTGAAGGAGGCACACGAAGAAGGGCCTCAGAGGATGATCTCAGGGACCAGGTAGGTTCGTATAGAGAGAGGTGGTCCTTGAAAGAAAGAGATTTATATATACTAATGAGGAACAGTGAGAAGAAGGTGGACAGAGGTTTTTTTTTTTACTCTCCCTCACAACAGCAGAGCCAATAAAACTGACTGGAAGAAGGCTCAAGATGGATTCATGGAAGGAGATGGAGAATAGAACTAGTGTACTTTATCCTGCATCATCCCACCGCCCCCCATCATGCAGAGCTTTCAAGTTACTAGAACACTTGAACAGGGCATCTGTTTCTACACAAAAAAAGGACCATCCACTACTCTCTTCACTGTGATATTCTCTTAACCATTATTACACCATGTATTTATAATCAATGCCACCCTGACCAGGTTAACAGTTTGCCTCTGCCAAGTGTTATGACTCACGGTTCCACAGTTTCTCACTGAGGAAGCCATAAATGGGTTGGAGCTCCAATGTACAATGGACGATTCAAGATGATAGTCAGGACTGTATCATCGCACATTTCCTTTATTTTGTTTCGTCTTAAAAACAAGCCAATGTGCTTGTTAACAGATTTACAGCTTGATCCCCTAAGGAAAGTACACTTGAAAGTAATTCCCACTGAATTCAATGAGACTTAGTTCCAGGGAAGCATATGCTCAGGATTGTAGCCTTATTTGGTTAGGAAAAGGAAATAATTCAAAAAGCAGCTTAATCGGTGTGGACTCTCCACCCTGTGGCACCTCGTTTTGCTCAGTATAAAGAAGACAGAAAGACACACCCTCCACACCCAAAAGGAAAATATTACAGTATTAAACTTTGGCCAAATAATATTCATGGCTACATAATGAGTGGCAAAAAATAAGCCTTCTGAAAGTGAACAGACCAGCAATAAAAATAATAAACAGAACTTCCATAGACTCCTGCTCCCTTAAAATGACTCCCACCCCACCACCCCATTCTTCTTGGTTGCCTTCTATTAGGGTGAATACTTAAAGGTAAAGGTAAAGGTACCCCTGCCCGTACGGGCCAGTCTTGCCAGACTCTGGGGTTGTGCGCCCATCTCACTCAAGAGGCCAGGGGCCAGCGCTGTCTGGAGACACTTCCGGGTCACGTGGCCAGCGTGACAAAGCTGCATCTGGCGAGCCAGAGCCGCACACGGAAACACCGTTTACCTTCCCGCTGGTAAGCGGTCCCTATTTATCTACTTGCACCCGGAGGTGCTTTCGAACTGCTAGGTTGGCAGGCGCTGGGACCGAGCAGCGGGAGCGCACCCCGCCGCAGGGATTCGAACCGCCGACCTTTTGATCGGCAAGTCCTAGGCGCTGAGGCTTTAACCCACAGCGCCACAGCGCCACCACCCCATTCTTCTTGGTTGCCTTCTATTAGGGTGAATACTTAGGCATCACCAAATAAACCCAGATTTGCATTAAAAAAGGAATCTTTAGGCACCAGACAAAACCTTTCCTCTGTAAAAAGTATGTGGGTTTTCTGTCTGTTTGGTTGTAAGTCGCATTACCCTGGGCAAGATAAAGCGACTAACAAAATTCAATTAATAATAATAATAATCACATCATCATCTAATTTGTGTGTGTTGGTGCAATTTTAGAAATAGTTTCTATAAGGGGGATGGCATGCAATACATCTCACCTTAGTGGGGAAGACAGACCAAATGACTTCTGAGCCTACTCAGACTGTTGTTCTCCCTTCTTAGGGTGTGTTGTCTTTAAACTAGATTTGGACCAGATAGTTCTTCAAATAGACAGAGGACTCCCCTCTGACAGCTCTTCAAATAAGAAGGTGGCCACCCTACCCTCTATGCATGGAATGGCTTTCCCTGAACATATAAAACTGACTGGTTCTGCAGAAGATTAGGTATCAACAGATGTCATAATCTGGTAATTTGCACAAGTGACCCTCCACTACCACCCCCTTTTGCAAGCAGGCTCCTTTCTGCACATGATTTCCCCTATGGACTACGGAAAATTTAGACTTAGCCAGACCATACACAGGCAGAGAGAGACACGCGAGCACGCGAGCGGGCACCTCGGTTCGGGGGTGGCTCGTGGGCCGGTCAAACGACTTCCGTGGGCCACTTCTGGCCCATGGGCTTTAGGTTGCTGACCCCTGGTATAGATGGTGGGAAGGCTATATTTTAAATACATAGTTAAGTTTCTCCATTCAGCCTTGCCAGCAGAATGTTGTCACTCCACCTGCGTAGAGCTCCTCCTTCCACCCACTGAAGAGGACATCAACCAGGGTTAGGATTGCCCACCCAATAATGTTTTTGTTGTCGCTGCTATTGTGAAGCAGCTTATAAATGTGCAAATAAGCAGACACCAAACATTGGGTAGCAAACATTAGTGTGGGCACCCCTTGCTTTGATGTTACAAGTGCCCAAGGCCAATTGTAAAAGCAATGTAAACAGGAATGGAGGAAACAACCTTATTTTTTAAATACAATTTATATACCGCTCGATCGTTAAAACAAAAACAAAAAACTAAGCACCCTCTGAAGCAGTTTTTAAAAATAGCAAAACGGTAAGATTATCGGTATTAAGGATTTTTAAAAGCTGTTTGAAACATTCAGGAAATAATTAAAATCACAGTTTTAAATAAATGTAGGACTTCTGTGGATTTGAGCAGGCTTGTTTGGGTAGCTTTAAGGACCCCACAACAAACTACAACCTCCCAAGTGGAGCGTCCCTCCCTCTATTGGTGTAAATTCAACTATTAGCACAACAAGGGGTAGCAGGAAAAAGTCAGGGTCAAGCTCTGTATCCTACAATAGAATAGGCAGGCATTCAGTCAAAAGCTATTTGTAGAACAGAGGAACTCAGAGCCACCGTGTTTGTGGCTTCAATTGTCTGCTTTAATCTGCACTCACCAGAGCTCAAGGGTAATTAGCTTAGCGTTTAGGACTCTGGCCAATTGTGATATGCTAATTCCTTTACATTCTGGCTAGGTACTAAAGATGCGATTAAGGTTGCAGTGGGTCTTTTGGCAAGAGAGTTTCCAGGCTGGAGTGTCAAGGACAAATCAGGGTGTTTGGCTGAGTCAGTTCAGACCTAATTCTTCCAAGAACCCTCGCTGTAAAATCGCGCTGTTATCATAGGTTCCTCTGTCCTTTGTTAGGCTAAATTTAGAAGCCCTCCAAAACTAGCTATTGTCAAGTAATATAAATTTTAGCTCTCCTAATGCAAAATCAACAGGAATCACAGAACCCCTAGTATGCAGCATTTATGATTATTTTCAGTGAGAAGACACAGAGTAAACTTGATAGCACACCAGAAGGAACATCTAAGAAGTTCAGAAGCTCTCCCCACACAGATCCACCTCATTCTCATCCCTATTTTCAAATTGAAAATGTGGATTTAACAAGTGTTGTTAACAAGTGCTGGATGACAAATTCATCCTTGGATATGCAGTCCACTGAAAACGTTAGTCAAATTACTCCTTCCTTCCTACCCTCATATGACAGCAGCAGAAAAGAGAATGTATTAGGGCAGGCATGGCGAAACTTGGCCCTCCAGTGGTTTTGGGACTACAGTTCCCATCATCCCTGACCACTGGTCCTGTTAGCTAGGGATGGTGGAAGTTGTAGTCCCAAAATATCTGGAGGGCCAAGTTTTACCACGCCTGTATTAGGGCAACTGACCCTGCCTACCATGAAGTATTTGTACAAGCAAATGCTTGTAGGTAGAACACAGCACACAAAGATAAGAGCTGGGTTCATTAGGTAACAGTTCTGTTTTGTAACAAATGCTCTGTGACCCAATTTGCAGGTAACGCTAAACCAAAACATGGCTTAACACCACTTAGTGAGGCTCCCAGTGAGGAGATCATCACCATTTTGCTCCTCCTTCAGTCATGCTGCTGCTGCTCTGCTGCCGTAAACGAAGCCATGGTTTGGCTTATCATGCCATCTGAACCCTGGCTCATGGTTTGTCCCCTCCAGACAAACGACAAGAAGCAGCAAAACTCGGTTGCAACTTCCAGAGGGTAGCAACTTCATAGAGCCTGATCTAAGGCTCTCAAAAAGCCATTTCGACTACTGACCTTCAGCACTTAATGTGGCAGTAAATTCAAGGCATTATTACGTACGTGTTGTTGTTGTTGTTTGAAGTAATGCGTGTTCCTTTCCCCACTCTTGCACCTTCTGCTAATCAGTTTCATTGGTTCATAGCATGCACAAACACACGTCCTAGTACGCCAAGAAAGAAACACCCACGCAATTGCCCCTACTTCATTTTCCTAAACAAAAACATCCCAAATGATTTTGCCTTTCCTTCCAAGGGAAGCAATGACAGTACTAGAATACGAATTTTAGAAATATACATATGTTTTATGAAGGGCACAGAAGAGGCAAAGTCAATTCTTGGGTGGGAGGAATCATATTAAAAAATGTCTTTTCTTCAAACAACTGCAAAGGTCCAGCAATAGGGAGGGTTGGGGAGAACTACTGGTTTGTCCCGCCCTTGTCTTGTGCAATTTGATCCAACCCATACCTGAAATTTTCCATTGCCCTTTTCTGTGCCTTTTAAAGCTCTTTGCCAGGGATTATACATCATTGTCTAAAAGTGGCCACATCAATGATTTAATAGAATGGCAGTTCTGATCCTTGCTGTCCTATTTTCCCAGAGAGCGACAATTCCTCCCTGGGAAGAGGGTTTGAATTACAGTGGTACCTCGGGTTACATACGCTTCAGGTTACGTACACTTCAGGTTACAGACCCCACTAACCCAGAAATAGTGCTTCAGGTTAAGAACTTTGCTTCAGGATGAGAATGGAAATCGTGCTCCGGCGGTGCAGCAGCAGCAGAAGGCCCCATTAGCTAAAGTGGTGCTTCAGGTTAAGAACAGTTTCAGGTTAAGTACGGACCTCCGGAACGAATTAAGTACTTAACCCGAGGTACCACTGTATAAACCACTCTGGGACCTGTAGCTCTCTGAGGATAATAGCGGTCTCCTAACAATTCTCAGCACCCTTAACAAAATATAGGATTCCCAGGATTATCTGGAGGAAGCCAGGACTGTTTAAAGTGGTATCACACTGCTTTAAATGTACAGTCAAAACAAAACAAAAAATCCTTCCAGTAGCACCTTAAAGACCAACTACGTTTAAGGTGCTACTGGAAGGAATTTTCTTTGTTTTGACTATGGCAGACCAACACGGCTACCTATCTGTAACTTAAATGTACAGTGACAGCCATTAACTTCCATGGGTCTACTCTCCTGTACTGAGTATGGTAGTCCCCTACGCTCTCAAGAGAGTCCCCCCCATTACTTTCAACAAGACTTTGCAAAATAATCTTCCTGGTGGATTGAGTCCTATTTCTGACAGATCAGTCTCAGCGGTCAGTGTTTTAGCTTTGCAGGGAATGCAACGCCATTCAAAATTCTCTGGCTGCATCAAGTTTCAAAACAGCAAGTCATTGCAAGGGTTCATTTCAAAGAGTGTGGGGTTTTTGCAGAGAAATAATAACAGCAGCTGGCAGTAAGTCACTATTTGGCTAGTTCACCTTCACTTTTCCACCTGAGCTGGAGTAGTGCCAGTATTAACATCAATGTTTGAAATGAGTGACTGGCATCAAATTGAACTGCTTACAACATCCCCTAGCACCTGACACACAAACAAATAAATCGATAAGGCTATTTAGCTTAGCAACAATGAACAGAATGTGCTGCTCGCTGTTAAGCGTCAATGGGTAAAATCCAGTTTTCTCACTGTTGAGTATAACATATGCTAAGAAACGGGTTGCGATTAAGGTGCAGATTTTTGATATTTTAACACCTTGCCCTGGAGATACCTCGGAGATTTGAGCTGGAAAAGTAGTTATTGATACAATTCTGAAACTTCCATTGGAAATTTAAGGGTGTGCTGGAGTTCCTATATAAAACGACCTGATCCACATCCTTAGTTGGACCTGTCCAAAAGATTCTGCATGTTCCTGTCAGTTTAAATGTATCAATGCACACAACTAAATACTAAAGAATATATACAATTAAATACATATTTTAATATGTATTTTAAAATGATGCATTTTTTAAAAAAAGGTAGATGAATGCAGAACTGGGATAGCATTATGGATAATAGCAAGTAGAAGTTGAAGGAACATCCCCCACCAGAAACAAGCAGAATTTAATCAAACTGAAGCAGTCTAGGTGTCTGAAATCCTAGTCCCTTATTTACTTGCAGATTTAGAAACAGCCAAAGCTATCAAAGTAATGCACAAGAAGGTAAAATTTAGAATCTGTATACAAAATACACAGATTCTTTAAAAAAAACACACATTACCACAGGTGAACTAATTTAAAGAGCTTGTTTTGGGCTAGATTTCACTCTGGTTTTCTGATGCTGAGGTTTTACCTTAGGCTGTTTTCCCCACATTTATTCATCCTTCTAAACACCTTAAGGAGTGAGCATAGGGAACTTAGGAACACAGGGAGATGCCTTACATTGAGTCAGCCCATTGGTCCATCTAGCTCAGTATTGTCAATGCACATTGGCTGATACTCATCAGGACTCTCTCCCAGCCGTACCTGGAGATGCCAGGGATTGAACCTGAGACCGTCCGCCATGTAAGGCAGATGCTCTTTCACTGAACTAAGACCCTTCAAGTTTCTCGAAGACAGAAACTTTAACAACCCCAAAAACTGACCCAGGAAATCTGAGCTGCACCTCATATCAATGATCTAATGGTTCACCTGTTGGGATGCTTGCTGTTAATAGAAACCCCACAGTGAATGCAAGGTGGGGGTGGGAATGTCCTAATGTGATGTGGGAACCAGCTTTCATGATGTGAGAACTTGGAAATCCACCCAGGAGTGGTACATAGTGCCACTCCTGACATAACAGCAGTCCCTCTCGTTTAGAATGATGGATGCTGTAGACTCAACGGCAGAGTCACTTAAATGTTACTCCTACCATCTGGATCACAAGCACAGAGAAAGGCTTCTGGCCCATCAACAATTAAGGAGCAATATGCAATTTGGCACTTAAAAGGGCCAATGCTGAAAGTTGCAGAGTGACATTCAAATAGCAGCAGCTCTGGATCATGAAGGTTCTAATGTACTGAGAACATTGCTGTGCATGATCTCATATAAATAAACTTAATTTTCTAATAGAGCAAATGCTTGGATAGCACTTCTGAGAAGTGAGCTAGCTACCTCTTTGCAATCTAACACAGGGTCACTTCATCAATGCCTTTAAAAATATATATTCAGTGCTATTTTTGTAGAAAAAGAGGTGCTGGAACTCAAAATGGCAATGGCGCCCACCTGAGAGGTGCTGGAACTGAGTTCTAGTGAGTTCCAGCTGAATAAAACCCCTGACTATATTGCAATATAGTTTATTTTTTTTAAAAAAAACACACCCTATAATATAGTAATAACTGTTACCATCTTGCTTTTTTATTATACTCTGTCAGTAAAAATGCTACTGAATTAAAGAGAACGTGTACCTTTCTGCACCAACTAATAGCTGGAGCTGGTGAGGGTGAAAGGAAGGGATATTATTTTGAGAAATAAAATGTTACTTCATTTATTATTCCAGAATTTATTCCTGGCAATTAGAGATTCTGAGACAGTAAAAAAAAAAGGAAGAGAAAAAGAAATCTCCAATTCAGTCAAAACATTTTTTTTTTAAGTATTCATACTTAGGGGGTGTTTTAAAATCCAAAGGTACAGAACAATAAAACTGAAATCAATGTTATACTCTAGTGTATCTTTCCACAGAAGTCTTACAATGTCAAAGATCAATGGTTGAGGTGCAGACCGTGTCTCAGAAGCAATGAAGTGATCAATATAATGGGCTGAATGAGCATCAAAAGGGCTATTTTAGGAAGATTAACTCCTCAGAGTGGGAGACAGAGAGACATATCTTGATTAAAATTTCTAGAGCCTTTGTTTCTTGCATCCGCACAATATGATTCTCTCATTTTTTGTACTGCCCTATAATATTAACTCTTTAAAAAAAAATCCTACACACGAAGTGTCAATTGGCATCTACATCACTCTTGACAGGGATAGAAATATTTTGCCTCTAAGCTATGTAGTTATTCAGATCATCTGGACTTTGTACTGTAAAAAAAGAAATATCTCTGATGACACTGACATCTAAAATCTCATTGCTCACTTTCTTGTTGAGTGAGAGGCATTGTTGTAAGACGGCAAAAGGGGGGATTCCAAGCACAAAGGGAAAACCAACAAGGTTTTTATATATATATAAAAAAATCAAGTTACTTCCCTCCCCCTTTCTTTTACTCTGCATGGCCACACAGCATTTCCCCATGATATCTGTTTTGCAGTGGCGTAGCGTGGGTTGTCAGCACCCGGGGCAAGGCAAGTAATTTGCGCCCCCTAACCCGTGGATTTGCGCCCCCTAACCCGTGGATTTGTGCCCCCTAACCCTAACCCCCAGATGTTGCGCCCAGTGCGGCCGGGCCGCCCTGCACCCCCCACGCTACGCCACTGCTGTTTTGCAAGAGTCAGGCTTGAGCCCAAAGTGCAGATGTGCAGAAGTCTCGCACACCCTGTCCTGTCTGAATACAGCTTCTATGGATCATTTATGTCAAGGGTGGGGAACCTCAGGTTGGGGGCCAACTGCAGCCCTCTAGGCCTCTCAATCTGGCTATGTGGATCAGCTACATCCACTCTCCTAGGCTGCAATTTTCATTAGCTGTACATTGCACCCCCTTTGAGTGTTTATGTCTGCTGAAATATGTTCTTGAACTCTTATAATACCTCTTGTCGGCTTGGATGGAAGATAGTGAGGAATGTGAAAGTATGTGCAAAATGTAAAATTTGCATTAGTTGCCCCACCCACTTTCCCCCTGGCCCCGCCCACCACTGCCATCTGGCCCCCGCATGGGAATGTGGCCCTTTCTCTGAAAAAGGAAGGTGCCCTCAATTGATGTAGCTTCTAACATGTAAGGCAGTCAGTTTGTCATGATATTCTAAAATGGAGCCTACTACAGAGTACAAAGAAAGATGTGTAACTCAACTTCCATTTTATTTTGTTTTACAGTATTTAAACAGAGGCTCACAAATAGCGTTCATTCAAAATAGACCACACCAGGAGTACTGTGTCCAGTTCTGGGAACCACAATTTAAGAAGGATATTGACTAGCTAGAACGTGTGCAGAGGAGGGCGACCAAGGTCTTGGTAACTAAGCCTTATTAGGAACAGTTGAAGGGGCTGCATATGTTTAGCCTGGAAAAGAGGAGACCGTGAGGAGATATGATAGCCATCTTCAGATATCTAAAGAACTGCCACATGGAAGATGGAGCAAGCTTGTTTTCTTCTTCTCTGGATGGTAGGAACAGAACCAATGGTTTCAAGTTACAAAAAAGCAGATTCCAACTAAACATTAGGAAGAACGTTCTGACAGTAAAAGCTTTTTGACAGTAGAACAGACTCCCACGAGAGATGGTGGGCTCTCCTTCATTGGAGGTTTTTAAGCAGAGGTTGAATGGCCATTTGTTATAGATGAGATTCCTGCATTGCATGGGGTGGGACTGGATGACCCATGGGGTAAGGTAAAGGTAAAGGGACCCCTGACCATTAGGTCCAGTCGTGACCGACTCTGGGGTTGCGGCGCTCTTCTCGCTTTATTGGCCGAGGGAGCTGGCGTTTGTCCGCAGACAGCTTCCGGGTCATGTGGCCAGCATGACTAAGCCACTTCTGGCAAACCAGAGCAGCGCACGGAACACTGTTTACCTTCCCGCCAGAGCGGTACCTATTTATCTACTTGCACTTTGACGTGTTTCGAACCTCTAGGTTGCCAGGAGCAGGGACCGAGCAACAGGAGCTCACCCCGTCGCGGGGATTCGAACCACTGACCTTCTGATCAGCAAGTCCTAGGCTCTGTGGTTTAACCCACAGCGCCACCCGCGTCCCTTCGACCCACGGGGACCCTTCTATAAAAACAATAGTGCTAGAACAAAAAACAGCACCCTAAGACTCATGTATATGTATTGAGAGGAGAGCTAAGCAGTATTTTCCTAATTAATGCTGTTTGCAAAATGTAGCCTTTCTTACCATAGAAATGAGTTAGCAAAGCATGCATTTTCACATTCTGAGCGCAGAATGCACATCGTTCTGACAATAACACAGTACCCATGATAAATAATGGAACTGAACACGAAATCGGTTTGTTTCCGGTTAAATTGATAAAGCAGGCTTAAATGAAATTTAGGTAAAAGTTAAATCCGCAAAACACAAGACCTAGCAACAAGAAGGGATATGGGCATGTAAGGGCATTATGAAGGATAATACCAGGGGCTCTGGAGATGTAAGCTCTGCCTAGTAAAGGAAATCACACGATTATTCAATCCAGGCATAGCATCAAAATATGTGTGCACTAACCCAAAGACACAGTGCTCAGTTGCTGGCTGAATGCTGCCTTTGCTCCCATGCGAGACGGCAGCACGATGAGTAGAAGACGGGGCTGTTAAAGAAGCACTGCTTATTTAACAACTCTCTGTAAGCTAAAAGAAACAAGTTGTAGAGGGGAAAAACCCTTATTCAGCAGTGCAGTGAGAAAGATGATTAATAAACCTCTGGAATATTGCAATTACTAATGTGCAATTAGTGGAGTAGGAAGGAAAACATGCCTGCACTGCTCTGACCTGGCCCCTCACATGCAGAACTGAAGGTGATGTCAAGGGCATAGCCTTCGCCTTGAGGTTAACAGATGCACACCATAATTTTCATGCAACTGAACACTCTCCCTGTTCTCCTTCGCCAGTGTGGTGTAGTGGTTAAGAGCAGTGGACTCGTCATCTGGTGAACCAGGTTCAATTCCCTGCTCCTCCACATGCTGCTGGGTGACCTTGGGCCAGTCACACTTCTCTGAAGTCTCTCAGCCCCACTCACCTCAGAGTGTTTGTTGTGGGGGAGGAAGGGAAAGGAGAATGTTAGCTGCTTTGAGACTCCTGAAGGGGAGTGATAAAGCGGGATATCAAATCCAAATCCAAACTCTTCTGCAAAGGGCGCAAGAGAAGATTCTCAAACCAGATCCCTCAACTGATTAGCACCCTGCGCATCTACCTCAAGCCTCAAATACTAAACTTCCATTGTGGGTTACAGTACAGTCATGCATCTTACTTACACAAATTTACGTGCTTGGTTTCAGCCACTGGGTTTATTGGGGGAAAGACCTCAAAAGCCTGGAAGGGGGTCTCAAGGAGGTGAGCAGGAAGGGACAGGTGGAAGTTGAGAGGGCAGAGCAAGCCTTCCTGCGGGGAACCAAGGGGAAAAGTTTCACATTAAAAATGGCGTCCCTGTTACTTCTCTGCAAGAGAACTGGGAAAGAAGTTTAGAACTTCCTGGAAAGTGGAGAAGTGGGCAGAGCCTCACCACGGGGCTCCCTGTACTTGCCAACCACCAGTGGGGAAGCCCTTCTCCCTCTTCCCCTGACGTCAAAAGGTAATTATAAAAGGTAATTGTGGTTATATGCATATACTCACATTTATGGTGTGATGCAACTGTATCTGCCCCACCACCCAGCTAAATATTCCATCAGCTGACCCCAATTCTGTGAAAAATAATGACCATATACCGGTACTTATAATCCCAATCTTCCTTGGGAGGAAAGCTAAGCTTAGGCAAAGCCTTGGATCCGAAGACAAGTTAACTTAAGGAAGTCTGTGGAAGTTTCCTGACCCTTCCTCTACAGCCATGCACTTCCATTTAGTATTTTGTTGACGCAAGGATTTCTCAGACTTTAATTGTTCTCAGCTCAGCCTTTGTAAAGCTCCCACCTTCAGTGGACTATAAATCATAGGTGTACAGTACAAGTTTATTTCGATTATAAAGCTACAGGGAGCTTTATGTTTTCCTTTCAGCACTAGAAACACGCAAACACACAAAGGACAGGCATTGATGTTGCCTGGTGTTTACTATTGTGTTTACTTAGAGGGCTGCTCCATGAATTTACTAAATCATGCAGAAGTTTACATGAGAACAAAAGATTCCCTAGCTGGGTCAGAGAACTGCCTCTCCTGCATTCTGTCCACCGAGACACTCAAATGTCACTAGAAAGTTGTAGAAGCAGGATGATGGAAGAACCTACACTTGCAGCTAAGCTTAACTCTGGTTTAAAAACCAGATCCAAACCAGTCCAGTGTTAAACTAATGGTCCCTTCCACCCTGTAGCATTAGTCCATGTTCTCCAAGATTCTTTCTAACTGGAGACGTCAGAGTTTGAACTTTTGACACTTAGCAAGCTAACTGCACACTTTCTATCTCTGACCTATGTCTCTCCCATGTTCATTGGGAGTTCCATGAATATAAGGCACTCTGTCAGTCTGTCTTTGTCTTGCATCAGCTGCGCATCAGTTTCCGGTACACTTCCTGTTCCTTCTATATCCAGGCCAGGAACGCCTGAAACCTGCTTAAAGGAACAGAGGAACAGCCCTGGGACATGTGAAATGACGTCCAAACAGAGAATTCTACTGAGTATGTGCCAAGATTCTTGCCCAATAAGAAATCACAAGTGAGACCTGCAACAAAATGTTGCAGTGTGCTGACTGTTCGAGTCAGCCAGCAATGCTCTTCTTCAGGATACGCCATTCCATTCCCCTGGTTCGCCATGCCCACCTCCCAATGTCCGTTAGCATTCTATGACCACTAATCCTTCTTAACCCTTATTGTGCTATTCTGGAGGTTCCCCCCCCCCCAACTTCTGTTTATTTCCTTAGAAATTATACTGAGCGTTGACGTGGTTCTTCTGAGTGTCTGAAGCAATTAACATACATTACTCTGTAATTCCTACAAGCAACACTGTAGGGTAGGTCAGTATTCTTGTCTCCATTTTGCAAAGTTCAGTGGCTGAGAGGCAGTGGCATGCACAAGGTATCCTAGCCTGTTTATGGCAGAGGCAAGATTCGAATAAAGAGCATCTTTGTTTGTAGCTCAGTCGCTTAAGTGCTATGCTACACCATAAACTATCCTTTCCCACAAATCAGCCATGAAGCATACAGGCTGTGTTCCTGAGGGCAGCCTGCTGTAAATTGACTACTACTGAACTTCACGGCAAGAGACAAGAAGAGGAAAAGAGAGGGAAACTGTGGGTCAAACATGCCTGACATTATATAGCAACATTTTGCATAAATTAGCTTTTAAAACACGCTGGGCAGAGGAAGGGATAGCTCTTCATAAGGTTCCTACGCAATCCGAGTATTGGCGATGCCATGCTGTTAGGAAACCAAACAGGGTCCCTTATGAATTCTACATTATTTACATTTGCACTATACAGTATTCTGCCATAAGTAATTTACAAACGGAGGCATCTGTCCAGAGAAGGTTATTAAAGAAACTGCTCAAGACAAGATTACGTGGGCACCCACTTCAGTGTAGGTTTCATTTCCATTGCAAATGCAGGAATCCTAAAATGAATCGTGTCAGTGAGCAAATCAAAACATGTCACAGCCAGACTTTCAGGAGGGGAAAGCTGAGGCATTCGCACACTGCTCTCTTTTTTATTCATACCGCCAAACAATCTGACATAATTAATATCAAGTATATTCATAGCATCACCTGACATTTTATCCAGCACAAAATTGGGCTTTTGACAGAAATCTATTTTTAAAATGCAGCCAATACTTCCCGAAATGCCCTTGGAAACACAGTCTGCATACGTGCACACACAGTTGCACAGTCATAAGGATTTAAGTTTAACTAGGGAGAGGTAGGCCCCACTGAGCATAATGGGATTTGCTCCTTAGTAATTGCATTTAGGACTGCAGCCAGAAGCTGCAATCCAGAACATACCTTGGCTGATTAAATCCTGCTAAAACCAAACCAGGAATTACATAGGGTAGTGCTTGGCACCACATTTCCGGGGCCATTTTCCCAGGCCTTGCCACAGACACTGTAAGGAAATTAATGAGATCAGGTCACCAGGCCCGTGAAGTCCAGCATTCTGTTCTCACAGTGGCCAACCAGATGCCTATAGGAAGCCGAAAAGCACTCTTCCCCTGCTGTGGCCTATCAGAAAGCTAGGGAGAAGCTCTAACACTGTGACACCCCAATGCCTCCCTTAGCCATAAAATGGCCAAGAGACAAACCATCTGCAGCTCAGAATGGGAAAATCTACCTCCAGTCCATGTAACTTTTGCATGTTGTTGGTTGTTGTTGTGGGATAAGATTAGATAAACTTTATTCGCATTAGCCAATGGCCATAGCAACATAAAACAAGCAATATATACAAATAAAATATATACAAATAAAAAAGACAGCAATGGGTAAAAAGGGCAATCAAATATCGTTCGGATAGTGGCCCTTAATCTCATTGCACCCTCGATAAACCTAGCAACCTTTGCTGTTGTCTGATCATTTTGATGTGGTGGTGGTGGTTGTTTTTTACCAATATTGCCATTCCACTTCCATATGAATCTCTGATTTTTATAAATAAATGCATCTCTAAATTATTAGCACAGAAGTGACCTCCCCAGGGCGCAAGCCTGGGCAGTGTGTATGGAGGTCCTGAGCTGCTCAGACGATAAGAAGCCCCCCCCCCCCAACCTCACCAAAGGAAAGCAGAGCAATGCTTGGCTGCAGGAGTTGCTGGAAGGAAGTCTTTGGGACTACTGCAACTTTTGGACTAATGTGTGAGTTGGAACGTGGCTACCCATTTACCATTGAACACTCCTCCAAAAGTTGCAATGCCTTTTTTTGTCAGCTTAGAACAGCAATGGGGAACTCTGACTTAACCTTTTAAACCTCCCTTCTATGTCGATGTGATTGCATTTTCTCTTGTATCTCCTTCCTCTTCCTTTGTTGACTTACCCACAGTCAAAATTTAGACTGTAAGCTCTTTAGTGGCTTACCATCTGTGAAACTCTGTACAGTGCCATGTATATTGATGCTATTGTATGTTTAACATAACAGCATGATAAACTGCTTTTGGAAGTGAGGAAGCTCCATAGTGGGAGCGTTTTGTTGTGTAAAATGAAATGTTTAAAATCCCACCGGGCTTATGAAAGCCATTGGATGATCTTTGGACCCGAGATTAAGTCATCTGGCATGAGGGCACACGTGCACATATACACACAAATCAAGGTTACATACATAAATGCCAAGTCGAAGGAGTTGCCCACCGCCTAATTTTGTACTGTTATCTGTGCAAATCTAGCAGTTGTTAATGGATCAGTCATGCAAGATAGCAAACTTGCCTGCCCTTAGCAAGATAATTAAAACTGTTCCAGCTGTGAACACTTGAGTAGTCCCATTTACTTCAACTGGAAAACTTGCTTGCTTGAGGTTAAGTGCTTTGGTGAATTGGGGACAGTGATAAACACATTGCAACTGGAAATGAATTTTAATAGCACATGGATTGTTAAGCAGCATTAGCAGCCAGTTAGTAATTGACCATGCTAGAAACTAATTATAAAAATGTTTGTGCTTGAAGGATTTTCATTTTGTTTGCTAAAATATTCAGAAAGATAATTTTTTCTCCATTTGGGTAAATGCACAATATTTCAGCTAGTTTGGTAGGCCAAGATTTTATGTATTTGTCTGGTGTATGTGTGAATAGATACACATACATATGTGTGTGTGTTTTAAAATACATAATCTTTATTATTTCAAAGAAGTTGTGGAATATGAAGTTGTATACTGTTGTATATTCTCAGGCTATGGGTCAATCTGTATTGGCTACTCTGCCAGCAGCTCTTAGGTCTAAGGCAGCCTTTGACAATCTTCCCCAACGCTGTTTCTTCCTTAGGTCCTAAGAGTTGGAGATGTCAGAGACTGAACCTGGGACCTCCTGCATCTAAACCATATATAGTGGTACCTCTGGTTACGTACTTAATTCGTTCCGGAGGTCCGTTCTTAACCTGAAACTGTTATTAACCTGAAGCACCACTTTAGCTAATGGGGCCTCCCGCTGCCACTGCGCCGCCGGAGCACGATTTCTGTTCTCATCCTGAAGCAAAGTACTTAACCTGAGGTAATATTTCACGTATGTCACCCAAGGTACCACTGTACACTCTCTCCCTCTCTCCCTCTACCTCTCTCTGAGCCATGGCTTCAAGATCAGCAAGACTGGAAGTAACTTGAGACCGATGCCTGTAACTAACTTGAAACTGGGAAGTGCTAATTTTCACATGTGGGAAAATCCCATGCTGCAAAAACTTCCGTGTTGGAAATAACCCCCAAGCAGGGCATGACTATAAAAGAATGGTCAGGGATGGGGAAACTGTGGCCCTTCATATGTTGTTGGACTGCAGCTCCCATCAGTCCAAGTCAGGGATTACAGGAGTTGTAGTACAGCAACATCTGGAGGGCCACAGATTCCCTCCCACCCATTTTTATGTTGTATTGGGGAGTGGAGGTATATTTTGCACAAAGGAAGGAAGCTGTGCATTTTAAATATACTGTAAAAGCCTGCCAATAAGTGAGACTGAATAAAGGAAAATAAAATCAAATGTGAAGGCTGGGTCCCTCAAATCATACTCCCCCCCCCCTTCTTTATGAAGATTCATTTCATGCATTTAAAGCAATACCACATGGCCAATTTTGCCAAACTGTACTGTGCTACTTCTGGAGGAAGAAAACAGTTAGAGGGCTCTTAAAATCAGTGTCAGAAACTCAGATATATAAGCTAAGTGTCAAATAGCTCCTTAAACCAAGGTTACAGTTGCCAAAATGGAATGCCTAGTTGCTATTTGGGGGCAAGACTGCTCTAAAGTCTTATTTTTAAAATGATGAACTGACTGTGATTGATTCCCAGTTTAACACCTGGCTAGTTCAGATGACAACCTTTGAGAACTTAAAAAAAGAAAAGTCACTTGATTCAGCCTATTCCAACCTCTTTTTCTTAATGGTGACTGCTCCTGCTCAGGATGAGCTGAAAAAGCAAACCTCTAGATGGCGCCTTCCTGGCACCCATGCATCTTCACGTGGTTGAAAGCCAGGTGCAAATTGCTCCTGGCGCCTGGCTAATTTCGAACACTGCTTACAATACACATCTGGGTATAAGCTTTGCCAATGTCACAACATTGTAGCACTCTTAATAACCCAGGGTGACAAACCCATGTTTCTCCAGATGTTGATAAGCTACATCTTCCATCATCAACGTCTATTGGCCATGCTGTCTGGGGCTGATGAGAACTGGGAATCCATCAACATCACAGTTTCCCCATCCCTCCCACAGAATGCTATCACAAACTACCGTATTTTTTGCACCATAACACTCTTTTTTCCTCCTAGAAAGTAAGGGGAAATGTCTGTGCATGTTATGGAGGGAATGCCTGCAGGTGGCATGCCTACAGATTTTCCTCCTCTAAAAACTACGTGCGTGTTATGGTCGGGTGCGTGTTATAGAGCGAAAAATACGGTACTTACTCTGGAGTAGTGTTATTAGCCTCAGTGGGCTGAGTGCTTCGAAAGAATCTACACTGTTGTAATTCATCCAGAGCAGAAACATTTTCTTTTTTACATCCAGCGACTTGTGACTTGCTTTCTCATTTCTATTGAATTTTTCAGCTGGGGAGGCCAGAGCAGCCATTAACAGCACTGCCAAATTGCAATGATGGCCGGAGAATAGCAATGGGTCAATACAGGCTATTTTGCTTCCCCTCCCCTCTCTTCATTTCTGTAAGCAAGTAAATAAGGACTATCTTTACAGAATCAATGATGATAAACTAAATTCACAGTGGTCAGAAAGGCTAAACTATTGTGGATTTACTCAAGTGAAAAATTACTGTATCTCAATTCTTTAGCAAAAGGAGAGGGGGGAAACCCTTCAAGCACAATCATTTCTCTCATTAGTTTTGTGGCATAAGTAATTACTAATCTGTTGCTAATACCCAAGAACAATCCACGCATTACTGGAACTGTATTGTCTAGCAACACAAACTCAGGTGCTTAAATAGCTTGCTTCCAAAGATTGGATTTATAGCAAATCAATTCCTGTAACAATAGCCAATTTATTTTACAAGAAAATCTTATTTGCTTCCGTATAAAATAAAGGAAGACAAAAAAGGGGGTTGGATAAACAGAACATGTGCAGCTCATTTATTGCAAAAGAATACAGTCTTTTAAAATGGCTAATGAACTTTTGGAATCACAAGGTCTTGGCTATATTTGTCTATTAAAAATAGGTCCAGCAAAATGTTTACAAGAAAGACACAATAAAACAGTGGAAGCAGAGCACTGAGATGACATGGTGCAGCTAGTGTTACATATGCGTAACCCAGAAGAAAACAAAAGGGAAGAGCCTTCTGAATATTATCCCAGGCATGTGCAAAGCGTTTGTCTGCAAGCAACGCCTGCTCAACAGTACTGAGGGCTGTTGCACTCAAGTCTTTTTTGTGGGCTTCTCACTGACATCTGGGACAAGATGAGCCTCTGGCCTAATTCAGAGTGGCATTACTGATGCTCTTAACATAAAGATTACTCAACAACATGGGCAGGGAGGGACTGGTTTTGTGAATAATAGAAACATAGAATTGTAGAGTTGAAAGGGACAGCTAGGTTCATCTGGTCCAACCCCCTGCAATGAAGGAATCTGTTGCCTCGGAGTCCCTTCCAGTTCTACAATTCTACAGTCTCAACTACATTGCTTGTTAAGCCTGCTCTTACAACAGTTCACTTGTCCCAGCATGCAAGAAGGAGAAACGCACACAGCAGAAATGGAAATGGTATTAATCAGGGACGCGGGTAGCGCTGTGGGTTAAACCACAGAGCCTAGGACTTGCCGATCAGAAGGTCAGCAGTTTGAATCCCCGCGACGGGGTGAGCTCCCATTGCTCCGTCCCTGCTCCTGCCAACCTAGCAATTCGAAAGCATGTCAAACTGCAAGTAGATAAATAGGAACTGCTGCGGCGGGAAGGTAAACGGCGTTTCTGTGAGCTGCTCTGGTTTGCCAGAAGCGACTTAGTCATGCTGGCCACATGACCTGGAAGCTGTATGCCGGCTCCCTCGGCCAATAAAGCGAGATGAGCGCCACAACCCCAGAGTCAGTCACGACTAGACCTAATGGTCAGGGGTCCCTTTATGTTTACCTTTAAGGCAGAGGTTTTCAAACTGTGGTTACCACTTGGCACCCAGATATCTCCACAAAGTTGCAGTTGTACCCGTGCCAGTAGCAAAATGCACCCAGCACCTGGGGAATTTTGAATACTTGGCTGGATCAATTCATGAAGGGGGCTTTATTTAAAGCCATAGTTCCCAACATGGGGTACACACCCCACGGGGGGGGGGTTGATTTTTAAGGGGGGCAATTCGAGAACAAGTTATTAACAGTGAATGGCCTTTTAAGCTTCCTCCACATGAACAGGCGTTCCCCTTTTGAATAATAAGAATTATATGTCAGAGGGTGGGGGAATTAGGATTTTAGAGATGCTTAGGTGGGGAATGACCAAAAAAAGAGGTTGGGAGCCACTGATTTAAAGGGAAACAACCAAATCCTGCACAAGACCAGACAGGCTCTGGTGAGTTTACAGTCCCCTGTGCAACACCTTCTCAAAAGGCAGAAGCCAATTTGTTCATGTGCTATTGCCACTTATGGCAGCCATTTAAATAGAGGGCATTGTCATCTGTAAAGTAAGACACATGGCTACCCTAATCAAAGGCAAGTTGCTCAGAATAAGATGCTGACTCAGAGGTTGTGGCTTTAAAAGACCTAGGAGAGGGGGCGGGTCCTAACTGGTTAGAGCAGGCTTCTACAACCCGGTGCCCTCCAGATGTGTGGGGTTACAGCTTCCATCATCCTCGACCATTAACCATGCTGGCTGGGGCTGATGGGAGTGGGAGTGCAAAACATCTGGGGGTTCACCAGGCTGAGGAAGGCTGGTGTAAATCAACATAAGCCTAAGTGCTATAAAAGTGAGTAGACGGTGGATTCCAGCCAAAGAATCAATGGAAGTGACATTTGCCTTAGGGGAAATATGTAACTCCATAGAAACCTTAACTACAGAACCTAGAGCATTTTAATTAAAAGCATTTCACTTAATTGCTTTGTACAGTAGCGTGCGCACCTATACTGACTGAATAAAATGCACGCATAGGATGGGAGCGTTCAATACTGGGTGAAAATCTCTGCCAAACAAAGGAGGGAATTATATCCTCTTCATTATAGGTCTGGTTTCCACCAGGGAACGGAAAAGCTAAAATGAAACTGAATAGAAAGGTCCATCTAGCACACAGTGCGATTATAAGGTATGAAGTCAAATAGGCTCGGCTGAGTGAAGCGATAGGTGTTAAATTAACAGAAAATTAATCAGAAGGTGGATTCATATGTAAATAGGGTAATACTCAAATGATCCGAAATAGGTGCTGCATGTTCAGGCAGCAGAACAATGCACCTGCCTCTTTTCCTTTCCCTATCGTCTTTCAGCAACAAGAACCACTTACTGTGGATGTAGCAGGGCAGTTATTTCCAATAAATTATTAACCTTGCAAGAGAGAAATCAATGAGAAACCCCCGCACACACCAGGAGCGTTTCTGTGATGGGCCGTGCAGAGCCCACCACTCTGCTTTGGCTAGAATGTTGTACAGACATGTCCTCTTTTTATTTTATACAATACATCATATTCTCCTGGGTTTCTGTACCTTGCTAATGAACTATTGCTACGTATTAATTTTCAGATTTAGCAAGAACCCACCTAATAAGCCAGGGATGGCTCTCATGGTAGCAGATGCTGACCAACTGCAGAGGGAAGCAAAACGCCTCCTTGTTTTGAATCTCACATTCATCAGTGTTATTGGGCCAGACTGGACAATATGCTTACCCTGATTGCTGCACAACACATATGGGGAGAAAGGGACAGACCATCTGGTTCGCAGGCAGAAGGCCTCAGGTACAACCCCTAGATTGTAGGGAGGCATGGGAAGGATTCCCCACCTGAAACCCTGGAGCTGCCAGTCAGTGCATGCTGAGCTGGATGAGCCCATGGCCTGACTCTGTATAAGGCAGCTTCCTATGTTCCTAAAGCACCTTCCTTCATCAGCCATCCCAAATGCTTGTTCTGTCTCTGTTGCCACTGGATGCCCACGAATAGGCATAATGTTAGGAGACTGCTTATGTGCGTACAACAGGCCTATTGTTACTGAATCAGCTGTTCAGGGTTTATGTGTCAGTGCGGATTTTGAACACGTCTTACCTATTCAAGTATTGTAGTCACATATGGACCATCAATGGCAGCAGAGGTGGGATATAGGTGCTGGGTTCATACTCTGGACCTCATCCATATATTCATCGGAGAAATGTTGGAGAGTATGCCTCCCCAACTGCTGGGCCCCACCCTAGAAACTACAGTAATTATGTGCTCTCATCCCATTCATCCTCAATCCTCCTCTGACCAGCCCTGCCAAGACATCTCCATGGGATTCAGGACACTTATATACTGTTATAGAACTGGTCTGGGAAGGTTGGTTTCCCCTAAACACAAGGAATGAATAAATACAAGGGTTTTGATTAATTAGGGTCTGGTACACAACTGTGCCAGATAGGGAATTCAGGGAATTCCCAGGCTGGCTTACACAAAACATCTTAGCTGGATGGGGAAGAGCAGACCTGTTAGCATTATAAAAAGGTGTTGATGGGCCATAGAAGGTTCCTTTGGCCTGGGGAGTCAGATGTCACAAAGGTTGCCAGGGTAACTGTGTGTTTGAGGGGGCAGGAAATTGGAGTTTTGAAGCAGGGATTCCTGGGGAGGAGGAGGAGGAGGAAGTAAGGCAGAGATCCTTCTTGAAGATGGAGACAGATGAGTCTCCTGCACTGCTGTGGACCATGCCACTAGATCCGGACTTCCTCCATGCAGACTGAAAGTGTGAATAAACCCTATTTCTAAAAGCAGGACAGTCTCCGCTGTGTCTTCCATTCTCCAAAGTGACACAGAACCTCTGTGTGTGTGTGTGTGTGTGTAGCCCCATGCGCTCTGACCACTGCTTGGCAGAGAAAGGGGCAGGCTTTTGTAACAATACAAGGGCCGCATTCAGGTGTAATGCCAGGTTAGGTTGGCAAATTAGCCCAAGTACTCCAGCTTTACCCTCCCTTCTTCCCAGTAGTACCATTACAATCAAACCAGTACTTGTGGTTTGTTTCTTCCAAACAAACTATTGAGAAACCCAAGAGCAAAATATTAAATATTTTAATAAATAAAGTGTTGAGTGTCTTGTTACCAGGCACGAAGCATATTAACTTGGAGGTGAATTCACTGCCACTCTCTAAAGTGAATGGACTTAGCCCCGCAGCCTTTGAAATGCCACCCAAAAGCACCTTTCCTTCCGTACCGTACCTCCTACGCCCCAGGAAAATATATTCCTCTAGTTCTCAATACAGAAGTGTAATAAGGTGCAAACAAGAGATCACGCCTATCATTTATCAATTAACATGTATTATTAGAAATCATAATGCAGCTGTGTTTCCGACACAAAGCATTTCCATGGATGAGATGATATGTGGCAATTTCAATGAATAAATTCATAAATGTCACCATCCAGGAAAGTGGGCAGGTCTGAGTATGCAATTAGAAGGATCTCCACATACAACGGATCTGAACTCTGCCACTAATTAATGGAACCATTTTCCAATGGATAGACGGGGCAGAGAGAGTGTGCTTGGGTTTGGTTTTGTTTTTCAGTGCCAGCCTAGGTCTGGGAAGGGATGAACTGGAAAAGAATTGCTTAATTCTAGCAATCATCTAATGAAGTGGCAACATGTACAACAAATGTGCAGAGTCTCATCGTGCCACAACCTGCTGTCAATGATGTGACAGGGTTGCTCAAGCTATTTTGAAGATGGGATAGCCATGTCACTAGGGCTCAAAAAGCATAAAGAAGGTGTCCTCCAGTTTTTGATGGACTACAACTCCCATTGCTCCTGACCACTTGCTCTGCTAGATGGAGTTGGTGGAAGTTTTAGTCTAACAATACCTGGAGGACCATAGGTTCCCATCTCTGGCATGGAACAAGGATCTCAACTGATGTATGGTGGAAGACACAGGTTGTCCAGCAACACTTTGGACACCACTTTTCAGAAGAGCACTGGGCAGGGAGATACCTGCCTTATCCATCTGAGCACAAGCAAAGGGATAACCTCTGCTTTTGAAGAGGGACTGCCAAAGCTTCCTTCCAAACTCAAGAGATGTAATCTTTTTTCCTGAAAATATTTTGCACAGGCTCAGGAACGGAACTGTGTCCTCAAAGAAGAACTCAGGGGGACTTTATATACTGACCTCTAATAAAGTGCAGACATGGGGGAAGAAGAAGAAGAAGAAGAAGAAGAAGAGTTTGGATTTGATATCCCGCCTTTCACTCCCCTTCAGGAGTCTCAAAGCGGCTAACAACCTCCTTTCCCTTCCTCCCCCACAACAAACACTCTGTGAGGTGAGTGGGGCTGAGAGACTTCACAGAAGTGTGACTGGCCCAAGGTCACCCAGCAGCTGCATGTGGAGGAGCGGAGACACGAACCCGGTTCCCCAGATTATGTGACTGCCGCTCTTAACCACTACACCACACTGGTGATGAAGGAGCCCCAATAAACTTGCAGAATAACTTGCACATGTCTTGACCGAGACCATTGGTGCTTCCAAAATCTGCTAAACCAAAGACAACAGTGGGGCAAATGTGTGCACTTGGATGGGCAACAATGGAGGGCTCATCGTGTTGAGAAAGAGCTGAAGTTCAGTGATACAGCACAGAGTCTGTGTGAAGAAAATCACAGGCAGGGCCGTCTTTAGCAGATGCAACACCAGGGTTCAAATATCCGCCCAGCGCCCCCAAATTACCATGGATAGTGTTGGGGTGGCCGTAGCTGCACACTGCCAGCCATCCGGGGGGCAACTCTCCCCCATGCCACTGCTGGAGAGCGATCCTTGCAGAGGCTTGGGAATGAAATTGCGCCCCTCCCAAGCCTCCTTGAGGGGAGAGCAACCCCCGCAGAGGCTTGGGAGGGAAACTGCACACCCGCCAGCCTTATGGTTGGCGGGGCGCAGCTGGCGGGCGTGCAGGGAAAGGGGAGGCAGCTCCCCTACTTGCTGGGGCGCCCCTGAGAGGCCAGCGCCTTGGTGCAACGCACCACTAAGCTCTCTGGGAAAGATGGCTCTGATCGCAGGTTCCTTCCCTCCATACATCTTCTATCTTCCAACCTGAGATTTGAAAGCAATTTTAAACTTTTAGCAAGGTTTTCGAGAATGTTCAATGCAATGAGAAAATGAAAATGAAATGAAGAATAGGAAAAGGAAAAGGAGCTATGCAGGACATTGAGGTCTTTTCGCAAAAGACAACTTGAAGGCTTCTCTGCCTTCTCAGATTCCACAAATTCTCATGCTTTTTCAAAACTTCTCAGAAACTACTTCCTCTTTTTTTTTCAATTAAAGGTGAGAATCTCAACATGGCAATTTGTGTGCCAGCTACCGAATTTCACACTTGAATAATCACTAATGTTGCATTCTAAAAGCATGGAATGAATCCTAAACACCATTCCCATGGTCTGAAAAGATATGCAAATATAGAGTAGATAGATCCAAGACTGATCAGTAAACAGCAGGACTCTGAATGAAATTCTGCTGCTCAGGAGTGAGATGCATAGGGTTTCTCTTAAGACCGCATGTTTAGAAATTTGGAGCTGACTCCAATAACATTTTTGAGTCAGCTCCAAACTACACTGATGGACAGCAGTTCCCAAGGATTTCAGGCAGAAGTCTCTCCCAGCCCTACCTGGAGAGGCTGGGAATCGAACCTGGGAGCTTCTGCATACAGAGCATGTGCTCTACCGTTGAGCTGTGGCCCCTTCTCATCTTCTTATTATGTTGTAACAGAATCTGAGAAGCAACCCTTGACTCTTAAAAAATGTGTATTGTATACCAGCCTCGGTCCAGTATATCTGAAGGAGCTTCTCCACCCCCATCATTCTACCTGGACACTGAGGTCCATTGCCGAGGGCCTTCTGGTGGTTCCCTCGCTGCGAGAAGCCAAGTTACAGGGAACCAGGCAGAGGGCCTTCTCGGTAGTGGCACCCGCTCTGTGGAACGCCCTCTCACCAGATGTCAAAGAGAAAAACAACTACCAGACTTTTAGAAGACATCTGAAGGCAGCCCTGTTTAGGGAAGCTTTTAATGTTTGATGGACTATTGTATTTTAATATTTTGCTGGAAGCTGCCCAGAGTGGTTGGAAAACCCAGCCAAATGGGCGGGGTATAAATTATTATTATTATTATTATTATTATTATTATTATCACCATCATCATCATTTGGTGTCTGAGCAGTTGAAGCTATAAGCCTATGTCTCACATACCTGCCAAGTGCCCTGAGGGGGGAAAGGGACACCCCCATTTTTCATGCGAGATCGTGGCGGCCATTTTGGATGCCGTGCTCTTGCCCAAAAAAAGCGCGTATTCAGGGTGAGAGCATGGGGTAGGTCATGTGACATTCCTGGGAGCACATCCCGGAAGACATACATCCCAGTTTTGGGTTGAAGGCTTATATAATACAATGCTACCCCATGAAAAGATTGTTCCCACAACTAGATAACGAATATGGCAGGGAGAAGCCTATCTAGAACCCTTTTCCATGACATCTAGCATAAATGTGCATAATGTGTTTGATATTATGGTTGTTGCTATTGGGAAGGGCGATGGCTCAGTGGTAGACTATATGTTTTGCATGCAAAAGATGTCATGTTTAATCCCCAGAGATTCCAGGTGGGGGTGGGGTCTCTTTTGTGAACACCCCTTTGTGAAACTCTGGAGAGTGATGGCTGCCATTCAGTGCAGGCATTACCAAGCTAGAATCAATCATTTAACTCCCTGCCTGCCATCTGAATTGGTACAGTCCACGCACAGGACTGTACCAACTCATGCTGCAGATAAGACACCTAATTTGCTGTTTTTGAGAGCTGAACCAGAAACAGTCATTTCTTAAATTAAAAAAGAAAGAAAGAAAGAAAGAAAGAAAGAAAGAAAGAAAGAAAGAAAGAAAGAAAGAACCCAGGAATACTTTCAAGTTGAGAAAGATAGGCAAAGGTTTCACCAGATGAGAATTTAACATGCCACTTCTCCCCTACATCAACACGTCTTCCAGATGTCAGTCCCGTTGGATTGACTGTTTTAATATTTTATCACTCTTCCAATGTCATTCTGAAAGGCAATTGAGCTATCACCCAGCCTTTGTCCTCTGCTCTAATAATCTGACTTGCTCCTGCCTGTTCTATAAATCATACACATCAAAGATGCCGTGACTGAAGACAAAGAGATGGGCATTTATGGTTAAAGTCCCCTGAGAATTAACAACCTGCAAGTTTACAACCGCAATTTAAATGCAACCCCAACTTTCCCAGGAACCACTGCAGCGTGCAATCGTCTGTTCCAGTTCAAGGAAACATACACACACATCAACTTAAGCCTGAATTGTGCTTTTATTTTTTTATTTAACAATATTCATATGTCCACTTAACAATAATCGAACTCTCTAAGCAGCTTACATAAAGGGGTATAAAATAGCAATAAAAAATAGCAATAAAAACAGACTTCAAAAAGGTAAACATAGTAAAATTAAAAGCAAACATACATAATCAAATTAAAGGCCCAGAAGGGCTTTCCTAAATGAAAATTTGTTAGGCCTCGAAAACTATACTATGAAGGCACATGCCTAATATCAATTCTAACAACACACACACACATGCCTAATATCAATTCTATCAACACCCACACCCCTTAGTTGCAAGTTAAACATGTTCTAACTTGGATCAAATTCAGACCATACGTTTAACACACTTTAAAGAGTCACGGGTTCCCCCAAATAATCCTGGCAGCTGTAGTTTGTTATGTGCACTTAGAGTTGTGAGGAGACCTCCATTCTCCTCACGGAGCTATTATTCTCAGAGTTCTATGTGAAGCGGGATTGACTGCTAAACCACTATCCACCTCACCCCACAGTTGCTAAAATAAGGCGATCCAGTCACCAGGGGTGTTAAAAGAAACTTTAACAAAGCAAGCTAACCTGTGGCCCTCCAGATGTTCAGTGCCTACAATTCTCATCAGCCCCAGTCCAAAACTTCTGGTGGTGGGGGCACCAGCTTGGCAATGAATACAATATGGAATATGCAATCAGAAACATTCCTGGCCTCTTTTATCTCCCTTATTTTCAATTAAAATCAATTAGAGTTTCATTTTATTTTTTTAAGGGCACCTATCCTTGGGACCTCTGGTGAGGCAAGATGGCAAGCATCATGGCCTCATGGAGCTCCTAAGGACCGCCAGCACCAACGTCGCTGGCTGCCTGGTCCCCTCGTTGCCAACACCGCCGCGATCAATTACATGGGAGTAATTCCCACCAAACTCAATTGGCCATAGTTCTGTGTAGACATGTACAAGACTGTAATATTGCAAGCATAGTTTAATAGTATCATATAGTTCAAGGTGGCTTAGAAAAATAGTAAAACACAAAGCAATAAGAGCAGCAAAATTATACTGAGTGGCAGTGACAGAGTAGTAGTAGTAGAAGAAGAAGAAGAAGAAGAAGAAGAAATAAAATAAAAATTGTCCAGTAGCACCTTAGAGACCAACAAAGTTTGTTCTGGGTATAAGCTTTTGTGTGCATGCACACTTCTTCAGATATCATAGTAGTAGTAGTAGTAGTGGTAGCAGTAGTAATGTAACATTATTATATAATTATTATACAATATCTATAAATAAGTAAAACAAATAAAAAAACACAGAATCAAACCATATTGATACCCCACTAAAAACCTCAAATGTAAATAATGCAATCACCAAAATAATTTACATTCTCACTATACAGAACTAATTTAAAAACAAAACCCTCGCATACCCAATCATTCAACAATCATACCCATCTTACCCGCATCAGATCCCCCCAACCAATTCTCACTTCAACAAAGCACTCGTTCTTACAACCAGTAATCTTAATAAGGATGAAGAAGTTAGTTCAGTCTACATTTGGAATGGGAACCTGCTTGTTTCACATCTCCCAGACTTGTACATCGGAACCAGTTACCAAGGACACTGAGCATTTCTCCAAAGTTTGTAGTGAAGCTCCCGAGTTTTGTTTTTAAAAAGGTGCAAAAACACAAATATGGATACACAAATATGGAAGTGGATACAGAAGTGGATACATTCAGGGTTGCATCCAACATTAGTCATACTCCAAGTCAACGCAATGAAACCAATGGGCACGACTTAGTTCCATTGTTTTCAGTGGCTCTCTTCTGAATAGAACTTAAGCCAGGTACAACAAACCTGTTATTATTTTGCACATATTTGATATAACCAATCCCAGTGCTTTGGACTACAGCCCTGATCATCCCTGACCATTGGCTGGATCTGATAGGCTTTGGAGTCCAACAATACCCCAAGGTATTGTGTAATTATTGTGCATTTTGTGCTTAATTTTGGCAGATTGAGAAATCATTTTAATCAGTCTGCTGTACTACAGTTCCTGACACACCTCTGGTGCTTAAAAAAACCCATTAAACTGTAACGGCAGCATTAAAATTGAGAAACGAACATGTCTTCCTTTTATATCAGATGTAGTTGAAAAGTCAGAATCTGTCACCTATTAGAAAAGGAATACTTTATGTTGGCAGTTAAAAGCAAGAGGGAAAACCTAATAGCCTGATAGATGTTTTAGCATTTTGCAGGCAATATATATAAAGTTAGATTTCATATAAATGTTTTATAAATGTCTTTTCGGGCTCTGTCATAGATTTGTGGCAGCAATAAGCTAACCAATATATTTACTGACTCCATAAAACCAAAATTTGATTTTTTCCCCCTTTTATCACAATTGAATATATTACAGCTTGAATCCATTTCCAAGTAGCCTTTCCCAACCTGGTGCCCTCCACACAATTTGGGCTACAACTCCCATAAGCCCCAGGGAGCCAGCCCAGGAGTGGTCCCCCAAAACATCTGATGGGTACCACCTTGAGGAAAGCTACTTTAACAGAAGAAAGTTGAGGAACAAGGAGGTACAAGCATAGTGTGGTCTAAATATAAAGTCACAGCAGCAGGAAATGTGAATGTGAATTCTTTTATACACACACACACAACTGTGAATGCCTCTCTGCAAGCATTGCACAATGCACTGCACAATGTGTTGGGTTGTGATGTTGTGTGGATATCACATTTTACCAACAGATAAAGCACCATGTTTTACAACAATGCCATGACACATGGCAAGGAACAAGCAAAGGATCATTCAGCATATAATGAGCATTTGCAGTGTTGAGAACAACAGGACAAGAGATTGTCATTTATTTCAGATTAAATAAAACTGGCATTAGCGGTTGGCTGCAGGAGGAACCCCACACCCTGCTGTGGCCGCTCCCCCTTCCTTGCTATTGCTGCCTGTTCAGCTGCCCTATCTGAGTTACCATGAAAGAAGTAAAGGACAAGGAGCAGTAGAAGCTACTGGCATCATCCTCTCCCTTTGAGAGGTGGTGCAAATTGGGCTCAGAAAGATAAGGTGCAAGATGAACACTGGTGATACTGGCAAGGAGGGGGGCTCACTGAGAGCAACTTTCTTAAGAACCCCCAAACTCGAAATCCTGACTATGGAGCTGGATTAAAAGAGCAAGTTTTAAAATGTGCATGCAGATCAAAACAGAAGAATAACGTTAATTGAACCCGGAAGATAACTCAAAATAAATGCGGTTTCCACTAATTGTGACAAGAAAATGTGTTTGCAACAAGTAACTTTGCTTTAAACCATAACAAGGTAAGCATCACAAGGGATTCTGACCAAGACAATAACTGCCCCCTCTACAAACAGCTTTCAAAGGCTTACAAAGAGGCCGTCTTGCTTTAATAAAAACTCTTATTTTACCTTGAAACACATTGTATAAGAAAGGCAGCGAGTTGATTGATGACTCCAAAGTGGAACATCTTTCCTAAAGCCTGAGTTTCTGGTGGAAAGAGCAGTGTGATCCAACTGGGTAATTATCCCTTACTCTGCAGAAATATAAGCTGTGTTGAGGCAAAGTCTATGATTGCCACATATGCATTTTTAATACATATTTTAATTGATTTTCAGAAAATAAAAAATGGATAAAACAACAACTAACTGGGTCTGCATCTTTCAGATCTTAATGACCTTTCACCAGTACTGAACACTTTCTTGACACACTAGTCAAAACAAAAAAAATTGCTTCCAGTAGCACCTTAAAGACCAACTAAGTTAGTTCTTGGTATGAGCTTTCGTGTGCATGCACACTTCTTCAGATACACTATCTGAAGAAGTGTGCATGCACACGAAAGCTCATACCAAGAACTGACTTAGTTGGTCTTTAAGGTGCTACTGGAAGGAATTTTTTTTGTTTTGACTATGGCAGACCAACACGGCTACCTATCTGTAACTGGAACTTCAGATACACTGTGTGTGTATCTGAAGAAGTGTGCATGCACACGAAAGCTCATACCAAGAACTAACTTAGTTGGTCTTTAAGGTGCTACTGGAAGGAATTTTTTTTGTTTTGACTATGGCAGACCAACACGGCTACCTATCTGTAATTGACACACTAGGTTAGGGCATCACTCCAAAAAGAGGTTTGCACTTCCAGAGGTCCTTTAGCATTAGTAAAGAATGGGAAACGAGTTTTGAGAAAATAGACCAGCTTAATAATTTCCCTTACTAATCTACTCTGATTGGCAAATTCTTCTGCAAATACTAACTGCCCAATCCTGGGAGACCAGCTTTGAACCAAATTGCTTTCCCTGTGCAGCCTGAGCAGGAGCAGTCAGCATTAAGAAAAAGAGGTCAGAATAGGCCAATATATGGACTGTCCCTGGATGAAGTGACTCTTCTTTAAGTTCTCAAAGTTCTTAACCTTGCTCAAGGTTGTCATCTGAACTAGCCAGGCGTTTAACTGAGAATCAATCACAGTCAGTACATCCTTTGAAAAATAAGACTTTAGAGTCATCTTGCCTCAAAATGGCACCTAGACATTCTGTTTTGGTGACTGCAACTTTGACTTAAGGAACCGTTTGGCACCCAGCTTATAAATATGAGTTTCTAACACTGGCTAGTTCCATCTTAGCCACCATCAAACAGATTTACAGAAGTAAATCCTATTGAATTCAATGGGGCTTGATCCCAGGTAAATGGGGGTAAGACTGCAGTCTCAATTTCAGTAACTATTGGACCTCACTATATAGTTTTTGAATTTTTTAAATCAGTTTTCCATCATACCCCCAGTAATAGCCAAATTATAACAATAACAATTAATTCCCAAATTGTATATTTATCAGAATGTCCATCAGCTTCCACTTGATACATGTTAAAGTGGCTCCCCGCATGGTGGATTGGGTGCATTTCCGATTTTATATCACTGCGTTCAATAATCTTAATTAGTATCAGTTACATTTCAGTTATAATAATAATCCCTTAGTCAACAGCTACATAATTAATCATTTCCATTAATCCCCGCTGTCATGGGGGGCTACCTCCATTAAGGCAGGTGGGACCGGAAGCCCTTGTTGGACCTCACTATGGTCTCGTCTGCTCAATCCACCACAGCCTGTCTCCACATGCAAGGGAGACCCATCAGCTACCCTCACCTAGTTTAGCTGGCCAGTCAAAACTGTTTCCCGGGTTGTGACTGCTGTCACATGCTGACAGCTTCTAGGAGCCACAAGTGAGAGCTGAGTGCATGGTGGAGACCAAAGGTGGACAAACTACCCCAGAAGGAGCATGGCATGTCCTCCAGCAGAGGTATCACATTACATGCATGCATGCATACATACAGACTCACATTTTTAGCTGAATGCACAGAACCTTAAAAAAATAACTTAAAGGAAGAAAAAAGAAAGCCTGTTCCATGAAATGAATTCTATAAGAAGGCGTTATGGTTATGTGTTGCTGTTTTCAACCAACATTTTGATTTATCTTTTTTTGCCATCTTTATTTATTTATTTAAAAAAAGGAAAAGTGCTTTTGTGATGATATAATTCTAGAGTCACCTGGGAAGTACTGAGCTTCCACAAAGTGAAAATCAAATTTCCATAGTCCGCCACAATTGGTCAATCTCCACAGCTCCAAGTAATGTGCCAAACAAAACTGTCATTCCTTGATGTTTATGTGCTGGGGGAGGAGAGAGAGAGGGAGGCAGGCAGGGAGGGAGGGAGGAATCCTATAAATAAATGGGTTCAGAGTTATAGGCCAAGAAACTGACAATATTTAACACAGACTGGGATTTGCCAAGAAGAAAGCTTAACAGGTTTTTATTTTGTAAATGCTAGCAGTTTCCTCTCCAATGGAAAACTGTCCCTGGCAATCCTTTTGTCATTTAAATGGCAGGCTACAATGGATGTGGAGCAAAAGGAACAGGATGGGGAAAGGTATGTATTGATTCTGCAGCATTTCAGCAGAATGAATAGACTTCTGCATTTTTGTTTCCATATCGCTATGAAAAAAATCTCTCTGATTGATTCGGATCAGTCCACACAAAGCTGGAAGGTCATCCCATGACACACACTTGTCACCAAGTTGCGTCTGTAGGGGAAAAGAAGCTGAGGCAAGTAATTTGCTGAGAAGGCAACTTAATTTAGCCGACACCGTTGGGCTTAAATTAAGCAAACATGAGAAAATTACCCAGAAACCTATCAAGAGTTGGAACTGAAAATAAAACCTTCTTAGCGGCTCAACCACTGTTTTCAGAGGCTAGGCTAGGAAAAGGTTATTAAGATTTGCCTCAGAAAAGAGAAGGCAAAGCTTCAGTACTACAATATTAATGCAAATGCAATATTAATATCCTGCCAGAACGGTAAATGCAAAAGCTCTCTGCAGCTCTCCAACCACATCCCCCAACCCTCCCCACCCCCATAGCAATTTAAAATATATGGGGCAGCCAGGATGTGCCTTGTGGTTCAGTAGATCAGACTGAGAGTGGACCAAAGAAACAACAAATTCAGATCCCAGCTGAGATGTATTTGCCAGGAGAACACACTGGAAGGAATCAGGCCCAGAACACCAAAAAAGGAGAAGAAATGCATAGCCAGAAGAGAGGAGTAAGCAGGACAGATTTGCATAAAATGTGCATATGCTAATTTATATGTTTAGACACGCATTTAGGAATAATTATTGTAATTCAAATAGGAATACAATGGCACCTTGGGTTAAGTACTTAATTCGTTCCGGAGGTCCATACTTAACCTGAAGCACCATTTTAGCCAATGGGGCTAATGGAGCTGCTGCGCCACTGGAGCACGATTTCTGTTCTCATCCTGAAGCAAAGTTATTAACCTGAAGCACTATTTCTGGTTTAGCGGAGTCTGTAACCTTAAGCGTATGTAACCTGAAGTGTATGTAACCCGAGGTACCACTGTATAGCACATTTCACTATGTACCTGCTCAGTCTCCTATCCAGGTTCAAAGCCCAAAGATCAAGCCCTTTGGATAGTTTAAACTGGACTTAGACAGAGACAGCCTCTGCAGTACTTTGGTCACACTATCCATAGCCAGGAATTGGAGACAGTCTTGGAAAGAAAACCCAGGATAGGTCCAATAGTCTTTGCAGAATGAAGCCCAAGGTTATCCAGGCAGCAAAGACAATGTCAGAGCGCTTTGGGCAAGAATCAGATACACCGTTTCTGTAGAGCAAGGTGACAGAGAGGAAAACAGGTGAAATAGATTCAGCAGGTCAGGCAAACAGATGGGATTCTTCTAGGAACCAAGGAGGAATGGACAGAAGTCAACAAGAAGAGACTGCAAGCCTGGATTCCCCAGGATGCTTGCTAAATATTTCCCATAGCCAATCAGGCTGCAACCACTTTTTTAAAAAAAATGCTGGGTCCTACAACATATGGGACCAGCAAAGGATCATACTGTAAGGGAGAGCGATTTTCTGGTCCTCCAGTTAGTCCTAGACTCCAAATCTCATCATCATTGGCCATTGGCCATGCTAGCAGGTCAGATGGGAGTTGGGAGTCCAACAACATCCAGATGAATGCAGGTTTATTTATTTTGGACTTGTTCCATCCTTTGATCCAGATGCAAATTGCACTTAGCTGCCCAGCAACAACCAATAATTATATTTAGCATACAGTGCCTTCAGCTGTCACTTGAATGTAATTTGATCAATTTTCTTTGCAAGGAGGCATGATTACGTGATATATCTCAAGGTGACTGCAGGTTCACACCTAGGTCCTCCTCTCATGGAACGTATGTCGATTTTTCAATAGAGACTTCTCGAGTTAGAATTTGCATGAAGTCCACAAGGGCTTTGTACAGTCAAGATTTTCTCACAGTCCTGATAATGGGAGGGAAAGGTGAATAAAAGAATCACAAAGTTGTAGAGTTGGAAGAGAAGAAGACAGAATCAGGATTCAAAAATGATCTTAACGGCTTAGAGAACTGGACCCAAACTAACAAAATGCAATTCAGTAGGGCAAATGTAAGGCTCTGCACCTAGACAGGCAGAACCAGCTGCACAAATATAATATGGGGGCACCTGCATTATTTGTAGTACATGTGAAAAGGATTTAGTGGTCCTAGTGGACCACAAGCTTAACATGAGTCAACAGTGTGATGCAGCAGCAAAATGTGCTAATTCTATTCTAGCTCCATCAACAGAAGTACAGTGTCCAGATCAAGGGGAGTAATAGTACCACTCTATTCTGCCTTGGTTAGACCCCACTTGGAGTACTGTGTCCAGTTCTGGGCACCACAATTAAAGAATGATATGGACAAGGTAGAACGTGTGCAGAGGAGGATGACCAAGATGATCAAGGGCCTGGAAACCAAGCCTTATGAGGAACAGTTGAAGGAGCTGGCTATGTTTAGAGGAGACGGAGAGACTATCTTCAAAAATGTCAAGGGTTGTCACATGGAAAATGGAATACAGTATGCTTGTTTTCCCCTGCTCTGGAGGACAGGACTCGACCCAATGGCTTCAAGTTACAAGAAAGGAGATTCTGACTAAACATCAGGAAGACCTTTCTGACAGTAAGAGCTGTTCACCAATGGAAAGGACTCCCTCGAAAGGTGACTGACTCTCCTTCCTTGAATGTTTTTATGTAGAGGTTGGGGGCTTAAAATCTGTCATGGATGCTTAAGTTGAGATTCCTGCATCGCCGAGGAGCGGGTTCGATTAGATAAGCCTTGGTGTCCCTTCCAACTCTACACTTCTATGAGGGTCATCTAGTCAACCCCTGCAGTGCAGGAGTCTTTTGCCCAATGTGGGGCTCAAAGCCACAACCCTGAGTTTAAACGTCTCATGCTCTACCAACTGAGCTATCCAGGTGTTGATTGATATCTATCTTAAATCCAAGCAGTTCAAGGGATAAAAATGCAGCCTGCAGGACTGTTGTTGTTGTGGAGCAGGGGGGTGGGTTGGAATACATGTGGAATGGGATTTATATGTAGACCTGGGGTTACTGCAAATGTTAACATCACTCATGTTGAGTAACACAAACCTACCACGTGAATATTTGAAAGAGTGAGAGCTATTGGATACCACCTTCCTTTGTGGTAGAGAAAATTATTCGCATGCTACGGAGCAAGCACATCTGTTAAAGTTGAGGAATTGATCTGTTTTGCTCGAGGTATGTTTTACTGAGAGAGGGACTCTGCTTTGACAAATAACACTCCTGTCAACCAATCATGCCACTCTCTGAGGTAGATGTCCACATGTCACTTTAGATAAAAGATCATATATGTAAGCCCTGCCATCCGATAGGTCACAGGAGTTGCTAAGCGGTGTCTTCATTAGCTATACTAGAATATCACTTTAGCCCTTGCCTGTTCTCACTATTTGCATGCCCTCCTCTGTGCTGGGTTGCGTGAAATGAAATCAAGGGAGCTGCAAGAAGCTGCTAGAGTAAATAATGGCATTTTAAAAAGTTAAAACGTGCATTAAACTGTATTAGAAACCCCCTCCAGCCCGACTGCATACAAAAATTCTATTATACCACAAGGGTCATTAAGTTTCACCCCCTAAAATGAAATGCCCTCCTAGTACAGGAACAAGCCATGTAGTTGGACTGCAATTGCGTGCCGAGGACCCCCAAGACACCCTCAAATAAAGACACAATTCACACAGAATTTTTTGTTATTTTGGCCACAACTTTATTGATTATAGCATGTGAGTGGTTGCTTAGGCATTGGCTAGTGACTATCTGCTCCCACTTAGAGGTAGGAACAGAACTGACAACCACAAGCCTGAGAAGGTCAATAAGGGAACACATTTTGGGGAGAGAATAGAGCTGGGTGCCAGGCCCTCCCCTCTCCCCCAATGCTCCCAGGGGCTCTTGCGTGGCCTTAGCTCCTTGACAGGGGTTCGGACAAGAGCATGGCGAGCCCCTG